>NC_073695.1:170164959-171543292 GCF_029784165.1 Wyeomyia smithii | reverse complement strand
TGCTTGTGTTGCTCGATTTTGGAGTATAAGTATGGCCTACCCAGACAGGATTTTTTATTTTTGTTACACTGACCTTATCTTTACCCCCTCTCCTATGTAACAATTCGAAACGCTAGTGAGTACCTGATTGATATTTAAAAAAATAAGTAACTTCTAACTAGATTTTTGGTAGAATGAAATATCGTTCATTAAATGATTCTCTTAAATTCTGCACAAATGTAGAAACCCGAAGAGGTCCGTCGCCTCCTACCATGCTCTTCATCGGATACGCCCATGTACATCGCTAAGATTTGCGTGAAATAGTGTCTACAGAAATAGCTTACTTATGGCCGATGCCAATATGAAAAATAGGTTACAGTTGCACGAATGAGAATTAACTAGATTCATTCTTCGTGTTGTTCGATTAAAAATAAAATGAAGCCTAACTAACGATGTCCGCTGTTGTAAGCCCAAAGTAACATTAATGTACAGTTTAAGTTGTAAAGTAGGCAATGTATGTAATTTGTTCGAGGATGCGGAAAGCGAGCAAGGGATGAGGGTGTGATTTAGACTTATAAAAAAATTTCCCTCGTCCAGGCGAGACTCGAACCCGCAATCTCCGATGTCTCCGGCATGATGTTTTGGCCAGTTATTGGGGAGGTAGTTTCCCCTAAGACTCATATCGATCACCCTTCACCAGGGCCGGCGTCACCTTATTTTCCCGAGTGGGTAGTAAGGAATAGGGAAGGTTCATGGGTGACAAAGGCATAGCCGTGGAGGGGGGGGGGGTAGAACCATTGGCCGATATAGTTTCGATACTTTTGGTATCGATACCTTGAGGCCTGAACAGCGCTGTTTTTTATCGATGCAAGCAACTTTGATATTAAGTTGGATCGATACTTTCGCCCTAATGTTTTTTCGATACTAAAGGGAAACTCTAAAATCGGAAAATATTGATTGATTGCTACAAATTGTCTAACGGAACATCCTTGTAGAATTGCGCGGATACGACCCATCGCGGTAATGTCTTCTACAAACAGTGCAGAAATTTGATTTGCGCTCTTTTTGTAAAAGACACCAACAGGATTGAATATACCCGCGCATTTCTAAGGCGGTTTTCATGCCTCTTGCGAGAAAAATTCTCCCGCATTTGATAAAACTGTCTGTGCAGAGCAAAGTCGGAAGCGCCGAGTTTTCATATAAAAAATAAGGCCAGATTTTTCGTACCAAAATTTAAATTAAGCCGCAGACGCGCTTATGCTATTGCACTGATTTGTGTGTGATATATAATTCTGTCCCATCGTTGTCAATCGTTGTACAATTAAGTCTATTGACCGCAGGGATACGATTTTGCAGATTTGTCTTCAAAACGCAGATTTTTAGAGTCGATGTTCAGACTTTTATTGAATCGAAGATAATTACATTTTTTTCCATAGATTCTGCAGATTTTCGTCAGAGTCTCATCATACTTGCGCAGACTTTCTCAACATCTGTGTAAACTTTTGCGGACTTTTATTTGCGCGAACGCAATTTTTTTAAACCACAGGCAAATTTTTTTCGGACTTCAAGCAGATTTTGTCGGTTTTTCGAGTCGTTGCGTACATTTTCCAAAAACACCTGGCATCTCTGATTGCCTAAAGATCAAGATGCTCCGCCCTCGATATCAACCCGGTATCGATACTGCCTGGGAAAAAACTTGAGTATCGATACTTTTGCAAATTCTAGTCAATTCTAGGGGGTAGTGCGACCTACTGATACCTGAACATAATTTCAAGAAAAATCTACAGTGCATCAACAATGGGGTGCCAATGGAATGTTGCAGAGAAATTAGATTTTCGAATTTCGTTCAGTAGTAATGTTTGCATTAAAAAAATGGACTTTTTTTGGATGGTGATAGAAATACTACAAGGTATACAGCCCTAGGGGTTGTATGGAATGGTGACGTAGGACTAAATATTTAATATATGCTAAACTAAATATTATCATATGCTGCGCTTAACTGTTCATAGGTAACACTATCGTTTATTTTTGATAGTCGTTATTTTAAAACTAACGATGCATGAATACATGAAAATTTTACACTAGTAGTAGTTGCGAAAATTCTCATATCTCTTATCTTCAAGCATCTATAGTTCTGAAAAGAACCGATTCCATAATATTCAGTTAAAAATTCGTGCTACAGAACGCTGATAATCGCACCATGAATATTTTGAGTTGACTCGTATGCAGCTCTCGTTTCTCAATGTCGCGTACCTTTAACAGCTGCACTGCTCTCGCTTATGTGTAACAAACTAAACTGAAGCTGAATTTTCTACACGCAGTCTTTTGTATCGAGTTCAGAGCAGATTTTTGCAATTAAGGCGTGGCTACGTAGCTTCGAGAAAGAGGAACAAACCAAAACCACTTCGATACTACTGAGTGATTTTCATAAGCATCAAAAGAAAGGTTTTGCTTTTCCGATGCGCAAATCACTCTGGTTCTTAGATTAACTAATTTTCGTTTCTAACATTTGACTGATAACGGTGTTCGAGTGAACACAAACAAACAATTAAACCGGAAAATCACTCAATTTAGCAGTGCAAATTCTTGAAATGAGGGTTATATCTTGTTGTGATAAACTATTAATAGGTAACACTACCGTTTATATTTGGTGCGTCCTGGTCGTTATTGTAAAAATGATTATTTAGAAATAGATAAAAATTTCACACTAGTAGTAGTTGTGAAAATTCTCATAACTCTTATCTTCATCATCTTAAAGTTCTGAAAAGAACCGATTTCATAATCTTCAGCTCGAAATGTAGCTACAGAATGCTGATGATCACACCACCACCGGTAGCATCGATTATTTTGTTGGCCGCGTATAAAATTTGCTCTCCGCTGTGCCCTCCAGCAGCTGTGCCAGCAAAATATCCTGCATCGTACGATGGTTATTGTTGCTGCCGTGTGCAGAATACAGGTAACATGTTCCGCGGTGCCTGGAAGTTGACTCGTATGCAGCTCTCGTTTCTTAATGTCGCGTACCTTTAACAGCTGCACTGCACTCGCTATTGTGGAACAAACTAAACTGAAGCTGAATTTTCCACACACAATCTTTTGTATCGAGTTAAGCGTCGATTTTTACCATTAAGGCGTGGCCACGTAGCTTATAGAAAGAAAGAGAAACAAACCAATACATCTTCAATACTACTGAGTGATTTTCATAAGCATCAAAAGAAAGTTTTTGCTTTCCCGCTGCGAAAATCACTCTGGTTCTTAGATTAACTAATTTTCGTTTCTTATGTTTGACTGATAACGGTGTTCGAGTGGGCACAAACATACAATTAAACCGGAAAATCACTCAGTTTAGCAGTGAAAATTCTTCAAATGAGGGTTATGTCTTGTTGTGATAAACTATTCATAGGCAATACTACCGTTTATCTTTGGTGCGCCCTGGTCGTTATTGTAAAACTGATTATTGAGAAATAGATGGACATTTCACACTAGGAGTAGTTGTGAAAATTCTCGTAACTCTTATCTTCAAGCATTTATAGTTCTAAAAAGAACCGATTCGATAATCTTCAGCTCGAAATGTATGCTACAGAATGCTGATTATCACACCACCACCGGTAGCATCGATTATTTTGTTGGCCGCGTATAAAATTTGCTCTCCGCTGTGCCCTCCAGCAGCTGTGCCAGCAAAATATCCTGCAGCGTACGATGGTAACTGTTGCTGCCGTGTGCAGAATATAGGTAACATGCTCCGCGGTGCCTGGAAGTTGACTCGTATGCAGCTCTCGTTTCTCAATGTCGCAAAGCTTTAACAGCTGCACCGCACTCGCTATTGTGGAACAAACTAAACTGAAGCTGAATTTTCCACACACAATCTTTTGTATCGAGTTCAGCGTCGATTTTTACCATTAAGGCGTGGCCACGCAGCTTAGACAAAGACAAACAAACCAAAACACTTTGTTGAATCAAAATATGTAGGCAGTGG
Source organism: Wyeomyia smithii (assembly GCF_029784165.1). Lineage (NCBI taxonomy): Eukaryota > Metazoa > Arthropoda > Insecta > Diptera > Culicidae > Wyeomyia > Wyeomyia smithii. The sequence continues at coordinate 171,539,340 of NC_073695.1, read as the reverse complement.
AATTTATTTCGTCCATGTTATTGTTATCTGTGCTTGGGAAGCAAGCCAAGAACAAGGGAAATGTATGGGAAAGCTTGACCTTGGAACTTTTTACCTTTTTCCACCATTAAGCAGTAAAGCAACAATGTTGAACATAATATCAAAAAATTGTTACACATTTTATCTATCCACCGAAATATAAATGACTAAGATGCATTAAGTCGTTCGCTTGCTATAACCGTTTGAAATCTGACGCAACATTTGCCAGTTTCATTTTCATTTTCACAGTGTAATCTAGTATAGAAAAGAAAGACGTAGTCCTACGTCAAAAAACCTAGACAGATAATTGATTTTAATGAATTTCCCATGGAAGGTAATTATATAGGCACACTTGCAAAAGCAATTCGACGCCCTTGCGAGTGGCTTTCCGGGAATTTACCGGAACATTCGCCATGGTGGACGAAATCATACGTGTAGGCATGTTTTTGAATTCTTTTTTCGTTTTGTTTATCGATTCCTCCTCAATTTTCGCGTCAAAATTGTTGGAGTTAGTCTTACGCTTCTGGTTTGCTTAGAACTCTGAATGGGACGCAGCTGGGAAACGTTGGGTGGGTTGGCCGACCTGGGTACCGCATCGCCGCTTCACCCCTCCAACGTTTGCATTGATTAGTGGCACATCTGTTCAACTAGAGAGCCCAAACACGAGGCAAAATCTCTTTATTTTGAGTATCGACATCTAGCGGTGGAGAGAACGCATTTTACACTTAAAACTTTACTACACTCATACCCAAGCAACAATTGAAACATAATAAAAAAATAAATTGTGATCATTTGTTTCACTAATGAAATTCCGAGGTTTTAAGAAACATTTTTTGTTACTACGATGAAATTGTAAAGAAACAAGCAACAACTAAAGTTGCATCGCTGCTTCAAAAATCTTCACACCAACAACGTAATTCGCGAGGTTAGATTTGTTGTTGAAACGTATAAACGGCATTTGAAAACCTAACCTTCACTGAATAGATCTAGTGGGTGGAGCATATAGGTTGCCAACGTGATGCTTGCGAGATACAAAAAACAAACACACAAAATACTTCTAAAAGTTGCTGTCATGTTCTGAAGCCATGTAACAGCAACTTTTGCTCGATCGTTCGCCTTATATTTGTTTTTGAGATGAGGTTATTTACTGCGTTGTAACTTTTGGGTGCTTGGACTAGAAGTCGTCCAAAAAGTGTGGGTCTCTAAACGAAATATGATAAATTGCTTCAAATTTCATTATCACGCTGAGGTACTGATGAATTGAAGAAGCAAAATTAAAAACTGGTAATGACTATTGCATTGGCATGATAAGGGAAGCAATATTTAAAACTGAGCCATGAACTTGCAATGCAGCATTTACCATGTTGTTATCAAATTCCATGCATAAGTTCATACACATTGCGGTTTCATTCTTGAAACTTGTGTTGAAACAACGAAAATGTTGCAATTGGCTCCACCTTCTGCGCTTTTTTGTCATTGTATATGAAACTGAGATGTATCTGAAACTTAATTTCGCATAAGAATTTGTTGCTGTAATGCACAAAGTTCATTATCGAAACAAATTTTGCTGCTTGGGTACCATTCATACCTGCTCGTGGTGAAGAAGTGTTTCGATTTCTGTTTTCCTCATACAAAATCAAAAAGCAAAAAAAAAACTGCGTGAACTCTCGCCGCTCTTTCGTCGAGAGAATTCTTTGTTCTCTTCAGTACTGGTATAGCGAGAGTGCCTTTTCATGCTAATCGCACAGTACCACCCGCATACGTACGAAGTTTTTTTGTACATATTTTTTTCAATGAATTTCATTGTGGCCCGAGTTGAGAACCGAATATCTTGACTAACGACAATCGTGTTTTTACATTGTACTTAATGTCGCAAGCAGTACTGTGTACAGCGCGTCTAATATGTATTACTCGCAATATTAGGTATAATAAACGGTACGAGAAGAAAACTTCTTGTCGTTAGTCAAGATATTTGGTTTTCAACTCAAGCCACAATGACATTCATTAAAAAAGATGTACAAAAAAACCTTGCATGTATGCGGGTGGTACTGTGCCAACTCTAACTAAAATATTAAAGTAATTCTACTAATTGGTTAAAACGGTTTCAACAGTCGCGCGGCGTACGATTCAAGAAAATTAGTTAAGCAATGTTTTAATGGTTGAATGATTTGTACCTAAATTTTTTCTATCAATGTTGATTGTCAATTGTTACTAGATTTCTGCTTGAATGCTGTTCTGTCTTAACTTGATTTTGATAGATTTAAGATCACCTTTTTGTCCGGTCATTGAAGCAAAAAAAAATAGATTTTTATGCATGTTCAAACTATTGGAGCGAACTGTTTGACTGTTTGAACGATGCACTGTGAAATCAATGTAGGATGGAACAGCAAGAAATGAATGCGAAAGCGTGGGCTAGGATTTGCAGCAGAATTTCGTTCGAAGTTGCATGTCTGTTCTGTGTTAGTGGGCCGACGCCAGATCCGGCCAGAGCACCGCGTATTTGCCCCTATACTATTTTTTAATGTACGACGCAACTTCCGGCAGGCACTTCGTACTTTAAACTTCCCCGATCACGACCAGTACGGAGCTTCTCGCTGCCAGTCGTTGCCATCCTGGGTGAGATAGGTCTCGGCGTCCACTACTACCATCACGTCGCGGTTTGCCGGAGAAATCGACTCGACCATCTTATTCAGCCGCTGACACTGCGTCATTGCCTGCAGCTCCGAGACCTATGGACGGGACTGCCACTTTCTGATGTCCATGTTCGCCAAGTACTTTTCCACTGTTTGGCCGATTGCACCGACCTCCCGATCAAGTGAACGCCACTTTTCCTTCGGTCTTCCTCTTCAGCATTCTTTGGAGTTTCTTGTCGCTCACGAGCGTCGGCCGTACGGAACCGGTCTTTCTTTTGATGCTCTGATTGTAGTCCAACAGTGCCAAGATGTTGTAGATACCGGAATAAATATAACCGGTGTCTTTTTTCCATACGATGTCCGTTTTCGACGCGGCGAGTTCTTTGATCGCGCACACTTCTCAACGGAGTAGCTTCACTGTTTTCACCATTACGGTTAGAGTTTGAGTCATTTTTTTTCTGCAGACTCATGGATTACTATGATTGATGCTGCATGGGTAGTTTTGTCAAAAAAATCGGCATTTTTCAATGCAAACGTTAGGGCTCAATATTTTTGTCTTCGGACTTCTGATGAGGTTTCACTTACAGTCTTGAAAGTCTTACATTTTTGACCAACCTCAAAATGCACAAGAGTAGTTCTTGAAGTTTTCGGAATCGGATTTTTTTTATAGTAAATCTCTTAGAAATGCATGAAATATCGAGATCTGATGTTATTTCATAAAAAAATGTTTGAAAATAAAAAAAAATCAGGGAAACGGAAACTTTTGCGTTGGAAGACTCGAGCTACATCAGAACACACAAGAGATTAAAAAACCGTAACTTTGACCGCTTTGATGCTCTACTTGCAAAAGTCCGATTGAACTCAAATTTGGCATTGAAAATTTTCACGAGAAAACATTGTTAATCTTCAGAACTCTATCGTAAATAAAATTTAGAACTCTATCGTAAATAAAATTCTCTATCGTAAATGAAACAATTGAAAAAATAATCCTTTTATCCTGAGAAACTTTACAACTGTACATAAATCTGTAGATTTATAACCTCTCGCTCAACAATATCCATCGAAAAATCTGTCGCTCGCAACATTAGGGGAGAACCGTACAGGACGCACCAGTTGGGTAAGATGGCCCATGCCCTTAATTCCCCAAAATACTTACACATGTGGCTTTTTATGACGAAATTCTTCGCTTTTCTCATAAAAACCCAGCTTCTCTACAGTTCTCATGTAAAAAAAATGTGCCATAATGACTAAAATACTCAAAAAACTGTGCAATTTGTTACCGTTTCGAACCTTTACCCTATAATACCCATGTAGGGAGAGTGCGTTTCATGCACTGAGGATCACTTTTGATCGATACGCTGAACCGAAAAGTTTACCCTCAAAGTAAAAAGTTTTTTTTTAATATAAAGTGTCGAAAATAAGGTGAATATACCATAAAAGGAGCTACCGATTGGTAAAGAGTTGGTGATAGAAAGAGGCCCCGAAGGAACCCGTAGTGGGAGAATTTACATTTCTGCATTAAAATATAGCATGCGACACCTCTATCTTCAGGATTTTTCATCAGGAATCATCCAAAAGACATATTTTTTAAATACAGATTACGTTGGCCACTCCCGGAACGATCCAGATTCCCCGGATGAACCCGGAATGGGGACATTAACATTATTGCATCAAATAAAGCGTGCGACACTTCTATCTTCAGGATTTTTCATCAGGAATCTTACGTAAGACATATTTCCTAATATAGGCATTTTTATCAGGTAACCCATTACCAAATCCATCCAAAAATTAGCAGGTTTGACATGCCTACCGGAACTCAGGAATATTTCCTATATCCGGTGACATAGACCAGATCTGAGATCAGAAAATGAAACTTCAAAAGTTTTCCAGTTCAATGGTGTTCGAATTATTAAAATCGAATAACATTTAGCAAAGCTATAGCATTTCAAATTTCATCAAAATTTTGCCTATCCTACTTATTTTGACTATCCCCTGTATATATGACACTAAGGGAGCCTTTTATTTGACCTCGTGGTGGGACTCATTAATTTTACGGGCATAACGTGGAATGCTACCGGAGGATTGGCACCACCACCTGCATAAAACGACAGCTGAGAGATTGGAAGAACAACAGTAAGCCGCCCCGCGGTTGAAGCCCCGCCTTCGAGGTCACATGCGCTCGAATTGGAGGCTGTGACGGGCCGGGGTAAAGAACCTGCAGCAGCGAAATATTACCTGGCGAAGGCCGCTGCAATCGTTCCGAGTTGGGATTGACGTCGCCAGTTCACCGAGTGGCAGCCGAACTATTTACACTAAACTATCGGCAGATCAGCAGGAAATACCGCCCCGCTGTCGATCCCCGCCTTTGAGGTCACACGCGCTCTGGTTTGAGGTTGTGACGGGCCGGGGAAGTATTTCCCAGCAGAGTAGCAGCATAACGCGAGCAGCAGCAGAACGGTCGGCCGATCCGCGATAGATTGCACCGTGAGTCATAGTATTAGGGCAAGTGGATAGTAATAAAGAGGTTAAGGCAAAGCTGTGATTTTTTGAATCACATTGATCTGAAAGTAGACCCGGAGCCGACCCTGAGTGCCTTCGTGTGTCTCAAAGTCGATCAGGCGGAAAAGAGGTCTTGAGCACCCACCCCGGAAGTCCCCAGAGGAATGACCAGGGACTTGGGGCTTTCTTTTAACAGCCTGTCCTTCTGGCAGGTTGAGCGATAACAAATTGGCTGTGGCTCTGTCCAACACGTAATTATTCATGACTTTTATTTAAGCTTTTATGATTAACTGATTTGTAAATAATGCAAAAAACTATGGGTCCCCTAACCTTCACACTTTTGGAGTTTATAATACTATGAGTATTTCAAATTATTTCACTAACTTTCGTCAACTTTTACCCAAAAACAATCAAAATTAAAACTGGGGCAGAATGCACTACGAAGAGCTTGCAGGAGATTGCTTGACAACTTAGAGCATGTTCCATTATTTTTTATTTTACTTTCGAGACTTCAAGCGCTTCTCACTTCGCGTGCTGATTTCTGCTAGTGGCATATTGGCCTACTCCTTTGGAGCGTACTGACCTTTGTTGTGGTGCGTTTTGGCCACGGGCTTGTTTGGCGGCAATGGTAATTTTTACCAAAAAAGACATTGAAATCGAGTATTTTATAAAAAACACCGTTGTACATGGATCCTACAATCATCCTACACGTTCAATGTCGCTATGAAATGATTTGAATCGCTGTAAATCGCGCAAATGCTCCCCATTCGCTCTTTTGTATTTTCTTTCGCACCGAAAAAATGCGACTGAGTACACTTTGTGCATTTACCAAAATGTGCGACACCACACATTGTGTCTTACTTTGTGTGTTGCTTGGGGCAATGATTATTGGATTTGACAAACGAACGATTATAGTGTTATTTTGCACTCCATTTGACTTCTACTGAAATAATTAAGGAGCTAATTTTCAGTGCTGCTCAATGGGTTTTGTTTCAAAACTAAAAATGGTTTCTTCCCGAAGATAGACGCAATATGTCTCGTACATGAACAGTAGGGTGGCAAAAGAAATCGACTTTTCGAATTTCGTTTAGAAGTAGAGCTCAAAAGTTTCGTCTTCGAAAAAAGTACCCATACTAAACTTCAGCTTAATCTGACTTCGGGAACACGAAAGCATTATTTAGTGACGAATGAAAAAATGCACAGGTAGTTCATAAATTTGTGAATATCTATAAAAATTCTGATGCCAAATGTCTTGAAAATGCATGAAACATCGAGATCTGGTGTTATCCGAAAACAAAAAATGAAAAAATCGAACGGTTAAAGTTTCACTTTTCGACTGAATAGATATTAGCGCATTACCATTGATGCTCATACATACTCGATATTATTTCGCTTTGTGAAAACCAGTTTTTGTCCGATTTGAGATCTGTTTTTTTTTAAAGATGGCCAAGAAGATGCCAATGTTGTCAAATTCTTAGAATTTTGATATTTGGTCTTTAAACAAAATGGCGTAGAAAAAACATCAAAAATTTTCGGTTTCTCAAAAATTTTAAATGGCGCCATTGTTGCCCCTTAAGTTGAAATATGTTCAAACTTGGGGAAATTTATTTTCACATCAAAATACACAAAAAAAATATATATAGAAATCAAGGCAGAAAAAAAAGTAATTTTTTGTTGCACTGTGTAATCATGTCAACCTACTTCGATTATTAAACTTCCGCTTTTCTGGATTCAAGGCTTTTGAATGCTGGTTCTTGTTTCACAAAATAGTTAGATGTAAGATTGTAAAATTTTTGCAACTGTGACTCGAAAAATTTGTGTTCTACAGACAAATTTGCGCATGCGTTACAGCAAGAAGATAGTTACACGCCATCAAAAACGACGTATATGAGTGTTCTCCATTTTGAGTGTAGTATTCGTTTCTCCCTCCCAGATATTCTCGCAGATAGTAGTGGTAGATCATGTTGTGGTGATCATGTTCAGGTTTCAAATTAAACTGAGGTTTGTTTAATTGCTACAGTCATGTTTTAAGAGCAAGACAAATAAAGCATTGTAAAAAAATGCTTTGTCCGCCATTACTGATTTTTCTCGCGTATCCCCTGGAGGTACGCGTATTCCAGGTTGAGATCCGTTGATTCAAACGCAAGCTTGAACATGAAAAAATCGATAGAAAAAACGATTACCATTATGGAATTTTTAATATTCTTGTTTAATCCTTGTAACAAACAACCTGCAGTCTAGTGGCTACGGATTTCGATAGTTTTTCTTTCAAAAATAACGCCAAATAAGTAGTTTTAGTAATATACAGATAAAAAAATCCTGATCACCTAACTCCATTCATTACATTTCGCACCGATTTGCGCCGTAGTCTAATAATTTATATTGGCAGCTACAATATTATTAAGATCATCAAACATCATGGATATATAATATTCAATTTATGGGTCATATATACGGTATCCTCATGATTGTATGACATTCACAACTGTATAAAGAAAATTCCAATTGCTAAAAGTTGGTTTTAGAAAATAACATATATTTATACCATATATTTGACACGGCTTTTGCCATTTTTGAAATATTATTAATAAGCAGTTTAAGTAGTCAAAATGTAACCAATTTTTTCAAATATACACTATGTCAGAAACAACCTAACAACCTAACACATGTGTTATGATCATCATAACATTTTCTTCTATCGTTTGTCTTGTTTATTTTCTCGAAATTCTTTTGTAACATTCTTTCATTCCATGCAACGTTGCATTGGTATTCTTTTCATCGCAATATTAATCGACATGTGTGCAGAGTTTATTTAATCGATCAATTTTCCAGTTAATTAAACCTTTTGCGTCTCTCAAGTCAAGCAACATAAAAAATTATCATAAAAATTAATGACATATGAATGGACTTCAACTTAGTAAACCCGTTCTTTGAATGCCAGTGCAGGATGAAACCTATGTTTTATATATCCTCTCAGCTGGATGAAATGCCGCAATGAATACGCATAACCGTATTTGCTTGTGAGAATTTCTGATTCACTCATTTCATTCTGATCAGTTAGAGAATAAGCCAACTTTATACCCACAAAATAGAACGAACTTATATCAATATTGAATAATATTGCTAATGTTTAATATGGATTGACTTTGTACGTTGAAAGTAAAAAATAATTCCCAAAGCATGTTACGACATAACCATAAGCTACGTATTAACTGACTCCCGCAGTGTAAAGTCAGCTTCAACCATGTCGAAACCTATGCTGTGGTACAACATTTAGTTTGAAGTCAACTAACGGTTTTATTTCTGCACCTAGCCTGTACACTTTACTTAGTCATTCCATTTTAGGTAGCGAACCGAATCTAGCAATCGAAAATATAAATTGAACTCGACGGCAGGCTCTATCTACATCATGCTGAAAATTTATTTAACATCCACGTGTTTGTCAAAAAGTATGGAGTTCCTGTTCATTCCGATAGCTAACATAAACTTCGTACGAGAATATAGGTTTTGTCTTGAATATTATTTATATTGCTCTCTTGATTAGGTCCATTCACTTAAATCAATTCCTTGTTTTCATTATTTCCATTCTCTCATTTTTCATACTTTCATGTTAACTCTTCTTTTTTTATTCCTATACTCCTTCTTACATTCTTTCATTCACTTTTTCATTGTTTCATTTTTCTATTCTTCAATTTTTTCACTTTTTATTTTTTTATTCTCTAATTTTTATCCTTTTGTACTGTTCACTGTTATTTGGGTAAATTTTCATTACTCCCCCGCTCAACCTTTTATCGCCTAATATTGCATACTAACACAGTCAGTTAACATAGGAACCTCTTAAACTAGTAATGATTTTCTCGAAAGGCTACACTTTACTAAAAGCTATAATTTAAAATTTGATTTCAGCTATGTTGGTTCTACTTTATTATCATTAATTACTATCACTTGAGTTGAACGCACCAGATTGAACAACTTGCTCCGCTCTTCCTAGCCATTTCCCTTCTCGAATGAATTCCAAGTTTTCAGCAGCGCTAACCGAATCGTCATAGTGGTCATTCACAAGCTTCGTAATGTTTCGCGAATGTTTTTATTACCCATCGCCCCGGTCAGCCCTGCCCGCTTTCCAACCTGACAACATGGCTGTGGTTGTGAGCAACGGCGCTTGAAGAGATTAATGTTTTGGAAGATGTTTCGCGTGAGCCATCACCTTGGCAGTTGTCGGCAGCACCAGCAGTCGTCTTTTCGAAGTTCTGTGGTACGTATTACTTTTTAACACCGCTAAACGCGCTTACAGTTAAACTTTATAAGCGCTCTTCGCATCGATGCGCAGATAGAGCCAAAGGCACTTCGTTCTGAACTCTGGCTAAGACTGTTGCCGGTGAAAGAGTAACCAGTGTCTCACTAATAACAACAACAGTCATTATCAACGGACCCGCTCCGGTAAACGGATTGAGACTGACCAAGACCAAGAAAGAAGCACCTTCTTCATGATTATGCTGAGCAAGAACGAGACTTTGCAGAACCAATATATGTACCATATAAAACTAAAATGTTAAGAAGAGCCTTAATTCATTGCGGTTCTGTGTATCGTGGCGGTAACAAGTCTTATAAGTGGCATTGAAATTGAGCAAATCGCAACAAGTGGTTGCTTCGAATCGAAATCAATGGATAGTGTTCGATGATTTAAGTAGGACTTAAACTCAGGTGTGCACGACTTAAGTGACTTTGGAAGAGCAGTACGAAAGTGAACAGTGCATTAGTGCGAAACACAATACTAAAAGCGAATCATTACACGAGAAGAGCAAGAACCAGCGATAATGCGACCTCTAAAGTGAGTTCCACGACATAATCGATGTTTAATGCTTAACCAAATAGTTTATCAGCTACATGAAAAATAAGGTAATCACAAAAAAACGTAACGACCGCGGAATCTCGAAAATCTATCACGGTAATCGACCCATCAATTCAATGCATGCATGCATCATTTCATGCAACGATGAGTTATCATCATAACATTGCGCAAGGATCGATCGTGGAGCGCCGATGTAAAACCGGCACGCAAGTAGGGTATCAGAACCAGTTGTTACATCTGATATTGATATGTACATCGAAGTCGATCGGTGAAAATAATGAGTAATATCCATTTAAACTACTTTATTGAAGTTTTGTTTTAAATTGAACTGCCGATAAAGATAATTTGTGATAAAGTGATAAAAAAATATTTTGACTGGACATGTTATCACGCTTCCTCGGCATATTAATCACTTATAACAGAAGGTTCGATAAAAATGAAATTTAGTCTGATTTTTTTTTCAATATCATGAATTATTTTGAGTTTCTTAATTTTTTCTCGCTTTTATAAAAAGGTTATATTGCGTGCTAACATGTTTTTTTAGAATCAAGTCGCATGAATGTTGTGATTGTAACTAATGATACAACAAGAATTATCATCGATGAAATTGCTATTTCAATTAAATACCAGCCTTTTGTCAGAACACAGTGCTAACGAAATTAAATGAAAAATCGTGACTGCTACCTTACCATAGCAGCATCCAGTTATTCGCGCTGTTCCATCACGTCACGTTAAATGCGTATGCGGCGTGGCCCGGAACTGATAATTGCAATAATTATTAATTTCATGATGCTGAAGATGCTTGTCGGAGTAAATATAGAACGAGATCTGTGGCAAGGCTGAGAAAACTTAACGCAACAATCGCGCGAGGCAAGTTTGACGAGTCGTGACCGCTAGTTTTTTTCCCTGTTTTCTTAGGCAAGTAACTCCTGGAATAGCGCAGGTAGGTCTACATAACTTCCCCTGCCATTCAGCTGTAAAAAATGTCTAAAGAATTCTTTTAAGAGACTTGGATTATTTCAATAAGGGTTGTAAACGGATGGAACTCCGCCAACAGTTTATTGAACCTTCAAAGGGCCAAGGTTGATGGTTAATGTGTCAGAACATCAATTGGAAGCAATGCTGTCGGAGTATGGAATGATAATTGAAGATCGTTATGTTCAATAATCCAATAGGATACCTTGAAATCGATTCGTAACCCTGAAAAAGGGAAAGACATAATTTTCAGTGCTGCTATCTATTACAACCGGCTAGTATCAATATAAAGTTTTGAATATATTAACGTGAAAATTGTCGGAATGATGAAAATAGCCAACTACTCTTCCATGCTTTGAACACAGAATGAGGTTTAAACTGTCTTCTTGGCTCTGTCTCTGATTTAATATAACAGAATCCGTCCCAAAAGCTTTTATTTACTCGAAAGCACCTACTACAATAATTGAAGTAACTTTAACAATATGTTATGACATGATGAACACGTTAAGTTAAATGAACAATGAAGCTTCACTTTTTGCGTGTGCACAAATTTGTAATCACGGGAAATTTTGTTTTATAATATTCCGCTAATTTAAGTCAATTTAACTGTTTAGTCCTTGAATTTCATGTTCCTATGAACATCAGTTTACAACAGTTACTTTCCAATCAGTGGCGTAGCATGACCGGGTGACACCCGGAGCGGAAAATTTTAACCGCTACAAAATACACAGGAAGAAAAAACTCAATGCGTAAACCATTCCAACCACTCCTCCCCCGCACAGCCTTTGATTTTCTAATTTTTTTTTTCAGCATAAGAGTTTTTAATTACTGTTCATACGAGTGCAAATGAAATCAAATTTTGTTTTTTTATGCTAGGTATCAGTTGTTTCACTAGATTACACGCATCTTGCCTCGAAAGATACAAAACAAACGACTTCGATGGTGAATTAAAATAAAGTTTGAAACGTGGTACAATTGTACTTGAGAAAGCCTACAACTTTTGATGGCGCAAACCCAACAAATAAACAGATTATAAAAATGTGCTATCAGAAAATCGCTACTAAGATTTTGTGCTGTATGCTTCAGTGATGCTGAGAAATCTTTTTTTTAATTGTGTAAATTTGTGAAAATATACAGGATGATTGACTCTTTGTTTGGAGTTTTACATGGGGCTGATAGAAGGCCATATTTGATGAATAAAACCATTCTTCGCATATTCCCTAACGTTAATCTACTTGGAATTCTATTGGCTTCATTCCACTTCATTTTATCGGCTCCATTGGCAATTCCAAGCAAAACTAATTTAAATAAATTTTAGTTGTTATTTTATATTTTACTGAAACTTTTTACTGATTTGTGTTTCTGGGCTATAAGTTATTTTCTTTATTCACAACTTATTGTGAAAAAGTTTGTGTAAAAATAGTATTGCCGAATATTTTTTTTTAGGCCAGAATGGTTTGTTTGATTGGCGTGTTTTCTATAGGAACTACAAAACGGTAACTAAACAATGATGATGGTTTCGGGGCCGGATTTAGGCGCTGGGGGCCCGAGCCCTCTTTTCATAAAAAAATTTAGAATTAATTTTAAATTTCGAAATGACTGAACGCCTCGCTGGATGGTGACGAGCAAAGAAAAGGTCTTCACGCCTGACCCAGCAGTAGGAGGGGGGCTCGTATCGGAAGGCCCGGGGCATCTGCCTCAAGCGGCACTTCTCTTTGAAAATTTACACAACATTTCCGACCAATGTTGTTCTTGCTTGAACGTCTGCCCCGGTGAACCTGACCATATGCACAATGGTTCTGAAACCTGACTAGAATGGGACCTGAAAATAAATATAACTCCTCAATATAAACCCTCACTCTGACAGTCAATTTTACACATTTCTTTCGTACTTTGAAGTGCAAAATATATGGAAATAGCATTAAGTGCAAAAAATGACAATATCATCAATCTGCATGTTATCTTAGGCGTCGAGCTGACCAAACTGCTACACCTTTTTCATATACAATCTTGAACAGCTCAACGATCAATGACAAACTATGCACGCTAAATCGGTTTTGCTCGTAGTGACAATTTTATGAGAATTTAAGTCATCAGATGGCAGCACTCACCGTCAGAAATCGGTCGTGTTCAAAATGTATGAAAAATATGGAAGTTAGATATCTTGTTCTAGTTATCTTTGGTTAGGAGGAGCGATGCGATCATTGGCGCGCGTTAACCGTATCTCGGCGGTAGAGGAAATGTTTCGCCAACCCGATCGGCTCAATACAGCGTCTGTTCTCCATATTACGGGCGGCTGATCAACGTCCTGGTGCTAGTGCGGGACTCTATACAGTGCTGTCACGATAGTCCTTTCGGCGAGACTTGGGGTTGGTGCAAGCTTTTCAAGCCAGCCATAAAATCAGCCCAGAACATTACGTCAAAATCGTTATCTCAACACCTAGGTTGGCCAGGAGAAGTAAGTCAGACCGGTTATTGGAAAGTTCAGCACAGACCGGCTCACGAACGAAAACGGCCTTCGATTCATTGACTTCGCCGCCTCCAAGAATAAACGTAGTACCTAATTTCAGCATAGCCTCCCTTATCGATACACCTGGAAATCACCTGAAACACAAATCGACCATGTTTTGATTGACGGGAGAAATTTCAACTTCAATGCAGCTTTCAAATGAAGCCAATAGACGCCACACTGTTTCCAAAGCTGCAAAAACGTGATCGAAATTATTTTGACCTAAAAACATTGATTTTAGAGCCGTAACGTCTTCAGCAAAGTTGTTCCAATTAATTATTTTCCATTTTTTAGAAGTTAGAATTTTGTGATTAATCTACCTAAAAGTGAGAAATGAGGTTTAATTTTCTCATTTTTGCATATATAAATCTCCTTTGCTGAGTAAAGTTTTAGCACATTTTGTAAGAAAAAACTTTGTCGAAGACACTATACTTGTATCTGCTCATTTAAATGAACTATTGTGAAGTTTTCTCGAGAATGCCTCTTAAAATCATTTTTTTATATAACTTTCTATAGTGATTTTCTAAAATTTTTCAATGTTGTACAATGTTGTTAACTACAATAAAACACACAAGTTCACCGAAGAAATTTTCTTTTTATCTCTCAAGCTTATAGTTAGGCTGATACAAATTTCGAATTCTTTTTATGTCCAAGGTTATCAAAGTTAGCAAAGGGGGTGGCAAAAATAAATAACACCGAGACGAAAAAAAAAGAAATATCTTTGATCAAAGTTTGTGTGCAAGTTTTGACGTTTGTAACTTGCACTCAAATAAAGGTTGAAAATAACACTTTATTATTATTAGTATTTATTTCGCTTGCCTTTCGACGACACTCTCGCTGTCACCTGACTTGTTTGTTGCTAAATTAAGCATTTATGCTGTCGGAAAACCAATGAAATGAACAAAACGGTTTAGGCTTTTTTTTTCTTCCCCTTCCAATATTCAAGATTTTTGAAGGAGAGGGGGGGGGGGGGGGTGACATAAAATGAAAATAAAATTTGTAACGGCCTTATTAAAGATTAATAATAAAATAATGCACTTATTTATTTACAAATATCTGCACAGGAGACAGCGAGAGACAAAGGCTATATCTGGACTAAATGACGTTTTACTTACGCTTAAAAATAGAACAGGTTTAGTCTGCAGGTATTTGCAGATTTTAAAGATATCTGTTAGTGAATTAGTGCATTGTTTCAATAACAATCGTCAATAACCGATGGAATATGAGAGATAAAAATAAACTTTCTTGAATGAAATTGTGTGTTTTGTGATAGTATACAACAATGTAAAACAATGGAAAATTGTAGAAAATCACCACTAAAAGTTAGGGAACATCTATAAATGACGTAGCTTTTTTTAGGTTTTTTTGACTCCCTTCTCCCCCATCGTAGCATTTCGACACAAAGTCAAAACCCCCTTTAGATAATTACGTAGCTTTATAGCAAGCCCCCCCTCCCTCTCATGATATTTTTTGCCTGTTTTTATTATCAAAAACGCATGAATGAATAAGAAAAAACAAGAAAATAATAAAAATAACCCTAAAACGACAAAACAGTGATCAAATAGAACAATTAGAAAAAAAATCACTTTTTTTCTTAGTTTAACATTTGCTACGTAGCTTGGCTTGACCCCCTACCCTCCCCCTCGTCACATTTCGTCACAAAACTGCAAACCCCCTCCTCCCCCCTCAAATGCTACGTCATTTATGAATGTTCCGTCATATTAAAAAAATGATTTTGAGTGGCCAACTCTGGAAACCTTCACAAAAGTCCATTTGATAAGGCAGATAGAGGTATCCGTACCTTTGAAAAAGTTGTTTCTTATAAAATGTGCAACAACTTTCCCGAACCAAGTAAATTTTAAGATGCAAAAATGAAAAAAGTAAAATTCGCTACTCACTGTTGAGTGGATTAATCACAAAATTGCAACTTCTATAAAATAGAGAATAATTAAAGGATCAACTTTCCTGGAAACCCATTTTAGTGCTATGGCTCTAAAATCTAGTTTTTTGGATCAAAAAAATTCGATCACGTTTTTGCAGCTTTGGAAACAGTGTGAGACGGCTGGTTCAACGAGTAGTATCAAACGATTCTAGACAAGAAAATTCTAAACAAGGAAATGGAACAGCTGTATCGTTCTCAAGCAATACGTAGATTCTACAAGAACTAGATACATCCCGAGCAGGTTTTGTGCCGCGAGCTAAAATGTGTCGGAATAAAGACGAAGGCATCTTAACGAATGAACGTGAGGTGATCATCGGTGAAAGCAGCACTACAATGAGCACACGAATGTTGCAGATGCAGAGGACCAAAGCGGTAGGAACAACGACTTCGTCAGCACAGCGGACGAGGAAGACATACCGCCCCCCACGATAGATGAAGTTAAGGATGCTATCAAGCAGCTCAAGAACAACAAATCAGCGGAAAAAGATAGCATCGCAGCGGATCCTATCATGCTAGGCCCAGATAGGTTGGCTTCCTGTCTGCACCAGCTGATAGTCAGAATCTGGGATATAGAACAGCTACCGGAGAAGTGGAATGAGGGTGTAATATGCCCATTATACAAAAAGGGCGACAAGTTGGAATGTGAGCACTACCGAGCGATTACGATTCTTAGCTGCTTACCGCTAGCACGAAGATTTGTGGGAAGTTGTCAAGCTGGTTTTGTAGAGCGATCGACAACAGACTAAATCTTGACGAAGCGGAAAATCCTCCAAAAGTGTCGCGAATACCAAGTCCACGTGCACTACATATTCATCGATTTGTAGGCCCCTTACGACACTATCGACCGTGTAGAGCTATGGAATGTTATGGACGAAAATGGCCTTCCTGAGAAGCTAACAAGACTGATTAAGGCCGCGCAGGATGGTGTAAAGCACTGCATAATAATTTCAGGTGCGGTATCAACTTCGACAAGGCGACGGTCTTTACTGCCTCTTGTTCAACATTGCGCTTGAAGGTGATATGGAACTTGCGGCTTTCAACATGCTGGGTACGATCTTTAATAAATCCAACCAGTTTATCTGCTTCACTGACGACATGGACCTCGTCGGAAGGACGTTTCAGGCGATTACTGAACAGTACACCAAGCTGAAACGTGAAGCAGAAAAGGCTGAAATGGAGGTTAATACCGAACCGAACCGAGCGCGATAAGGATCGCAGAGGCAATAGCGTAGTAATCGACGGAGATGAGTTCGAGGTTGTTGACGAATTTGTGTTCCTCAGATCATTGGTAACGTCAGACAACAACTGAAACATAGGAATCCGCAAACGAGTTGTAACTGGAAGTCGTGCCTACTATGGACTCTACTAGATGTTGAGGTCTGGCAAATCCGTACCAAGTGCATCATGTACGGGGTCTGGCCTCCGTACCAAGTGCATCATGTACAAGACGCTCATAAGACCGGTAGTCCTCTACGTGCACGAGACAAGGACAATGCTCGTGGAGGATTTTCAAGCACTAGCCGTTTGGCGTCATCCATTAATTATGTAAGGACTTTTTTCGAAATTTTCGACCCCCCCTCCCCCCATAATAAGGCTTAGTAAGATTTTGCATTACCCCTCTCCCCCTCCACGAATCTTACGTACGATTGTCTTTTTAAGTAAAAAAATATTTTCGAAGGTAAAACATTTTTTTACACATAACATATTCGTAAAGCAGCGGTTCTCAACCTGGGGTACGCGTACCCCTAGGGGTACGAGAAAGCTTTTACGGGGTACGCGAAAGAAAAATCAGAAATGGCGGATAAAGCAATGTTTCTTATAAAATTTCATTTGTTGTTCAAACTTGCTCTTGAAACATGAGCATAGTAATCAACCAAACCATAATTCAATTCGAAACCTGAATTAGACTACCACAACATGATCTACCACTACTCTCTCCCACTCTGCTAGAATATTCCAAGTCAGGGGGTACAATTGATTTGAAAAATATCGCCAAGAGGTACGCGAAAAAAAGGTTGAGAACCGCTGTCGTAGAGGGTAAAAGAAAACAAGTTAATACAGTTAATACTATGTTCAAGTAAACAAAATTCAAAATTAAGTAGAAATGAAGTAAAGCACGCAATCACCCACCGACGGCGAATTCACTGCTTTCCCAAGGTTCAACTGTTAGGATCGCAGGGATAAATAATTCAACTAATGTTATTTTTTTCAGTTTTGTAAACTTTTTTTTCAGTTTTTTCTTAAATTTTTCAATCTTACGTAAGATTTTCTTGAATCCCCCTCTCCCCCCTTGTAAGCATTCGTAAGAAATTTGGGTACCCCCTCCCCCCTTAAACCCTTACGTAATTTGTGAATGACCCCTTTTCAAAAGACGTGTGCTTAGGACCATCTTCGGCGAAGTATGTGAGGATGGCGCATGGAGGCGAAGGATGAACCACGAGCTGGCGCAAAGTCACCTAAGCTGGAAGGGTACAATGGGCGGGACATGTTGTGTAAGAATGCCGGATAATCCCACAAAAATGGTGTTCGTCCCGAATCTGGCCGGTACAACACGTACAGACGCGCAACAAGCTATAGGTTGGACCTGGTAGAAGCTCAACAAACTAGAGACAAGCTAAAAGTGCGTTGGCGTAACATTGCGACGCAGGTAAAATCCTGAGGGATATTTCACCAGGAAAGTAAGTAGTATCTCGAATGTCATCACAAATTTGAAACAACAAATTGTACTCGACTTACTGATTCCTTCAAATTCTTTGCATACTCCAGCGCTTCCACAGCCTGTAGTAACTACTCACACGAAACACACTAGTTTTAGCAAAAAATCTGATAAGAAAACGCCTTAAATGCAAACTTCAACTAAGCAGATAATCCACACCCGCACAACATTAGCAGGGCTGCCAGAGTTCTCTACAGAATCTGTACAAAAATCTCTGCAGTTTTTTTTTAAGATTATGATCACAATTGGATTACATAAGATTATATTGGTGGAACGGGACGGAATCCAAGCATAAGAAGATTGATGGCTTCTTCATGCGTACTACCGCATTTTGGCTTTTTGCCTCATGAAAAATTGTAAATTATACGATTAACCTGCATTTATTTATTACTGAACTTAGGGGCCATCCACATACCACGTGGACAGATTTTAAACGATTTGGCCCCTTACTTAGAGCAACTAAGTTTAATAATTTTTACTTTTAAATTCATCGTCAAAAGCCACATCATTTTCTTTTGGCGATTGTGACTTATTTACAAGAAAAATCGATTGAAAATGGCGAAACTCAAATATTCAGCGCATCGCGAAATCACGGTTTTTGTATTTTTGCAATAGTTATGTTGTGAAAACAATTAGGTGCGTACTTTTGCCATTAAATACGTACTTTTGCCATGAAATTTAAAAAAAAAATCATTTATGTGAATTTGAATAGACCTATAAAAATGCTGACTGGATCATGCGTACTATTTAACTGTTCTGGGTAGATAGTATTTGTTTCAATCTAAGACATCCTGCCGTCGAGGAATTTGTAGAATCGTGCGAGGTTTACCTCCAAGCAACAAAAATTAATTCGAATGATATTCCTAAAAATGACTTTTATCAAAACCTTCATTAACGAGGACTGCATATGCGCAGAGCCATAACTATTTAGCCAAAGAAAATATTACCAAAATAAATCTATTCGCTTGTGCTCGAACAAATCGTTTGTCACGTAAAACGCTTTTCGAATAATCCTACATTATTTATCCCCAGTTCGCTGTATCTTCTACATCTTGCGATATTTATACTGACAAATTCCTGAAATGAAAATATTTTAATGATAGTCAAACAATACACTCAAAACCGTCAGCCTTTCCTGAGAACACGATGCTTTTAGTTTTATGTCTCGCTGTCCCGCATGCTTCGTAAGGGCAGACATAGTTATGCTCGAATTCGGCATCTGAATTCAAAACGCGACCTCGATCACGAGTGCGAAAACACCAACAACGAATTTTTAATTAGACTTGTTTATTACGTCCAATCCGCCACCGCAGGTTAATATAGTCAATTGAAGCTTTATTGCGGTTGAATTTATACGAAAAAGAAAAATGCAAAACACACCTGAAGATCAAGGTTGGATTTTTCTCATGGGTTCTCTTAAAGGGATAAAATAACGGACAGTTAGCGTAAACATGGGCGTTAAGGTACTAAGCCGGAAATTTGAATCTCGTTGGTCAAACTCATTAGTATTGTATGTGGTGAAGCAAAGGCGCAGTCATTTGAAAAATCTGACAGACTTTGCTGTATTAACTAAATGATATTGAAAAATTCCTATTTTAATTTATCTAATAAGCAGGCACATACACTATTATTATCATACATCAGCATACCTAAAATAATGTAATGAAATCATGTTAAGAATCCATCGTTATACTGACCCCATGCTTTGTTTACCTGTCCGAATAGGATCAGATGTGAAAATTTAACTCGTTTCCGTCTATCGGTATATGTACAGAAAACTGAGGTTGATGCGCAAATCAAACTCGTTTGTGGAGCTCTTAAATCATTGCTCGGAGGTGTCAGTTACTAGGTTCCACGGTTTATGTTATAGACCAATGATTGTACTTTTTTTTCCATTTTCGCCCATAATGTGATGAGTGATCCTAAGTCGAAAACGCTGCATGCTCGAGAGCTCCTCGGTACAGACTAGCGAACAGAGATCCATTGCCCCAGAGATGGGTATCTTTTTCTAACCATGAGGAAGTGATCTTAAACTTGAAAATCGGCACAGAGAGAACGAAACGAAGGTAATTAACTATCGAAAGGCATTTCATGAATGAATGAAATTCGTGCTTTTCGTCTCGATGGGTTGCCGATTTGTTTGTTTATAACTTCTTTGGGGTGTGAACAAATATAGATTGACCAACGCGCCGGACCACAGACCATGCATTTCTTGTGCACACATGTCGGTCAATGGTGAATGATGGTAATAAACACCAGAAAGCTATAGTGTTTTTTTTATAATATGCTAAATTGCTTACTTTTTAATGTTAATAAGCAATACTTGGGCAATCATATTGCAATGATGTGTATTATATACGGTATATTTATGATCACCAGGGATGTCATGTAGAAAACCTCATGTAGTTTTCGACGAGTTTTTTACGTAGAATACCTCTGGTAGAATACCTATCCAAAATCGAGTATTCTACGTGTATTCTACGAAAACCTGCAAAGAAATTTTTGTGGTGAATTACATGAAGAATGAACGTAATTTAAGTTAAGATAATTATTTATTATTAATTGCGATGATTATTTTGTGTGAATTGAGAACGAATTTGACATTCAAAACCAATGCTTTTAATCTCCATCAACTGAATTTTTTTTATGTGTTTCATAAGTGTTCGGATTAGAAATAACTCCCGTTTGCAAAATATTCTAGGGTTTTCTAGCCAGTACAAACAACAAACCCAGGTATGTTTAATTTTATCTTCGAAACTTTATATAAATTTGTAAATTAAATTAAGTAGCAATTCAGAACCCAAAAAATGATTAATTACTCAACTCGAAACTGAGTAATACTGTACCCAAAAAGTGAGTAACACACATTCAGTTTCTAAAACTCCTTGTTTCTCAATTATTTGTATTTACGGAGTAACTCATTTTATGAGTTGTTCCACTTTTTACAAAAATGCGTCAAATCTTACTCATTTTAAAGTTATTATTCCCGAGGGTGTGAAGAACCGTTGAAAGTTGCATAGAATTTTTGGTGAGCTTTTTTATATATGCCAGGGGAATCATGAAACATTGAAATGTTGGGTACGCTCTAAATATATGAGATTTGAGAACGATAACATAGTTCTGTAGAAATTGGGCCTTAGATGCGCCTGTTGCACTGATTTGGTTAACGCCTGTTGCTCTGATTTTGTATGTGACGTATATTATGCGATTTTGCTTTCATTAGCATTTTTGGATGACAAAAAACATTTTGTTGAATCGTGAATTACGATTGAAATTATTGAATGAAAACTCTGTTTGCTTTTTTGAGTTTCTTTACCATTGCTTGTTTCGCCATAATCACAAAATAGTCCGGAAAAATCGTGTTTCTTTTTTTTTGTTATATTAATTCTCCCGTTACTTAAATACACCTAATCAGCGCAGCGAATGGCTTTGTATGACTCATACTGTGAGTTCTCGAGTGTTTGAGAATTTTCTACTTGGGAGAAGTTTTCTACCGTAGAAAACGTAGAATACCGTTTTCTACGTAGATTACTTACGAGTCCCGAAAAATCGCGTAGAATACCATCCCTGATGATCACGGTTACATTTTAAATTTATTTGTAAAACTTTATGTTTGACTTGTTTGATGTGAGTATCAAAATGAACGTATAAATAACAATTGATTGGTTTTTTGTTCGTTTTTTATCTTACTTGAGCGTTTTATAGAAAATTACAATAACACGATGCAGATTTTTTTTAACTGAAGTATTTATCCAATGAAAATGCAATCAATTATGAGTAAGATCATAGCTCTATAATTTTCGTTTTTTCTTAGCTTCATCTTCCTGATTCTCTAGGGTATGGAACGTCTTCGACAAATTTTCTGCTGCTGTGTTATGAAAAAACCTGCCGAAGAAAACGACTGGCGAAGACGTTCTATACCCTAGTAGATGAATGTTTCGTAATGGTTCACTCTTGTCCTGGTTGTGTTTTTGATTTTCACAGTAGATGCCCCCTGCAATAACGTAGACCGAATTACAGCTCATGAAAATAAAACAAGGGCAAACACTGTTGTTACACCG
Source organism: Wyeomyia smithii (assembly GCF_029784165.1). NCBI lineage: Eukaryota > Metazoa > Arthropoda > Insecta > Diptera > Culicidae > Wyeomyia > Wyeomyia smithii. The sequence continues at coordinate 171,517,135 of NC_073695.1, read as the reverse complement.
AAGGTATTTGAGCATTTGATTAATTTACTGATAGGCTACATATATTTCACGCTCGCTGTACAATTTTGCCCTGTTAGTGAGCGGTGCGAAATGGCATGTTAGATCGCGACCACAGGAGAGAAAAGTTATATTTCTGCCACACGAGAGCCAGCATCACTCGACAGTGAACACGTATTTTCATAAATTCATCCACGGAGACCAGAGGAACTGGTGTTTAGCCAGTGCAAAACAGCAACAGTCTGCAAACAGATTAATTTCTGTTTTGTCAGCGGCTGTCGTGTACTTCTCGTTAATATTTTAATTGCGTAAGACGGAAACATCTCAATTTGTAAGCCGTTTTTGAGCGTAATTATAGGTTCGTAGATAACGAATTCACATTTCGATCATTGAAGCATAAGAGCAGTACTTGTGTAATCATTATAATCTGTGAATTGTTTACATTTTTTGTGCTGTCACGTACCTATCTCGAATAATTAATAGTAAGTCCTGATAACCTTGAAATTTTCAAAATGAGAATCCCATGGAGACATGTTTTCTATCTGGGTAGTACAGCTTTCTGAATGCATTCGTTTTCAAGATATTTCAAATTTAATCGTAAATATAATAACTGTTTTCAAAAATACGCCTGTTCTGGAGTTGATCTTAATACTTCAGCAGATAATGTGCCCAACATTGACCAATGTGTAATGTCTGACTAATGTTACACAATCAACTCTTCGGCAGTAAGAAGATCGGATGAGCAATCCAGGAGTTGTGCCTATCTATTACCTGCCTGATTCGTAGATGGAATTGAAGACTTTAAAGATCAGCAACCAGCTACTACTCAAAAATTGTTAGAAAAATAGTGTTTTCAGTTAAGAAATAGAACTTAAAAACGGAACTTCAACCCCAAGTGTTATAAACTATTTCGTAATAAACGACGCTCTAGTTTCAGACCAAATTGGTTGAAAACGCTATCCTTATTCTAAGAGTGTAGATTTATTACAATATTATTGCTATTGTTTGCTAACGACGACAATAGAGTGAAATTACACGATACGTTTATCATTTATTTATACCATAAATTGAAAAGTTAAATGTCCTATATGATACCATTGACAGTCTGCATTATCGAGAGACAGCTTTTACAAACATGTTCGATGCTAATGAGTTTTTCGTCCGTTGGTCTTTATCATTTCAGATACATTGCAATTGGAGTTTTTCTCTTGGTTCTGATTCAGTCAAGTTATGCACAGTTCAAAATACTCGGCGTCACGTCAGGTCGTTCCAGCAGCGACAACGTCGAACTTGCACTAGTGCACATCCGACCTTTGCTGCAGAGCCCGGCAAAACCGGTCGCGTCAAGATCATTTGAAGATGCCCCGGTATCAATCGCAATTAGCACCAGCGAACCAGTGACGGCAGCAGATAATGTGCGCATCGAACCTGAGGGTAGCAAAATTATCAAGCTCCAAATTATGGATCCTTCAGCAGCTCGCAATATATCAACAAGGGAACGAAAATTGCAATACAGTAACCTTCTCACAGATAATAACATTATAAACATCGCTCCGTTGAAGCCAACCTCAATTCCCACAACAACAAACGGTCCCATACCATCTCACCGTAGAAGAGCTACTGGGTCAACTGTATTGAACGGGGATTCGGAGTTGTTCTACATACGTACACCTTCTTCTCCCGCGCCCTTCAAAAAGCATTATCAAACTAAAGAAAATGACATCATTTCTGATTTCGTACTGCAACGATACAAACGCCGGAAGTACAAGTCAAAGTGCCGCTGTGAACGTATCTGGAACTGCCCACGAATTCAGTTATCCATAGCACGGTGTGCACCAGATTACTTCATGTGTTGCTTTTAACTTACCCCATAGTGTTTAGTGCGTAGACATTCAGGAATCATAAGTTAGGCATAGTATTGTATTTATAGTTATTTATCAAATAAAAAATCCCTAGATGTATGTATTTTTCATTGCTGTCTTCCATTACACACGCATGTTCAAATCTTTAAGTATTATGTAGATCAAAAGCTATCAACAATTAAATTACTATTCCAAAGGTCATAACTAACACTTCATCGTTTTTCCGAAGCGTCTTTTTATTTTATCAATGGTTCAGCTCTAGTTACTGTCCCAAGCGTGGTTTTCGTTCAAAAGGCTAGAGTGATCTCTCCGCTATCAACTCGTGCAAATAACATTTCATAGAAGGTGTTTAAAAAGTTGTGGTGACTGAACGAATGTGATCAATCAAAAAATCGATCAAAGCAGATAGGACCTTTTGAAATGTTTCTCTAGATTTATTCGTTGCCATAACAGGCCCGAAATGATATGGATGCGTATCAGAAAATCTGAGCCATTTAAAATGACGTTTGAATCTTCATCACCAAAATAGGTCAAATTTTCAAACTCTTTTTTCTCGAAACGTCAATTTTCGAGTTATCTAGTTCTAGCATTAAAGGGACGAAATGATCCCGTATGAAAAAAATCTAGAACTAACGTTTTAAATCGACCATTGAACGGTTTGCTGCCTATTGTTAGGCGTTTCGAACCACCAACGTAAAATTTATCTATATTAAAAGCTTTCAAGACAAACGAAAGCTCCACGTTTGTATCGTTTTTATGCTTTTAAGTTTACCATCCACTACACCTAGACAGATAACGTTAAATAACACTTCATATAAAAACGGTTTATTTTTACGTGAGAAAAAAAATTTCATAAGCTTTAACCCTCTCCCGCTCACAAGGTTTATCATTGAAATTTATAGCTTCACGTGAAGATTCAAGCTGAGCACTTTGTAGACTAACTAAAATTACTGTCAACTGTAGTATTTTGAAGAAAATGTCCAGTGATGCTCTGAAGCAGCATATAAATGTTTATGGAACAATCGTAAGCACAACAAACCAATTTATGTCAAGATATGATGATTATAATTCTTGGTGCTTTAGAGTTACCATGAGCGGGAAAGGGTTAAGTAATAATCATGTTAGCGAACCTCGAATCTTGAACTTGCGTTTTTTTCTGGATTTAAGGCTTTGGTTACTATTTCGAACACAATTCATCACGGCCAAATGTTAATTCTAGTTTCACAAAATAAAGAGATGAGGACTGTAAAATACTTGCCTCACAGGTAACGCTCTCATACACATTTCCAGAAAGTCCGCCCAAATATATATAAAAAACAAAACTCAAAGCTCTGAAGAAACTTTTATACAACGGCAAATTGAAAAAACGCAGACTCGAAAAATTTGTGTTTTACAAACAAATTTGCACATTCAGCATTTCTGATGTTACTAAAAACTTCGTTTGAGTCATGCATGCGTTACAGCAAGAAGATTACTACACGCTATCAAAAAATAACAGGAGGGTTGTGTGCAAAGCCACGACCGCAAGGATGAAGTAGAATACTTTTACAAGAAAACCCGGCTGCTTGCGTGTCGCTCATTTTTTAATTTGTTGTTCAATTCAATTTCGGATAAGATACCGATCACATCTTGGCGATATCACTGACAGTGCGAATAAAGTATTTCTTGTGATACAATAAACAGTGAAAAGCTGATTTAACACTCAAAACTAGACGGCTCATGTGTTGTCAAAATGAGTCATTTTTTCATTGAATGCATTTACTAGTGTCCGCTATCGCACAGAGACTGCATTTCCCTAAAGTGCCTCACTGCATCAGCTGCTATCGATGCTAAACCCGCTGCAACTGCTACGCTATCCGTAGCCATGCTAATGTTTTGGCCGTTATACGCTGCTATTGGTTTCCGCTGTCCCTGCATCAGCTGGCCCAGCTGCTATCGATGCTGAGATCCGCTGCAACTAGTGCATTATCCATTGCTATGCCACAGCTGTAGCCGCTATCTGCCTGGTATCCACAGCACTGCTACTGCTGCTGCTAAGGGAAGACTGCTGTTGTCGCTGTCTAGAACTATTATGAGCGGCTTCGACTGAAACAGGCTCTTATATAGGGATGAAAAACCTATTGATAGTAGTAGGAAATCATCGATAACTATCGATAGCCATTTCAGTCGATAATTCCCATCCTTACTCTTATACAGACAAATAGCAAATTTCAAATGGCAAGGTCTATGGTTCTGTCGACCGTGCTTGGGAAGCAATCAGATTAACGACTAATCAGATCAGTCAAATTTCGCGCTTCAACTAGGATTGACTATTCTCAATAATATAATTGCTTGTCCCTGGTTTGAAAACTCGAGCTCTGGATCCTTCTTCCTGGCCCACTGGCTTACTATTTCGTGAATTTGCTGATCGGTCAAAAAACGTAAACAGACAACCCTGGATGCAGGAGCCGATAATTTGAATTTATCGCTTTCTTCTGTGGACGGTGGGAGCCCTCGGGTTCCCACCAAAGGCGAGTATTTGTGTCATAATTTCATTCCTCCTGCGCTAATTGATCCTGTGTTGCAGTGTACCGACAACGACAGTGGTAATACTGTTTGGCTGTACTACCAAAATACACGGGGATTAATAAATAAAATTGACGAGCCTTTTCTGACGACCCGTGAGTGCAACTTTGACATCATAATACTGACAGAGACAGGGTTAGATGATCGTGTCAACTCACTGCAGCTGTTTGGGACAACTTTTAATGTGTTTCGCTGTGATCGCTCTGTACGCAATAGCAACAAATCCAGCTTTGGCGGTGTTTTGATCGCTGTGGCTCAGTGTCATCCTAGCTCATTCATCGAAACTGTGAGCGGCGAGAGTTTGGAGCAAGTTTGCATCAGCGCTACCGTTAGGGGAACTAAACTGCTGCTGTGCGGTGTGTATATACCACCTGATAGGAGCCACGATGTCAAGACTATCGATGCACACATTTTCTCTATTGGCGAGCTGTTTGATAAAAGTAATGCGAATGACATCGTGTTTGTCTGTGGTGATTATAATCAGCCACGCATCGTGTGGATGCCTGGTGCTGCCCCTGCTTCTGTTCGATTGCCTGTTGCTAGTGCGACGCTGATAGACGGCATGGATTATTTAAATCTAAGGCAGCTAAACTATCAGCGAAACCATAACGATCGTACCCTGGATTTAGTTTTTTGTTCCCTTGACCATCAGCTTACTGTTGATAACTGTATTACACCGCTACTCCCTGTCGACCGCCACCACCCACCCCTAACTATCTCACTACCTACCGTCCGTTCTCATAGTACTGTCCCGGTGTGTGCAGATAATGGAAGCAGATTGAACTACCGAAAAATTGATTTTATCGCATTGATCGATTATTTGATGAGCCTCGGAATTCAATCTACGTCTGCACTGATGTCGACGATATGACAGCACGCTTTTGCGATATAATTGGTCAGTGGTTAAATGCAAATGTACCGCTAGCGAAGCGTCCCAACATCCCTGCTTGGAGCACGCGTCGATTGCATGAATTAAAACGGCTTCGAAACAATGCCCAGCGTAAATTTCGCCGTTTGAAAACGCAGGTAGCGAGACATAATTTCAAAAGCACCAGCGACGAATACCGCCGTCTTAACAGAGAATTATACAAATCCTACGTCTTACGTGTACAAACAGACCTTAGGAGAAACCCCAAAGGATTTTGGAATTTTGTCAACACCAAACGAAAATGTTCATCGGTGCCTGTAGATGTTCGCTTGGATGACTTAGACGCGACTTCAGAATCGGAATCGTGTGAGCTTTTTGCAACTTTTTTCGCATCAGTGTTTGCTGATAGAGTTGCCTCCGATGCCGAGGCGGATATTGCGGCGGCTGATGTTCCGGCCGATTTGATTGATTTGACAACATTTGAAATTACCACTGATTTGATAATGGATGCCGCAAAGAAACTTAAGCGATCTTATACTCCGGGGCCCGATGGCATTCCCGCTATAGTTATAAGCCGTTGTGCTAATGCGCTAGTAGACCCACTTCGCTGCATTTTCAACAAGTCGTTCGAGCAACGGAAATTCCCCGAGATATGGAAACAATCTTTTATGTTCCCAGTTCTAAAATCTGGTGATCGTCAAAATGTCAGAAATTATCGAGGCATAACTAGTCTCTCAGCTGGTTCTAAGTTGTTCGAGATTATTGATAGTAACTATAAGTAAGGCATGTTCTCACTCAACCCGGCTAGCTCTTTATGGGGTTATCTCAGGGTCGGCAACCGACTTTAGGGGGACTCATGCAACCCGACGACTTACCGTTAGCGAAGCGGAACGACTCAGAGACGTTAAGGGAAGAGTAACTGGCTCTTTATATAAAAAAAGGGGAATTCATGCTATATACTATTTATTCACAATCATCGATGTAGCGCTAAACGACGAACGTTGGGGCCCATTGAGGAACGACGCACAGAAGAAGAGGAGAGGGACATACCTTGAAGACACGCGTTCCGGATGTTGTCGATGGTTCCGTAGAATCCCACGGCTTACCCGGGATGCCAGAAGTAGCACACGGCTCACACGGAAGATCCGCTGCCGCAGGGTAGAAGGCCTTAGCGCCAGGTGGATCGCCTCCACAATTGCCCACGTGCTCGAACGGCGGTAAAGGTGTAACCGCAGGGGAGTTGGTGACGGCCCCTCGTGGCCCGTCCCGGTAGTCGCCCACTGATGAACGTTGATCCTCGGCACTGCTCTAGATAGCCCTCTGGCTCGACCGCCAACTCTGGCTGACCAAACTTGTCACCACTTTTTCCAACTTTTATCACCTTTCCAACTATCTCTTCCAATTTTTCGTCCAAACTATAATTTTCGTGACTGTCTTTCTTGATGGCTATCTTCCGACTATCCTTCTCGATCTGTCACCTTCCCGATCTTGTCCTCTCTCTCTCTCTCTCGCTTGTCCTCTCTCTCACTCTCCTATCTCCATACCGGATACCAATTTTTCGTGCAGTTGCCCAAGTGGTATAAACACTTCTGGATCGTTTTGAGGGGTGTGTACATTAGTGCGGACTTTTGCCGTCTTTTTTCGTTGCGGTCTTTCCGTTACAAATGTATATATATATAAATCGGGGCTATTACCGTTGAGGGAGTGAGGCTGTCCCTTCCCTGGGCTATGTTTTACGGAGGCTATAGTGCCTTCGTGCTAAGCCCCAACACCTGGTCTGGATGTTCCGGGGTGGACACGGAAGGTCTCTTTTACGGGCCCAGGGATTGCATTTTAGACAGTGCCCCTCACTTCCTCAAACGGTAACGTTCACATCGAGTACTTTTCCGCAATTTTTTCGAAGCCTAATTATCGGTTAGAATTGGTTTATGGGTTAGTACACTTACACTATGTTAAACAAAAATACAAAATGAGTCAGCAAACAAAATTAAACAAACAACAATTAACAAAAAAGAGCCAGAAAACAAAAAAACTACTTTACTTAATCTACCTTACATACTAAAATTTAACCTCTAACATTTAATTTTACAAAAACCCACACCAAAACGTCTCACATTCGTTACCGTTCCATTTGAACCAAATGTCCGGTAACAATTCTCCCCGGGACCGCGTAGAAAAATTACGAAGTTAATTTTTCGTTACATGCCTTTACCAAATCCGGGTGATTCCTTCTTATCCGCTCTAACTATAAAAATGCTAAGCTGGACCAACATAATACGTTCCTACAACTTGCCGAAAATCCTGTTAAATATCCTTCTTTCGATTATATTCCCGCGTAGTTTCCGAATTTCTCCTTCACTGTATCCCTCTCGTTTTACTAAACATGGGAGATAAGGTCGTCTACTCTCACCACAATATCTATCGAACTCCCACGCATTTAGCTGGGAAAAAAAAATTTGTCTATCCGCTTATTCATTCTTTGATTCAGTTTCATTCATTCGACGCGTCCGCCTTATTCTCATTCATTCTTATATTCATTTCCATTAACTCATTCATTCCATTCTAGTCCTAATTCTAAACACCAGGGACCTTCGTACATCTAGTCACCTGCTCTCATTATCTTCTACTAAGGCCATCGATTTCTGCCTTATAAACGGTGGGCCTATCGGCCCGGTAATACTGGTTGAACTAAAAGTTTCGGGGTCATATGGCATCAGTATTGAATCACTTCAACTCCGCACTGTTTCCAGTATCACTCTTGATCAGAGAGGACCTGCTACTGACCATCAACGTTGTTAGACTCTGGTCTCCAGCAAAACCTTAGTTCTTCCAATTTTTACCAAGGCCTAATATGGCTCAAACCTAATAAATATTTTCCTTACAATTTTGCTTCAACCATGTCAAAAGTATGTATTGAATGGAGAGCTTAATCTCTTATACCAGTATTTTTCGTTTAAACATTCGCTACCAATCAAAATAGAGATGTAAACCGATTCTTGCTTCTCGCCGGTAACCCTAACTACACGAAATTTATCTGCGATGACCTTTGTCAATAATAATGCCATGTGCATATAAACATTGTCAAAAGTTTTCCATCTGAACGGAGCTGAGAGGAACACGTTGGCTTTGCTGGACCAAAATCGTCTCTACGAGGGAATTAATCGTGCCAATTTTATCCTGAACCGAGGACCATCATGAACAAAGTGGGATGGCCGTTCACGATAGACAGGGATTGCTGACAAAGCTAACAAACAGACTGCGTGACGATGGTAATATTATCTAACCTTAATTCTAAGTGGCTAAGTGTTTTTGTTTTCCTTTTAGGATACTAGCGAATCAACGATTACCAAATAACGTTTTTCCAACGTGAAATGTAAAATGATTTTTCCGTATTGTGTACTTAATAAATTATCCTGGTTTTAAGTGGGCAGCTGGCCACACTCCCAGGTTTTTACCGTTGGTATCTTCCAACTCGTAGGAGGAATTACCCACACGTGCCTTGACTCTGGCAGCGAGATACATCGGACCGTATTTGGCATTGTACCGTTCAGAGGCTGAAGATTGCTTCATATTTCTCCGATACACGGTTTGACCAACATGAAAAGGTTCTGCAGACTTCTTATGACGAGAATCGTACAGTGCTTTTCCTGAGTTATGAGCTTTTTCCAAATTAGTTTTCACCAAATCGTAAATACGTTGGAATAGTTCCTTCTTTACCTCGACGCGCTGCTCTGGAGTAGGATCTTTTTTATTCGTAAGCCAACTGTGATCGGTTCCTTTGAGAAAAGCTTCGTGTCCATGAATGACAAAAAACGGTGTCAATTCAGTGCCCGAGTGAACGGTTGTATTTATAACGGTTTCGATCTCCGCTAGACGGCTATCCCAAAGCCTTTGGTCGGTTTTGACATAGGTGCGTATCGCGGCATTGATGGTTCGATTAACCCGCTCGACGGGATTCGCTTGCGAGTGGTATTTAGCGTTCAACCAATGGCGAATCTGGAATCGCCCTAGAAGTAATTTAAACTCGCGTGACAGAAACACGGAAGCATTATCTGTAATTATAGTTTCGGGGGTGGAAAATCGTGAAAACCATTGGCTTTTCAAGATGGAACAGAGGCCGCTGCTGCTGATTTTACGCACAGGTGTTAGCATCACCCACTTGCTGAACAAATCCATCACTACTAAAATATATTGATTTCCCGACTTACTTCGAGGAAGCGGGCCAATATAATCCGCTGCGATTATTTGCCAAGGATGGGTTACTATTCTTTGTTCACCCATCTTCGGAATCACAGGTACATTTGCGGCTTTTACCTCTTTACAGGTAACACAGTTCTTTATATATTCTTTAACATCTAAAGTTAGACGTGGCCAATAATACTTTTGTCGAATCTTGGCCAACGTTTTTTCAACGCCAATATGCACCGACTGATTATGGCATTCTTCGATAATGCTATCTCTCTCTTCAGGAGGGACGACTAACTTCCATTCAAATTTGTAATCACAGGGGTGATTCGGGGTGGGTACATATTTATATAGGGCACCATTGATCATTTGAAAATCACGATATTTATCCGGTTGTTTTAACACTTTTTGTTTCAGTTCCTCAAACCAAGCGGAAGCGGATCGGGTGGTAACTAGTGCTACACAGCGGGACAACGCATCCGGGACCACATTTTCTTTCCCCTTGCGGTGGACGATGGTCATGTCATAATGTTGCAGAGTTAGACTCCACCGACTGCAACGAGACGACGTTTTCCATTTAGTCCTCAAAATGTGAGTCAGGGCCGACGAGTCAGTGATGAGCGTAAAATGGGAACCTTCAATGTACCCTCGGAAGGCTTCGATCGACAACAAGGCAGCTAACGCTTCTTTCTCACAAGCATGATAGTTCTTTTGAGGAGTTGTCAGCTTGTGAGAAAAATAGGCGATGACTTTTTCTTGCCCATCGAAGTCCTGCGTTAGTACACCGGCCACGGCTACATCACTGGCGTCCGTCTGCACAGTGAATTCTTTTTCAAAATCCGGGCTGACTAATATGGGAGAAGTGGTCAATTTTTCTTTAATGGAACAGAAGGCTCTTTCAGCTTCTTCGTTCCAACCCAAAATTTTCGCTTTAGTTTTAAGTAAGTCAGATAGCGGGGCGGTGATACCGCTAAAATCGTCGATGAATCGGCGGTAGTAGTTGGTCATGCCAAGAAATCGTCTTAGTTTCGTAATAGTGTTAGGTCGGTCGTATTCGACGATGGCCCTAACTTTTCCAGGGTTAGCCCGTAGCCCTTCCGTTGATAAGAGATATCCTAAGAATGGCAACTCTTCAACCCCGAATCGCGATTTTTCCAGATTTATCGAAAGGTTTGCATTTGACAAGCGCCGGGCTACTTCTCGCAACAGCCTTAAATGCTGCTCAAAAGTTTCACTCACGACGACCACGTCGTCTAAGTACACGAACACCTGGGGCTCTAGTTCCCCGTGTCCTAGAACCTGATCCATGAGCCTGGAGAGGGTGGCTGGACTATTTACCAGACCAAAAGGGAGTCGGGTAAATTGAAACATGCCCTTGCCCTGAATGCTGAACGCCGTGTATCGCCTGGATTGTTTCTCCAAAGGGATCTGGAGGAAAGCCTCAGACAAATCAATGGTGCTCAGGTATCGTGCTTTTGGCAAGTGGCTTAAAATTCTGCCTGGATGGGGCAAAGGATACGCATCTCTAATTGTGCGTTCGTTTATTTTGCGTGCATCCAAACATAGCCGCACCTTTCCGGATGGTTTAATTACTGGGACAACATTGAGTGACCAATCGGAGTGGCAGCGTTCTATAATTCCTAATTTAAGCATTCGGTCTAGCTCGTCTGCCACTTTTTCGCGGATTTTAGGGGACATGGTGTATGGAAATTGGCGAATGGGGGCTTTAGTTTTCCATTCATCCATAATGTCAATCGTGTGTTTTATTAGTGGAGTGGTGGGCAAAGTTTCTGCTTTGGCTACTTTAAACATTAGTTTTACCTGCTCAAGTGCCTCGCTTTCGTTTGCGGTAAGTATGGAAGATTTTAGTGGTTGGCTTTGACTGATGTCTTCTTGGGTAAGTACACATTGCTGCACTTGAGGATATATATTGAAACAGGACCAGAAGGTCATTCCTAGTAAGCAATCGACGACTAAGTCGTCTACTACTAGTGTAGGTACCACCTTTACTTGACCATCCATCTTAAATGGAAGGTAGATTTCTCCTACTATTTTTAGTTTGCCTCCGTCCGCCGTTCGCAATTGCAATTGGTCGGTGGGCTTTTTCAAATTGTAGTGACGCAAACGTTGGAATAAATTTTTGCTAATTAGAGTTCTATTACTACCGGAGTCTAAGAGTCCCATTATATTAATATTATTAACACTGACCCACGCGTAGGGTCTGTTATCGTTGAGATTCGGTATACAAATCTCTAAAATTTGTGGGTAAGAAGACCTATACCAGGCAGGGTCAACTTCTTCCCAATAATCTTGATGAGCGGTTGATTTAAACGGTTTTACGCGGACTTGTCGGACGACCGGCGACTTTCGGTCGTCTGGCGATCGTTTTTTTGGCAATATGGACAATGCTGTGTGTCAAATCCTTTGAATCCACAGAGGTAGCATATAAGACCTTTAAGTGATCGGCATTGCTCTACCTGGTGATTCGGTTGACGACAATTTAAGCAGACGTCCGCTGGGGGTGGTTTGAATCCAGCCACCAGGTAATCGATAGTTCTTCGAGGCTTAGAAGATCCTTCTTGAGGATCGTCTAGACCTAATCTTTTTGTCCCAGGGGCTCTAGATTCCGTTTCCCTAGCTAACGTGTCAGTTCTGGTTTTTCCGAAAGTATCGGGTTTTGTTTTGGCTATTTTACTTCCCTCAGATCTGTTCTGGTCTTGATGTGGCTGGTTACCACTGGACTGCCGAAACGACTGACCGTTTCTTTGAGTCACAACGTTGACGGATCTTTCGTTTCCTAATTCCGCTGGGTATAGTGAAAAGTTAGAAGCGTCTATCAAATGCCCTGCCTCCACCAACTCAGGTAAGTTTCTAATCGGTTTCCAAAGAAGTGCTTTCTTGTAATCGCGTCGAAGATTTCGCTTTAAAATTTCCAACTTTTCCTGATCATCCATCTGGATGGTCATGGATCGCAGCATTTTTTCTACATCGAAATAATAATGCTGAAACGTTTCATTTTTCTGCTGTAACCTTTGATACACACGTGATCTCATCATAGAGTCGAGTTCCGGGTGCCTAAAAGTTTTCCGAAGTTCGTAAACCAAATGAGACCAGCTTTGTAAACTACGGCTCGAGCGCATAGACATATACCAACTGGCCGCTGGCCCCGTAAAGAGATGGAAAGCCGAGTCAAACAGTTCGTCTTCCGAAACTCTTTCTGACAAAGAAAGTTGTTCAACCAGTGCCAAAAATTCATTGAGCTTAGCTCCCTGGTCTGTGCCTGAATATTTTTCAATATTCCATTGGGACACTGGAAGCGTCCGGTGGGACGAGTTCGAAATTTGGGGTTGTGGTATTGGCGCGGGTGGCACATATGTAGTGGTTATGGGCCATGCTGGATAAGATACGGTAGTGTAAGGAATTGGTGGCCTATCAGAGCTAACGGCTACCTGTGGGATGTTAAACAGTTGGTTTAGCGTATTCACCGGATTTTGATACCCCACCGCAAACACAGGGTTCACATTTCCATTGTGGCTTTCAGAGTTCACATAAGCAGTGGAACACGCGGTCGCTGGTAATTCCCCCACGTTGTTACCTCCAAGTGGGTACCTATTCCCGGTGATCGTGCTATATGTCCCTAGACTTCCCGCTTGTATCACAGGTGTTGGTATTGGTCGCGAATACTGGGTTGTAAAAGTGGAGTAAGTAGTAACGGAGGACGATAACTTTGGAATAGTGCCTGTATAACTCACTGGTACTGTCGGGTGGCTTACGACCACCGCATCATTCGAACTTATTGCCCTCTGTCTGTTCGAAATTTGGTTCGACACAGCTCTTGTTAACGATTCATGTTCGGCCCTATATTTTCGTAACAATTTAAGTTCCGTTTCAATAGCACACAGCGTGTCGCGGAAATTATTCATGCTTGTCGATTCGCTAGTAGTTCCCGAAAACCCTAACCTTTTTAAACAATCCATGATTTCCTCTTCTAGGGGTTCAGACAATTTTGGAGAATGTTTCTGCGGATCTGTTTGCTGGTTATCTTGCTGAGAGCTTGTGACTACCACGTTTTGCACATCGCTATCTCCAAAATATTGGTTTAGACGATCAATAATTCTAACTATCATTTCTTCTGCTTGTTGCCGTTCTGCTGAGTCCGAATTATTCGAGACTAGCATTAATCGATTAGCTAAATGTAATAAAAGTGAATGGTTTTTGGGAGCTACATTCTTGCTCGTTTTTGCCGACATTTCAAATTTGTCTAATTTCGATTCACAGATTTCTAATTCTTGCAACGGACTACGGAGTAAAATTCTGTCGTTGAAACCATGCTCTTTTTCCTGCTTTATCGCGTCGCGCAACATGCGTCTCAAACGTGACATACTCCTGTCTCCGGTAACGATTATCTGCCTCATACTTAACTCCTCTTCTAATTCATCTCCATCCAAAAAATCTACTCGCAAATCTAAATATTTCTGATTCACGTTCTCTCTAGAGAACATTTTTGTATTTTCCATCAATCTTTACTAAATTTCATGCAATACTTTCTATTGTTTCAGTACGAATATCCTCCCTGATCTTCTACCACGTGTACCAAAACTCGAGGGGGTGCGTTATTCTATCCGAACGGTATCAAATTTAACCTAACTTTCGACCAGTTTCTACCTATTTTCCCGATGGTTCAAACAGCTTACACTTCCTGCTAAAACTTCAAAGAAAAGAATCACAGCACAAATGATCGAGACAAGTGACAAATTGTTCTCGAGTCTCCCCACATCCGGGTAAAATATTCTAATAGAAGATTAGAATATTTTATTTTACGAGGATCGCCAATTATAAGTAAGGCATGTTCTCACTCAACCCGGCTAGCTCTTTATGGGGTTATCTCAGGGTCGGCAACCGACTTTAGGGGGACTCATGCAACCCGACGACTTACCATTAGCGAAGCGGAACGACTCAGAGACGTTAAGGGAAGAGTAACTGGCTCTTTATATAAAAAAAGGGGAATTCATGCTATATACTATTTATTCACAATCATCGATGTAGCGCTAAACGACGAACGTTGGGGCCCATTGATGAACGACGCACAGAAGAAGAGGAGAGGGACATACCTTGAAGACACGCGTTCCGGATGTTGTCGATGGTTCCGTAGAATCCCACGGCTTACCCGGGATGCCAGAAGTAGCACACGGCTCACACGGAAGATCCGCTGCCGCAGGGTAGAAGGCCTTAGCGCCAGGTGGATCGCCTCCACAATTGCCCACGTGCTCGAACGGCGGTAAAGGTGTAACCGCAGGGGAGTTGGTGACGGCCCCTCGTGGCCCGTCCCGGTAGTCGCCCACTGATGAACGTTGATCCTCGGCACTGCTCTAGATAGCCCTCTGGCTCGACCGCCAACTCTGGCTGACCAAACTTGTCACCACTTTTTCCAACTTTTATCACCTTTCCAACTATCTCTTCCAATTTTTCGTCCAAACTATAATTTTCGTGACTGTCTTTCTTGATGGCTATCTTCCGACTATCCTTCTCGATCTGTCACCTTCCCGATCTTGTCCTCTCTCTCTCTCTCTCGCTTGTCCTCTCTCTCTCTCTCTCTCGCTTGTCCTCTCTCTCACTCTCCTATCTCCATACCGGATACCAATTTTTCGTGCAGTTGCACAAGTGGTATAAACACTTCTGGATCGTTTTGAGGGGTGTGTATATTAGTGCGGACTTTTGCCGTCTTTTTTCGTTGCGGTCTTTCCGTTACAAATGTATATATATATAAATCGGGGCTATTACCGTTGAGGGAGTGAGGCTGTCCCTTCCCTGGGCTATGTTTTACGGAGGCTATAGTGCCTTCGTGCTAAGCCCCAACACCTGGTCTGGATGTTCCGGGGTGGACACGGAAGGTCTCTTTTACGGGCCCAGGGATTGCATTTTAGACAGTGCCCCTCACTTCCTCAAACGGTAACGTTCACATCGAGTACTTTTCCGCAATTTTTTCGAAGCCTAATTATCGGTTAGAATTGGTTTATGGGTTAATACACTTACACTATGTTAAACAAAAATACAAAATGAGTCAGCAAACAAAATTAAACAAACAACAATTAACAAAACAGAGCCAGAAAACAAAAAAACTACTTTACTTAATCTACCTTACATACTAAAATTTAACCTCTAACATTTAATTTTACAGAAACCCACACCAAAACGTCTCACATTCGTTACCGTTCCATTTGAACCAAATGTCCGGTAACATAACGTAATGCTCCATTCCACTAAGAATTACATCTCTACCGCGCAACATGGTTTCATGCCGCACCGCTCAGTTCATAGTAACTTACTGGAATTTACTTCGATGTGCATTTCACATATCGAACAAAAAGCGCAAGTTGATGCCATCTACACTGATTTGAAGGCAGCTTTCGATCGTATTGACCATAACATACTTTTGCGTAAAATGTCACGGCTTGGAGCTTCGCGTCCACTTGTGGAATGGTTAAGTACGTATTTATGTGGAAGGATACTGCGTGTGAAACTTCGTTCTTGTGTCTCATCGCAATTCACTAATAAATCGGGAGTTCCGCAAGGTAGCAATATGGGGCCTTTGCTTTTCGCTATATTCTTCAATGATGCAATGCTAAGGTTAGGTGTTGGCTGTAGGTTGGTATATGCGGATGATCTAAAGCTATATCTGGTAGTTCGTACAATCGACGATTGTCGTCGTTTGCAACATTTGCTGAATGTATTCGTCGAGTGGTGCCATAAGAACTGGCTGATAATTAGTATTGGAAAATGTGAGGTAATGACATTCCACCGCATTTTAAATCCGATCATATTCGAATACCGCATTGATGGACTTGAGCTGAGAAGAGTTGACCGTGTTTGCGGCCTTGGTATTCTGCTCGACGCTAAACTCACTTTCCACCTACATCGTGCCAGCTTAATTTCAAAAGCGAGTCGACAGCTGGGATTCATTGCAAAAATTGGCCGTGACTTCAAAGACCCTCACTGCTTCAAAGCCTTATACTGCTCTCTAGTACGACCACTTCTTGAAAATTGTAGCTCGATCTGGTACCCTCATCAGTTAACTTGGTGTCTACGGATCGAACGTGTTCAGAAGAGATTTGTCCGACTGGCATTACGTGACCTTCCCTGGCGTGATCCGGAAAATCTTCCTCCGTATCCTGAACGCTGTCGATTACTTGGCCTCGACACGCTCGAACGTCGTCGCAAAATCCAGCAAGCTGCATTTGTTGCCAAAATATTGAATGGCGAAATAGATTCGCCAACGCTCTTGTTCCAGCTAAACTTCCGTGCTTCTCAACGTTCCTTACGTTCAACTGGCCTACTACAAACGGAGATGAGGTTAAATATATATGTTCCAAATTTCTTGAAAGTGTAAATTGATTTAAGAGAAAATATTAACTCTTCAATTAGGTTTTTATTTCATTCTCAAAAGGATAATTTGTTGTTTAATTCAATGTTTGATAAGATGCCGATCACATCTTTGCGTTATCACTGGCAGTGTGAATAAAGTATTCCTTGGGGGAAATAAAAACTGAAATTTTCCAGAACGTTCTTTTCATTGGATGCATTTGCTAGTGTGCCTGCTATCGCTCAGAGACCGCATTCCACTAAAATGCCACACTGCATCAGCTGGTTCTGCTTATATTGATGCTGAGACCAACGTCAACCGCTGCGCTATCCCTGTTGCCACAGTTGTGGACGCTTCCATTGCCATTGGTATCCGCTGCCCTGCATCACCTGGTCCTGCTATCGATGCTGAGACGCGCTCCGCTATCCGTTGCCATACCACAGCTGTGGCCGTTGTCCGCTGCACTGCTACTGCTGCTATATCCACTGCTGCTGCTAAAGGAGGACTGCTGTTGTTGCAGTCCAGAATTATAATGAGCAGCTTCGGGTGAAACAGGCTTATATAGGCCAAATAGCACATTTAAAATGGCAAGGTCTATGATTATGTCGACCGTGCTTGGGAAGCAATCATATAACGACCAATCAGAGACCGAAGTTTTCGTTTTGACAAGGCTTGACTATTTTCAATAGTACAATAGTTTGAAAAATAAAATTACAATTATCTGCATTTGGGAAGAATCTTAAAAGATTTTCCAATCTATTGCTGCAAGAACGAAGGAAATCCATCGAATACTAACCGATTTTTTAGCATTTGAAATTGGACATATTTTTCACTTTTTTCGGTTTTAGATTTTCATTTCACAACCCTATGTAGCCGAACTTCCTGAGAGAAGTATTCTACTTCAAAATCGAAGCATGTCTGTGTTCTCTGTTTTGAGTGTAGTATTCGTTTCTCCGTCCCAGGTTAAAACTATGCGTCTATGGTCAATATTCTATCCCAGGCGCCATTTTGAAATTTCCGGTTTCTGCAATCAGGGGCACCGACGGGTGCCCTGAGTTGCAGGCGAAAAAATTGGTTTGGTGGATCCCCCCTCCTCATCATTTTTAAATTTATATAAGAAGCATTTTTTATGAAATCGTTAATAAATTGAAAAGTGCTCATGAAGAAAACGTTTTGACGTTTTTAAGTAGGTAAACTGTTCCTTGCTTGTCAACCAGCGGCTGTTGGCTGAAGAGAGAAAAGGGACAGACCGCCAGAATGACTGGTGTAATGCAGGGTTTGTCGGAGGTATGAAGAAGTAGGGTAAGGAACGGCTTAAGCAGCGGCGCCTATTCTAATCAGTCGACATAAACGGACCTTGATCTTCTGAATTTTGATCAATATCGACAATTTTTATTATGAGAACGAAAACTCTGATTGACTAGCTGTCTTACGAATGCATAAAATCCCGTTCAACACGGAAAAAACATCAAACCAAAAATGTTGCAGCTATTCAGGCGCTATTTGGGTGCTGTAATAAATCCCCTGCAAAACAGATGCAAACTGCTCAAAAGTTTCGGAGTGATTGAAATAGCGTTTCTCGATAGGGAACTTTTATTGATCATTGTTACAGTTTGCTAAATCGGTTTTAGAATCGGAGAACAAGTGCTGACAGAGAAAAGCATAGAGAACAAATCGATATACTCATGTTTGTATTTCGCCTTACAGATTTCAAGTATTTCGCTCAATACACAGACGGCTCCTAAAGCTGCTTAAAATATGTTCCATATCCTAGAATAAGTTTACCGGCGAGTGTTATCGCTATGGCAAAGTCGGACATATGCAGAAGAGCTTTCGTTCGAAGAAACCGGAAAGAAATGCTATAGCTGCAGTCATTAAGATGGCAGTCGCTTTCATGGAAAAATTTGAAACCGGAAAGATCCAATTCTGCCTAGACTCAGGATGCAGAAGGATGCAACACATCTGCGATCCATACGAAAGCTGAAAGATCTTTTCATCATCGATGTAGCCAAAAATATCGTGGCAAAATCAAAGGCATGTCTAACAAAAGAGGTGAATTTACCACCCAGAATGTTGTACTGCTTCCGTATCTTCGGGAAAACTTGTCTCGGTCATGAACTCCTCACAAGATGGTATTGATGGACTATTTACTGTTCGCGATGGCCAGGAAAACGGAGTTCAAGAAAGACGGTAAACTGAACGGTAAGACACACATTTGTGGCAATATGAACTTGCTAACTTTGGATGTCGCTTCATTTTGGCAAGCGGATATCAAAGCAGCCGAGATGAGTAAGTTGTGGCATCGTCCTATGTATCAGAAAAACTTTGCGGAACACGATATGACCACTGGTTTTGTGAAGAAGCTAGATTCGATTGGATTCTAAGAAACATGTGCTATGATAAAGCAGTGCCGGCAGCCATTTTATGGTGTTAAAGAACGTGTCGCCCGTTGGAGAGTATTCACTCGGATCGCTGGCCAGGGATATATCACACGATTTTATATCGTTCACGACGCACTTCGCTGTGATCTATATTATCAAGCGTAAGCCGAAGGTGTTCCGATATTTCAAGGGCTATGAAGCAACAGCTATAACTCAGTGGCAGATAAAAGTCTCACCATGGACCAATGCCCTGAATATTTTTTGAGCAATCAACTACTACAAAGATTTGGGAATCCCCACTGTAAAACGGGGTAGCTGAACGATTCAATAGGACGCTGGCTGAAAAGCTAAGATCAATTCTCCTTCCTTCAAAAGCTACAAAGATGTTGTGGTTGGAAGCGGCTTGTCAGTAACGTACCTCCTGAAGGGTTATCCCACGGTGGCTTTGACTGGAAACGTGCCCCTGCAGATAAGTACATGAACGTAAAACCAGGTCTTGACAAGATACGAATTTTCGGATGTAATGGTATGACATGGATCCCGAACCAACAGGGAAATGAAAAGACGCCAAGAGCCAGTAAATGGTAATGATTGGCCACGCTTCGAATGGGTACCAGCTTTGGGACAAATTAGCGAGCAAAATCGTTATTGCAAGAGACGTCAAGTGAATGTCAGGAGAATGTTTCTCTTACATTGAGGCAGACACAGTGGGCCGCGAATCAGTATGTGGCTCCTTGTCCCAAGTTTACAGCAACAAGAAGCATTGGCATTGAGCTCAAGAAGCATAGGCATTGAGCGCTGGTGTCACTGAAGCGATCTGGCTAGCCGGTCTCCGGCGTGATCTTGGTGCTGAGATTTCGCAACCGGTGTCGATCTATTAGGACAACCCGGGATGGCCCAGAACCGGGAAAACCGTCGAACGATTAAAACATATTGACACCAAACACCATTTTTTCTGAAAATTGAAGTGTTCGTGTAAATCTATCTAAACAAATAATAAGGTTGAATGAGAAAGGCTGTGTCTGACCGCTAGGTGGATTAATTTAGGTTTTTACGTTTGCGTTGCGTTGACGTTATATTGACAGAAAATGTATGGGTTAACTGTCAAATTACCGCAAACGCAGCTGCAACGTAGTGTTCACTCAAGAAAGATCTAATATTATCTAATCCAATATGTTACATTCCTTTTTTACTTTCTGTGCCAAACATGCGATTTTTTAATGCCTGCTGCTTCAGAGGATTTTTTGGATGTAGCACACAGAGACTGTACACTTCTGTAGTGCCGACCAAATGGGTAACGTTGCTGTAAAACTCACACCAAAACGGAGAGTTCTTACGAAAAATCTGCAACACTTTCCGTTTTCCGTCTACAGTATTGAAAAGTCTCTGTAGGTACATTAGATAGACAGTCATATAGTGGGGCGACAAAACGCTCACCAGGAAACCACCAACGGAAAACGGCCATGCAAAATCATACGGTATGGGAACGTTCTGATGTGACATTTACCATAGTGGTGAGCGCTTTGTCGCTTCTCTATTCTACAGTCTCTCTATCTGTACATCTCTTCAAAGACTATACACTACAGAATCAACAAGACACTTGCCGTGAGTTTGAATGTCACATCAAAACGGAGAGTGCTGTATGGTTTTGCGGTAGAACTCCCGTGTTGGTGTGACATTTAGCGTAACAGTGAGCGCCTTATCGGCTCTGTATAGTGAACCTGTATATTAGAGAAATGACAAGGCACTCACCGTTAAGGGAACTGTCAACATCAAAACGGGCGAGCTGTATAATTTTGCATTGCCGTTATCCGTTTTGATGTTGATAGTTGCCTTAACGGTGAGTGTCTCTGCGTCTCTCTGCTGTATAGGCTCAATGAGGTATACAAAGGTGAGGAAGAAGAAGGCATTTGTCTGTATTAGTAACGAAAAAAAGGTAAACAGAAGCACGTGTTGGGGAGGTGACGTAGATCTCCGAAATAAAGAAAATGACATTTGGAATTGTGTTCCGCATTGATTAACGACGCAGGTAGGCATTTTCAGCCGCAAACTGTCAAAACCTGTGAAATTTTTTTGAAAAAAATGTACCGAACATTGATTTCTGGGCATTGTTTTTTGACTTTTACGTCATCACTGTTAACAAAAAAGAAGCCCTTTAAACCCGAGACTCAAACCATCTCCGTACCTTCCTATATTCCATTGCATTGGTATAGGCTCCCTAGCTCTGTAGTGTATAGTCTCTGTGACGTCAAGCACGTGAGAGAACTCAGTTATCGCACTATCACCAGCTTGGGTTGCCGGTGATTAAGCTTTATAAACAAACCGGCACCAAAAGCTTTACGTTTTCACAGTGTAAATAAAACAAGTGCTAACTGAGCGAACTTTCGCTCTTGCAATTTTATTGACAGATGATTAATGTTACCGGCATGGCGTTTATACTCTTCTAAGCGATGCTAGATTTCATCGACTAAAATAAGTATATAAGTTACTAATATTTATAGAAACTCAATCAAGTTCAGAACACAGTTTTAAGAAATACCAATTCAAATAGGGCAATTTAAGATTTATACTCAACTGTACTGCACAAGAGAAAATCTGAGATTCTGCCATCGTTTGCTCACGACAGAGTCCGGACTCCGGACTAGAATCTCAGAGAGTGACTGTCCGCACCACCAAGCTTCACTACTAGTAGACTGAAATCGCGAACGTATACTTCAGTTGTCGGTCGAACGAGCCGGTGAAAAGTGATGTGATTTGAGTTTGAAGTGTATGTACCGTGTATAAGATTGGATCTCTCTGCAAATAAAAACATTTCTGATCCCCGAAGAATTCTACAGAGCGACAGCCGGTAAAAATGCCAATGTCACTGATTTTTTTATCTGATCGTCGTTTTGATTAGTGTTTAAACCTGCGACAATAAAACCCAGCTTAAATCTGTTCGGAAAAAAACGACATGACAATGGAATGGTATAAGTAGAAATGTGCTTAAGATTACAAAGGTCACCGAATTATCGATTCGCTGAATCTTGACCCCACCTCGCCAGTTGCCACCGGTTTCTTCAATCCTCAGCTGTTTCGATAGTCGCACAAATGTGGCGAGTGAAGCATTCATCTAATCATGGTGGAACTCGTGTATCATGCGTAAAATGTGATTGCGTAACATGTGAAGTCTGCTGATTAGTGTATGTGATTAAGGATTCGTTCTCTACTTCAACTGCCATTGCAATCTATCTCTACATACAAATTAATTTCACGTATTTATAACGTGTATATTTCCTAACGCTGATAAGCATATTTCCTCAATCGTATGGCGAACTCGGTGACTGTTGGGAATGGCGATTACACCAAAGCGTTTAGTGTATCATTGATTTAGCTAATGTGCAATTCACACGTGCGAATCAGGCGCAAGGTAACGGGTTGAACTAAAAACCGAACATCAGTTATCTGAATGTCACAAATCGCGGGTAATTATTTACCGTAGTTATTTGCATTCATATCTTAACATGTCAATTGTATTCAGCGTCATCTATAGAAATCCAAACGATCCTGAACTAAACGGCCAGTACTTTATCAACAAACTACTCGATAATGTGACACTTGTGAGCTGTTTGATGTTCGATGTGACGTACGTGAAAAAAATAATTTGTTTGCGATTATATAACGGACAGCGGCTTAGTTCTGCGCTGAACTAAAAATAGATTTCCATTTCCAAACACATCAATTACTATGTACCAGCAAATTTTGGTGCAAGTAAAACCCATGGCGTGCATCTTATTTTTCCTCATTCACATTAGTTTCGTCCGTGCATAGCGTATTAATCAAAGTTGCTAACAAGTGAATTTGAATATCAATAATGCCGAAATCTATTGTACTTATCGTTCTTGTTCGTTCTGAAAAACCGCTTATCTGAGGTTATTGCATTCACTCACATGCTTATTATAAATTCGATTGAAAACATCATTGACTCACAAATCTCGACCATGATTCGTGCACACCCTACAATCGTTCCTTCTGCAGAAGGGCAATGCAATAGGGTGATGTATAATTCGGTTGTTTAGCTATATCAATTTTTTATATCATCTGAAAGATCTGCATTTTCTAAGTAAAACGTGATTTAAAATTTTTTTCTATCGTTGTCCTTCGCTTTTTAAAACACGATTTAAAACTGCTCGAAATCTGCTCGAAATCGCTACAATGACACTTCGCTCATATACCAACTGTCATTGTAGCGATTTAGAGCAAATTTTTAATCTTCATCTAAAAATCGAAGGATAATGATATAAAATTTTAAAAAATCACGTTTCGCTCAGAAAATTACATCCTTTTGGATGATATATAAAAATCGGAAATCCGTGAATAGCTAAACTACCCAATTGATGCTTGATTTAAAACGAAAACAAAATATTCCATGCATTACGTTAAACACCTGAGGCCGTTCAAAACATTGCCCAGTATATTTGTATACGGTCAATTGACTAAAAGAGACAGAATATTCGTATCAAATTGTAATAATGCTATCGATGTAATAACAGTATATCTTCAAGAGCTCATCAATCATTCGCAACAACATGAATGTTTACAGCAAAATTAATTACTTTTCGTACGACGGGTTTTAATATTAAATCTACTAGGAATTGACAGCACGTTCCCAGAATTTTAGTTACTTTACGTGCTCTGATTAATAATATCAAGAAGGCAACAATATATATATTTGCAGTCCTAAAACAATCTGTTTGATTGTTAACTTTTATACAACCAAATATTGAAAAATAAAATAAAATATTAAAAGTTTTTATAATGAGTATTTGAAAAACTATAAGTTTTTTTTACTGACGAGTGGATATGTCATCATAACCCGCTGCTGTAAATTTATCTTTTGGCAACCATTACCAATCTTAGCACATAAAAGTACGCCAATCGAATTGAAAAAAAACAAATTCAAGGAACATATGTTCGTATATAAAAAATGCATTTTAACGCAATGCAGCACAAAACAATGAACCAGTCTAATAGCCCACATTAAATGATTTTCCGTTTCGACCCATTAGCCAGCTTCTTGGAATATTGCTGTATTAGTAAACAGTTGCTGGTTACTACTTGTGTCTGATGAGAGCTGAAAATTCTAGCTGCAATTATACGAATCGCGTGAGTAATGTCACATGCCGCCGATGGCAGTTATTGAGATAGGTACATTGTCTGAATGACGTCAGCCGTCTACCTTGAGTGGGGTCAACGTGTTTGTTTGATGTTGTTTGGAGCGGCAAATCAAGCAACATGCATATGTTGGTAAGCCAGTGCTGATCGACTTTAAGATACATATATACTGCGTCATACTATACACAACGCATCAAGTTAAACCAGTTTTGCTATTGCGTTGTATTGCTATTCAGCTACTTATGCTTAACTTCTGCGACCTAAAATATAATAAAATTACCATTTCAGTATTGTTGTTTGAGTTTAATGAATTCGGGTTTTTGTGTTCTAGAAATAGACTTGTTCTGGACAAAAAAAAAGTGAAATAATCTACTTTTAACGATAGTGACGCCAATCTTTTTGGAAAATTGTGTCTTGAAAAACATCGAACGTTAAAAAAATGATGTTCATGGACGAGTTGTAGAATATCTATTTAATGATTTGAAAAAAAATTTATGGAAATAAATTACTACTTTTTAATTGAAAATAAAAAATAACTTTGAACTATAAAAACTTAATTATAATTTGTCATCAGAATGATGTTTGAAAATGGTAAAAATATTTTTACATTTCTTGTTGGCCAATTTGTGAAAAATGTTGAAATCACATGCATTTATTTTGGTATTATACTATACTATTGAGTTAACAGGATAAAATTGCTGCGGGCGATCATATCAAAAGATATTTTTACATATAACTATCAGCAATTAAAAATATTCGTAAACTGTCTGGAGTTAATTTTTATTGATAATCAGAATCAAACTTTCATCTTCTAATAACAAATATCGGTGCTGTAGTGAAATCCTCTATATTGCATAGCGGGTCTCCTACGAAAGGCAGAAAATCAAAAGGCAGAATCACGAAACGCAGAATCACGAAAAGCAGAATTACGAAAGGCAGAATATTTCATAAGGCAGAATAACGAATGGCAGAATCAAAAAAAGCACGATTGGCAGAATCAAAAAATGGTCTATTTTCTTTTTAACAACACACACTCGCGGCCTTCGGCCGACTCTATTGTCCAAGTGTATGCTGTCCTTACTCGCTACCGCTCGTTCGGACTTAACTAAGGGAAAGAAAACCTGTTTGAATAATCCTAGAAAACCAGTAGATCAGTTGTTTGTATGCGAGAGGCCGCCGCTTCCGACGGCGGGTCGGCGGCCGGCTCGGACCGCGGAAACCACGGCGGCTTTGCGCCGCCTCGGTTCCTTGCCCTCGATTATGCGTCTTCGCCGCATGAATTGTTTTATGTTAATTATAATCAACAAGCCGTTGAGACTAGTGTAAGTTATACCTACCATCGAAAAATTTCTCTCCGCGATGCCGTGAGACTCTTTAGGATCTGAGCCAAACCAGTTTGCGCGTTTCGGATCTAATAATTAGGCTTGATTTGCACCTCACAACAAAAGTGGTCATTGATAGTGACCAGTTATTATGTCTGGTTACCAAATGATATCAAATAATAAAGGTAGAGTAGCAGCTTTGATACCGTGACCAGGATTCGCACCAATTTGTCATTACGCACTTGGCTATCGTGAGCCAGATTTTGCTACCAGTGATTCTGCCTTTCGTGCCCTTCGAAATTTTGCCTTTTGAAATATTCTGCCTTGTGTGTACGGTCATAGAATTCTGCCTTTCATGATTCTGCCTTCGTGCTTCTGCCTTTCGTGATTCTGCCTTCTGTGGCGAACCCTGCATAGCAAATAACCTTCCATTTTGCTAATACGAGAATGCATTCCTCAACCAAATTACCTAACCAAATTTTACGTATCTCACGCGGTAATTTCATTTCAAGTGCGCAAATAAGTACAAACGTGTTAACGGCCCTCTCAGAATTGACTCTTGGGACTTTTGGAATTTTTTCATAAATGGTCACTATGCAAAAATCCCAAAATTTTTTTTTAAGGGGGGGATTTGTTAGTAGCACAAATGGTGACTTCTCAACACTGTTAGAAATTTGTTATTTTAATTGTTAGGATTTGTTTGCTTTCGCAGTTAGGACTTATCATTCGTAGGGATTTAAACCTACTTGTCAGAAAAGGGGAAGTAAACTTACAACTAACTTAATTGCTAACTTATTGGCTATAAAGAGAGCTTATCGTAGCAATTGAGGATTGCAACGATTTTTGTCGAAAATTGTTAATAATTTTATTTGACATAGCTTCTAATGGTTCAACACCAGTAAGTCTATGTAATTCGAGAGTACCAAACAAAGGAGGACGCTTAAAAATCATTTTCAGAATTTTATTCTGAATCCTTTGGAGCGTTTTCTTCCCAACATTGGAGCCGATTTTACGATCTCTTACTCCTCTTTTTTTACGAAGTTCCGTTTTCTTTTAACAAATGGTAACTACGTAGCCGCAAGGTTACAGAGTCCGTTATGACAAGCAGAGTGGACATGAGAAGGAGCAAATTTTTAGTATATTCCTCACGAAATTTCTTTGCACAATATTTTTCTTCAACTTCCTTGAGGATCCAACCTTCACTATAAAGAAATCATATCAGTTTCACGTTAATTGAAAACTTCGTGAAGAATCTAAACATTTCATGTGAAATACGGTAGTTTGCTCATACCAAATTTCAATATGAACAGAGAAGAAAACATTTACTTGCAATTAACAACAATAAACAAAGCAAATATTTACTTATTTTTCATTGAGAAAATTATTGAGCAAACACAACAGCAAACATATTTCTGCGAATAATTGAAGCAAATTTTTTAATATTACACGGGCAAACAAATATTGACCGTCATTCAAGCATATATTTGCTTCGTGTAATGCCCACTTTAACAGAATCTGGGCCATTCTATGTCAAACGATTTAAGCATGGGTTTATTCTCAGGTTCCTCACTTACCTACGTTTCTCTTCAAACTTTATAATACAATGACTAACTCTTGAAAAAAGTCCCTGTTATGATAAACTAGTCAGAAGGACACATAGTTAAAACTTTTCCAGGGAATAATAATTGGCGATATTTGGCAGGAAAAACAGGACTGGTATAGTAGGACAGTTAGCGGGAAAAACATAACATAACACGGATAAATTATAAGCATATCATTTACTCTCAATATTAATATTACTGGAAATAGAAGAGCAGCGTGCAGCAAACATCCAAGCAAAATCACAACAGATCAATCTTTCTGGTCGCAGTTATAAGTCCTTACTTACTTGTACTTTGTACTTTTGCGTTGGCCTTTATCGATCCAGTGCCGAATCCATAATACGTCGTCATGTCACTCAGTCTTGGCCTCCATTCTTTAGTCGTCTCTAACACCTTTCACGCGGGCATTCTCGCCGGAAGCACACCTCCAATGTGTGTGGGGTCTACCCCGAAGTCGACGGCCTCTATCGAGATTCCTGCTAAATATAGTTTTTGCGGGTCGTTCCTCCGGCATTCTAATTATTTGCCCAGCCCACCAAAGCCTGCCATGTTTTATCCACTTGACTATATCACGCGATTTGTATGTGTCCGCGCTGTTCTCCAGTTCGCCAAGTATTGACCGCAGGATTCTACGCTG
This sequence comes from Wyeomyia smithii, assembly GCF_029784165.1. Classification (NCBI taxonomy): domain Eukaryota; kingdom Metazoa; phylum Arthropoda; class Insecta; order Diptera; family Culicidae; genus Wyeomyia; species Wyeomyia smithii. The sequence continues at coordinate 171,489,203 of NC_073695.1, read as the reverse complement.
AAACACCAAGATCTCACTGATCAGCCTCTTTCAGTGTCCATGCTTAATGGCCATTAACCCTTTATAAAACAGTGGCAACTTTATTGCCATCAACGTTTATAGGGTTAACGGGCAGTGGCAACTGTATTGCCACCAGCATTGTATGGTTAACGGGCAGTGGTAACTATATTACCATTAATTTTTTTCCATTGATTTAATAGTGTATTTTCAAACAAAGACACATATGTGTTTTTGCTCCTATAAGAAATATGTTTTACTGAAGTTTGTGTCGATTCATTGCGTAGTTTCTACGGCCTTATGAGGAGTTAAGGCCACCTAAAGAATCAGTGTTTGATAGAGTTCTAGCTGCGGTACCTCAGCTGGTTACGCCTGTCCTGTTTGCTGTCGCTGTACGCCTCTTCATCTTACGGCTAACCCCATTGTCGCACGTCACTAAGATACCCAGGTAAATAAATCATCGACTACTTCAAATGATTCCCCATCTATCACCATCGCAGCACCAATATCCGACGGGCTACAACGCTTTCACCAGCCAGAATGTACTTCGTTTCGTCAGAGTTTATGGCACACCCTATTCTCGTAGCTTCTAGCTTCCCTCTTGAGTCCAAAGGCCTTTTTTACCACTCTACGGTTAACTCACCGGCTACGCTGACGCATGATATGGAACTGTCAAGGTTGGCACGAATCAGTCTTATAAGTTTTGCTGGAAGACCATGTTTGACCATAATCAGCCAAAACACATTTCACTCACTGATTCGTACGTTGCCTTGAAGTAAATGAACAGATGGTGAGTCTAAATTCTCGAAATTTATCGAGGATTTGTTGCAAGGTGAACATTTGGTCCGTAGTGGAGCGTCCCTCTCAAAAACCACATTGGTATTCGCCAGCAAAGGTGTCCTGCAACGGCCTCAGTCTATGGAACAACATGCGGGAGGAAATTTTGTACACGGTATAGCGCAGAGTTATGCTCCGATGATTTCAACAGTCCAGGTGGTCGCCTTTTTTGTAGATCGGGCATATGAGACCCTCCAACCTGTCCGAGGGTAATTCTTCATCAGATCACACTTCCAGCATGATCCAATGGAGGGTAAGATACAGCAGTTCGTTCCAGACTACGAATTCCGGCGGGAATATCCTTCCCAGCGACCTTGCAGTTCCTCAGCTCTCCAACTGCTCTCCGCCTTCGCAAGAAAACGATCCCAATGCTGACGATTCGTCCGGCGATGGAGTTTCTTTTCAGCGGATCTAGCTGCTCGATATCTCCCTCCACTCTGACATGATACAGCCGTAGCCAATATGTGGCCTCTGACGCAGCTCTTCTCATCCGTCGCTCGACGACACTCAGTGTCAAACCACTCATTGGACCTGGTTGCCGCAACTGTGCCCAACACTTCTCGCGCTATGGTGCTGGTCGTACTGTGGATATATCTGAACCGTTCGTTCAGATCCCCTCCAACTTGCTCATCGATCCGCTCATCAACTTTCTGCGAGTACTCTGCAGCCACTCCTACAGTTGATAACCGCTCGATGTTCAACCGTATCTTCCTCGTTGTCCTTTATTTAAAAACTTTTGGTCCTCTGTACGACCTTACATCTGTAACGTCTTAAAAGTACCGACCATCGATTTGAACTGGTTCGATCTGAGAGCAGGATACTTCCTAAAGCAGGATACTTCCTAGAGCAGGATGTACCTAAAACATCCACGTGTGCACAAGAATATTCTGGCGCGCAAAATAAGTGCTACAAATATCCATGCCTTTGGCTGCAGCCAATAAAATAAGCCTCAGGCCATTATCGTTCGTAGTAGAGTGGAAGCTTTCTCTACCAATTACGGGGTGGAAGAAGTCTTTCTGCTCGATCTGTGCATTTGCATCTCCGATGACAAACTTGATATCATGTCCTGGGCACTCACTAGAAGACTTCTCAAGGAGATCATAGAACTCCTCCTTCTCGTCATCGGGTTTATCATTGGTCGGTGCGTGCACATTGATTGAACTGTAATTGAAGAATTTGCCCGCGCATATACGGTCACTAAAACTCACTAAAATCTACTGCCCGGAATTCACGTCCTCCCATTTTTCACCTTCCGCAGCTCTTTAGCCGGTTTGAGTAGAATGTATGTAAAGCCAAGTGCCGCTAACATGTATATTTTTACTTTAAATTGAATAATTTTATCGTGTTCTTGAGAAATTTTCACTCAAAAACCACTTATCACCCCGAGGAATTGGAGAGAAACTCGAGTTACAGCTTTTTTAAGAAATAGAGTCAAATGTTTGCTGGTTCTCTTATAATTTCTTTGCTTATTTTGCTAATATCTCTGTTCTGATTATGGACCTTCCGGATGATGAAATTTGAAAAAAAAACTATCTGAGAAATTTAGAAGATAAATATTTTTTTTTCATAATCAACACTTTCAATAAAAATTTACATATTTTTTACTCCTTTGGCTAATTCCCTCCAAATCGCATCATCCAGTATGTCCATAATCAAAAAAGTTTCAGACAAATTAGCGAAATAGGGAGAGAACTTGTAAGCAAATCCGAGTAAATTTGACTTTATTTCTTAGAAACACAGTAACTCGAATCTCGCTCATATTACCTCCAAATGATAAGTAGGTATTTCTTATGTAATTTTTTTTTTTTTTCAGAAATACGATTAAATGGTCTAATTTAAAAATCAGAATATAAGGCCTGTACACAAAAAAAAAACCCACCAGGCAAAAGTGTTAGCCAAAAATTTATTTTAAGCCGGATTTTCTCGAAACTTTCAGGAAATGAATTAATACACGTGTATTATTTTTCGGCATAATTACTTTATTTAATTTCCTTTCCATCACTGAAAGCCCGCACCTTTCCGTTAAGATCCCTCATTACGTTTTGTGCAATGGTGGAGCCAAAAAGGTCTGTTTGGTCACTTTCATCCATTCTTTCTTCAACTCCAACTCATTCTTGAACACCTAGGACGATTTTTGAACTTTGGCCTTCTTAATGACCATAAATCTTACCACCGAACGAATCCCTGGAAATTTTTGGGGGTTGGCGGTTTTTGGTACAACAACAACGTTATTGTCTCTGTACCAATCCAACGTGGATCGCGCGTAATGGCATGATGCCAGGTTCGGTCAAAATAATGTCTCGCCTCCGTGGAACCGCAGGAAGAGCAACAGACGCTTCTGGAGGCACTCGATGCGGTTAATTTCGCTGTTGATGGTACCCGTTGTGACCGTACCCCCTGCTTTGCGTCTGCCTTGATGCATAGGCGACATCCACGCAGATTTTGATTAAATTTTACTCCCCCTCCTCCGCTTGTCACATTTTGTCGCACATTGACGAACCCCCCCCCCCCCTTGAAATGCACGTCACATCACAGCAACTTCCCTCTCCTATTAAAAAATTTGAACCATGAGTGTCATGCCCCAAAGTGCCTGCTAGTAGATCTCGATGTTCGATACTGACCTAAAAAGTCAGTCGATGTTAGTTGAAATCTAGGCTCGGGAGAAACTTTGAGTGTCAGTAGGATCGAAGCGCTAGTCCCGCAATTGTATTGTACATTAACATAGTTGGCTGCGAAGTTTGTATCTAATAAAAAACATTCTGTCAAATTACGAAGCGGAGTACCTAATATCCCCAGAAAAATTCACAAAAAAATGAAAATGGTTAATAAATTCTACGGATTCTAGGAATGGTCTCCGATTGCTGTAATCGGATATGTTTTATTAGCGTTAGATATGTCAATGGGAGTTTTTTTTCATATCCATGTTTTTTCATGCATCAACTCGAGCTCGTCAGACCATTACTGTCAGATTTTTGTGAAAAAGTACAGACAAGTACAGATTTTTCAAATTGTTAGAAAAGATTAAACTAAACTTTGTAACGGACTCAGTCACGACACAATGAACGCGATCTCGCAATCTAAAAGTTTCATTGACCAGCGAGCTAGTTGTTCAGAACTAATATTAACAGAGTCAATTCAGTCACAGTTTTCTCAAAACAATGAACGAACGTCGTTGAAATTGTTTTAGCACAGGTTTACAGATTGAACACCTATGTTCCAATGGAACAGGTTTTTGACGGAAATAGTACAAATGAACAGGATTTTTGCAACTTCCAGTACAGATGAAAATATGGCAACACTGTGTCAGACCCATTTGAAGAATCAGGACTTTCGCTGATGCCTTGGAGTAACTAGTTTCGGCAGAATTTCTTGTGCTGTTATTGTGTGTGTCCAATTAGCTTCAGTTTGAATATCAAGCAAAAGGTTGTGAATATCAAAGAGGTAAACTAAACCATTTTTCTAGTCAATTTTTTGTTTTTAAATATTTTCCATGTGACGTCACACAACGTTATACCTCCCTCCCCCTACGTCACAAATCGTCACGATGTCCTTAACCCCCTCTCCCCCCTACTTACGGATCGCCATATTGTTTTGTTGATCGCGCCGTTCCGGTGCCTTCCGGACCTTTGATACCTTCACTATATCAGCATGTTTGTATACCTGGTATAACTCGTGATTCATGCGTATGCGCCACACTCCATCTTCCAGTTTACCGCCAAGTATCAATCGCAGGTAAAGTTCTGCTCAAAAACTCCGAGCACTCGTCGATCAGCTTCCTTCGCAAACTACGGGACCTTAGCTGGTTACGCAGTCCGTAGAAAGCCCTGTTCGCAGCTGCAACTCGTCGTTTCACTTCACGGCTCATATCTTTGTCACATGTAACAAGCGTACCAAGATAAACGAATTCGTCAACCACTTCAAATCGTTCCTCATCTATCTCCATCTCAGCATCAACACCACGGGGACTCCCACGCTCTCTGCCAGCTACCATGTACTTCGTTTTGGCAGAGTTAATGACAAGTTCTAATCTCGCTGCTCTCCTCTTAAAAGGTACGAAGGACTCCTCCACGGCCTTACGGTTGATACCGATGATATCGATGTCGTCCGCAAAGCCAAGAAGCATGTGAGATTTCGTGATGATCGTACCGTTTCTTTCCACGTTTGCTCTTCGTACTACACCCTCAAGAGCAATGTTAAACAGTAAGTTGGAGAGCGCTTCCCCTTGCTACAGTCCATCCAACGTTACGAACGCGGCTGATGTCTCGCCAGCTATCCGCACGCACGATGTTGATCCCTCCAGTGTCATACGACTCAGCTTAATTAATTTCGTAGGAAAACCATGTTCCAGCATGATCTGCCACAGCTCGTTTCTTTTCACTGAGTCGTATGCCGCCCTGAAGTCCACAAACAGGTGGTGAGTCGGTAAGTTGTACTCCCGGAACTTATCGAGTATCTGTCGCAGGGTAAAGATTTGATCCGTCGTGGAACGTCCCTGTCGAAAACCAGCCTGGTATTCGTCAACAAAGGATTCCGTTAACGGTCGTTCAGATTACGCTTGAAATAATCCAACACCTTCCGTGCCTTCACAGTGTCATCTGTCTTCGATTTTCTTCCACTTCCAGCTCGCCGCTCGGTCGTCTGGGACTCCTTAAACGATTTCACCACCTGAGACACAGTTGTATAGGTGATTACCAATAGTCTTCCGATCAATCTCATGGCCGCAGTCGGATTTTTCATGACGGCGCACAAAATTCTTTGACGATTTTCATCTTGTTTCGATGGCATTTCAATAACCACTGAACCGATTTTTTCCTGCAGAAGCTTGAGACCATTTTTCACACTGTAAATAAAAATCACGTCGAAGTAAAGTGATTTGCTGTTAAATTCGCACTACTTGCCTAACATTTCAGAGTTGAATGAAAATCTTTCCAAATATACTAATGTGAAAAACGATGAAATCAACAGCAAATCACTTTGTTTTCTGTTGTTATATTCATCTTTGTTGGTATGCTTATATTTGAGATATGGAATGTCGGTCAGTTGGATAATTATATGAATTCAAGAGACTTTTTTTTTATTTTAGATTTTTCATTTTTATTTTATTTTAGATTTTTAATTTAATAATAAGATGATCCTAGAGATGATCCCTGTCACTGTATCGATGCAATCGATTTCAGGATCTGTAGAAGAGTCGTTTTCTTGGTGTTTTAATTTAAAAGATTCAATAAAACTTACGCTCAAATAAATTATTTTTCTCTGGGAAAATGTGCTGCTTGCGCCGTTCGCCATCGTCACTATTTTTGTTTCGCTTTATGGTTTTGACGTTTGTCAATTGGAATTGCAGCTGTAATTTAATTGAACAGTGGTGATAATACAAGAGATATTCATTATAATACGATGGTGATTTTGTTTAACCAGTTTTCAACGCAAGATCATTTCATTGGAAAGTGTTAATCTTCGAGAAATCAACACTAAATCACTTCAACTAGCAGTGTGATGTGACGAAATTCATCAAATTTCACCTACGGACAAAAAAGTTACACTCGGATAGAAATGGTACATTTTTCGAGTACAGACCTCAATCATTTGCCGAAAACGCCATTGGATTTTTCTAGTACAAAAATAACATATCTGGAAAAACTGCCGCTCAAAATTGATATATTTCGGCTTTTTGGACTATTTTTTGCAATTTCTAGAATATCTGTTGACATAATATATCCGGAAATCAAATTGAAGTCATTTGTCGAAAAATCAATTTTATTCTCTAAATGCAACACTCCAGATTTTTGCCAATTTTACTATTTTTTTTAAATTTCTTAGCTAACTTTGTTCAAAAACAATGTATCAGTTTATTGCTACACATTTTGTATTTGTAGCCATACAAATAAGATTTTATGGCGAAACAAGGGACTTTTATCAAAAAATTGTGGCTGCCTTGGAGTGAGGGTTTGGTCCAAGCAGCACCAAAGTTGTGATTTTGCATAATGACCTCATATAAACAATTCATGTGTGCACAAGTGAGATGGAATGGCCTGCAAACCTTAAGATAATTTAAGTTACATGCCAAATCTAGAGCACCTTGTGCATCCAGTGACCTGATTTCAGCGAGAATTGTCCATATGTATTAATCGCCATCACTGTCTAGTTTTGATGGATTTTTTATTTTCTAAAATTATTTGAACGATTAGCATTGTTTAAAGCTCAAAAGTAAGTATTTAGCGCCTCTCCTATCATTTAGTGTATTAGTAATAACACATTGTCAATTTTTTGGTGCTCTTAAGGTAAACATAATCAGCCACACCCACAGTTACCCCATTAACCCTACCCTCGCGGATATAAATCAGTTTTTACACCGAAAAATGACACTCAAACTCTTATTGCTCAGCAACCGCATGTATAATTGGCACAAACTATATTGCATGTTGAAGATCAATCTAACTGCTTAGAATATTTTCATCATTAGAAATTTCAAGTGTAGTTTTCAAACTGTTATCAAAGTTAATATGTCAGGTGATGCCATATGGCATCACCCGCGGGGAATGGGTTAACCTAACCCACACAGAATTAGCAAAAAAATATATATATAATATATATAATTTTAATTCCATACTTTAAAACATCGTTTCAGGGTTTGCTCATTAGAGATTCAAACCAATGTCAAGGCAGTTATCTTATAAGTCAGAGATACTCACGTTATTTATTAGCAGCATTATTTGCAGGGGTCGACGCCACAGTCTAATAGGGTTAGGTGTTTCAGTTCAGCACAGTTTTCGCATGACTGTTAAAGGCAGACGTAACCGCACTCTATTGTATATTTTTACACTAGACGCACGAGCAGTGCTGAGAAAAATCACCGCCTAGAAATTCAAACAGACTGATATCAAGCCAACCTTAGCGTCAAATATCTTTTCTATGCACAAACATAAACTGTAGCTAGACAACGGTCGCTAGACAGATCGAAATGTTGATTTTCGATGAACACGTTTGTTGGTATTCATTCCTCAGTCAAAGTTCACATTCGTTTATATGTTGTCAAAGTTGAAACAGTTCACGCTTTTTCAGACAAACATCACAATTGACTAGCTCGTGTCACGTACAAGTATGGCAATGGCTCAAATGTCGTTCTATGTGATTTTTTCCGTAAATCTGAATGATGTTTTCACTCGATAAATGTTTTTTTTTGGAAATTTATATGAAATTTTAGCTTGGATCATTAACAATATCAGTTTGCTCACATTTGCACTGGAATAAATTGCTTACGAAAATTTAAGTTTTTGTGGATTCTAAGTAAAGCAGTACGTAAAAAATTATATAACAGCAACATTCGTATCCGATAAAATTATTGCTGCCAAAAAACAGACTGATTCTAAAATATACACTGCGCAATTGACACCGTCGAAAACCATATGTCGCACAGGCTATCACTCGCGGAAGCGCCCTGGCAATATTACCAGTTATATAAAATACGTTATTATACGTTTTTTATACATCGTTTTCGGAGGCAACATGTTCTTGTATCCTGGCGACAGTTCAAATATTAGATAACAGTCATTAATTTAGTATTTCAGTATCGGCCCGAAATGCCAATTTATGTTACGACCTTCGCTAACCACGTTTTTTCTGTCGAGTCTGAATCAATTCAATTCTTCTGTTTTTAGCATAATCTTATCGTATACAACTAGCCTTTCTTTGTACTAATGATCGAAAAATCTACGTTGAAGCAAGCATTTTATTAATAAGGTTGTTTTTGCTACGCAATATAAAGCTATAGCATAAAGACCGAAAGTAGCATTAATTACCCCGCAGTTTTCAACCAATATATTTACTGCTCGACGCAAAATATCAGGTTCAGAACATCCAATTCACTTGCCGTAACATATTTCTTTTTGATACCGGTTTCATCAGGTTCGCTTTTCCATTCTCCTGTGTGTGCTAAAAGCGGTAGGTGAAATGGATTATAAATAATCATTTCATTGTTATTTCCATCACTTGCGTTATAGAATAATTTTGCTTCGAAAAAGTTTGTTATTTTGACGTTTTTTGAAGAAGTTGTTTATTCACGGTTAGAAAGAGTGACTCGTAATACCACACAATTTAAAACTAATTGAACCCAAATTAAGAATCGTACGATTATGGAAGATTGCTTTACTAATCTTGCAACAGCTGATTGTTGGCACTCGTTCAATTCTGCACACTTTCGTAACAAGGTTACAGTTGATAATATCAGTCGGTTTGTTATGATTATCGCAACTAAACTCCTCGAAAATCATTGAACACTGTTCAACCGTCTTTCCAATAAATAGCTGCATACGTTAGTTCCGCATGCAGTCACCTGTCTGGTTCAGTTTGTGTCGTAAACTTAAGTTCATTCATATCAATTTCAGTGGCTTAAAGTAGTTTGAACTATATTTGTATTTTTTATGAGCAAATACGACTACCTTCAATGATAAGGTCTGATATATCGATTTCATACTAGCGCAATATGTGTTATAATTATTTCTCATCCTTTCCCTTCAATTGTTATTGATTTCAATCTAAGCGAGATAATGCCAATCAGTTTCAACTGATTCGTATAGAATTCAAAAACAAATCGACTGCACAACTTCCTATTGCAACCTCCAATAGACAGCTGATTACAGTTATGTAGCATTTGTTCAAACTCAATGAGTTGAAACTAGTACCCGGCTACCTCTAGGAGATCACCTTTTTGGCTTCCATGGCCGATGAACACTGTACTTACTAATCGACGAACGACTGTAAACTGATAACAGTTGTTTAATAAACCTTGAAATAATCCGCCGTGATGAAAGTCGGTCAGTACGACGCTCACCTCGGAACAGTGCACTTGGTAGCCGCGTTTGTCGTCAAATCGAAGAAACTAATAGTGGATCACCTCTGTATTAAGGTAGGAAATGGTTTATGAGCGAAATGAAGGCTGATTTCACTTATATGTCAAATTTACAACAAATTAAAAGTGTTAATTAGTGCAATAATTATTTGTAAAATGTGATTTTACATGTAGCTTATGATGTGATTAATATTTTTTTTTTTTTTTTTGCAAAACACTCGCCGGGATTATTGGTCGACACATTCGGAATCCTAAATATAGCAATTGAAAACAAGTGATAAAATTTCGCTGATATCGATATGCAGCAGGTTTTTGGTTACCGATAAGAATGGTTTAGAATGTAATTATTAATGTCGAGAAAGAGCCGGTATTAAATCAATTTTGTTTGTTATCATTTTATTAGGGTCCTCCTCAAAAAGAACGGCTCCTCGATTCGTACTACGTTAAAAAGTTTTACTCATTAATTAAATAATGTAATAGAAGAGAGTTGAAATCGTATTTAACGACTAATTCAATAATCGGAGTTGTCGTAAAAAAATATGAACTCTCACTAGGCTTAATTGGAAAAGTTCCAAAAATTACGTAACAAAGGATTCCATTTCTGGAATGGAATTAATATAAAAACAACTGATAATAAAACCCGATCTTTAGCCTGAAACACGTCACACTGCTACGGATCGTGTTTATGCCTGCAAATCAAAGGTTGATCCTATTATAAAAAAGTCAATGTAGCATACGGTGCTATTTTCATGTCTACCGATAAGAAGCAGTAGCAGGCAAAAAATCAGCCAAAGTTCATTTCTACACAGTTCGAAGGTTAAAAAATTAATTTCTCTTTCGTACGCAATCAGTTGATCCTCACACGTAATTACATTCCACGGACAATACAAAAAAGCAGCCAGTGATATAAAGTGGATTAAATGAAGTGCAGTAAAGATTTTAATTAAATGAAATTTTTGTTTTCTGTGATTTCTTTAGATTCAGTTATCACTTATTAGATAAACGTCTCAATATCAAATCATTTGGTCCTTGTTTCTGCTTAGATTGCATGTGTAGTGATATGCAACAGCAGGTCGACTGCACATGCTGTATTGTTTTTTTCGAAATGATTTTCGGCTTCATTACTAAATTTGGTAATTCATAACAACGTTGACAGGTGATATTGAATGAAACAAGATCGGTAAAATTATGTATCCTGAAACATATATAAACAGATTTACTTAACCTGACTGGTGATGGTAACTCATTATATCGCCAATACTGCAAAGGTCCATTTATGATAAATCATGGTCGCCAAGTTTTTGTTATAGACACTATATATATAGACCTGCGGACTGAATCGCAGCGAGCCAAAAAAACTGTCAAACGAGCGAGCCAAAATGAACATAATGAAAAATGTGTATCAAACAAATAACAACAATATGGACAATACATTTTGCAATCTGGCACAATACATTTTGCAGAGCAAACTCAAACAAAATTTTATCATTTTCAGGTTCTGCCAAGTTGTTCATCAAAAGATTGATTTAAATAATTGATATAATTAATAAGGGGCGTCGTGTGAAAAGCATACATTCGTCATTGGGTGAATTAGGCTTGTCCTAAAATTATCAACAATGTGACACTATAAACATTTGAATCTTTATTATAAGTGTCTACAATATGCATACCCAATATTCGAAAACACTCCATATTACGGTATCGACTATAGAGTGTTGCCAAGCGTCCAAGAGTGGATCAATGTTGTTATCACATTCATTAAGATTATCTGATCACCTGTCGGGCAAATAACATCATCCTTTTTTATCAATACGAAAAATCAATATTATGGATATTAAAATCGTATTCTTATGATGGAAGAGAGTTGACAAAATATATCCATATTGCGAATCGCATTAGCGAAACAGTGCTTATCAAAATAAAAAGTAAACAGTTACCACTCTACGGTCTGTTGTTGGGCATACATAAAGAGTGATCGATTCGCGCGAAAAGTAATCGGAACGGTCAGTTTCGTCGTGGTAGTCGATCACAGCTAGGGAAAATGTTTAGAGCTAATCTAAAAAATTTACTAAACATTATTTGTTAATTTTTGTTCTAATATTTCTGCACAGATAAAGAAATATTTCGCCGAAACTAACAATGCAACGCGAACTTTGAGGAAAGTCGAACACCAACAACCAGCATTGCAGTGAAACTTATAGGCAGCTCGGACACAGCTGCACAAGTCCTTTACAATCACACATAATCTCAGTGACAATTATCTGTGTTTTGTCCTTGAGACTATCGTATAAGTAGTGGTTATTACAAATTTCATATTTGGATAGTTTTTTTACATCGGAAGAGTGTGCGCTGAAGCGTGTTAGTATAATTCAGTCTCAAATCGTCATCCATCACCATTATCACAATGTCGATGTGCGGAGCGCAAATTGCATTGAAGTCCTTCAAAAGGGCACCACGAATCAGGATCTGGTCTATGACCAAGAATGCTTATTCAACTCAGGTAACTATCAATGGACAGTAACGCTTGTAATCGAAAGTAATCGAGCTAATTTTTATCGACAGGTAGAATACAAACCCATTCGATCCGTGCTGGTTGCGAATCGGGGTGAGATTGCCATCCGTGTCTTCCGAGCCTGTACCGAATTGGGCATCCGTTCAGTAGCTGTCTACTCTGAACAGGACAAAATGCACATGCATCGTCAGAAGGCAGACGAGTCATATATGGTTGGTAAAGGCCTAGCACCAGTTGAAGCTTATCTCAACATTCCAGAAATCGTTAGAGTTTGTAAGGAAAACGATGTTGATGCAGTCCACCCGGGGTATAATAGTGTATGCGATAATAACGGACACCACACTAAACATTCTATTGATTTTCAGTTATGGGTTTCTGTCCGAGCGGTCGGACTTTGCGCAAGCAATAATTGATGCAGGTCTTCGGTTTATCGGCCCTTCACCCAAAGTAGTTCAACAGATGGGTGACAAAGTGGCAGCCCGTCAAGCGGCAATCCAGGCTGGTGTGCCGATTGTTCCAGGAACTGACGGTCCAGTTACAACCAAAGAAGAAGCACTCGATTTCTGCAAAAAGCATGGTCTACCAGTCATCTTCAAAGCCGCTTATGGTGGTGGAGGACGCGGCATGAGAGTTGTGCGAAAGATGGAAGAGGTTGAGGATAGCTTCCAACGTGCGAGTTCGGAGGCGAAAGCTGCTTTTGGTAACGGTGCCATGTTCATAGAAAAGTTTATCGAACGACCACGTCACATAGAAGTGCAGCTCCTCGGGGATAAGGCGGGCAACGTAGTTCATCTTTACGAACGGGATTGCTCGGTTCAACGTAGGCATCAAAAAGTAGTTGAAATCGCTCCGGCACCAAGACTGGCTACAGAAGTACGCGACAAAATGACTGAATACGCTGTCAAGTTAGCCAAACATGTTGGGTATGAAAATGCCGGCACAGTGGAGTTCCTTTGCGATGAAACGGGGAACTTCTACTTTATCGAAGTAAATGCTCGACTTCAGGTTGAACACACCGTTACCGAAGAAATTACCGGAATCGATTTGGTACAATCGCAAATCAGGATAGCCGAAGGTATGACTCTACCGGAATTGGGATACACTCAAGATAATATCAAGACTCAAGGATATGCCATCCAATGCCGTGTGACAACCGAAGACCCTGCCAATGATTTCCAGCCAAGCACCGGTCGTTTGGAAGTGTTCAGATCCGGTGAAGGAATGGGTATTCGACTGGACAGTGCATCCGCGTATGCTGGTGCAATTATTTCACCGTACTATGACTCTTTGCTTGTCAAAGTTATCTCCCACGCCCATGATCTTCAATCTTCTGCAGCGAAGATGAATCGAGCTTTACGTGAGTTCCGAATCCGTGGAGTTAAAACCAATATTCCCTTCCTACTTAATGTATTGGAAAATCAAAAATTCCTCAATGGTGTTCTGGATACATACTTCATCGATGAACATCCACAACTGTTCCGCTTCGCTAAATCGAAAAATCGTGCGCAAAAATTGCTCAACTACCTCGGCGAGGTGCTAGTTAATGGACCTACGACTCCGTTGGCAACGAAACTTAAGCCTGCCGATGTACATCCGCATGTCCCGCCGGTACCGTTAGGTAAGCTTTAGATGTCCATTACAATGGTGTAGGCAGGTTTAATGTGGTGATATATATCCCAGTAGTATTTGTCAGCTTTTTCCACGAACGGCAACCAACACTTAAGCAAACAATCTGCCTTCGAAACCCTACGTTTTTACAGAAGTAGCCATACACACACGTTTGCTTGAAACAATTACCGATTGCATCGCAATTCAAAGTAATACACAGGTTTACCGTGCAAAGTGATATCAAATCTGGTCATACAAGATACATTTTTCACTTTACCTATTGTTTACGGCCTTACACTTGTTTTGTTTATGTTTATCAATTTCTATACTATTCATCATATTATTATATGTTTGCCTCATATTGGGTTCTGCTCTAGTTATTCATCAAATTCATTCAAAGTAGTAGCCATGACGTTCTTTTACGCTTTTGTTATCTCTAATAATATGTGTTACGCACTGTACTTTAAATGTATTTTCCGCAGATTTGTCACCACAAGCACTTGCTGACGAAGAGGAAGCCGGTAAAAAAGGTATTCTAATGCTTACGAGTTAAAACTAAGCTACATGTACAATTATAACGGTACAAAATCGGTAATCGGAGGCCTGTCACAAATCTAGCTAAATTAAGGACTAGAATGTGGCGTGTCTAATTTTTTTCTTGGAAACACTAACAGTATAAATACGTTACCTAAATCAAACAAATGACTACTTTTCCAACGCGTAGTATTAACGATTGTAAATAACCTCACAGATATGCATAAGAATAGTGCATGCTGCGTCTAATAGTTCAAAAAAAACATTTCACAGTGACCGAACCACCACGCGGATTCAAGGACATTCTTCGAGAGAAGGGTCCGGAGGGATTCGCCAAAGCCGTACGCGCCCAAAAAAATCTACTGTTGATGGATACCACGTTCCGGGACGCGCATCAATCTCTCTTAGCAACACGTGTTCGATCACATGACTTGTTGAAGATTTCCCCGTACGTTTCGCACAAATTCAACAATTTTTACTCGTTGGAGAACTGGGGCGGGGCGACGTTTGATGTAGCCCTTCGCTTCTTGCATGAGTGCCCCTGGGAACGTTTGGAAGATATGCGCAAGCAGATTCCTAACATTCCATTCCAGATGCTGTTACGTGGAGCGAACGCCGTCGGGTACACCAATTATCCGGACAACGTAGTCCACAAGTTTTGCGAGCTTTCGGTATCATGTGGTTGAATTTGATAGATTGCAGAATTTTAATATGTTCTTATTATCATAGGTGCAATGTGGTATGGATATTTTCCGAGTGTTTGATTCTCTGAACTATCTACCGAACTTAATCTTGGGTATGGATGCGGCCGGTAATGCAGGCGGTGTTGTAGAGGCTGCAATCTCCTATACAGGAGATGTTAGCGATCCAAGCAAGAAGAAATATGATCTCAAGTACTACACAAACTTGGCTGACGAGTTGGTCAAAGCTGGAACACATGTTTTGTGTATCAAAGATATGGCCGGGCTCCTAAAACCACAAGCCGCTAAGTATGCATAATTCAACAGACAACGACTGAATGCTTTATTTATTTTTTGCTTCAGATTACTAATAACAGCTATACGTGATCGTCATCCTGATGTTCCGATCCACATTCACACCCATGATACCTCCGGTGCTGGCGTAGCGTCCATGCTTGCGTGTGCCCAAGCTGGAGCCGATGTAGTCGATGTGGCCGTTGATTCGATGTCCGGAATGACATCACAGCCAAGCATGGGTGCCGTTGTAGCATCATTGCAAGGAACTCCCTTGGATACTGGTCTTAACCTTCGTGACATCAGTGAGTATTCGGCCTACTGGGAACAAACCCGAACGCTTTACGCTCCATTCGAGTGCACCACAACGATGAAATCTGGAAACGCGGATGTGTACCTGAATGAAATACCTGGAGGCCAATATACCAACCTTCAGTTCCAAGCTTATTCACTAGGCTTGGGCGACTTTTTCGAGGATGTCAAAAAGGCATATCGGGAAGCCAATCTATTACTTGGTGACATCATCAAAGTGACACCATCGTCAAAAGTTGTCGGTGATTTGGCACAGTTCATGGTGCAGAATCATTTGTCTGCTGAACAAGTCATGGAACGGGCCGAAGAACTTTCATTCCCTAAATCAGTGATCGAATTCCTTCAGGGTGCCATCGGTACACCACACGGAGGCTTCCCTGAACCGTTCCGTTCCCGTGTACTAAAAGACATGCCACGCATCGAAGGACGCCCAGGTGCCTCTCTCGCCCCTCTGGACTTCGACAAACTGAAAAAAGAACTCCAAGAATCTCACCACGATGTGACAGATCGCGATGTCATGTCTGCTGCCTTATATCCACAGGTCACCAACGATTACCTCAACTTCAAAGACTCGTTTGGACCTGTTGACAAGCTTGATACAAGAGTTTTCCTCACTGGGCCAAAAGTTGGCGAGGAATTCGAAGTTACAATTGAAAAAGGAAAAACGCTTGGCTTTAAAACGCTAGCAATGTCCGAAGATTCAACTGCAAACGGAGAACGCGAAGTGTTCTTTGAACTGAATGGACAGTTGCGATCGGTGCTTATCCGCGACAAAGAAGCTGTAAAGGTACGATATAAACAAAGTGTAAGTTTGTCCCACAAGCTTAAAATTACTATATTTGGTTTCAGGAATTACACATACATCCCAAAGCAACCAAAGGAAACAAAGATCAAGTTGGAGCCCCTATGCCTGGTTCCGTTATTGGTAATTTTGAACAGAAACACCAGCTGAAACTGGAATTAAAACATTTTTTCTTGCATTCCAACAGAGGTCAAGGTGAAGGTGGGTGATCGCGTTGATAAGGGTCAGCCATTGGTTGTATTATCCGCAATGAAGATGGAAATGGTCGTCCAATCTCCACGTGCAGGTGTAGTAAAAACGCTGGATATCACTGCTGGAATGAAACTGGAAGGCGAAGATCTAATTCTTACACTAGAATAGAGTGTGTTCTTGTTTAGTCAGTTGAGCTAAGACGAAAAAAGTCAACCTATGTTACGTTCACGTTCATACCCGGTGGTTATAGAGCGCTTTAGCGGTTTAAATTGTAAGAGCAAAATGGGATTAATTATTCTGTGAAGAAAGCTTGAAATTATACTTAAGAACTTATGTTGCATCGTGTCTCGTTCAGGTGTTATACTATGTGCAACTTTTGTTATTTTTTATGATACAATTCACTAGCATTTTTTGGTGAATAACTTAGAATTAACAAAATAAAACAAACACAGTTTGTAAATGAACAGTTCTTTTGCTTGTCTTCCTTCCTCATTTAAACTAAATTAATTGACTAAAGTAAGGTAGTCATAAACGCAAACCAATTCACGGTTCAATTTGATACTGAAATGGCATCCTGAATACGTTTGGTCTAAACTTACTGTCTGCAGAATTTTGTGCATTTAATGCTCAATATCACAAAAATTTTGATGCAGGTTTTAACACATTTGAATGGCAGGAGCCACATTCGCTTTTTTTATAGGGGGGGGGGGGGGGTAGTTTGTAATGATTTATTTATGTACTAAAATATCTATTCAGAACTAGTATTGTGTGTTCTGCCACAAATGGTGACATTTCAACACTATTATATATATTTGTACGCTTTTTAGTATTATTGAATGTTATTAGCTTACGCAGTTAAGATAATGTAATTGTAGGAAAATTATTAAACCTACTTGTCAAGAAAAAAAAGGAATAAAACGAAACTTAAAACTATCTTACTGACTTATAAAGTGAGCTAATCGTTGCAATTGAGGATTGCAACGATTTTTGTCGGAATTTGTTGATAATTTGGCTTGACATATTTTCTAATGTTTCTACATTAGTGAGCCTATGTAGCTCGTTCGTGCTAAACCAGGGAGGACGCTTCAAAATCATTTTCAAAAGTTTATTCTGAATCCTTTGAAGTGTCTTCTCCCTGGTTGCACAACAACTTGTCCAGATGGGAACTGCATATAACATTGCTGGCCTAAAAATTTGTTTGTAAATCAACAGTTTATTCTTGAGACAAAGTCTAGAATTCCTGTTGATGAGAGGATATAAACATTTGATATACTTATTGCACTTTGACTGGATATTTTCAATGTGCTCCTTGAAAGTAAGATTCTCATCATAAATTAGCCCTAAGTATTTAACTTCATCAGACCAATTTAAGACCACACCGTTCATCTTAATAACGTGGTTATGGGTGGGTTTGAGAAATGAAACTCTTGGCTTATGAGGAAAAATAATTAACTGTGTTTTAGAAGCATTAGGAGAAATCTTCCATTTCTGCAAGTATGAAGAAAATATATCTAAACTTTTTTGTAGCCGACTGCATACAACACGAAGGCTTTTTCCTTTTGCGGAAATACTTGTATCGTCACAAAACAGAGATTTCTCACAACCTGGTGGTAAATCAGGAAGATCAGAAGTAAAAATGTTATATAAGATTGGGCCCAAGATACTCCCCTGAGGCACACCAGCTCTAACAGGCAATCTATTAGATTTACCATTTAGATAGTTAACCTGGAGAGTGCGGTCAGTTAAATAACTTTGTATCATTTTTGTGAGGTAAAGCAGAAAACTGAAATTTGACACTTTAGCTATTAAACCTTTATGCCAAACACTGTCGCATGCCTTTTCTATATCTAGAAGAGCAGCTCCAGTCGAATAGCCTTCAGATTTATTAGTTCGAATCATATTTGTTACTCTAAGTAACTGATGAGTAGTGGAATGCCCATGGCGAAAACCAAACTGCTCATTTGCAAAAATTGAGTTCTCATTAATATGTGTTATCATTCTTTTAAGAATTATTCTTTCAAAAAGTTTGCTAATAGAGGAAAGTAAACTAATTGGTCGATAACTTGATGCCTCAGCTGGATTCTTTTCGGGTTTTAAAATTGGAGTGACTTTGGCATTTTTCCATTTCGTAGGAAAATGTGCTAGTGCAAAGCAACTGTTAAAAATTTTTACCAAGAAATTTAAAGAGTTTTCGGGAAGTCTTTTGATGAGGATATAGAAAATCCCATCATCTCCTGGTGCTTTCATGTTTTTGATTTTTTTGAGAATGATTCGCACCTCATTCAAGTTTGTCTCCAATACCTCTTCGGAAAGAAATTCTTGGGTGGTGATCTGAACATACTTTTGGTTTACTTCATTTTCAATAGGACTTACTACGTTCAAATTGGAGTTATGAACACTCTCAAACTGCTGAGCAAATTTTTTGAGATTTTTGTTAATTCGTTAGGAAAATGCAATCACCATCTTTAAGAACTGGAATGGGCTTCGACGCTTTCTTAAGAACCTTCGAAAGCTTCCAGAAAGGTTTTGAATAAGGTTTTAGTTGTTCAACTTCTCTCATGAAATTCTCATTTCGCAAGAGAGTGAATCTATGTTTAATTTCCTTTTGTAATTCTTGAAAAATAATTTTCAAGGCAGGATCACGAGATCTTTGGTATTGACGTCTCCGTATGTTCTTCAAACGTATAAGAAGTTGAAGTTCACTGTCAATAATTGGTGCATTAAATTTCACTCTTGCCTTAGGAACTGATAAATTCCGGGCATTGAGTATTAAGCTGCTAAAATTTTCTAATGCTCTGTCAATGTCAGCACTATTTTGTAAAATAATATCATCATTCAAATTTTCCTCGATCGTAGAACGATATCTATCCCAATTAGTCTTGTGATAATTTAACACAGAACTAGTGGGATTTAAAATAGTTTCATGGGAAATAGAAAATGTTATGGGAAGATGATCAGAATCAAAGTCAGCATGAGTTAGTAAATCACTGCATGAATGGCTTTGATTTGTTAGTACCAAATCAATTGTAGATGGATTCCTAATAGAAGAATAACATGTAGGACCATTTGGAAATAAAACTGAATAAAATCCAGCCGAGCAATCATTAAACAATATTTTTCCATTGGAATTGCTTTGAGCATTATTCCAAGATCGATGTTTCGCATTAAAATCACCGATGATTAAAAATTTAGATTTATTTCTTGTGAGTTTTTGCAAATCTCCCTTGAAATAATTTTTTCGCTGACCAGTGCATTGAAAAGGCAAATACACTGCGGCTATAAATAAAATGCCAATACTTGTTTCAATTTCAATTCCCAAACTCTCGATAACTTTGGTTTCAAGATGGGGTAAAACACGATGTTTTATTCGACGGTGGATAACTATTGCAACTCCACCACCAGCAACATCAATTCTATCAAACCTATGAACTATAAAATTTGGGTTTTTTTTTAGTTTAATATTGGGCTTTAGAAGCGTATCAGTCACAACTGCAATATGCACATCGTGGACTGTTAAAAAATTGAAAAATTCATCTTCTTTCGCTTTTAAAGAGCGAGCATTCCAATTTAGAAAATTTACAGCATTATTTAAAATCATTGCTGAATTTCAATTTCATAACAATATTAGTTGTAAATTTTATACCTTCTTGAACAGCCTCGTATATCGAGTTACAGTTCAACAAAACGGACATTAGCTGCAGCATGGATTGTTGTAGGTATTCATTCTTTTCGGGAGTTGGATTACCTAAATCAATACTGGCTGACTTTTCAGCACCAAACACGAATGGTTTGTTACTGTTTGAATTTGAAATATTACCTGAAAGGACACTGGCATATGAACAGCCTGGTGTTGCCTGAACAGGATTATTTTTCTAAAATTTGTTATCTGAATTTAAATTATTACCTACAGACACACCTGCTAATGAAAGTGCTGGTGATGCCTGAACAGTACTGAAAGTCTTTTGATTACCCACATTGACAACAGGTTGTTTAGAATTCCTACGTTGTCTGGAAGCAATAATTTTTGACCTTACAGGACAATTAAAGAAATTAGATTTGTGATTTCCCCCACAATTTACACATTTGAAACTATTAGTGATCTCTTTTACGGGGCAGATATCTTTCGTGTGACTAGTGTCACCACAAATCATACATTTTGCAGCCATATGGCAGTTTCGAGTTCCATGACCATAGGCTTGACAATTCCGACATTGCGTAAGATTATGGATTCCTTCATGTCTCTTGAAATTTTCCCACTTTATTCGCACGTTGAATAAAACACGTGCTTTTTCTAAACATTTTAAATTATGTACTTTGGTACGATCAAAATGTACTAAGTAATTTTCCTGGTGTATTCCAGTTTGAAAAAAATTGGCATTTGCCTTTCGTTTCATCAAAATTACTTGGTTGGGGGCAAAACCAAGTGATTCTGACAAACAATCTTTGATTTCATCAATACTTTGATCATTTGAGACACCTTTCAACACAGCCTTAAACGGTCTCTCGTTTTTGGCATCAAAAGAGTAAGAGCCACATTCGCTTTCTTTTTCATTCCCCAATCGAATTTTAAGTTGCAGTGTACATAGGCGTAGCTTCCCATCCTCCTACTCAGTCCTTATATTTTTTACATAGCGCTAGTCATTCCTAATAATAAAAAGATAAACATTTTTTATTTCTGTTTTTTAACAACCAATTTAAATTTGGCTATGAGAGTTTTGAAAGGTATGACCTCCTTCTCCCCTTAGCTTTATTATCGACTGAATTTGCTCGAATTTACGTTTTGCACTTGAATGAATTCTAATGTAAATTCGTTTTTGGGGACGGTCCCTATTAGTGTTCGATATCGGACCGGGTAAGGTCCGAAGACTGGTCCGAAGTCCGATCAGACCGGAACAAAACGGACCGGGTAATGTTTCCGGGGTCCGGAAAAACTCGTTAAAAAAATAGTAAAATTAACGTGATTTAAATCACTTGCAGCACATTTGCCCTGCAGATTCTTTTGTTTGCATTTAGTGAATGTTCGTACTAGAAGTCAAATATTTCCATAAACGGTTTGATATGCTGATAAAAGTAACCAATTTATGTTGCGGAACTTGTAGAATATTTTCTCAAATTTTGTTGATAACAATTTAACATTGTTCACATTCATTCATGTGAGAAAGAGCACTCGTAGTGCATGTGACGTCTACATTACTGGGTATTCATGCATTTCGGGCTAAATCAAACTCCGCTGCTTTCGCCTGACCTGTTTTTAAAATTTTCATTTCAATATGCAGGTGAGATTAGGGGGTCTCCTCGTCAATAAGCTTTAAAAAGCGGCTTTTATTTATAATTTTAAAAGCGGCAATTTTTTTATCCTCGCTGCCGACTACGAGCTAAATTTAATTCTAGAATTATTGATGTTCCAATGAGTCAGGAAATCATGGAAGACTTGTATTCCTCGGGCCCTGTCGGATTCGTGCGGAGTCAGGTTGCTGGTTCCAAATTCGAGGTCTTAGTGTGTTTTTGCCGTTTTGTTGGATGGAGCGGGAGGGAATAGACTAGGGCATGGATGGATTTCAGGAAAACCTATATAAGAGACATGTAGGGTAGGTCACGGCTCGCCAAGACATCACGAACAGGAACAGCCGGCTGCCTACCTTCGACCTGAAGGGAAGCCATTAATTTAGACCTGGCGTCACGGTGTAAGTCCCCGTGGTTCTGTGGTTAGCGATGTCGGTCGGCTAGCTCTCCCACACGGTTGTGATATCGGGTTCGATTCCCGATCCAGTCGAGGATCTTTCCGAGCTGGAAATTTTCTCGACTCAGCACTGGGGCACTGTGTATCGTTGTACTTATCCCACACATGCAAAATGTGCCAAAAACAATATCGATAACGAATTCTCTCAACTAATCTAGTTGATCGAGACCGCTATTAGCCCCAAGGCTAAGCGTGCGATATTGTATATATTGTCACGGTGTAAGGGGCAGGATCAAACAACATGCTCTATGTCGTGATAACCATCCAACCCCTTGAACCACAGGTTCGTCGATACTTTGGGTATAATGAAATGTAACCACCTTCCCAGTTCCCCTCTGGTGCATGAATTCTGTCAACTGATGATCGTATTCTGACGTACAAATGCGAAAAATTCATTAGAAGCAATTGGTCTTTCATAAATTTCACCGTTTATTGCGCCCACTTTAGCTAAAGAGTCCGCTTTCTCATTGCCCGGTATCGAGCAGTGGGAAGGGACCCACATTAAGGTAATCTGAGAAGATTTTTTGGATAAAGCACTCAAATTTTCCCGTATTTTCCCCAGGAAAGACGAAGAGTGATCCGTGGGCATTTTTTGATAATCCCTATAGTGTACTGAATTGCAGCTAATTCTGCAACGTAAACAGAAGCAGGATTATCGAGCTTATGGGAGACGGGTATATTGTTATTGAAGATACCGAAGCCAGTGGTCCCATCGAGAAGTAGAAAATATTGTCGCCATGTTTCTATATATATTGGAAAATTTTTTGATGATCTGCTGCACGCGTAAATGATCCGGGATTCCACGAGTTTCTTCTATCATGGATGTATTGAAAAACACAGTAAAATCAGAAGTATTTGATAAGTTCACACGATTTGGAATATCTGCAGAAGGGTTAATATTTTGTGATATGTTTCACAGTTTCACAAAGGGAAAATGCATCGCATTTGTTTTTATTTATCAAAACTTTAAAAGAATTAATTTTTGGTAAAATATTGTTACTAACTGTTGGGAGAAATACTGTTAGGAAATTTGTAATTGGATTGGAGGTATATTGAAGGTTTCATAAATCCAGTCCACAATATCTGAAAATTTCACCAATCCAGAGTTTATTTGGTTATCTGGATGTGCAAGAGGAACCACTACACTGGGGTTTAAGATGTTCCAGGAAGTGCTGGGAACTCCTTCAGCGACTTTAAATTTACAAGTCCAGGAGAAGTTTGCTTCGGTCCGCAGCACTTTTTGTTTTGGTAGTTCCACTTTTGTGAAATCTTAGAACCACTTTGTGAAATCTTAGAACCTTTTCTGGGAAGTTTAGGAGAGGAAATATTTTCCCTGTTTCCAAACTTCGCAGGATTGGCGTAAGATGTTCCCTCTGGTGAATCGTCAGAATCGGTTTCGTCAGAGGACAACAGATCAAAGGGGTTCGGTGTTATAGAAGTGGTAGAAGTGGTCACGGTCTTCTTCAGCATCTCAGCGTAAGAATGCTTCTAACGCTCCTTAAGTGACCGCTTGATTTTATTTCTGCACTGCATGTACACCGGGCATGTGGAGCGCTCATATTGATTTTCCCCACAGTGAATACATTTTTCAGCATTTACACTGCAAGAATCTTCCACATGAGTCTCCCCACACTTGCTACATCGTGCCTTATTGCAGCAGTAGTCGGCTGTATGGCCAAACTGCTTGCAATCGCACAGGCAGACGAACCCGGTCGATCGAGACGTGGTTAGGGAGTGCAGATCCGGCAATCGTAACCCAAAACGAGTCTGACGAAGTGTAAACTTTTTTACCGCAGACGAGCGACATAGACCGTAATTGCTTACAATCCAATATTTTCGCCTGGGTATTGGAATTTTTGAAGCAACCGATGCCGCTTCCCAGAATACACTCGACAGACAGACTCGAATCGGTTATCACTCCGTCGATCTTCACGTCTCGTGCGGATACATACAAGCGATACTCGCGTGTTAAGAGCTCGGAGCAAGCTATATCATAGGCCTGTTTCAGATCATTGACCACGACACGAAGCTTGCTTGGTCTGACTTTTGAAATTTCTGTTAAGGTCTTGTATCGTGACGTCAGATCTTTCGCGATTTGTAAAGTGTTTAGCGATTCTCCTCCTGGTTTTGCCTCATGTAAAGGACTAGTGGACCCGTTGATCCGTCTGGGTAAAGTCTGGGACGATGATTGACTAAAGCAGGGACAGAGGGGGAGTGAGCAGGAGGCACAGGGTCGGATGCGTTTAAAGACGGGGGATGGGAGGGTAAAGGATCCACATCCATTGCGCTAAAGCTAGCGCACTAGCGCCGACAAGAACACGTACCTCTCCTTCTTCCTTCCAGCAGGGTTGGTTGTCCGATCGTTCAAAGCTGCAGCCGTTACAGCCACACAACAGCGCCAATACAGCCACACAGCAGCGAGCCGGGTGCGGAATCAATTCACGCAGCGACACAACTCACTTGTCAGTTGGCCTTGAGTGTGGATTATATTTCACTGCACACTGCAAGATCAAAGCTGCAGCCGGTAGCTTCGCTATAATACAGCCACACCGCAGTGCGCTGGGTACGGAATCACTGCACGTAGTGACACAACACACAAGCCGGTTGGCCTTGAAGGCGGATTATTTTATCTTTTGTTTGGCTATTCGTACACACAGACCGAATTATAATGGAATGACCACTTTGCACGTCCATTTCTGTCGAGTCTTCGACGTGGAATGGTGGTTCAATATTACATATAATATCAATTTTTGAGCTCAACCAATCAGACCTCAATAACCTCTAAGCCACCATAACAAGAGCTTATATCCAAAGTAACAACATCAGTTTTACGATGTACTTGAAGAAGTTTTGATTGCTTGTTTTTTAAAAATGGGCATAAATATTATTATTCTCACAAACTGCTACAAATTAGCCGTAAAATCCCCATAAGATCAAGGAGGCCTATGCTAGAGAAGGTTCTCAAGGATAGTTCCTAAAGTTTGCTTAAAAGTCTATATTTTTATCGATATGTACTCATGATGACATTCAGGAGTTGCTCACAACCATGAAGACTGTAACTGTAACAAATTCCGAGAGTTTTATAAATCAGGTTCGCAATCCTTCTTTCTAGCTTATTTCACTATGAATAGAATTTATTTTTTATTTACATAGATCAATTTATGAAACAAACCCCATCGATCAACTCATTCTCCAAAATGAATGTCATCGCAGTCGTCGTATTTTCAAGTTCATATAAGTAAATTTTTAATTGCCACGTTAAGTTTATACGTTATATGACAAAAAAGTTTGTAATTTTCAACGCGCCATGATATAACTGGCAAATCAGTAATTTATTTAGAAAATAAAAAATATATCTGAATTTTCGTTAAGTTCGGGTTTGTTGGACTATGGAACATTTTACTTAACTTTGTGTTCAGTATGGTCAACATTCACTACTGAACTGCCAGAATTATTAGTGGCATTAAGAATCTCGGCCTTTTATTACCGTTTAATTAAAAATGGCTATTATTTTGACGTAGTTAATCACAGTCTGTTCGCCATATTTGTCGTTGGTTTTATTTTAATCCCTCATAAGACGGCTTCTAACTAAAACTTCTTGAGCAAGACTAATAAGATTTTTTTGGTATCTCGACAAGTTGGCATTCACTTGTTGCATTCACGGAGAAGAATACTTGCGCTGCTTGCGCTTGAATAAAACTTGTTTGAACTTTTCAAGGCAAACAAATTTTATCTGAGATAGCCCCCGCTCCCGTTTGACAACTGTTTGTTTACAGTCAAGCACCATTTTTGTGATCATTGCTGTTGGAAAAGTGTTACTTGTAGCGATTTTTTAACAAGAAACAATATATGGTGTAGAATAAACAACCGGTGTATTTTATAATTAGGGCCTTAAACATGAGCAAAATGAAAAAATGCAACATATTGCATGAAGCAGGGGAATGAATACCATTTCTCTGTCATTTCTGGTTACGCCACTGCATCATACAAGTAAAATAAAAAAAAGGAAATACCTATTTATTTTATGTTCGTTAATCGCAAATATCAATATATTTCTGTGATTCGATTATCCGGAAAACTCGATTATCCGGAATAAAACATGTTTTGGTAATCGAGTCTGACCTGTATTGGAATTTCTACCATCTTATATTTCATGTCCGTTAGCGAGTATTGAGTTTTTGCTGTTTTTAACACCAAAAGTAATATACCCTTAAATGACTTGATTTAGTATGATTTAGGCTGACTTGATTTAGTATGAGTTAGTTGCTCGAATGAGCTAAAAATTTTTGTTTATTTTGGATCCTTTTCATTCACGAATGTTTTCTCTTTCATGAGACAAAATGGGTTTAAGAAAAATTTATGGACACATTTTCAAGATAGGTTCATCTTGAAGATAAGTACCATAAAACTATCGTAAAACTTTAATGAAGTTTTATGGAAGTTTCTCATAGGTATTTTGAAAGGGATATTGAGTGCGTTTCAAAACCGCTCCCCAGGCTTATTACACTTATTGATGAAGGAATTTTATGGAGGACTCCTTAAGTGTTCTTTAATTACTCTTGGAAACTGTTGATAAATAAAAACCACAAGTACTTAAATAAATTTATGATGAAACTCGATAGACTCAGTAATGTTTTGATATAACTTCTATAAAATATAAATAAAACTAAATCGTCTTTGGATTGTTATTTGGGATTGAATCCCGCGTAAGACGGGTTTTTAGCTACTGTCTGCCGGGGTGAGATTGTGCCAAAAAAGGATACATTTTTGCTCCTTAGCTTATAATGTTCCCATTTAGGCATTGAGTTTGGTCCAAATCGTGTCAATGCACACTCAAATGTTTAGTCAACGACTGCCGCGAATATGGTTAAGTTACAATAACCTATAATTTTGCTAAAATTAAATGAACTTTGGCCTAATCTCACCCCTTCTATGGGGTGAGATTGTGCCAAAAACAAAAAGATGAATTTTTTACCTGTTAAATGAACAGTAGTGTATCTACGAATAGTTCACATGAATAACATGATGAAATAGTAAGTATAGGAACGACCATAAACAACGTGGATTATGAAGGGGCTGTAGGGGGTTGACCAGAAACTACGTTTCATATGAATTATAGAAAAATGTATGACTGGATCAAATCGATATCTGGAGTACCCAGTTATGAGGACGTGGCTTATGGACAATCTCTATACACATAGTGGCTTCTCCAGGTAGCTTAGAAAGGGAAAAAGTTAGGTTAGGAGTCAATACAGGTTCAATGCATAATCTTTCTTCAACACGTTGGAGACGACATCCTAACGTACCAACTGAGCAGTAAGTTGATGTGATTTCTTGATCGGGTTGGTTTGCCTGGGACATTTTTGGATAACGTTATTTGCGCATGTTTTTCACCCTGTACTTTGAAACATTATTTAAGTGAAACAGTTCACTGATTTTATCTATATTCCATCTGAAGTTGTGAATAAATATGTCACGTTTCATAAAGTATTGAATTTGAGGTATGAGGTTCTAGAAATCTCAAGTAATTTAACGTACAAACATTTTCCGTTTTAGCTCAATCTCACCCCCGTGGCTTAATCTCACCCCGGCAGACGGTATTATATTGTTCTTCATATTATTATTGATTTTACAGCTATTTCATAACGTTAAGGTAGCAACAGTTTTTTTTTAAATGTGATCGAGTATTGTTTGCGTTTCCGTCATATTTCAGAGGTAGACAAAAATAGGGTCTTAGGGTAGGCAGAATTAGGATTTTGGAGGACGAATTAAGGGGCTTGGTGAAATGAGCACCCTTCAAGAAATTTCTATTCAAAACGACTAGTTAAGTTATTTTGGCTTTAATATAACCCGAATGTAGAGCACAATGTATATTGAGCACAGGGGGTAGACAAAATGATTGCGACAGGCAAAATTTTATCAATTTTTGAATGGCCAGAACTTTATGAAAAATGCATCAATTTCGATAAAACTGGTTTCATTTTACTGGAAAACTATCCTAGTTTCCTAGTATTACTTGAGAACTTGACGTGACTAACCTACACCGGAAACGTTTCGGATTTTAGGAGTGTTTGTCAAAATGTAAACTTTTGCATCGCGTAGAACTTATTCTGATATCTTGTTTCTTTTTGGTTGATATGTTGCCAATAAACTAGAATTCATTCTGAGTTCATTGATACCCAAAAACGAAAATCCGTCAAGAAACCATTGAGATATGATTTATATAAGTACCTTTCTTGGATAAGTATTCCAGGAAACTTAGTCAAGAAAGATTGGTCTTGTGATCGCCATGGGATGGTTTACAAACAATGGGTTCGTATGGCACAATCTCACCCCCATTGGCACAATCTCGCCCCGACTTACGGTATGTTTTTACAGTTCTTTGCCGCACAAAAAAGTTTTTGTTAGAAAAACTTTTTTCCTAAAGAGTGCCCACTGTGATTTGTTTGCAATTAATCTGTCTTTTTTCAAAAACTTCCTTTCAGCGAAATATGAGATAATCGATACATTTGAAATCACTTTTTGATTTTTTTAAACTATATTTTTCCATTGTAGGATCTTAAATTCAATCTTTTTCTTCGGCTGGACATATACTAAATTCAATCTTTTTAATATTTTTAAACGAAATTTCAGATAATTTTCTAGAAGTTATCCATTGGCAAACATTCTCATTTTCGTCATTAGGCTGATACAAATTTCGATTTCTTTTTATGTCCAAGGTTATCAAAGTTAGCAAAGGGGTTGGCAAAAAATAAATAACACCGAGACAAAAAAAAGAAATAGCTTTGATCAAAGTTTGTGTGCAAGTTATGACGTTTGTAACTTGCACTCAAATAAATAACAAAAATAACACTTTATTATTATTAGTATTTATTTCGCTTGCCCTTCGACGACACTCTCGCTGTCACCTGACTTGTTTGTTGCTAAATTAAGCATTCATGCTGTCGCAAAACCAATGAAATGAACAAAACGGTTTGACCTTTTTTTTCTTCCCCTTCCAATATTCAAGGTTTTTGAAGGGGGGGTGACATAAAATGAAAATAAAATTTGTAACGGCCTTATTTGGATATGACAAAACCTGATACGACAACCGAAATGTTAGTCAAGATAAATCTTCAAAAGAAAGTTTGCAAAGCTGATTGGTTTAATAAGGCCTACACACCCACAAACTTTCATTGCGTTTTGCCAGGGTGCTGCGAGGATTGTACCCAACTGTCTAAGAAATGCATAAAATGTCGAGATCTGATGTTGCCTGACAGAAATTCATAAGAATTCAACTTTGAGGGGCTTAGAAATTCTTAAGCTGAGAAACTCGCTCAGCCCTAGAAAGTTGATTTTTTGCCGATTTTTTTAGATATCATCAGATCTCGACGTTTTATGCCTTTATTAGACAGCTCGAATGTGCATTTTTTGACCGCTTTGAGACACGTGTTTCCAAAGTCCAATTAAGCTGAAATTATTCATGGGGGCTTTTTTGAGAAGACGAAACTTTTGAGCCCTACTTCGAAACGAAATTCGAAAAATCGACTTCCATTGCCACCCTAAATGAATACATACAAATGATTAATCCAAGGCATCAGTGTGTTTAGCGGAGATATTATTAATAAGGCTAGGACAACGTCTTTCTGCCGAGCATTGGTTAATAAATTCTAGCATAGATACTAAAATCGCTGTTTCCTCAAAAATCGCTCGTAACGTACATAACTATTTTCCTATGACAAAAAATGTGGATGCCATCTTTGGTGGAGAACGGTTTAGGCATGTCAAAATTATGGTGAAACAATTCGGTTCATGTAGGTATATTTACACGAAAACAAGTATTGATGAAGTTTTTGCATGCATGCACAAATTTTGGCTACGGATTAGTATTTTTCTTAAAAAACTGAATTGAATATTTTTCAATAGCAGCCAAAAATCGGTCTAGCAGATTAAAAGTTATTTTTTTCAACATTAGCTCCATAAGAAAAAGTTTACTCGAGGCAGAAAGTATAATGGTATCGCGCTTTTTACGAAAAAAATAAGTAGATACAATACAGCATTTAATATATATTTCTAATATGACAAACCCAAACAACAAGGCCCGATGGAAACAACCCAATATGCCAGTCCGTAGTATCTTGGCCCAGCAGCGGAACAAATTTAATATGCTGCTTACCTATGGCAATGAAAACCATCAAACAGCAAACCTGTGCTTTTAATGCAAAATATTCTAGCTTTAAATTAGATTTAGTTTCAGCTCGTAGTCGGCAGCGAGGATAAAAAATTTGCTTTTAGTTATTAAGATACTTTAGAAAGTAAGCTACCAGATATAATTGGCGCCGTTAAACATTGAATTGTATTTGTGCCGTGTCAAATAAACTATAGATGAAGAAAAAAAAACCCAAACATGTGTAATATTTTCTGTATATTCATCAAAATTTTCCTACTTCATCAAAAATTTTACTGGAAAAAATCCAACCTTCGTCATATCTAACAGAAAAACCCGAACAAGCTGGTAGCGTTTCGAAATCAGTCCAACGGTCAGTATTTCAAGTAATTGAAAATTCTTGTTGTCCCATATCTACAACTTCGCAACACCATTCTCGTTTCTTCAGCCTAATGATAACATCGACTGCGAAAAGACCACCAAACAAACGAACGATATAAAAGTGTTTCTTTAAAACCATGTTCAAATCAGTTGCGCTAGTTTCCACTTGTTCCTGTAACCGGACACTGTACAAAAACGGGTACCTTTAACATAAAGGAATGATTGTGAAGTTTAGTTTTTCCTTATTAGCAGTATTAATAATACAGGCACAAGCTGCAACTGTAAGTAAAGGAAGGCTGTGTGGCAGAAACTTTGTTGAATAAAATTTACACTAAGTTTTAATAAAAGCACAATGTAACACCGATTCCCAGGAAAGACGCACCATTTTCTTATCGATTAAGCAAAGTCGTCAATGGACAAACAGCTGACGAAGGTCAGTTTCCTTGGCAAGTGTCCATCCGAGCCACACTAGGACGATCTATAACCGTGTGTGGAGGTTCACTGATCGCACCACAATGGATACTTACTGCCGCGCATTGTGCCAAGGATTATACTGGATTCCAGATAGGTTTTGGATCGACTTACCTAAATGTTCCACGACTTACGATGTCGACTGTTACTAAGATCGTTCACCCCGATTTCGATCCTATTCGATTGCATAATGATGTGGCTGTGATAAAACTACCGTCATCTGTTCCGTTTAGCAACGAAATACATCCAGTTCTACTACCGTCCATGTCTTATGCAGCCAAAACGTTCCACAATACCAAGGGTGTTGTATCTGGATTCGGCAGAACCTCAGATGGTAACTACTGTCAAAGCTGAAATTCAAACTTTTACAAGCTACCTTCCTCCATTACAGCCAGTCAATCGATTTCCAATGTACTGAAATTTGAATATGTGCGAATCATTTCCAACGCGGATTGCGCCACAGTTTACGGAACCTCGGTAATCCAAGACTCAACCATGTGTGCAATCGGATGGGATCATACGAATCAGAACGTATGTCAAGGTGATTCCGGTGGTCCATTGGTTGTGAAAGAGAACGACAATTATGTACAAATCGGAATTGTATCTTTCGTATCGAACCGCGGGTGCAGCACCGGAGACCCATCTGGTTATATACGAACTGCATCGTTTTTGCCTTGGATTGCACAACAGATAGGTGTACAGCTCAGAGCTTAATTGTAATTCGCTCAAGGTTTGAGAAAAAAACATATCACATAAAATCCCTTTGAAAAGCTCACATATTGGAATAAATTATTTGGAACGATTAGACTTATATTCTTTTACTGCCGATTTCCATTTGATATTATGGCTTTTCATTTTCTGTAAGATGTGAACTTTTTTTCATAGTGGTTTTAACCCTTAGGGTCATTCGCCACTCAAGACGTAAACATGAGAAATGGCGAAATAAGGATCTAAACGCATTCCATAAAATATGACAAAAAAAGGTTTCTACTATGTCTTGAGAACTTATGTTTAGAAAATAAAGGTTATCGACCAAGGTAAGGATCCGTGCATCATTCAAGTATTTTATGACGCAATGAACTATGAACTAAAGACAAACATTCACCAAATGGTGAATGAACTAAAGACAAACATTCACCAAAGCCGCGCATTCTGATATCACCTTTGTTTCCAAACCAGACCAGACTTCGTGACCGAACTAGAAGTTAATGAAGCCGTTCCAGACAGTGAACGAACTTTGGTAGCCTATCTGATTATCAACGGAAAAGCCGGACCGGAATTCGGACTTAACTATGGCAACACCCTAAGCATATAAGGCTAAAAACTATCAATGGGCTAAGATTAAATTGAAACAGTAGAAGGGTTGTATCATAGACACGACGACCGCATGACGTAGGACTACAGTATTTTTCTATATTTTTATCTAACAGTGCATTTTAATTTGCTGACACATAAGTGCTCTTATATTTTGTTTATATTAATTGTACAATAATTAATATAAATAAAATATATGTATTCTTCCTTTCTCAGTAGGTATCAAATACACTTTGAGGCACCAAAAGGTGCCAGTTGCCGATGATTCTTGTTCTCTGATTATTCCGGTTAGAATTCCAGCTATTTTAGTACTTTTGCAGTAGTTTGCAGTGGTGAAACCTTGCACGAGATGGCCGGTACTATGTGGTGCCAAATGAAGGAAATTTCTTTGACGTAATGGTCTTTCAGGAGCGTATAAATCGATTTGAGACAGAATACTTGGGCAATCGATGTGGCCAGTCAGTAACTTCGCTATAAAGACGGCCTGAGCGGTTTTCCGTCGACGTTCCAATGCACAATGGTCCAGAAACCGAATTTAGGGGGAAATTTGGGTCCAGAGTTCTATAGCAACATTTTAGAGAAAAACTTTCTTCTACAAAGTTGTTACATATAATAAACCGCTCATTGAAAAATTATCAAAAATTAGGGTGACCAACATTTTCGATGCAATCAAGTATCTAACTTTTTTATCTTTGTAGATAGAAGAGAAATTTGTTCTACAATGTTATAGCTCCATTAATTTTAAGTAACTTTGTAAAAAAAGTTTTTCTCTATCTTTGAAAACAACCGATTTATAATGAAAAAACATATTTTACGCTCTAACTTTTTTATTTCAAATTTCATCTCAAAACTGTCTTTTAACGACTTTTAGAGCTTTTCAAGAGAAACAATTTGCAATGCTGACATCGTAAATATCTCAATTTTACTCAAAGTTATTAATATTTTTCATTAAAAAATACTACAAGGTATACAGCCCTAGGGGTTGTATGGAATGGTGACGTAGGACTAAATATTTAATATATGCTAAACTAAATATTATTATATGCTGCGCTTAACTGTTCATAGGTAACACTACCGTTTATTTTTGATAGTCGTTATTTTAAAACTAACGATGCATCAATACATGAAAATTTTACACTAGTAGTAGTTGCGAAAATTCTCATAACTCTTATCTTCAAGCATCTATAGTTCTGAAAAGAACCGATTCCATAATATTCAGTTAAAAATTCGTGCTACAGAACGCTGATAATCGCACCATGAATATTTTGAGTTGACTCGTATGCAGCTCTCGTTTCTCAATGTCGCGTACCTTTAACAGCTGCACTGCTCTCGCTTATGTGTAACAAACTAAACTGAAGCTGAATTTTCTACACGCAGTCTTTTGTATCGAGTTCAGAGCAGATTTTTGCAATTAAGGCGTGGCTACGTAGCTTCGAGAAAGAGGAACAAACCAAAACACCTTCGATACTACTGAGTGATTTTCATAAGCATCAAAAGAAAGGTTTTGCTTTCCCGATGCGCAAATCACTCTGGTTCTTAGATTAACTAATTTTCGTTTCTAACATTTGACTGATAACGGTGTTCGAGTGAACACAAACAAACAATTAAACCGGAAAATCACTCAATTTAGCAGTGAAAATTCTTGAAATGAGGGTTATATCTTGTTGTGATAAACTATTCATAGGTAACACTACCGTTTATCTTTGGTGCGTCCTGGTCGTTATTGTAAAAATGATTATTTAGAAATAGATGGACATTTCACACTAGTAGTAGTTGTGAAAATTCTCATAACTCTTATCTTCATCATCTTATAGTTCTGAAAAGAACCGATTTCATAATCTTCAGCTCGAAATGTAGCTACAGAATGCTGATGATCACACCACCACCGGTAGCATCGATTATTTTGTTGGCCGCGTATAAAATTTGCTCTCCGCTGTGCCCTCCAGCAGCTGTGCCAGCAAAATATCCTGCAGCGTACGATGGTAACTGTTGCTGCCGTGTGCAGAATACAGGTCACATGCTCCGCGGTGCCTGGAAGTTGACTCGTATGCAGCTCTCGTTTCTCAATGTCGCAAAGCTTTAACAGCTGCACCGCACTCGCTATTGTGGAACAAACTAAACTGAAGCTGAATTTTCCACACGCAATCTTTTGTATCGAGTTCAGCGTAGATTTTTACCATTAAGGCGTGGCCACGTAGCTTATAGAAAGAAAGAGAAACAAATCAATACATCTTCAATACTACTGAGTGATTTTCATAAGCATCAAAAGAAAGTTTTTGCTTTCCCGCTGCGAAAATCACTCTGGTTCTTAGATTAACTGATTTTCGTTTCTTATGTTTGACTGATAACGGTGTTCGAGTGAACACAAACAAACAATTAAACCGGAAAATCACTCAATTTAGCAGTGAAAAATCTTGAAATGAGGGTTATGTCTTGTTGTGATAAATTATTCATAGGCGACACTACCGTTTATCTTTGGTGCGCCCTGGTCGTTATTGTAAAACTGATTATTGAGAAATAGATGGACATTTCACACTAGGAGTAGTTGTGAAAATTCTCGTAACTCTTATCTTCAAGCATTTATAGTTCTAAAAAGAACCGATTCGATAATCTTCAGCTCGAAATGTAGCTACAGAATGCTGATGATCACACCACCACCGGTAGCATCGATTATTTTGTTGGCCGCGTATAAAATTTGCTCTCCGCTGTGCCCTCCAGCAACTGTGCCAGCAAAATATCCTGCAGCGTACGATGGTTATTGTTGCTGCCGTGTGTTGAATACAGGTAACATGCTCCGCGGTGCCTGGAAGTTGACTCGTATGCAGCTCTCGTTCCTCAATGTCGCAAAGCTTTAACAGCTGCACCGCACTCGCTATTGTGGAACAAACTAAACTGAAGCTGAATTTTCCACACACAATCTTTTGTATCGAGTTCAGCGTAGATTTTTACCATTAAGGCGTGGCTACGTAGCTTATAGAAAGAAAGAGAAACAAACCAATACATCTTCAATACTACTGAGTGATTTTCATAAGCATCAAAAGAAAGTTTTTGCTTACCCGCTGCTAAAATCACTCTGGTTCTTAGATTAACTAATTTTCGTTGCTGATATTTGACTGATAACGGTGTTCGAGTGAACACAAACAAACAATTAAACCGGAAAATCACTCAATTTAGCAGTGAAAATTCTTGAAATGAGGGTTATGTCTTGTTGTGATAAACTATTCATAGGCAACACTACCGTTTATCTTTGGTGCGCCCTGGTCGTTATTGTAAAAATGATTATTGAGAAATAGATGGACATTTCACACTAGTAGTAGTTGTGAAAATTCTCGTAACTCTATCTTCAAGCATTTGTAGTTCTAAAAAGAACCGATTCGATAATCTTCAGCTCGAAATGTATGCTACAGAATGCTGATAATCACACCACCACCGGTAGCATCGATTATTTTGTTGGCCGCGTATAAAATTTGCTCTCCGCTGTGCCCTCCAGCAGCTGTGCCAGCAAAATATCCTGCAGCGTACGATGGTAACTGTTGCTGCCGTGTGCAGAATACAGGTCACATGCTCCGCGGTGCCTGGAAGTTAAATCGTATGCAGCTCTCGTTTCTCAATGTCGCAAAGCTTAACAGCTGCACCGCACTCGCTATTGTGGAACAAACTAAACTGAAGCTGAATTTTCCACACGCAGTCTTTTGTATCGAGTTCAGCGTAGATTTTTACCATTAAGGCGTGGCCACGCAGCTTAGACAAAGACAAACAAACCAAAACACTTTGTTGAGTCAAAATATGTAGGCAGTGGAATTTATTTCGTCCATGTTATTGTTATCTGTGCTTGGGAAGCAAGCCAAGAACAAGGGAAATGTATGGGAAAGCTTGACCTTGGAACTTTTCACCTTTTTCCACCATTAAGCAGTAAAGCAACAATGTTGAACATAATATCAAAAAATTGTTACACATTCTATCTATCCACCGAAATATAAATGACTAAGATGCATTAAGTCGTTCGCTTGCTATAACCGTTTGAAATCTGACGCAACATTTGCCAGTTTCATTTTCATTTTCACAAAGTGTAATCTAGTATAGAAAACAAAGACGTAGTCCTACGTCAATATGCGTTTTTCATTTGTATGTCATTCATTTTGGGGCAAACATAAAAAATATCTCTTGGTCTCATTTTGAAAGGTATACTTGACTCTATAAATGGAGGAACTTTTAGAGATATGTTATTTTTTAAATTTGAGTAAATTCAATTTAAAAACAAGACGAAAATTTCAAAAATTTTATACATTATGCATATAAAAGCACCCAGATTTATTTTTTGGTATTTTTTCTTATAACTAGACGTAATTACCTATAATTTGACCCAAAAAGATCGAAAATCGATCAACTGGTTCAAAAGTTATGAATTTTTTTTTAATAAAATACATCGATTATAGCCGTTTTTTATGGTCACCCTATTTCGGAGCTGGTCCCTTTAACAACCCAACGAAACAATACAGGCTTGATTATTTTTAACATAGATGCATCCCTGCGATTTTGAGCACAATTGAAGCACTTTGCGTGACCAACTTCGAAATAGGGTGACCATAAAAACGACTGTGTTCGATGTATTTAATTTAAAAAAAATTCATAACTTTTGAACCAGTTGATCGATTTTCGATCTTTTTGGGTCAAATTAAAGATAATTACGTCTAGTTATAAGAAAAAATACCAAAAAGTAAATCTGGGTGCTTTAATATGCATAATGTATAAAATTATTGAAATTTTCGTCTTGTTTTTGAATTGAATTTACTCAAATTTAAAAAATAACATATCTCTAAAAGTTCCTCCATTCATAGAGTCAAGTATGCCCTTCAAAATGAGGCCAAGAGATATTTTTTATGTTTGCCCCAAAATAAAAAACATACAAATGAAAAACGCATATTTTTTGATGAAAAATATTAATAACTTTGAGTAAAATTGAGATATTTACGATATCAGCATTGCAAATTGTTTCTCTTAAAAAGCTCTAAAAGTCGTTCAAAGACAGTTTTGAGATGAAATTTGAAATAAAAAAGTTAGAGCGTAAAATATGTTTTTTCAATATTAATCGGTTGTTTTCAAAGATAGAGAAAAACTTTTTTTTACAGTTACTTAAAATTAATGGAGCTATAACATTGTAGAACAAATTTCTCTTCTATCTACAAAGATAAAAAAGTTAGATACTTGATTGCATTGAAAATGTTGGTCACCCTAATTTTTGATAATTTTTCAATAAGCGCTTTATCATATGTAACAACTTTGTAGAAGAAAGTTTTTCTCTAGAATGTTGCTATAGAGCTCTAGACCCAAATTTCCCCCTAAATTCGGTTTCTGGACCATTTTGCAATGGTTGGATGCCAAGAAGTAGGCAACGATTTTCATACGAAGGTAAGCTCAGTGGATCCCGCCATGGGAGAAAGAGCATAGCGAATGAATTTCTGCTGCACCATTTCTATTCTGTGTGACCAATTTGCGTGGAAAGGACTCCATACTATAGAATTGGCCTCTAGAATTGATCAAAGCATGTTTTAAATTGCAAAGTATATGATTCTGTCGACCGTGCTTGGGAAGCAATCATATAACGACCAATCAGAAGTCGAATTTTTCGTTTTGACAAGGCTTGACTATTTTCAATAGTACAATAGTGTGAATAATAAAATTACAATTATCTTCATTTGGGAAGAATCTTAGAAGATTTTCCAATCTTTTGTTGCAAGAACGAAGGAAATCCATCGAATACTAACCGATTTATTAGCATTTGAAATTGGACATATTTTTAACTTTTTTCGGTTTTAGAATTTCATTTCACATCCCTATGTAGCCGAACTTCCTGAGAGAAGTATTCTACTTAAAAAAACCCATGCTGCTCGGTGTCAATATAATGTTAACAGCTAGCAAATAAAGGGTCGTTCACAATTATTTCCAACAGCTTGGTGCTGAGAAACATAACAAAATATCGTAACGGCGAAAATGATACAAAAAGCTTACAACAGCAGTGAAAAGGCAAAATTTTCAAGGCGTCATACAATTTTGCAACATCAAACATTCTAAGAAAACAGTTACGCAGGGTGGCAACTTAAAATCAATTTTCGATTTCTCGCTTTTTTCCCGGTTTTCCGGTTGATATTTTATAAATTTTCCCGGTGTTCTATTAAAAATAAATATGAGAAAAACATCAATTTACACATGTTTATTCATGTTTATTCATGTCCATGCAAAAATAGTGTTACAAAACAATGAAAAATATTCCTGTTTCATCGCTTTTATCTGTTTGTAGACAATACAAAGAAAATGCACAATTTTCGCCATTTTAATCTCAAAATCTTTGACAACCTTCGCTTCTCGCGCTTTCTTGCTTGCTTTTGCTATTTCAATGCTTCTATATTAAAGTGCCAATTGAATGTATGGGGAAAATTTAACCAATAAACATCGTTTTGCGTTAGGAAAATGTTGTGTTTTTTTTAAAAAAAAGTCCTCATGCAAAAATCGATTTCCAACGGACTTCGGGAACAAAACCCTCAAAGTGATCAATGAAAAATGCACATGAAATCGTCGATTTTTTTATGGCAAATGTCGTAGAAACGCATGAAACTTTGAGATCTCGGATTTTTTTCCGTGAAATAAATAAAACCGACCCCCTAAATAAACAATTCGAAAAAAAAATTAATGAAAATTCAAAATAATTTGAGTAAATCGCGACTTTTCCTGAAATTTCGCATGATATAATGCGAAAATTCCAAAATTCGCGTTAAAAGAGACGCGTGAAAAACTAAACAAAAAAAAACTGCGTAAAAAGAAATTTCACTATATTTCTAAACGAACTCATTACTGTCTTCAGTTATTCGATAGATATGAGCTCCTTTCTAAAACACTCATTTGAACGAAATCGTCTTTGATATGCCAAAAAATCAAAAAAATAATGTTTGCTTCATCTTTCAAGTTTTCACATGACATCAATTTTATATCATTCAAATTGAAATTTTTTGTTCCAATAAATATTTGTTCCAAGTTTAGAAATTAATTTACTACAACTCGTCTATAGACGCGGTTAGCAGAAGTAAGAGATATAATTTTCCAATGATTTCACTTGCTAACACTTGCTGCTGATACTTTCTTAGAAATCATTGAACAAATGAAGCTGAAGACTGGCTGAAGGATAAATTTCCCGGTGTGAAGCCTAATTACCTGGTTTTCCCGACATTTTTTCCCGGTGATTTTAAATTCCCGTCTTTTTCACGCTTTTCCCGTCTTTCCCGGTAGAGTGGCCACCCTGTTTACGCGCCAATAATAATAAAATAAATTCTTCGCAACAGAATTGTTTTCCATACCTGCTTTCTTAATAATTTTGTGTATACAATGCCGTTTTCAAACATCCATTTTTCACATTTTCGAGCACAAACACTAACTTATGAAAACTCGAAACGTTTGTAATCACTAATCGTGATTGATAAGACAAAGCTAGAGAAAGTCATATTTCTATCTGTTATATAATAATCATACTTACACGAGACATATTTATTTATAACTTTCAATGAATCATCTATCGTGGAAGTTCATCAGGAATCAGTTCCATTGAAACTTCCCGTAAAAACAGGGCAAATCCATTTAAAATTGATAAACATATTGTTAACGTTAGTTGCATTCATATTCAGATTTTCATTTAGCCATCGTGAATTTTTTGTTTAGTAATTTTTAACAAATCACCTTAATCTTAATTTATCTGGGTTTCAACCCCGGAATACGTCCGGAGGATTTTCTTTTGGTAAATCTCTTTTTAAATGTTTTTTTTCGAAAGAGATAAACCAGGTAACACCAGCAAATTGATTAACGGGGTTGCAGATTTGGGTATCAATTTTATCAGTGTTATTAAATAAAAGCTGAATACGCTTAAAATTGCAACGTGAAAAGAAACTTTACCTCAACATTGTAACCATTACCATTCATATTAGCATATTGCAGTTGTCACGTGAGTTTTATCATCATTGTTATCACTGGTTTTTATGTTCGAACAAATATTACAAAATAACAACATCTCATTTCTTATTTACTTGAGGAGTGTTCTTCAAAGACCGTTTTTTTGTTGGGATTGGAACTACTGCGACCATTATTTTGGCCTATTGTGGTACGATACCGTTCTTTCTCGAATCTCTAGGCAAGCTTTATTAGAACTGGATGCAAATGTGTAATAAAAGTTGACTATTTGAATTTTCCAGCACATTCTGAAAATTACCTCACTGCTTAGACTTTTTGGCATCACTCTCTCCGGCATCACCTTCCTTCGTTTTACGCTTGTGAATAATATTCTGAATCTGTTGCCACTCACGATCCAATTCGGCCTTTTCATTTTTTTCTGTTTTATGCTTGCGCGTCTTACGCCCATCCTGCATCTTTACACCATACTGGAAAGCCGCTTTTGGAAGAGCCTCCTTACTGCTCATATAGTCTGAATTATTGAAAAACTTTTGAAATTGGGAGGACTCAAATATTGCAGTAGAACATATTACCTGAATATTCCTCTTGCGTATCGAAATCCCATCGTCCAATTGGTCCCTTCTTATTACCCAGATCCATTTTGGTGTAGTCAACTTCATCATCGGAATCGTCGATAGCGTCATTCATTTCTTGTAAACCAGGATAACATTCAGCATAGCCCTCTGGTTCGGCTGTCAGCTTTGTAATTAAATGTGCGGATATTTTTGGTGGTACAGGAACTGAAATAAAGAGTCATTTTTACGAATTATAAAAAACACATATTTAGCGAATAGTACTTTGCATAGAAGCAGCTTCCCGCTCTTCCTGCTCACTCGGTTTATCAAAGTATCTGTGTTTCTCTTGTCCGTCATCAGCCTTTGATGAGGAAGCTCCCTGATCATAACGGCGTGTTGGTTTATATTCGCCAATATCTCCATAGATGGAATCATCCATATGTTTATCATCTGGCAGCTTGAAAAGTGGTTTATCTTTGTCCTGAAATTATGCATGATTTCGATTGAAATATTTACTTTTTCCCAAGTTTATGTACGAATGCGTACCCTGCGCTTATTTTTCTTTCCACGACCACCCTGTCGTAAATAGGATAAAATTTGTGCTAGTTTATTGATGACTATGTCATTGGTTGTCAATGTTTGAGTGTCTCCTGCCACCAGAGGAACTTCGGCCTTCGAACGAATTACCGTAGTCGGAATATCCGTCTCTGCGTTTTCATCCTCCAGCTCAATATGATAGGCCATGCGACCCGGTGCAAACATTTCGTTACGTTCGACATGGCGTGATCTGCAAACCGTTTATAGAGAGTATTTCTGTCTTATTACATAATTCAATGACCATAAATTGTACAATTTACAAAAAAAAATTGGCCTCGAATCGTCACTGCGTTTGGTATGCGGTAATCTATTATGGTAAACTGCGCAAGATAATTTGATTGATTATGAACTCATTTCATTTCATTTCATGAATCACAGTTTGAACGAGGCATTACGAAAGATTAGGATTATAATTACGACAATAAGCTTATCGCTTATCTATAAACTGTAAAACCAACCCACAAAACGAAGTGGTCCGGTGATAATAACTTTCGAAGGCAAGGCTTTTTGGTCTAGAAACTCACTGGCTCCGTCATTAAGAAACGGTGCCAATCTCACACGTTTGATGACAAATGAGGTCTACAATCTTGTCGTATTTTGATACCGGATTGTTCAAATTTTAACGGTTACCAAAAATAAAAGATTCTCGTTTTCAAAATTTAAAAAATGCGTTAATTTTAAATTTATTCACTTCTGTTCGAGCGTCTTGATAGAAAAATTTTCAACTACACTTTTCACTTTTTATTACACTTTAACTATTTAATTCTATCACGAAAAGTGATAGAACTAAATAGTGAAAGTGTAATAAAAAGTGAAAAGCGTTAATTTTGTTTGACCTGTTGATAGAATCACTATGCACTATACATTACACTTTCAATCTGCTTTCATTTTTTATCATCGGGTTCATAACCCGATATTTTTCCTTATCATTTATTCAAACTGATTTTTATCTAGCTATCATAAACACAATGGCTTCATTGTTAATCATTTACACGTGCGATACATTCCACGTAAGCAATACCAGGAGAGAAATACAATACAGCATAATTAAGCACAAATGTTGTAAATTGTTGAGAAGTAATCATCAAACCTTATATATACTTTGTTTTGAATAACCTAATCATTTTCAAAACAATATTGAAAAGTATTCAGGTATTCAGATTTTTCTCGTTCACTAGTATGATTTCGATTCTCGTGCCCTTAAACGTATTATTTTAATTGGTCAGTTGTAATGATAATGATGAGCACAATGAATGACGGAGCATATACAACAGATCTGATTGTAATGGTCGCAGTGGTTTAAATTACTACAGGGGATATAAAATGAGATGAATCATTCATTTATTTTCTTTCGCAATTATAACTTATCATTTGTAGGAATTTAAACCGACTGGTCAAAAAAGGGAAATGAACTCACAACTAACATAATTGCCTGAAAATCGTTGAGCAAACTTTGTTCCGCCCATTTTTTTTTTCAATTAAATGGTTTCATACACTCTAAATTGATTTCAGCTACATCCAAAGATTTAACTTCCGATTTGTTTATAGTCTGCAAATGCATACCGAATTGAACATGGGATATGTTCCTACTTTAAAAATATGGTTTGTAATGATTGGTTTCATCAGAATGGGAACATCCTTGTCTTCAGCTTTTGTACATCACCTCGATTCTAAAAATACCCATATTGGATGACATTCGGTCATTTTCAGCAGATTTACAGAAAAGGAAGTCGTCAACTTGGATTTCAAAATAGCGTGTAAAATTAATTTCTGGCCTCTGGCCATCAGTCTGATACCGGAAATATCAATATTGGGTGGTATTCAGTCATTTTTAGCTGTTATCCAGAAACCGGAAGTAACCATTATTGAATTTGAAATGGTGTCTGAGATGAATTTTTGGTATCTGTGCATCTTAATGATTACGGAAATATCATATTTGGTCGCTTTCGGCTGTTTTCCAGACACCGGAAGTCGTCATTTTGAATTCCAAAATGACATGTGAAGTTATTTTCTGGCCTCTGGACGTCATTTTGGTTCCGGATATGCTTATTTTGATATTCGGCCATTTTTGGCTGTTTTCCCAAAAACGAAAAGTGCTACCTTGGATTTCAAAAAAGCATAAACGCAAAAGTTGGACTGTGCGTAACCACATCAATATTGCGTCTTTCTTGAGCATCCTTTGTACTGTTCCGGAACCAGTAACACACGAATGTGTGTTGTTCATAGCGCATTTGGTGCTCTAGCGAATATTCAATGTATTGGACGGCTCAAAATCGAAACATTTTTGAAGTATTAACCGGCGCTAGTATTGCCATGATGATTCGTACTGGTATTGGTAATATTTTTCAGAATGCTGCTATCGTTAAAGCAGTGCAAGCAGTAATCAATACTGATGATTTTGATACTGACTAGCTTAATGCAAATATGAACTGATCGATTCACTATCATGAATCCGGTCATTCAAAAACATCGTCGAATCAATAACAATTAAAAAGACATTGGAATTGTTTAAAACATTTGGCATTTAACGACGGCTCTGGTTTTATTTATATGCATTCGGTTCCACGTTACTGGCACCAGCATCAGTTTCAACGTTCTGTTGCAACAAGGCTCGCTATTGGCTGATTCGGTTGCTGACGGTGATTAGGGATGCACGAGCCTTTGATACGCACCGACTCACGAAAGTTACCAGCGGTTTTTTGAGCGCCCCAAAACTGATCGTTTGCTCGAAACCGAAGTCTACCGAAACACCACGATGTTGTGTATAATATACATATTCCGATTTCGATCTCTGTCAATCTCTGTTATCCTTTTGACACATTTGTTGTGCATAGCCAGAGCATTTAATGTGCGTTTTGAGAGGACACATCTGAAGATGTAAGTCTAAACTTTTGCGTGTGCTTACCTTATCAAACAGTCCCAAGCCGTGGTGTGGCCTTTGCTGTACGTAAGAGTCGCCTTCATTCCATTCGGTCCATGGCTGCGGTCCACAAATCGTCTTCCACCTGATCGATCCACCTTGCCCGCTGTGCACCTC
Organism: Wyeomyia smithii; assembly: GCF_029784165.1. Taxonomy (NCBI): domain Eukaryota; kingdom Metazoa; phylum Arthropoda; class Insecta; order Diptera; family Culicidae; genus Wyeomyia; species Wyeomyia smithii. The sequence continues at coordinate 171,444,394 of NC_073695.1, read as the reverse complement.
TCCGTCTGGTCCCTGACGAATTGGTTTCAAGAAACATCTCTACCGGACTGTCGTCCGACATCCTCACAACATGCCCAGCTCATCGCAACCGGCCAATCAATCGATGTGGACCATAGATGGCTCCCCAAGCAGCTCCTGCAGTTCGTGGTTCATTTGCATTCTTTAAGTTCCGTTCTCCATCTGCAGTCCACCCAAGATGGTGAGCAACACCTTCCGAACGAAGACCGCAGAGCGCGTTGGTCCTCCCCTAGCATTGTCCATGTCTCATACCCGTAAAGGACCACCGGTCTGATCAGCGTCTTGTAGATGGCTAACTTGGTGCGGCGACGAATTCTACTCGATCGGAGCGTCCTCCGGAGACCAAAGTATGCACGATTTCCTGCCTTTACGTCGTTGAATTTCTCTGCTGGTATCTTTGCCGGCAGTTAGTACAAGAACTCATCGACCACCTCGATTTCATCACCACCAACTCGAACTCGAGGTGGGAAGTTAGCACTGACTTCTCGTGAACCTCTTCCCTTCATGTACTTTGTGTTCGACGCATTTATGATCAGTCCAATCCGTTTGGCTTCGGCCTTTAATCCGATGCAGGTATACAACCAAATAGTTGAACCGATTATGGAATATCGTGTAACGCGTGTTAATCCCTGCTCTTCTAATGACACCTTACAGGGCACCGTTAAACAGTAAGCACGAAAGACCATCACATCGCCTTAAACCTCTTCGGATTTCAAAGGGACTCGAGAGTACCCCCGATACTCGAGCTAAACACATCACTCGATCCATCGTCGCTTTGACCAACCGTGTTAGTTTATCCAGAAATCCTTAGTCATGCATAATTTGCCATAGCTGGTCTCGATCGATTGTGTCGTACGCCGGTTTGAAATCGATAAACAAATGATGTGTGGGCACGTTGTATTCGCGACATTTCAGCATAACCTGCCGAATCGCGAATATCTGACCCATGGTGGTGCGGGCACCCATGAATCCCGCCTGGTTGTGTCCCACGAACTGCTTTGCAAATGTTGATAGTTGACGGCAGAGTATTTGGAAGAGTACCTTTTAGGCGGCGTTCAGCAGAGTGATTGCCCGGTAAGCATTCCAGTTTGTCGCCTGTTTGTATCGTTCCACGATCGCTCTCGTACGGTGTTCCAGCATTCTCGCCCGTGCTGCGTTCTTCTCTTCTACTAACCGTTTGCAGTCGCCGTCAAACCAGTCATTTCTATGATACGGAGTCCTTGTACCTAGTAGTGCTACAGCAGTGCTAGCTTTGGCGAATCGGATGTTGCCTCAGCCATCTTCAAGAGTAGCTGCGCCAAGCTGCTCTTCTGTGGTTAGCACTGCCTCCAGGTGCTGCGCGTATTCCTGTGCAACTTCGGCATCCCGCAGTTGCTCGATATTTGGTCGCACCGTTCGACTTCGGCAGGTGTTATACACCGTCGATAGTTTTGAGCGCATGCGGTAATGGTCCAAGTCTATATTCGCACTGCGGTAGGTGCGAACGTTAATGATGTCGGAGAAAAACCTGCCGTCGATTAGAACGTGGTCGATTTGGTTCTCTGTCTGCTGGTCGGGTGATCTCCAGGTGGATTTGTGAATACCTTTGCGGGGAAAGAAGGTACTTCGGACTACCATACCACGGGAGGCCGCAAAGTTTACGCACCGATGGCAGTTATCATTAGACACGGCATGCACGACTGCGCGTAGAATGCTTTCTTCTCATCATCTGGTGTTCCTTCATGTGGGCAGTGCACGTTGATGATGCTGTAGTTGAAGAACCGACCCTTTACTCTCAACTTGCACATCCTTACGTTGATCGGCTCCTTCCTCATCACGCGTTGGCGCATCTTGCCCAGTACTATGAAGCCGGTTCCTAGCTCGCTGGTGGTCTCTGGCAGAAAGTAACCGCCCGGTGCCCGCTTTTCCATACCTTCTGTCCTGTCCAACAAAGTTCCTGCAACGCTACGACTTCGAAGTTGCGTGGTCGTAGATTATACTGTCGCATCCTGGAAAGCAGAGCGATTTTCAGTTCCATGTCCCAAGTGTCCAATCGTAGCCCTCATTTCGTTGCCTGGGTCCATGCCGATAGTTCCGATCCGTATTATCTCTTACGTTGTTTGTAACATGTTGTTTTCCGGGGGCTCGTTGGGCCTTCCCCAACCCTCTGTCAGATACTGGATGTCAAGCAATTGCATTCAGTATCCATCGAAGAAGGGAAGAAGAAATTCCTCCCTTCGGATTCCTTCCGTGTAACATTCGCCGGATCCGCACTGCCGAACTACATCTCTTTGGACAGGGTTCATCTGCCTGTACGCCTGTTCGTACCGCGGGTCATGCATTGCCAAAACTGCAAGCAGTTAGGTTATACAGCCACCTACTGCTGCAACAAGGCACGCTGCAGCAAGTGCGGAGGCAATCATGCTGAGACCGCTTGCAGTGAGGATACTGAAAAGTGTCTTTACTGCGAGGGAACTCGGCATGACCTTTCGGCGTGTCCCGCGTACAAACAGCGCGAGGAAAAAATTAAGCGTTTCCTTAAGGAACGATCAAAGCGCTCTTTTGCAGAAATGCTTAAGAGGGCTGAGCCACCCTCGACAGGAAACATCTTTTCCTTTTTGCCAACCGATGAGGGTACATCTGACGATCCCGTCGAAGGGTGTTCTTATGCCTTGCCAGAGGGATCTAGGAAGAGGAGAATGCTCAACTCTCCTAATCTTTCTCGCAAAGGTCGTAAGATAACCCCTAGCGGAATGACCAATAAGACAACACAAAAAGGAAGCGGTGAAGAAAAACCGAAGCAAGTACCCCCCGGTTTTAATTTCAAATCAAACCAGGAGTACCCACCGCTTCCTGGGGCACCAAAAACCCCTCGTGCACCCATTTCTCGATCAGAAGACATAAAAGAAACAGGGTTCATAAAATTCTCTGATATTGTGGACTGGATATTTAAAACATTCAACATACCAGATCTCCTTCAAAACATTCTTCTTGCCCTTCTCCCCACAGTGAAAACCTTTTTAAAGCAACTCACAGCAACTTGGTCCCTCATTTCAGCTATCGTATCTTTCGATGACTAATACGTCGAAAGAGGTTAGGAATTTCGTCGCTGTGTTACAGTGGAACTGCAGAAGTATCATCCCCAAATTCGATTTATTTTCACATTTGATAAACACATACAATTGTGATGCGTTCGCGCTCTGTGAAACTTTTCTCAATTCAAACGATCAACTCAATTTCTACGATTTTAACATAACTCGTCGAGATCGAGACTCACACGGTGGAGGGGTACTTTTAGGGATCAAAAAGTGCTGTTCCTTTTTCAGAATCGACCTCCCCTCGATCTCGAATATTGAAGTTGTTGCCATTCAAACGAATATGAATGGAAAAGACCTTTGCCTTGTTTCGTTATATATTCCCCCATCCGCGCGGATTGAACAGAAGCAACTCCTTGATATAGCAGAATTGCTTCCCGCACCTTTTTTGATTTTGGGAGATTTTAACTCTCACTGTTCGCTTTGGGGGTCGCTGTACGACGACAACCGATCTTCTTTAATCTGTAACTTGATCGACGACTTCAATATGATACTTTTGAATACTGGGGAAGCGACACGTGTACCTAATCCTCCAGCACGTGAAAGCGTGCTTGACCTATCCCTCTGCTCGACATCACTAGCGTTAGATTGCCAGTGGAAAGTAATCAACGATCCCCACGGTAGTGATCATCTTCCAATCGTTATATCAATTGCTAATGGTTCAACTCCCCCGAACCCAATCAATATTTCCTACGACCTTACACGTAATATTGATTGGAAGCGTTATGAGTCTTTTATAGCGGAATCTATCGAGACTCACGAGGAACTTCCTCCGGAGGAAGAATACGCGTTTTTAGCTGGCTTGATAATCGACACCGCGACTCAAGCTCAGACGAAACCGATACCCGGGGTAACGATTAGACAGCGCCCTCCCAACAAATGGTGGGACAAAGAGTGCTCTGAGCTGTACGCGCGAAGGTCCGCGGCGTATAAGGACTACCGGGAGTACGGCACTGTCAACCTACTTCGAAAGTACGAGGCACTGGGCAGGCAGAGCTTAGTAAAGGCGAAAAAACGCGGGTACTGGCGGCGGTTCGTAAACGCGTTGTCGAGGGAAACAGCGATGAGCACTCTTTGGGATACCGCCAGGCGCATGCGGAACCGTGACGTTTCTAATGAGAGTGAGGAGTATTCAGATCGCTGGATACTCGATTTTGCCAAAAAGGTCTGTCCGGACTCTGTACCGGAACAGAAAACCTTTCGCGACGCGTTTTTAGTAACTACGGAATCCATTTTCGATGTTGGATTTTTCAATGGCTCTCCTGTCGTGCAACAATAAGGCTCCAGGGTTAGTAAGAATAAAATTCAACCTGTTGAAGAATCTACCCGACTCTGCAAAAAGACGCTTGTTGAATTTGTTCAACAAGTTTCTTGAGCTAAATATTGTTCCGCATGACTGGAGGGAGGTAAAAGTCATTGCTATTCGGAAACCCGGGAAACCTGCCTCTGATCACAATTCATATAGGCCGATTGCAATGCTTTCTTGCCTCCGGAAATTAATGGAGAAAATGATCCTCTTACGGTTAGACAAATGGGTCGAAACAAACGGTTTACTTTCAGATACTCAATTTGGCTTTCGCCGGGGCAAAGGGACGAACGATTGCCTAGCGTTGCTTTCTACTGAAATTCAACTCGCATTTGCTCGAAAAGAGCAAATGGCTTCTGCGTTCTTGGATATTAAGGGGGCTTTTGACTCTGTCTCTGTAGAAGTTTTAAGCGCGAAACTTCATTCGCAGGGACTTTAACCAAATTTGAATAACTTTTTGCTCAATTTGTTGTCAGAAAAGCATATGTATTTCTCACATGGCGATTCGACAACTTCCCGAATTAGTTACATGGGCCTTCCCCAGGGCTCATGTTTAAGTCCTCTCTTATATAATTTTTACGTCAATGACATCGATGAATGTCTTGCAAATTCATGCACGCTAAGGCAACTTGCAGACGATAGCGTTGTATCCATTACTGGTAGCGAGGCTAGCGATCTGCAAGGACCATTGCAAGATACCTTAGACAATTTGTCTGAATGGGCTCTTAAGCTGGGTATCGAATTCTCTCCGGAGAAAACTGAGTTGGTCGTTTTTTCTAGGAAGCATAACCCAGCTCAGCTGCAGCTCCTACTAACGGGTAAAACGATCACTCAGGTTTTAGTCGCTAAATATCTCGGGGTCTGGTTCGACTCTAAATGCACCAGGGCTTGCCATATTAGGTATCTGACACGAAAATGCCAACAGAGGATTAATTTTCTTCGTACGATTACCGGAACATGGTGGGGTGTTCACCCAGGAGACCTTCTAAGGTTATACCAAACAACGATATTGTCACTTCTTGAGTACGGCTGTTTCTGCTTTTGCTCCGCCGCGAACACGCACATTATAAAACTAGAGAGAATACAATATCGTTGTTTGCGTATTGCTTTGGGCTGCATGCAGTCGACCCATACGATGAGTCTTGAAGTGCTAGCGGGTATTCTTCCGTTGAAACATCGTTTTTGGAATCTCTCTTACCGGTTACTAATTCGATGTACGGTCATGAACACATTAGTAATTGAAAATTTCGAGAGGTTGGTCGACCTTCAATCCCAAACCAGATTTATGACTTTATATTTTGACTACATGGCTCAAGATATTAACCCTTCTTCATACGTTCCCTTCAATGTCGCACCATTAGATACTTCTAACAATGCTATATTCTTCGACACCACCATGAAAGAAGACATTATTGGTATCCCGGATCAATTGCGCCCACAAGAGATTCCTAAGATTTTTTTAAATAAGTTTAAACATGTGAGTTGTGATAAAATGTTTTATACTGACGGATCTAATCTAGATGAGTCCACTGGCTTCGGTGTTTTCCACGAAAATTTTACCGCCTCCTACAAACTTGATGCTCCTGCTTCCGTGTACGTCGCAGAACTTGCTGCTATTCATTACTCTCTTGGGATCATCGAAACCCTGCCCATAGACCACTACTTCATCTTCACAGACAGTCTCAGTGCCATTGAGGCTCTGCGATCGATGAAGACTGTGAAGCACACTCGTATTTCCTGGGGAAAATACGGCGGTTTTAAGTGCTTTAACAGATAAAAATTACCGGGTTACCTTAGCGTGGGTCCCTTCTCATTGTTCGATTCCGGGCAATGAAAAGGCTGACGCTTTAGCTAAGGTGGGTGCTATTGATGGCGATATTTATGTAAGACCAATTGCTTATGATGAATTTTATAGCATTTTGCGTCAGAGAACACTCAACAGTTGGAAATCATCATGGAACTCAGATGAACTGGGACGGTGGCTACATTCCATTTTTCTTAAGGTATCGATGAAAGCATGGTTCAAGGGGTTGGATGTAGGTCGGGACTTCATTCGCGTGATGTCCAGACTTATGTCCAATCCCTACACGCGAAACACGCATCTCTTTCGTATAGGGCTTGTAGACAGTAATCACTGCGTTTGTGGCGATGGCTACCATGACATCGAGCATGTTGTTTGGTCGTGTGCCGAATTCTGTGATGTTAGGTCTGAGCTTATAGATTCCCTCCGGGCCCGAGGAAAACAACCGAACGTTCCCGTTAGAGACATTCTGGGAAGCGGTGATCTGCAGTACATGACACAGCTATACTGCTTTCTGAAAAACGCTGACATTAAAATTTAAAATTTTCTTTGTCTATTTGTCAGATTAAGGATACAAATATACTATGCTGAAGACACGGAAACGAAGAGCCCGCATCTATGCTGACACAAATATTTTGAACCCACAACAAACAAATACAATTGCTCTACCAGTTGAAAAACAAAATTCCAAAATAGTTTTAAGTCAAAATTGTACCTCCCCTCCTCTCACCTTAAATCCCCACTAGCTCGTAGTCGGCCGCGAGAATAAAAAAAGGCCTTCCTCTTTTCCCTGCTAACGTAGAATTAATACGAATTGTACTTGGCTCAGTGAAACAGAAAATGTATCGTGCCGTGTCAAATAAACTAATTTAAACCAAAAAAAAAACCCTCTGTCTCGCCGGGGGACCATCGTGTCAGCTCTGTTTAGAGTCCAACGCTGCCACCAGGACGTTGATCAGCCGCTCCTAACATGAAGATCAGACGCTGTTTTGAGCCGCACCATCTCGGCGAACAGGCGCTCGGGTTGGCGAAGCATTTTCTCTACCGCCGGAATTGGTTTACGCGCCAATGATCGCTTCGCACCTCCAAACTTAGCTATTGTCGGATGACATTGCCCAGGCAACACCAAAAAAGCATGTGGAGTTCATTTCTGGCCTCTGAGTGTCAATTTGGTTCCGAAAATAACCATTTTGTAATCGGTCTTTTTGGGCTGCTGTCCACAAATCGTGAGCCACCATCTAGAATTCAAAATGGTGTCTGAGGTCGATTTTTGGCTTCTGTGCATCATCACGATTACGGAAACACCAATTTTGAATGGTATTTAGCCACTTTCGGCTGTTTCTCTGAGACCGGAAGTCGCCATCTTAGAATTCAAAATGATGTCCGGGGTCGATTCCTTGCCTCTGCGCCTCATCGCCTCATACTGTGTGGTAATTGGTAACTTTGGGTTGTTTTACAGAAACCAGAAATCGCCGTATGAGAATTCAAAATGATGTCTGATATTTGACTTCTATGCATCGTCACAATTACGGGAATAGTCATATTGTGTAGTATTTGGTCGCTTTTACCTATTTTCCAGAAACCAGAAGTCGCCATTTTGAAATTTAAAATTGTGTCTGTGGTCGATCGCATTATTATGATAACGGAAATACCTACATTTCTATATAGGTATTTCCGTAATATATCTATATCTAGTTAAGGGTAGGGTGTCAAACTACCATAGAATATTTTTTACACCCAAAAACCTCAACATGCCAAATTTGGTTCTATTTACTTGATGAGTTTATGAGTTTTGCAGAAATTTGTGTTACAGTTATATGGGAGCCCCCCTCCTAGAAAAGGGAGAGGTGTCCACCTACCAGAGAAAAATTTCTTGCTTTTATGAACCACCATACGCCAAATTTGGTTCTATTTCCTTGATTAAAACTCGAGTTATACAGTTATTTGTGTTTCGTTTGTATGGGAGCCCTCCCTTCCAGAGCAGGGAGGGGTGTCAAAATGCCACTAGCCTCTTTTCTTGCTTCTTAATACATTAACGTGCCAAGCTTGGCATTATTTGAGCGATTAGTTCTCGAGTTATGCAAAAATTTGTGTTTCATTTGAATGAGGGCCCTCCCTTCCTGAGGAGGGAGGGGTCTTATAGTATCTTAACCTTCCCCGGTCCCAAAAACCTGTACATACAAATTTTCATGTCGGTCGATTCAGTAGTTTCCAAGTCTGTATGGATCAGACAGACAGACAGAACTCCTTTTTGATATGTATAGAATAGATCTATAGATGGATCTTTCGAAGTGTTTTCTTCCTTGTTGAATAACAACTTCACCAGATCGGTACAGCATAAAGCATTACTGATTCAAAAACAGCATAAAGCATTGCTGATTCAAAAGTTTATTCTTCAAACAAAGTTTAGAATTTCAATAAATGAGAGAATATAAAAACATATCTCGTATATTCAATGCACTTTGCTTGTATTCTCTCAATGTGATCTATGGAAATAATTTATTAAGGTAAATTAGTCCCATGTACTTAACCCTGTCAGAGCAAGTTAAAATAACCCCATTCATCTTCTTTTTTTTTATTCTCGCTTATTTTCCGTCGGTCTAGTTCCGCCACTGTTGTGGCCAATCACCGACGCCCAGGGAGGCGACTCCACACCCAGGACCCTAACTCACGACCCGTTGATTAACGGACCGGCGCCAACGGCTTTACTTCCTCATGCGATGGAAGGCGTGATCCCAGAGATTTTTTGCCTCAGGAAATCTCCCGGTGTCGGCTAGGATTGAATCTAGACCAGTTGGGTTGGTTGTGAGTGGATCACGCCACCTCACAACCATCGACACCTATGTCGGCGGTGGGATTCGAACCCAGGCGTCGAGCGTGGTTGGCGGAGACGTTACCAACCACACTAGGCCCCCGCTCATCCCCATTCATCTTGATAGCGTGATTATTGTTTGGTTTGAGAAAAGAAGCTCGAGCCTTATGAAGAAAAATTATCAATTGAGTTTTAGAAGCATTAGGGTGAATTTTCTATCTTTGCAAAAAAGAAGAGAAAATATCTTAACTTGTCTGCAACCGTCTGCAAATGACATGGAGACTTTTCCTTTTACGAAAATGCTTGTGTCTTCAGAACAGTGACTTTATGCATCCTGAAGGTAAATCGAGAAGATCTGTAGTAAACATGTTGTACAAGACTGAACTCAAGACTTAATTTTGAACCTACTCTTAAAAGAAATCTATCAAATTTTGAATTCTGGTAGACAACCTGCAACCTGCAGATATCGACCAGTTAGATTTTTTTTTTTTAATTTCGATTAGAAAAATTGGAAAATTGAAAGTTAGCAATTTCGCAATCAAACCTTTATGCCAAACACTGTCGAATGCTTGTTCTATGTCTAGAAGAGCAGCTCCAGTGAAATAACCTAAAGGTTCGTTAACTCGTACCATATTAGTAACTCTAAATAGTTTACTTATCAAAAATAAGCAAACTGATTGTCGATAACTTGAAACCTCAGCTGGATTCTTATCCGGCTTTAAAATTGGAGTATTTTTCGCATTTTTCCATAATTTGGGAAAATATGTAATTTCACAGCTGTTGCAAATTTTAACCTTAAATTCTAGTTTGCTCTCAGGGAGATGTTTGATTACGCAGATGATAATGATTGTTGAAAATAGTTTCTTGCTTCCGCTCTATTTTCAAGGAAGTGTTAATAGGTTGTCAGTAAAACATTCTTTCACCAACCAGGTAATTTTATATTCATGAAAACCTGCGTATATGGTGTCTGAAAACTCACACCCTTGTTTATCGTGTTCATTTTTGATAAACGGTTTTTCGAAGCTGTCAATGTTCGAACAAACTGGAATTTCCTACAATTTTTTCGTTTATAGGTCTATAAATACTGCCTTTATTTTTTTTTTTGTTTCTGGGCATCTCTAGCCCGGAAATAGAAAAATACTACAAGGTATACAGCCCTAGGGTTGTATGAAATGGTGACGTGGGACTAAACATTGTAATTAGGGGATTTTTTGTTACTAAATATACAGAGTCTGCAGACATAATCAATGTGTTTGCTCAGCGACTGTGCTGTTTTTGAAATATATTCAACAACACTCGAAAGAATATTAGGGGTCTTCACATCGAGCTCGTATACGAATACCGAGCCGTAAACTGCGTATCTTCCATTACTCGTCAATGGAGGTGAGTATTTTTACGGCTGGGTATTTGTTTACGAGCTCGACATGAATCCCCCTATTGTTTATATTTGGCGATATAATGCCTGTAGTATTTTTTTTTTGTGCAAACAACATATATTTGACAAGGCCCAAGCATATCGTGTTTGTTCAAAAAACATCAAGAATTTCTCGTAATGCGTCAAAGTCAGAATTAACTCTATATCCTCAAAAACCAAATCCAATAATACTTACGTTATCATAATGAATGGTTTTGTCTTATTTAACTCTGCTTAAATCAAATCTATAATATAGAACTTACTTTCAAAATAATATGGAAGCCCTTACAAAGATTCATCATTATTAAATTATTAACAAGTTCCAGCAAAAAATCGTAGCAATCAACAATTCCACTTTTATTTTTTGCTTGACATTTTTTTTCATTTGCCTACAACTACATTCGCTGTATTACGAAGACAGCTTATTATGGTAAAGCTTAGAATAATAATATATCATCCAACAATTTTGAAATGTAAAAAGAGATTCTGAATGAATCTTAGTAAATAAACCAAAAATTCACAAGCATTCGCAGGCTCTTACTCTTCTATGAATGTGTATATTTGGGAATTTACTCTTTCGATACTATCCGGTCACGATTATTAAGTGAATATCGAAGATAAAATTAAATACTACAAGGTATACAGCCCTAGGGGTTGTATGAAAAGGTGACGTAGGACTAAATATATAATATATGCTAAACTAAATATTATTATATGCTGCGCTAAACTGTTCATAGGTAACACTACCGTTTATTTTTGATAGTCGTTATTTTAAAACTAACCATGCATGAATACATGAAAATTTTACACTAGTAGTAGTTGCGAAAATTCTCATAACTCTTATCTTCAAGCATCTATAGTTCTGCAAAGAACCGATTCCATAATATTCAGTTAGAAATTCGTGCTACAGAACGCTGATAATCGCACCATGAATATTTTGTTGGCCGCGCATAAAATTTGCTCTCCGCTGTGCCCGAGTTAGTAGCTGTGCTAGCAAAATATCCTTCATCGAACGATGGTAAGTGTTGCTGCCGTGTGCTGAATACAGGTAACATGCTCCGCGGTGCCTGGAAGTTGACTCGTATGCAGCTCTCGTTCCTCAATGTCGCAAAGCTTTAACAGCTGCACCGCACTCGCTTATGTGTAACAAACTAAACTGAAGCTGAATTTTCTACACGCAGTCTTTTGTATCGAGTTCAGCGTAGATTTTTACCATTAAGGCGTGGCCACGTAGCTTATAGAAAGAAAGAGAAACAAACCAACACATCTTCAATACTACTGAGTGATTTTCATAAGCATCAAAAGAAAGTTTTTGCTTTCCCGATGCGAAAATCACTCTGGTTCTTAGATTAACTAATTTTCGTTGCTGATATTTGACTGATAACGGTGTTCGAGTGAACACAATCAAACAATTAAACCGGAAAATCACTCAATTTAGCAGTGAAATTCTTATATCTTGTGACAAACTATTCATAGGTAACACTACCGTTTATCTTTGGTGCGTCCTGGTCGTTATTGTAAAAATGATTATTTAGAAATAGATGGACATTTCACACTAGTAGTAGTTGTGAAAATTCTCATAACTCTTATCTTCATTATCTAATAGTTCTGAAAAGAACCGATTTCATAATCTTCAGCTCGAAATGTAGCTACAGAATGCTGATGATCACACCACCACCGGTAGCATCGATTATTTTGTTGGCCGCGTTTAAAATTTGCTCTCCGCTGTGCCCTCCAGCAACTGTGCCAGCAAAATATCCTGCAGCGTACGATGGTTATTGTTGCTGCCGTGTGCTGAATACAGGTTACATGCTCCGCGGTGCCTGGAAGTTGACTCGTATGCAGCTCTCGTTCCTCAATGTCGCAAAGCTTTAACAGCTGCACCGCACTCGCTATTGTGGAACAAACTAAACTGAAGCTGAATTTTCCACACGCAGTCTTTTGTATCGAGTTCAGCGTAGATTTTACCATTGAGGCGTGGCTACGAAGCTTATAGAAAGAAAGAGAAACAAACCAATACATCTTCAATACTACTGAGTGATTTTCATAAGCATCAAAAGAAAGTTTTTGCTTTCCCGATGCGAAAATCACTTTGGTTCTTAGATTAACTAATTTTCGTTGCTGATATTTGACTGATAACGGTGTTCGAGTGAACACAAACAAACAATTAAACCGGAAAATCACTCAATTTAGCAGTGAAAATTCTTGAAATGAGGGTTATGTCTTGTTGTGATAAACTATTCATAGGCAACACTACCGTTTATCTTTGGTGCGCCCTGGTCGTTATTGTAAAAATGATTATTGAGAAATAGATGGACATTTCACACTAGGAGTAGTTGTGAAAATTCTCGTAACTCTATCTTCAAGCATTTATAGTTCTAAAAAGAACCGATTCGATAATCTTCAGCTCGAAATGTATGCTACAGAATGCTGATAATCACACCACCACCGGTAGCATCGATTATTTTGTTGGCCGCGTATAAAATTTGCTCTCCGCTGTGCCCTCCAGCAGCTGTGCCAGCAAAATATCCTGCAGCGTACGATGGTAACTGTTGCTGCCGTGTGCAGAATACAGGTAACATGCTCCGCGGTGCCTGGAAGTTGAATCGTATGCAGCTCTCGTTTCTCAATGTCGCAAAGCTTAACAGCTGCACCGCACTCGCTATTGTGGAACAAACTAAACTGAAGCTGAATTTTCCACACGCAGTCTTTTGTATCGAGTTCAGCGTAGATTTTTACCATTAAGGCGTGGCCACGCAGCTTAGACAAAGACAAACAAACCAAAACACTTTGTTGAATCAAAATATGTAGGCAGTGGATTTATTTCGTCCATGTTATTGTTATCTGTGCTTGGGAAGCAAGCCAAGAACAAGGGAAATGTATGGGAAAGCTTGACCTTGGAACTTTTCACCTTTTTCCACCATTAAGCAGTAAAGCAACAATGTTGAACATAATATCAAAAAATTGTTACACATTTTATCTATCCACCGACATATAAATGACTAAGATGCATTAAGTCGTTCGCTTGCTATAACCGTTTGAAATCTGACGCAACATTTGCCAGTTTCATTTTCATTTTCACAAAGTGTAATCTAGTATAGAAAACAAAGACGTAGTCCTACGTCAATAAATATCCGTTGCAAAAATTTACAATTCTTGTTGAGTAATTTATGGTACCTAATCATATATGGTCAGCGTGCGACCAGAACGAACCAAGCGCCACTTTTTTGAAAATTGAGTTTTTAACACTAGTGGATGTTAAAATTGATAATCTATATTTCATGAAGATACGAAATCATTTGAACAGTTGAGAATGGTATTATAACAAAATTTCTCTGCAGCAGCTTGCAGGAAGCATACGGGGTGAATAAACTTTGATCGCCTTTAATCGAAATAATGTTTTTGGCGCTTGGTTCGGTCTGGTCGCATGCCGACCATTTATGAGATAAACTTTCAATCACCATAAGCAGCAGCATTGCAGTTTTTTCCCGATTGCACACGAATAGAAATGTACGAACAAAAGTGTACCGCTGCAGTACGAGTAGGAGTGTACCGCTGAAATGTACGAATAGAAGAGTACCGCTGCAATCATAGACGACGAGAAACCTGCGGTTCTTTACTCCACTGGTACTGTGACATCAGTTGTTATTAGGTTCTGACAGCAGGTATAGATATTGATCAAGAATGGGGATTGTTTCAAACTTTTCAGAAAACTTTTACCTTCGAGACATCATATTAGTCTAAGCTCATGGAAGCAAAAGTAAATTGACCTATTGGGACGGGGAGACTCTGTCAATTTTTATTTCGATATTGATACAAAGAAAATCGCAGGGAACGGAAGGTGTCCATTCACGTCGTCTGTGCTAGGAATGCTCGCATGTAATTGGTTCATTGTTCGCGTAAATTTGTCATTGAAACTTTTTATCATCTTTACCGCTTAGCAATGAAATTAGAGTGATAACTAGCATATTACAAAATTGTTCTACATTTTATCTATCCAACAACATATAAGTTATTGTGATCCATCATGTAGTTATGCTGTTATTAACGTTTGAAATCTGACGCAACATTTGCCAGTTTCATTTTCAATTTTACAGAATGCATCCCAGTGTAGTAAACAAAGACGTAGTCCCACGTCAAAATGCCAAAATTTTTCTTTCACATGAACTTAGTGTGCATAACGGACGACGATACATTTGGGTGATTGAAATACAGGATTTAGAGAAAAAAAGATTACCTATCGCAGTGTAGTGATAACAGCATTTGTGAAACGTTTGAAACGTGAAACGGGGTAAAGTTGTTTTTGTTCGTTAATTGAGGCACAAATTATGTTTCGAAGAAAATTCAACTGATCTGAACAAACTCGCAGTGAATTTTAGGTTATTATTCACGAAAGCGACTAGATGAACAAATTGAGTTCTATTTCTTCGTTTTTGACCGCACTGTGTGAAACAGAAGCGCTAATAATAATAATTGGATTGTCTTTTTACCGAAGAACATTTTATTCTGATAAGACATGTAGTTCAAAAATTATTTCTATAACCACAGCTTCATCTAATGATAAATGAATTATTGACGGTAAATTAACCAATTTATGAAACACAATTGTCATTGATAAACAAGTTTTCGCCAGTTTCCAGAAGTACTCGAAAAATAATCAAATATCAAATTCTAACATTCTTACAAATATTTATCAACTAGCTCAAACTCACTTCATTTTACTGTACCAAAATGTAACTCTATAAAAGACTGAACCTGAGCAATAATCGTCTACCATTCCAGTAATCTAGAAGCACAAAGCGTGATCTAATCACTATGAAACAATTCACACTTCTGGCGATACTCTGCACCTTGGGAGTTCAGGTATAATTTATAACAAATATGATTAAGGCCAGAACACTTTACATTCATGTTTTCACCAACAAAGGCGCTTCCGGACCGAACACCTTACATTATAAACGGACACCCCGCTCCCCATGAGCCTTACAACGCGTATGTCTTGTATATAAATGAAAACAACTTAGGATTTTTTGGTGGTGGCTCGATCATTTCTGAACGACACATCGTCACAGCTGCGCAAAATATTGAAGGGTAAACTGATTATTGTATGTTGTGAGCTTTATTTGGTAGAACCACCTTTGTCGATCCAACAGATTTGTGATTTGGCATATTGGTCTCGGCAGTAATGTTTTCGCTCAATTGACCATGATAACCACTACTACAGCCACTCCGCATCCCCAATTCAACCCTACGAACAAAGCGAATGATGTTGGTATCATAGCTTTGGCTGAATCTCTTGTTTTCACACCAACTATAGCTCCTATTGCGTTACCTGCTTTGAATGAAATTCAGTTACCACTGATGAATGAACAAGGATCTATCGTTGGATTCGGTTTTACCACCGCACAATGTAAGTTTCGATTCAATTTAAGTAGAGTAGAATCAATAATGAAGTTCTTACACTTTAAACATCATCCACAGCATCTTCAGCATCGGAATTCCTAATGCGGTCATTCCAGCGGGTTACGAATGTTGAACGTTGCACGGAGCTGTCGCTAGACATTACAGAATCAAGTCAATTCTGTGGCGAAGATACTATCGAGGCATCCAACATCTGCAACGGTGACCGCGGGGCCGGTTTTGTATCGATTCTAGAGGACACCCCAGTATTAACTGGTATTGCATCTCAAATTAATGCCAGCTGTAGTGAGGGTATGCCAACCGGATATACACGCATTTTAGCGTATAGACAATGGATCAACGACATAACCCAAGTTTGAAATGATCCAAACAGAACTTGTAGAGACCAAAGAATTCAAAATTAATAATGTGGTACTTTTTTAATGGATACTTGTTGAAACTACTCTAGAATAAAAATACTTCGAAGCTGGGTAAGGCATTATTCAGTATAAACCCGTTTGATTTTTTTTTAAATAATCAACGATCTTCACAGATCAAAAGCACTCAAGCATTTTAGGGTGCTGAAAGAGTGGAAATAAAACAGATGTTAAACCTTTTGATGAACTACTTTCAGTTTTTAAACACAGAATACGTTTACTTTAGTAGGTTAGCATGTCGTTAAAAATGTAACGACTTCATATATTCATGTTTTGGCATATATTTTAAATAGTAAACTAGTGTAAAATTATTATTTAAATATTTACACACATTTTCTATTTGCCATGCGCTATGCCAATCTCCCTAGCGGAGAAATCAAAATGATAGACGAAACAAATTCAAGTGGTCCATGGCTAGAAGGGCCATTTTACACTTACGCCAATTTATATTACTTATTTATAAGAATTTATATATTTTTTGTGGCGAAAATACCGGTGATGCGGCTAAGAAGTAGCATGCGTGTTCAGTAGGTTCAGCAGAAGTGCAGATGATATAGAAGTACGTTCATGTTGTGCAAAATTTACCAGTTAGCGTTTTCCTGCTGATCTGTATGGATTTTCAAGGTCGTCGAAGCACATTTATTTGCTACCGTGTTTACCAGCGTTGCCAACCCTCCAGTTTTTCCTGGATATCTCCAGTTTTTTTGAAGATCGTCAGCGAAACAGCTGAAGGTTGAATATTTCCAGTTTTTTGAAAATTGTTCCAGTTTTATCCAGTTTTCTGTTCATCACCACATTTTTTGTTGGAGCGGGGACCTAGTGTGGTTGGTAACGTCTCCGTCAACCACGCTCGACGCCTGGGTTCGAATCCCACCGCCGACATAGGTGTCGATGGTTGTGAGGGGGCGTGATCCACTCACAACCAACCCAACTGGTCTAGATTCAATCCTAGCCGACACCGGGAGATTTTCTGAGGCGAAAAATCTCTGGGATCACGCCTTCCATCGCATGAGGAAGTAAAGCCGTTGGCGCCGGTCCGTTAATAAACGGGTCGTGAGTTAGGGTCCTGGGTGTGGAGTCGCCTCCCTGGGCGTCGGTGATTGGCCACAACAGTGGCGGAACTAGACCGACGGGAAATAAACGAGAATAAAAAAAAAAAAAAACACATTTTTTGAACTCATTTCCATTACATGTATGGTCTTTCCAGTATTTTGGATATAAGGCAACCAGTATTTTGGATATAAGGCAACAATTTTTTCGATATAAGGCAACCTCGATATAAGGCAACCTCGATATAACGTAACTCGATATAACGTAACTTTTACCTCGATATAACGTAACTTTGTTCAATTTCCCTAAATTGAAGTACAACAAATATTTTTGAGGTGTATAATGTTCCGACTAAATGTTTTAAGTAAGTTTTGAAACCAATAAGTACCGTAAAATGGGGTAAAATTGACATTTATGTTTTCAATGTTCTGTGACTGGTTATACTGGTCTACGAAAATTGTCTTAAAGGGACATAAGAAGGGTTTACATATACTTTTAGGTGAAGGGAAATAAGTTTTTGTGCACTTTTGAGTAACCATGAAGAATTTTGCATCAATAAAAAAATATTTTTTTCGTGCTTCGATATAACGTAACTCGATATAACGTACCGAAAATAAAAATAAAGTTGCCTTATATCGAGGTATGACTGTATTTGAAATCTACTCAACGTCTACGTTCGTGCACTTTGGCACAGATCCTTCTACATTTTCCACTAGGAGCCAGTTAGAATGAACTGAAAGCCACAGTTTTTAATTTCTCTTCAGCCGAAAACTGACAGCTTAAAATTATACCCAATAAGACTATTGACCGCGCGATGTAATAATGAGATGTTCAATTTGTTTTTGTCATGGTGGTCTTGTCCTTAGAGACTATTTCCACGTTTTTTGTTCTTTTTATCAATTCCTTGAGAGGAAAAATAACGCATTATAAACTCTGTTGTGCGCTGTGCGAGGTGCCGACCGGGGTACGAGTAACTGCTAAGGGGGGAAACTATGGTCGTATGCTTAGAGGCGGCGTACAACAGCGTCTACCTCGGAGCGGGCGGCTGAATCATGAAATGCTGTATCCTGCCAGCTACACCTAAGAAGGCAGTCCCATCCGCAGAATGTAGGTACCGCGGCCCTGATGAGGTAGCCTACCGAAGCCTCTTTAAACCACGAACAACGAAATAAGGAATACGGAGCGTCCGCCCTCTCAATGAATCGCCAGTTTACTTGCTCGAGAACTACAGCAGCAGGGAGTCGAAATCGCAGCGATTCAAAAGTTACAATGGCTAAGTTCCGAAAAAGGGAATTACGTGTAGTATTGAAATCTCAGAAAACAAGAGTCATCCGGTGGAGGCTCGTAAGTGACCGTATATGCGTGTTGAGAATTAAGGGCAAATTCTTCAACTACAACTTAATCAACACCCACGCACTGACAAACGCCAAATCCAATCACTTCAAAGATGAGTTCCATGAAAAGCTTGAACGAACCTAATAAGTAATTTTGATAGGAATTTCGATATTTTAACTATTAACGAGACCAAGTTTAAAACACAAGTTGATACAAAAAGTTCGTAACAAAATATCAAGATTTGTTACAATCCTGACATTCATGATTAATCGGGTAGCTAAAAAACGGCAAGGTCTCTGGGAAGGATGGTAACCAGGCCGAGCTTCTAATTACGGGAAGCGAGCGGCTGTACTATGCGATCCATCATACTGAGGATCGGGGTAGATGAACAAATGCTGAACGACTGGCTGGAAAGCCTCATATGCCCAATGTACAAGAAAGGCCATCGACTGGATTGTTGCGAGTATCGAAGTAAACTCTGCATACGAAGTGCTCTCCCGTATCCTGTGCAGGGGGATGTGCTCTTCAACTTAATGTTTTTTTTTTAGTTGCTTAAGTATTTATGATAAATATTAGTAAATAATGAGTATGTGTGTCCAATCACAAATGGTGACTTCTGTTAGAAATTTGTAAGTTTTAATTGTTAGGATTTGTTTGCTTTCGCAAATAGGACTTATCATTCGTAGGGATTTAAACCTACTTGTCAGAAAAGGGGAAGTAAACTTACAACTAACTTAATTGCTAACTTATTGGCTATAAAGAGAGCTTATCGTAGCAATTGAGGATTGCAACGATTTTTGTCGAAAATTGTTAATAATTTTATTTGACATAGCTTCTAATTGTTCAACACCACTAAGTCAATGTAATTCGAGTGTACCAAACCAAGGAGGACACTTCAAAATCATTTTAAAAATTTTATTCTGAATCCTTTGGAGCGTTTTTCCAACCTTATGTTAATAATCGCCTTTCAAGGTACAGTAAGAAAAACAAACGAGCCAAGAAACGGGATATATCATCAGAATCGACCCCTACAGTCGTGATAGATGGAAAGTGGTTGATGAATTCGTTTATTTTTGTACGTTTGTGACATGTGACAACAATATGAGTGAAACAACGAGTTGCAGCTGCGAACAGCGCGTTCTGCGGACTACATAACCAGCTAAGATCCCGTAGTTTGTAAACTCGCACAAAACTAGCGATGTATAGGACGCTGATCCTTCAAGGGCAGATCATTTGTTTTATCTAAGACTCAGGAATAGGTATCGGCGGCCCAGGAAATAGTTTTATGCTTCACTTCGGGCAAGCTCATTTGTCCATTTGTTGCCAGTCATGTTTGAATGTCCAGGGAATCCATAGAAAGAGTCAAATGTTTTGTCTTCCGGGCGGTGATCCGATGCGGAGAGATCGGAATGGGTACTTTTTTATCGAGTGCGAATTTGTATAGCATCAGTCGCATCACTAACCCCGATGGATCCAGATCAGTAGAAGTAGGTATTTGTGGGCAATGCAAATGATTTCTCGTTCTTTAGTTACAATATAGTTTCAACAACTACAGTCACTCCGCTGCTATGAATCAGGCACAACTATAAATCACTTTTAAGATAACACAGTGCAACAAAAATTGACTTTTTTCTGCCTTGGCTTTTATACATAATTTATTTGTGTATTTTTATGCAAAACAAAATTTCCCCGAGTTTGAACATATTTCAACTTAAGGGGCAACAATGACGCCAGTTTGAATTTTTGAGAAACCGGAATTTTTTCATGACATTTTACGTAGAACAGACACCTACCAATCGATTTCTGAGACGTTTTTACTCAAGATAAGATATAATTTGACTACCACTTTAAGATATTAGCGAATTACCATTAATGCTCAGAAATAATCGATATAATTTTGCTTTGTGAAATACACTAAAACTATGCCAAAACCGGTTTCGTAGAATCACCGTTTTGAGCTCATTTTTTTTCGATTTAAAATCTGTTTTTTTTTAAGATGGGTAAAAAGATGCTAATATGTGGACAAACTCTTAGAATTTTGATACTTGGTCGTAAAACAAAATGGCGTCGAAAAAACATCAAAAATTTCCAGTTTCTCAAAAATTCAAAATGGCGCCATTGTTGTCCCTTAAGTTTAAATATGTTCAAATTCCGGGAAATTTATTTTCGCCTCAAACTTCTTAAAAAAATCATACATAGAAGCCATGCCAAAAAAAATTGTTGTACTGTGTAATGCGTTTATTCTCACGAAACTGAACAATTTTTATCAGCCGAAGTATTTTTTAACCCAGTTGTAGACTTAGTTATATGATTTCAAAGATTTAAATTTGCAAATGTCACTAAAAATAAAAATCTTGCTCGGTGTATTAAGTGAAGTTACTCATAATTGTAATAATGTTACATTTCACGGTGCACAGTTGTGAGTATTTTTGTTACTTTCGCTCAATAATGCATCACGGCTGAGTAAAAAAACTCTTTTTCGAGCTGTTTCAGCAATAAAATAACTTTTGCGATGAATTTTAACTATTCTATGGACTAAATGATCTTGAATGCCAAAAGTGACTCATGATTGTGTCTTTTGATATATAAGTATTTTTTCTTCTCATCCGTTTTTTGAACATCAGCTGCAGTAAAACTAATTGATGATCGGAAGGACGCGTCAGGATACAAAAACAGATAGTGAAACATTGATAGTTGATGATTTTTAATTTATTTTTGAACATTGAACGTTGACTGCCTCCTAATTGTAGAATTACTGTACGGGCCTATAAGTCACGACTAACTGACTATGGAATATAGAAAAGCCTTTAGATACTTTTTTTCAGGAATCGTAACTTAAATGAGCCAGCTTTGAATATTTTACACTTGCGTAACCTGCTGAATCCATTGTCTATATGGAACAATGCGTGTGTATACAGGTGGGCTTTCGTTACCACAGCTGGCTAAAATCAAAGATGCAACACCAGTCAGCATGGCATTGCCCCGTACGTTAGTTACAAAACCGGCCCCAATATCACCGTCGCAGATGTTGGACAACGAGGCGGTATCTTCACCACAGAATTGATTCGGGTCTGTTATCTGGTGGAACTGCTGGCACCGTGCAATTGTTGTAACTCGCTGGAATGATCGCCTCAGAAAGTCCGAATGGGTAGGCGCTGTGGAAGATTTTTTTAGTAATGAGCTGTTACTCATATACTGATCGACCAATTAGTTTTAAATCAAGAGTGAATTTACATTGAGCACTGGTAAAACCGAATCCAACAATGGTTCCTTGTTCATTTTCTAATGGCAATTGAAGTGTATCTGTCAGAGCTGGTAACGCAATAGGAGCTATAGTTGGGTTGAAAACAATGGAACTAGCCAAATATATGATACCAATATCATTCGCTCCACTGCTTGGGCTGTAGCTTGGATGATGAGTAGCTGTAGTCGTTGTTAGCATGCTCAGTGAAGAGAAAATGTTACTCCCAAGACCAATGTGCCAACCCACATATCTGTTGAACCAAAAAAGATGTTTTACTGGCTAGGGCTCACAAGATACACATACTACTCAGTTTACCCATAAATATTTCGCGCCGCAGTAATAATGTGTCTATCAGAAATAATCGAGCCCCCACCGAAAAAATCAACATTGTCTGCATTCAAATAGGCAACATATGCATTGTAGGGTTTATGAGGAGCATCTTGTCCATTAATAATGTAAGGTGAGCGGTTTAGTACAGCCTGTGTTGATGAAAAAATAGGTTAATAAAAGACTATTCTCTTGTGGATTTTATTTGCTTGGCAAAGTTATCCTAGACAATACCTGAGCTCCTAAAATGAGGTGTATCACTAGAAGTGCGAATTGTTTCATACTGATTAGTCTAGCTTCTGCTACTGGATTACTAAACTGATAGAAGGATAATCTTATGGTCCAGTCTTTTATAGCTTAGTGCATATTCATGATAATGTTTGCGTTATCACTAGAACACGACTGGCTATTTATTTCCGATAAATCGCATGCTTGAATTGCGCAAATGTACCGATTGTTAGATTTTACTTTTTTTGATTGGGGCACAAACGTCACACTACATCAACCAAATATCTGTTCAACAATTTCGACGTTTGACGATACCGAAAAATAGTGCTGGAAATATGGCATAATATCAAAGGCAAAATCAAAGCCAAGGAGCTACATCCATGTATCGGTATTTGAACATCTATTTATCAACATAGAGTTTTCAACTAACTTTTAGTGTACAGGACAATATTTTTCAAAGAATTGAAAAATAAATTATTACGCTATCTTGAAATACAAATTCCTGAGAAATTTTTCCCAAATTTTCATAGAAGTTTGGGCAACAGGAATTTAGGGCACACCTCGTCAACTTTATACTCGATCCGGTATGGTGTTTTTCGAAAAATGACTTTGCCATGATCACGGTTACCAAAAAACTACTTCGAAACAATTGAATAATAATTGATATTTTTTTGAAAAATAATGCTTTTATTAATAATGCCTAATTATAACAAAATAAATGCTGCACACCAAAAACTATTCGAACTTTCTTAATTGTTCTCAAGTAAAAAAATATATAGCCCTTTAGAACTGAACAGGAGTTCTAGCCAGCCAGATGCGGAAAGTCAACTTAACCCATTCCCGGCGGAGAGAAATCAGTTTTTACCTTAAAACCTAAATTAATCCACCTAGCGGTCAGACCCAGCCTTTCTCATTCAAACTTTTATTTGTAAAAATAGATTTACATGAACGCTTCAATCCAATAAATGTATATTCACTCTTTAGGTTCTAAAATATTGATGTTTTTTTTCTTCACATAACATTTATTTGAAACGGCACAAATACAATTTAATGTTTAACGGCGCCAATTATATCTGATGACTTAAAAACTAAAGCAAATTTTTTATCCTCGCTGCCGACTACGAGCTGAAATTAAGTCTAACTTAAAACTAGCATGGGATTTCCAATCAGTGTTTTGTTGTTCAATGGTCGTCTGATAATCGTCGAATGGCATGTATGGATTCGTTCTGCTGAGCCACGATGTCGTGAGTTGGGACAGAGGCTCGTAGTCCTTGGGTCCTGGTTCTATTGTGCGGGGTCTGGTTGCTGGTTTTGTGCTTAAGGTTCAAACGTGTTCTTGTCGTTTTGTTGGGTGTAGACGGAGGGGAACGGGACTAGACTGGGGCGTGGATGGATTTCAGGAAAACGTATATAAGGGACATGTAGGATAGGTCACGGCTCGCCAAGACATCACGAACAGGAACAGCCGGCTGTCTACCCTCGGCCTGCAGGGAAGCTATTAATTTAGACCTGGCGTCACGGTGTACAGGGCATGACCAAACCACATGCTCTATGTCGTGATAACCTTCACCACAGGCACAGATACCACTTTCCCCGAGCCCAACACGACGGAGGAGCGCGTCAAATCTATAGTGATTGGACATAAGCCGGGACATCACGCAAATGAAATCCCGACCTACATCCAACCCCTTGAACCACGGGTTCGTCGATACTTTGGGGATTATGGAATGTAACCACTTTCCCAATTCCCCTCTGGTCCAAGCATTTTGCCAACTGATGATCGTATTCTGACGTACAAGTGCGAAAAATTCATTAAAGGCAACTGGTCTTTCATAAATATCACCGTTTGTTGCGCCCACCTTAGCCAAAGAGTCCGCTTTCTCATTACCCGGTATCGAGCAGTGAGAAGGGACCCACGCTAAGGTAATCTGAGTAGATTTTTCGGATAAAGCACTCAGATGTTCCCGTATTTTCCCCAGGAAATACGGAGAGTGCTTAACATCTTTCATCGATCGGAGAGCCTCAATGGAACTGAGACTGTCCGTAAAGATGAAATAATGGTCCGTGGGCATTTTTTCGATAATCCCTAGGGTGTACTGAATTGCAGCTAATTCTGCGACGTAAACAGAAGCAGGATTATCGAGCTTATGGGAGACGGTTAAATTGTTATTGAAGATACCGAAGCCAGTGGACCCATCAAGAAGTGATCCGTCAGTGTAGTACATATTGTCGCAGTTGATGTTTCGATATTTATTGGAAAAAATTTTAGGGATCTGCTGCACGCGTAAATGATCCGGGATTCCACGAGTTTCTTCTATCATGGATGTATCGAAAAACACAGTAGAATCAGAAGTATTTGATAAGTCGACACGATTTGGAATATTCGAAGAAGGGTTAATATTTTGGGACATGTGATTGAAATACAATGTCATAAAACGGGTTTGAGAATTAAGTTCGATTAACCTTTCAAAATTTTCAATCACGGGACGGTTCAAGACCTCACATTTGATTAGAATACGAGAAGACAGGCTCCAGAAGCGGTTTTTCAATGGTAGTACTCCAGCTAAAACCTCCAAACTCATCGTATGGGTCGACTGCATGCAACCTAAGGCGATACGCAAACAACGATAATGTATTCGCTCCAGTTTGATCAAATGTGTGTTTGCTGCGGAGCGGAAGCAGAAACACTAAAATATTGATGTTGTAATCTATACATATAAAAATGCAGTCCGGTCTGTCTGTCTGTAGATCCATATAGACTCGAAAACAAAGTTGTAAATATTGTAAACGTCGATAACGATACCTGTTATCGTTATCGACGATGACGCTTACGTTTTCGGACATTATTGTCATTGTTAATGACGATAGCTACTGGACGGTATCGAATCAATAACGTTTGTTTATTACTAACCACTGTAATACTAACTTTTGCTTCATTAGATATATCATTTAGATGCATTTTCAATGCAAATATGACAATGCTACATACCTTTCTATTCGAATTTATGCTTAAAAAAGCGCCTCATAAGTTGAAACAATCAAAAATGAGACATTTATTTTCCTGATGAGACGCGAAACATAAACAAATATGGAAAAGTTTCTTCCTGTTGCCTAGTGATGTTTCGTCTCCAACCCTCCGAAGTGAAAAAAACGTTAGTGACTATCGTCATCGCCGATATCGTTAATGTTTGAAGACGCTATCGTCTTCGTCAATAACGATACCATACGTTATCGGTAACGGCGATGACGATTATCGACGATAATCTATCGTATTAACAACCTTGCTCGAAAACTACCGAATCGAACGACGTGAAAATTTGTATGTAGGGTTTTTTGGTGCCGATAAAGTTTGAGACCCCTCCCTCTTATGGAAAGGAGGGGTCCCATACAAATGAAACATAAATTTCTACACAACTCAAGAACAAACCAAGCAAATGAAACCGAATTTGGCATGCGGATTTTCAAGGGGTAACAAATATGTCCATAATAGTTGGATGAAACACAAATTTCTGCACATTTCGCGAACTAATCAACTAAATGGAACCATATTTGGCAGGTGAATGTTTTTAGTGGTAACAAATATGTTCCATAATCGACCTCAGGCAACATTTGGGATTGTAAGATGGCAACTTCTGGTTTCTGGAAAACAGCCTGAAATGGACGATTCCTATTAAATATGAGTATCTCTGGAACCAGAAAGATGCAGAAGATAGAAACTGATCACAGATACAGTCCTGAATTTTAAGATGGTGACTTCCGGTGTCTGGTAAACAGCCGGAAATGACCAAATACCATTCAATATTAATGTTTTCGGAACCAGAATTACGCCCAGATGACAGAAATTGATTTCACAGGCAATTTTAAAGTCCAAAATGACGACTTTCGGTTTCTGAAAAACAGCCCAAAGTGACCAAATACCACCCAATATGAGTATTTCCGGAGCCAGAATGTTGCAAGAAGCTAAAAATTGACCTCAGACACCATTATGAATTGTAGGATGGCAACTTCTGGTTCCAAAAATGGCCGATTTCCGTCTAACATGAGTATCTCATCATCTAAAATGATACACAGCAGCTGTAATCGACCACAGACCCCATTTTGAATTATAGGTTGGCGACTTCCGGTTCCTGGGAAACAGCCGAAAATGATCGAATAACACCCAATATGGGTGTTTCTTCAACCAGAATGACGCTCGGAGGCTAGAAATTATTTTAAATACCATTTTGAAATCCAAGATGGCGACTTCCGGTTTGTGAAAAACAGCCTAAAATAACCAAATACCATCCAATGTTTGAGTATGGGGAAGGGGTCTTCCAGCTTGCTAGCATCGGCAAGTATTTTACTGATTTTAACGATTCAACATCTGATATTCCCGCACCTTCTAGTCATCCATCGAAAAACCAACCCGTTATCGAGACTAATCCTGGGCTACGGATTTTTTACCAGAACGTCCGCGGTCTCCGGACAAAAATAGACGACTTCTTCCTGGCCGTTACCGAATATTCGGACTACGACGTGATTGTTATCACCGAGACCTGGCTGAACGAGGAGTTCATTTCGGCGCTGCTGTTCGGAAACCGTTATACTGTATATAGAAAGGATCGTGATGCTGAGCTTACTGGGAAAGAACGCGGTGGTGGCGTTCTGATTGCCGTTACGAACCAGCTGAAATCTAATGTTGTAGCAAACTCAACACAGCAAATTGGAACAACTATGGGTTCGCGTATCTACTGATGGTCATGATGTCTGTATTGGTGTGGTGTATCTACCTCCTGGCCGTAATCACGCTGCAGATCCGACGTATATTGAGCAACATATCGAAAGTGTTAGTCACGTTACAGATTCTCTTGGGCCACACGACTCTCATCTCCTATTCGGCGATTTTAATCAACCTAAACTTAAATGGAAAAATGCTCCCAATGGCCATATATACCCTGATCCATCAGAATCAACATTCAGTAGCTCTAGTTCTGTACTTATTGATGGCATGTCAGTTCTTGGTATGAAGCAGTTGAATCTGGTTGTGAATCACAAGAATGCTATACTCGATCTTGTTTTTGCTAACGAGATTGCCGCTAGGCAACGCAGTGTTTCGGAAGCCATAGAACTACTTGTTGAAATGGATATTTTACACCCTCCTCTGTCTGCTTCATTAAACTGTCCGAAGGCAGTTACCTTCGTAGATCCTGTAGAGACACCACAGTTTAACTTTCGAAAAGCAAATTTTGTAGCACTAAGCCATTCTCTCACACAAACTGACTGGACACCACTGTACACAGCAAATAATATCAATGACGCGGTCAAAATTTTTATTACCACTCTTTTGGATTTGTTTCGTCTTCATGTTCCTGCTCCCCGTCCTACTCAATGTCCTCCCTGGTCAAATAATCGACTCAGGACTTTAAAGCGAAGTCGAGCTAGGGCTCTTCGATATTACACTATGAACCGCAATATGATAGCCAAACGTGAATTTCAAACTGCCAGCAATAGGTATAGATGCTATAATCGCCTGCTATATTCACTGCATGTGAGGCGAAAGCAAAACGATCTAAAGCGAAACCCCAAAAGATTCTGGGCGTTTGTAAACGAAAAACGTAAGGAGAATGGTCTTCCGTCAATTTTGACTTATGGGACAGACTCAGCGGCCACTCCTGGTGAAATATGCAGACTATTTGCATGCCATTTCTCTAGTGTCTTCAAAGCGGAGGCTGCATCTCCACAGCACGTAGCCGCTGCTATTTGCAATGTACCAGAGGGAGTACTAGAAATGCGAAATATTATATTCTCTGAAACGGATATTAATGCTGCCATAAAAAAACTGAAATCCTCCTGTCGGCCAGGGCCCGATGGTATTCCACCAATTGTATTTAAGATGTGTGCAACTGCACTTTGCGCTCCCCTAACATCAATTTGCAATCAATCAATGGCTGAAGCATCTTTCCCTGATGAATGGAAAAAATCCATATTATTTCCTGTTTTCAAGAAAGGTGATCGTGAGAATGTATCCAATTACCGCGGAATAACATCTCTATGTGTAGGATCTAAGTTGCTTGAAACTCTTGTAAACAAAGTTTTATTTCATGAAGTTAAAAATCACATTTCGTGCGACCAACATGGATTTTTCGCCGGAAGATCAACAGTTACTAATTTAACGGAATTTACGTCATTCTGCTTAAGAAATATGGAGAAAGGAGCCCAAATAGACACCATATACACAGATTTGAAAGCTGCATTCGATCGCGTTGATCATAATTTGCTTCTTGCAAAGATTGAACGGATGGGAGCTGCACCTAATTTCGTTAACTGGGTTAAATCATACTTGATAGATCGCCGATTGTCTGTGAAGATTGGAGCCGCTCAGTCTGACTATTTTACAAATCTCTCTGGTGTTCCACAGGGCAGCAACCTTGGCCCGCTGCTTTTCTCTTTATTTTTCAACGACGTGTGCACGATACTTCCGCGAGGGTGTCGACTTCTGTATGCAGATGATTTAAAAATCTATCTCATCATTAAATCAATCGACGGCTGTAGAGAGCTTCAAAAACTTGTTGACATTTTCACTGAATGGTGTAGAATTGACGAGCTAGTCATCAGCACGAACAAATGTTCTGTGATCTCATTTACTCGTAGAAAAAATATGATTAGCTGGAACTACAACATTGGAGGCGAACAGGTAGAGAGAGTGTCTGTGATCAAAGACCTTGGAGTGCATCTTGATACGACGCTCTCCTTTAGGGAGCACTATTCCGCTGTAATAGCTAAAGCTAATCGTAATCTAGGGTTTATAATCAGGATCTCCAAAGAATTTACAGACCCTTATTGTCTTCGTGCGCTTTACTGCTCGCTGGTCAGATCTGTGTTGGAGTATGCTGCTGTGGTATGGAGTCCGTATGCTGATGTCTGGACATCAAGGATTGAAGCAGTTCAGTCGCGTTTTGTACGTTATGCACTTAGGTTTCTTCCATGGATTAATCCCAATGAACTGCCTCCCTATAAAAATCGTTGCCGTCTTCTGGGAATGGACACGTTGGAAAGGAGGCGTAAACTGGAAAGAGTATTGTTCATACAAAAACTGCTAACTGGAAGTATAGATTCAGCTCGTATTCTAGCGCATGTTAATGTGAATGTTCCACCGCGTAATCTAAGAAGTTTTGATTTTATCAGGTTAGATCTTAGACGCACCGAATATGGTCAGAATGAACCTTTACGTATGATGTGCTCTTTATTTAACAATGTGTACACCTTATTCGACTTTTCTCTGAGTACAAATAGTTTTAGACAACGCTTATTGCGCACAAACGTGTTTGTTTAGTTTAAGTCATATTCATGTAGACCCTGATGTCAGATGAATGCAAATAATAATAATAATAATAATAATAATAATAATATGAGTACCTCCGGAACCAGAATGATGCAACGAGCTAACAATTGACCTCAGACACTATTTTGAATTGCTAAACGGCAATTTCTAGGTCGAAAATGACCGAATAATACTCAATATGGATATTTCCGTAATCGAGATGATGCATAGAAACCAAACATTGACCCTGGACACCATTTTGAATTTAAAGACGACCACTTTAAGTTTTTGGAAAACAACCTAAATAACTGAATACCTCCTAATATGGGTATTTCCGGTGTCCGATTGATGCCAGAAAATCTGCTGAAAATGACCAAATATCACCCAATATGAATATATTCAGAATTAAGGCAATGTCCACAAGCCAAAAGTAGAGGATGTTGTCATTTCGATTAAAACCAATCATTTCAAACGATTTGTTATTTGACTTTGATCATATCCTATGGCCGATTCGTCGTGCATTTGCAGTTTTTAAACACTCCGCAAGGAATTAATGAATTTGGAACGTTCAATTAGTACGATACCACATTTAATTTATGTTGATGCCACATATATCGATCAAAGCAGATATAGTTTTAAATAGTCTTTGAATTTCTTGTCTTTCCATAACTTTTGAGCCACATATCAAATTGCTATGAAGTTTGTTATTTGTGAGTTTGAGACAGTTCGTATGACACTAGTCATGTTCAAATGAGTCATATAATATTTGAGATAATAGACTTTCGTGGTTTTGTTAACAATTTAATACATAACGGTTGCTTAAGTTCGATTATAATCAAATGAAATGGGAACGTATAGGGCAGCCAAAATTTGAAACCACGTGTTCAATCATAATTCTTCAGTTAACCCTCAACTAGCCCGCTCATCTGATAATACTATTGATCAAATCGGTTGTATAGTTCCTGAGATAATGAAGTTTCGTGATTTTCACATTTCGGTACATTACAGATGAAGTTACAGTTCGATTACAGTAAAATTCAATAGGGTGTTATGAGGCAGCTAGACCTTTTATTTGACACTAATTTTGTAGTAATCGGGTCAGCCATCTTTGAGAAAAGTGAGTGAGTCCAAGTAGTCTTCGGAATATGTTCCTTTTCATAGCTGGATTTCACATTTTTAAACATAACAGTCAAAGTAATAGTCCGATTGCAAAACAAATCAATAGGGTCTTATGAGGCAACTAGACCTTCCATTTGAAACTGATTTTATGAAAATTGGTTCAGCCATCTCTGAGAAACATAAGTGAGATTAAACAGTCTTCAGAACACGTTTCTTTTCATAACTTTTGAACCACAAGTTCAATCTTTATAAAACTCAAAACTTAAAAGTTTTTCAGGTAGCCCGTTCTTTTAAGACCAATTTCGTTCAAATCGGTTGTGTAGTTTTTGAGATAATGATGTTTCATGATTTTTACATTTTGATACATAACCTCTAAACTAAAAATCCGATTACAATAAAATTCAATAGGGTCTTATGGGACAACAAGACCTTTCATTTGCAATTAATTTCATGAAAATCGGACCAGCCATCTCTGAGAAAAGTGAGTGAGAATAAAAATCTGCACATACACACACACACACACACACATACACACACACATACAGAAAATGCTCAGCTCGTCGAGCTGAGTCGAGTGATATATGCCATTCTGCCCTTTGGAGCACTTTTATACTTTCGGTTTTGCAAGGTATTGCTATACCTTTCTAGGAGAAAGGCAAAAATGAACTTCAAATTCTTATTACTCAGCAACCACATGCACCATTGAAAATCAATCTGTTCTTTCTTCAACCGTATTAAACAGTTTCATCGCTCAAAATTTCAAATATAGTTGATAAACTGTATTCAAAGTTTAGATGTCAGGTATTGCTATATGGCATCACCCGCCGCAGCTACAAAAACAGAACCAAACTCAAGAAGTTTGTTCGATTGTGAGGTGGCGCTGACTATAATAGTGCGAATAAACAGTTTCCTGACTGTTATTTTTACTATGACCAGTTTTATGGTCGAAAATATCTAATAGTCACGTCAACATTCTTTAACCGTTTGTCTAAGAATTGCTTCATTAGGGATAGACCTTGCATCCACAAGATCCGAGTTGGCATCAACATCAGACTCACAAAAATCATTGACAATAGATCTTCAAAAACCACTCTTTCATGACACTTGAAAAAATGAGCACCTAAATTAGGGTGGCCGGACAAGCTGTGGACCCACCAACATTGGACGAGGTGAAGAATGCTTGCAAAGAGCTAAAGAACCACAAAGCCGCTGGGAAGGACGGCTTATCGGTCGAATTTTTCCAAGATGGGAGCGAGCGGCTGTGTAGGGCAATTCACCAGATTATCCTAAGGGTATGGTCTGAGGAATAACTACCTATGGACTGGTTGGAAGGACTCATACGCCCTATCTACAAGAAGGGACATAGGCTCAACTGTAGTTATTAGAGAGGCATAGCCCTCCTCAATTCCGCTTACAAAATTCTCTCCCGTATCCTGTTCCAGCGACTGAGGCCATTGCAGGAAGCCTTTGTTGGAGAATACAACGCGGTTTTCGAGTGGGGCGTTCTACAACGAACCAGATGGTCACCTCGAGACAGGTTCTCGACATGTTTCGAGAACACAACGCATAATCTGTTCATAGATTTTAAGGTGGCGTACGACACAGTGAAACGCAACGAGTTTTGGCGAATAACGCTAGAACATGGTTTCCCAACAAAACTAATTAAACTGTTACGTGCGACGCTTGACGGTTTCACATCATGCGTCAGAACAGCGGGCGAATTTTCGGACGCGTTTGTGACGTTGGATGGTCTGAAGCAAGGTAATGGGCTCTCTAACTTGCTGTTCAACATAGCTTTGGAAGGTGCAATACGAAGGGCAGGTGTGCAGAAGAGCGGCACCATCATCACTAAGTCTCACATGCTTCTGGGCTTTGCGGACGACATTGATATAATTGGTGTTAACCGTAGAGCAGTTGAGGAGGCCTTTACGGCTCTCAAAAGAGAAGCTGCGAGAATTGGACACACCATAAACACTGCCAAAACGAAGTACATGGTGGCTGGCAGAGAGCGTGGTAGTTCTACGGGTGTTGGTGCTGCGGTTGAGATGGATGGGGATTCTTTCGAAGTGGTCGACGAATTTGTTTATCTTGGTACTCTTGTGACATGTGACAACGAGGTGAAGAGGCAGATTGCGGCGGCGAATAAGGCTTTTTACGGATTGCGTAGCCAGCTTAGGTCCCGTAGCCTACAGATCCGTACGAAATTTGCGCTCTTTAGGACTCTGATCCTCCCGGTGGCGTTCTACGGACATGAATCGTGGACGTGGAAGGAGGCCGATCGACGAGCGCTTGGGGTCTTCGAGCGTAGAATCCTGCGATCAATACTCGGAGGCAAACTAGAGAACGGGGTGTGGCGCAGGCGCATGAATCACGAGCTGAACGAAGTACACAAACACGCTGATATTGTCAAGCTGATGAAACACGGCAGGTTACAGTGGGCTGGCCATGTAGCACGAAGAGCGGATGAGCGACCGGCAAAGATAATATTTAGTAGAGAACCGGATAGAGGCCGACGACTTCGAGGCAGACCGCGCACGCGCTGGATGTGTGCTGTCGACGAGGATGCCAGAGCAGCGGGAGTAAGAGGAGACTGGAGAGAAGCAGCCCAAGACCGAGTTATGTGGAGACGTATTCTGGATTTGGCATAGGATCTTAATGATCTGTCGCCATAAAAGTAAAGTGAGTAAATACATTAGGGTGGCAATGACTGTATGGAAAAAAATTCCTCATCGAATTGTAAAAACCGGCCTTGTACATTTTGTTCATTTGTCCAAAATATGATCTCTGCAAAATTTCAGCTTAATCGGACATGATTTGGGGGTGGTTCCTCAAAGCGCTCAAAGTTGTGATTTTTTCGACCCTTGAAAATCTACCAAGGAGGCAGTACATGAAATTGGGAAAAGTTAAACTTTTTTTTCGATGCCAAATGACAAAAAAAATGCATAAAACGTCGAGATCTGCTATTATCTCGAAAAAAAAATTGTGTTTGGAACCACCCTTGTAGAAAATAAATGAACCAGTAGAATTAAATAAACAATAATATAATTTACATCTGGTTTGGAACGAGTTGTCAATCATTTTGGAAGCCAGTCCTGAAATATTCCATATTAAGCCTTCGATTGCCCAGAGAACGGCTAAGTCCCAGAAGGTCGATTTTCGGACAATTTTTTTTTTTTCGAGATACCAGCAGATCGCGACGTTTCATGCATTTTTAAGTCATTTAGCATTGAAAAAAAAAAATCATTTTTCCAATTTCCTGTTTTCCCCCCTTGGTAGATGAGCTAAAATTTTACACAGATGATTTTTTTGGGCTAATAAACAAAATGTGTCGATTTTCGAAATCTGATATGACCCTTTTCGCTGCCACCCTAAGTTACATATACGCGTCGCATAAGATTGAAGAGTTGCGAGTCGCACATATGCGTAAGCACTACGATGCTGAAGAAATCATCTCAATGAATATCTCGATATAGGCAAAATAAAAATGAATGTAATTCTTTTTACAACCTTTATTGAAACAAATTTCATATTATTGACGAAAACACGAAAGCACCAACCGCAACCCTTTCCTCTACACTGTGTGGTTTTGCTCTGATGTAATTCCGAACAGGTGCTGTCAAATATTATGTTTGGAGCACAACATTCCGATATCGTGTATCGTTGACATTCTTAAACAGACTATGAGGTCAATTCATATCCCGTTCATGTAGTGTATTTTTTGTCTCCTATCAAAAAAATGGTGTTTGTCATTCGGTGCATTTCAGTGACTTGAGCATGCGGTTTATCGAAAACAATTAGTATGTCGTATTCTGGTGATAACAGCAAACATTATCAAGAAATAAATACTGAGCTACGGCACTATAAAAGACTGGGCATTTGGGGATGAACATTATTCCTGTACCAGTTTAGTAATCCAGTGGCAGAAAGCTAGATCTAATCAGGATGAAACAATTCGCACTTCTAGCGATATTCTGCACTTTGGGAGCTCAGGTTTGTTCTACAAAAAAAAAATTTCAATATAAAATCGAGAAACTTTCGACTCAATATCTATATTTCCACCAACAAAGGCCCTTCCAGACCGCACACCTTACATCATTAATGGACACCAGGCTCCTCATCAGCCCTACAACGCGTATGTTTTGTATCTGAATGCAGGAAACTCAGGATTTTTCGGTGGTGGCTCGATCATTTCTGATCGACACATTATCACAGCTGCGCAAAATATTCAAGGGTAAACTGGTAATTGTATCTTCCGAGCTTCATTAAGTATAACCACCTTTGTCGATCCAACAGATTTGTAACTTGGCAGATTGGTCTTGGGACTAACATTTTCAGTTTACTGAACACGCTAACCACGACTACAGCTACTCCGCATCCAAGCTTCAACCCTACCACTAGAGCCAATGATATTGGTATCATTACCCTGGTTAATTCCCTTGTTTTTTCATCAACTATAGCTCCTATTTCGCTACCAGCTTTGACAGAAACCGCTCAACTACCACTGGAGAATGAAGAAGGATCCATTGTTGGATTTGGTTTTACCACCGCAACATGTAAATTTACCTTCGATTAAGAACGAGTGGTACAGTTGTTTATTATTATTTTTTTCCACAGCAACTGCTCAAGCGCCCTACTTGATGCGATCGTACCAGCGAGTTACAACAGTTACCCTTTGCCAGCAGCACTACCAGATTACAGTTCCAAATCAATTCTGTGGTCAAGATACCGTCGGGTCATCCAATATCTGTAACGGTGACATCGGGGCCGGTTTTGTAACTATCGTCCGGGGTAACGCAATGCTGACTGGTATTGCATCTCTGATGACATCCAGCTGTGCGAACACAACCCCATCCGGATACACACGCATTGTTCCATATAGACAATGGATTCAGCAGATTACATCAGTGTAAAAATTTCAAACAGGATGTTAAATAACGTAAATTGTAATTTCTGATAATAATACAAAAGCGTTTCAAATAAGAAGGCTTTTCTATATTCCAAATAATCCCACGCACAAGTTACACCATTGACTTAAGGATCATTTATTTTGAAATATGTATAACTCGCAGTTATATAGAGCGCGTTCATAAAAAGTATTTTTTTTTTTGTTTATGACTCATGGCACAGTCTAAACAACTTACATGAGCTTGTTCATAACTTACCATTTAACTTCTACTTTGGAACAGTCCTGATGTGATGATTAGACATTTTAATGAGCTCAACAGTCGAGTGGAAAACTGCTTAATTATATTGAGCAAACTGTATCGAGCGGATCGAACCGTTTCTTTAGGAAATGTTGAATTAACTTTTAACCTTCCACGAACTGATCACGAGTGACCTAGAAAAGTATTGGGCTTGAAAATTGGGACTTGACTCTCTTTTCGCAGCTGGATGTTAGCGTAAGAAACAATTACCGCGAGCGCACCGAGCCTACCAACTCTTGAACCAGCTGAATAAAGTTGTTAAACCTTAACCATAACCTGAAAGTACCTAGTTAACATAAGATTTAACGTTCATGACCGAAATATTGAATTTTCATTCGTGGCTTTAAAACCCTTAATTGACTTCGGCTATATATGAATAAAAAACTGTGACTTTAAGTTCAATCCAGCTGGCTGTAAATTGTCAGCTTATCACACTACGCAATGAAATTTAGAAAAAGAACTCCTCAATACTAATCGCTCAGCAATCGGAAAAACAATAATTGTATCATCCGTTACGAAAACGTCATTTCCAATCTTTTATCGCATGGTCGAGCGGGGACCTAGCGTAGTTGGTAACGTCTCCGCCAACCACGCTCGACGCCTGGGTTCGAATCCCACCGCCGACATAGGTGTCGATGGTTGTGAGGTGGCGTGATCCACTCACAACCAACCCAACTGGTCTAGATTCAATTCTAGCCGACACCGGGAGATTTTCTGAGGCGAAAAATCTCTGGGATCACGCCTTCCATCGCATGAGGAAGTAAAGCCGTTGGCGCCGGTCCGTTAATCAACGGGTCGTGAGTTAGGGTCCTGGGTGGAGTCGCCTCCCCGGGCGTCGGTGATTGGCACAACAACAGTGGCGGAACTAGACCGACGGTAAATAAGCGAGAATAAAAAAAATAAGTTACCTAGTAGTAAAAAAAAATCTGTTTAACTTACGGCAGCGGTTTTCAACCTTGGGTACGCGTACGTGAAAGCCTTCAAGAGGTACGCAAAAAAAAATCAATAATGCCACACAAAGCAAATTTTATTACACTTATTTTTTTTTTCAATTTTGCTTCTAAAACATGACTGCAGCAATCAAGCAATGTTTTATATTAACTTTGTATCAGATAACTTTAGTTATTTCAAAAACTACTATATGAAATATCATGTGAATCAACAAAAAAATATGGACGGTACCTACAATTGATTTGGAAAATATCGTCAAGGGGTACGCGGGCGAAAAAAGGTTGAGAACCGCTGACTTACGACAATGTTTAACTCCTGGAAGCGGAAGATTTTATCGATTCCTTTCGATTTCTTCATGCCCCTCGTTTTGTATTTTGACGTTGAATATGTTACGGCACAAGGATTCAATTTCAAAAACCGAAAACATCGAGGGCGCACGAAAATTGTTCACTTTCAAACGTTTAAAACACAGTCAGTTTCCAACCGATTTCCTTCATTTTACAGCAATCGATTGTAAAATCATCTTACTATATATCCGCCCAAACGCAGAAAATTTGTGAATTTTGAAACGGGTTTTCGTGGGACTAGTGGGTATTTATCATCGCTTGCCATCAGAAAATTATAAATGCAAACTTTTGAGTTGTGCCAGTGATTCACGAACCCACGATTTAATTCATTCCAATACTGGTACCGGTACCATACGGACGTTGGCAGCTAATCACAGCGAAGAAAAAAAAATTGGGTTTTGATTCTGGCTGGTCGCGTTGGGCGCTTTAGTGCTTAAGCGCCCGTCTAGCTGGCGGTTGTTACCGTGCTGGATCGAAATCCGTACACCTAAGCACAAGATAATCTTCGACGGTCAATATAAAATCAAGAAATCACATATTGCTTTAAACTGACATGTTTACTTATAGGTCTACTTATGTTTTATCACTATTTTCAAGCAAAATGATTAAAATCACTCCGAAACTTGAAAAAATCATGTTTAAATAGAACATGTATTGAATCGAAATCAGTACACAGTTTTTTGTCTGAATCAAAACCCGTACACTTTTGAATCGAAATTCGCACACACGCGATATAGACTGGATCAAAGTCCATACAACAGAAAAACCAAAATCCGTATCGTTATAGAAGTACAAAAATGAACATATTTCATTTAAAATTTATCTTTAAATTAACGAATATATATTTTGAGGATCAATTGGTTCCAAAAATTTCACACGGTTTGCTAATTTTTCATATCAGCTGAAATAGTGCAATTTTCGTAGCGTTTCGTAGTAACCGGAACGGCGGAATCTCTCAAAGCTTCCCGGTACGACTTTCCTTTGTGCAACTCAGTCACAGCTCGTTCGAAATTGTTTGCCATATATTTATACTTGTTTTCTTCCATTATATGCTGAAAACGAGAAGAAAGTTCAACAATATATACATGATACACAGGCTGTACGGATTTCGATTCAAGCAAATAACAAGAATCACAATCCGTACGGCACAGTTTTTGTTGAATAAATACAATTAACACTATTTACCAGACAATATACAGCTCGAAAATGACAAAGACGTACCTTTTCTATCAATTTCAAAAAGATTCACAGATTAAAACACTTATATCCCACTTGGAAATCGTTTTTATCTGTTTTCTTAGTAAAACCGAGTAAACCGATCTGTTTCCTTAGTAAAACCGAGACACGATTGGTTTTTTATTTTTAATATTTTTATTTCATGGTCTACTGGCGCATAGTTTAATTTAACAGAAGGCCAACAGCTCAACGGATATGTACATGTAACTATCATATGAATTTTCATTTATATAATACATAAAACTGAAGAAAAACATCCAGGTGTACGGATTTCGATACTGTACGGGTTTCGATCCAGCGCGGCAGCGGTTCTCAACCTTTTTTTATTCGCGTACCCCTTGGCGATATTTTTCATATCGATTGACCTCCCTGGCTTGGAATGTTTTCGCAAAATGGGAGAGAGTAGTGGTAGATCATGTTGTGGTGGTCTTGTTTAGGTTTCAAATTGAACTATGGTTTATTTGATTGCTACAGTCATGTTTTAAGAGCAAGATTGAAAAACAAATAGAGTATTTTAGAGAAAAATTGCCTTGTCCGCCATTAATGATTTTTCTTTCGAACGAAATGACCACGTGGTCTTTTTTCCTGACTTATAATTTATTGTTACCATCAAGTCAAGAATGAAGTTTTTGCATTTTAGAAATATAGAATGTACTGAAAGTTTAATAATAGAAATGTAGAAAATTTAAGCGAATTTTCGGCACTTGACAAATGAAAAGACCACGTGGTTAAAGTCGCAAGGGGGGGGGGAGGTTGGTCAAAACACCACGAAAGACCGCGGAGGGGTACGGGGGGTATGAAAAGTGATCAAAATATGACCACGTGGTTTAGGAACGGCCCCTTTGCCGCATGTCTCCAGTATCATCTCAACGATAGGTTTTGCCTTTCTCCTAGAAAGGTATAGCAATCACTGAAAAAACCAAAGGTATAAAAGTGCTCCGAAGGGCCGAATGTCGTATATCACTCGACTCAGTTCGACGAGCTGAGCATTTTCTGTAGGTGTGTATGTAACGCTCTCCCAGTCTAACTCGATTTTCTCTATTTGCCCCATAAGACCCTATTGAATTTTCTTGTAATCGGATTTCTAGTTCAGAGCAGTGCTGATAAAAGTCATTTTCCCCAGCGAAATTCTTCGAAAATTACAGCCAATCATTTTCAATTTTCACTTACAATGATCGCAGCACTCTCAGATTCACTAGATTTTCGTCCTAGTAACGTGCTGTTATACTCAGATGAAATAGATCGCGCGCATCGTTCACGGTTACGGAATAAAATTTGACGACAAATCCAACCAAATGATCTTCACTTCAAAGCGAAAAAGAAAAACAAACAGTCCACTCAACCAAAATAAACCTCACCGAAACACTTTTTCACTGACACTGACCGATGCCTTGACAATCTTCGTTAACTGATAAACTGATTTTGTTGTCTTGCTTTCATCGCATGAAATATAATGAGGTGTTTTGACAGTTCACTTCCATGCAAAAAGCGGGAAGGGAGAACTCTGAAAGGATTGTAAAAAAATAACGTTTATGGATGCTTTTTTTCATTTTCACTCAAGAGTGTCAACAAATATCAACCCTGGTTCAGAGGTTATGTATCAAAATGTAAAAATCACGAAACATAAATATCTCAGAAACTACGCAACCGATTTGAACAAAATTAATTTCAAATGAACTGGCGACCTAAAAAACCCTTAACTTTTGAATTTCATTAAGATTAGACATGTGGTTTAAAAGTTATTGAAAGAAACATGTTCTCGAGACTATTTAGTCTCACTCAGAGATAGCTGGACCGATTTTCATAAAATCGGTGTCAAATGGAAGGTCTAGTTGCCCCATAAGACCCTATTGATTTTTTTTTGCAATCGGACTATTACTTTGCCTGTTATGTTAAAAAATGTGAAATCCAGCTATGAAAAGTAAAATATTCACAAGACTACTTAAACTCACTCACTTTTCTCAGAGATGCCTGAACCGATTTTCACTATATTAGTGTCAAATGAGAGGTCCAGCTGCCTCATAACACCGTATTGAATTTAACTGTAATCGGATTGTAACTTCGCCTGTAATGTATCGAAATGTGAAAATCACGAAACTTTATTAACTCAGAAACTACACAACCGATTTGAACAATATTAATATCAGATGAACGGGCTAGTTAAGGGTTAACTGATGAACTATGATTGAACTAGTGGTTTCATAATTCGGCTGCTCTATACGTTTCCATTTCAAATACTACACGACTTTTTTAACATAACTAGCGTTATACGAACGAGTTATCTCTTAAACTCACAAATAACTAACTTCATAACAACTTGATATGTGGTTCAAAAGTTATGGAACGAAAAGAAATTCAAAGATTGTTTAAAACTATACCTGCTTTGGTCAATATACGTGGCCTCAACATAATTTAAATGTGGTTTCGTACTATTTGAACGTTCCCGGTATCGCTCGTGATGAAATTGTTCGAAATTAAAAGTCATTTCTTTTATTTCGCTATTTCTTAAGCGCTAACATTACGTCAAATTTCATATTTTATGTTTCAATTACAACAAAAAATATTTTAGAACCCAAAGAGTGAATATACTTTTATTGGATTGAATGGTCCATGTAAATCTATTTTTACAAATAATAAGTTTGAATGAGAAAGGCTGGGTCTAACCGCTAGGTGGATTAATTTAGGTTTTTGGTAGGTACATAGTTGAGGATAGAACAATGTGCTTTCTCGCTCAAAGTTAGTTTTTTTTTCAAATATTATGTCATGTTTGGAGCACTACTTCCCGATATAGTGTATCGTTGACGTTCTTAAACAGACTACGAGGTCAATTCATATCCCGTTCATGCAGTGTATTTTTTGTCTCCTATCAAAAAAGTGTCTGTTAATCGATGCATTTGAGCGATTTGAGCAAGCGGTTTATCGAAAGCAATTAGAGTGTCGTATTTTGGTGATAACAGGAAACATTATCAAGAAATATGTAATAAAAATATGAAATATAAAAGACTGGACTTGAGCATTATCCCTGTACCAGTATAGTAATCCAGTGGGAGAAAGCTAGATCTAATCAGGATGAAGCAATTTGCACTTCTAGCGATATTCTGCTCTTTGGGAGCTCAGGTATGTTATACAGATTTTTCTTAAAATAAAATCCATTGACAATCGACTCAACATCAATATTTTCATCAACAAAGGCCCTTCCAGACCGTACACCTTACATCATTAATGGACACCAGGCTCCTCATCAGCCCTACAAAGCGCATATTTTGTATCTGAATGTAGCAAACGCAGGATTTTTCGGCGGTGGCTCGATCATTACTGATCGACACATTATCACAGCTGCGCAAAATATTCAAGGGTGAAGTGTTCATTGTATCTTGTAAGCTTCATTTAGTGCAACCACCTTTTCGATCCAACAGATTCGTTACTTGGCAGGTTGGTCTTGGGAGTAACATTTCCTATACACAGACCATGCTAACCACGACTACAGCTACTCCACATCCAAGCTACAACGCTAACACTAGAGCAAATGATATTGGTATCATTACTCTAGTTAATTCTCTTGTTTTTACATCATCTATAGCTCCTATTTCGCTACCAGCTCTGACAGAAACAAATCAACTACCACTAGAGAATTAAGAAGGATCCATTGTTGGATTTGGTTCTACCACCGCAACATGTTAATTTACTTAAGAATTAGAGATACAGTTTTTTGTAAAAAAATTTACCACAGCATCTGTTCAATAGTCCATCTTGAAGACACCGTTGAGTTATCTAATATCTGTCACGGTGACATCGGGGCCGGTTTTGTAACAATCGTCCGGGACAACCCAATGCTGACTGGTGTTGCATCTCTGATGACATCCAGCTGTGGGTATGGAACTCCATCCGGATACACACGCATTGTTCCATATAGACAATGGATTCAGCAGATTACATCAGTGAAAAAAAGTCAGGGTTCTAAAAAATGCGAACTGTCATTTCTGATAACAATATAAAAGCATTTCAAATTAGGAGGCTTTTTTATATTCCAAATAATCACACGCAGAAGGTACACCATTGACTTATGGACCAACTATCTTGAAATATGTACAGTTAGGTTTTTTTTACGCGGGCGATACGTACCTCGTAAAAAAACTGCGTAAAAAAGCGTTAATTCGAAAATCCGCGTAAAAAAACGCGCTAATTCAAAAATCCGCATAAAAAAAACGCGTTAATTCAAAAAGCCGGTGTTATTTTTTCGCTCCCATACACTTTTCTTGTTCCTCATGGGTCCTATAACAACCATGTACTTTTCAGACCGATCGGTGGAACTATATTTTTACGCCCGATTTTTAAAGTTTCCATGTGATTTTATATGGCAAAATCCACTTTTTGAAAACTTATTCTCTAGAGATGTCCAGTTGGTTTCTAAAAATATATCGATACATGATATTTGTAGGAAATTTTCCTGGGAAAAACTCTTTTGAAGAACGTAAGGCGCTACGATGCTTGCAGAAAAAGTTATTCACCCCAAAACTGATTGAATGTCTGACGAACGGCTCACCATTAAACTTTTCCAGCAACACTACTACAATATGCTGCTATTGCAAACTTGCTTAAGGATGTGAAATAATTTCGCGTGAAAGTAAGCTTGAAAGTGTAATTTTTGCTCATAGTATCTTCAGAGAAGCCTCCAAGATAAATTTTACACGATACCATTTCTTATCACATGATTGAATTTACAACAGCAGCATGCTGCAGCAGTATCGCTAGTCAAATTCAATGGTGAGACGTTCGTCAAACATACAATCAGTTTGAGGAGAATAACTTTTTCTACAAGCATCGTAGCGCCTTACGGTCTTAAGAAGAGTTCTTTCCAGGAAAATTTCCTACAAATATCATGTATCGATATATTTTTAGGAGCCGAGTCTCTAGACATCTCTAGAGAATAAGTTTTGAAAAAGTGGATTTTCTCATATAAAATTGTATGGAAACTTTAAAAATCGGGCGCAAAAATATAGTTCCACCGATTGATCTGAAAAGTTACACGGTTGTTATAGGACCCATAAGAAACTCGAATTTCATTTCTTCCGTTCATAAAAAGTAAATTTTTATGTTATGTCCTGATGCAGGGATTAGGCATTTTAATGAGCTCGACAGCAAATTTTATTACACTTCATTTGTTTTTCAATTTTGCTTCTAAATAATGACTGCAGCAATCAAGCAATGTTTTATATTAACTTTATGTCAGATTACTCTAGTTATTTCGAAAAACTACTATATGAAATATCATGTGAATCAACAAAAAAATATAGACGGTACCTACAATTGATTTGGAAAATATCGTCAAGGGGTAAGCGGACGAAAAAAGGTTGAGAACCGCTGACTTACGGCAATGTTTAATTTTATCGATTCCTTTCGATTCCTACATGCCCTTCGTTTTGTATTTTGACGTTGAATATGTTACGGCACAAGGATTCAATTTGAAATACCGAAAACATCGAGGGCGCACGAAAATTGTCCACTTTCAAACGTTTAAAACACAGTCAGTTCCCAACCGATTTCCTTCATTTTACAGCAATCGATTGTAAAATCATCTTACTACATATCTCTCAAACGCGGAAAATTTGTGAATTTTTAAACGGGTTTTCGTAGGACTAGTGGGTATTTATCATCGGCCATCAGAAAATTAAAAATGCAAAATTTTGAGTTGTGCCAGTGATTCACTAACCCACGATATAATTCATTCCAATACCGGCACCGGTACCATACGGACGTTGGGAGCTAATCATGGTGAAGAAAGAAAAACCGGGTTTCAATTTTTGACCGGTCGCGCTGGGCGCGTTGGTTTAAGCACCCGTCTAGCTGGCGGTTGCTATGGAGTTTTTGGTAGCTGCAGAATTACTGGAAAAGGCATGATATGCTGCTAGAGATAACGAGAGAATTAGAATTATAAGCGAATGGCAATCCGAAATGACGATGAATTGAGCAAACTCGCAGATGTCATTACTGTTGTGAAATGCAACGGCACCTTTTCGTGTGCCTCGCTTTCTGTAAAACACAAT
Source organism: Wyeomyia smithii (assembly GCF_029784165.1). Classification (NCBI taxonomy): domain Eukaryota; kingdom Metazoa; phylum Arthropoda; class Insecta; order Diptera; family Culicidae; genus Wyeomyia; species Wyeomyia smithii. The sequence goes on along the minus strand of NC_073695.1, from coordinate 171,399,747 downwards.
GCAAATATCTTATAATACCAACATAGTTCACTTACGTGAAATCATGAAGACACATTGAAAATGGCAGAAGCGCTAGTCACCTTTTCGACCGCTAGGAGCGCCGCTTCTGATTTTGTTCTACAGGGCATTCGAAAAAGAATCACTTTTGACAATTAAAATACCCAAATGGGTACACTGAAAAAATGCACATATTATTGTGAATTTTATAATGAGAATAACGTTCGCTTATATATGAGGCAGTACATGGGTGACGTTTGTTTGTGTTATTGTTTTTGCAACCTCAAACCCAAAACAGAACCGAACACAAAATCTTAATGTCTACAAAAAAATCAAGAGTGGTATTTTATTGTTGTTGGATGGCTATTCTCGCGATACTGAAGCAACCGATTAAATATTTGTTTTTCGCGCTTCCCCGATCGGGGTTCTATCCAAGTAGCGACCTGAACTGTAATCAGCTGATCACAACTGTCTCGAGGATTTTCTTGTTATCGTGGAGATAAACCAATTGGCGCTTCTAACGACAAAACAGGTGACTAATACATCTAATCTTTAACTCGAATGAGTAGATTTCAAATTTTGAGTATGGAAGATTTGTCATTATTTTTTTCTTTTTATTTTAAGAATTTTAAAATAAAAAAAATACATCGCATTATTAGTTTACGCCAAGAAAGAAAGTGAAAGCTTAAAACCATAGTATACACTGGGGTTGCTTTTTACGCGGTTGGTTGTACCGCATTTGAAAGATTAAATTAAATTTATGCTAAACTTCGAGCACGCAGGAAAAAACATGCAGGTATATTGTTCGCATAAAGTACTCGAAGTTTATTATTGAGGTTTAGAAGTTCTAGTTGTTTATTTCGAAACATTAGTTTTAGAAGATTCCTTCGTTACGGGTGTTTTGAGTATTTGACATTTAATGTTTAACCAAGCACAAACTAGCCATGTACTTTCTACTAATTGGTACAGAGCGGAAGATTGCGGGCTCGAATCTCAGTACAACCAGGTCATTCGTTGTTAAAGACAAGCATATTATATAGAAGATTCAACTAGAGACATTGTTGATGCAAGCCCACACTAGCGCGTCGTCGCAGGTTTCTCCTTTTATCTTTTCTAGTCCGGAATCACGTACGCAATCTGCAATAAGTAATTTTTTCACAAGATTTGTCATTTTTTCTGTGAAAGTATGAAATTGAGTCAACTAAGTCTAAAATTGAGTGTTTTCAGTTTCGTGTGTAAGAATATCGGTCACACGCTCACAAAAATGCAACAACAATGCACAGTGGTACAGTAAGACAATTTAGGTGGACATGAGGTTTTCGATGTGATTTTTTGATTTCAGAGTCATAGTTTCTTCTAAGTTGTTTCCTTCATTTATGTGCAAATAAAAATTAAGGTGGTCCTAAAATCGGCGAATTAAAAAATAACTTTTTTTTGCAGAAGTAACTGTATACAATCTTCGGCACAGTTGTAGATTAACTAATTTTGAGCAACAAAAAAAAACTCTTTTGTAGCTATTGAATTGACCGAAATAGAGCATTTTTACGTGACTGGCTTAGCGTGGGTTCCGAAAAAAAGTTTTTTGGCTCTATTTTTTCAGTTCAAATTTAATAACAGAGTATTCTTCGGATGACCTCAAGAGCTTAAAAATATGTTTTTATTGAACGTTTCATTGAAAAAATAAAAACTCTTTACCTATACAACATATCGACAATGTTTTCCGTCAAAAGTTGCGTATAAAGCAAAAAATCTGTTTTTTTTTTTTGGAACCCTAGGTCAGTTACGTCAAATTGCTCTTAGTCGGTAAATTCATTAGCTACAAAAATAATTAACGAAGTTGCTTAAAATTAGTTGATTTACAATTTTGCCGAACAACATTTTTAACATTTTAATTATTAAATTTTCAATACATTCCATATTTCTAAAATGCAAAAGCTTTTGCTCTTGACTTGGTGGAAACAATAAATTATAAGTCAGGAAAAAAGACCACGTGGTCATTTCGTTAACCCCCCATACCCGTACGTGGCCTTTCGTGGTCTTTTGCCAAACTCCCCCGTCCCCCTCTTTATGATCACGTGGTTTAGGAACGGCCCCTAAATAAGAAACAACTTCTTACTTTTAAACCACAAAATTACATCAAGCTCATGTCCGCCTAAATTGCGTTACTATACCACTGTGCAATGAGTTTAGTTACCTTTTTCACCACAAGAGGGGGTGTTCCCTATGCGTCTTTTCGAAATTAATTTGCATGTTCGGGAGTGAACTATATTGGTATTATAAGATATTTGCACAATGGCAACTTTTGGCGCCCCAAAACGATGTAGGTAATTGAAGTAGTTAGGATTTTTCATCACTCGTAACGAACGTATAACTGCAGATTTCATAATTTGCAATGCAAGAAAAAATCAGTATTGCTCCAAGAACGAGTTTGTGACCCTGAAAAGGGCCGATTGCAATTTCCACTTGGCAGGAGGAATGAAACAATTTACTTGGAGCTAGTGAATTTCGTAACAGCTTAGTTCCTTTGGACACAACGTGCTTGGCTAGCTCGCTTGGTAACAAACGTACAGCGCACAGAGAAGTAGGTCGAGTGAAAACCTGGCCAAAATTAGTTTACGCTGCTACCTAGCAATATTTTGGGTAATATTTGAGTGAGAAGTGGAAACAAATGATTCTGATCAGATCAGATGTAAAATAAGCAAAATGAACTAGTAATTCTGCATTTTATTTTGAATATTCAACTCCAATGTCGCTGATTGTTTATTAGCTGTATAAAACTAACTCAAAGCTCAGTAAAACACTTGTTTTCTACAATTTTACCATACCTTTTATGCGAACCAGCCAGGTTCGAGTATTGTATCTAATGGCGAATTCCTTTATTCCACGAGAGTAACTCCAAATATCACACACACACAACTTAATGTTTATATTTACATAGCCTAATGTGTAAAATGGGCAGCGATACAAATCGAAAAATTTACCAGAAAAATGCTGTGGCAATGATCTTAATTTTGAATTTTCAATTTGATGCTCACAGATGGAACCTTCGTAGATTGGAAAAAGTCTTTTGTACGGACCCGGATTTACCCGGATATTAACTCTTTGCATCATGGTAATTTTAACTTAACTTAAATTATTTGAAATTTATTCACTGAGCCAATCTCATTTAATCATTGTTGGGCTGAAACTTTGTTTGGAGCATGACGAAGGGACCCATCACAACAACAACATCGCACGCTTAGCCTGGGGACTAATGGCGGTCTCGATTAACTAGATTTTTAGTTGAGAGAATTCGTTATCGATATTGTTTTTGGCACATTTTGTATGTGTAGGATAAGTACAACGTTACACCGTGCCCCAGTGCTGGGTCGAAACAATTTCCAGCTCGAAAAGATCCTCGACTAGATCGGGAATCGAACCCGATATCACAACCGTGTGGGAGAGCTAGCCGACCGACATCGCTAACCACAAAGCCACGGGGACCACTAGGGACCCATCAGGTATTTTATTTTTTCCAATTCCCATCTATGCGTGAACACCTAACGTCAAAATTTGTCAAAAATAACATTTTTCAAACGGGTCTCAAATGTCAATCCGGACGTTTCCGGATGAGATATTAGCAAGGATGTGTTTGTGATGATCAGTGCTGATAAAAGTCTTTTCCCCCAGCAAAATTCTTCGAAAATTTCAGACAATCATTTTCAATTTTCACTTCCAATGATCGCAGCACTCTTTCAGATACACTAGATTTTCGTCCTAGTAACGTGCTGTTATACTCAGATGAAATAGATCACGCGCATCGTTCATGGTTACGGAATAAAATTTGACGACAAATCCAACCAAATGATCTTCACTTCAAAGCGAAAAAGAAAAACAAACAGTCTACTCAACCAAAATAAACCTCACCGAAACACTTTTTCACTAACACTGACCGATGCCTTGACAATCTTCGTTAACTGATAAACTGATTTTGTTGTCTTGCTTTCATCGCATGAAAAAGCGGGAAGGGAGAACTCTGAAAGGATTGTAAAAAAATAACGTTCATGGATGCTTTTTTTCACTTTCACTCAAGAGTGTCAACAAATATCAACCCTGGCTGATGATATAAACGGAATTTGATAACTTATTTTTATTGAAAACGCTCGAAAATACATAAAAATCACTAATTTCGAAAACTTCTGCAATCTATTAATCAATTATCGTTTTTTGGCGCCTGGAACAAGTTGTTAGTAGGTATAAATGGTTCGATTCCCAAAAAAATGCTTGAAAATTTGTCAATGTTTACAGTGCTCCCAGCATATGTAAACATCGTTTAACGTTAATCGAATGATGGCATTTTGTGAAGCATTTATTTGAGCTGCAGACAAAAAATATAGCGGCACCACAAAGCCTCAAAAAACTTGTTTCTTATTTTGGCCAGCTTTCTCTTCTAGGTACTCCTTTGTGCAGCCTTTGTATGAAGTCGCCCCACTGTGCGTAGGATGCAGAGATTCATTCTTCCGATTTTGTCAATCGCCCAATGCAGCGCTCTAGCCAGTATTTTAGACCCCTCTTGACCTTCCTCAACCTCCTAGAGATTTGGGACCGGGAACCTGTCGTCATCTGCACATACTCCCAGATTAATTGTCGTATCACCTTCGCTGTCTGCTGTAACATCACCGTTAAGACGTTCGTCGTAGTACTGTTTCCACCGTTTGATCATCTTACAATCACTCGTCAGAAAATTTCCTTCCAGGTAGCGACACATATTGGCTTGTGATACGTAGACTCTTTAGCCGCTTGCAGAAAACATACAAGGTGATAAAACTTTAACCGCCGGTTACTCGGAATAATGTTTTTAGCGCTTGGTTTGGTTTAGCCGCACGCCGACCATAAATGCTATAGAAATTATCTCAATGAATAACACAATATACGTAAAATAAAAATAATTTTTTTAAAACCTATATTAAAATAATTTCAAATTATTGACGAAAGAACGAAATCACTGGCTGCAGTGCTCTACGCTGTGTGGTTTAGCTCTGATGTAATTCCAAACAGGTGCTTTCAAATATTATGTCATGTATGTAGCGCTACTATCGTTGACGTTCTTAAACAGACTACGAGGTCAATTCATATCCCGTTCATGTAGTATATCTTCTGGCTCCTATCGAAAGAGTGATGTCTGCCAATCGGTGCGTTTGAGCGATTTGAGCATGCGGTTTATCGAAAGCAATTAGTATGTCGTGTTTTGGTGATAACAGCAAACATTATCAAGAAATAAATACTGAGCTACGGTACTATAAAAGACTGGACTAGAGCATTATCCCTGTACCAGTTTAGTAATCCAGTGGCAGAAAGCTAGTTCTAATCAGGATGAAACAGTTCGCACTTCTAGCGATATTCTGCACTTTGGGAGCTCAGGTATGTTCTGCAAAAAATTCTTTTCAATTATAAAATCCAGAAACAGTCCTCTCAACATCAATATTTTCACCAACAAAGGCCCTTCCAGACCGCACACCTTACATCATTAATGGACACCAGGCTCCTCATCAACCCTACAACGCGTATGTTTTGTATCTGAATGCAGCAAACGCAGGATTTTTCGGTGGTGGCTCGATCATTTCTGATCGACACATTATCACAGCTGCGCAAAATATTCAAGGGTAAGCTGGTCATTGCATCTTGTGAGCTTCATTTAGTACAACCATCTTTGTCGATCCAACAGATTTGTAACTTGGAACATTGGTCTTGGGAGTAACGTTTTCACTTCACTGAGCATGCTACCCACGACTTCAGCTACTCCGCATCCAAACTACAACCCTACCACTAGAGCCAATGATATTGGTATCATTACTCTGGTTAATTCCCTTGTTTTTTCATCAACTATAGCTCCTATTTCGCTACCAGCTTTAACAGAAACAAATCAACTACCACTGGAGAATGAAGAAGGGTCCATTGTTGGATTTGGTTTTACCACCGCAACAAGTAAATTTACTTTCGAATCATAACAAGAGGTCCAGTTTTTATTGATTTTTTTTTCCACAGCAACTGGTCAAGCGCCCTACTTGATGCGATCGTACCAGCGAGTTACAACAGTTACCCTTTGCCAGCAGCACTACCAGATTACAGTTCCAAATCAATTCTGTGGTCAAGACACCGTCGGGTCATCCAATATCTGTAACGGTGACGTCGGGGCCGGTTTTGTAACTATCGTCCGGGGTAACGCAATGCTGACTGGTATTGCATCTCTGATGACATCCAGCTGTGCGAACACAACCCCATCCGGATACACACGCATTGTTCCATATAGACAATGGATTCAGCAGATTACATCAGTGTAAAAATTTCAAACAGGATGTTAAATAACGTAAATTGTAATTTCTGATAATAATATAATAGCGTTTCAAATTAAGGGGCTTTTCTATATTGCATAATAATCCTACGCATAAGTTACATTGTTGACTTATGGATTAACTATCCTGAAATACGTATAACTCACAGTTACATCGGGCTTCCGTTCTCAAAAAGTGAAGTTTTATGTTTATCACTAATGGCACAATGTAATAATCGTACATGAGTTTGTTTGAGCAAATTGTTTGAGCGAACAATTTCATTAAGAAATGTTAAATGAACGTTTAATCTTCCACAAACTGACCATGAGTAACCTAGGAAAGCATGGGGCTGAAAAAATTTGGACTTGACTCTTTTCCTGCCGGATGTTATTGTACGGAACAGTTGCCGGGCGAGGCGTACCCAGCCTACCAACTCTAGCACCGGTTCAATAAAGTTGTTAAACCTTAACATCGCTTACACTTATCAATATCCTATAAGTAGTTTACATATGATTCAACAATTGGAACCGAAATATTGAGCTCTGGTTTGAGGCTTTAAAGCCCTTGATTCATTCTGGCTCGATATGAACCAAAAACTGTGACTTTAAGTTCAGTGCAGCTGGCTGTAGTTGACAGCTTATCACAGTACGGAATGAAAAAAAAGAACAACAATTCTCAATACTAATCGCTCAGCAATCGGTAAAACAATGATTGTATCATCTGTTACGAAAATGTCATTTCCAATCTTTTATCGTATGGTACACTTTTGCTTGTTTTCATTTATCTACCTCTATGTGCTTGCTTGATATAAGTAGTGAAAAAAAATCAGATTCACTTACGGCAGCGATTTTCAACCTGGGGTACGCGTACGTGAAAGCCTTTAAGGGGTACGCAAAAAAATCAGTAATGACGGACAAAGCAAATTTTATTATACCGTCTGCCGGGGTGAGATTAAGCCACGGGGGTGAGATTGAGCCAAAACGGGAAATGTTTGTATGTTAAATTACTTGAGATTTCCAAAACCTAATACCTCAAATTCAATACTTAATGAAACATGACATATTTATTCACAACTTAAAATGGAATATAGATAATATCAGTGAACTGTTTCGAATGTTTCAAAGTACAGGGTGAAAAACATGCGCAAATAACGTTATCCAAAAATGTCCCAGGAAAACCAACCCGATCAAGAAATCACATCAACTTACTGCTCAGTTGGTACATTAGGATGTCGTCTCCAATGTGTTGAGAAAATATTATGCATTGAACCTGTGCCGGCTCAGAAAATAATGTTTCTCCAAACTGTACACTTTTCGAGCCCTTTTGGGGTGAGATTATGCCAAGCTATATTGAACGGCACAGTGTGCGGAATTCACATTCACGACAAAATTATATCAGTATACACCAAAACATATGCATTGTTTACATAGGGTATGTTTTTTTTCCCCACAGCATAAGGTATGATGTCTAGCTATGGTATTCTTTGAAATAATGACTAAAAGTTTAAGAAGCTTACTGTTCTCAATTGTTAGATTTAAATTTTCAATGATTGATATTACTTATGGAATGTAACAAAATTTTATACTCCAAACTGATGACTTTTAAAGCGAAGAAGGAGGGTTGTGGGTACGTTTCCAGAGGTTTTGAGATCTCCAATGGAAAATACAGTTGTCAATGACACACAATAATTGAAACGAAAAGTCTTCTCAAACTTCATGTCCTAACGTTTTCCGTTTTTAAACTACCTGGAGACGCCACTATGTGTATAGAGACTGTTTATAAGCCACGTTCTCATAACTAATTACTCTATGTATCAATTTGAACCAGCCATACATTTTTCTATAATTCATATGAGATATAGTTCCTGATCAACCCCTACAGCCCCTTAATAGTCCACGTTGTTTATGGTTGTCCCTATACTTACTGTTTTATCATGTTAGTCATGTCGATTATTCGTAGACATACTACTTTTCATTTAACAGGTATTAAATTCAACTTTTTGTTTTTGGCACAATCTCACCCCATAGAAGGGGTGAGATTGAGCCAAAGTATATGTTTTTTTAGCAAAATTATAGTTTATTGTAACTTAACCATATTTGTTGTAGTTGTTAACAAAACATTCTAGAATGCATTGGTGTATTTTGGATCGAATTATTTGCTTAAATGTGTGCGTTACAAGCTTGAGAATGAAAAAGCATCATTTTTTGGCACAATCTCACCCCGGATGACGGTACTTCATTTGTTTTTCAATCTTTCTTCTAAAACATAGCTGCAGCAATCAAGCAATGTTTTATATTAGCTTTGTTTCAGATTACTTTAGTTATTTTTAAAAACTACTGTATGAAATATCATGTGAATCAACCAAAAAATAAAGAAGTTGATTTGGAAAATATCGTCAGCGGGTACGCGGATATAATAAAAAGGTTGAGAACCGCCGACTTACGGCAATGTTTAATTCCTGGGAGCGGAAGATTTTATCGATTCCTTTTAATTCCTACATGCTCTTCGTTTTGTATTTTGACGTAGAATACGTCCTATGGCACAGGGATCCAATTTCAAGACCCAAAAACATCGAGAGTGTCACGAAAATTGTCCACTTTCAAACGTTTAAAACACAGTCAGTTTCCAACCGATTTCCTTCATTTTTACAGTAATCGATTGGAAAATCATCTATGTATCCGCCTAAACGTAGAAAATTTCTAATTTTGAAACGGGATTTCGTGGGATGAAACTTAACGGTAGGTATTTAGCATCGTTTGGCATAAGAAAATCAACAATGCAAAATTTTGAGTTGTGTCCAGTGTTATGAAAATGACAGCAAATTTTCAACTGATCCGGCTCTCATTGTTTTGCCGGCTCTCTCTGCTCCCCACACGTTCGGTAAACAGTCCGACAGCAACTGACGACAGCACACATGCAACTGCATACGGGCTGTTATTTTTCATCTGCTTATGTCTGTTGGTATTTCCAAGCTGTCGGAAATGACAGCCTATAGTCTTCCGACATCCTTCAACACAAATCCGAGCGGGATGTCAGGTGATTATGATTCACGACAGTAAGGCCGATGAAAGAATGAAAGAGAGATGGTGCAAAGCACGTTTTTTCTTACGTGAGGAACAATATCAACAATTGAAACGGTTTGCTTTGTATTCAATATGCCACCGGCCTGTGAAAAAGGAGAAACGAAAAAATGCAAGTCGATGACAGCCGCAGCCGATCAGCAGGCTGTCAATAGTAACAGGACATCCTCAAAATGAGCTGTCTCAAAATGAGACTAGGCTGTCATCAGAGATACCAAATGTGCAGATTTGTCTGCAAAACGCAGACTTTTGGAGTCCGTGTGCAGATTTTTATTGATATGCAGATATTTGCAGTTTTTCCACGGTTTCTGCAGATTTTTGTCAGGGTCTCCTTATATTTGCGCAGATTTTCTTAAAATGTGTACAGATTTTTACAGACTTTTGCCTGCGCGAGCGAAATTTTTTCGGATCACGGGTAGTTTTTTTCAGATTTCGAGCAGATTTTTCCGGTAATTCGAGCAGTTGCAGACATTTTTCAAAAACATCTGGCATCTCTGGCTGTCATGTCCGAACGAACAAAATACATGCGCCAGAATGAGCTGTCGTACGCCCAAGTATAGATGACAGTTCTAAAAGGTATGCTATTCACGTCGATGCATTAGTATTAGTGATCGTCAGTGATGGAAACGAAACGAATATGATGCAATCGTCGTTTATTCATCACTTGTGCACTTCACGAAGTGTACAGGCCGGGACTAAACTTGAATCCTCTCAACCCATAATGAAATGATGATATGGTGCATAGGTTTCTGGAAGAAAACAAACACAGGACTAGACTACATCAGCTCTAAGAAGCGATTCGATCGTTGCGTTTGTCCCTTCATAGGCCGGTAGTTAGGGGAAGAAAGGATAGCAACAGAAGAATAGCATGTCGCCTGAACAGCAGCAGAGGTTGGGTGCGGTGAGAGGGAATGTGTGGGGGAAGGGACTACTTCGGCAGCGGTTGAGTTTAAGCGAGAGTAGGAGGGCATACACTGTCATTTTCTTTCTTTTTCTGACAAAAAATCATATTCATGAGTCAAATGAATAAGGATATAAAAAGTTCTGATCCCTCTGTGTAACAGAGACGAATAATTTCATATACCGAGTTGTACACCACGTGTTGTGGTGTACACTAATGAATAGAAATATATAGTGAAGAGGAAAGCAAAGAGAGTGCACCAGCACCGATACTTTGTTTTTCGCATACTGACGACGATTTCAACGCATCTTAGGCTCGTTTTATGTCTATTCATTAATCGCTAGAGGTGATTTTTTTCCTTCGCTGGTGATCGTTAAGAACTTTTTCCAATTTTGTATGAAATTTGAAATGATTTTGCATTTTAAACTAAACTTATAAAACATACTTTCCTGAAAAGTTATAGAAATGATGTTGAAACATGTTTTATTTGTGGGGAATACATAAACATGCTGCGGTTTAGGTAAAATATGCTGTTTTTCATCAATTTGCCGGTAACCTTTTTGCACTTTTCGTTTTTTCCTTGTACTCTAATTCGTTTTTTCCTTGTACTCTAATAGAGACTCTAAATAGAGTCGCTTATGTTTCATACAGTAACAAAAGTCATGACTAAGATTATGCTCCAACTATTAGAAATATAGCATTTTTATATATTTTATTTGGACATATTGTCGCAATTTTTCACACTAAATCTAAATTAATATCAATTTCTAGTGTGTTTCAACTGGAGATTCACTCTCCAACTAAAAAAATCAGATATAAAACAACATAAAACGAGAATTTCCAAAAATGTTCTGAATTCCATACAAAACGCGAAATTTTTCATAACGAGATTTGTTTGTGTGCGTGGATAGACAAAAATATAGCATACCTTGTAGAACTGTCATCATACTTGGGTCGTACGCAACACTAGACAGTTTCTTTGCCTTGTATAAGCTGTAGCTGTATGTGAGCTCTCATGAATAGCTCATGCATGAGGCTGTTAGAGTGAAACGAGAGAAATAAAGTCAATATAGTGTCGCTCTCCAGTCATTCTCCTAAGCTTGGTTGTGTCAGTGTTTCACAAAACCGACGATATATATAATTCATTCCAAAACTGTACCGATACCGTTGCGAGCTGATTATGGCGAAGAAAGAAAACCGGGTTTCAATTTCTGGCTGGTCGCGCTGGGCGCGTTGGTGCCTAAGCACTCCTCTAGCTGGCAGCTATATTCGGGTTTTTGGTAACTGCAGAATTACTGCAGAAATTCTGCTAGAGCTAACGAGACAATTAGAATTATCGGCGAATGGCAATCTGAAATGAAGATGAATTGAACAAACTTGCCGGTGTTGTTACTGTTGTGAAATGCAACGGCACGTTTTTGTGTGCCCCGAAGTGTTGTAATTGAAGTAGTTGATATTTTTCTACCACTTGCTGAAACTTTGCTGATATTGCTATAAATCTTGCAACAAGAATATAATTACATTCTCACTTTTTGTAGAACACAATGACCACTTTTGCCGCTCCAAAATCATGTGTTGAAGTAGTCAAGATTTTTCATCACTTGTAACAAACGTAAAACTGCACATTTCAACTGTAAAGCAAGTAAAAATTCAGTATTGTTTCAAAAATGAGTTTGTGGCCCTGAGAAGGGTCGATTGCAATTTGTACTTGGAAGGAGGAATGAAGCAATTTACTCGGAGCTAGTGTATTTCGTAACAGCTTAGTTCATTTGGACACAACTTGCTTGGTTAGCTCTCCTGGAAACAACAAACATATGGCGGTCTGAAGTTTGCGGGAAGTAATGGTTTCTACCGTTTGTTGTAATGCGCCAAACAGGAAGCTTCAGCAGCAATACCTCCGAAAATAGCTCTCCTTAGGACACTGTAGTCACCTTTGTTAATAATTTTCTGTCCTTTGACAGATTTCTTGGCTGCTTTGCCGCTTGTATCCAGTACCATCTCAACGATAGGTTTGTTGGCAAGTACACAGTTGACGATAGAATAATGCGCTTTCACGCTCAAAGTTCGTTTTTATACCGATAAACAGTGAGCAGCGTAGTGCAACCTTTTTTTACATTCTTTCTTTCTATCACCTGCGTCGCGCCGTCTTGGTATTTGCGTTAGTTCTCTCCGTAGGTATTTAGGACAACCATCATTTTTTCATCATCATTGTCCTATCCGATCACTGTAGCGAGAGATAAACCGGACCAGCAGCAAACGCATGCTCAAGTATATCACATTCTTCAATAGAAGATTAACTAACAAAAAAAAAACGGTTGATAGCACTGCTAATTGGAGTTCACCTTCCACAGCGCTAGACTTCAATCTGCCGTATATGTATGAGAATCATCATACAAGCTTGTCTGCGGAACTATCAAACATGACTCGCGCGTTAAAATAATTAGTTGTACTTTGGCTGTAAGCGTATGTTGTTTGCTTACTTGAAGTGTGTGAGAAAAAATAATAAAAACTAGACACACAGATAACAGGCATCCAAGCTAATTGGACTTTATGTGTAAAAAGACGCAACGTTTTTTTAGCATGTCGCAATACGCAGTATGATGGTGCTAAGAAGATTTATTGGTCAATGATTTGATAAAATCGATAGTTTTCCAGCTCTTAAGGATATTACCGCAATAAGAAGGGTTGCCGTTTTTTAATGTAGAAATTTTAAGCAGCTGTATTTGTACATAATCGACAATTTTATTCAATCCCAGTTTATATTTCCGATAAATTTGTTTGTTTCAGTGTTGATATGAAAAAAAAATACACAAACCTCACACAAAACAGTGTTATATCGTTGCAAAAACAGCGACTCTATAATCTGTGAGAATTTTCATGCGTCTGGCAGCTGTGACTATAATCCAGCGCTGCCATCACTAAAGTGGTTAAAGTCGCAAGTTGCAGAAAGATGTTGTAAGCATTCCAAAAGAGTAAGAATTTGAAATCTTACCCGCGATTTCTGGAGTTTTTTGTTCTACCTCGGATGCCTGTGCTGTGCTAGAATCATTCCATGTCACCGGCAAATTGCAATCCGCAATGGCAATAAATTAAACTTGTCGGTGTAGTTTTTTTTGAAATACGGAATGGAATATTTTAGTGCTTCAAAATCATAATTTAAGTAGTTGATTTTCCCGAGTTTTGTTGTAATTACATCACATTTGGTGGGAGATATTTTTTAGGGATTTTGGGGTCACTTTTTATCACATGGAATAAATCGTCGGTTCTGTGCAACAGTGGCACAACTAAAAAATCACATTTTCGAGAAAAAGGCGTTTGAAAATTAGCGACGACAATTGAATTTTCAATTTTCAAAAAACTTTCGAAGTTTAATAGCGAATTTCTCTATTCTACTGTGTGCGGGCAAAACTGCCGAGGAATAATGAAACGTCATCGCCATTTAAGACGCAAGCAAGGAAGAGATGCCAGATAATTGTTTACGAACTTAGCACGTGCGGTGGTGGGTTGAAGCTGACAAATTTTACAGTGCGCTTCCACGGCAGGTCAAAACTGGGTCAAAATCGAGCGAATAAAGAAGGGTTTTGACAGCAGTTAGTGCGCTTCCAGGTCAAAACGAGGTAAGCTGGTGGAATAAAGAAATTCGCTATAAGATTTTCAATATTCAGCGAACCTGTTTGGGTCACTCATGCACGTTGTACAAGTAAAAACCTTTTTTTACTAATGTTATAAAGATATTACGATTTGTGCTGCAAATGCACTTCTTTTCATAAATCTTGATTTTATGAATATTCCCAGCGATTAAGAATTCTGTGACGATCCTCAACAGAATCCAGCAAGGATATTGTCAAAACACTCAGATCTACTGCCACAGCGCCGCTACCATTCCGAAACAGCAAAAAGCAGTTTTGGATAACGAAAGGAAAAGAAAGATAAAGGAAATGTTCACTCAGAAAAAACATGGACCAGCTTGAAAGTTGGTATTATAACTGCTATGATTCGCACTACGAAACCACTTTTATATCAATGGCCGTACACAATGTATAGACCTTTCTGTTACTGATAGTATGCACTTTTCTGATTGCAAACAAAACGAACTACTAATGAAATTAATGAAGAGCAAGACATTTTCGATAATCGCCTTCCTTTATTCACGTTGCAAAGAAGAAGAGAAGAGAATGGCAAGGGAAGTAAAAAATCATCGGAAACAGAAAATGACAACAACAACAACAACAAATCGTTTACAAAGTCAGATCGGTTGTATCCGTTAGTGTCGACTGCGCTAGGGAAGAAATGTAGTGATTGGCTGCTCGGTATGATTTAGACAATCGATGTTATTTACCAACTTTTCAATAGTGTAAACAATAGGTTGTTTTTGTTACATGAATTCAATGTAAAAGAATTTGTGATCGATTGATGCCAGAAGCTCGATAACCTGATTATAAATGACTAAAATATAAGCGCTCAAAACCTGACCCCTTTTCCTGGTTTTCCCTTATTGAAATACTAGATTTTCAAATTCAGGTACCTAACTTCCAGATAGACCAGTGGCGTCGGGTCCACCTTTACAACATGTGCACAGCACAGGTACCCTATTTCTTAATATCCGGGCATATGCAATTATTGAAATATAGTAACCTATAAAAACATATAAGCATATTAGCGAAACCCTTCAACATAAAACACCAAACACTTTGGTTTAAATTTCTTCTTTCGATTAAGGAAAAAGATCTTAAATGAATGTTTGGTGCACATGTGACGAAATCAACCACGCGACGCCTCTGAGATAGACGCCTCTGAGACAAACTTCACGTATGACATGTTCTTGGAATCTTCTTCTAAGCTGATTTCATGTTTGGAAAAAATGTCGATTATACACGGTTTTACGCACAAGGTTGTATTATTGGTGAGATATGAAGGCGAAAACTCTATGGGATGGTAGTGCAGACTGCCGATGTAATTTTAGCTCTGGGCCTCTGTTCGTGATCTATCAGATCTATCTATCTATCAGGCCATACAAGTCTTCCGCTTTCGAGATCTTCTTTCTTTTTCATGCATTGCTCTGGCCCCTGAGTAGAGCAGCAAACACGCACCGACACGCAAAAACTGCTACTCAGCGACTGAAAAAGAGTACGCGAGTTCCTGCTAAAGAGTAGGAAAGTATCGCATACTGGAACGTGTAGAGTATCGGACTGCTTTGGTAAGTTTTTCATAGCAGTCTAATGCAAAACCAGTCGAAGCAAACCACTGCCGAAGTAGTCCGTTACCCTACTTGAAATATTTGTTTGTCCCTCCACAACTATCATAATGCATCTTGAAACAATTGTACTCAGCTGGTTGTACTCGCGAGAAGGGCACTACACGCGAGTAAAAGAGTGTGCGCGCGTGTGTGCATATGATTTCGGGAGCGAATGCGAGCAAGGAAGGCAGCGAAAAAGAACGAGAAATAGCTTGAATGGAGAATACTCCAGTGTGTGATATCAGCAGCTACGAAAACCTCCCTTGAGGTGTTGCAGGCTGTTTATGAGTGAGATCAACAACACTGTAGATAAACTGTTCAAAAGGAATGTGGATGGCCCAATAGACTGCGGAGATTCTCCTTCGTTCACGTTGCGCATCACGCGTTCCTATTGGGTCGTTATAGAGAATCATTTTGACTGGCCTTTCGTCCGACGTCCTTACGGCATGCTCAGCCCACCGTGTTCTTTCGATTTTAGCCGTATGGGCTAGAGGGAACTCCAACTGATGCAACGCCTGGTTCACGGAGCACTTTTCGTTCGAGAACCCCAAGGGCACGATGGTCCTCCACAAGCATATTTTGTGGCCGTAGAGGACTACCGGTTCAATAATTGTTTTATAGATGGTCAACTTAGTGGAGCGGCGAATTTTGTTCAATCGAAGCGTTTTTCGCAGTCCAAAGTAAGCGCAATTTCTTTTTATCTCTCTGCTCAAAGCTGCGTGTCATAATGTTAATAGCCAAGTAATTGGCCGGACTTCCTGAAAATCGTGCCACTCGTGTTATCCTCACTCTTCTAACAACACCATCCATGGCAATGTTGAAAAGCAGACATGAAAGCTTATCGATCCACCGCAACCATCTTCGGGATTTAAAAGGACTCTCTGTACGCACTGTACACATCACTCTATACATCTAACCAATCGCGTAATTTTGTCCAGAAACCCGTTTTCGTGCATAATTTGCCATAGCTGATCTTGTTCGATTGTGTCATACGCTGCTCTGAAGTCGTTCCTTCCAATCATTCCTCCGGTAATTTCTCACCCTCCCAGATGCTGACCCACTGACCCTGATGCTCACCCACTGCAGCGCTCTAGCCAGTGCTTCATTGCCGTATTTTAGACCGCTTTCAACCTTCCTCAATCTCCTAGAGATCTGGGGCCGGGAACCTGTCGTCATCTGCACGTACTCCTAAATTAATTGTCATATCACCTTCGGCGTCTGCTGTAATACCTCCTAGATTAATTGTCGTATCACCTTCACCGTCTGCCGTAACATCACCGTTAAGATGTTCGTCGTAGTACTGTTTCCACCGTTTGATCACACTACACGCGCTCGTCAGGGAATTTCCTTCTAAGTAGCGGCACATATCAGCTTGTGCTAAAACTTTGAACGCCGATTACTCGAAATAATTTTTCTAGCGCTTGGTTTGGTTTGCCCACACGCCGACCATATATGCTAAAAAATTATCTCAACAAATAACTCGATATATGCAAAATAAAAATAAATGTAATTCTTTTTACAACATTTAAAAAAAAACAAATTTCAAATTATTGACGAAAAAACGAATTCACTAGCCGCAGCTCTTTCCTAAACGCTGTGTGGTTTTGCTGTGTGTTTTTGCTATTATGTCATGTTTGAAGCACTACTTTCCGATATCGTGTATCGTTGACGTTCTTAAACAGACTACGAGGTCAATTCATATCCCGTCCATGTAGTGTATCTTTTGGCTCCTATTGAAAGAGTGTTGTCTGTCAATCGGTGCGTTTGAGCGATTTGAGCATGAGGTTTATGAAAAGCAATTAGAATGTCATGTTTTGGTGATAACAGCAAACATTATCAAGAAATATGTATAGAGACACGGCACTATAAAAGACTGGACTTGAGCATTATCCCTGTACCAGTTTAGTAATCCAGTGGCCAGACAGCTAGATCTAATCAGGATGAAACAATTCGCACTTCTAGCGATATTCTGCACTTTGGGAGCTCAGGTATGTTCTGCAAAAAAAATTCCAATTATAAAATCCAGAAACAGTCGTCTCAACATCAATGTTTTCACCAACAAAGGCCCTTCCAGACCGCACACCTTACATCATTAATGGACACCAGGTTCCTCATCAACCCTACAACGCGTATGTTTTGTATCTGAATGCAGCAAACGCAGGATTTTTCGGTGGTGGCTCGATCATTTCTGATCGACACATTATCACAGCTGCGCAAAATATTCAAGGGTAAACTGGTCATTGCATCTTGTGAGCTTGATTTAGTACAACCATCTTTGTCGATCCAACAGATATGTAACTTGGAACATTGGTCTTGGGAGTAACGTTTTCACTTCACTGAGCATGCTAACCACGACTACAGCTACTCCGCATCCAAGCTACAACGCTAACACCAGAGCCAATGATATTGGTATCATTACTCTGGTTAGTTCCCTTGTTTTCACATCAACTATCGCTCCTATTTCGCTACCAGCTTTGACAGAAACAACTCAATTACCACTGGAGAATGAAGAAGGGTCCATTGTTGGATTTGGTTTTACCACCGCAACAAGTAAATTTACTTTCGATTCATAACAAGAGATTCAGTGTTAGATGAATTTTTTTACAGCAATTTCTCGCTCAGACTTCCTTATACGATCGTACCAGCGAGTTACAACAATTTCACGTTGCCAGCAGTTCTACCAGATTACGGTTCCAAATCATTTCTGCGGTGAAGACAACGTCGAATTATCCAATATCTGTAACGGTGACATCGGGGCCGGTTTTGTAACTATCGTCCGGGGTAACGCAATGCTGACTGGTATTGCATCTCTGATGACAGCTAGCTGTGCGAACGCAAGCCCTTCCGGATACACACGCATTGTTCCTTATAGACAATGGATTCAACAGATTACATCAGTGTAAATATTCCAATCAGGATGTTGAAAAACGTAAATTGTAATTTCTGATAATAATATAATAGCGTTTCAAATTAAGAGGCTTTTCTATGCTGCATAATTATCCTACGCATATCGTTGACTTATGGATTAACTATCCTATCTAACTATATGTACAACTCACAGTTACATAGGGCTTCCGTTCATAAAAAGTAAAGTTTTATGTTTATCACTCATGGCACAATTTAAACATCGTAGGGAAGGGGTGATAAAATGGACACCCTAAGCCATTTCCTAATTTCCTCCACAGTTTAACACTACAACTATGAGTCGATAGCGCACATTAACTGAGCCACCAATGGTTAATACAAAAAATAAGAAGAAGTACTTAAATAAAGTATTTTTCGTAGTTTACATGAGCATTTTCGAAAGCAGTTTTTTGGGGGTAAAATGGATACGTGGTGGTAAAATGAACATAGGGAGGTGGTAATATGAACACCTTGGGCGTGAACATTAATTATCCCTTTACAGATAGTAAAATGTTGTTCCAGAACACGTGACATACATATGCATTCGTCAACAGTTCAATTTTAACCGTTTGTCGTAGAATTAATAACAATATGTAACCTTATCCGCAAGAAACTGAGAAATGGCGGAAGCTTTTTTTACAGACATTCCGCATTCAACGGTACGTTTAGCCGCGGTCATCTGTCCATCGGTCCGAGTTTACCTTTGCGTTTTTCTGATATAAACACGAAGCATCTAGATTTTTAAATGGAAATTACCACAATTTTGAAAATCTCATAAAAGTTTCAAGTTCGAATTCCCACGAACAATGTACCAATCACGTGCGAGCACGCTTGGCATAGACTTCATGAGTAGACACCAACTGCCTGCTTTGATTTCCTATATAGCAGTGGCAAAAAAAAATTTGACAGAATCTCCCCGTCCCAATAGGTCTACTAGCGTTTGCTTCTATGAGCCTAGAGACTATATTGATGTCTTGAAGGTGAAGCTTTTTCGGAAAGTTCGTAACCATCTCCACTATCAGACAGTTTTACGTTCTGCTGTTAGAATGTTATTAAAACTGATGTCTTGATGGAAAACATGCTGGCACAGGCAACAGTACTGCACCGAGCAATGTATGAATAGAGCGCTGGTCACTCGTCGTCTATCAGTGCAGTAGAACTCGATATTCATTTGTGTGCAGCCAAGCCAAGTGAAGACTACACGCACATTGGGGCGTGTTGGGTTAACGCGTAGGATTCGTTGCGATCTGGAACACAATCGAATTGCCATTTGAATTGTCAGAATTCAATGATTATTCGGGTTCCGCAAAATACGCTGCGCCAGCGGGGACAGCAAAATTCTGTACGTGTCGCTAGAGGCAGATAGCAGGGTATAAAAATTAGGTTCATTGTACAGATAAAATGCGTTGTTTATTTTTGAACTCTATACTCTGTTTTTCTCATGTCCATTTTAAATCGTTCCAAGTCGTTTGAGGTGTCGCTTGATGAATTGAGGCTGATGACCTAGATACTTGATATTACTACCCGTGTAATTAGAGGCTTAGTACTGCTTAGATCATGATCATTATACATATTATCAGCACATGTTCCGGTCATGTTCCAGGAACCGTTTTACCGATTCCGGTCATTCGTTTCGGCAATATAAAGAACCAAAATACCTTTTTTTTGGAGGATGTTGAGCTTAAATTGGTTGAAATGTGTGCCAAAAGTAAAACGAGCTCAAATCAAACAGAGCCTCAAAGGGAAATATAAAACTATTGTAGTCCTACGTCAACTATGCGGTCGTATCCCGGATACCACCCCCTACTATTTGTTTTTGTTTATTATTTTGACTGTTTGACTGTTTCATGTCGCATACTTTGTCTCAAATAGCTTCTAGTGCCTTTAAGATAAGGTGCCAAAGAAGTTTGTACTATTTTTCAACGTAATAGTCGAGATTTTAACGGGTGTCCATTTTACCACCCCTGTTCATTTTACCCACAATTCCCCTACATGAGTTTGTTTGAGCAAACTTCATCGTTCGCAAAACGTTTCATTACGAAATGTAAAATTACGGTTAACCTCTCACAACCTGATCAGGAGTGACCTAGGAAGGCATTAGGCTTAAATAATTTGGATTTGACACTTTTTTTCTGTGTACGGAATAATTGCCGGGCGAGCGCACCGAGCCTACCAACTCTAGCGCCAGCTGAATAAATTTGTTGATCCATTTCATCGTTTACACTTATCAATATCCTGAAAGTAGTTTTACATATGATTACGTTAACATAACCGAAATATTGAATTTTTCTTCGTGGTTATAAAGCCCTCAGTGTACTCTGGCTAAATATGAATCAGACACTGTGACTTTCAATTAAATCCAGCTGGCTGTAATCGTCAGCTTATCACACTGCGAAAAGAAATAAAAAGAAAAAAACAATAATTCTGCAATACTAATCGTTACGAAAACGTCATTTCCGGTCTTTTATCGCATGGTATACTTTTGCATGCTTTTATTTATCAACCTCTATATGCTTGCTTGATTATAGTTGTGGAAAAAATCAGATTCGCTTACTTGATTTCCTGAAAGCGGAAGATTTTATCGATTTTATTCGATTCCTATTTCTCTTTGATTTTTTTGTAAAATGAAATATTGTAACATAACAAGTAGCTAAAAATCTATCAGGTTGTTGATTTTAATATATCCTGGATCTCTTGATTAAAAAAAACCTTTATACAAGATGCCTATTGCTATATTTGCTTCAGCAATGAGAGACGTTTGAATAAAGAAAACAAAATCAAATAGTTTACTTTGAATTTATTTCAAATTCAACTATCAAAACACGGGAATGTTTCGATAGTTTGTTGTTAAGATTTTTGGCATTATACTCTAAAGTATTTGGCGCTAAATTTTCTCAATTTTGAACTCGTCTGAAAATAAAATGTTCAACAACTTTGACGATAGTAGTTGTAACTGTTTTACAATTAGTCTATTATACGCAGATAACTCAACTTTTTTCGACTTAAAATGAAATTTAATGACAGTTTCATCATTTGGCAATACATTTATGAGCCCCAATAGATACCGCTTGACAGAAAAAAATCACATCAAGTCAGTTTCATTTTGTACGTGGACGCAGCTATCCAAAGTTGAAAAAAGTCAAATTTTACGGCGAATTTTGGGCTGATTTGGGTTTAACAAAAGTTAAATAAAACTCAGATGTGACTTCTCTTGGTTGCATCTAAAAGTTTTCATTGCACCATACTGCTTTTTGCAGTGCACCATACTGCTTTTAGCGGTCCCCGTGGCTCTGTGGTTAGCGATGTCGGTCGGCTAGCTCTCCCACACGGTTGTGATATCGGGTTCGATTCCCGATCGAGTCGAGGATCTTTTCGAGCTGGAAATTTTCTCGACTCAGCACTGGGACACGGTGTAACGTTGTACTTATCCTACACATACAAAATGTGCCAAAAACAATATCGATAACGAATTCTCTCAACTAATCTAGTTGCTCGAGACCGCTATTAGCCCCAAGGCTAAGCGTGCGATATTGTTGTTTTACTGCTTTTAGCGAAGAATTACGTCTTACGGCAACGTTATGGAATAAGGGTTCAGATTGAATACATCGAGAGCGTCACGAAAACTATCCAATTTGAAATGCTTATTTCTCAGTCAGTTTTTAACGGATTTCCTTCATTCTTGCAGCAAGCGATTAGTAAATTAGCTAAGCATTCATCAAAATGCGAAAAGTTGTGATTTTATTATGCAAACTAATGCACTATTGAAAAATTTAGAATCTTGTTTCGAACGCAGATTTCTATCAATCAAAAACGAAAACAATGTCAAATAATGTGAGTATTTTTTTAGCCGGGATGATATTATAGGCTAGGTTGTGCTTAACTATACGGGAATCTCTGAAAAAATATGATGAGGGGATCGCCAGATCGATTCTTCTTTTTTATCCTCTCTTTCAAGACATCAATTTCTATTAAGCTCTAACAGCAGGTTTAGAAATTGTTTAAGAGAAGGGGTTGTTTCAAGCTTTTCGAGAAACCTTTACCTTCGAGACATCAAATTAATCTAGGTTCATGTAAGCAAACATAAATTGATCTATTGGCACGGGGAGACTCTGTCATTTTTTTTTGTTTTTTTTTCATATTAATACAGAGAATATCACAGGGAATGGTTTGTGTCTATTAATGTCGTCTGTGCTAGGAATGCTCGCATGTGATTGGTTCATTGTTCGTGTAAATTTGTCCTTGACACTTTTGCTCGACTTTTACTGGTTTGCAATAAAAAAATAATGATAACTAGTGTTTTACAAAATTGTTCAACATTTTACCTATCCAACAACATATTGGTTATTATTATCCATCATGTAGTTATGCTGTTATTATCGTTTGAAATCTGACGCAACATTTGCCAGTTTTATTTCCAATTTTACAGAATGCATACCAGTATGGAAAACAAAGATGTAGCCCCATGTCAAAAAACATAGGAAAAGGTTGCTTAGAGTAGTAAGGCCTACACACCCACAATGTTTCATTAATTGGGATCTTAAATATCCAATCCCAATTCCAATGTAACGATTAGTAACGCAGACTAATTAGCCGCTATGCGTTACGTACACACTCAATCAGATAGCAAATGTTCGGTAATTATTATTATAATTTCGATCGGTAAGTTTGAGAAAATACAGAGTAGTTTGTAAAATTAATATAACTTTACATATTTTCTGTATTCAACAAATAATTTTACTGAATACTACTATACTTTCTGCTTAACTGTTCGGTAAATTGAACTTTTACCGAATATTGGTGAAAAACTACCGGACTAACTATAGCGCTGTCAAATTTTCTCTATTCGTTGTTCTCCTTCTGGTTGTCGAGTCTCATTCTCGGTTCGTTTGAACATTGAAGTTCCTGCGAAAGAAAAAAAATGGAGGACGTTTTCCAACAACTTCAGCAAGAAGATGATCGCATAGAACAAATCTTTCGTAAGTATATGATGAGAAAATTTGTAAATATTTTAGGCATCAAACCATCACATTATTTGCTTCTACTTCCGAGCATCTGTTGCATGCTAAGTAAATAGTTTACACCGCCATGTTAATGGACACATCCTAAAGATCCTCGGCTTTGAAACTATGAGCACAACTGGCATGAAGTTCATGCACAGTCCACAGCAGTAAAAAACGTTTAATTGATTTTCACTCATGCAAATTCGGTGCGGCGAACGTCGATTTTTGATTTTTTTTTAGTTTTCAATAGTTAAAATTCTTAATAACATTTGAACAAAAATAATCATGTAAATTTACGTCATATTTCTGGTTTTCTAAAATAATTAAAAGTGAACAAAAAAACAAACATCACAGATCTTCCGGTACTGTCTTACACAACTTACAGATTTGATCGGTGGTTTTGGCAACTAATGGCATTCGCCGTTTTCACAAATTAGGTCGGTAATAATGACAGAAAGCAACAACAATTTGATTACTGATCTGTCGGTAGTGGTTTATATTACCGAACGTTTTACCGAGCGCTCTGCTGTTGAAAAGTCGGTGAAAAAAAACGAATTAGGTGATTAAATGTAAGTGTGTAACTTTTAAACGATGCTTTTGTAGTTAATAAGAAATGGTACCTAATAATAATGTTATTTTAGGTTGTAGGTTTAGGTTCTAATTGATTTTTCTCCACGGGCGGTTGGTAAAGCTGGTGCTAGAAAATGTCGGTATAACCAAAGATAACAGACATCCAAGCTAATTTGCTTCATGTGTAAAAAGACGCAACGGTTTTTTAGCATGTCGCAATACGCAGTATGGAGGCGCTAAGAACACTTAGTGGTCAATGATTCGATAAAATCGATAGTTTTCCAGCTCCAATCGATATTATTGCAGTAAAATGGATTGCCGTTTTTCAATGTTGAAATTTTGAGCAGTCGTAATTTGTACTTAATCGACAATTTTATTCAATCCCAGTTTATATTTGCGATAAATTTGTTTGTTTTAGTGTTGATATGAAAAAAATACACAAACCTCACAAAAACAGTGTTATATCGTTGCAAAAACAGCGACTCTATAATCTGTGAGAAATTTCATGCATCTGGCAGCTTTGACTATAATCCAGCGCTGCCATCACTAAAGTAGTTAAAATCGAAAGTTGTAGAAAGATGTCGTTAGCATTCCAAACGAGTAAGATTTTGAAATCTTACACGCGATTTCTGGAGTTTTTTGTTCTAGCTTGGATGTCTGTTATCTGTGGTATAACTGAGAACAATGCTGGACGAATTTCATGGTTAACTTTGATTAGCAGAGTTGTTTTCTAATTGAGGAAACTGAAGGTAAAGCTTGACACTCAAGACTAGTACACACTTCCTAAAATGAATTCAAAAATGATTAGAAAACAGTTCATTTTCATAAAAATTGGAACAACACGAAAATTGAGTAACTCCGTAGTTATTCAAAATTGTGTAACCACAGCATATGCCATTGGCATTTTAGGATTGTACAAAATGGGACGATGGTTTTCAGTGTATTTTGCCGTTTCCGTGTGTAATCGATTATGATTATGATCACACATTATGATCAAAATATCAAACTGATAAAAAACTAACCTGAATATATATGCCTCAATCATTTGTAATTCATAAACTGTGCTTCGTGGATATAAATATTCTAGTCTTGTGTGATTTGAAACCAAAACTGATCAAATTTTCCAAGATAAACTGGAGTAAACGAGTAATACTCTCAAAACTAATAACATAACGTTCACTTTTGCATAAAAAATACAAAAGCTGTTGTTTACTCGTTTGCTCAAAATACACAAATGCGAAGATATTTGGGTAATATCCAACATTTCGATATTATTTACGGGAATAACCGAAAGAATGTTTTAAAATCTAATGCATATTTCACGACCAGGCCCGATCCCTCAGAACGCGATTTTGTGAGCGAAAAATCTCTGGAATCTCGCGTTCCATCGTATTAACATAAAAGATAAAGATTATACCATAAAAAATAATATAACGAAATTTATACAACAAAGAAATTGGTAGTAGTAAACTTGAGATTAGAAGTTACCAAAAAAGGCTCATTATATCATTGATATTAGAAAAACGAATTTTGACATACATACTATGAAACCAATAATTCAGAGTAACGCTAAGATATGTTTACAAACCTTTGAATTTCCAAAATCCGAAATACATTTTTTCCCATCGCAGTACGAAACTCAATATCATCACTCTTTTGCACTTCCTTCTCACTAACTGGTTGCTTCACGGGTGCTTCTGCCGGTAAATCTGCCAGTTTGTCGATTTCTTCATCTAGCTCTTGCTCTTTAGCAACTATTTCGCTTCGAACCTTCTGCAGCAGTGCATAATCAAGCCCTTTTACCAAATGCGTATGCTCCATATCACCACCCAAAAATTTCGACTCTTGAATTTGCTGGCGCCGACGTTCCGCGGCATCTAATCCTGATTTTATATCCGGTGCAACCGCCCTATAACCACTGGTCGAGTTAGACGGATCAAGATTCTGATAGTCTGGGTTGGCTCCATCGCGTCGCTCTCTGGCCCGATCACGATACTTTTCGGCTAATTCTGCAAGCTTATTGTCCTCCTGTTTCTTAAGCTGGGCATAAAAGTTTTTCTTCTTCCGACGTGCTTCGTGCCGCTCTGTGGAGGGTGGTTTCATTATAGATGATGATGCGGCTGCCGTCGATGATTTGGCCATAGCATCACGCACAGTTCCTGCGGCATGGCCGGAGCCACTCGGGGCTCTCGGTGTCATTAACAGTTTACGAAAATCATCGTTCGTAAGTCGCTGGGTAGCCGGAGTATCCGGCTCATGAATGTCGTCGCCAGGCATGGTCGACACGGAAGATGCTGATTTATCCGAAATTCAACGTTCACTTTATCCCGGAAATTCTAAGAGTAATTTGCTAGTTTTATTGGAAATGAAAACAACACTTTTTCATATCGAATATCAAAACATACATCGAGTTGAGAATCGAAGCTTAAGCGAACTGTCAAATAAAACGATGAAGATGTGAGCCGATGTGAAACATTTCAAATAAATTCCTAATAATTTCAATATAATAGTGCACTGAAAAATAACATCAAATTATTAATCAAAGTGAATAATACTCTTCAATTTGTTCTTTCCGAATTACAACATTGGCAGGCAAAGTGGAACAAACGTCATCAAATGAGAGAGAAATTTATGATTTTAACAGTCCCTAGGTTTACGTTCCATAAGGCGTAAAGGTTTTAACACAACTGATACGTTGTGGCTGCGTTTGCGGCAATTTGACAGTTAGCACATACATTTTCTGTCAAATTAACGTCAACGCAACGCAAACGTATCCATTGTGCAGGGCTGCCAAGTATACAGATTTTTCTGTATTATACAGATTTTTTAACCACGATACAGAAATGATACAGAATTCATACAGAATTTTGATTTTTAATACAGATTTGTACAGAATTTCAGCAATCGATTTTTTTTATTCTTACTTATTCTCCGTTGATCTGGCTCCGCCACTCGTGGAGGCGACTCCACCCAGGACCCTAACTTACGACCCGTTGTTCAACGGACCGGCGCCAACGGCTTTACTTTGTCATGCGATGGAATGCGTGATCCCAGAGATTTTTCGCCTCAGAAAATCTCCCGGTGTCGGCTATCACTAAACCTAGACCAGTTGGGTTGGTTGTGGGTGGATCACCCCACCCCACAACCATCGACACCCATGTCGGCGTTGGGATTCTAACCCAGGCGTCGAGCGTGGTTGTTCGAGTTCTGCTGGGCGTCTGGCATTTACTAAGCGGGAAATTTCTTTTGTTTGATTTCTTCTAGACATTTGACATTTGGCTAAGCGGGAAAACTTTGGAACAAAAATACCGGATTCTATTGCCTTTCTAGCAAAAAAAAAAAAACAAAAAAAAGAGGTTATACACCTGAGTTTTCTTTCAGGAATTTTACCCAACCTTTTTACGGTTTCAGGCGAAGTTTAAGGTTGGATGCCAAGCCCAGTTACCCCAAACCAGAGCACTTGTAGGCACACGAATAAAATACAGAAAAATACAGATTTTTTTACGGGTGCATACAGATTTTTCAAAATAAAATCTGGCAGCTCTGCCATTGTGCTTGGGCCTTAAGCCTCTTGAGTTGTGGATAGGCGTGGGTGTCAAACATCAATTTCACTTCGAATCAAAATTGTAAATTGTTTCTTTTCATATAAATAGTATGGATATTAAAATTGTCGTTAACGATTGATGATTTCGTTGTGATATCTTCTATTTGTCAGTCAATTCGGGTTAGTAACGAAAGGCTGGAACTCAAAAGGCTGAAACCCGAAAGGTTGAAACTCAAAAGGCTGAAAAGTATGTTTCATAACGAAAGGCTGAATGCACAAAAGGCTGAAACCACAAAAGGCCGAATGAACGAAAGGCTGAAACTTTTGAAACAACTTTTAATTGGTTTGTGCAACGGAAAATTAATTTTCGGCAACATTTGAATCTATACACACTTGACTCTTGTACACGTTTCCTAGATGATTCAGGGCGAGACGGCCAAAGGCCGCGAGTGTGCGCCGGCGACCCGCCGTCGGAAGCGCCGGCCACTGCGGGGTGGCAGCCCACCCGCAGAAATCACCTCTGCATAGGTTCGTTCGTTTTCCTAGGTCTACTGACTCGTAGGGGTGATCCCCTAGTTTAGTCCGAACGAGCGATAGCGAGTAAGGACAGCATACATCTCGGACAATCGAGTCGGCCGTAGGCCGCGAGTGTTCTTTAAGAAATAAATTTTGTGAATTTCAGCCTTATGATTTTTCAGCTTTTCGTGATTCAGCCTTTCGTGTTTTCAGCCTTATGTAGTTTTCAGCCTTTCGTGATTTCAGCCTTTCGAATTTTAGCCTTTCGTGTTTCAGCCTTTTGAGTTTCAGCCTTTCGTAGTAGACCCGTCAATTCGATGTACAAACCATTACAAACAAAAAGAACAATGTGGTATATCGGATATAAAATTTTAATATGAGACTTTCTAAGATGAATGTACTGTCGGAAAAATCATTTAAATATATTATTTCATCATCATTTCTATTTAAAATTTCTTTAATAATAAACTTTAAACATGTCTTGAATTAACAGTTAAAGCTTAATACTAGCTAATACTTAGACAAATGCAAAAACCATGTTTTGTAAAATGGAATATTGAAAGCTAAGCTTCACTTATCAATAAAAATGCCATTCTCAAAACGCTAAGTTTAGTTATTGTACGAAAAAACTTTGTGCTTCGAGTTTGTGTTCAATATATCATAAGTAGCATACAGGAGGCTCGAGGCGAATAACCGAAAAACAAATGGCCGAATCACGAATGGCCGAATTTCAATTCAATAGTGTTCCCAGGTCTTGTGCTCCGCACCAGCATTTCTAAATCAATGAGAAAAACTTTCCTTTTCTATACTTCACACCAGGGATGTTACGGATGTGATTTTCCGACATCTGCAGATGCGGATGCGGATATGTGATTACGGATGCTGATGTCAATTTACATGCGGATGTTCCGCATCTACGGATGCGGATGCGGATATTCGTAGCATCCCTGGTGTTTTATTTTGCTTATTTCGCTTGACCATGTCCCTCTTCACTGCATAAGTTATTGAAGCGGGCAGCAAATACACCAAGGAAAATTTTTCTACAAAATTTGATTTGCGATATTTTTTTTCAATATCCGCATGATATAATGCGGATGCGAATGCGGATGTCAATTTTCATGCAGATGTTCCGCATTTGCGGATGCAGATATACGTAACATCCCTACTTCACACCAACTTTTGGTTTACGTTAATGTGGGATTAGTATTCCCATCGGCGCATTTACGATAACTTAAAGGAGCACGTTTGGGAACCCCTAATCTGGACAATAGCTGAAACACATATTACGCAGGCGACGTGTGGCCAGGGCCTTTTGTAATTCGCCCGTTGAATTGAATCTGCTGTTTGTTGTTTCGGTCATTCTTGCTTTGGCCATTCAGGCACTCATAAAAGGCACATTGTATGCGATTCGACAAACCTTTGAATTTCGCGTAGTGAAATCTTTCGTTTAGCTCATACGAATCTTTCTTTAAATAGTAGTTAATATGATATGTACTTTTGTTTAAATTAGGCAAAGACTGGATAAAAATGGTTTGGGTTGAATATATGATACATAATACCACCTCCCATCAAGAGAAAATATACGGTTACTGCACACCACCATAATCTTCGCTCCCACGGATTGACCCTGAGATTACGGAGTACTCCAATTCCTACCAGAAATCCAGCTAAAGCACCACTGGCATGAGCAATATAACCGACCTTATCGAAAGGATCATTAAAGCTATTGTAAATCGATACTGTCAAATCCGTAACACAGAAGACGAGAAAAACGAACAATTGTACGATTGCATACTCCATTTGGCTCCAGTTCTAAAGACAAGAAAAAACAGATTAAACTGATGATTCCTTTAAAACTACGATAAACAATGAATCACCATTATGATAGTCGCGATGTGGGCAGTGATTAATGCATAAACTCCCCCTGATGCTCCTGCTAAGAAAACTCTTGGTGAAAATATAGACGTTCCCATGGATCCAGCTAGAACACCGGCTAGATATACTAACGCCACCCGCCACCAGCAGTGCACAAGTTCGAGTGCCACCCCAAGAAATATTTGTACTAAAAGGTTCATCACGATGTGCATAAAACTGTAAGAAAAGATTAAAAAGTTAGAAATAACTCTGACATTATAAAATGCTTAACATTACCCGATATGTACGAACATATAAGTCACAAACCGCCATGCCTGCTCCCGTAGCTGGGGGTTGTATATAAATAGTGTTGCCATTGGGCCATTGGTACTGGTTCCTAGTTGACTAAAAATAAGCAAAACCAACAATTGAAAAACACACAAACAATAACGCAGGCACTCACTTATTAGTCTTTACAATATCGATAGCGAAGAAGATGATTTCGACGATTGAAAATATTAACATTGTCAATGGTGGTGGACAAAAAGTCATGCTACGTTCATATTCGCCATCTGCAAAACATGCGTTTTGATAATTACAATGGAAACATAATGTTCGATGTGTAAGAAAGTGGCAATCAACATTGATTAGGTGCAGCACGTTTACAAGGAACAATTTGGAAATCCGATGATTATTTTGTGTCAGAATGGATAATTTGAGAAAGCATAAATAATGCCATCCATTAGGTGAGTAAAAAACAATAAAAACGACAAAAACCAAAAAATTCAAAGTTATAAGTTTGAGTAAAGTAGAATTTTATGTTCCTAAAGTTATCGAAGAACACAAATTCACTGAACACCGCTGCAAGAATGTCAAAAGAATTAAAAGAATATTAAGAATTGAATTCTTACAAACCATTTCTCATTGGCTACGACAATATTTTATATTTTTTGTCATTCATTTATGTTTTGAAAACATGAGCTGTAATTATTTGCAATTTAAAAAAAAAGACAACTCAGTCTTATTAGGATTATTTTTCCGATTGCAAACCTTCACTCACACACGAACGACATTGCATCGAAGAAAGTAAATTGGCGCTTGTAACTGAAATTAAAATAGTGATGTCACACTGCCGGTGAATCACGAAACAGGGATTCGAACGGGTGTCTATCGTCTTCTTGTTGAGGTATTTTATTTTAAGAAATTGCGCTATCCCTCTGACAAGGCCATATATAACCGGTGTATTAGATATCTTATCAATTCGAAGCACTAATTGTCGGATAGACTATTACGGAAATCAGTGCAACACTCGACAGTAAGGAATCTTTAGCAGGTATTAGATTAGTAAGCAGTTATGAGTTGATGAACATGTTTGTATGTGATTTTAATTGCTGCCGGCAAAAATTACCAACCTCGTTCGGAAATAACGGTCGCAGTGGAAATTTGTCGTTGGTATGCCGTTGCAGACCCTTGTAAGCATATTCCGAAAGAAAGAGGAACACGATTAATTCAGGACATTGTAAAGCAATCGAATATTTTCTACACTTACCGGTTTCATCATCTGTTGCCGGATTCCTACTAGGTACCACTAGTCGGCAGTATCGGACGCACATATCTCGAAAGAGATAATGATGTTCTCGAGACATTTGGTAGAATTCCTCGAAATCCAAATGTCCATCGTTGTTCTGATCTGCCTGTTTAAGCAATTTTTTAACGAATCCTTTTGGCAAATCCGGACATCTCCGATGATTTATCATGCGTTTGAGTTCTTGAATAGATAATAGTCCTGTTCCAGCCTTGTCGTACTGGAAATCGAAAATAAAATGTGAATGAAACTCACAAACATATTGGCGTGCTTACTCTATCAAAAATATCGCGAATTCGTTGTCTTTCCGTCGCTTCTTCCCTGGTTGTCATCCGTTGAAGAGGAATAATTTCATGCTGACCGCCCATTGGGATTTGCACTTGCTGCTGATTGTTTAAATACGATGCCATATTCGTTGAAATATATAGTATATACAAATTTTTGCCGATACACTTGATTTGATATTTGATTAGATATTAAACACCGTCACTTGACTTATAGGCAAACTATCGATATTTATATTGTTCTACTCTTACTAAACTTTCACTTTGGAGCATTATTTCACAACAACACCGTTTTCTCGTAAAATTCCACGAAAAAACAGGGAACCCATGCACCTGCAAACACACAACCGACCTTATCCGTGTCTCGCTGATTAGTGACTCATTTCTACATTGGCGAATGTCTATGTACAATACCGTGTGTGACGAACAGACATACAGCGGTATCTTAGTTCCGATAATACAATTGATCAGGCCGTTGTGCTTCCAAGTGGTAAACCATCAAAGCATACATACATTCTTGGGAAATCGATGCACAAGTGTAAATTATTGTTTCAAGGCACTCGATTTAAAAAGACACATTCATGCATCGGAATTTTAAAATATGGAATGGAAATCACTATTTAGCGCTCAATTATTTTGTTCCCAGCAAACACTCAACTTCTTCTACGTAAACACCGTTGTACGCGCGAGTAGTACAAAACAAACTGTACTATTCGTACATCATTCATACAATAACATGTGTAAAATGTGAGCGAGAGAAAGCGTTAAAAGTCTATGCTAATAGCAGTCTCTTTTTATACCGTACATAGCGGATAAAAAAATATATAAACAAATTATAACGGTAGATGTAGAATATAGGGATAGCGTATGAACGAAAGGAATGAATGAAATAATAAGAGAGAGTTGTCAAAACCGATAAAAAGGTTTGTTCTGTGATTGGTCGAAAAAAAATTCTAACAGTATGAAATATTTCCAGATAGTTGTGAGAGCTTTGAGAAGTGAAACATTTCAAACCGTTTCTATGACTACCGTATGAGATACAAACACCAACCAGTCAACTTTACCGCTTCTGATTTGCTAAATTGTCTCTAATAAAATTATTAAAATAACTTTTCTCTTAAAATGTTTACCTGCCAGAAGATTTTTAAAACTGGTATATATCGAGTAAATGGATCTATCAACAATTGGAGGTTCAGGTGAATAATACTGAAATATTATGCAGTATTTATAGTTCTCATATTGCTTTGCTCTCTATCTTAATTGAATGTCAAATTTTTTATTGTTGCGAACTACACCGTTTCTACTGCTGAAAAATGAACATACAAGCTACATCCAAATGTTTTTCGTATGGTATTTGACAGCATTTGTTGTTGTTACCTCTTATTCCACTCTGCTTTATTCGCGTACTACACGGGACAGAAAAGATGTAGTTCTGGTGCAACTTGAAAACTGAAAAAATGAAAAGTACCAGTGCAAGTTTTGGTGTAGTTTTGGTTTAGCTACACCGCAATCCGGTTAGCTACACCTGTTTAGCTATCATGGTTTGTAGCTTCCGAATAGCTCAGTCACACGTGCTGTTTGCATCATAATTCGACAGTGGTAAACGAATCACTTGTTGTTTTGCATCGTACTGTATATCAAACATTCAAGTTGAAAGTCATTCGCCTACCAGCTGATCTCGAAATTTGATACTGGCCTAACGAACCAGTCGTCGCATGTTCGAATCTTAACTAGCGCGGATTGCTAATGTCGATAGAATTTATTTATATTAAACTAGCTGACCCGGCAAACTTCGTCTCGCCCATTTTTGTTCTTAATTTAATAATTTTAAACATTCCAAATTCATTGATTCCTTGCGATTTGTTTATAGTCTAAAAATGCATAAAAAAATATATTCATATTGAGTGGTATTCGATCATTTTCAGCTGTTTTTCTGGCATCAATCTGATTCCGCAAATACCCATATAGGGTGGTGTTCAGTAATTTGTTGTTTTCCAGAAACTAAAAGTGGTCATCTTTGAATTTTAAATAGTGTCCAGGGTCAATACTTGGCTTCTATGCATCATCTCGATTACGGAAATATTTATATTAAGCAATATTCGGTCTTTTTCGGCAGTTTTTTCCGAATCCGGAAGTCGCTATATTGGATATCAAAAGGGCATTTGGAGACGAACTCTGGCCCCTGGGCGTCATTCTGGCTTAAGAAACATCCATATTGGATGTTATTTGGTCTTTTTCGGCTGTTCTCCAGAACCCAAAAGTCGCCATCTTACAATTCATAATGGTGTATGTGGTAAAATTTTAGCCTCTGATTCCGGAGATGCTTATAGAGGGTGTTATTTGGTCATTTTCGGCTGTTTTCCAGACACCGGAAGTCGCCATCTTTAATTTCAAAATAGCATTTGAAGAAAATTTCTGGCCTCTGAACGTCATACTGGTTAAAGGAACACTCATATTGGGTGGTATTTGGTCATTTTCGGCTGTTTTTCAGACACCGGAAGTCGCCATCTTAAAATTCAAAATGGTGTATTTGATCGATTTATAGTTTCTGTGCATCATTCTGGTTTCGGAGGTACTCCTATTGGATGGAAATCGGCCATTTTCGGCTGTTTTCCAAAAACCGGAAGTTGCCATCTTACAATTCAAAATGTTATCTGAGGTCGACTTGTGGCTTCAGAGCACCATTGCGATTCCGGAAATATCCATATTAGAAACCGGAAGTGTCCATCTTAAATTTATAAATGGCGTATGGATTCGAGTTTTGACTCCTGTGCATCGACCCGATCATTGTAGGCTGTTTTCAGGAAAACCTGGTTGAATTATCTGTTTAGCTTGTATGGGAGACCTGCCTTCCCTTCCAGAGTACGGAGGAGTATCAAATTACAATAGAAATTATGTTTGAATTGTATAAAAGCCCTCCCATCCAGAAGTGGAAGGGATGTTGAACCACCTTTAACATATTTTTTGTTCCCAAAATCCTCCACATGCTAAAATTGGTTTCATTTACTATAATCGAAAAAAAAAAGTTCTGGAGTTGTGAAAAATTTAAGTTTCATTTGTAGGAAACACTACCATTCCAGAAGAAGGAGGGGTGTCAATCTATTATAGACATATTTGTTATCCCTAAAAATATTCACCTGCCAAATTTTGCTCCATTTAGTTGGTTAGTTCTCGAGATGTGCAGAAATTTGTGTTTAATTTGTATGGAACCCCTTCCTTCCAGAAGAGGGAGTCGAACCATTTTGGACATATTTGTTACATAAAAAAACATTCACATACCAAATTTGGTTATATTTGCTTGATTGGTTCTTGAGCTGTGCGAAATCTGTGTTTCATTTGTATGAAACCCCTACCTTATAGAAGAGGGAGGGGTCTCGAACTATCTTAGTCACCTTTCTCGGCTTCTAAAACCTCTATACACAAAATTTCCCGCTGATCGGTTCAGTAGTTTTCAAGTCTATATGGATCAGACAGGCAGACAGACAGAGCTGCATTTTAATGTGTTAAGATATTTCAACCGATTACCCTGACGGTAGCCATCAGTAGAGCATACTTCTATTTGTATTTAATTTTCGGTGGTAACTTTTAAAGGATGATTATAAAATAACTGTCGAGAGTCACCTGTTTTGAAATGCTGTCATTCTATTGTTGTACATTGCGCCTTCTGCGATCTCATGTCTTCGTTGTATGGAAATTCTATTTTCATGAATTCCACCATTTTCCTTTAAATTTTTCTAGATTTCTCTTCGTAACAATTTGCCTTGGATGTAGACGAACACAACAAAACAAAGCCAGCTCAAATCAGACGCTTCGTTGTAAAGTTATGGGCGGTCGCACATATATGTAACTTTATTTTATATATAAGAAGATTACCACCATAAACATAATTCGTAAAAGAAATACGCCATTTGCATCAAAAACTGTATAATGTTTGAATTTTTATGTTAATTGATGTATAGTTTGAGATAGTGTATCTGTCGTTCCTGCGAAGCATTGAATAATCAACTTTCGTAACGATAAAAGTATATAAAAATAAAGCATTTTTATTACAGAATTACGCTTAAAAAGGTACATTCGCTTATCGAAATCCCTCGTTTCGATCAATCTGTTGAAGGAGACCTCTTTGAAGAACCATCCAACAGTGTAGAAGAACAAATGGAAATCACTTGGCAAGAGAAAGTATTCAGCAAATATGAAATAGACTACTACAACATTAAGGACAACTGTATCTCGGAGTTGCAGAAAGGCTACCATCATGTTATCAGAACTAACGGGCTAGCTGACAAGGACATCAATGGGAAGATATTTTCCTATACATCTGCTGATGATTACGCCCCAGATGAAGAGTTGCCAGATCTTGCTCAGATTAACAAACTTCATTTGAAAGAAGTGGAGGCAGATTTTGAAAACATGTTCATAATGGCGGATTTGGATAGCGAAGTATTGGTTTGCTCTATCAAATGGAATCAACAAGAAAAAATTTTGCTTATTTACCCTGATTTTAATTGCATGAAAATAAACCCATACTATAAAGAAATACAAGGTGACAGCCGACAAATGTATCATTTCGGGATTGAAAATTTAAGCCACAAAAGTAATTTCACTAGATCGCAACCAGCTATCGAGTTACAAAACACTTTAATGAACAAGGTACTTAAAGACTGAACAAAGAACTGAATAATTATTACAACGTTCATTTTTTTTACAGCTTGCAAAACTAACATTAGCAGATGATTTATCGAAAAATAACTTTTCGTACCCTGAAAACCGGCATCTTAGATTCCTGATAATGTTGGAAATTTTATCCGCTCTTCAATTTCCGTATGACAACATATTTGTGCGATATTCATTCATTTTACCAGTTGAGACAAAGGTTTTAGATGGACCTTTAGGAGGGAGCACACACAGCAGCAAGAAAACGCACGGTGTTTGGAACTTTGGACACTGCCATGAACTATTGATTGATATTCCCGAAAGCAAGGACGTTAATGGTGAATAATTATAACTTTTCGACACATTATTATTTGTAACATTCATTTTTTAGAATATGTGAAAATATTTTTTAACGTTATTTCTATCGATAGTTGGAAACGTGAGAGATTACTAGGGTACTGAAGGTATAAAATCTCTATAATTAATTTGATAATGATATTATTATTCAACAGAAACGCATATTTAAATATGCATATAAGTCCACAAATACAAGCAAAAACATTACAGTGTATAAGGATTCAGAACAATGAAAAGTATCATGATAAACTAGAAACATATCTTGTGGGAGGACGTCGACAGGTTAAATTGAAAGAATTTTATGGACAGGTAATAAATCTGCCCAAAAAGTTTTTTTGTAACCCATCATTGCCTTCTTTCAAATAGGACGACAAAACTGTACTAAATCGTTATGGAAGTTGTACCGAGCAAACTGGAAAACTAAATATCAAATATCAGATCATTCAACAGCACCGACCCAAAGTAATCGAAACAGCAGGTCGCAGTTCGCGCAAGCACGGAAAATTCTACTCGAATGTCATAACTGTTGAAGAACTGCTGTCATCGTACCACCGAGCTCGCGAGAGGCTTGAAGAAGTAGTAAATTTGAACTATTGAAAAATTGTATCACTATTTCAGATCACATGCCATACTCAGTTTGGGGGATCTATTTTCTATATATCATCAACTCTAATTAGTTTGTGAATAGGACATTCCGTCGGAGTAGGTCTTCGTCACCAAAAAAATAACACTAGCTTCTTCATTGAAAGCGAATTTCTTTATTCCACCAGCTCACCTCATTTTGACCTGGAAGCAATCCAACTGCTGTCAAAACCCTTCTTTATACGCTCGATTTTGACCCAGTATTGGCCTGGCGTGCTGCCCGGAGCGCACTGTTAAATTTGTCAGCTTCAACCCAACCGTCGCATGTGCTTAGTTCGTAAACAATTATCTGGCATCTCTTTCTTACTTGCGTCGTGAATTGCATTGTCGGTTCTTTATTCCTCGACAGATTTGCCCTGCCTTTCTATTCTCCATCTCTGAGAATCGTTTTGTTTTGATATACTAATATACAGTGGTGGGCACCGGTAACCGAAAATTAAGCGACGCTAATCGCTAAGTCGCTAACCGGAAAATTTAGCTCGATAATCGCTAAACGCTAAACGCTAAACCCACATTAGCGGAACTTTTGCTAATCGCTAACTTTTTAATATGTAAATAGTCATATCGCTATATTTATTGGTCGTGTTTTGTAAGATTTGGACCACTTTGATCTTTTTTGGTTAAACAAACGAAAAAAATTACTTTTTAAAGCTATTTACAGTAAGAGGTTCACGAAACGGTATTCATATTCGATTTTGTAAAAACAAGAATAACAAAAGTTATTAAGCTTGCATTGAAAATAGATACTCTTAGGAATGTTTCCATGAAAATTCAATTATTATCTGAATCGAAAAAGTAGAACCAAATTTGTCATAATTTCAAGCGCATTGCAATTTACCAAAGTTCTTGGTGTGCCAAAAATTCAATCTAGACCTTGTGCTTGTTCTTCAAAATTCTCCTGTGGCTTGTACGATAACTGGAACTCCATTCTAGGGTAAAAAAACTGACAAAAGTAACTTTCGCAGTAAATTATGTTCATCTTTCGAAGCAATTTACGTACGCCATCAGCAATTCACAGGTTTTCTAAATATTTCTATTGTCGCTTCTCCACAAAATTTAGCGAATTAGCGATTAGCGTTTCGAAGGCCAAAATTTTAGCGACGCTAACAGTTTCGCTAACCAGCTCAAAAATTAGCGAAATCGCTAAATCGCTAACTGAATTTTAGCGTCGCTAATTAGCGAATTAGCGGAATGGTGGCCACCACTGCTAATATAAACCATGAGCCACCACAAAACCCTCTAAAATAAAATAGAACTACTGCTATTATAACCCTTTTTGTTTTTATTTTATTTTAGTCAACAGATAATATGTTTACCTCAATGACCTCACCAATAATAACAGCTAGAATTAACACAAAAAACACGCTGGAAACTATTTTTGTCCGCTTGAAAACATGGTAACAGCTATTAAACCCACGAAACATATTACGCATTGGTTCATGACAGCCATAATCAGATTCTAAGGAACGGGTGCGATCGGAAGTTGCGGCGGCGTATGTTGATGTTCAAAGAGCTAAGTAGAGAACAGCAGTCAATGAATGTCAATGAAGCCCTGAAGAGCTTCAGCTATGAAGCAGGCTTTAGCCAAGTTGCTTCTATCCTCCAACAGTTCTAACCTGAACAGTAAGAAACGACTTTCATAGCAGGGTAGGTTGCGTGGCTTGCCCACCTGAAATGGCGTAAAGCGGAGCGGACGAATCTGCGTTGAATAGCCTCAACGCGGTTCTTCCCATACTGATTATAAGGTTCCCAAACCACAGACGCATATTTCAATAACGGTCGAATATCCAATAACGGCATTGTATAGAGCTACCTGAAAGCTCTACGTTTTTAAACTTCTTCGCAAAGCGAAACAGGGATCCTGGCTGCGACGAGGCTTTCGAAACGATGTATGCAACATAATTTTTGAAGTTCAGTTTGATATCGAGCCAGGCCCTTCACCGTCGATTCGCGCTTCAACTGTATGCCTTCCAAAGCGTAGTTAAAATGA
Organism: Wyeomyia smithii; assembly: GCF_029784165.1. Taxonomy (NCBI): domain Eukaryota; kingdom Metazoa; phylum Arthropoda; class Insecta; order Diptera; family Culicidae; genus Wyeomyia; species Wyeomyia smithii. Next base: position 171,360,323 of record NC_073695.1, on the reverse strand, counting down.
ATGTTGGAGCGTCTGCGACTAAACGAAATTACCGCGCATTTGGATACGTTCAACGACATCCGGTTGAATTGACATCAGTCAGCGAAGGCTTCCAACTGCTGTTGCAGGAACAATGCGTTCTTTGGCTGTTTTATCGTGTAATATAACTTCAAGTCATCGGAATAGGATGGTTTAAAGCACATGAGAGTAAGATTGACATCGTTTATGTACAGCAAGAATAGAAATGGTCCAAGATGACTTTCCCGAGAAACACCGGACCCAACGGGAAAGGGTTAGGAAATGTGGTCACTGATTTTGACTGACATCTTTCTGTCAGTTAGATACGATTCGAGCAAGACAAGCAAATTCTCATTCATGCCAAGTTTGTCAAAATTGGCTGTGGCAATCAGGTGATTCATTTTATCAAACGTCGTACGTCGTAGCTGAATTGGTGTAAATAGCATCGATTTGCTGGCCATTTTCTAATTGACGAGTTACAAAAGTTGTGAAGCAGGTTATACACGGGAAGCCAAGGTGTTAGGCAATAAGGCCAATAATACTGCCCAGGCCCCCCCGTCATCCACATCCGGCCCTGATTGTACATATCTCTGAGCCAGCAAGCGAAGCACTGTCAACTCAAACAGCTTAGAGGTAGCGCTCAACGGGGCTATACCACGATAATTTGAGACGATTCGCTTACAGCCTTTTTTGAGGACCGGAAACACATACGAGTCTTTCCAGCAAGTAAGGAAGTAAGGATCACTGTACGCAATGTGCAATTGAATACTGTGGTCATGCTTGTCATCCTCCTCAGTATGTGGAAAAAGCGGAGAAAAAATTCACCGCCCACTTCTTTTTCAGTATGTGCCTGCGTGTAGCAATGCCTTTACCACACGGCTTCTTTCTGCACTCGGCTTCTTACAGTACTCCTACACTCCAGAGATTTTTTGATGAGAATAGACAAGCTTGACTGTGGATAGCGGTGTTGCAAGTGAGTGTATACAGCTTTTTATGACAAGCGAAGAAATCCCGTCTATATAGCATCCGGTGGATCACTTCAGATTTATACCTGCTGCCTTGGTCATATCATAGGTGATAACGATTTGCGAATCAGATGCCGTCAGTCGGGGAACATTTCTGGTAGTGACGGTCACGTCTTGCGGATCTAGAAGCTCATTGGTAAAAACGCTGCTGAATTGTGATCGGAAGAGGTTGGCAATATCCATATTCAGCTTCCAGCAAACAACTAGTCAGCTGTTGACCGCCAAAAACTTTTGAGGTTATTTTGCATATGGTGCTGATAAACGTTGTATAGACGATTATTCAGCTACTTATATTCAGCGTTTTTCAGTTATATGTTAGAGCTGGCCCTGGTAGAGTCCGATACTTGCTGTGTCTTCGGAGGGCTGTGCGTTTAATTTTTTTAGGTATTAGAGATTGGCGATTGTCCAAGCTGATGTAGCTGCTTCACGCTTGGTTTTCACGGGAAAAAATTGGCCGATAGCACATAAAAGGATAGCGGGGACAGTTGACGCAGCAAGGTGAACATCGTAGCTTCGACGAACATCATCCCACTCTGCACGCAGAAGAAAGTCATTCATGCCATCAGAATCAGCCCTATTGAAATCATAGAAGACGCTATCGGCAGTATCGCAGAAACGATGTTATGGGTTGATTTTCAAATCCACCAGTAGAGGAGGATGGTATCAAACCATTTAAACCAGCAGTGATGGAGCTTTTAAAACCGTGCAGACCTCACAGAGTTCGTCGCTAATGAAGCACATATCGAGTATGTGAAAGCGTTCGTTTTCAACTCCACTCATCTGTTTCAGACCAGCGATGCAATAGTAGCTTACGTGACGTCTGACCAATCGAAGAACAAGAGGTAATCGGGAAAAAGAAATCCTGCTCTAGTTGAAATACGTAGAGCATTGCATCGCATTGATTCCGCTGATTCAGCAGTAGCAATCGCATCCCATACTTGTTCAGCTGACCCACCTTCGGGAAGGCTTAAGGCCCAAACACAATGAATACGTTTGAGTTACGTTGACGTTAATTTGACAGAAAATGTACGTACTAACTGTCGAATTGCCGCAAACGTAGCCGCAACGTATCAATTGTGCTTGGGTCTACACCAAACGTGATTTGTAGCTTGAGCGAACAGCGAGTAAAACGACACCTCAAGAACTTTTGTGCTGTTCATACAGGACCGGTCCTGGCGATAAACGGAGTATGAGTCATTGAATAGTTGATTTGATATTGTTTTAGCGGTGAGCCACGTTTCCGTCAAAGCATAGAAGTCGAAGCAACCGTTGCTGAATGCCAGTTGGTACTCCGAAAGAGAACTGTTAATTCCACCGACGTTCTGGTAGTACATGAGGGGTTCTAGACAATTGAACCGATGTATCGATAACAGCAGGCAGCACGACTGAGCTAGGCAGATGAGGATCTTCCATAGGGCTTTGTTGTGTGCGTCCCGGGTTAAATAGCGGTGAAATCGGTCCTCCTTTATGGCGGTTCGAAGCAGAAAATGTTAGTATGTAGTGACTGGGAGCGCCAATAAATTGACTAGCTTTGGAAAGAAAGGTTAACATAATGAAAAACATGTTAACTGGATCAATTTGTGAACTTACCTACCAGGTATCTTTTAGTCAAGAATAATTGTTTCACAAATTTGAGTCTATTTCGCCTTCTAATTTTGGCGAAATTTCTTCGGGTGCCCCAATCAGAAGCAAAATAAAATTAAGCGTATTTTCTTTTCGCCTTATTTTATGCGTACTTTTTCACACTCTTAAAAATGATTTTCAAACTCGATAATGCGTATTACCGAGCTGTCACGGTTTGATCTCAATTCACTGAGAATCCAGCAACAATACCAAGACTTCGAACATTTTGTGCCAAAGTTTCAACTACGTTACACCAAGATTTACAAAAAAATGTGACAGGCGGCATTTTTAGGCCGACCATTCAGTGGTGCCGTTCTATATAGATATATGTAACAAATTACCGAGTTGAAAGTTAAAATCTACGTGTGCGGTGTGTAGCATGGGTATCAACCAAATAAGTAGCAAGTAGGGACACTTTTATTTAAAAATAAAAAGAGGTCGAATTTTGTCACATGAAAATATTTGTTTTATTGAGAATAGATTCGTAAATTACCATTCGTCAATTACACTAGTAACATTTTCAATTTATATCCAACACATAACGACTTTGAAACACTGTTCGGTACGGTGCTTTCTAGCTCCACCCTATGGAATGCCTTTCATGTATATAAAGCAATGTTGCCAAGTTTGTACAGACTAATGCTATGTACGTAAATCCATCCTAGGGAATCATCAAGCGCCGACTTGGTGTGGTGTGGAGCGGTGTGATGCTAATATGACGGTTGTTCGACAATAACATCAACAAAAAGATGAGCAAGTACTTTGTATAGATTCATCAATTATTTCGATATGAATTGTATTAATATTTTGCAACAAAAAAATATAATTTTGTGAGTTTTTATAGGATTTTTCTATCTGAACTATTGTGTACGCTTCAAAAAGCGTTCGTGCATTTATTCTTCTACATCTATTTTGGTTTCCGCAGAACAGGAAAATTGTTACAGTAACTTAATGACACACACGCGGTTGACATATTTGATGCAATTTGCTCAATATAAATGTATGTTGGAAGAAAATTAAGTAAACTTGGAATTCATATACTCGAAGGCAAGAACTCTAGTTATTAACGATTTACACTTGAGCCGCTTAAAAATTTGTTTTAATGTTTTTCCATAAATCAAATTACACTAAAGTCGCTTTTTACGCGGGGGATACGTGCCGCGTGAAAAAAACCGGGTAAATTCCGGAATCCGCGTAAAAAACACCGCGTAAATTCCGGAATCCGCGTAAAAAAAACCATCGTTAATTTTGCATTCCGAGTGAAGGGGAACCGAAATCCGGGCAAAAACAAAATGCCGCGTAAACTCCGAAATCTGCGTAAAAAAAACCGCATAAATTCCGGAATCCGCGTAAAAAACCACGTAAATTCCGGAATCCGCGTAAAAAAACCGCTTAGTGTATTTCTAAACATAATTTATATCGATAATTTGAAACATGAGCGGTTACTAGAGTACTGAAGGGGTGAAATATTTAAGATGAAATGATATCTTTCGACAGAAAAGCGATTGCACATTTTAATACAAATATTAGTATCCGCTATGATTTGTTTACTCTAAGTGTAGAATGGAAGAAATTAATTGGATTTTACAGCCTCAAAAATAGAACAAAATAAAAAATCAAAGTTCAAGGTCAGTTTTTAGTTTGACCGTTATTTATGAATGCTGGTATGGCATCTATAACACTGGTCGACAAAATGGAAAAAAAATACATTCCTGAAACTCAAACCGGAAAAAATGAAAGCTTATAGCTATTCAACCATTCCTATGATTTTGGAGCCCCTAACCATTATCAAAACGCGTCAACTTACGTGAGAGTGTAGTATAAAAATGGCTCGCCGGGTTCGTTGCTTTAACGTTATGTTTACGAGGAAACTCATTTAAGTCCATGAAAAAACGGTAATGTCTAGGGACACCGAAATTCACGGGAACGGTTGAATAGCTATAATCTTTTATTTATTCCGATTTGAGCTTTTTAGTGCACTTGTGTTGACCAGTGTTATCTTTAGATTTAGAAACCACAAAAGTTCACTTCTTATGATTCATGACTAAATACAAAAAATCGAAAAGACAAAAAAACTCGTGACAATTCCAATAAACTAATTTGAATAAAATTAACACAATTCGTCTATAAATTTTTTTAAAATTTATACCTATTTTTGATTGATAGGTTTGGAATTTCAGTAACTTAAAAATACCACAAAAGATCAAAATAATGGTCGCAGTGGTCCAAATCTTACAAAAAAAACTTAAAAGTGGGTCCCCATAAGGTACCTATCCAGGCTTTGTTTTTTTTTATTATTTATATTTTTTTTTATTATTTATGTTTGCGAAATTAGCACGTTTACGGGGAAAATATTCTCTTTTTGAAAAAAAAAAGAAAACATTTTTCTACACGCGAAAAGAGTGTCATGTGATAGAATCTCGAAAAGGTTTTCGTTAGTGTTGCAAAAGTGTACACAACATATTTGTTGCGTTTTTGAATTACAGCTTATTGTTCAGAATTGCAACTTAAAAAGGGACATTTTCAAATAAACTGATGAACTAGAGCCATCTTCAAACAAAAATAGCGTCATCTCGAATTAAATAATGAACTAATGTAATAAAATTTGAGGTTTCATTTGTGGGGTTTAACAAAAATGTATTGCATTATCTTGAAGTACAACTTCTTGAGAACATTTTTAGCAATTTTCATGAATATATGAGCAATAGGGACTAAGTTAGAGCGATTTGAAGCGCGCCTTGTCACGGCCGCATAAGCTAAACTTGAAACTTTATACGCGTTTCTCTCGTAATGGTGTTTCTCAAAAAATGACTGCCGTGTTCACGATTGCGGTAAAACTACTGAACCGATTTTCTTCATTTTTTTTTCTAAATGTTCGTTATTAAATTTTCCGATCGTTGAACGATCGTTTTCTGATACACGAAGTTTAAGTTGGCATAAAAAAAAGTTAATGCAAGTTTAGGCGCTCTAAACATGTTTTTTTTTTCGGGAAAACCGTTCCCGTTTGTACTGGAAATTAAATACTTATAAAAACGATCGTTCAAATACCCTGCAAACCTCTAAACTACCTCTACTCTAAACTACAAACCTCTGCAAAAAGTGTTTCGGGGAAACGGCCATTACTCCACAAATAATTGGTATTTCTTATGAACAAATGAACAAATGGAATTACTCACTAGATTTGGAAAGTTCTTTTAACATAAATGACATCGCATAATTAAACTATACGCAAAAATGTTAGGCTGTAAGTACCTACTACTTGCTATTGGACAATATGAAATAATGTTATAAAACTGTTACTTTTTTAAGCTTATAAAAATGACTGTTAAATTCATTTGTGTCACCACATATACATTGTTGTGTATTGCAAGCTCATTTTACACCGAAATGACTCAGATCAAAAGTATTCTAGGTGTAGATATAACTGTGTACAAGACAATGCATTTTCTACACCGATAATTTTTATAAGCCCGGGACGTTCCATTGCATTGTGAAGACGTTTTGTTTCGCAACGCAACAATGAATCACCGGGAATGGCCAGCTTAATGGAGGTATGTACAGGATATTTGATGATTATCAATTTTACACAGCTCACCAGTAGCCGAACGTAGGTAATTGCACTTAATCGTAACGTTTCGTGCCACGTGCTCGACCCGATTTCGATCGACACTGGGGTAGCATCTCCATATCCACGGAAAGACGCCGCTGCATCATCTACTATGAGAGTCCTACATTGTATATATATTAACGCTCTGGCTCCAATGTTATCGCAGCCTCGAGTACCGCAGTGCTGGGTCCATTTCGTGAGCCCCGGGGAGAAGTTAATCGCATTTCAGACCGTCGAGAGAGCTCAGTAGAGGTTTGGAAATTTCCTCAATTAAGTTGGCTGGTATAAAACTATTCAGTGCAGACATTAGCAAAAATTTGCATTTATTTTTCACGTGCTGTATTCCAAACACACACCCACAGCGGTGCCGTGCCTGTATCCATTCGTTGGGTGAATTCCCACATGAATTGTTTTATTTTTCTCGTTTTTTATTTGTTTAGTATTTAAATCACATGCTGTGTGCATGCTACAGAGCCTATGAGCAGCAGCAGCACCATGGCAGAGCCACAGCGGATTTCGTTTGAAGATTATTATCCTAGAAGGCATACGTGCCTTTCTCTGCTTAATGATTTAAATCATTTTGTGGAGCACCTGCAATTACGAGAACTACAAATTTTCATTTCACACAATTGACCTTCAAATCGTAAGATCTGTATACAAATCTTTTTTTTCTTTTGAGGCCAGTGAGCACATCTAGCAAACACTGAAACGCATACGTCGCCTAAACAAAGTACGCTGACATTGACGTAATTGATATTCTCTTCGAGGAAAATATTACCTTCCATTCATTTGAAACGTATAAGAAGTCTTCGATAAAAAGTAACAAAGAAAAAAAAATGTAAAACACCTCACCTTTTCGGCGACGTTGCCACGTTTACTCGGCCTTTCTGACTGGTCCGGCTTCGGCTTGCTATGTATACACGTTTTTATGAGGTCTATGTATGGCTGTATCTATCCGCCCATGTTTGGCTCCCTGTCTCTCTCTCTATCTTCGTCCGCCTACCGCCCCTCCCTCCATCTATCTTGTTACTGCCGCTGAGCTGCTGATGAACTCTCTGCCTGGTGCTTCGTCCGTCTATACACAACCATACATCCAGTTCTGTGCCTACTTCTCCTTTTTTTCTTGTTGGCTGTTGGTTTGGTATAGTAAGCGGAGAATAACGTTACTGGCGGCGCAATAAAATCGACCGAACCGAACGAGGAACAAGTCACTTGCCGGCTGAGGCTTGTGTTGCTTTTTCTTCCTTTTGCATAAGATAAATTATATAGCGAAAAAGAAGCCCCCAAGAAGCAGAAATCGACTTTTTGGGCAGAAAACATTTTTATTACGGAATATTCCATAAATAAATTCAACATTATTAGCGAAACATCAACCCACAATTTATTAATCGTTTTCATTCGTTTCGGTGGATAGGTTAAATATTTTAAAATAAATAATATATGGGCAAGCACTCATATTGCATTATTTGTAATGCATAGTATAGCATCTGGAATTTGACTCAAATCAGCTGTATTGAGGAGTACATACTGTGTCAATTTCTATCTGAATTTAGTTGATTACTTTATATTGATTTGCACTTTCAACGTGTTGAAATTCATTGAACATTCTATGTAAGAGTTTGGACTTCGATAACTGTGCCATAATCAAACTAATTTCCATGTATTTTGCATCGAATAAATCGTGTATTTTATAAGAATTGTATAATGGTAATATCAAGACATAATAAAATTGACGGAATGTTTTAGGGTCGAATTTTAGCGTCGAATTAGCCAATCTTGCGAAAGCACGCTAACACACACGTCAAGAATAGACATCACAAAGTTTGGGGTACAGTCCTGCTGAACACTAACAGTCTCTCCCGACACTAGATTCGAACATACGGCAACTGTGTTGTTAGGCCAGCATCGTACCTCGAAACCAGCACCAAATGCACATAGTTTCATTGAAGTCTAAGAGGGTGTTTTGCGTGAAATATCTCTAATACGAATCTAACGTTCTGGAAAATTATGAAACTAAAGTTTCGAGTAGTAAAAACGTCAAAATTGAAATTGAATTGCGCCAATGATTGTGTAGGAAACCCAACTATAAATTTTCAGAAAGAATAGTAACATTTAATCTAGAATGCATAAGCGTGTAATCAACCGTCTATGCAACCAGGGTATGCCCGAAAAGATAACAGTACGAAATGGGACTAAAACTATATGTACACTATACACAAAAAGGGCTGCTTACGATGCTCCCGTTTATCCCTGACGTTACATGGCAATGTAAATACCTATTGCGCAATAGTTGCCCTATAACGAGACGATTTTTACTCAAACTATACGCACCTCGATAGTGTGCTATTATCCCGATCTCCGCTCCATGACGATATAGTGTACCACTTCCGCTTATGTTGTCTGCTTATCAGGGGCCATACCTACATACAAAATCAATTCGCTCCCCTTTCCCTTCCTCTCGTTGAATAGAATTTGTCCATCCCCTTGGTAATGGTTTACATAAAGGGAAAAAAGTATTGACAGCTATGCGGAACTAGATTACAGACATTGGAACCATTATAAAAATCGTTGAAGGACGGAACTTACTTGATTTTCTTTTAATCAGCGACCGGAAAAGAGTAAATGGTGTCTTGGAATGGGGCAGCGGAACAGGTGCAACGAATAAAATATCAAACGTTAAACTGCATGATGCGCTATTGCTGCTTACTGGCTGGTTATGCTCTTTACGATGATATTATTACTATTATTATTGCTATTCTTTGCACACCCGGGGCTGCCATCGGATTTCCAAGGACATTAGTACATTATATAAGGATTTATGTTGTTTCCTTTTCCCTTTTCCATAGTCCGGTCGCGACATTTGGTCCCTTTCTGGCGTATGTATATAATTGTATGTGTGGCAACATTTATTTTTATTTTCACTGTCCCAGGATTTCTTCTTCAACATGTATGAAATATCCTCCATTAGGAATTCAGCAGAATACTGCTGAGACAGACAGAGAAAATTTTATTTTTATGGTTTTAACTTGAGCATGGAATTCTGGATTCAGATACAGCTTTTGATACGCTCTGGCATGATTCGAGTGGCTGTAGTGATCCACTGAATGGCATTGACGAGTTAGAATCAGGACTCGGGGTGGAGTATGCGCCTTTCCTGTACCTATTCCTAAGAATGTATGCTTGTGATTTTCACAGTAATTGTCGGCACTTGTCTGGAACTGAAAACAACGCAATTGAAAAACCTCTAAATAATAATTATTTTTGTGACGCATTCTATAATTAAACTGTAAGACAATATTTTCGAACTCTACTAAGATACTCATCGAGGAATTAAAACGAATTAAAATATTCATCTTGTCTGATGAACACTTTTCTCATTGTTTATCAAAGTTTTCATTTGCCACAGATTAGTACACATTTATTTGAAAGAAATTGTTATGGTTAGAAATTTGATTAAATTTTTTTCTGGTTATTTTTGGTTATTTTCCAATTACATTTTTCTGATTTCACTAGTAAAATATATATAATACAATCATGGTTTTAAATGTAATTTCATGAGGCTTCTTACTTAGAAGGTAATATGGTTAATTTTTACAAGTCGATGGTCATGGGTTCAAGCCTTTGTAGAATCTATATCAAAAAATTAAGCATTGGTTTATTCTTTGATTTCGCTTGAACCTTTCCTTTCCACATAATTGTGCAATAGTCGATATCATCCATTTGACAGAATTTTCACTATTACTGTTCTGAGAAACGTAATGTAGCCTCAAAAAACAACTACAACATGTGCGATATAGATAGTAGGAATGTTGTCAGATTTTAGAGCAAGAACGCTTGAAGTAAGATTTGAAACTATGAGCATCTCACTCGTTTTCAAAAATGACGCTGGAAATAAAATAAAATGCGGAGCATAGCAAACAATCGGATGGATAGGATCAAAGTTTTTGGCTAAATGATCGGTCCATGACAGATAGGGAATATTCCTATGTCGATTTTTTGTTTTATAAATGTTTATCAGGCCACCGACGCTGCTAGGAGATAAATAGAAGGTTTCGAGAAGATCACGCCATCCAACAATCAACAACTCTGATTTCGGTGTTGGGATTCAAACCCAGACCAATAGCGTGGTTGACGAAGGCGTTTTTTTTTTTTGTAAGATTTGGACCACTGCGACCATTATTTTGATCTTTTGTGGTATGACGACGGCGTTACTCGTAGGCAACGCCGACGACCTGTTTTTTTTTAGTAACAGTCTTGGTTTCGATTTATACTACAGTTCCAATCTCCTTCAACACGTTAACTGCATGTTAACTGAAAACTTCAAAAATACAAAGTTAAAACTGTTAAAATTTTAAGTTTAGTTCAGTTCACTATTTTTCGAAGATGCGAAAAATGACCAAGGACAGAATGTGTGACTTAGACTTAGAATAAAATTTTTCTCATCCAGAGTGTAGTTCAAGCAGGTTTTCTAGCTCGAACACTGAATAAATTAGTTACTTTTTCAGTCTTTACTTTGTTGCTACAGTGTGATCGAATTCGTAATTGGAAGATGAATACGAAAGCTTGAGAGATGTGAGTGTTTTTTTTTTCGTTTATATAATAACACTGAACAACAAAAGCGAAAAAAATATTGCCCTCAAAATCAAAATAGTTGCCCTTAAATGATTAAAGCTTTTTAACCAAAGCAAAGCCTTGGTGCTATATTCCGATTCGAAACTTGACCTTCTGTTTACTATACACAGACTTCGTAGCCAACCGTTAAGTGTACAGGACAATTGCGGGGCTAGCGCTACGATCCTACTGACACTAACAGTCTCTCCCGAGTCAATATTCTTGTGAATTTTGATGCCCCTAGGGTATGCAGAAGTGCGTCAAAGCGCTGCAGAGTAATTGCTCACCAGGCTCGTCTTTTCTACTTTAGCTGTTCGGAAAACTCATTCAAGTCTCTGAAAAAATTAGAAGCACTAAAGTTTACAGGAATGGTTAAAAAGCTATAATCTTTATTTTTTTTCTAGTTTGAGTTCCAGGGCAAAACCTGTGTTTACCAGTGTATTAGTCCACAGGCCTTATAATTAATTAAGATTTGTCATCGATTCAACGACCTTTCAGCTTGTCTAGAGGCATGATGTTGATTTAACAACCCAGTCGTTGTATGTTCAAATCCCGACTTGGGAGAGACTCGTAACGGTTAGCCTCGAAATTGTTTTGTATAAGTGAGACTTGTCTGTGAAACCTGTCAAAAAAAAAAAAAAAAAAAAACAAAACAAAACAACTCCAGTTACGTCGGCTCTAATTAGCGAACCTATACATTAGAGAAAAGACAAGACACTCACCGTTAAGGCAACTGTCAACATCAAAACGGATAACGGCAATGCAAAATGATACAACTCGCCCGTTTTGATGTTGACAGTTGCCTTAACGGTGAGTGTCTTGTCATTTCTCTAATGTATAGGTTCGCTAGCTCTAATGGGCCATTTTACGAACTCACAGGTGTCACGGATCCTGCTGATGTTGATTACGTGCGTTATGTCAGCGGTTCCGTGCTTTTTGTCAAAATTCCTTTCATGAATTAAGTTCAGAAACGTCTCACGAGATGGTCTACTCTAAATAAAGAAATCGAGCGATACGTTAACTGCATGTTGACTGAAAACTTTCAGAATACAAAATTAAAACTGTTAAAGCAGATATCAGAAAAAAAGAACTATACGTTTCCATTAAACTCTACTAGAAATTTGAAAAGTAAATATTGAAAATAAGAGAAGTAGTTCACGGTCAAAAATCATGTTGGAAACATATTGAAAATGTGAGTGACGAATGACGAATGTTTCTTGCAGTAAAACTGTCTGGAGTTTGCTCTAATTCAAAGCTGACATAAATTGCGGTGACACGGTGTAGATACAGTTACATTAAACCAAAATAAATGTCTGAAAAACACACTGGCAAAATTCGCCATGCGTGGTATGCTTATTGGAAAACGCATATTGCTCCCTGCTGAGTGAATGCATACCGGTTCCTCTTTCATTCTTCTCTTTTTCCAATACGAAAGACGTTCCCGTCTTCTCTTGAACCGAAAAAAAACATAGAATATTACTAGTTTTTGAATGATCACTGAAACGTTGGGACGTTGGGTGAAGGGTATCAAGAAAACAGTGCACACGCAAGATACAATCGCGTACAGGAGTGAACGAGCGAGGGCACCGAACACCGTTAGGTAGACGGAGAGCCAGACATACGGCAAGCAGTCCTGGCAGACGGAAAGATTCACCAACACAGCCACGCTTGTTGCTGCTTACTTTGCCAGGCTGGTGGTGTGCGATTTCGCGTTTCCCATTGTGGAATAAAATGTCAGCCATTTCGCATTGAAAATGGTTACGCTGCAAAATGTTCAGTGGTTGACGTGTTCGTAATAAGTGTAAATATCGATTGTATTGTGTTAACGATTGTGTGGGAAATCATTGTTTTGGATTTCGAAATTGGTAAGTGTAATAAAATTGGAGTTTAGATAAAAATGTTTTTTTTTTTATATTGTTTCAATAAACTATCGAACAAGGCTACAGCGTAACCGTTTTCACTTCTTATGCACACAGTCTAGCGGCGAAACGGTGAACTTGTTCGCTCATTCTGGCTGGCCTACTCCGATGCAGAGCTGCCATGTAAGGTTCATTTTTTTTACGTTAAGCATGTATTAATGTTTCAAATTAGTATCTATATGTAATTTTTAACATTAGTGTTTTTGTTAGTGATTGGTTGAGAAACACTAGCACTGTTATTAGTATGTAAATTCACAAACTATTTCGTAAAAAGAAAGTCGTACAAGTAAATCGGTGGCACTGCGTTATTTGTTGCAGGTTTTCGTTATTCTCTCTCTATTCGCCGTATGCTGGTGTATGTTTTTTACGGTATCGTTTGAACGCATAGAGAGTGGAAAGCAGAAGGAACATCAAGCAACGTAGGAAACCCGTCTTCTGGTGCTGTGAGCTGGCAAATGGCACACACAGCGCAGAGCAAGAGAGTGTGGGCTTTTGCGAGAGAAACGATCAGCGAGAAACCCGAATGTGATTTGATGGTCGAGAAAAGAAAATGGCCGCCGTCGCGTGTGTGTACATCAGCACTTTGAAGGCGCTCTTGGCATAGACGTTTTGTTTTTCACGTAATTTTTCACCTTCTAAGCGCGGTTCATCGACACGAACGTGGCGCAAGAATTCGGTTTCTGCTGTGATTTTTCGCGTGTGTTCCGGAGTTCCAGGGCAGCCGCAGCAGCAGCAAACCCCGTGTATCGGACAAAAATAAACCGTGGATCTCCCGGGGAAAATAAGAAAAAAGTGTACTCTCGACCGTATCCGGAATAATCGGTTCTTCGTTTTTTCCTTGCTTGCTCGTTCGATTCCTCTTCCTCCTTGCGGGACGGGCTTGAAACGCAGAAGAGTGCGCTGCCGATATTCCGTCAGACCAAATGAAGTTTCGTATGAGTAGAATTTCATATTTTCCAGTGCTTTGGCCACATGCGTTCGATTTTTTTGTTGCTTTCATCCGCGAATTGCGAATGTGAGTTGATTTTGAGTGCGGTTTGGAAAACGGAACGGGATTCAAAGTGAAGTGTGGTGTGGAGCAATAGAAGAAGAAAAGGTAGAAGAAGAACAACGCAACAACGGCAGCAACAACAATAGCAGCAGCAACGGCAGTACCAGTATCAAGCAGAAGAAGAAAAGGCGAATTTCTGGGTCTATTTCGCGATCGCGAGGATGAAGTGAGTGATGGGCTCGGGAAACGGGCAAATTCTGTAACCTTTTGTTGTCAAATTATTGTGCAAATATTTAATGATTGGAAATATTCACATGAAAATACTGAAGTGCAGTGTAGAAACTTTCCACCAAAGCCAGCTGCTTTGAGGTTGTCTGAAAAAATTTGTGTTGAGTGTGCAAAATGTGATTTCTCTTGCAAACTGTGTGGATTCCTGATGTGTGAATTTCAGGTCAACGTGGAAGGTTGTTTTTCCATCTTTTATGAACTTCAGCATTAACTTGGTTTTTGAGAAACCCGCAAGTTTCTTCAAACTGAGCAACCATAGAACAGGTTTGACAGTATCACATGGTTCAAAATCAGGCAGCAGCTGTTAAGTAGGCCATCGACGTGAAGGGAATATATCAGAACGCAATAACAACATGTGACTCACAGCGTGCGTTAATTGGCCTGAGATACCCATGCCAATTTTATGTGACACATTAAGAAAAGTTTTAGGGACGATTTGGGAATTTGGAATTTTCTTGAGCATTGGAAAATATTCAGTAAAAAATCACTATAAGCTCTCATCTATGAAAATTCTAACATGATGTAAGAATTACAGTTATGATTACGGCATCAAAGACGGCCGCATATTTGCTAAATAAGAATTTCTTCGAGTGAAAAAAGATCTGCGCAAAAAGTTATGCTGTTAGTGTAGAACTCTTTTATTTTTGAATAATAGTATTAATTAACTAGGTACAAACCTGATCTATAGAAACGTAAATCATAACAATGGATACCATTACCTGTATTTTTATAATACGTACTTCAATAATTATTGTGTAATTTAATTAAAATGTTGTTTTTCATCTCAAAATATAGCACTACCTTATTGGTAAATTTGCCAAATTTCGAGCTTTAGATTAAATGTATACTGCACGTGTTTTATTTTTAAGATGAAGAATCCAAATTTTAAACAGAGCAGTATAGCTAGCTTTATTTGACGTGGCTGTTGAGTTTAAAATCGTCGAATGCAAAACAAACTTTACTACTAAACCCTGCCAAAATTTGTTTGAGTAAATTACGTTACATTAGCTGTTAGCAAGCACTGTTTTTTGTAAGTTTTCAAATTAAAACATGTTGAAACATTAATGTTCCATTCTGAACAGTTTTTATTAGTTTAACATAATTTAATTTCATTTTGCTAACCGGATAAAACACCCAGCCTACGGTATCCTAAATTTATTACAATTTATTTACAATATCCTTTGCGCCATCGTCGCCTACTCCCATTCACCCACGTTTCGCACGATGACGTCCCGCTAGACATACTCGTTGTGGATTTCCTTCGTTGGCCGTTTCGTCGCGTTTTTGGCTCGGTTCCACATTGCACGCAGTAGCAGCACAAAACGTGGAGCTCAGCAGGGAAGCAAAAGTATGTCTGGGTGTGTCCTACATAAAACATTTTGAATGACGAAAATTATTACCATTCCAACGTAATATTCTCCCTGCGATTATGGCCCTGGTGAAGGCTGCAAACTCTATTCTCTTTTACTGCAGCTGCGACATTATTCTTGTTTTCTTTGTTTTTTTTTTTGTGGTGAATTGCGTTTCTCGATAGACTCGTGGGCTGCAGTGTTACAGCAAAAAAAGTTGAATATATTGCACCTCCAATTGCATAATAACATTGCAAAGTTTGGACTTATTTTTGATACATCGAGAAGGCATTTTATAAAATAATACTTGTTGGTGTCTGAATAAAATATTACAACTAATAACGAGATATTATCTGCAATAAAATCATGCGTGGTCTATTGAACAGGTTATCTAACCATAACTGTTTCTCTCATTGATTTTAATAGCGTTTATGTCTTTTGTGCATTATATTTTATATGTTGGAAAACATGCTTTAATTGATCAACTAATAGATTCGACGAATAAAAGTTGAATGAGAAGTTTTACAGAATTAATGATGAATCTGAAAATGTCTTGGTGAGTCATAGTAGAAAGTATATAAACTAGTATACGAGAAACAGTGAACGGACTCTCATATCCGATTTACGCACTACAAGCTTCCTTATTGCGAATGTTTTATTATTGCAAATAAATTCAAATGGACATGACTGTGGTATATGGCCGAATTTAGACGAAGGTAAATTTTATCTTATCTTTATGGTATCTACCGTGCTGCTCTGCTAGGCACGCAAATCTATAAATCTACAAAAAGTGAATGATAAACACAAGCTTCTAGCATTTTTTCTACATATTTATAAAACATGCGTGAAGAAAAATACTAAGCTTTTCTTCAAAATAGCGTCACTTGATAGAAGGTACATTTTAACTCGACATAACAATTTTATTGGGCTGCAAATGTTTTCGGAAATAGTATCCAAAGAGTACTTGAACGAAATTAAATAACCTTCTTAGTCAGGCAAGGTCACTTTAATAACATGGTATTTTAGAAATGATTTCTTGAAGCTGTAGTCGATCTTAGTAATAAATATCGAAATATTACGTGTTTTTTTTTTGAAGAAGATTTTTGTGAAACTTTCAAAGATCATGAAGAAGACTTTAAAACCGTATATTTAATTATAACATCTGAACTTTTGATTATAGCCTCATCAAACATGACAAAGATTCTAAGATCTCCCTAAAGCTAGAAGTACAAAGTTAGCAGAACAAATAGTTAATAGTTTGAAAAATTTGTGCTCATTTAAAATTGTTCAAAAAAAGGGTTGCTTCAAATTTTTCGAAAAGCTTTTACCTTCGAGACATCAAATTAGTCGAAGTTCATGGAAGCGACAATAAATTAACCTATTGTGACGGGGACTGTTATTTTTTTTTATATTGATACAGAGAATATCGCAGGGAACGGTTGGTTTCTATTCATGTCGTCTGTGCTAGGGATTTTCGTATGTGATTGGTTCATTGTTCGGGTATATTTGTCCTTAAAACTTTTTATCAATTTTTACCGCTTTGCAATGAAATAATAGTAATAACTAGCATATTGCAAAATTGTCTAACATTTTATCTATTCAGCAACATTTTGGTTATCGTTATTCATCATGTGGTGACGCTGTTATTAACGTTTGAAATCTGACGCAACATTTGCCAGTTTCAATTTCTATTTTACAATTTTACAGAACGCATCCCGCATACCGTTATATCGAAGTTTGCCTGAATATTGTTTCTTAATTTTACACGTGATTTTTCTGAAGGATGATTGTACTGTATGAAAGTGTCGTGATTCAAAGAATTAGATATCTGACTCAACCAATTATCACTTGAGCTCATAGGCCTGCTGTTTAGATATGCGTTTGGTTTGAAATTTTTTCTCGCGCAATTTTTTCTAGATACATGAAATTCGGGAGTTGGAAACATTACCTCAACCACAAATGTTGTCAAATGCCATATCAAAACAATGCCGCTACTAATGCAACAGAACTGAAAATTTTCAGTTAGAGTCGTGTGATGTAGCTTCACCGCAAAAACGATTTCGGCAATAGAAATACACTAAGAAGAAATCACGCGAGGGATGCTTTCCAAACTCGTTTGGGCACGCGTAAAAAAGACATTTTAGAGTTGGAAATATAACGAAAAAACGTCCTAAAATGTTTAAACATGGCTTAAATTCGATAATTGTTTTTATTTTGGTTTGAGCCGAAATATATCAGATCCATGGATATATAAATAAAACATTAGTTCTGAAATTCGCAGTTGACAAAATGTTGGTTGGAATTATTTGAACTTTGCGAACATCACCTACGTTATTTTGATTCAAACCGCTAGTGAACTTTGGTATTCAACTGCAATTAGGCAATTAGGGGCCGTCCACATTCCACGTGGACAGAAAAATGGTCATTCAAGACCCTCCGCCCCCCGACAACCGTGGACATTAAAAAATCTTATCACTTATCTGCTGCGGTCTTAAGGAAGCATGTTCGAAGATTATGTGGAAAGCTTCGTAGTATGATAAATAGGGGAATCGCTCTTATATTCATCTCAACATCTATATCCATCTCATTGCTCTTATTTGTCCAATTTATTGTTATAATAAAGTATTATTTTACCTCTCGATTAAGTCGAGTAGTCGGGAGTTAAGAAAATAAAAGCGACGACAAAAATATAGGTGCTAAGATGAATATTGGCGTGGTTCCCTTACTTGTTATTCTTCGAAAAACTTTAGAATCGTATTTTTTGATTTATTTTATTTTGAAAATGTTTTAGCTTTTAAGCCGTTTGACCAATTTAAGATCTTTCTACGACAAGTAAAAGGCCTAGGCCTTTTAAGGAAAATTATGAGATCGTACAATAGTTTATTTTAACGTCATTGGAAATATAAAAGACGATATATTTTCTTCTCATCAATTCAATTTATCCGCTCTTTATACATCTTGTAGTACTGAAGCGGTTCATAAGTTTAAAAATTGATTTAAATTTGATCGGCAATCAAGTCATGATTCATTAGGCAATTAAAGAACTTTTCCTTAAAAGTAGCGGTTGCCTGAAAATTTTTCGCTGTTAGATGGCACAGCTAGGGGAATTGAATCGTGTTTTTATAATATTTTCCCGAATCGTGATAAAATCGACACGTCACTATAGTCTAAACAATACTGCTAACAAGAGACAATAAAACAATTATCTAATTACACCCGAAATTCTTGAAAGGTTCTCAACATATGCTCAGCATGTTTGAAAAATGTTTCCAAAAAACGAGGAGGCCACAAATGGAATGATTTCAAGTTATCTCAAATATGTATAGATGAAACGACTCTAAAAATCCGAATATCTGTAGAATTTTATTATAAGCCAATGTGTTTTTTGGCAGAATTCCATTAAAAAAAAACGTTCCACGTGGATAATATAATTGCCCCCTTTCCCTTTCCGTGGACAAGCGTGGACATTTGTGTATCCCCTACCCTCCTTTAGTTGTCCACGTGGAATGTGGACGGTCCCTTAGAGGAAAAACTAAATGCAATTCTTCGTAGTTTTTACTGTGAAAGGATTTTTCTAAGTTTGTAAAAAAAGCTTTTTTCTACAATTTTCTTGTTTTACACTTAAGAAAAACTTGAAGAATTCTTTTACCAATAACAATGATTACTTTCATGACCATTGTTTGTGATTGCTACTCTAAAATCAAAAACTTACACTTCTCAATGACATGCATAAAGTAAAGCCTTGGTGCTGCATTCCGATTCGGAACTCGACCTTCTGTTTACTATATACTGACTTCGCAGCCAACTGTTAAGTGTACAGGACAATTGCGGAACAAGCGCTACGATCCTAATGACATTAACAGTCTCTCCCGAGCCTAGGCTCGAACCTACGACGACTGGCTTGTTATGCCAGCATCGTATCTCGAGACCAGCTGGGAGATAAATGACATGCATATTTCACGCAATTTTTTGTGTTGGTAATAAATAACTCGTTTGGGAGCACATTTTTCCTCGAAAAATTTTTGATTGCTTGAGAGCTTCTGTGTGTGCTTCGTGTAATTTTCCTAAATGTCAAGTAATCAGGAGTTACAAACTGAAAGGGTTAAAATGTTACTAATAACTGGACTCAGATGTTCTGAAACCACCGAGGCATAAATGATTCTTGCTATTTCGCGATTTTTTATAAGTCAACCAGATCAACAAAATTGAAAAATGAATACCTTTTACAAAATGGTTTGAAATTTCGGACATAGTTGAATTTGATTGAATTCAACAATCAAAATGTTTTGTAGTATACTTATAATAATCACTTGTTTTTGGAGCTTTTCCGAATTTGGTATCTATTAAGATAGCAGATTAATGTTCAGAATTTACAGTAACGCTTAATTCAAGCTGTGGAACCGGTTTAAACTAGTGCCTAAACTGGTTAAAATATCCTAATATATTGCTTTATTACCTTACCACTCTGTTCAAACAGGTTTTCCAGCAGACGGCAGAAAAAAAATAACCTGACTCATGAGAGTTGATTGCATTTTTTTGCCGTCGATATTTTGGCACGTTGCCCTGCTTGCCGCAATGCCGCATCTACCGCATGGGTGACCAGCACATTTGGCAGTGGTTTAACGTTGCTCTAAGTCATCATCGTCATCAGCTGCCTTGAAAAGTCAATTATGAAACAGCAGGCCGCCGGTTTTTTTCCTGTATTATTGTTATTACATATTCCGTAAACTTATTGGGGTACCTTAGTTCTCAGTTAGCAGGTTACAGCTTGGATGGTTTCAATTTTAATTACTATACATATGTGTTGGCTGTGCATGTGCTTTGCAGAGAATTTTCATCTGCTTGAAAGTGTATCAGCACGACTTACGCACGTACCTAATTGTTGCTTGAAATAAATAAAATATAAAAAATTTCAAAACACACCACCCCTTCATCGTTGGCTTTGCCGTTTTCAAGAAAATTTTATCAAGATGGCCGACCTATGAGTATACCTAATAACATTACCTCGCTCTTGGCTTCTCGTTCGCATTTCAGCTGCGGCCTGTGTGCGAATGTGTGAGCTACTTTTGGCGAATGTTGGCTAGTCGATGCTTACAAACAAGTCTCGTGGAGGAAAATTCCACACACAGCATATATGCTTCGCATGTTTGCCAGCGCTGAAGGTTGTTTTTCTTATTCAGCAGTTGGGATTTTCTTCCGATGCCTCTACTGACTTCATTGTGTATTTCTTTCCTGCGCCTCTGTAGACTGGGTCGTGGTTTGGAATCACCCAAGTCGATATCTGAGAAGAAACTGAAGCAATAAATGATGAAAATGAAATGATATTCGTTGTTTTCGCGGACACTCTGCATTTGGGACAAAATAACGGAGCTCGGTCTGAACTTCTTATTGTTTCCATTAGGGAATTTCCGCTGTAAAAAGAAAAAAACTCTGCAAAGTATTTTTCATTTGCAGTGGATAGTTTGAGAAGAAAGGTATAAGTTTAACGTTGCTTGCTGCTACCATTTCTCTAATAGCAAGAATTATGTCTTTTACATGACATTTTATAGTATTTGCACAGATTTGTTCACTATGCGCTATTTGTCCAATTTCTTTAAGTACCATTTTCATTTTACGAGTTCGCACTCTGTGTACCGGTGTGCTTTGCCCCTTCATCTAGACATTCCGGTTATTCTGGAAAAATCACTTTTTGTCATTTAACCGTGTGCGTGTGTTTGGTGAGCATGGCACTTGAATCTAGCTGCTGAATATCGACTGGGTTGGGCTCGTTGTGTTTGCAAAGGAATGACGAAACACCGGTGGTAATCAAACGCACCAACGCAGACGACTAGAAGAGCGATGAAGAGTAGGTGCTTCTGAGAAAGGTAGAGAAGAATAATACGGCCGAAAAAGAATAACACAAGAGGGGTAAAACATGAACACTTGAATCAGGTTCAGACCTACAGAAGGTGCATGGCTTAATAACCACTGTGGTTGACCCCGAATGAAGTATCATGATTTGAAGTTGAAGTAAAAGAAGAAACTGCAAGAACGTCATGCAGCGTTGCCATGGTTTGCGATGAATTTGGACTAATCCTTTTAAAGCTTGTGAAGGGTATTCGGAAAAAAAATTAAAAAATGTGAACATTAACCTCTATACTACATTTTTGACTCACCAAAAATCACACTTAATATCATAAATCATAGTTTTTTTGTTCCGAATACGGTTCTAATGGTGTTTTTTTTCTCTAACAGGTGCAGAAGGTGATTTCCAGCAGTTTTCTTCTTTTTCATTTTGCTACATCGTCCACCGAACACGTTACAATTGGAATGATGCCCTCATATTCGACCGATGGAGTGATAGCGTAATGATTGTGCAAGTATAGTAAATGTAAATAGCTGTGTATAGTAGCCGATAAGCTAAAAGTGGAAAAGTGAAAAAAAGTGATTATTTCTAAACATAGCTATAACATACTACTGAAATAATCCACCAGAGTAATTTGTTGTTGTTAATATACGAAAAATAAGTCAGTCTTCATGAAGAAACGAAAAAAAATCTGCTAGTTGTTTCGTTGGTGATGGTAAGTGAAATTTTGTGCACAGTGAAATCATCACAGGGCAAGCTTGAAACCGAGAATAAAGCGAAGAATTGTTGCAGAAAATGAAAATGATGTTGTGAAGTGCTTGCCAGTGTTGTAGCCTTTGGCAACCGAGCTTTAAGCAAGTGAAGTGATTTTCCAGTAAAGTGAATCATTTCAAGCAATCAACTGTGTGCAAACAACTACGGAAAAATATGCTGACTTCGGAATGAGATGGAAGCGGCTATACGTTCAGTGCAGCAGGTTGGGCCGCCAGGCCAGAGGGCCGACACTGGCCCTTCGCCGCAGCCTCCTCCAACGATGTCATTTCAGCAGCGTGTGCCACCAGGCGCTGCGCAAATTCATAGGTAATGTCAAATTTTCATTGATATACCATCACAACAAAAGAATGCTCCTATGCAACAAATCAAATTGATGATTGAAATATTGAAAGCTGTTAAATGACTGATGTATGTAAACAATAATAATTCGTACCAGTAAATTATACTGTTTGTAGCTCACTTCAGCTTTTGTTGTCATTTTTTTTTCAATTTTATACTCGATCGATTATACAGATGTATATTAGGGCGCCAATGGGATGTATAATTAAAAAAAAACGTCTACTCGAAAAAAGGTCCAATGTAAAATTTTAGCTCAATCGGATTAAAAGCGGACAAGGTTTCAACTATTTGACAGATGAAAAAATGCACATGTTCATTGTCGATATCGAAAATTGTTTTTTGATCCTAAAACTTTTAGAAATGTATGAAACGTAACACCGGATACGTTATAAATTTAAAAAAATAATCGACTTTCTGGAACTTCAAAACTCTTGAGCTGAGGCCAATGGAAGGTATGAAATAAAAAAACCTCCAAATTTCGTTTAGTGGAAAGCTGAAAAGTTTTGTCTTCTCGAAAAATATCCGCACAAAAAATTTCAGCTCAATCGGGATTGGGAAACAGGTGCCTCAATTTTATTTAAATTTATTTAAAAAAAGGGACTTTCTGGGACTTAAAAATTTCTAAGCTGGGAAACTCCCTCATTTTGAACATTCCTAAATCCCCAGTCGATTCTTTCCAAAAAAAAGAAAAAATCGGATAACACAAGATCTCGACGTTTCATGCATTCCTAAGACATTTGGCATAAAACACAAATTTTTGGATATCGACAACTTCATGAACCTACATGTGCATTTTTTCATCGATCATAAAGTTGAAATTTTGACCGCTTTGAGGCACGTGTTCCCGGAGTCCGATTGAGCTGAAAATTTGTATGGGAATTTTATCCGAGAAGAGGAAACTTTTGAGCTCTACTACTAAACGATACTCGAGGGCCATTTTTTTTTCATACATCCCATTGGTAACCTGATATATATGGTACATATGCCATTGAGTATATTTTTCAAAAGACACAATTAATGAAAACACTCGAATAATAATTTATTGCTTGGAATATATTATTTATTATATAATTCATTGCTTGGAAAGTTTTAGAACGTGAACGTGGTAAGAAACATGCACAAATTTTAGTACAAAAACATGTACCACTTTTGTTCTAGAAAAAAAAGTGTAAAGATAAAAGTGGTACATGTGTCTGAGATATTCAGCACTGAACGTTTCGCAATCTGGTTATCCTGAAACTTTTCGTTTTTTTTTCTATATGCTGTGTCACCAGGTAATCCTCCGTAAGATCTGGAACTACCGTATGAGAGGTCAATTTTCTAAAGTGGTCATAGAGCTTTCTGTTTTATCCAAAACTACTCCTGGAGGGTTAAATAGAAAGAAAATCATCTTTTGACCGGAATGTGGGATCCAGAGTGAGTTTCCCTGAGCTTCCAAATTTTCTCGAAATCACTTTTGCGGTGTCAACTAGAAGGGAAATGATGTTATGATCGAAATACGACCTAAGGTGGCCAATAAGTGGCCCATCGGGAGATGAGATACTCATTCGTTGAAAAAGGACCATATCTAGTTGACCGCCGTAATAGCAGTTTCTACCGTAATTCCCTAGAAAATGAAGAACACTAAAACCAGTTTTAGAAAATTGAACTCGTCCATGGTAATTTCGAATTTTCCGAAGACTACCTGGTGGCAACTTTAACGGGGGACCCTACTCTGAAAAGTTGAAAAATAATGAATTATGCTCGGATATTTTGACAATCGATTAAGATGTATATGAAGATGTATTTTGCATGCCGTAGATTATATTTAAGTGAGTTATTACGCTGTTGACAGCGTTTTTCACGAAACCATGTTTTTTCAACTGGTGGTAAGTTTTTCTCAGCATCTACTGAACTGATTTGGCTGATTTATTTTTTCTAGCATGTAAAAATGGATTATCTAACTTGTTACATAGCCGTCTTTTGAAATCTGATTTTTCAATTTTTTTAGGATTTTTTAAATAGTGATTTTGCATGATTTTTTTTTACTTAAATGGACGCTATTTTATAAATTTTTGGAATTTTCCAAAACAGCTATGTAACAGGTTAGTTGATCCATTTTCACAAGCTGTGAAAAAAATGCAGCCAAATCGGTTCAGTAGATGCTGAGAAAAACGTACCGTTGAAAAATATGGTTTCCAGATAAACGCTGCCCACAATGCAATACTTATTATATTTGTATCCAGTACATGCTCATTTCAAGATGGCTTGACAAAGTTTTTTTTTTAATTCTTTTAGCACCAACATTTAGTGGTTTCGAAATCCAATTTGTGGTAATTTGTGGTTGAGTGATTTCTGAGAAATTTTCAGAAAACTGAGTCAAGCCATCTCTGAAAATGATTTCGCTTCAAATGAATCGGACAACGATGATATATACATCAATCGAAAGCTCTTAATTTGTGGTTCACGAAAATTTAGTTTTTGTAGGCATATTTCAGATTAAAATAATTAAAAAACTATTATTTAAATTTTTGAACATTGTTTACCTCTTGTTGTCAACACCGACCGTACGCGGCGCTGATAGACCATCAAGATGATTTTTTCTCAGAAAGCTTTCGTGTAGCGATGAGTATGGTGAAACTAGAGATACTCAGAGGGAGAGATATGCGGTGTGCCAAACGATCCGTCAAAATTGGAGCCAAACGAACAAGAAAGGTAACACCATATTGAGCCCAGTACATGCAAAATATATCTCCAAATACACCTTAATCAATAGTCAAAATACGCGAACACATCACCTAACTCTAAAAAAGATCCAAAAAAAAATCATTCCGATTTCAGGAAAATAGCCTAAAGTGGTGTTTGGCCAACAACTCAAATACTTGCGAAAGTGGAATCCCATATGTCATTTGGAATTTCGAAATGGCGACTTCCAGTTTCTGTAAAACAGCTTATTTTGTGTTTCCGTTCTGTGCGTTCAGGTGTTCATTGCCAAATTAATGAGTTTTTTTAAAACAACAATAGAGTTGAAGAAAGCGATATTAATGTCTGATGGAGCTGCCTCACAATATAAAAATAGAAAAAAACTTTGCAAGTCTTTGCAAGTTCAAAACAAAATATAACGTCGATGCAGAGTGGCATTTTTTTGCGACTTCTCATGGTAAAGGCCCATGCGATGCAATTGGTGGCATATCAAAACGAATGGCACGAAATGCAAGTTTAGCTAAAGAACATGAATGGTCTTATCAAAAAATGTCATTTAGTTGGGTATCATATGAAGAATATGAACAAGGAGTAACAGAATGGAGCAATATTTTCAAAAAACCTATAATAATAGCTGCCACACAAAAGTATTACTCTTTTGTTCCGATTTCAGAAAATAAGATACAAACGAAGCTGTTTTCAAAAGATGACGAATCATTTACTTATGATGTATATAAAATATAAGGTTAACTAGTTCTGTAAAGTATCTATGTCATAAAAAAATATGTTCCTAAGATAATAAAACTCGAAAATAAATATTTGATTCTTATATATATTTATATCACTTAGAACATTTAACTCTTTTCTTGAGAACCGTTCTCCCAATCGTTTTGTTGTCAAAGAATGAATCGTATATTTTTGATCAAGCATTCCAATGAACGTATGGTTTTTGCTGGAGAACCATGTACAATTTAAGAAAAACGTGAATTTTCCTAAATAATTATAATTTTTCGAGCTTAAATTAGAAATAACTCGAAAACCAATGCCTTTAGAATGTTTACTACCAAGAGCTTTTAGATTCAAAATGACTCTCTGCATCTTTTAAAATCATCAGAATACAAATATTTTGAAAAATGTTTGAATTAGAATTTTTATAAAAAAAATTAATCTACCATAAAAAAAATATTTTTCATTTCTCCATCCTGGACTTTGTTTTAAAAGTTGCGTATTAACGTCAAGTTTCTTTGAAAAAAGAAATGAAAAAAAATTCAACTCTTTTTTTTTTTAAATTGAAATTTAATGCTTATTTTTAACTTCTTTTGGTCAAAAAAATATTTTTTGTACAGTGGATTTTTTTTATGGTGCATTTTCGATTCGCTACAACTCATTCTCAGACAGTTTTTCTATACAACCAACGGTTTCTGAGCTACAATGCTTCGAACAAAACCTATGCCGAAAGGCATACGCCCTTCTAGAATGTAACTCATGGGTGTCAAAAATCTCTCCACCTGTGAAAAATGCTCAGTTTGCTAAGCCAAATACGTGTGCAAAGTTTCATTCAAATCAAAAATGGTCGATTAAATTTTCGCGTATTTCCAGGCGATTTGAAATGATTTTGCTCAATTGGTTTTTCATGGATATTTTAGTATATTATTGCGTATGCATCAATTGATGCAACAAACCCAAAAAGTGTAAAAATGACACATGTACCAATTTTGCCCTAAACGTCTCAAAAATATATATGACGTTTTTCTCTTTATAATGAATCAGCAACGAAAGAATCTATACAGATCGGCCTCAATTATATATGAACAGCAAGTACCATAAAAATAATGGAAATAATGAAAAAACAAGTTGATGTTTAGGGTTGTAATGTGTTGATGTCTGAGACTATAGGTGAGTTGGTTAAAACAAAATTGTTATTTATTCAAAAACAACAAAACATTCACGCGAAATGAACAAAAAAATTATATATATTGAAAAAATGGAGACTATATATAATCGAGCAAGACCTGTACCAGTTTTGAAAAAGATGCGTTTTCTAAGTAAAACGTAAGTTTGGAAAAAAATGAGACTCCACAGCAATAGATTTTATCTATCTCATTAGCGTGGGCAGGAAAGGGGTGTAGCAACGGTTGAATTTGTCTCAAATACGAGGTATATTCATGTGCAATTAATTTGTCTGTATCACAGTGGCGTAGTTCAAGGTTATACTTTCGGGTAATAGAAATATTTTAACTTTATCTTCGGTACAAGTGGTCCAATCCTGCAACCATAAAACAAAGTTGGAAGAGGATTTATCTATCTATCGTTTATTGTTAATGTGGGACCATAAAACCATAAAACAAAGTTGAAAGAGGATTTATCTATTTATCGTTTATAATTATTTCGTAGCCGCAAGGTTACAGAGTCCACTTTAACCAGTGATACGAATCTTAGTATAATCAGGCCATTTGGTTGTCATAGCACTTTAAACGGGTTATTTTTAGGGTCCCCACCACATATATGTGGAAGGGTATACCCTTCCTGCACACTGAATTCTACAGTACCTCTGTTGACTCTCCTCCTAACCAAAATAAATCCGTCTTATAATAAAACTGTAACGTGTGATAGATAGTTCTCTTCAGGTAATTGTAATTCGGCGATATTGGTAGGGAATGAAAAGAGGCTCGGTATAGTAGAGCAATAAATTTGAAACGGAAGGGTGAAACTCACACACAAGCACAGATATAAATGATAAGCGTATCACTTACTTCAATAGTGATTTTGCCAGAAATAGGAAGTGCGGAGTACAGAAAACACCTGGGCAATATCACAAAAGATCAAATGTCTCCGATCGCAGTGATTAGTCCATACAGTAAAAAAAATTAAAAAATATTTCTCCGCTTATTGAGTTTAATTCGATTGAGCGACCTCTCACTAATACAATTTGTATTGAAATGAAAATTACGCCCTTTTCAAATCTCAGACTTGTTTTTTTGGTCATGCAAATTGGTAGGCAGATATTTATACCTGCAAAGTACCATCGAAATCTGAGAGACTAAAACCAATTACTGGTCGAGTTTGTATGAATTTCCTAAGAATATCGGTCATTTTGACATAGAATGGACATAAGTCAAAGATGCTACCAACGGTATTTTTTCCATTTGGAACATCATAACGAACAAACTGGCGTTAACCGTTTTGATGTTTTTTTTTCTGGTCTGTTCTTTTCTGGTCTGTGGAAGCATTGTGTATATAACAATGGTTCTGGCGGCAATGGTTGATCCTTACCGTAAAAAAAACAGTCAGTTGAACTCTTAGTTTATAAGTAATTCAATCTTCAGTGATAATTTTCGCACCTTTAGCATCTAACTAAAATTCTGGAATTTTCAAAAGAGCGACAAAGCATGCGAGACGCCTCTCTGCAATTGTTTGTCTAGAGATTAGATGTCAGATGTTTTACTTATCTATAGCAAAGCATGACGTGGAACCACGTAGATACCGCGTTTAAGTTTCTAAAGCAGGTATTAGACGAAGCAAATATTTGCTATTTTTGGTACGATTTTTATTTGCACAAACTCTAATCTGTATTGAAAAATAGCAAATATTTGCTTCGTCTAATACCTGCTTTAGACACGTGTAAGCTTATTTTCCATCATAATTTATTTCGCCTAATTGAGGCGTACGCTGCCTGTAATCGCATAATTGTAACATGCTACATTTTATAGATTTCGGGCTTTTTATTGAGAAATGCTTAGAATAGTATGTACTTTTTACATCTGAAAAAATATACTTATGTTAATTGAAAAAAGTCGTAAAAAATACCAAGTTGTTTTGTCACATAGCGGAAATAACCGTATAATTGTCACACTATTTAACTTTTTCAACTTTTTTGTTAAAAAGCTTCCATTCAAATCCACATCTGCATCCTTTGGAACTCGGAAGTTATTCTGGTCCGGTAACCAACTATCGGTGATTCGTTTCTGATATTCAGCTCATGCTTGTCGAATACAAGAGAAACTTTATTTCCCATGTGATATATTCCAAAAGTACCTTTTAAAGTGACGGCGTAAAAGTATCATTGCAAAAATTTCAACCAATTTGACTTCAAAAGTAATTTTCAATGTATACATAGTAAAGTAGTGCTTTCTTCCTGATACTAAGGTTATTTTAAGTGTCTTTGTGCAAGAATATATTGGGAACAATGCATTTAAGGACAAAATATAAAAGTGTCATTTTCTCGAACAACCAATTTTGCAAGTGGTACCAATCATGCGATTTTGGGCAGTACGCCTTATAGCTAAACATTTAACTTATAAGACCGTGACGAGCCGCGCTTCATATCGCTCTAGTATCTCCTTATTGCTCAAATTTCATAAAAAATTGTGTGTTATTCACCACCGTACTTTTAAGATAACTGCAATCTCTAGTCCAATGATGTCACATGGCACCACTCGCGGGTTTAGAAAAGATCATCCGATACATTAAAACAGCAAACCACGAAACATATTAAAATAAAAAGTGTGGCAGTGTGTCTTCTATGTCAGACCTGTTGTATACGTTAAAAATCTTAACATGAGTAGAAAAAATCACAGGAGGGTTGTGTGCAAAGCCACGACCGCAAGGTTGAAGTAGAATACTTCTACACAGCTCTACTTACGGCTGTACATTAACCTACGGCCGGGCGAATCGGTTCCGGCCGCTTTTCGCGTTTAGCCTGGCAGAGGCCTTATGCGCACAACACAATAGAAAGGTGTTTTCACATTGAAAATTAAACACGGCTTTACTGGAGTAAGTGTTGGCAAATGCATCTACCGCTAATACCGCCGCAATCGTACGAAAGCGCGTCGTTTCATGTGGGGAATAATATCAACAACGAAAAATGACGCGCGTCTAAAGCCTGTATTACACTCTTTGACCAAGCGTCAAATATTTGTCACTTTTTGACAGATAAAAATTTGGTCGAAGATAATTGTTTGTCACTCGCTAATTTTAACATGAGGCAAACACGGGCAAACAACAACCATGATGTCAAATAAATTTGACCATTATGTCAGAAGGTCAAATATTTGACCATTAGACAAAAAGTGTACTACAGGCTTAAGCACACCCGAACTGTTTCGCCGTGCCGCTTCCATTTACTTGCTTATAACATCCGCCTCATGGAAGTACCGACTTTACCTACCGCTGAGGCTGTTAC
Organism: Wyeomyia smithii; assembly: GCF_029784165.1. Classification (NCBI taxonomy): domain Eukaryota; kingdom Metazoa; phylum Arthropoda; class Insecta; order Diptera; family Culicidae; genus Wyeomyia; species Wyeomyia smithii. The sequence continues at coordinate 171,330,091 of NC_073695.1, read as the reverse complement.
CATACTGCTACTGGTACCCAAAACTATTAATTCTTCAAATTAAGTGTTTTATTTGTCCTCAAAAGAACAATTGTTCAATTCCATATCGGATATAATGCAATCGCATCTCTGTAATATTACCGACAGTCATATTCTTCTGAACATAATGATCCAACTTTTCCATTAGAGGAAGTGCCGGCTGATGTACGGCAAAAATCTCGCCCGATCGCTCGCGTTGGCGTTCGTACTCAGGCAGAGGCCTGAGACGTGGTGACCAACCACAGGGCAAGTGCTTTGTTTAATTTAAAGGCAGCCACAGGCGCAACCCGCTGCTATATTCTGTTACTGCTGAGTGCTGATATCTGCTGCTACTGCTGTCAACGTTGTGGAGGTCTATCCAGCTCACCTTCAGACTAATGAATGTAGCTAGTTTTCCCAGAAACACTCTTCTATAGACGAAGGGTGCTACGTAATAGGCCACGCCTTTCAGTTCAGTTGTTCCATCCCCTAATGTTCTGCAGACAAATTATTCCACAATTCGCATATGATTTTTGTATCCAGCGAATAAACACCGATGGTGCTCTCATACACGCAACGGTTTTAACCCGTATCTTATTGCGGTTTGTAACATCAAGCGATTTCGTTTGCTCGCTGTTGCGTGTTGCATCATGTTGCAACTTGGCAGCTGGGAGACGACGAAATTCTGTTTATGCTGATTGATTGAATCGACTTCATATTAGCTCTGCATAGTCGAACTAACTGCTTTTGTGAATGCGTTCTAACAGGGCAGTTTATTATTCAAAGTCGGTTATGCTGATCGCAGCCTTTGCGCTGCCCCTACAGTGGGGGGTTTACTGAATAAAGTAAAAATTAGACAACTACAAGAGAATTTGATTGCATCCCGCACAGAATGTCTGCTTGTGTTGATGCCAGAAAATTATTAACCTTCAATTATTTTTTTATTTGCCTTGAAAAGGCCATTTTGCGGTTAAAAATCGGTTGCTGATCACAACCTTTGAGCTGCCTCAACAGTGGGGGAATTAACTGCTCCTGAGACGTGGTGACCAACCACAGGGCTAGTGCTGCTGCTAAGGAAAAACGACTGCTGTTGTCGCTGTCTAGAACTATTATGAGCGGCTCCGGCTGAAACAAGCTCTTATATAGGCCAAATAGCATGTTTTCAATTGCAAGGTATATGATTCTGTCGACCGTGCTTGGGAAGCAATCATATAACGACCAATCAGAGGTCGAATTTTTCGTTTTGACAAGGCTTGACTATTTTCAATAGTACAATAGTGCGAATAACAAAATTACAATTATCTTCATTTGGGAAGAATCTTAGAAGATTTTCCAATCTATTGCTACAAGAACGAAGGAAATCCATAGAATACTAACCGATTTATTAGCATTTGAAATTGGACATATTTTTCACTTTTTTTGGTTTTAGAATTTCATTTCACATCCCTATGTAGCCGAACTTCCTGAGAGAAGTATTCTACTTCAAAATCCCCATGACAAGCATTGTCACATTTTTATTTGACAAGTGCCAAATTTACATAGCTATGGTAATGATTTTTACCTACCCAGAGGCGATTATGTTTGCGGAACGATGTCAGTAGTATAAGTAAAGTCATCGTGATGTTCACAAATTATCGAGTAGTTGGACTGGACTGGATAAGCATAGCGTCAAGTCACGGTCCGTAACGAGTACAATAAACACATGCCTTTTCCACGTTGCTGGAAGTGATAGATTCAATATTCTACTGAGCGACTCATGAATAAAAGGAAAATGCAGAGGTATTTTTTCTATTTTCGATCTTCTCGATATACAACAATAGCTACAAAGGATCGATTAAATGGCAATGTGACTCGCTTCGCATGGCTGCATTCTGTCGTGCAGTGCAAAATCATTGTGTGTGTGTTAGGTTTCTGCAAAATTCCGTGGTCGAATGTCTCAGCGACTGTGGTGTACCGAGAATGATGTGACAGCGGAAATGGTCATTAAGAAATGAAATGCTTGTTTTCGCGATATATTGTCTGAGCATTTTTTTCTGCAAAATCGGATGTTTATTATTCTTGCATAATGGTAAAAAAGCATGAATTTTCATTTTTAATGTCTAATACATCGAAAAGCGTGAAACATTAGAAAACAAAATTTAATTTGAACTTCTATTCCCAATATTAAATAGGCATTTTATGACAACATGAGCGAGATGTTATAGTTGGGCAGACGTAATTTCGTCGAAAAGTTTACTTTTTTTTTCCTGCGGTATTGCGTTCGAATTCGCTGTTTCCCTTTAGTATTGTTTTTATAATTATCTCGTCTTGATAGTTTCGAAACCAGTTTAGGTTGGTACGTGTACGTGTAATGCATATTAATGTTCTTCCGCAAGCAGAGACCGGTTTAATGTCTGCGTGTTATGTATGTGACTTTCCTTTCGATATTTTTCATTTACACTTGATCAATGCTTCAGAGCGTGTTACATGATTGGTGATTCTATGCATGCTGTAATATATCAATTCTACAGGAAATGCGCATCCATTAATTTTTTAAACAAAAAAGGTAGTTATTTTCCTTTTGTAGAAAAGTCGGGAAATATTTATATGAAATATATACTGTATTTGTTTTAAACTTAACAAAAAAGATTATTAATTCAACTCGTAAGATGCTTTCCCAGTTGGTCTCGAGGTACGATGCTGGTCTAACAAGCCAGTTGTCGTGGGTTCGAGTCTCGGCTCGAGAGTTACTGCTAGTGTCAGTAGGATCGTAGCACTAGCCCCGCAATTGTCCTGTGCACTAGACAGTTGGCTGCGAAGTCTGTGTATAAGAAACAGAAGGTCGAGTTCCGAATCGGAATGTAGCACCAAGGAAAAAAAAAGATGCTTTCAATTAAATTTTAAAAAGTCTTCAGCTAATATACAAAAAGGTTTACTACAGGCTCACTTAAAAATATACGGCTAAAGATTATGTACGTAATCTGATATTGATCTGATGAACGAATTTATGTGATGTTAAAAAGAACTTGAAAATCAGTTCACTGAAGTCTATTCCTACAGATATGGTTGGTATCCACTACTATTCTTAAAAATTGATGTTTTGCTTTATGATCGAGCTGTGTAATATTATTCAGTTCAATTATGAATGCACCTCTACTCAGAATACACCTGATCTGAGTGTAGAATAGATGTAAATATTTCAGAGAGCTTTCGCGTGATTTTTGCGATAGCTTCACTACTTGTCAGAATTTTTTCGTGGGGATATTACTTTACTCATTTTTGAATTTTACTTTTAGTTAAATTGAAAATAGTGATAAAATTACAAGTGCAGTGATCTAAAATAGAGCAGTGAAGTAAAGTTTCCAGTGGCGTGTTTGAGTTTTTATCGTAAGCCAAGCCACGTTTTCCTCAACTAAATCGCACGTAAATATGTAAGTCTTCAGGACATTTATACTACATAACCGCAAAACTTCTTGTAAATGGCGATATTCAACGGAATCTCTTCCTTTAATACGTTTGATAACTGGGGCGTGATAGTAAACTGGATCAAAATTTATTTACGTACGTAATGTTCGCAAAAGTCGATTATGGATTAGAGCAGAGTAGTTTATCTGACACCAGTTCTCTCTACTAGAAAAAGGATGCGTTTGATTGTCCCAACATGCTCATTTGAGACCACTGACTGGGGTGAAATTTGTTGAAATCAGCCCGAAAACATTTTCCATTCAACATTTACGGTTTTCCCGATGAAAATTCTGGCACGATGTCTTTCACGTTTATGTAACACTTATGGTAACTCTGAATATCTTCTGTTCACCAAAGAAAAATTATTGGCAAAATCAAATAGATAAGTTTACTGCCGTATGACTCTTACCGCGAAGTTTACTGTCAGCTATATATTTGGATGTCGCTTAAGCTGGAAGTACAAAGTCAGCAGAACAGAGAGTTAATAGCATGGAAATTTAGTGCTCATTCGATGCTCATTTAATGCCATATCGCCGAATTTAATGCTCCATCATTTCTTTGAAAAATGCTCTTGTTTGCTAGCTTAAGCAAATAGCTAGCAGACAATATTCGAAAATAGCATTTTTAGTCACAAAACAGTTTTGTAACGGTCGAAAACATTGAATGCACATTAAATGCTCTTTAAAAACCTGATTTTCATGATAATTTTATTGATTTTGTATAAATTTTTCAATAATATGATAATAATATGATAATACATAAATAGCTTCAATTTTTTCAAACATTTTCCTCTGAAAACAATCAGAATCCTTTTGATACGATAAGATACCAATTAAATGCTCCCATATGCGAGCAGTTTCAACAACTTAGGTGCATTTTTCATTAGATATATTTTTTTCAAAAATATTGTTCTGCTAGCTTAAGAAAAAAGTTAGCAGAACATTGGCCAGAAACAGCATTTTTAAGCAAAAAACTGTTGTAGAATGGTCATAATAATTTAATGCTCATCAAATGCTTTTGTAAAAATCTGATTCTCATGATAATTTTATTGATTTTGTAAAAAATTTTCAAAAATATGATAATATATGAATAGCTTTAATTTTTTTAAACATTTCCCTCTGAAAATAAGCAGAATCCTTTTTTTTTGGTGCATTTTTCATTAAATTATAATTTTATTGATTTTTTCTAAATTTTCGAAATATGATAAAGATATGATTACCATCCTTTTTTATTGATTTTCAGATCAATTCTTTTGTCCTGATAAAGTCGGAAAGATCGTTTATTTTTTTATTTGTTTTTTTTATCTCTTAAAAAATATTTTTCAGCGCGCAGAACTTTTTTTTATGCAATTTTGAGTGATTGTCAGGTATCGTGTACCATTTCTAATGTTGTCTTATCGGCTTTTGAATGGTTGCGTGCGATTATGACATCATCATACCTCTATATAGTCCATTCTTGCCCATAATGCAACTGGTGATGCACTAGCAGTAATGAAATAATCGGAGTACAACCAGATCGAACCAATCTCCAAAAACATGATTTCCAGTCATCGATGTTCAATGTTCTAGGGATTTTTTGTAATTGGGGCTTATTACAGAAAACGAGGCGAGCGGCGAGTTACTCGCCTGACCAATTTTGATATTGCAGATGGCTGGATTTTGGACAAGTAGCTGGTCTGCGAAACTGTTCGACTCAGCTGTCACCAAACATGTTTCACTCGCATTCTCTCAGTCAGTGCCTGGAGGTGAGGCGAGTTGCTCGCCTCGTCTTCTGTAATAGGCCATATCATTATGAACTATTTAAATGATTTCTATTCTTCATGAATGATAGATTTTTCATTCTCACGTACACTGGTGTTAATACCTAACTCAATTAAAAAAAATGGCGCTTGGTTCAGTGAATTTTCTCGGCGCCTCAAAAAAAGTGCTTAGAAAGATCGATTCAACAGAGATCGATCCTGCAGCTCCGATATTTTCAGATGGATCGATCCTGGGACCGCTCAGCTGAATCGATCCTGAAGATTGATCTTTCCCTGTAGATCGCCCAATGCCTTATTCCGTATTCTTTTCAATAACAATAACTTCTCTGGCTATTTTTTAACAACTGCATAGGTGAAGAAAAAAAATTTTTTTTTAACAACTGTTGGTCCCTTTTTTCGATTTGTTGGGTACTATTTGGTCACTTGTTTTATCAACTGCTTATGCTTATTAGCGGCGAATGCTTATTAGCTGAGTCAATTGAAGGCCATAATCGTCTTGTTCAGTATTAAACTGATAAGATATACAAATTTTTAACCTATGACATCAAGAACACCAAGCCGGTCGAGGTTGTCTTGAAAGGTCTCACCAACGATCAAACCGTTGATGAGATCATCATCACCGCTCAACCACCGATCATCAAACTTACCCCAACAGAATTAATTGGCATATCTAATGAAACGAAAATCGGGCGAGAAAAGTCAGAGAGCTGGAATTTCCCTTGTTAATTATTTAATTCATTCTAACCGGACTTATCTCCCAGATGGTCTCGTCGTACGATGCTGGCCTAACAAGCCAGTCGTCGTAAGTTCGAGTCTCGGTTTGGGAGAGACTGTTAGTGTCTGTAAGATCGTAGCAAACAGTCGGCTGCGAAGTCTTTGTATAGTAAGCAGAATGTCAATTTCCGAATCGGAATGTAGCACCCAGGCTTTACTTTGCTAACCGCACTGAGGTTAAAAATTTGAAATTTTTTGACAACCGCTGCTATCCATAATGTTCAGGTAAAGTGGGAGTTATATAGATAGTTTGGGGGAGGAGAAAAGCCCAATTGCGAATTTGCCAACGTTATGGCCATGGTTCAAAAATCTGTAACTTGGACCAAAAATGCCTCATTTGGGGAGACTCTTCTCACAAAAAGGCCATATGTCCTGTGAAAGAGAGTAAAAATTTTCGCTGTGCGAATTGTAACGGCAACCATATGTCAAATTTTTATTAATGCCCTGTCCGTCTAGCAATTGTTAAGGCAAGGCAATTTAAACAAAATTCAATTTCCCAATCAAAACAAAATTCTCCAAGCTGTACCGCTGTACCGTCCATTTTTTTACTCTTTTACACAGATAACATGTTCGGAATAAAATTCTGAAAATGATTTTGAAGCGTCTTGGTTTGGTACACTCGAATAACATAGACTTACTGGTGTTGAAACATGAAGCTATGTCAAATAAAATTATTAACAATTTTCGACAAAAATCGTTGCAATTCTAAATTGCTACGATGAGCACTCTTTTTAGTCAATAAGTTTAGAATTAAGTTAGTTGTAAGTATATATTCTTTTTTGATAAGTAGGTTTAACTCCCTACGAATGATAAATCCTAATTGAGACAGCAAACAAATCTCAATAAATTAAATTACATTTTTTAAATTTAATTTCAATTTTAATTCAATTAAATTTTTTAAGTTATTGAAACTGCTCGTATATGGAAGCATTTAATTGGTATCTAATCGTATCAAAAGGATTCTGATTGTTTTCAGAGGAAAATGTTTGTCAAAAATTAAAGCAGGGGCGACTCGTGGCTGTTGAACCTACCTGTTCAACTAGAAACTCTGAAAATCTGAGTTTGGGGAAGTAACTACAATTTTATCCGCGAATAAAAGCAAGTAATTCCCTTTGTTACTATTTAAAAATAAAACTAAAAAATAAGAAAATAAGAGCATGAATTTGGATTTGATTCATTTTTTGCCTGACGTCCCCATGTGCATTGCACAGGTTGCACCAATGGACGAGTCGCCCCTGAATTAAAGCTATACAAATAATATCATATTTTTGAAAAATTTATACAAAATCAATGAAATTATCATGAAAATCAGGTTTTTTCAAGAGCATTAAATGAGCATCAAATTATTATGACCATTCTACAACAGTTTATTGCTTAAAAATGCTGTTTCTGGCCAATGTTCTGCTAACTTTTTTCTTAAGCTAGCAGAACAATATTTTTGAAAAAAATATATTTAAGGTGAAACCTCATTGAATCCAAAAATGGCTGACTTCGAGTCACCACTTCGAATTTTCAAAAGCACAAGACTCGGTAATTCTCATTGCGTTCTCTATGAAAATTCTATTTTATGTTTGCTTCACCACAGCAAACATAAAATAGCATTTTCACAGGAAACGCATTAACTATTTCCGAGTCTTGTGCTTTCGAAAATTCGAAGTGGTGACTCGGAATCGGCCATTTTTGGATTCAATGAGGTTTCACCTTAATGAGAAATGCACCTAAGTTATTGGAACTGCTCGCAGATGGGAGCATTGATTTGGTATCTAATCGTATCAAAAGGATTCTGATTGTTTTCAGAGGAACATGTTCGAAAAAATTGAAGCTGTTCATATATTATCATATTATTATAATATTGTTAAAAATTTATACAAAATCAATAAAATTATCATGAAAATCAGGTTTTTTCGAAAGCATTTAATGAGCATTAAATGTTTTTGATCGTTATAGAACTGTTTCGTGACTGAAAATGCTAATTTCGCATATTGTCTGGTAGCTATTTTCTTAAGCTAACAAACAAATGCATTTTTCAAAGAAATGATGGAGCATTAAATTCGGCGATATGGCATTAAATGAGCATCGAATGAGCACTAAATTTTCATGCTATTAACTTTTTGTTCTGCTGACTTTGTACTTCCAGCTTAAGGGACATTATATTTGGCTTTCATCGTCAATTAACGCTATATTTAGACGTTATTTAGCGCTACTGTCGGCCGCCATTTCTAAAGTTCAGTTGTCAATTATGTATAATTGTGCTGTATGAATAACTCAGCCAGTGAGGAAAATCACACCTAATAACCAAATGCACTGCTAGCCCTCATCCATTAGGCTGTCGGAAAGTGAACATTGCAATATCCACAGTAATTCCGCCTTTTTCGTGTTTTCCTGTAACGGTATTACGACACAATTTTGCTTTTAGCATAAAGTGAATCCCGAAAGAGCGGCGGCTGTGGTAATGAAACGAAAGGACAAATTTCATTTCTCAAGTTTCTGACAGCATCAGCAGCAAAATAACAGAGCAGCAACACAACAGCGTTGCCAGCGAAAAAAAAAAACGATGACAGCCAACGTCTGCGATGTCCCATCCGTAACACGTATAAATTTGCTTTTGAATGAACTAAGGCTGTATATCGACATACATATTCAGCAACGTTCGCTATAAATAATATCTGCGGCTAAGCGCACTCAGAAGACAGCCAGGAGGCATGGTGTGCTATGGGGTAAGGCAGGTAAAAGTGAAAAAATGCTCTGTTGCCAAGTTGGCGAAGCTGTTTACTGTGTGAGGAAGATCAGCTCAATTCAACTTTAGTTTAGTTCGCTTTGCACGCAGTGTACACACGGATTGCGGGTTGGTTTAGAGGCGCAAAGGAAAGTGTGAAGGGGTTCGTGACGGTCGATGGGTCGGTAACAGTATACAGGCAACTTTACTCTACTGCGCTCCGCGCTCTTGGCTTTCGTTATCTAATGATAATATACACAGTAGGAGGCATTCATGTGCTGCCTTTGAAAAATGCTCTTTTTATTTTCATCGCGTCGGCATTGGAAGTTTTGATGCTGGATTGAGCTACAAAGAAGCAACTGATTCCATATATATTTTTATCAATGTTTTATCTTTTATCGAAGCATCATCTCCGTAATCACTTCCATCAATAGGTTTTTAGAATGACCAGTTTGTGTAAAGAAATTGTATGATAAATCTCATATTTACTGCATACGGCTTAAGGTGTTGTTTTATTTTCAAAAACTGAAAATATTAATTCATTTTTCTACATTTCACGAAAAGGCACAATTTACTCTTTGAAATACAATTTTATTCATTTTTGTACCTATATTGTTACAAGCCTGAGTTTTGTTCGCGACATGCAATTTCGAGATATTCAAAAATTTAGTGTTAGTTACTCAAATAAAAAATATATTTTTACATGTTACTAGTTTATAATAATTTTAAAATTAATGATTGCCTAGTTCTAAAAAGAAATTGCCCGAATATAATTTTTATCTTTTATTCAAATATACGATCGCTTGTTTGAACGAAAAGGCAAAAATTTTTTTTTAGTTCAAACTACGTTTATATGATACGACATACACAATACAATTAAATGTTTTATGAAGCCAATTATATCTACTCACATTATAAAAGTATCTTATAAACTAAGAGTAAATTTTTTGTCCTCGCTGCCGACTACGAGTTAAAATTAAATCTAAGTCAGTGATTTGCTGTTGGGGCGACATGATGTTCTTCAAACAGCCAAAAACAATGAGCAGCATATGTATTATGTTCTGCTGAACCAAGCAATAAATGGAAAATAGGGTTCCTCCTTTTTTCCTTTCTAAAGAGTAATGTTTTCAACAACATCGTGTATATGATACGGTGTAAATGGCTTTCACTGATCCAGGGACATCCTTTCCCTTCGGTGATGTATAAAATTGCGGTCCTGGCAGAGTCTTATAGTCTAGTTTTATGTGGGTTTCGTCATCCATGATAACACACCCCATTTTTTTGGTCAGAAGTTTGTCATAAAGCTTCCGAGCTCTCGGTTTCACAGATTCAGCTTTTTTTGGATTTCGTTTTGGCTGCTTCTGCTTCCGACGGGTCTGCAGACCCATTCTTCCCTTGGCACGCATAACGTTACTCGCCGAGGTTCCAAGCTTTCTCGCCACATCTCGTACTGATACTGAAGGATGCCGCTTGTAGTATTCCTTAACCTTTTTGTCTTCTCTGGCTAATTTTCTTATAGAAAGACCACTCACAGTGCCCCATTTGTGCACAATTCGCTTTCTTTGCTTGGGAGAAGGCCACGCATTTTTAAAATTTCGCACTAAATGTTAGAAAAAATGACAGCATCTGTTTCTTTTGGATGTAAACAACAGGACGCAGCCAACGTTTGGTTGAATACTGCACGTTATTTTAAATGTCGGTTGATCGTAAGTGTATTTATAATTATCGGAACGGTCTATATGTCAAATGATTTAGAAATGCATGAAACGTCGAGATCTGGTGTTATCTCGAAAAAAGGTGGAAATCCTTCTTATCTCAAAATTTTTTCAGTCCCAAAAAGTCGATTTTTTTCAAATTTTGTTTTGCGAGATAACACCAGATCTCGACGTTTCATGCATTTCGGTTTAAAAAAATCGATATCGACAGTTTCATATTTCACTAGGGTAAGAAAAAAAAGGGTAAGAAAGGGTATTTTCAGCGGGAATAAAATAGAATCACAGGGGTTGGGAACAACCTTCAAAGCTAGTTTTTTGCATGATGCTTCTTATCATCTCAATGTATCATAATGCAAGAAATTAGTTTCGCACATTGTTCATAACCCCTCAGAAGTTATTTTAGCATGATGATTAGAACACGGTGTAACGGTTTGACCAAAAAGTAGGCGCGGGGTGAGGAAGCGTTTTTTTCACTTTGGAGGGTTGGAGACGAAGCATCACTATGCAACAGCGAATAACTTTTTCGTGTTTGTTGATATATCCTCACTAACTACCCGGACGAACACATAATATTATATATTATTGTATTATGATTCGCATAGATTCTTTAGGATTCCTCACATTGGATTCGTGAGCGTCCTTGAATAGGATTCCTGAAAAAAAAAATCATCAGGAATGCCCTGTATATGGCTCTAGGATTCTTGAAAAAGAATCGTGAGTGGGAATCCTCCGGATCGTGTTTGCGATTCCTTTCACGATTCCGTCACCGTGTTAATCGGTATCCTGGGGATTCTTACTCAGGACTCTCTGCGTGTTAGTAAGGGTAGGCAATTGAATACCGCAAATTCAGGTGTTTTAAGTTGGAAATTGTTTCTCGAATTAATGAATATTGGTAGCAAGGTATGTAGCAGCCATATTTATAATTTAATTGCATCCAAATGATATATTATAAGATGCGATAATTTTTATGCCCTAGTTGTTTATAAACAAGCCTACTCACTGGTAATTTTTTTTTCCAATATGGCCGATTCTGCTTTTGACATATCGTTACACCATGTCTTTATACATCGTGATTTTTATTAGTGCCGAAAATGTCCCTTCCTTACCCTACCTGTGTTTTGCTTCTTTGGTCGGAAAAGTAAAACTTGGAACGCTTTGAGGCGCGTGTTCCCAAAGTCCGATTGTGCTGAAGTTTTGAATGGACGCTCTTTTCGAAACGACGAAACTTTTGAGCCCTACTTTTAAGCGAAGTTCAAAGCTCATAGTTTTAGTATTCCTTCGGTGCCAAGCTCAAAAATTTTCAAAGTCCCAGAAAGTCGATTTTTTCGAACAATTTTAGGTAACACCAGATCTCGACGTTCTATGCATTTTTAAGACATTTGGCATCAAAAAATTTTTTTTCGATAACGACGATTTCATGGTCATTTTTTTATCGATCAAGAAAGTGAAACTTTGACTGCTTTAAGGCAGATGTTCCGAAAGCCCGATTGAGCTGAAATTTAGCATAGAGGCTTTTTTCGAGATGACGAAACTTTTGAGCACTACTAAAAAGTTGTCCTAGAAAGATTTAGCTTTCTTTTCTTGTGAATTTTGGTGCTCCTAGTGAATGCAGAAGTGCGTCAAAGGGCCGCATAGCAATTGTTCATCGAGTTCGTCGCTTGTACGTTGACTTACGGAAAAACTCATTTAATTCTCTGAAAATGTTATCTTTGCTAGAGGCACCAAAATTCACAGGAATGAGTAAAAACTATGATCTTTCATACTTTCTCAGTTTGAGCTCTAGGATAACATATGTGTTCTTCAGTGTAATGTTTACGGATATCAAATTATGACTGAAAGACAAGTTTTTCTTAACGATTGACAAAAATTTGATTCACAGAGAAGAATACGCAGATTTTTAGCACTGCAATAAGGAATGCATTGTTTCAAGAGCATGTCTCAAACGGTATTTAGTTTTTCGTAGTCTCTATATAAATTGAGGAGAGGGACATAAATGTGTGAAAATCCACAACTTGGAGAAGGATCGTCCAACTTGTGCTCATTTGTTGTGTTCGTCTAAAAAAAATATGACGAGAGAAATAGAAAAAAAAATCTTTAAAAATCTAGAAAAAATTCGATTTTCTTCATAAAACAGCAATAAGGAGAGATAACATATTGCGTTCTTCGAAGGCGTTTGAATAATAGATGCGCGACTAAGTTTTCGTTAACGTTTGCGGTAAAAAAAAAGACAGAATTTGCCGAATTTTCATGGGGTTACCCTTGCACGCACTGATGAAATTACGCAGACAGCATCAATTATATCAACCCATAGGTCAGCAGAAAAAATTGACAGCTCTATTCGTCGAACTCTAACCGTGATCGCGAAAATAGTGAAGCTACTCCATTCAGAAGTGTGCGCGTTTAAAGAATGATACTCCGTCGCGTCGAAAAAGGACATCGTGCGGCAGTTCGTGGACACCGGATACGCCTGTTCCTGCATCTACAACATCTTGGCACTATTGGACAACAATTTTTTCTGTGTGGACTCATCACTGCGACCAGAGACATTTGATCTATTGTGATATTGCCCAGGTGTTTTCTGTATTCCGCACTTCATACTATTTGCCAGTATCACTATTGAATCCATTTCTATTTCAAGCTTTCTGCTCTACAATACCGAGCCTCTTTCTATCCTACCAATATAGCCAAATTATAGTTCCCTGAAGTGAGACTTCACCTAACGTTCCTCTCTGGCCAGGTTCATTCTAAGAGAGACTTATTGTGTCAAGAGGAAGGAGTCTTATCGAAACCTCGTTACTACTACCAACACCGCGTCACAATTACAATTACCTGAAGAGGCACTTAGTGCTTTACCTCTGGTCAGTTTTAGTATAAGTAGAACTTTTTTTTGTCAAGAGGAAGGAGTCTCATCGAAACCACGTTCCTTCAGCCAAGATCGTTTTGTCACAAAATATCAAAAAATTGGTCGCAGTGACGAAAATACCCAACACGGAAAAAAACCAAGATCGTGCCATAATCACAATTACCTGTAGAGAACTATTATATGTTACTCAGACCAGTTTTGTTAAAGAAGGGACTTTTTTTTGTTAGAATGAAAGTCAGCAGGGATACTATAGAATTAAGGTTGAAAGAAGGGTATGTAGTGGAGAGCCTGAGAATAAACCCATGTTTAAGTCCTTGGAAAACCAAATGGCCTGATTCTACTAAGATTCGAACCCACGACCACCCGCTTATCAAAGCGGGTTCTGTAACCTTGCGGCTACGAAGCTCTCTAGTCAGAGCCTTGAAAGAAAGCCCGGTTCCGGACGGCCGACGACCCTGAGCGACAAAAAGCTCCAAAAGATGATAAAGAGAAAGACCGAGGGAAAAGTGGCTACATTGCTACGTGGGCTTGGCCGGGAGGTTGGTGCAACCGGCTAAACAGTGAAAAAGTACCTGAGGAACATGGATGTACATGTCAGGAAGTAGCAGTCCCGCCCGCTAGCCTCGGAGCTACAGGCAATGACGCAGCGGCAACACCTGAATAAGATGGTCAAATTTTTTTTTCCCGGTAAATTCATAAAGATTTTCCCGGTAAATCACGACATGCCGGTGGTGATGGACGGCGTGACCTGTCTTACCCTGGATGGCAACGACTGGCAAGGCATTTTGTATTTTACCTCCCCCGCGAAGGAAGTGAGAACCGAGGTTAAGTTTTTTTCACACATCAAGATCCTCAAGAAGGTGCTGCTGTGGCTGACAATCATTGAGAATGGGATGGCAGTGCTGCTCTTCTTCCGCTCTGGACTGGCCGTGAACATGGAAATTTATTTTACGAAGTGCCTGAAGTTAATTGCGTCGTTCATCAAGAAATACCATAAGGCCGAAGACGCGGTGTTTTGGCCGGATCTGGCCTCGTCCAACTATTCGAAGGTATGAATCGTTTGAGCGGATGAATATCCGTTGGCGAACCCACCCAACATCCTCAAGTTGCGTCCCATCGGGGATTTCTGTGCAAGCCTGAAGCATAAGATCTACTTCAACAATTTTGTCGCGAAAACTGAGGAAAAATCGATAAATACATCGAAAAAAAAAAAAAAATTAAAAAACATGCCTACACGCATGTTTTTATCCGACATGGCGAATGTTCCGGTAAACTGCCGGAAGGCCGCACGCAAGGACGTAGAATTTTTGCGAGTAAGCTAACATAATTACCTTCCATGGGAACTTCATCAAACTCAATAATCTGTCTTAGTTATTTTTTTACCACCATTCGAAAAAAGTCCATTTTTTTACCGAATACGTTATTTGTAGAGACAGTGGTAATCGCGGTAAAAAAATTCAAAATTCGCGGGTGGCAAAATAGAAAATATTCAAATATCGCGGTAATTTTGCGGCAACCTGAATAAAGATATTTTTTAAGGTGAAACCGAGAAACAACTGTTCTATTTAATTTAATATGCGGTAATTTACCGGTATGATTCATATTTTCTTTGCATTATTTCTAATTAAAAGTATATGGTTTATCAAATTGTCTTTAGTGCTATTGCAGTGTCGGCAGGCACCTATTATTTAAGTTATATTGGCTCACGTTGCGTTCCGTATCCATAAAAAAAAATCCAAAGGCTTGGTGCTACATTCCGTATCGGAACTCGACCTTCTGTTTATTATACACAGACTTCGCAGCCAACTGTTGAGTGTACAGGACAATTGCGGGGCTAGCGCAACGATCCTACTGACACTAACAGTCTCTCCCGAGCCGAGACTCGAACCTACGACGACTGGCTTGTTAAGCCAGCATCGTAACTCGAGACCAGCTGGGAGAGTATCCGTATCTATCAAGTTTCCGGAAATCGATAAATAATTAATTGAAAACCGGAAAAGTTCAAGAAAACGTCCGCGAACCGAATTAAATTATAAAACCAATCTCACTGTCGGATATTAAAAAACTCGCAACTTGGATTTTATTCTATCATGTAGGTTACCAAAACCATTGCTTCAAGAGGATCTAGCAGCCGAACCGTTAGAAGACAATTCAACTCAGGTTAACAAAATCGCGTTGTAAGTGAGCGATTTAGTACTGTTTCATCATTTCGGTTGCGTAGAAAAAGGCGTCGCGCTGCTATCTGGGTGCCCATTAATAATCAGCTTTGTCCGTCTAGTTGGTTTTCATGAATTTTGCAGGATTCAAATCTGCTGTTTTTTATTACTTTCGCGGCGAAATGCGGTTTTAGTGAATTTCGCGACTTCCGCGAAATCGCAATTTTCCACTGTCCCTAGTTATCTTGTAATGAATGTCGCAAAAGCAGCAAGTGCTGGTCGATTTTGACATATCTAAAACGTGATGAACCAAGCTGAGACATATGGTAAATAAAAAGCTTCGACATGTCAGTGATTCTATCGTGGTCTCATAAACTTTTGATTGCGGCGGTAATTTCGCTGTTGACGACTGTCCGCGTAAAGGAACATCGAAAACTTGGAAGATGCTAAATTGAAGGTATTGCTCGACGGGGATCCATGCTGAATGCAAGAACAGCGTGCTTCAGTGTTAGGTGTTACCAGCCAAGTCATTTCTAAACGATGCTTTGGAAATGATTCAAGAACAAGGAGCTTAGGTTTCTTATAATTTGGAACTAAGGAACGTTGAGCGTTTTTTTTTCGCCTATAAACAACTGTTTCAGTGGCAAAAAAGGAAGGGTTGTTCCATTGCATCGTGACGAGTGATGAAAAATTAATTCATTACAGTATCCACTGTGCACCTCACCGTCTCGTCCCTGACGGATTGGTTTCAAGAACCATGTCCATCTTTCATGGCCGTAGCCCGTACCCGTCGGGTTCGGGTTTGAAAATTTTTGAAGGTGTCGGGTACGGGTCGGATTCGGGTTTGGTGGAAAAAAAATTTCGGGTTCGGGTTTAAAAAAGGTCGGGTTTAGGTCTGAAAACCCGAAACCCGACTAAATCAAAAAAGCATTTTTGTAAGATAATGATGTCTAATTTCATGCAACTGTAAAAATCACTAACATTTCAATACCATTCGAGGCTCAAAGCTTCAGGGCAGCCTCAAATTGGTACAAAAAATCTATCCCCCCAAAAAAAATCTCGGGTTCGGGTCGGGTTCGGGTTTCACAAAAACAAAATTTTCAAGTTCGGGTCGGGTTCGGATTTGACCGAAAAAAAAAGTTTCGGGTTCGGGTTTCAACCGAAAAAAAATTTGGATACGGGTCGGGTACGGGTTTGAAAAAAACCAAACCCGACCATCTCTACTGTAGAGGGTCAACTTGTGCGGTGGCGAATTCTACTTGATCAGAGCGTCCTCCGGAGAATAAAGTTACGCTATAACCTGCCATAAACACCAATGAATTTCTCTGCTGGTATCGTTGTCAGCAGTTACCAGTTAGCCCAGATACACGTACTCGTAGACCACTGGATTAGAGCTTAACACTGTCTTCTCGTGAACCCCTTCCTTTCATGTACTTCGTCTTTGATGTAATGATAAACTTCATATTCATGTCTACCGCCAGTTATCTTTAGCACGAATAGAACACGCAGCAGTTGCACTATTGGTATCTGCTCACTTGAAACATTTTAACCCTTTTCTTGAGAACCGTTCGCCCAATCGTGTTGTGTCAAAGAATGAATTGTTTACTATTAATCATACATTTCCATGAATTTATGGTTTTTGATAGAGAACCACGGACAAATTGAGAAAAACGTATATTATTTGAATATTAAAAATTTTCAAAATCAAATTCTAAATAACATGAAAACCGATGCCTTTGGAATGTTAACTACCAAGAGCTTACTGATTTAAAATGACTGTCTGAATCTTTTCAAATCATTAGAATACAAATATTTTGAAACTGAACTTTAAAAAAAATATTTTTTTTAAAAAAAATTTGATTTTCGTACTTCATTTTGGAATTGTTTCTAAAAGTTGATTAATAATTTCAAGTTTCTTTGAAAAAAAAAAAAAAAGAATTAACTCTTTTTAAAATTGAAATTTAGTTTTTATTTTCAATATTTTTTAGTCAAATAAAGCTTATTCACGGTTTGAATTTTTTATGAGGCATTATTAATTCCCTGCAACTCTTTCTCAGTCAGTTTTTTCATACAATCAACAGTTAAAGAGCTACTATGCTTTTACCTAAGCCTTTGCCAAAATGCATACTCTCTTCTTGAATTAAAATTCATGGGTCTAAAAAATCTCTTCATCTGTAAAAATGCTCAGTTTGCTAAGCCAAAGTTTCATTGTGCAAAGTTTCATTCAAATCAAAAATGGTCGTTCAAATTTTTGCTTATTTCCAGGTCATTTGGCGCAATTTTTCACGTGCCAAGTACAATTTTACACTATACCTGTTCTCAGTTTCAAAAGCGAACTGGTTGGTTGAATGCTGCGGCACTAAACCAAAATGATTGATTCTCTACTTACTTTTCATCAGTTTGCTGTTGAAAAGCTTCGCCAATTATTATACCACAAGTTTGGACCGACTCGCCATCTGCAATGCATTGGTCAGACGAGTATCTTGCCGCTCATCTCTTCTTCTATAATTGGGGCCATAATATGCATTTTGAGAGGGCACATTTTCGTTACACTTTGCTCAGCATGCTATTTTATAAAGTAAGACGTAATCTCACGCCGAAAAAAAAAAATCCTAATTCTCTCTTCTGGCGAAGCCACCTTGAATATCTGGTGGTAAACTTTGTTGCTCAACGGATAGTTCATGATGCGAGTTGGTAATCTGGCAGAATACGCAAGGAATGCCCATAGTCGTACATGAAATCTCTTAAGGGGAAGTGTTGCTTCAAAATTAGGTGGTTTTAATTCAATTTTCATTTTGTTCTGTTTTTTCTTGCTCATTTAATTTTTTGTGTCATCGTTTTATTTGAGTTATTTTTTTTTCATAGGTCTTTACACTCTGAAACAGAAGGATAAAAAAGTTATTTAGATTAAGGTGAATGTTGCGCCCCGTATAATTGACATTTAGATGTCAACTTCAAGACAATCTACAAAACACTGATATTATTTTTTTTTAAATTTACACAAAAATCCGTATATGTGGCATTCCTGCTCTGGGGCCTTTTGACGCACTTTCGTATTTGCTAGGGGCACCAAAATGTACAAGAATGGTTAAAAAGCTAGAATCTTTAATTTTTTTTCCAGTTTGAGCTCTAGGGCGAAACCTGCAAACCCGCTGGCAGTGTAATTATGTTAACCGTCGCTTGAGTTCACATTTCAGTATTTTCAATCAAAATTGATCATGATTGCGTCCATCAATTTCATGGCTAACCTATAAATAATATTGCAGTACATTATCAACAGTGCTAGAAAAGCTCGCCAGAATGAAAAAAACATATTTTTATTATAATTTTTTTATTTTTTTTTTCACATAATTTTTAATATTTTATATCCAGACAGATAGTCATTTGGTTAATCTTGAACACAGGTATATTCTGCCAACACGTTGTCTGTGAATCATCGCTTTAATTTCAGTCCCAAATGCATATAAACACAAAGTTGGAAAAGTAAAAATCAGGAAGGATTTCCTAGTAGTACCCGCTGTCTCGTTCCAATGCCAAATGCCACACTCTCCTGAGCCCTCGTAGCCTCCCCTCTCCCAACTTTCTCGTGTATCGTGGTCAAACGATACCGATAAAGCTGATTCTTGTTATAACAGGTTCTATGGGTAAATAGCTTGTTGTCGTCATGTGTGCTTCTGCGGCTCATTGCGCTATGCTGAGCTGCTGCGGGAATCCGTATATAAACGTGGGTTTATATACCACTTCGACTTCTCTTTTCTGGGTGGAAAACAAGTTCTTTCCAGGTCCGGCAACACGATATCCCGTTTTTGCTGCTTTTGCTGCTGGTGTCTACATAAAAACTGGTCGACATCGGTAAGTACATAGAGCGAGAGAGCCAGGCTCACACTGCTATGAAGAGAGACAGAGATATACAAGTACCTTGGTCTGTCGCTTGGCTCTGCCAGTAAGAGAGATGTATCGATTTTTCCATTTATAGCAGAAATGAAAATTTATGTTTTATGAGTTCTTCATACTAACGAGCCGCTCTCTATTCAGAGGCCGTACAGAAACGTCGTTATTATGCGACGGTGAGTTGTTGTTCTGGTTTTACAGCAACTTCGTTTAACTAATGTTCGAAAACCTCTTTCTTTCCTGTACACCCTGCGGTTGAATCCCATGAATAGTGGAAGTCTTGTGGTTATGATCACGAGATCAGGACGTTCGAGATTTTCTACGTGAATACTCAGAGTTGTCTTTGGTAAAGGCACATTTCAGCGAATATTTCTCGAATCAATTCTTTCTGGTTTGGTGGTACTTTGCCAGTGTAAAAAAAGTGCTGATTTCACAATCTTGTCATTGTATATTCGAAGCTTGGGATTGCCTTATGCGGCTATATCAGGTTCGGCAAACTCTCCAAAATAGGTTAAGCAAAAAGTTGATCATATAAACGTTTCATCATCTAGACCGCATCATAAAAAAATCGGGTGCTCGAAATATTTGAAACCGTTATGTTGGCTCTTTCACAGTTAACTTCATTCGATATGGGATTTTTGCATAAATTATCTGGACATTTGCAACGTATGCTGGTATCTCATGGAATATAATAAAATAATCACAAAAAAAGGACAATCATGGAGGTGAAGGGTTTTTAACGCTGATTTTTGAACGCTTTTCTCGCAAAAAGTAGCATTTTAAACAAAAAAATTTCGCCAAGTTGTTATCATACCTTAACTTACCAATCAGACGAGAGCCGTGGTGACTCGTGCTGTATCGAGAAGTTGTCGCCATGTTGCTCGGTTTTGGGCTGTGTTTGGCCAGTTCCCCAAGCTTCTCATCACCCGCAAGTCTCTTTCGTTTTGGTCGAGCCATCGTGCACGCTGCGCTCCTCTATTTCTGGTGCCGGCAGGGTTGCCGAAGAGAAGTGATTTCACAGGGTTGTCGTTCGGCATCCTTACGACGTGACCGGCTCACCGCCGACTTTCGCCAGGTGTGCAATGAGGTTCTCTCCAAGCAGCGCGTGCAGTTCATGCGCCGTCCTTTGTCCGTCTGTACTCCACCGTAGATAGTCCGTAGTACCTTCCGTTCGAAAACTTAAAGAGCCTTAAGGTCCTCCGCGAGGAGCGTTGTTGTCTCGATTCCGTGGTCTCATCAGGGTTTTGTACAGCGTCAATTTTGTGCGTCATCGCACTCGACTCGATCGAAGTGTCTTCCGAAGTTAAAAGAATGCACGGTTTCCAGCCTGGATGCGCCTCTGGATCTCTTTTTTGGTGTTATTGTCGGCGGTCACCAGTGACCCCAGATACACGAACTCGTCGACCACACCAAGCTCATTGCCGTCTACAAACCCTTGAGTTGGGAGGCTGAGCTTGTTCTCCTTGGAGCCTCTCGCTCGCATATTTTCCGTTTTCGACGCATTTATTCGCAGTCAGATTCGTCCGGCTTCGGCTTTCAGTCGGGCATAAGTTTCCTCCGCCGTCATAAAGTTTGGTGTTATGATGTCAAAGTCATCCGCGAAGCCCAAAAGCTGAACAGGCTTTGTGAAAATCGTATCCCTCGTGTCGATGGCCGCCCTCCGGATCACACCCTCAAGGGCGATGTTAAACAGCAAGCAGAAAAGTCCTTCACCTTTTTTATACCCTCTGCGCGATTCAAACGGACTCTCGAGAGTATTCCCGAGTAACGCGCACGTAGCACATTGCTTGCGCCATGGCGGGTTTGATCAGTCGAGTCAGTTTATCCGGTTATCATAGGCCGCCGTGAAATCGATGAATATGTGATATGTGCGCACGTTGTACTTGCGACATTTTTGTAAGATCTGTCGGATTAGGAAGATCTGGTCCGTGGTGGCATGGGCTCTCATGAAGCCCGCTTGGTACTGGCCCACGAACCTCCTGGTTAAAGGTGATAGACGATGGTTCAGGATCTGTGAAAGTATTTTATAGGTGGCATTTATAAGCGAGATACCGCTTATAGATAGTTTCGGCACTTCAGCTTGTCGCCCTTCCTGTAGATGGACAGACGACTCCCTTCATCTATTCATCTGGTAGTTTTTCTTCCTCCCAAATCCTGGAGATGATCCATTGCAGCGCTCTAGCCAGCGCCGCTCTCCTATGTTTAAAAAGCTCGCTCTGCAGTCCTTCTTTGTGTACGGCTTTCTTGTTCTTCAAGTTCCAGATCTCACAAAGGACTTCATGAACATCGGGGGTGGCCATCTCGGTCATCTGCTGCTCCTGTTCTTGCTCCGCTTCTGTTTACTGTATCGCCATTCAGGTGTCCATCAAAGTACTCCTTTCACCTATCGATCACCTCGTTGGTATTCGTGAGAAGGTTCCCATCGCGTCGTTGCCCATGTCGGCTTGCGGCACATAGTCCCTTCAAGACTGTATTTCGTCTGAGAATCGTGATCATATCGTTCCGTGCCGGTTTGTAATTGGCCTTGTTCACTCTCGTTGAACTGCCCAGCTATATAGCCGAGGTCCGGTTCTTCTCGTTCATTTCTACCACTCGGTGCTTTCACTTCTAGTGTCGCCGTTGCGGTTTCCCCGATAGCTGTGCGATTGCTGCACCAGCCCTCCTCGAGAGGCGATGCCCCTCCGTCGTGGGTAGTACCGCTTCGAGCTCTTGCGCGTATTCCTCCACAGTCCGAGGATACCGGAGCTGCTTAATATTGAGCCGCAAGGCTCGGTTATGTCGCGCGTGGTATACGGTCGACAGTTTTAAGCGCAAAGATACGGCAACTAGGTAGTGGTCCGAGCCAATATCCGCACCAGGATTGGTGCGTACGTTTGTAATGTCTGAGAAGAATCGGCCGTCGATGAATACATGGTCAATTTGGTTTGCTGTACGTTGGTCAGGTGATCTCCAGGAGGTTTGTGGATGCTCTTACGGGGAAACCAGGTACTTCGGACTGCTGCCAGTCCTCGGAAAGCTGCGAAGTTGACGAATTGGTGGCCGTTGTCGTTCGTCGCGGTGTGCAGGCTGCGCGGCCGATCACCGGCTGGTATATGTGTTTCCTACCGATCGTAACGTTCATCTCCTCGGTAACGATTTTGATGTCTCTACGCAAGCAGCTATCATAGAGTTTCTCCAACTGCATAGAACGCTTCTTTCTCTATATCGGGTCTTCCTTCGCGAGGGCAGTGTACATTAAGGATCGTGTAGTTGTAGAACCGGCCTTTTTTTCTCAACATACACAACCTGTCGCTGCTCGCCTGCCACTTGATTACACGATTCTGCATCCTGCCCAGCACTATAAAGCCGGTACCCAGGTCATTGGTTGTGCCGCCGTTCTGGTGGTACTGTGTCCTGCGGCCACAAACCCTCCGTACCTTTCCTCCTTTCCAGCGAAGCTCCTGGAACGCAAAGATGTCGAAGTAGCGTGGCTCTAGCTGATCCAGCGAAATCCGGTCGCCACACGGGGTGTTCAGCGATCTACAGTTGCATGTACCGAGCTTCCAATCGTTGCCGATTGTTCCGGTTCGTATTCAATTCTTAATTGTTCCTAGTATTCTAGTTTTCGGCATGCTGCTTTACTAAGGCTGCGGATGCCTAGTGTCGCGACGGGGCTGCCGTCTTGGGTGTAGCTGACGAGACACTGCATTTCATAATTCAGCCGTCCGCTCCGAATCAGACGCTGTTAGAGTCGCCCATAACATGGAAAACAGACGCTCAGGCTAGCTGTGCTCCTAGGAGAACAGCTCCCCATTTCCTCTCAGCATACGACCAGGTTTACCGATCTTTCCTTGGTTGCTCGTATCCCAGTCGCTACCACGTGGAGGTAGGGAAAGGCGTTGCTGGACATTCTACTTTGGACCACACTGGGGTCTATTTCATGCCAACTAGTACAGGTGTACTGCCCAACTACTTACCAACCGTTTTGTGATCATAAAATATTTATTGAATATTCTGGTATCACAAAAAAAAACTCGTGTACAATCAAATAATTGCAAAAGATTATTTCTCTGGATCGTTTTTTCATCTTGGAAAAAATAGAAAAACCACCTTTTTGAAATGAAATGAGGATGGATTCTAAATTATTTATTCAAACTCATTTTTGTTAAAGAATGAATTGTGTTATATTGATCGTATATTTTGATTCTCAGATTTTCATAAATCTATGTATGCTCCTGGAGAACCACAATTTACTCACAGAAAACCGTATTTTAAAAAAAAACTGAAATTTTTGAAACCTTATATTGAAGTATCTCAAAAATGGATGCCTTTGAAAAGTTAGTCGCCAAAAGCTTTATGATCTGTAATTACTATTAGAACCTCATTGTATCATTAAAATTTGATTATTTTCAAAAATGCTGAAATTGGAATAAATCTTTGAAATCTCCATCCTAGACTTTTTATCAAAAGTTCTCAACAAAAATTTCATTTTTTTTTTCAGTAAACAAAAGAATTTTTTATCGGGTTGTTTTGTGACAAGGCATTTTCAATTCTCTTCAACTCATTCTCGAACAGTTTTTTATACAACGGTTTCTGAGCTATAGTGCATTGAATAAAACCTTTGCCAAAATGCATGCGCTCTTTGGCGACATCCATAAATAACGTAACGTAACGTTACAGATTGTTACATAGGGGAGTAACATCAGCGTTACGTAACAAAAAACTTCCGGGAAAGCTATAATTTTACTCCAAAAACGTGCATTTTTTTAAGCTAACTCTTATACTACGTTACGAAATTTTTATGAGGGGGTAGATGATGGTGGATTCAGTTAGACGTTATTTTTTCACCCTGCGACAGATCCTCGAGAAGTTCCGGGAGTACAACTTATCGACTCACCATCTGTTTGTGGACTTCAGGGCGGCATACGACTTAGTGAAAAGAAACGAGCTGTGGCAGATCATGCCGGAACACGGTTTCCCTACGAAACTAATAAAGCTGAGTCGTATGATACTGGAGGGATCAAAATCGTGCGTGCGGATAGCTGGCGAGACATCAGCCGCGTTCGTAACGTTGGATGGACTGAAGCAGGGGGATGCGCTCTCCAACCTACTGTTTAACATCGCTCTTGAGGGTGCAGTACGAAGAGCAAACGTCGAAAGAAACGGTACGATCATCACGAAATCTCACATGCTTCTTGGTTTTGCGGACGACGTCGATATCATCGGTATCAACCGTAAGGCCGTGGAGGAGGCTTTCGTACCTTTTAAGAGAGAAGCAGCAAATTGGGACTTGTCATTAACTCTGCCAAAACGAAGTACATGGTAGCTGGCAGAGAGCGTGGGAGTCCCCGTGGTGTTGGTGCTGAGGTGGAGATAGATGGGGAACGATTTGAAGTGGTTGACGAATTCGTTTATCTTGGTACGCTTGTGACATGTGACAACGATATGAGCCGTGAAGTGAAACGACGATACTCCCGGTGGCCCTTTACGGACATGAAGCATGGACGCTGGAGGAAGCTGTTCGACGAGTGCTCGGAGTTTTTGAGCGTAAAGCTCTGCGATCGATACTTGGCGGTAAATTGGAAGGTGGAATGTGGCGCAGACGCATGAATCACGAGTTGTACCAGGTATACAAACATGCTGATATAGTGAAGGTAATACAGCGGGGCAGGCTTCAGTGGGCTGGACACGTAGCCAGGATGCCTGACGAGAGAGCCGCCAAAACTATCTTCAGTAGAGAACCAGAAAGAGGCCGTCGACTCCGTGGTAGGCCTCGCACGCGGTGGATGTGCGTGGTGGAAGAAGATGCACGATCTGCTGGTGTACGGGGAGACTGGAGAACGGCTGCCCAAGACAGAAGAAGCTGGACATCTCTAATTCGTTCGGCCCTAGACCGGTGAACGGTCCGTTAGCCAAAAAAGTAAAGTAAAGTAAGATGGTGGTGTTGAGCTTTTTGTGTTGCGTAACTTATGGATGTCGCTTTTTAGAAAATTACTCTCGAGTCTAAAGAAAATTCTCCATCTGTGAAAAATAATCTGTTTGCTTAGCCAAATACCCGTGCAAAGTTTCGTTCAAATCAAAAATGGTCAACCATAGGTTATTTGGCGCGATGTTGCTCATATCACTTGATTTTCTTTCATTATATAATTCGAAATACCTGAAGTTTGACAAATTCACAGGAAATATATTTTTTGACGTTCAAGAGGTTATAGACGGTTGGATCATTTACTATTGTTTAAATTGCCTGTAACTATCTTTCTATAATTAGTATAAAATAGATGTTAAAAGCGGACCTAATGATTATCCCTTGCCTACATGTCTAATTCCTTTATTTAACTTTTCTTTTTCTACAGGTAAGGATCCAGGTTTCCGGCAAGTTCTACTCAAACTCATCCAACGCAATTTCAAGCTACAGAAAAGAATTTTAATTTGGTGAATCAAGTGAATATCTGTGAAAAATGTCGCTATGAAATAGTATGAAGAATAATCAGCAATGGATAAGATTTCGCGAGTGAAACTAGCGATTTTGAATCGTTTGTGTGCAAAAGTGTAGTTTTCATGAATACTGATTTCCAGTTTCATTTTCCATGTAGTATTTTCACATTTTATCTCCAAAAAGGTTATTTTGAGCTCGATTAAAGATTTGATCATCGTTTGATAAATGAGTGAAATTATTTAAACATTCACCAAAACAGTGAAATCGTGACGTGGCAACTGAAGCAGCTTTAAGGTGATCTAAAACGACAAGTGATTTGCAATAATAAATGGGAGCTGGAAGACATTGTACAGCTCGGTGTATATATGTGTTGTAAAGCTGAGAACCCTGCGGTAATAGTGACATGCGCAGTATTTCTTCCAAACAAGTCTGGAATAGAAAATTGAGGATAATGAAATTGGATCTTTAAATTGCTATAGGGAAGTTTTTCTCGAGCTGGTGGTTTCTCATAAACATGGCGGCTACGGAGCTTCCTCGCACCGTAACGTGTATTCATCGGGCGTGTCAGGCGAATTTAATCCAGTGTTCTAGAATTAGCGGATTTCCGTATGTTCATGTATCATTGTCTTGTCAATTGACTTGGATTTTTAACACAAAATTCATCGTTAGCTGGTCTGGGTGAAAATGGTTTTTCTCATAGGTTTTATAAATCAAGACTGCATATGGATACAGCTGTGGATAAAGTAGCGCAAAAATATGATGTCTTCAAGAATTTTGTATATAAATAAACTATTTTTGTGACTACGAATGATTGATGGTCACAATCATAATTTTGATTGAAAATACTTCAATGGGAACTCAATAGACTCTCAACACAAAAGTTAACCATAACAATTCATCACTGCCTTGATTAAGGAAAATGTTTTTTTACATATAAATTCACGTTTCAGCTGCAATTTTCCAGTTTATTTTTAATTCTAGCTAGGGGTGGATAAATTCAATTGAATTTTGCTAAAGACTTGAATCCCTCTCTTCAAAGCGATCCAAACCTGTTCACATTTTACATGGTTGCAGATTAGACTTCCATTTTCCTTGAGGACGAAGTCCTGTTTCAAAAAATCTGAGCTTAATATATCATTTTGCATGATAAATGAAATTTATGAAGGCATAACACTATTTAAGTCTATATACAGAATCCGAGGTTAGACTTATTTTAAGCTGGATTCAGTTAGGCGTAATGAGTTATGAAAAGTTTGACTTGAATGAAATTTGAAAGTAACTGGTGTAACGTTTCAATAATGTCAACTGTTTAATGATTCAGTTCATTTTTTATACTTTTTATGCATAATCACCGAAGAAAAAAATATTGAGCTTTCAAAATTTGTCTTCAAATTATGCGTGATATCTTCAAAATTTTATGTGATGTGTTAACTCTGTGTACCATTTACTGCGATGAAGTTGGAATCTTTTTGTGCTTTTTTGATTCAGCATATATAAATACTCGAAAAATGCTGATCATAATTTTAAAACATCTAAATTAGGGAATCTGTATCTAGTTAATGGTTTTCGCTCTGTCTGTTGTGCGGAAATCTCTGAGGTGGCTAGCCAGAGCGAATCGTCCCAGCCAGAATCGCAAGAGCCCACACCTCGTTGAACCCCGGTATCCATCCATACTCGTGCCTGAACAAAAACATCCGAATCTCGCACCGCAGCTGAATAATAACCATATATAAAACAGTCACCCAGACATACGCAAATTCTCTGGGTCTTGCAATGCAGTAGCGAACGGCCTTATGTACCAGAAACTCCCCGGAGCATAGCATTTTGGTATGGGGTTAGCTGTACATATTGCGCTCTGTGTTTTCATACATAAATTAAACCCAGCACGTGAAATATAATATAAAGTTTTGTTGTTGCCAATGTGTGCGCGGGTGGCTGCGCCGGAGACGAGGTACGTGTCCGGAATATATAATAATAAAGTTTTAAAGACGATATGCTGAACGAAGAGTTTGAAATGCAGTAAATCTTTTTCGCTCCGTCGACTTGAAATTAGTGTTTATAAGAGGCGTTGACGCAGCGCCTCTGTGACATGACCTTGAACCATGGAAGTGATTTTTATTGAGAGGTTATTTAGAGATAATTACGAACTCTTGTAAAAATACGACAAATGTACCAATGCTGATATTATACAGTCGTCAGTTATTATACACTGTCCTTGAAAATCATAATAAAAAATATTAAAAGAGCATTAAATGTTATACTGACATAAATGTTTTATTATTAGTATTTACAAATGTTTCCACAGTAGATATCGATTTTCTGTAAAGCAACGTAATTTTCGTTGATTTAAATTGGTTATTTACTATTTTGATGAAACTTCGCACATTTGTACATTATCGATAGAGATGTCGTTTTATCAATTTAACTTTCCGTATAAGACCACGATTGAACTTGCAAAATGGTCTAAATGTTGAAATGGATTGAAACGGTTTCTATGACGAAGTTACAGGTGAAAGTTAGGTGCCTTTAACAAAGTTGTAAAACATTGCAATGCGCATTAGCAAATAAGAAAATGTATACTAAAATATTTATTTGTAAAAATATGGTAAAATCGTACTTTTTCGTACTTCCATTACAAAATTACCAGAAATGACAGCAAATGTTAGATTAGTTGTTGTTCTATGCTTGCTTTATTTTTTTCTTCTGAAAAAAGTGTATTGTAATATAAACTCTGTGTATTTTCTGCAACCATTTCCATTGCTTTTCTGATTGTGTTGGCTTTCAAAAATTGGGCTGGTTGACTAAATTTCTAGTTCAATATAAGACACGAGCTATTTGACACTACTCTATTATCAACTACCAATATTATCCGCTAATAATTATTGTTCTACGGTTTACGACTGGACTTTTTCTTAAAATTTTCCATCTTTGCTTTTTTTTCGATTTCTTTTTTTTTGTAGTTCACAGTCGACCGTAAAACTTTTACCACTAAGAGACTGAATTCTACAGATTTCATATTATGGATTGTTGAGTATGTTCCGCAGTTAACTCATATACTAACTTTTAAGGGAACATACTTAAATGACGTAGCATTTTTTTCATGATTTTTAAGGCCCCCCTCCCCCCTTGTAGCATTTGGTCACAAATCCTAAACCCCCCTGAAAAAACGTAGCATTCGAATACCCCCCCCCCCCCCTCTCCGCTTCTGAAAAAACGTACAGAAATACGTGCAGTCAGGTTTTTTACGCGGTTTTTATACGCGGAATTTTTTACGAGGTTTTTTTACGCGGATTTTTTAATTAATGCGGTTTTTTACGCGGATTTTTGAATTAACACGGTTTTTTTACGCGATACTGCGCTAATTAGAAACCTTTTTCGCAAATTTGCGAATTAACGTGGGTTTGGAACCAGAAACGTTTAAGATCCGGACGGACCGCCAAAGAGGACAATTTTAAATACTGATTCTAGAGCGTCTCGTGTTTTTTCTAAGCCCTTCTTGCATGGTTCACTTTACGCGGATTTTTGAATAACTCGGTTTTTTACGCGGATTTTTGAATTAGCGCGTTTTTTTACGTGGCTTTTCGAATTAACGCGGTTTTTTTACGAGGTACGTAATACAACTTATAGACTCGTGACTGCATCTTCAGCTTCGAAGGGCTTGTGCTTTGGTACAAGGAGTAAAGGTGTTTAAACAACTTAGTATGATCCATGTCAGTAGAAAACAAAGAAAAAATTCCGGAAATGAAATGAGTATCTTGTAATTTTCACTGTTAAAAGCCACAAAAAGCAACGATTTTTGTATTCAAAACAGATTGTGTGTTTGGAAATCCAAGTGATTGTTTATGTAGCAGAGCTTTTAGAAAATTTCAGAATGCCACAGATAAAAACATTTCGACAGATCTCGCTGCAATACTTTGTGCAATGTTTTAGTGTATTTTTAGAATACATTTTTCCTGCAAAAAAGTCAGTCTTTAAAAAAAATGCTACGTCGACTTTATTACAACTTCCCCTCCCCCTTGTCACAGCTTGTCACAAAATGATGATATCCCTCCTCCCCCCATAAATGCTACGTCATTTAAGTATGGTCCCTAATAGGTATGGTTTATGAGCTAGGCATGTTTGAAGTCGGTGTGATGTGCGGAGCAATTTAAAAAAATCTTTTAACAGCTATTTACAGGAAATAGACAAAATGAAAAAAAAAATTACTTGGAACTGATCATGGTAAACTTGACGAATTGAGTGAAGTATGATAAAAGCTCATAACATATAACTTTCAAGAATGACCATATGATTATTGTAATACAGCGCTGTTTCGAATTGTTAACGGTAGAAAAACATCTCCCCGTGAATCCAACGAAACTTTGGACTTCATAAAATGATGAAAATTAGATTTCAATGCTGTTCAATAAAAAATAATAATCTCTATTATTTCACCGAATCCAATTTCCCATAGATTCACCGGAAAATGTTTTATTGACCGTGATAATATCGAAACGACACTGTTGTACTGATGATTAACCATGAAATTAAAAACATTTTGATTCCAGAGCTAGTTTTTGACCCTGTGCAACAAATCGAATTGCTCGACCGACGATCCCATGACAACATAATTAGTACACATTTCATTTCTTTAGCCAATATTAATGGATTTTGAACTAAAATATTGCTATCCTCGTTTCCTAAAAGGCTGTGATTTGGATTTTTTAGTCATCATCATCATTTGTCACATATCGAATAATAGCGTATTCCCAAAAGAATGCATGGTGGTGATCAATTTCACCCCCGAACCTTGAAGAATCCTCGTATTTATTTCATGAAGTAAGCGATAGAAATGTGTTGGGCACATACCAGTACTCGTTTTAAATAAATAATGTTGGGAGAATTTCAACGTGAACCGAATTATTTGGAAAAATTTGTTAAAAGTGATCAATTACACTCTATTCCATGGAACCTTATTTCTTTCCCAAAAACATAGCGGCAGAGCAATAATAAAACGAATTTCTACAACCTTCTACAATAATAATGAGCACTTACCTGTGAGAACGTTTTGTTTCAGTCTCATTTTTAGCAACGACAGAGCTAATTTATTCTTGGTATCATTTGACAAACCTGATCGTAGTAAATTATTTCTAAATATATACAGTGACGGACAAAACAATAAGATCAGCGCTCATCAAAACAGTACAAGTTGCGATAGTCATTAAAGGAAACAAAAAAAATGATGAAAAATGGAACACCGCAATAAAAAAAGAAGAAAACACTTCAGA
Source organism: Wyeomyia smithii (assembly GCF_029784165.1). Taxonomy (NCBI): domain Eukaryota; kingdom Metazoa; phylum Arthropoda; class Insecta; order Diptera; family Culicidae; genus Wyeomyia; species Wyeomyia smithii. The sequence continues at coordinate 171,299,094 of NC_073695.1, read as the reverse complement.
AATGATTAGAACGTTCTAAAAAATTGCTCTTCTATCAAATGAAAGCACCGAAAGATAAGCGATTACAAAATACGCATTTTTTGGTCTCCAGTTTCACCTTGTGTTTTTGGTTTGACATGATTAACGGACCTTTTGCCAATGGTTATCTATTGGATTATTTTTATCTTCAAGCCATTTCTTGGTGTGCTTGGAGGTATACACTACCCGTCATAAGTTTGGAATCGCTTTACTGAGTATTGCAACACCCAGTTTGAACATTGCAACACCCCGAAAAGTTAAGCATCACTTAAAATGGGCAGACTTATGTAACTCTATCTTTCGATTCTGGAAACCTAGATAGTTGTGGTCTTCAGCAAAGTTGCTCAGGAGGTCAAGGGCTTGTAATTGGCGGATAGTATAGTGCGGAATTCAGTTATAGTGTGCATTTAGTTTTGAGCGTTTCGAATTCAGTGTAGCTCAATTATTTAGAGAGTTGCGATTTTCGGCAAAGTTACGCAAAGATCCAGAGTTTCTGGTTGGCTAACAGTTTAGTTCGGAATTTTTCTTCAATGTACTGCCAGTGTGCATAAAGTTTTTAGTGTTTTCAACTTACTCTATTTTAAACTTTGTTTAGATAGTTGCAATATTCAGTAACACAGTAAGGCTACTGTCATACTGAGGCGTCAAATGAAGCGAAGCGTTGAGCGTTTGAGAAGCGGAATAAACAGAAGCGTTGGGTGAAGCTTCCTATGACATACTGGAGCGAGCGTCGCAAATGCGTTGTGTTGTCATATTCCTAGATTCCAGTAGCGGTTTTGTTTGAAGAAAATATGAATTCGTCCAATGAAGATTTTTTTGCTTCTTCAAGCACGGAAAATTACGTTTTAGTAAACATAGAGATTTTTTCATGAAATAAAATAATATTACTGAAGTGAGTTGCGCTACAGACGTAGTAAAAAATATAAGAAATTATTCTGAATTTTAAACCCGTTGACCCCGAGCAACGTTCAACTAGTTTATAATATCTGTTAGGATTTCAATAACCCATGTGAGCACAGCTAGTTACTCAGCGGCTTGCATTTTCGCGACCAAAGAAGTTCAGCATGCTAAATTTCTGGCCATTCAAATCAAAACTCAACAATATCAATCAATAATATCAGTGCTATTTTCCCGACGACCTGAAAATTTTTCCCGATAGTATTTTCTATCCTACTTTTTTTCTTTTTTAAGATTTAAGACCAAAATAAAGCAAATATTAAGTACCTGGCGATATCAGGTTTAGTCTGAACATGGATTTACTGCACAACCCTCTTCTAAACATTTTAACATTTTCTAAACGAAAATGTATTTTATTTGCTTTTTTCAATTACCAAACCAAAACAAAGCAAATATGTATAAAGCACCTGGCGATAAAAGATTTAGTCTGAATATGGTATTACCGCGTACATATACGCGCGTCAAAACACTACTCGTTCTGTTTCGCCGCCTCTATCGACGCGTCTTTGCCGCTCCAGTATGACCGGTTTGAGCGTTTCATATAGACGTTCGAAGAAGTAGCTCGGACGCTTTTGCGACGCTTCTTGCTTCGCTTCTTTTGACGCCTCAGTATGTCAGTAGCCTAACACTTTTCATTTATGCGATTCTATAAGCACTGTTTGTTTACACATGACGAAGTTTACCCAATTTGAGTGTTGACAGTTTGATCACTTCACACAATACGTCAGCTTGTGTGTTCATTATTAAGAAAAGCTTTCATTTGAGGAGGTTACAACATGTATGGTGTATGTTGATGTTGGTATGTTGACAGTTTGATCACCAACATTCACAACCGTTTTACAATGCGGAATCGCGATATCGCGACTAAATTGATTACCTCGGCTGCAAACAGTTGCAGTAGACATGCCTCTAATCCGATGTTGAAGGATTTGAACACCACAGAGGACATTTCGTATTACACTGAATTGTAATGAAAATAGAATCGATGGAATAGTTTGGAACACACATGCGGCGTTATACTGTATTTCGACATGCTTGACCAGAACTGGTGGCATTAGCCGAAGACCAAAACTTTGTGGGTAGTAATAATCACGCGATAAGTATAAATACGAAAAACTGCATGCGCCCTAGCGCCGCATAGCGGGGTGATTCAGTATTCAATTGTCTACCATATAGAAGCCTTTAGCCTACTGAACAAGTTTGCTGAACACCGCAACTTTCTAGCAGGTCGGAATCGTGAGATTAGTTAAGTTCAAAATACGACACATTGTGTGCCCACTAGCGCCACATAGCGGTAAAATTTCACACTGAATTGGCTACCATACAGCAGCCTTTGACCTTCTGCACAAGTTTTCTGAAAACCGCAACTTCCTAGATTGTCAAAAACACGAGATATCCGCCTATTCCAGGTGATGCCAAACTTTGCGGGAGGTGTTGCAATATTCAAAGTGGGTGTTGCAATACTCAGTAAAGCGATTCCAAACTTATGACGGGTAGTGTATATCAAGATGGCTTAAAAAAATATTTTTTTTAACTCTTTCATCACCAATATTTAGTGGTTAATTTGTGAGTTCGAAATCCAATTTTTGGTAATTTGTGGTTAAGTGGTTTCCGAGAAATTTTCAAAAAACTGAGTCAAGCCATCTTGAAACATGATTTTGCTTCAAATGAATCGGATAACGATGATATATACATCAATCGAAAGCTCTTAATTTGTGGTTCACGAAAATGTAGTTTTAAGGTCATAATTACTAGTGTTTGTACAGAAAATTGTGTTTTATTTTTCACGTAGTTCTGCGTGTTGTTTTTTTGTTGTTGACGCTGCTGGCCGCTAGTGGCGTTGGCTGTTTGCGGTGTTTGTCACTGCTATACTGAGCGTGCGTGGGGGGAATATGGTAAATATTATTATTGTTCGAATTAAATTTTTACATTGGTATAGATTTATGGTTTACTGACTAGTAAGTATAACAAAGGTTTCTGCACCACTAGGTGGATTAATTCTGGTTTTTGATTTAATATATGCTGAGTACATAATTAGCAAGGATGTCATATCGAAAACTCCATTTAGTATTCGTCATTTTCTCGACTTCGAATAACCAGCGACGAATATTTTACATGAACTTGAAAAAAAAGATTCTTCTGTTGAAATACATAAAGAAGAAACCAAAATAAATTAAACTAAGAATACAATTTATTTTTAATTTCGACGTGGATAATAATCATTTTGTGTAAACTAAAAACAAATTAAACGTTTTTCAAATTTTGCATTTTCTAGCTGTTTCATTGGTCTTTTGTGATATTCTTCTACCCGCCGCTTAAATGTATGTCTAAAGAGTGCAGAAGATTACGTGCCGTGAATGGCATTTTATGATTCATAATGTGATTTTTCATATGCAGATCTTGTTCGCGTGGATATGTGTTTAGATCGGTGTGACTTCGTTCTACATCATGTGCTTATTCTTCTTGGACAATTTGACATCCATCTCCTGGTGACAAATTTATAATCAAGTATGCATAATTTCACTCATTCGTTTTATTTGTTGCATTACAAGTTCACTCGAATTTAGTCGTGAGATTGTTCGAAAAAAAAAATGCCCGTAATACATAATCATAAATCCAAATTAATGGAAGATTGTATTCAGTTATTTGCTTGCCGAAGAAACTAGCATTGCTTGCGGAAACAGCATGTGATACTTGAAATCGCCAGAAATCATCGGGGTGTACCACGGTGAAAGCACGGTTTCGACATTTAACATTTAAATAATCTTCGTGATCGCGTGAGTGCAATGATTTATGATTCTTCTATGAAACATTCACTATACATTGGACGCACTGCATGAAACAAGCAATACATGAACAAAATTATGAAATAATGTCGTCATATAATGTATAATTTTATGGCAATGGTTCACTGGGATCAAAAGCTTATAAATAGCGTTATTGGATGTATAAGTTTCAGAGCAAGTTACCGTAATGCTTTAAGCATGCTTTATTATTGCCAAATAAAAATTGGTCCTAATTAAGGATAATATCAAATGCTAGTAATCATACAATAGCCACTCTGTTTATCATACATAGATTTCGCAGCCAACTGTTTGATGTTCAAGGCAATTGCGGGGCTAGCGCCACGATCCTACGATCCTACTGATGCAGTCCCTCGCGAGCCGAAACTCGAACCTACGACGACTGGTATGTTAGGCCAGCATCGTACCTCGAGACCAACTAGAATTGTGTATTGCTTTGATTAAGGGTTTACGAGAGACATCCAATACGTTCGACTTAAATCTGTACAAATTTATTATCTATACCGTTCTCCCAAAGTGACTTCACTTCATCAGCTGTTTCAATTCCGATTTTCCGTTTATACGAGATCGACCGTCCATTTGAAACCGGCAAAAGATATCTCATTGTGCTGAATTCAAACAGCAATTCACTTTTTAAGCTCGAGATACTTGAATGTACTTGAACGTGCCAGTATGTTCATCGCTAGACTCAAGTGTGTAGTGTTTGCCGACTTCTGTCATTACCTTGCACTTGTATCTGCGCATTTTAATTGCCCAGCAATGTCGGACCGTCTCGGTGATAGTTACTACGTGATACGTGCAAAATGCGGCTCAGGTCCGATGAGAGCAGTGAAGATTCATTTGTACTGCAAGTATGCTAATTATTCAAGTAAAGGCTTTGATGGGAATATATTTATATTGTTAAAATAAAAAAATCACGGCGCCTGTATGATAGCGCTGCTAATTTGCAGTTTTCATGTATTTATTGTTATCTATACAATTATTACCGGCAAAAAATAACCTGTCTGATTTGACGTTTAATTTTCTTGCACATCCTCTACCGCATTATATTTATAAGTCCCCAACATCGTTGATTATGTTTTATCGTTGCAAAGCAAAGCCTTGGTGCTACATTCCGATTCAGAACTTGACCGTCTGTTTATTATGCACAGACTTCGCAACCAACTGTTTATTGTAGGCACAAACAATTGCGGGGCTGACGCTTCGATCCTACTGACGCTAACAGTCTCTCCCGAGCCGAGATTCGAACCTAAAACAACTAGCTTGTTGGGCCAGCAGCGTACCTCGAGACCAACTGGAAGAGTTTTGTCGTTGATAATATTCGAAATGATAAAAAAAAACAAATTTGATTTCGTTCAACAAAAAAACTTGTGGTCACGCATGATTTGAACTTTTACAGTCATCCCAGTATTATGGGCCAGCTAAACGCAATTTTAATATTGATTCAACGATAAAAAATCGAAAAAAAAGATTAAACCTTCGTATTTTCACTAATTTGTAGTAAATACATTAAAGTTTCATGTTGAATATATATTTCCGTTCCTACACAACTTATTTAATCAAAATTCACAAACTAATATGCTTATCCAATTCCCACTATTATGGGCCACTTTTTGACTCTCTCAGTATTATGGACTAAAGATCCCGGTATTAAGACCCAGGCGTAATTTTTGTTTTGTTTTTAAAACGGAGACACTATTTTGAAGAGAGATTAACGTCGAGATTAACACTTATTTATTTACTGCTACTGCCAACAGACATAAAATAACATGTCCTAATGGCTACTAATATAGAATTCGACGGAACAGTAACAAAAATTTCGAGCGTATAACACTAAACGATAAATGATAATCGAAGGCTTGTGATACTCTGTTGAAAGCGCGTTGTATACCGATGATGGCACTATTAGAGCTGTAGTTGGTTCGACGAACGGGCAATAGCAATGCTGGCATCCTTCGCAGAGTTCTAGTGGGGGCATCCAGGTTGATTTGGCGAAGAATGGCAGGGCAGTAAACTCGTGATGTCAGGATATCTGATACTAGCATAGCACGCGCTGTTTCTCGGCGTAGTTGGAGAGTGTCGATCTGAAGAAGCTGACAGCGATCCTCGTACCTAGTATTACGCATAGGTTGCCGCCAAGGGAGCGTTCGAAGGGCATAACGTACAAACCGCCGCTGGATTTTTTCGATTCGATGAATAGCATTGTTTTAGTGAGGGATCCAGACCGTTGAACAGTACTCCAGTGAAGACCGAACCAGCGAACAGTAGAGCGACTCGTTGTATTGGGGAACCGTTAAGGGTGTAATCAACATGTAGTGGCCGGAGTTTTCTAGTGAACGTGATCACGGAGCATTTGGATGGGTTAAGTGTCATTCGATTCAACTCGCACCAGTTGGCGAATATGTTAAGTTGTTGCTGAAGAAAAGTGGCGTCGGTGGTATGTTTTATTTTGTTGAACAGTTTCAGATCATCGGCGAATGCTAGACGAGGGCATTTTACGGAGTAGTGAACGTCGTTGAAATAAAGCAGGAACACTAGTGGGCCAAGATGACTGCCTTGGGCGATCCCGGAAGCAGCGGAAAACGATTGGGAGATTTCGTCGTCGATTTTAACACTCAGTGTACGTCCCACTAAATAGGATTCTAACCAGCTCAGAAGGTGGCCGCTGAAGCCGTAACGGTCGAGTTTAGCGGCAGCAACACGATGGTTTATTTTATCAAATGCGGTTGAGAGGTCCGTGTAGATCGTGTCCGTTTGTGATCTTTCGATAAAGCTGTCGACAACAAAACTTGTTAGGCACATTAGGTTCGTCGTGCAGGAACGTTTCGGTAGAAATCCGTGCTGTTCGTCAGCTATGCTATTCTGACAATGCGAGGTAATAGGTTGTAGCACGATTAGCTCGAACAGTTTAGATATAGCACACAGAGCTGATATTCCACGGTAGTTGTCGATTTGCGTACGATCACCCTTCTTATAGACCGGGAACAAAAAAGCATGTTTCCAAGCTGTAGGAAATCTTCCTGCGGAAAGCGACAAGCGGAACAAAAAGCTCAACGGAATAACTAAACCGGAGATACACTTTTTTAGCAACGTGGCAGGAATACCATCTGGACCAGGAGAGAAAGAGTGTTTAAGTTTAGTAGCGGCAGCAATAATCATAGTGTCATCGATGTTGATGGAGGCGATGGAACGTCCAGTAACGGGAACATTATTGGCAGCTTCGAAAACTTGATCTTCAGTGAGAACTTCATTACTGAATACGCTCGAAAATTTCTTGGTAAACAGTTTGCACATTGCGCTGGAGCAATCTGCTCTCTCACCAGCAAGCTCCATAGTAGAAGGCAGGCCAGCTTGCTTCCGCTGCATGTTGACCTAATTCCAAAACTTCTTGGGGTCTATCTTTAACTTTTTTTCCATGAGCCGTCTATAATTAGAGTAGCAACGTCGTCGTAATCTTTTGTACTCATTGTTTACTTGACGATAGTGATCGCGTAAACAAAGCGTACCACTTGCTGAAAATCTTCTCAGTGCAGCGTTTTTCAACGATTTCAGGCGACGTAGTGCTGATGATTGCCAGGGAAGATACTTCTGATTGCGTACTTTGGGAACAAAGCGTTCTAACAGTTCGCAACAGATAGATGTAAAATCATTTACAGCCAAGTCGATATCGATAGGATTTAAAGCATTAGTCCAGTCAACGTTATGTAGCGCGCTTAACAAACCATCATAGTCAGCTCGACGAAAATTGAATCGAGTCGAGTTTGATAAGAACGGGGGATCGATACTGTATCGATTTTCAAGAGACAGTACAAGAGCCGGATGGTAAGGTACGGTCTTAACAAGAGGGTCGGGTGCGTATGCCATCTTGGGGGCCGTCTCGCTAATACTGACGAAGCAAAGGTCCAGGCAACGTCCGTTTTCATTAGGATTTCCGTTGATTTGCTGTAAGCCAGCGGCGTTGTAACCGTCAAGAAGGTTCAGTGCACAATCGTAAAAAAGTAGACTGAGCCGGGTCGGGGTAGTAGAAGCCGTCGCGAGAAGGGCGCCAGAGCAGACTGGGTAGATCGAAATCTCCAACTATTATGATTTCGTCGCAAGGTTTGGCTTTAGCGGTTATCGAATAAACAGACTGCAGATGGGCATCGATCAGTTGCTTTTCACGGGTACGATCAGGTGGGAAGTAAACAACGCAAATGAATAGTTTCCTATCAGCTTGCTGGACAGACACCCAAATCTGTTCAAGCATATTCCACGAGGGGTCACTGATAATATTTGCTATCAAGCGGCTACGAACAGCGAAAAGTACGCCTCCACCGATCGTTTTCTGGCTGTTTAGTGAGCTCCGGTCGCAGCGGAAACCCTCATATTCGTCACCGAACAGATAAGATGATAGGGTACGATCGTCCAGTCAAGTTTCCGTTAGCGCGATAAAATCGTAACATCCCTCCGAAAAAGCGAGCATATAGTTGTCAATGTTGGAATTCATGCCGCAAGTGTTCTGGTAGTAAAGTTGAGCCAGCGTGTCCTGAATTCCTGATCGCGACGTGGCGTTAGCAACGGAGCTTGCGGCGTTGGTAGGCTAAAACACGAATCAGAATGTTGGCATTCATCGTCAGGCACATGAAAAGACAACTTGAAAAGATACTTAACTTGTGCGAGAGTCAGTTGACTCTCGCAGTCCAATAATAAAGCGTTTCTATTGTCGAAATCTATCCTGTCTCATCTGATCGAAGTCGAATTCGCGAACAAAAACACCGGTGGGCCAAGTAGAAGCGCGTAGAGCGACATCCTTATGCTCTTTCGGTATCTCCACCCGAAATGATATAAATTTCAAATTCGTTAGATCCACTTTTTTTTCACCAACATAATAACGTTAGGTGCTTCACTTATGACGAGGCACTCTCGGGTCATCGAAACGACATCATCAGCTGTGTGACTGGGATCTAATCTGCTTACATAGAGCCAAAACTGCTGCCGTTCATCAGCAACTGTTTTTATTTTGCACTGTGTTGATCTCGTACCACACACACCGGCCGCTGCAGAACGAAACTTCACATTGTCTTCGCGGCTCCTTTTAGGTGTCGGTTGTTCTCCGGGCTGTCGCTGAGAATAAAAGATCTTCTGAGGCTAATGACATACTGAGGCGTCAAATGAAGCGAAGCGTTGAGCGTATTAGAAGCGGAATAAACAGAAGCGTTGGGTGAAGCTTGCTATGACATACTGGAGCGAGCGTCGCAAATGCGTTGTGTTGTCATATTCCTAGATTCCAGCAGCGATTTCGTTCAAAGGAAATATGAATTCGTCCAATGAAGATTTGTTTGCTTCTTCAAGCACGGTAAATCACGTTTTTAGTAAACATAAAGATTTTTTTATGAAGTGAATTAATATTTCTGAAGTCAGTTGCGCTACACACGTAGTAAAAAATATAAGAAATTATTTTAAATTTTAAACCCGCTGTCCCCGAGTAAGGTTCAACTAGTTTATGATATCTGTTAGGCTTTGAATAACTCCTGTGAGCACAGCTAGTTACTCAGCGGCTGGCGTTTCGCAACTAAAGAAGTTCAGTATGTTAGGCATGCAATATCAATCAAAAATACCAGTGTTATTTTCCTGACGACCTGAAAAATTCTCCCGATATTTTCTTTATTTAAGACCAAAATAAGGCGAATATAAAGCACTTGGCGATATCAGGTTTAGTCTGAACATGGTATTATTGCACTAACATTTTTTAAACATTTTAACATTTTGTAAACAAAAATGTTTTCTATATGATTTTTTTCAATTACCAAACCAAAACAATGCAAATATAAAGCACCTTGCAATGAAAGGATTAGTCTGAACAAGGTATTACCGCGTAAGTATACGCGCGTCAAAACACTACTCGTTCTGTTTCGCCGCCTCTACCGACGCGTCGTTACCGCTCGAGTATGACCGGTTTGAGCGTTTCATATAGACGTTCGAAGAAGTAGCTCGGACGCTTTTGCGACGCTTCTTGCTTCGCTTCATTTGACGCCTCAGTATGTCAATAGCCTGAGTTGGAACAGCTGCGCTGGTAGGAAAGTGTTTCTCGATGCGATTCGGCTGTAATGATGTATCGGTAGCTGGATGTGTGTTGGGGGCTTAAGGTTAAGGACTTAAGGTTTAGCAAAGATTTCGATAGTACATAATTGTAATATTTTGCTCAGACTTTTTTCAAAGTTTTTGTTTCTTTTATTGCTCTGAATGTTCATATGTTTGACAGTAGAGGTCTTATAAATCCGTTGGTAAGGGCACAGCAGTCCAAGCTGGAAGGCAAGAGTACGATTCCCGAGACAGTCAACAGTCTTTTCAGGTTGGAAACTCGTTCGGCTGCCTAAGAGCATAAGCGTACTATGGAAATGCTGGATGAACATTACGTTGAGCGAGCGCTTATAAAACTAAAAGGAAGAATGTTTTACATAATAAATTTCCAAGCTGGGTACAGTAATCAAAGCTTAGGAATTCTGTTCTATAGGGTTAATGTTGATCCTAAAGCAAGATCATGAAAATTCAGGATGAACGAACATTAGTACCAGTTTCTATACTACTCAAAATACCGATGCATGGCTCACATATCTTGGCATGATTTAAAACACCAATTTCTGAAAATTATTGAAAATACAATTTTATCGAGTACTATTTGTGAAATACATGTTTGTTTAATAAATTTATTTATGTAGCAACATCCTTCTTATTTAATTTTTTTTAAATACACAAAAATACAAATTTATCCACATTCAAAATTGCAGCCTTTTCCAATTTTTTCTTTGATTTTCTACTCTGATTTTATCGTCATCGTCTTCTTGTTTTTTTCTTGCCAACTTTTTCATATGAGTTTCTTCCATTTTTTCTGTTTCTGAAATTTCCTCTGTTCAGTCCGTGCTAGTTTCGCCTTTTCTTGTTCTTTCTTCGCGCGATCCTTCTTGTTGTACCATTCGAGCCATTTGGTACTTGTGGCCACGGAAGGAACATGTTCTTAAGCTTTTCTATTTCGATTAGTTTGCTTGTCATCTACTCTAGGCCCAAATGAGCACATCATCGAAAGGATCATTAGATTGAATATTTGATCCTGTTTCTTCTACCTTAGCAGAGTAATTTCTTGTTTCATTATTAAGGACAGATACATCAATGTTTGATTCATCACCTGTAAGAAATATGCTTAGTTTATTAAACCTTACAAATTATTACTGCCTAAATACTACCAATCACTGATTTCTCGTTTATTTGAACTGGAATACAAGTGCCACTGTCGTCGAGAGTAAAATCCAAAGAAACGCTTCCGTACTGATTAAGAGGCTCCGAAACCATAAGTCCCTCGGACTTGTCCTTAATAATTTTTCAAAAATTGAAAAGAGCAAGCTCTTCCAGACAGCCGTCTCTCTGTGAGATAGTTTTCTTTGATTCTAGATAGTACCTCCGCTTCTAATCCGAAAGATTTCGCTTGTGACTTTTTAGTGTCAATTCGCATTTTTTTTTTGCGGTTTCTCGTGCTTAAGTGCCTAAGAACTTGAAGAGAATTACAATCCCTATTTTATTCGTTGCTGTGCGTGGATCTTTTTCGTTTATCACTGTTTATCACTGTCCATCTGCAGAGAAAAAGTGTAGTTATGAATATTGTTATGCAGTTTGAAATAAAAGCTGCAATCATAAATGTGTGAAGATTAGTGTACATTGTGCCAGACATGATCCAGTAAAATTATATGATGATTTCTGGAAGCAGCCATTTCATCCGGTTGCGGAGCGCTTTCTCGAAAGTGCTCACAATCACCAAGGAAACGGTGTGATTGTTTATGTGCGAGTGGTGGAAAAAAGTAACGGAATGCTTTGTGCGCTGAATGCTGACTCGATGTATAAGATAAGTGCATTGTGTTTATATTTACAAAAAACATTAATTTATTTATTTTATAATTTCGCTTAGTGGTTGAGTGATTCTTTTTCGAAACTTGAGTAGATTTTTTATATCTTCCGGGAAATAGCAAATATAATCTAGTTTTATCGAATCTTTTCTACTATTTTCAAGATTCAAATACTAAAACTTTCACATAATTTTGTTGGTATTTCGTCAAGCTTCATTTCAATATTTTTCTAGCTTTTGAACAATAATTGATTTTTGAGTAACTATTTCAAAGTTTTGTAAATAGGGATTACATAAATGCAAGACTGTATAACTAAGTGTGTATGTTTCACTTTTTCGATTTTTCTTGCTTTTGGGCAGATGGTTTATATACTGTGTTCCAATTTTGACTAGTTCGGCATTTTGTTAATAAACTCAATATAATGGCCAATTTGGATATCTGCGTTTTTGAATAATTAAGGCTTTGTATGGATGAAACTTTGCCAATTTCTCTATTTAATAAGGAACATTCGCATCGAAATGTCGTGTCCCCGAGCGTCTGCGTCGGTAGAAGGGAAATTAGCGGTCGTGCGTAATGCTTCGGTGTAAACCGCATTTCCGGCTCGAGAGAGTTTTACTCACATGAACGTTTTCGAAATGAAGTGATTTCGCGAGGTATACCCAGATACTTGTTCATGTCTCACAGTGACCATTTAGCCGAAAATTTCATTCGGTCGATAAATATCGTGACTAACGAAAACGCGATGTATAGCTTCCAAAGAATCACGTCAGCCGACGTGTACTCGGGATTGATAAATAGCTGGTTGCTACAAGTGGCAAAGGCTACTCCATGCGCGTCGTACGCAGAGGATCGCGGTGTTTGGCAAGAAAGATACTCATGATTCGTTTCCGTAATAAGCACGCAACATTTTTACATTCCGTTTTTCAGGTGTGTTTTTCGCGGGATCGTTTTCTTTTTAGAACAGACGAAGTGAATACGAGAGACGTCGTTAGTCGATCTGTTACCTATACCTTTCATGAGGCCGTTTATTTTCAGATTGATCACCAACGCGCAATAGCTTTCGGTATAAAGAGGATCACCTCACGAGGAGATATCCAATCATTTGAAGTTGTCTCAATTCGGTCAAAGATCCAGTATCCTTGCGTTCGATTTATTGTTGCGGTGTTACATTGTCAAACTGAATCAGTTCGAATCGCATTATGATTATCGTGGCGGATGTAATGGCGCGACACTTGTTCTAAAGAACCCGACGCTCGGAATCAGCGCATCGTTTACCAGAACGAACCCTGCTGTATACTTTGCCCTTTCTCCAACATACCAGTGATTTCTCGTGGAAGTGCAGAGGTGTTCTCGGCTTCCATAAAGCGAGTATCACGTCAAAATTTTCCTATACAAACTCCTTCTTTGACCTGCATTCGGATGCGGCCGGCGCTGGTATTGCCTACTAAACAGATTAAGGTCACCAGTTTTTACACATTGAGGATGCATGTTGGTCCCAAGCATCATCTATTGGTTCTCTGTGTAAGTACTGCTGATCTGGCAATAACGGAGTAGCAACCGCGGGCGGTCAATCATGCTCATGCTCATGCTCAGTACCTCCGCTTCTAATCTTTTTTCAACGAAATTGAGGTGCTGTAGGTAAAAACCGGCAGCTCACTCTCGTAGCACAGGATTCAAATTTCCGTTTATATCGGTTGTATTTTCATCAGGTATTTTACTCTCCGGCTCAGGAACATTCGATGGAAGGTTATTGAAATCGATATCGTTCAAGTTCCAGGGACAAACTCAGCACACTTTGAAACATTTTTCAAGGCATTCTTTTGAATTTGAAAAACTTTCGATCGCTGTTTCCATTAGTGTCCGGAAATTGGCTTTGTTCACCCGGGCATCATTCTTATTTCGGACTTTCTTCTTATTTCGGTTTTTAATGATTCTGTTTCTAGTCCCGTGGAGAATGATCTTGGAGTTCCACAGGGAAGCGTATTAGGGCCCCTTTTGTTCATTATGTATATAAATGACATGCGACGAGCTTTACGTTTTTGTGATATTAATCTTTTTGCCGATGACACCGTATTATTCATTGCAGCTAAGAACGTTGAAGAAGCCGTTTCACACTTGAACGAAGATTTACGTTCTCTAAGCAGATGGTTGAAGTATAAGCAATTGAAATTGAATATTGATAAAACTAAATTTATGATTTTGTCGCGCACCGTTGTAAATGATGATGTCTCTGTTTTGATTGATGATGAGGCGATTGGTCGCGTTCGGGAGATTAAATATCTTGGCGTGATTATTGATGACAATCTAAAGTTCAACGCTCACATTGACAATGTCATCAAGAAAATTGCCAAAAAGTATGGAATTCTATGCCGTCTGAAAAACGAATTAACGATTTGTAGTAAAATACAGCTATACAAGTCAATCATCTCTCCACATTTGGATTTTTGCCCTACTTTTTTATATTTAGCCAATAATACACAACTATTGAGGTTACAGCGTTTGCAGAATAGAATAATGCGTTTGATTTTAAATTGTGATAGATTAACTTCCTCTGTTTTCATGTTGGACGCTTTGCAATGGCTATCTGTGAAGCAGCGAGTTGTTTATTTGTCTATGGTGTTCATTTTTAAAATAATTAATGGTTTGCTACCTCAATATTTGAGTGATCGAATTGAAAGAGGAAGAGATTTTCATAGATATAACACTAGAACCGCGGATGAAAAAAGAACACCTTTCTTTCTAACGAGAGCTTCACAAAATTCATTGTTTTATAAAGGTATAAATTTTTTCAATTCGATGCCAAGACATGTTAAACGTGCACCAACACTTGCGGAGTTCAAGAGACAATGTATTTCACACGTGAAAGTTTCTATTGTATAGAACGATACTAAGTTTTACAAAATGATGTAGAGTTTACCTGACGAAGTTTGAACAAACGGATCTTAAATGACGAAGTTTTAACAAACGGATTTATTTTGGATGAACTATTTGTTTTGGTTTCTATTCATATATTGATTGTTTCATTGAAGCTTGTAAATGACAAAGTTTTATACGAACGGATCTGATTGTGTTGTAAAATTTTATTTATATGTTTATTTTAAATTGGACTTTTCTAAATTTATAACAACAAAACTACTGTGACTGTGACTCTGGCAGTTCTCGCGTCTTCCGGATCTTTTTGGCATACCCAGTAATTGTATGAGTGAGATTACACTCACTAATAGGAAATCCAGCTCTAGACATGTAAAGAATCCATTCTTCAATTTTAGCTCCTTCTTCAGGAAGTAGAATAGTGTTAGGTCCTGGCTTATGTGGCTTAGGTGCTTTCTGGAGGTACTGTTGAAGTGTACTGTGTGGAAAGACTATGGTCTCTTGCAGATTCCCGAATTTTTCCTGTACGCCGTGCTTGATCAAAAGCAAGATTCAGAACCCTTGGATCGTAGGATTTTCATTTCGGCTTTTCGGTTTTTGTTGAATGTTTCACGGATTTGCTGAAAAAAGATTAAATTTATTGAAAATAAATTTCAATTTCATGGCCGGCATTATGAGCCAATGTTCAGTGCCATATAGGAATGGTAAAAATACGAAACAAAGCACGGATATTTCGTAATTCGATATGTACATACCAATTCTTTGTAGTCCCATTCTTTTTGATTTTATAACGGTGTTTGTCACGGATTTTAACCTAATTATTAACGACTGACGTTTTTCGACTGCGTTGAAAACAACAATAAATTAACAGCTAATTGGAGTCTACCGACATCTATCGGAAAACATAAGAGTTATACTCATTAGTGCAAGGGGTTAGCACAAAAGGTATGCAGCGGAATATTTTTTACGTTCACTAAACTTCAACTGGACTATTGAAAGTTATAATAAAAATACGATAGAAACCAACACAAAGTGCAGGCTGACCTATAATACTGGGTGGGGTCCATAATACTGGTGAAAGTGAATTTTGTGACCAGCATTATGGGCCAATGTTTAGTATCGTATAAGAATGATAAAACACGAAATTCGAAGCGAATATTACGTAATTCGATAATAAAAATTCCAATTACGCCTAAAAGGCATGCAAAGAAACGTCGTTCAAGTTCACTAAATATCAATTGGGATATTAAGTTTTTGACATTGACATAATACTGGTCGGCCCATAATACTGGGATGACTGTATATAATTTTCACGGCAATGATCGGTCGATAGTTGGCCAAAAAACCTTCAAAACGCGGTTAAATCACGAAAAAGTATTAAAACATTTCGTTAGAAATGAATTCTCTTTTTGAAACATCTAACGAAAACTCTTAAGCGTACGCACGAATATGAATATGAGCATTTCTGATTGAAATTATACATCACAAATGGTTATTTAAACTCAAAATGTATACATAGATTTCATACGAAAAAAAGTGATTTTCGAAAACATAATAAAATTTTTTTGTGACTCGTTTATAGATAATATTTTAGTAAAGATTAAGTTAATACCTAACACCTAAGGCAAAATTGTCCAAAAGCAGTCACGTATACTCTCGTCGACATTAAATATCGTGTTTTTCCATTAAGCTATTTCCCGTAGCATTGCTCTGTAGAAAATGTAGTCATCGGCAATGATCAAATCGTTGACGTTTATGATTGCTATCGTCCTAAAGGCTACTTTGGGTCAGAAATGTTGAACTTCGTTTCACCTTTGGAACTTCCGAATATCGTTTTAACTTATCGAAATATATGCACTTTACCGAATCCAAATAAAACAGAACTTTGAGTGTTATTAAAGTATTGCGTCGACAGCTGTTTCTCTAAATTACCAGTAGTTTTTCGATTTTAGGTTACATTTGACGAGTTCTGCTTCATTCAGACCTGTTTTTTATTGGTAAGATGATTCGAAAAATAATGATGCAATGTGGAGCTGAATAAATTTCCACGACTATACTATTGATTGATAAAGCGTAGAGTTCGTGCGAGTTTAAATCATTCGTGATAAGCATTATAGAACAAGAAGGTTGATGAGCCGGCGTTATAGTATAAACATTGATAAGCTTCTGTGAATAAAATCGGTTGCAATTTTCCCAAGGTTCTAGGCAACTGTTACTACACTGTCAGATCTTCCGTTTTTTAGTAAGATCTTTATTTGTGCAAAGAAATTTCATTTTATTTTGTTTAATTCGTGTTCAAAGATAGATGAGGGTTTTTGCCTGTTTATAGCACACAATTTTTGTCATACTGGATCCATATACACTAAAAGCCTCTTTTCATGTTCATAGACAGGACCCTCAATATTGTCTTAATTACTGGATGATCAGTCTTAAATATACAATAAGTATTGGAGTAAATATATTTTTCTCGCATACATGTCACAAATTTTTAGGGTATTTTATCCTAATACTTTTAGAAAAACCCAAATTAAACCACCTAGCGGTGAGACCCAGCCTTTCTCATTCGAACTTATTATTTGTTAGAATAGATTAACGAAACGCTTCAATTTCCAGAAAAAATACACCAATTTTTGGTAGCCAATAGTTAAACTATACCGAAGATTTAAAAAATAACATATAAACACATACATTTACACGTGCAAATAACATGAAGTAAACATGTTTCGAATATATGACGTCAATTTTTTTTGATCGTGGTATAATCGAAATGTCACTGGAGTCATATTTAGGTTGGACTCGATTATATATAATTCGATTTAATGTAATTTTTTTATTTATAGTAGGATTTTTCGTCTATTTCAAATATAACATTCTTTTCACAACCTTTGAACCACGTGTTCAATCATTATAATTCATCAGTTAACCCTTAACTAGTCCGTTCATCTGAAATCAAAATTGTTCAAATCGGTTGTGTAGTTTCTGAGAGAATGAAGTTTCATATTTTCACATTTTGATTAATAACAAAGCAAAATAAAAGTAAAGTCTTGGTGCTACATTCCGATTCGGAACTCGACCTTCTATTTATTATACACAGGCTTCGCAGCCAACTGTTAAGTGTACAGGACAATTGCGGGGCTAGCACTACGATCCTACTAACACTAACAGTCTCTCCCGAGCTGAGACTCGAACCTAAAGACGACTGGTAGGGTTCAGTAACATGAAAACTAAATAGATTAATAACATGAAAACTAAAAATCCGATTACAATAAAAATTGATGAGATTTTATGAGGCAACTAGACCTTTGATTTGGGAATAATTTTGTAAAAATCGGTCTAGCCATCTCTGAGAAAATCGAGTGAGATTGGGAGAGCGTTACACACACATACAGAAAATGCTCAGCTCGACGAACTCAGTCGAGTGACTCGTTCGGCCCTTTTGAGCACTTTTATACCTTTAGTTTTTACAGTGATTGCTATACCTTTCTTGGAGAAAGGCAAAAAGCGTATTTTGAGTTTACTACTTCGTGTCTTTCGAACTTTTTAATACCTCTGCGAAGTTTAACATCCAAATTGCGTGAAGTTTTTGAAAAAATTGAAATTCACAGGGTAGTAAACATTATATTCGATTTTCGCGAAATGATTAAAATATCACGTGGACCGGTTTGACTTACGGGAGACCCTACTCTGAAAAGTATATACAATAGATTTTATTTTAGGTTGCCACGATTAGCATATCCTTTTAAGGAAGGGCCATAAAGTTTATAGGGGTGTAAAATGGAAATCTTAAATCGAAATCACGTTAAAATTCAAATGTTTATAATTCGGTCAGTTTTTACCGAATTTCCTTCGTTTTTATAGCCTAGGGAAATTAGTTACGCACCCATTAAAAACTTAGAACCTTGTTTTGAACGCAGATTTCGACCAATCAAAGTTAAAAACAAGGCTGAATGTTATCCAAATTTGAATTTTCAGATGGCAACTTCCGGTTTCTGTAAAACAGCCTTATATTGCCGGATACGAACCAACATGGGTATTCACGGAATCAAGATAGTATCCAAAGACCGTAAATTAAGCACAGATGAAATTGTAGGATTCAAGGAGTCAACTCTAGATTTCTGGCAAACATCCGAAATTGGCCAAACACTATTTATTTATATGAATATTTCCAGAATCGGAAATTGACTCCAGATGCCATTTTTATTGTCAAGATGGCAACCTCTGGTTTCTGGTCTCTATTCAAATACCTTCCAATACGTATATTTCCGCAATCGGTATGGTGAACAGGGGCCGAAAATTGATCCCCGTTGCCATTTTCAAATCCAAGATGGTTGCTTCCGGTATCCGGAAAATAACCAAAAATGATCAATATCACCCAATATGAGTGTTTCCTGCTGACCTTAACAACAATTTGCCAGGAAGGTAGTTAAAGAACGGCAAAGTAATGGACAAGAAAGAATATCGCCCTTCTTGTCCAAAGTATGGGTCAAGTTCAGTGGTTTAGCCATGTCTTTTAGCCACAAAAAAAAGTTCCTGAGCAACCATTCGACTCCATTTGTACCTAATGTACGCAACACAACGAATCTGCCTCAGTGTCGTCCAATGGAAGATTGGATTTTAAGTTCCTTGGTGTACAAAAATAACTGGAGAGCACCGAACTGCAAACAGTTGACTGGTACAATCAAGAGATGCATTCGAAAAGTCGACGTGAAGTGCATACCCGAGCAGAAGAGCATAGCAAAATCATAACTCAACAATAATATATTTTGTTATTTTACCAACTATAACAACCATATTCCCGGCGGAGAGAAATCAGTTTTACTAATTAACTATATGCATAATTGACGCAAACAGTATTGCATATCAAAGATCGATCTGTTTCCTAACGATAGTGAATGGTAACATGTAAATCTTGTAAATTATCAAATATAATTGTTAAATTTAAATCAAAGTCTGAATGTCAGGTGATGCCACATGCCATCACCCGCCGGGAATGGGTTAAAATCAAAATAAGGTGTTGTGATGTAGAGTTTTCAATATCTGATTATGGTATTATGATGGTATTCTCTTCTGCTCGGGATACAATGTTTTTGTTTCGGCACCATGGAAAAGCTTCGTCGGAAATTCGGCTACAGACCTTTCCTAAACGTTCATCAATTTTTTTGTCGTTGATAATATAATTATTATTATCTTCATGATGTATGATAAATAAATCGATTTTTCATTGAGAACATCTACCTGTTTTGACAGCAGTAGAGAAAAAATCCAAAATTTTAATTGTCTTAAGTTTCATAACAGTTTACTACCCTAAATTACAATTGCATACCAATGTTTGATTGTTTTTTTTTTCTTATGTATTCAATACAACTAGTTATATACTAGTTATGTTCGTAGTGGTTCAGAGTCTGGATTTTCAAAATCATAGAAAATAGATAGATTTGATACATTTAGAGAATGCACTTGCTGGTTATAGTTGTATAAAAGCTGAACGTAAATTTAATGTATTAAAACTGCTTCCTACAATTGATTTATCGAATTAGCCTGCCGTGGCAGTTAAGTATCCGTATAAAGCAACGCTGCCTGTGAGTCGTGCCAAATGAGGGAACACATGGTGTCACGTTTTTAGTAAGACGATCCGTCCCGATAATAAAACGACTTATTGCCGGCAAAATATCACGTTGCAGAAGTTTATCCGTTCGTTTGTTGTTGAGTTTCACGCGTATTATTTGCGTTCCGCAGCCGTCCTACTTATCGCTTATATGGCTTATCGGACATTCCTATGTTATGTCTCTACTGATCAGATTCGATTGAATAATGTTGTGCAGCCGTTTACTGCTCAGTCTGAGTCAGACGTCCGCACTGGTAGTAAAATCATAACGGTTCTTTTTCCTCTGTTGCGGTTGTCTGTTTTCATTTCTTTCGCGCGGCAATGAAACGATGAAGTAGACACTAAAAATAGCACCGTTATCATGCAACGTTCGTCGAGGGACGATGTACATTCAAACCGATATTCATATAGTAACGAAATCCATTGACACGTACGGTATGACTTGGAGTAACACACGCTTTGAACAAAAACATCCTCACATACACAAACACATGATTCAACTGTTCCATCAAACACATAGAGTCATCATTGTTATACTACTGTCAGAACGTAAGATGATACCCTTTGAATTGCGTTATTATTTGATATGGGCTGCCTGAATTTTGTGTTGTTTCTTCGTTCGCCAACGAAAATGATGTTTAAGCTAAGGCTAGCAGAACACACATGATAGTTGGTAATCCTTTTTTTGCATGAAAACTCATAAAAATTTTAACCGAGAATACACTTTTTTATCAAAAATACAGAAACAGAATGAAATGTCCGCGAATGAAACTCATCTTGTAATAGGAAATTGCAAGTCTAGAGTTATAAATGGATTAGAATATTTTATAAACATCATTTTTCAAGATTCTAAAAAATCCTAATAGCCCGAAAGTTTGAATGGTTAAATTCCGAATATGAGTTATTAAAGTCGTCACAAGTAGTCGGGATGCAACCAGACCGAGTTAGGCACCATTTTTTGATAAAATGAGTTAACTACAGTGGATGTCAAAATTTATAATCTTTAATGAAAAGATGAAGGCTTTCTGGACCGATAGGTTTAAGCTTAACAAAAAGAGAAATGAAGAAAACATAAAAACAGTTAAAAGTGGTGGCATATCTGAAATTAAGTCAAAAATTACACTTAACTAAAGTAAACTATGAACAGAGAGCATTGCATTACAAAAAAAAATAGTTTAAGATTAACTTTTCAATTATTTACTTTTCAATTATCAAGAATCATTCGCTAGTCGGACAGTTTGTAGAAATAATAATCAATTCCGTGGGAATTGAGGTTTTCAATATCCTCTTCATCCATATCATATCATCCATCTATACCATAATTTTTATAAAATGAGATTTCATATTTTAGAAATCATTAAATCTAAGCCAATTTTAGTTAAAGTATTGAGATTAGTCAATACCCGCAACAAAACACAACGTTGTTTTTCACAGATACTATGTTAACAATTGGCATGTACTTGGTGCATTTGGCTGAATTTGGCTCGTTTAACAACGGACGTAATTGAGATTATCTTTTTTTTTTTGCTTTTTTTTAGATTATAAATCCTAACTTATATTTATATAACAAACATATCACGAGTGACAATAACATAGAAATCTTAAGTTGCAATAGCACCTCAAGTTATGACATTCAGTACACTTTGGTTGTACAGTTGTTGAATTTTCTTAGAATATAGAGAAGAATAGAAATGTTTATTTTTCAGTGTATTAAAAAAAATAGGGCCGCTCACCAAGCAGGGGCAGAAAACTTAAAATTGTCGCGCGTATTAACCAATAAACACTTCCAAACATTCCGAACCATTATTACTGAATTACCAGATTATTACTGTATGATGAAAACTATGTATCACTATCTGTGGAATTCAAATATCAAAGTTTGTTGAAAATTTCGTGTTTAAGGTGAATTGGGACGGTGGCTTTATTTTGTACAATTTTCAGGTTAGGTTTCATGTCACTTGACGATTTTGAGCGTAGAAACCTCAGCTTCCATTTAATAAATAGGGCCCGAATTGCTACTCTATGCATGCGTCGGTAGTGCAAACAATCGATCAAAGTTTTACACTTGTAATCTTAATGATTTTCGAGAAAATTTCCTTGTAAAATTTGGACAAAATTCGAGCACGGAGTTTCACCTTAAACAGGTGTATAGTAGTCTCCTACTAAATTAAGATAAGAAAAAACAACTACGCATAACACTGCTTGTGTGCCTATTGAAATAATGCCACCCTATCACGCTCATTCAGGTGGTTCGTGACACTTTGAAAATCTCATGATAAATGAGGGTGGGAGGTGAAATCGTTAGTGGAAAACAGTTTCATGACATGCCTTCCTGCGATTCTCAAACTCTTATATACGCGACCCGCTGGCTTTGCGGCTGGTCTGCTGTAAACATTTTCTCCTTATCGTCCACGACCAACGAGTGACGTAAATTTATGAAAATTAGTACATGGAGCTACCGCTTGACGACTTCCACGGCCGTTTCCGCCCGGTTTTGTACAATTGTGTGCTCCATTCGACCCGGCTGTTGATTGTAAATAATACCTCGTAACTATTTTAATTCAATTATTCGTTTTATTTTTTCATGGCAGTGTTTTTTTTATTCCTCTACCACTACAAACTCAGTTGATGTTTGTTGGTCGCGCATGAAAAAAGTCAATGTCACTATCCAACGTGAATTATACGCGCGACTCATATGACTCATCGCGTTAACTTTCCTACTGTCTGTGTTTCGTTTGTTTTCACAGGTGGCACACCACCATGCTTTCTATATAGCTCTATCATTGGCAATATATTTACTTTTCAGACGTTTTTTTTTTTCAGTATTTCGTTTTTCGGTTCGGATTTTACAAATTGAAATCTGTCAACAAGCGTCGTAGTGGTATCATAATTGTTCAAAAAAGTACAATACATAATTGGATCTAACATTAATTAAAGATGCATTTTATTCATTTTTTTTTGTAAGTTAGACACTAATGTATTTTTCTGTTTGTCACTCCTACAGATCTGTTGATACGGTGCAAGTTTACAGTAAGGGAGGCCCTCCGCAGTCCCAAACCGCTTCCCGATCGGCAGCTAGTCCTCTTTCGCCACCAAGACCTGGACCAGGAGCAAGTGCAGCGAATTATCCACCGTTCGCAGGGGCACCAGCGCGCGAAGCACCGCTCAGATATGTGCAAAACAACTCGTACTATCGGGAGAATCCCTATACCCGTGTATCACAGGTATGATTCACTGTCTATTCCAAAATTTATTATTGATTCAATAATATTTTTTTTCATGTTTGTTTTAGGTACCACAGATGCCAGAATACCATCGGCAGGTACCGGTTGTTTCGGTATCTAGTAGTATACCTGCATCCATTAGTATAGCAAATTCCATGGAGCCAGTACAACAACAATCGACCCGACCCCGAATATCCCTGTTACCCCATAATCCCGATTACCTGCAGCAGCGTGTGATGCAGCAGCAGCAACAATCGGATACCGGTCCACCTGCATTTAAAAAAATTCGCCTAAACGAAAACAGTCAGCCTGCGCAATCCCTCCTGAACGTTGATACACGTGATCCACCGGCATCGTCTGGTGCGTATCATCCCCAGGTGGAAGCGATCTCACCAACGCTGCCAAGTGATCCGACTGAGGAACTGCGTGCCACTAAGGATGATCTGCTGCAGCAGATTGCTAAGGTGGACATCGAGATCGACAAAGCAGAAAAGACTATCGCTATGCTGAAGAAAAAGCAGGAAACGCTCGAAGAGGCTTCAGCGAAACCAGCCGTCGAGGAGAGCGCCGCCGAGACGCAGCCCAAGCACCGTAACCTGGCACAACAGATCTATGCCGATAACCGGAAACGAGCGGCAACGACGCATGCTGTGTTAAGCGCACTTGGCACTGCCACCGATCTGCCACTGTACAATCAGCCGTCCGATGCGGAAATCTGTCGCGAAATTCAGGAGCGCCACAAGACGTTCAAACAGCATTTGCTGCTGCATTTCAAGAGGATCAAATCCGAACGGGCGGCTAAACAGATCGAATTGACTGAAAGATACGCGCAGTTATCGCAAGACTGGTCTAAACGTGTAGATAAGATGGAAGCTAGTGCAAAACGGAAAGCGAAGGATGCGAAAAACCGGGAGTTTTTCGAAAAGGTGTTCCCCGAGCTTCGAAAGCAGAGGGAGGATAAAGAGCGATTTAATCGTGTAGGTTCTAGGATAAAATCCGAAGCCGATCTTGAAGAAATCATGGATGGTCTTCAGGAGCAGGTGAGTAACATCAGTGGATACCGTTACGTGAAAGATCTTTTTAAAATGTTTTCTCATTGATCAAACTTTAGGCGATGGAGGATAAAAAAATGCGTTCATATGCTGTGATTCCACCTTTAATGTTAGACTCCAGACAAAGAAGGCTAGTGTTTAATAATGAAAATGGAGCGCTAATAGATATGGAAACAGAATTCAAGGTAAGTGTAACCTACGGACAGAATTGGGTTTTGTTACTTTTTGACATAGGGGCTGTTTTGGGAGGTATGCTTCTAATTAGCACATACCATTTGAATGACGGTTCTCAAGAGTGTGTCACTGATAGTAAATAGTTATTGAAACCTCCCAGCTGGCCTCGAGGAACTGTTCCTATCTGTGCATAATAAACAGAAGCTCAAGTTCCGACAGCGGATGGTAGCACCAAGGCTTCACTTTGCTAAGTAGTTTTAAAAACATGTTTTTGCTATTCATGTCTGTGATTGTTAAACTGTTGCACATGAAGGCTCAGAAAAAATCTAAAAGTATATGTTTAATTTGGTCAGCGTGCCACCAGACCGAACCAAGATCCATTTTTTTTTTAATTGAGTTTTTGACACCAGTAGATGGTAAAATTGATAATCTATCTTTCATGAAGAAACGAATTCATTTGAACAGTTAATAATGATGCCGTTGCATTGAAGCATTTTTAACTGCCATACTTCTTTGTTTGTGAAAGTATGCTTATGATTGAAAACATGTAGTAGTAATGCGATAACAAACGGTTGCAACATTACAAGTTTGATGAATTTGGTTCTAGAATAATTTCATTTCATAATTGTAGCCCAATCTGAATTTTCTATTCATCTCTGTTTCAAAAAAAACCTTTTCAGTTGAGTTCTCTGTTTTGTTCATTGAAGCTATGATCACTGGATAATATTTATTAATAATATTAATTTAGTTATTGTAGTAGTGAATATTTATGCAAATATAAAAAAGAGATAAAATATAAGACATGATTGTGATATTAAAAAATATGGTTTGCTAGTGATATGCTTTCTAATCAAACCTTATCTCAACTACGTAAAGCTTTAAAGAATGATGTGACACAGCGAAATTGCTTTTTTTTCAAAACAGTTTGATTATTGATTGAGTAAATTATTCGATTAAAAGTCTATTGAGTATCAAAAATTCACTATCATGTTTACGAGCCCCTCACATTTTTTATGCTCGTCACAACTACGGTTTTGCTGACCCACTTTTCTGAATTTTCTACTGTTATTGATCGCCGTAGACAAAGTAAATCACCTACCTTTCGCTGTGTCATTTTTTATAGACAACTACTGAAATATTTTTTTGCTGGTTATGTAATTTCATATGACTCTTTTGTTCTAGGAACGATTAAATTTGAATGTGTGGACTGCTGGAGAAAAGGAGATTTTTCGAGAGAAATTTTTGCAGCATCCGAAAAATTTCGGTATGATTGCAGCCAGCTTGGATCGGAAAAGTGCGCAGGTGTGTATTGAAAATTTTTCCAACAAATAGCTCAATAGTTGGTATTCACTATTTTTTCTTTAAATTCAGGATTGTGTGCGATATTACTACCTCAGTAAAAAGGCGGAAAACTATAAGCAGTTGTTACGAAAGTCTAGGCAACGGACGAGAAGTTCGAGAAATATACAGAAATCCAATCAAAATCAGACACAGTGCATAGTAGATGCATTAACAACTGGTGTTACAACAAGGTAAGATTCAAAATGCAGTAAAATAAAAATACATATATAAATACGTTTGCATATGTTTTTTTTTAGACTACAACGTGAACAACAACAAAAGACTGTAGGCCGTGATCGTGCCGCAAATTCAACAAATAGTTCAATAGGAAATAGTTCGGCATCTAATGTCACAACAAATTCATCTTCAAATAACACTAATAACAATAACAGTAGCAGTAATAATAGTAGCAGTAGTGCAAGTAGTATTAACGCGAGTACGTCTATATCTAGTGCAGTACCAGCATCAACGACGATAGCTACTGCAAATTCTGTAGCAACTGCACCAGTATCCAGTACAGCATCTCCTCCGCCTGTAACGACTACGGCAACAATTGCGACTAGCATTAGTAGTAGCACCTGCACTAATATTAGTAGCAGCAGTAGTACAAGCAGTAGTGTCAACAACGCGAACAGCAGTGTTGCCAATAGCAGTCCCGCAGCTAACGGTGGTGAGGGTTCAGAGAGCGTTGTCAAAGATGAGGCTGGCAAAGAAAAACAAAGTACTGGCTCTGATTCCCCTGCAGCATCATTGCCGGGTGTTACTAATACTTCTATTACTACTACTACAACTACTACTAGTCCAACGTCGGATGATAGTACTACTTTGTTGACGACCACTCCGACGACTGCCACTGTGTCTACGAATTCGCCGCTAGCGACTGTATGTTCACCGCGAAGTTCTACGCCTTCATCTGTGTTAACGGCATCTGTCACGTCGTCGTCCTCACCAGCACCATCAACACCCAGCTCATCAACAGTGCAGTTAAGTTGTAGCACTGCACATACAACACAGTCTACGCCATCGAACGCAACACCACTGTCAGTTTCATCCAGTATCATCAGCAGTAGCAGTACCTTAACCACAGGGGTCGGTGTTTCCGTATCTAACAGCAACAACATCGGTAGTGTAATAAATAGTAACAGCAGCAGTAACAACAACAGCAACAACGGTATCTTGTCGGGAGTGACTACTGTGGAAACGTCCTTTGTACCTAATCTTAGCTCTAGTATTTCTACGATACCGTTGAATGGTGTTAAAACGGAAGTACTGAGTTCGACTACGGCAACGGTAACAACGTCGGTTACGTCATTGAACAATAGCTATTGTACTAACAACAGCATCAATGCCAGTGTAAATAGTGTAAACTCTACAATGGCTAGCTCCGTAGCGGTCAGTAGTGGGATGGCTATGACTCACAGTGCATCGGTACCAGTTACGCTTGCGGCCGCTGCACCGGGTAAAATTAACCTTTCCACAGCAATGTCCCCAAGCTATCAGCCACAAGTGCATTTACAACCATTACAAACGCATCCGAACTCTGTCATGTTTAAAGGCACAACAACCTTGTCAAATTTAACAGGAGCATCGTCGATGGATATTATCATCAAGGATATTACGTTGGGTTCGGTGGTGGCTAGTGTGGTTAACAGCAAGTTGGGTGTAAAGGATAACTTGCTGAAGGAAGATTTGGAGCCAAGGTAATGCTTACAGAAAAAAAAGTTTTGTTTCTAGATGGTTATTTTATGAGACATTTCGTTCCTTCCCTACAGTGAATCCAAAAAGCGACGAGTAGACCTAGATGGAGTCAAAGATGATGGTGTGTCCCAAGAGAATAAAGGTAATTATTTTTTCCTATTGTTTGGTTGATTGTGAGCAAAATTGTCACCTTCTGTCGTACTGCAGTCAGTGCAGTAAATTTTTTCTTCAGCCTCCACCATAATTTGGAAAGTGCGGAGGTTTGAGAATTCAAGTATGGCGTGTATAACAGGTCATTGTCAATCTTGTTAACACATTAAGGTTACATGAAAGTATTAAAAGTTCGTGTACATATGCGAGATTCCCAAAAAAGTCTTTTTTTATTTGTATGTAAAATACATGCGAAAGATCTCTATATACAAATTTTTAAATATGTTTCTGAGTAGAACGTTCATGACTAAAGTGTTCTCGACTTATCGTGTACAAAAAAACTATTGAATAACGTTTGGAATAGTTACTATTTCTCACCCTAGTGCCATACACAATTGGAAATCAAAGCACGATTTTATTTAGGAGAGATTGTTTTAATTGTAAACAAATTATCGATATTATTATTTTACAAAATTAAGCCCAACAATGCTCTCAGATAATATACGGTTGATGAAAAAAAAAATCAGTTGAAAAATGCCAATTTGCGAGGCTCCGTAAGAAAATTCAAACCGCGACTATTTAGTGCTGTTACTTCACAAATATTTATTTGGAAATTTCCATCCACATCTTTATCGTGATTTTGTGATTAACACTATCAATGACGGAAGTTAGAAAAATCAATTTGATTGCTTGCGCTTTACATAAGCCTCAATATCTTGTGCCCGACTCAATGCTATTTAGGAGCGTTCCTGATCAGATCTCAAAATTATTTTAGGTTGGGCAATATATTTCCATAGAACTATCAACATAGTTATACTATTTTTTGTGATAAACCTGCCAATTGCTTGATAATTTTCTCTGAAATTATGAGTTTTATATTATAAGTGCCTCCCCAGCTGGTCTCGGGGTGCGATGCTGGCTTAACAAGCTAGTCGTCGTAGGTTCGAGTCTTGACTCTGGAGAGACTGTTAAAGTCAGTAGGATCGTAGCGCTGGCCCCGCAATTGTCCTGTACACTTAACGGTTGGCTGCGAAGTCTGTGTAAACAGAAGGTCGAGTTTCGAATCGGAATGTAGCACCAAGGCTTTGCTGTGCTTTGCTTTTTTATTATGAGTGTTTTATACCGGGCGGCCAGAAATATGACACTTACTTTTGGTCGGTCCTGGCGTCTGCTAGTGCTAGAAGTTAGAGTTGTCTCTTATTCTGAGAACATGTTCACAATTTGATTATATGCAAAAAGCCGTTTATGCTGACCCGAAGCTAAAGTTTTATTTGATTTTGATATGTAGTTGATACAACAATGTGTAATAAAATTTTGATATTATGTTTAGTACCCTGTTCGTGTGCGTTATTTTACTGAAGCTAGATAGTTGAAAGCATTTCCTCATCGACATGGCACATTTTCCTATGCTTATGCACAAAGTAATAACTGGGAAATTTACTCCCACATGTTTTGCACGGATAATACTGCACGTTCATGTCCAGCGGTTTCACCTCACGCTTAGCGCTACCGCAGTGAAGCACTGTTTTCCGATGTCTTGTCGAAAGCGTTTCCTTATCACCGGAATCGTTTAGTGATGCCAGTATGACATTGCTGTTGTTATTAGTAGTACTTCCTGTTTCCATACTGAGTGGAATTAGATGGCGCTTTGCATGCTTTTGATAGCAGTACTGGGATTTAAAAGTATGCTTGCAATACACACAGTTGTACATTTCGCCACCGGTTCCATCTGACGCACCAACGCTAACTGTTCCTTGTAATTGGTTGTTGTCTTGGCTGTTTTCATCCTTGGTACTGCCGCAGCCGTAACTTTCATGCGTTGTTTGATGCTGCTTCCGCTCGTTGATGTTGCGCACCATCTGTTGTAAATAATGAGAAACAACTCCCATGAAATTACCCGCTACTTACTTCGAGTGACTGTTTCTCTTACCTGTTGATGAAAGGATGAACTCATGTAGCGCGAGTGTCCTTTCGATTCTTCCGATATACAGATAATGTTGTTCGTGCTGTTAGTGCCATAACTGTCGTTGAGAACTCGACGGAAGCGCACAGGACCGTCGCAACTGGCAATGTCGATGATTACTCCTTTGTCAGTTCCATTAGCGTCCTTTGCTACAGTCGTTACTACAGATTCAGACTTGGATACATTACGTTTTAACGATTTTGATTGCTGTTTTTGATTTGATTCTTTTGAGAGTGGTTTCGATACCTCCACTGGACGTGGCACGCTTTGTTCGTTATCGGTTGTAACTGTTGTTTCCGAGGACGATGGTGCTATCGCATTCCCCAGAGGAGGTGTCGAATTTTCGATATTTTCAACTACCGCCGTTGTTGGCTGGCTTACCGTCAGCAAGCTTTTGAATTGCGTATTCGTACTAGGAAGGGATATGTGTGATGTTGGTGGAGCTATGAAATTTAGTCCAATTCCGGTTGCTTTACTAGCAATAGGCCTTACCACCTTACTACTGCTGCTGCAGGTTTCCGATTCCGGTTTAACTTTCGATAAACTGTGGCCGCTGGTTCCGGCACTGCCGGAAAGACTACCCAGTCCACCGAAATAGTTTTCCGTTTGTTGAGTTGCGGAGAGAAAAGCACGACATAGTTCTAATGCTCGAGGCATATGTAGAATGTGCGTTGCTAGTAGAACGCCGAAAATATTTTCTAAGTTCAGATCTAGAAATCCAGTATACATATATGCGAGGAGAGGGGTGAACTGATCTGTTGTCACATTAGGAACGTATATCGGTATAGTGTCCGTGACGGTTGCCGATGACCTGTCGGAACGTAAAGCTGCTCGTAGGTAACCACTGTGGGCGGAAACTAATGCACTGTGAGCGGCATAACGGGTGAATGGTGGTGGTCCTACTTCTATTATTGTATCCGGTGGCAGAGTTGTTGTAGGTGGTGGCGCTAACCAATTGGTGAACATTTTTTAAGGTTTATTTGTAGCCGGTGTAGCAGTTTCACTGAGCATACACTTTTACAGTTTCCTGCACAAGTTGTATTTTTTACTATTGAATAAACTGAACTCACTTTCACATTTTTTTTCTGTTTATCGTTACTATCGTTATCTTATCGTTACGTTGATTTTATTCCAGTGTTTTTTGACCGAGCTACTCTGCCATCCAGGGATACAGGATATTATATTTGCATAACTGTATGCGCGGCATGACCATTTGCTCATGCTAACAAAATTTCGGTTGGTTGGCATAAACCATGAACACCGCGATTTGGTTTTTTGCCTGTTTGAATTCCCCGCGGCCACAAAAATCGAAATCGAGCCACAATTGTTCGTTGGTTGGGCAGCTTAATTGAATTAAATTTCTGCACTTGTTTCATCCACTTGTTTCATCCACTGCATATTGCTCACTTAGCAATCAATAGCGGTTTATGTATTATTTTTTGCACTACTCAAAACTAATACACAGTGGTACGGGATAACGCAGTGTTTCAATCAATTGCAACTAGTTAGTTTTCCAACGGTGAAAATTAATCCGTTTAAAATCCATTTCACCGTTCGACCTGTCAGGTGTAAATGATGACTTATCTATTATCCGTTATAAACTAATTATTCGACAGCAATTCGATTAGGCATTGACCGGTTTCTGTATATGGATTACCACCCTGAAAGTGGTTTAGCTATAATTTCCGATTTTCTAAATCTGCT
This sequence comes from Wyeomyia smithii, assembly GCF_029784165.1. Classification (NCBI taxonomy): domain Eukaryota; kingdom Metazoa; phylum Arthropoda; class Insecta; order Diptera; family Culicidae; genus Wyeomyia; species Wyeomyia smithii. Next base: position 171,267,659 of record NC_073695.1, on the reverse strand, counting down.
TTTTAATTACGACATTCAGGAAACACCTGAACACTGACATTCCGTTATGTGTTAATCTGTCTGTCTCTATATCACCAGCAGTTGACCGAAACCGTGTGAACCGTGTAACGACATCTACACAAATGAACGAGATCATATTTCATATCTCGTTGGTTAGTTGGTCTGCACTTCTGAAGCGCTGGGTGTCGAGTGGATGATTTTGGGTGGCACGCGTGGGAAGTACGGCCACTGTCGTTATGATCCGTTTCATTTTCCCGCGCTGCAGCCTCTACAAGTCGTATCCTTTTTTATTCGGCGAGAGCGAGCGTTTCTCCAACACCAATTCGCTCACGAGAGTAGGTAACCACTTATGTTTCGATTGTTTATCTTTTTTCCTGCTATGTGTGGTAGTGGTAGCGGTTGGGATTTATTCTCGCTTTCAAAAATGGAATCAATTGAATCGTTGATTGATTCAACTCTGGGAGGGGTGATACAACCACAACGGTATTGAAAGGTAATTTGGGAATGGAGAGATGGCCGGGAGATTTGATGCAATCGTGGATAATTAATATGTAGTAAGGAGGAAAGAGCAGATTGGATTATGCGGTTTTTTGAATGGGAGGAAACTGTAGAAGAGAAGTCGTAGCTTTATCGAGTCGATGAAATGGAAGCTTATTTCGGTTTAAATTACATTTATGACGATTGTCGAGAAATGTAAATAATTAAAAATGTTGGGAAGAGGATGAATCAAAATTAACACAATTAGTCGTAATTAACCGCAAATAGACGGACGGTTCGTTCTAAATCGCCCCCGGTTTTTACTGGATCGGTAGAGGGAATCCATTCACCGTGGGTATACAAATCTAAACTCCGATAATAGGGTATTCCCGTTGCGTGTAGGATTTCTAATTTTGAGAATACTTCAGAGGAGATGCTATTTCAACGCATTGCATAAGTATTGTGCCAGCCAGTTATATGAAATAAAAAAGATTTTTTAAGAATAGGTAGGGTATCGAACGTCTTCGTCAGTGGTTTTCTTCGGCCCCCTTTTGCATAGGATTGCTGCAGAAAAACTGCCGAAGAAAAACCACTGACGAAGATGCTCGATACGCTACGTCAATATCAATTAAATGTTTAACAATGTTTTCCTGTATATTTTCAAAATGAGAATCATTATGTTTTGAGTTGTTTTCAACTAAGAATTTATTCTATGCGGTCCCTATCCATAGCATATAAAATATTTTTTCCATAATTTTTTTTATTGGAGTTACAAGCCATTCGTTTAACTATAACTTTTTAAATAGTGTTGCGATAACATTGTTTTGTAGCTAATCGTGCGGTTTTAAGCGTTTCTTTTTCGGTGTGGCCCTTATTCATCGAAAAAACAGGTTCACCTGCACCAAAAACAAGCAACCAACAAAATCATTTTTTTGAAGTTTTAGATTTATTATTTGACGATTGTAATGATGAGTAAAACAGTCTGCAACACAACTTAGATGCGCTTTGTCCTAGGACAGTGATTTTTCAACTTCTCGTAAGAGCATATGTTGAGCGTGCTGAGCAGATACTGAGCGCAAGAGTGTAAATTTTTTTAAAATTTCCATTCGAATATTTCTTTTCGTAAAATGAGGAAAATTCAGCTTTTGAATAAAACCACGTAACAAAACAAAGTGATGAAGTTGCATTTATTCTTTTTTTGTTTTTCCAGCGGTTTTACGCAAACTTCGGAATTTCTGCCTTTATTTTTAAGCGGATTTCGAAATTTAAAAGTATTTTTTACACGGCTGTTTTTATTGATTATTCATTTTCAAATCGTTTATTCAGAGTGTCGCCTGAGTTTACTTAATACAGCTATCAAACATTCACTGATTTGAGCTGAAATTCTTATTTTTTATGTTTATCTTGATTCGCAGGTGTAAATAACACTTCTCTTGAGTTTTTTTTTCGACTGTATTTAGCAAACCTGAATGAAAATTGAAGTTTTCGGAATATGGGTGTTTTTTATGCAGTTTTCGGGATTTGCCTTGTTTGTTATGCGCTACGTATTCCCCGTGTCAAAAGCAACTTTAGGGTATTGAAAAAGTTCCAGGTACGCAATTTCAATAGGTTGCAACAAAGATAAAAAAAGGGATTAATATGCTCAAAATTGGGAGAGTAATCCTGCAAGCACATCGATTGGAAAAATGTTGTTGTGTTGTAATAATTTCTTTGAAACTGCAAAGGTGGCAGAACAACCTTTATATCTCTGCTTCTACTTTCTGTTTGTTCTCCAAAATCTTTTCATGAACTTGAAGCTACCTTCCGATTTCGTAATGTGCACTTCTGCATTTCTTAGCCACCATATGATGTACATGACAAATGCGAGCAACGTCTCAGACAACGTCGTGACTCGAGCGTACAGCGACTCGCTTTTTAGGCTACCATTCGGTTCTAAAATATGTGTTCGTCAATGCTATATCTAATACTTTTTATTGAAAAAACTTTATTATTTTTATTGAAAAAATTTGGATCGTATAAAATTTTCGAATTTGAAGTGAAGTAATGTCTAGCATTTTTATAGCTTATTGCTTACTTTTTTGTTAGATCAAAAATAAACTTTTGAGAAAAAATATTTTTCTCAAATTTAGCAAAAATTAGAAACACCCTCACCATCAGTCACAGCTTTCGCGAAGAAAAAAAACGACATTGGTTGTAGCAAACAAACGCAAACAAACAGGGAAGGAATAGGGAAAAATTCCACTGGCACCGCGTTAGAAGAAGATGGTACACTGGATACTGGAAGGTTGAACTGCAAATCGAAAGTAACGAAATTTCCTCGTGCTCGGTCGAAAATGGTCCAAGATGTGTTGCTGGCTTTCGGGTAACCAAACCGCGAAACGGGCTTTCGATTGAATGTTCTTGTGTACATTTGTGCTCTGTGATTTAGATAAACACAGAAAAAGAGTGCTCTAGATACCTACCGGGCAAACCATAGACTGACAGGGGAAGGGACGAAAAAATCGAATTACGTTGAAAGTATTTGTTTTTCAATTTAATTCATCATATTTCCCGTGGATGCTGTTTAGGACAGCTGCTGTGCTGTATGCGAATAGTACTGAGGATTGCTTTTTTGTCTGTCTATTTTTTGAACCGAAAGTGCAGTTTATTTTCCAATGTAAAGACAACATCGACAAATAGACTGCTATTTAACATTGAGAAGTACACAATCGTAAACAAAAACGTAGCACTTTGGTGGTGTAATTTACATTAAGATTTGGATTTTACGTATAAGAATGTAATATCGAAAAATAACTTTGTGATATGCAGCAATGTTTGTCGTTTTTTGATGATGTAGGCAACGAGTTATTCCCTCCACTAGTACCAAATTTGCTATGTCATACTATCTATAGCTGCCGTGCGCTACCCTATATACCGGTAAGCAGCACCTGGGAGATAAATCAAAATCCGTGGAGGAATTTGCGCAGATTCGTTTAATGGTTTGCAAACAAGGCGAACTGAACGCGGGAAAAATATGGAAAATTGAGCGAGACAAAAAGAGCTGACGACAGTCGAAAACGAGGAGTCTTTCAAGATATACGGCGGTGCACAAATATTTGATGATTGTTCTGACTCTTTCCTGTCTCCTCGTACCTCCGTGCAAGCTGCCAACCGAAGAACAAGTCGTATTTTGTTCTCAAGTGACATATAAACTCTAAGTAGCTGTTGGAATAAGAACTACAATGACATTGTAAGCAAGACTATTAAAATTGTATATACTCGCTTGTTTTACAATAAAAATCAATGCACATCTATATACAAATATCAAGACTTGTATAGTTCGAGTTTATTCCTAATGTTTGCTTTTAATTAAAATTCAATTTTTATTTATTAAACGAAAAACCGCACTGCGTTCGGAGCGATTCTCAACCCCTCGATGCACTATAAACGAGCGTGTGTTATCCTTTTTATTATACGCTTTGTTTGCCTCCGGGTTCACTGTAAATAAATTCCGCTGAAATGGAACATATTTTCCAACGTTTGTGGTGTTGTGGATAATTTCATTGGCTATGGTTTACAATTGCGTTACAAGGACAATTCGTAACCAGTCACTCTGAATCGATCGTAGCGCTTCATTTAATAAGGATTCGTATTGCCCGATTCCCGCTACCCTTTCCAACCTTCATTAATAGAAATGTGACTGACACTTGCGTTGAAATGCTGTTTACCCCAAATAAATCAGCGTTTCGCTCAGGTTTTCAGGACAAGATAGGCAATCGACAAATTGAATCATAAAATATCACATTGCAAACAAATCAATGTGCCACCTGTCACTGAACTGGACAAATTGATTAACACGTATCCATAGTTGGTACACCATGAAGTACACCAATTGGCCTGATCAACCTCGTGCCCACGTTGTTGGTTAACAGACGAGAGTCCCCACCTGCCTTTGCGCCGGGAATTGTTTGCCGAGAGAGAATATGATGAATATTTTACAGGAAATTGACTTTTGTGCCTGGGACAAAGTTGATCTGTTTGGTACGACGAAATGGTTCACTGCAGCGTATGCAATTTTCGGCATCTTTCTACATTCCCCATGCGTGCAGTAGCAGCAGCAGCAGTAGCAGCAATGTGTATTGCACACACTAAAAAGTATAATATGCATCGTATGCTTTTTCCCCTGCGCGCTTTTTCTGGGCAGCGATTTCGGAATGACCGGAAAATATGACTCCGCGACCTCACCTCCTTCCACTTTGGTTTCATTGTATCCATTAAATTTACGTGCAATTCAATCACACAAATCCATTTTAACCTTTTTTTGCGTACAAGTAAAATCTACAAATTAGTGTAATTGCATTAAAATTTCATATATTCAAATATCAGAGAAAACTGCGCTGAGTTTGTCTTGCTGCTGGTGGTACTGCTCTCGGTTGGTGTTGCATACAAGGTTTCTTTTTTTTTTGGTGAGTTCGGGAACTACATGAAATTCAGCAACCAAGGGAAGATACTGTGCGCCAAACGCAGCGCCTCTCTCGGCAGAATTGTCGCATCCGTATCCCCAGTGACCGTGCGGACGGTGTTTTTGATTTACGTTTTGCTTTTTCGTTCCATTCTCTCTGTCTCTCCTTGATTGGCCCCTCGTTGTAATAATCCTTAAGCTTGAGCGGTGATTGTAAAAACGCTTCCAGTTGCCGGGCCAAAAGGAAGATCCTCGGAGATTTTGACACGGTCGATTTCGCATCGCAGCCGTGCAATCCAATTCGCAAAGCCACTCTGGGGAGATAAACGATGTGGATTGTGTAACAAGGACGGTACTGTTCGACATGGTGGAACATCAAAAGCACTTTCAGGCAGGGGGCGCGCGTTTTGATTGGCCCAAGAGGGAGGAGGGCATTGTTGTGTGTTGTTGAGGTGATACGTTTCTACTGTGATTGAAATTGGGACGTAGAATCGTTCTGTCGTGGCGCAAATAGCGTCAATTAAGTATTTCAATTAAAAGCATCGCGAATATAACTTGCTGTACATATATGCGCTTGGGTTAGATCATTGTAGGAGTATGATTTTGCAACATAATTGGTCAGTAATGAGCTACCAACGTGTGAATTTACTACTGTGCGGGAGTCAATACACCAATTGAATTGTATACTTTTTAAGCACAACTTTTAAAAAAACAAAATACCGAAGATTTCTGTGAAATTCGTTACCTCTACAAATTTTTCTACTACTTCGCGCTTGCTATTTTAAATTGTAAACAATCACAATTACCATATCATATATTCTTATCTTGACATGAGCATCCACATCTAATCAAATTACAATTCCGTATCGCAATCGGAATCGGTAATTTAACGCTATTATTGTCAGGTGGGCGCAAACCAGGTTAATTAATTCACAACGATGTTGGCTGTTGTCTCTGAACAACAATGAAAATTATAATTACTTAATGTTCATGAATTCTTTCGGTAGGTAGGTGTAGGAAGCCGGTCGTTTAATTTCATTATAGTTCAACTAAGTTTCTACGGACTTTCTCTCGTGGAAAAAGGTAGTCCTTTGCATTACGTTTTTCACTGTCGTCTATATTTTCCTGTTCCTCTTGTGGTAATTATGTGGAAATGATGCAGTCTGATAGTGCGCCTAACTGGAACCATATTTTGCTGTAATTTATTCATGTGCTTTCAAAAGCTAAAGAACTCGACCGATTTCAATTCGCTGCACAATTAAAAGGATGAAAGTTTTTCTAAATGTAAAATTATAAAATGTTTATTTGTTATGCTCTGCAAGATTGGATTCTTTCAAAATCGATAAAACTTTTCGCAAGGTGAGCGCTAGTTGTGCAGTTGCCACGCGGTAGCATGCTCATAATGTACATTCGGAAAAGCCAATCTTCATTAATTATTTATTGTTTGACGATCGCTCGGAATTATTGTGATTATATTTAAATAATACATTAAAATTTACCATTCTGCATCGTCGTTTCGTGTCAGAAGAAATGCTGTTGCTACGGTTGGAACGTTTCGTTTTCAGCGATTATATAATTTAGTTTCTAGCCTACGTGCTAAGAAGAAGGGAAACAGTCATGAAAAACGATTTGTTCAAAACTAACAAAATAATTGTTTAGTATCATTTCTAATGTTTTTCTAGAAACTTCAAAACGAACAGTACAATAAAACTAGGATTTGTATTGTGGAAACTTTTAGCAATAATTTACTCTTCGTTTCTTGTGTAATCAATACTTCATGAGCAGAATTTGGCAAAACTTTCCTGCTGCATCATCAGTGTGAGCGCATTGTAATCAAAATAAATAATGAACGTAAATTTTGGGATTTATTGAATTATCATCATTATCAGTGCGGTTTAGTACTCAACGCAAACAAATTGTGTAAATCCGTATAGGATACCGTAATGAAGTTGGATGCACATTCTAATGCGGATGTGCAACAATGCAACGTCTGCTCAGGAACCTCGAGCAATTGATGATAATGCAATTTTCGGCTCCAAAACAGTGGTTTCAATTTTGTTTATTGAGTGAAGGAAAACGAATCAGCAACATCATCAATGACATCAACAGGAACAGCGGCAAACATATTCTGTTTCCTATCGGCGCTCGGTGTCTGCATCCTGTTGTAGTTGTGAATATTCAAAAGGCCGTGGATGCGCCTCGCGTCCGGATTCGTTGCCAATTGGTTCGGGTGAATTTTTCACTTGGTGTACTCTTTGTTAAGATGGTGCAATTGCACTCATGCCATAACGCAATTAAAAGAGGGCAGGATATTTTAGAAATTTAGTCTGGAAATGTTCGGAAAAGAAAAGTTGATCCCTTTGTTTAAAGCTAAAACCTATTGAATTTTATCATTTGACGCAATTTGTACTGAATCTTTGTTTTATTAGGTATAAAAAATCAAAAGTGCATAGCTCGCAAATTTTTTGTTCTCAAATTCAAAGTAGGTACATGTAGCAATTTCAACATGGATGATTTCAAACATTTTCAATTGATCCTACATACATCCAAAGATTGACCCCGTGATTAGCTTACTGCAAATACATAACGAATCAGTAGTTGACTACGTTCAAACTCAGAAGACAAATTGTTTGCAATGATTGTTTTTTTTTGGAATAATAACATCCTCACCGTTTGGCTTTCATGCATCACCTTGTTTCCAAAAATATGCATATTGGGTGGTATTCTGTCTTTATGGGCTGTTTTTCCAGAAGCCGGAGGTCGCCATCTTAGAATTCAAAATGATGTCCAGAATCGATTCTTGGCTTCTATGCATCCCGATTACGAAAATACCCATATTTAGTGGTATTTGATCAGTTTCGGCTCTTTTACAGAAACCAAAAGTCGTCATTTTGGAATTCGAAATGGTATGTGGAGTCAATTTCTGGTCTCTGTGCATCATCCTTATTTTGAAAAAAAAAAAAAAAAAAAACACTGGGTATTCGGCCTTTTTTAGCTGTTTGCCAGAAACCGGAAGTCGCCATATCAAAATTTAAAATGGTGTCTCTGCTCGATCATTCACTTCTGTGTACCATTCTGGTTCCAAAAAAACCCAAATGAGGTGGGAATCGGTAATTTTGGGCTGTTTTTTGGAAACCGGAGGTCGCCATCTCAAAATTCAAACTGATGTCTGAGGTTAATCATTACGATTCCGGAGATACCCATATTGATACCACCCAACACTTGGACACTATCAGCTGTTTTCCAGATACTGGGAGTCGCATCTAGAGTCCATTTCTAGCTCTCGGGCATTATTTTGATTCCAAAAATGGTATGGTGGTATTGGGCCATTTTCAAATGTTTTTCAATAAACAGAAGTTTCCATCTTGGATTCGAAAATAGCGTCTTTAGTCGATATTTGGCTGCTGTACATCATCCCTATCATTTTAGACTGTGTTTCGTAAAATTGGTTGAAATCAGGGCCGGATTTAGGTGCTACGAGCCCGGGGCAGATTTTTTATGAGGTCCTCTTTTCTTAAAATATTTAGTGGTAACGTGCTGGAAGGTGCAGCACGAGTAAGAAAAGGTCTTCACTATGGCTGCCCCAGGACAAGTGGGGGCTCGAATAGAGAGGCCCTGGGCATTTGCACTCTTTGCATCCTCGTAAATCCGGGTCTGGTTTAAATATTCGTTTTATTTGCATTGAGACCCCCTCCCCTCTCCTCTCCTTCAAATTATAGAAAAATCCAAACTATCAAAGAAACTTTTTTGTCCTCAAAAACTTCCACATGTCAAATTTAGTTTTATTTGCTTCAATAATTCCCGAGTCATGCAGAAATAAGTGTTTGATTTGTATAAGAGCCCCTCTTCCAGAGGAGCGGAGGATGTCGAACCGCCATAAAAATATTTCTTGCTCCCAATTTTGTTATATTAACTTGCTAAGTTCATGAGTTGTGCAAAAAATTTTGTTTCACTTGTATGGGACCTCCCCTTCCAGAGGAGGGAGAGAAGTTTAACCATTATTTAAAAATTATTACCCTTTCAAACATCTCATGCCGGATTTAGTATTATTTACTCGATAAGTTCTTGAGTTATGCAGAAATTTGTGTTCGTATGGGCCCCTCCCTTCCAGAGGCCCCCGGCCCCAAAAACCCCTACATACACAATTTTCACGTCAATCGATGTCAAATTACTACAGAAATAATTTTTGCTCCCAAAAACATCACGCGCCAAATTTGGTTCCATTTGCTTCATTAGTTTTGGAGTTATGCAGAAATTGGTGTTTCATTTGTATGAGAGCCCTCCCTTTCACAAAAGGAAGGGGTCTCAAACCATCATAGGAACCTTTCCTGGCTCCAAAAATTCCTACATACAAACCGGTTCAGTATTTTCCAAGTCTATATGGATCAGACAGACTGACAGACAGACAGGACTGCATTTTTATATGTTTAAATGACATTTTGTATAAATAACTTAGGTAGATGAATTTTTTTTTTAAATCATACTCGCCAATTCAGCACGACTCATCGTGCGGCACTTACAGGGTGCGGCAGGAAAAATTGCGACAATTCTAATAATTCTAATAATATTCTTATTATTAATTAAAACTTTCAGTTATCTTTATTAGGCTCTTTCAAACAAATTTAATTTATCAATAACATTTTCGAGACAATGACCGAAAGCAGAGCATGCCATTCGAACGTAGTCCTCCGGTATCGACGACCAACGGGCGCGTTATGACAGACTCTGAAGTTTTCAAACCAAGTTGTTTTGCAAGCATGTGCTTCACAGTACGCCCAAATCGCATAATCCAACGAGTTAAGGTCTGGACCGCTAGAGAACCACAACCCTTTCGGCCATAACTTTATGTTTTCCATCACCCATTGGGTCCGATTTGACGTGTGATATGGCGCTCCACCCTGTTGAAGAACAATCTATTGATCTAAAGAAAACTTGGCCTTCAATCAAGAAAACACTACCCGGACGAACACAAAAGATTCACATAGATTCTCTAGGATTCCTCACATTGGATTCCTAAGCGTCCTTGAAAAAGATTCCTGAAAAAGAATCCTCAGGAATGCCCTGTATATGGCTCTAGGATTCTTGAAAAAAGAATCGTGAGTGGGAATCCTCCGGATCGTGTTTGCGATTCCTTTCACGATTCCGTCACCGAGTTATAGGTATCCTGGGGATGGATTCTCTGCGTGTTAGTAAGGGTAGGTTCTTTAAAATAGCGAAAAAACTAAATTCTTCGAACAAGTCACTTGTAACACCTTTACCCGATCCGTAATAAAGTATTGTATCACTAGTGCAAGTCCTGTATGATGATCCTTCGCAACGTTTTTCCAGAAATATTGACTTCTTTGACATGTTTCCTGATGGAACTTATCGGGCTGTGAGGAATCTTTGCGTGGACCAGTTTGACCATGCTTAGCGTACGTGCAAATCGCATACCTCCATTTTCTGGGTTTCACTGCTTAGAACCATCCTGTAGAGACCTCTCGATGCAATAAACTGTGAGCGAATGACATCTCATCACCCTGGAAACGTATTTCGGCGTTTTCTGGGCGAGCAGTAAACTCGTAATCAGGGCGGCGAAATTCTGGTCAAACCTGGAAAATCAGGGAATATCAGGGTAACAGAAAAACCCCGTGACACAATTCTTTTTTTAACGGATTTTCAGCGCCAAAACGAATTTTTTCAGCATGAAAGTCTAGTACGGACTTAACTGTTTGGTTTCCCATCCAAAAAAATTATCAGGAAAATAGATGTTATATTTCAGGGAATATTAGGGAAAATAAGGGAATTTATTTTTGATACTTTTTTGTCACCATGCGTACTTCTTTGGCGTCTATTTTTTTTAAATTTGCAATAAAATAATGCAGCACTTGAAGCTTATACAGTCAACAGAAAAAGTCATTAGTTACACGAATTAACCCAATATTAGAATTTAAACATTTTTGCTTTTTTTTAGCCGTACCCTGTAAATGAATGTAAAAGAAGTGCAATTCCACTAAAAATGAGCAAAAAATTTACTCGACAATTTTGGATTTGGCTGAAACTGTATCGACGTTTCTATGAGCAAAAGATGTAATTTTGTGTTATTGGTTTAATTTTTTGGAACACGCCTCATTTTCAAGAACCTATGGAAAAAAACCTATGTTGGGGAGGTATGAGGATGATTACAAATATTTTTAGAGCCAAAACCGGTTTGTTTGATCGGTTTTAGGCAAAGTTGTAAATTGAAATTTTGTTTTTCTGAAAAAAATATATACTCTGATTTTTTTTCAAAGTTGAAAGAAAAATACAAAATAATTATATAAAAAAGCCCATTAAAAAAAAACTAATTTTATTAATGGAAACTACAAAGGAAAACCTCAACATTAAAAATTGTCCAATCATGAGAAATGAAAAAAAAAAATAAAAAAAAAATTCACGGGGTAAATTTTTTTTTGAAGGACAAAATTAGCTTTGAAATAGACACTATGCCAATTAAACAAACCGTTTTGGCATAGTGTCTTTGGCAAAGTTGTATATAATAATCTTGTGCTTCAAAAAAAAAAAAAAAAATGCCGGTAAAAAGAACAATTAAAAGAAAAAGATTTTAAAACTGGGTTTAGAATGTTCCACTATATCACTTTTTTGCAGCGAAAAGAGTAAAAGAAAGTCTTGGAGTTGGTAAATCAACCTACGAGGGTTAGCTGTGAATCCATACCATACGCGAATATAGCACTAAAGTTCATATTTAACACAACCAGATTAGTGCAATATGAATCTATAACTTGTTGTCTTCAACAACGGTACAAAGCAAATACGGTCGCTTGTTGCTATTGTGTTCAATCCAATCAATTAGTCTATTCTCCAAAAAAGATTCATCCATTCTCTATAACGTTATTTCTTGTGGGAAAATGCAACATCAACAGAACTTCACCGCCTTGTCGGTGCCCACGAGATTTTAAAAGACGAACCGACGTCGACTGGAACATCTGCACCGTACTTTCATATTTCAGCACATCTGAACTGTTTTCTCTTACGGCAGTACGAACTGTTCGTGCATGTGCTTGATATCTACGATGTAGGAATTAAACAGTGCAAAAGACAAACAGAGTTAATTTAGACTGAAATCGGAAATCAAACAGTGCCAAACCAACCGTTAACATTTTGGCAAAATGCTACCAGGGTGGACATGTTTAGGGTGGTCGGGTGTCGTTCGGAATATTCCAACGTGCACAGGTGCCGACTTCTACCCTGTATGCCTAACTTCTTGCTGTATGTCGTTACGATATGTAAATTAAATTAAGACTACGCAATCATACACATTTAATAATCATAATTTATTGACTCTGAGCACACCGCGGATGCCAAACGCGCCATCCTACAGCACCGCTCTGCGCGCCTCGGAAAAAATGTCTGTCAGCATTCAATCGGTGAGACCTTAGTGAAAGGTATACCGCATCTTCTCGCCCAGCTTCCAGCCAAAAAGACGGCGCGTTTCCCGTTAAACGACATCGACGTCCGACGTCAGTTTGCGTGCGCTAATTAAATTGAGTGATGTAATTAAATGAGTGGAAAACTTCCTGGTAAATTAAACTTCTTTGTTGGCATTCAAATTTCTCATTAAATATCATAATTTGGCTGCTTGATTTATTTACTCTCACGTCTTCCGAACTCATTGGTTTAAAAGACAGCGGACTAAATCCGCTGGATTTCGGAGCAAACCAGATAGTGGTTTTACTTTGACGGACTAGAAATTCTGTTTGATGATTTTTCTACATTTTACGAGTTGAGAATTTTAATATTTCATACTTGATGTGATTTTAAACGTTTTTGAAACCTAAGTTTCTTTAGGACCAAATTCAATACTTTACTTAGTTCGTGACCATTGGACCTTAATGCGATTTTCTCCTCGCGATGGCTATTGAAAATATCTCTACGGAAAGTGCTTCCAGTAGTCATCAACATTTCTGACGGGATTTGTTTGTGCAGAATACATTTGTTTACATTTTAAGTAAATATCCTTTAACCGGTCATCGGTCGGTTGATTTCCGGTGTGCACTTTGACTTGTACATCTGTTTTGAATGTGGCACAGTTAACCTTTACATTCTCAGTTGAAGTGTATTAGGCTTCAAATCGTTGAGGAAAATTATTTGATTTTTGGAGAATCTTTTTAATTATATTACTTGAACGATACAAAAAGTGTACAAATTTAAAAAAAAAAGATAAGTTATCGATATGTAATTTATTGCATTATATAAATACTGCGTCAGCAGATTAATTTTGCAACCTGATTTTCACAAGAAAGTTAAAAAAAATAGTTGGAAAGTTTTGCATGTGTGAACAAAGTACAGAGCATAATAAAACTTTTTAATATGCTTGCGTGTGCATTTCCTAAATCTGAAGCTCCAGGTCTTGAGTTACTTTTATTGTTAATTACCAAGTAAGGAACATTCAATTATAATTATAGATTTTTTTGTTTGTTGTTCGATTCATTTTGAAAATCGAACATAACAACTTTTGCAACCACGTTTAGTACGTTTAGAACTAATGATCTGCCGAACGATTGTTTTTGTTCTCAATAATGATAATCTTGAAGTAAGCACACAGTTTTCATAAATCGTATTCATACCAGGTGAATAACCACCAGTACATATTTGCATTTTTTTTCTCGTTCGTTAATGACACTTAAATGCATCTTTTCTCCATATAAAAACCATACTTCCTTAACAAAAAGAAGCAACATAAATTATAACTGCAAGATATTATAAACAAAAATGTCGAAAACAGAACACCCACCTGATTCCGATTCGCATCCTCAATCAAAGCAAAATCAAATTATAAAAATCATTCTTTTCTTCACGCTCCTTACAGATAAGGGTAGTGCATTGCATTCGTGCTTTGTGTGCAAGGCCGAGATGTGTCCTCGTACGCGCCCACTGGAGCGTGGCCGGGGCGCGCAGTACGGCATACCGGAAGAGGCAATACCGCCGGGGGCACGTGTTTGCAATACGTGCCAGTGCAAATCGGTGAAATCGAGGTACGACTCGCAATACTATTCACCTTTCGCTACATCGCAGGCTTTATTACTGAACGATCAATCCGTCCATTCTAGATACACACATTGTCCTCTGCCGACCTGCCCCAATCCGAAAGATAGGGTGAAACGCTTCCGAAATTTACCGCCGCGATTGTTCGAGCTGTCAGTGGATATCCGCGATCCCATTATTCAGGAGTTGCAGATTCCACCCAACGTGACGAAATGTTGTTCGGCTTGTCTAACTCGTATTCGCCGGAAAATGGGTCCGCATTTGCTAGGAACAAATCTCACCGAGGAGGAAGTTACACGAATGAAGAAACTCTTACAGGATGTTGGTCCGAAATGGAATCATCTTTCTGAAACATTGAACAAAACTCCTGTTGCTCTAAAAAGTTTCTATTTCCACTATAAAAAGAAGTATGGTTTTGATTTGGCTTTAACGGAATACTATAAGCAACACCCAGGTGAGGACAGGCGAGCAGCGATGACAGATGGGGATGAGTCTGATATGAGTACCTCATCTTCGGATGAGCGGGATGGAAGTAGTGACACTACCGCATCTGCAGAAAGCCCCAACAACTCTGTACCGTGTAATGCTACGAAAGAGGAAATTATTACAGTTTCGGAAACTTTGGCACCTCCGCCGCTTACAAAGAACTTTGAAGATGACAGATTGTTACCACCTGGTCAACCTCCTCGTAAACAGCGCTTGACGGAAGAGTATGACAGCTCGGCTACGGAAACCGCGGATGAGGAGAATGAGACATCGCCAGCAAATCGGCAAAGTCCGAAAGTACTTTACCCTCCTCTAGGTAGTGTAAATCCAGTCATTTCTGTGCACCATACATCTCTGCAGAATGGTCCACGTGGTAACGATGTCAGCTCACCGCAAAATGTTCGAGATGTGGTACTGAATGTGATAGAAAGATCTCTGAAATCTAGCATGATGCCAAGTTCTACGAAACCACCACCGATGAAGTCCATCAACGATTTGTCCTTTGGCCCACGAGACTATCGAGATATGTCGAAAAGTGGTTCCTTTCAGCGACCACCGCCGGAAGGAATGGCAACACTGTCGGTGGTTAATTCTCATGGCCATGCTCAGTCTCCCATAATATCGCATCCTATAAGCTCGCAAATACAGGCAACTATCACACCTGTTCCGCAGCAAACACCACAATCTTTGGCACAAAATCAACAAATCCAACCTTCACTGCAGCAGCAGCAACAGGCGATGCAATCGCAATCCCAAGGAATGCATCCGTCACAGCAACAACAGCCACCACAACAGCAGCAACCGATAAGTTCTAGTGGTCACGAAAAGGATATCTCCGTGGTTTACCTTCGCGAGGAACCGCAAACACTGGATCTCAGTATCAAAAAGCATCAACGAGATAATTTTCCGCCTCCCGCGCACAACAGCAAGCTACCTACCAGCGCGTCCTCTCAACCGACACCACCACCTCCGCATTCTTCTAGTAGTAGCAGTACGGTAACAGTGTATCGTTCAGATAACTTTCCACCACCCAGTCATCAGCAGCAAAACATTCCATCGCATGGAGCGCCTTACGGGTTAAGCTACCATGATTCAATGGGTCGACCAACGAAGTCACCATCTGGGTACATAACAACTGCACCCGGCGGTCCACCAATTTCTCTAAGCCAAGGTCCAGGAGGACTTTCGAGTCAGCCTTCTTCTGTAGTTGGTCGTGGTGGTCAAATACCACAACAGACTATTTCACTGACTCCTCCTCCTGTTAAGAAGCAGCAAAATGTTCCAAAACTTAGTCCCAAGATGCAACATCAAGTGCAATCGGCCATGCAGCAGCCACCGCCACAATCACTCGGTCCCAAGGGCTCGATTACACATGGCACTCCGGTAAACTCTGCTGGCCAACAAATTATCGTACCAGGTCAAACGACATTAAGTCCACGATACGACAACATACTTCGTCAAACGCCACCGTCGTCCAATGACAAGCATGGCTCAATCACTCAAGGAACGCCTGTTCATATGTCCGCTCACGCACTGCCAGACAAACGTGCAGCTTACGAGTACAAATCCTATAACAACAGACAAAGCCCGGCACAAGTGTCTCAACCGCCGACACAGGGAAGTCCACAGGCTCCTCAATTTACGTACACAAGAACTGCGCCGTCGTTCACCTTGGAACCACAGCAACTTAGCTCGCGTCAAATTATTATGAACGACTACATAACATCGCAGCAGATGCAAGGACGTAGTGCTGCCGGTAGTGCTGGTAGTCGTCCCGAAAAGGAATCTCCCTCGCCACGAAGCGTTCCCAATATAGCTAACTCTCCAGCCGCATTGCTTTATGCCGTTGCTGAACGCGAACGCAACTCTAGGCCAGAATACCTGAGCCGAGCGTCTCCAGCCGATCATGTGAACAGGTATGATTAAATGAGAATTTATATTCACTTTATTCTCAACCAGTCAAATATGTTACAGGGGCTCTCCTGTGTTTAGTACACCCAGTCCACACCGAACGCCTCCACCACCTCAACGCCAAGGAGTAATACAACGACACAATACTGGTGGTGCAAGTGGTGGTAACACTGGTAATGCAGGATCGAAACCTCCGAGCCCTGCACCAAGTCGATTACATCCGGTGCCACCGCCGCATCATTACATGCAAGGTAAATATAAAGAACGAAAAAAAAATCCGAATTATCATTTATTTTTTATAATTTCAGGACACGATGCTTTTACCTCTCTGGTTGATTTAGCCGTCCAGCAGCAACCGATGACGGTTCCGCATAAAGATGATAAACGCCAGCTTATCGAGCAGCAGCAGGGACCACCTCCACCCCCGACGTCCCATGATATACGCTATCATCAAGCAACGATGATCCAAATTCACCATCAACAGCAACAACAACAGCAACAAGCAGCAGCTGCTGCTGCAGCGGCGGCGGTAGCACAGCATCAGCAGCAACAACAGCAGCAACATGCAGCTGCGGTTGCAGTACAACAGCAACATGCAGCTGCGGCGGCTGCTGCCCAACATCAGCAACAGGCTTTCCAAAGACAACAACAGGTTAGTAGTAAATGTTTTATCACTTCGTTGAATGCGTCAAAAAAATTATTATTTCGCAATAGATGGATCTCCAACGACGGCAGCAATCGCAGATGCATCCTTCGCTGCAGCACCCGTCAGTTGTGGCTTATCGAGAGCAGCAAATGGAGCGTGATCGGGAAATAAACTATCGTGAACGTATGGAGCGTGAACGCATGGTCGAGCGAGAACGTGAGCGCCAAATCGAGCGTGAGCAGCGAGAACGAGACCAGCGGGAACGTGAACGAGAACGAGAACGCGAGCAACGTGAGCAGCGCGATCGGCAGCAGCGCGAGCGGGATCGAGAACGATTGGCTCACCAGGAAGAAGAGGAACGCCGTAGGAAACACTACGATATAATCAGTGAAAGGATAGACAGGTGGGTTTGGAGTCGAGAGTCGAGTGTTGTGATGATTAAATTCAATAACGTACGTTCCTTTTGCAGACCCATGGAAACGCTTGGAATGCGTCAATCCTCGGACGGCTCGTTGACCGCAGCGAATCTGATAGATGCTATCATAACACATCAAATAAATCAAACCGCTTCGGAACCACCGCTGCCGCCAAACCGTGATATGCACCGTCCTCCATATGTAAGTACCCAGTCGTTTCTCAGTATTTTCCTACCATAATGTTGCAAAACATATATTGAGGAAAGCTTAGCTATTTAGCTGAACAAATATTGTTCCCTTCTCTTATTTAGTAACTATACATGTACAGATTGTACATGTAATAAGTGGTTAATTCAATGATAATACTCGGAAGTGTGTACTGCTATTTGACATTTTTCATCATATCTTTTCAGTTCCCATCTCGAGATCATCGACCGTCACCACTTAGTGAAAACAACGGAAAATCTCACTCGCCTAATGTGATAAATATAGACGTCGATTCGGAGCCAGTTCGAACGAAAAATATCACCATTGGCGAGCTGGCGGAAAGTATCATTGCTAAAGATTACTCTCCTAATCCAAATCCGTTTCTGCAAATGCGTCCTTCGATGATCCCAATGTCGCTCGAAACTTCAATCATGAGCGCTTCTGATGCATGGAAGTACCGACGGATACCTTCTGGGAAAGAGGAACAATTATCCCATAGTCAGCCTCCTCCATCTCCCTCGCAACAACAACAGCAAGTGCAAATGCAGGTGCAACAGCAAGGAATACCTGGCCATCCTCAATATGTGCATCCACAGCAGCAGTCAAATAAAGGACCGGGACGATCTACACCTGATGACAGACATATTATACGCATGGCTCAATCGCCAGGTCCCAGGAATAAATTCCACGATTCGGTGTCCCCAGATACGCATTTTTTTCATCCAGGAGCTCCGCTCAGTAGAGGGTCTCGGGATTTTGCTCTTGATTGCTACGTCAAAAATCGAATAGTGGAAGCAATGCGGACTGAAGACGACAAACGTGTTGACGATGGAAGGGATCTGCAATCTCCGCGAAATCAATCACCGGCACAACATGGGCCTCCTCCACCAGCACACCACAACAAGGATCACGATCGCAGCTCGACACCGGCGGATATGATGATCGATGAAGAAACAGGACGACCTGCTTCTGTAGGTAATCCACACCGACCTCCTTCCTCTTCTCAACAACAGCTGCCCCCTCATTCGCAATCGCAACAAGGAGGAATCCATAATTCACTCCATTCTTCTCCATACATTGGGGGCCAATCTGGTCCACCACCTCCTGTAACTACTTTTGCACCGCAAACCTACTATCCATATAGTGCATTAACTGTTTCCGGTGGCCCTGTTGTCGGAGGACTAGGTCCTCCAGTTCATCCACCGAAAACAACATTAATTGTGCCGACGCTCGGTGGTGGTAGTGTTGGTGTTGGGGGAGGAAGTGGAATGAATATGAATGACGACCGACAGTCCTCGTCTTCGTCTAATACTATCGAGCCGAAGCCCCTGCTTTCAGCTCAGTACGAAGCGCTTAGCGACGAAGACTAAAGAAAGTCGATCGCTAATTACTGTTTATTTGCTTCTGCCGCCGAGGATGTGGACTGAACATGAACAAACAACAGATTCATACACATAAGATATATTCAGTATGGAAGCTATCTCACGCAGAAATGTAATTAAATATAAATATTCATTATAACGCAGAAGTATGATGATAAATACTAAAAAAAATATGAAGAATTATTATCTATGCGAAAATGTATTCAAATGAAAAAAAAACTAGAACACTTTGAAATCTGATAAAATGCAGAAACCGCTAGAGATATACAACGAGAATTATTATTAAAAACATAAAAACAGAGGAAAGCAAAACCCTATCGACTACTACTACTACTACTACTACAGCAACAAAAGAAATTTAAAATCTATCCTGTAAAATCATCTGCAGAATAAATTTATTCAGAAGTCGAATGAAACAAAAAAAAAAACAATTATTGCGCTTAACCCTTCTAAGAAATATTCCCAATTAGAGAGAAGCACATACAACCACATACATGCAGTCACTTGACTGCAATCGGTAGAAGGCAGGAAAATAGATGGATTTAACATTGGTCTTGCGAAAATAAAAAAAAACTGGACTTAGTGAAAGTGAGGGTACAGTTATAAGAATGGTGTTGTTGTTTAGAATTGTTAATCCTGTGCGAAAACAGATGTGTGTGAGTTTGTTTGGATTATACGAAAAGGAAATCTTCAAAGAAAATTTTAATTTGTTTAATGGGCTACATTCGAATGACAAAAGCAACTAGTGCAAATAGCTGCTTAGCCAGTTACGGAGCAAGGCAGAGATTTAAGAAAGAATTATTCGAGCTTGTCCAAGAAGCTTATGAGAAACAGAAATAAATTAAATATACAAAAACAACAGCATTAGTGCATCTATGCCAACAATTTTGAAAGAAAATTAGAGAAGAACTCGAATGGACAAGTCTGTCCTGTTTCAGAATTAGTAAAAAACGCGAACTTTCTGTTTTCGTGTTTGAATTTTGCGTTTGCTCTGTTTAGTTTCAAATGCAAGAAAAAAAATTGCTGTTACTAAGAAGTAACAAAGCTACAAGTATGTTATTGTAGTTTACAATCTGTGCAGAAGCACTTGTGTAAAAGAAGTGAGCTAACAAGTAAAAATGTATATGACCCGTTAATAAGTCCAAACTGCTGAGATTACTGCGCGCTGTACAGCATAACACCGAGCAAGAGAAGAGATAAAATCGCATAGTGTAGCAAGCAACAAAATGGTTAGAAATAAAAAAAAAAATAAAATAAAAGGTGGTATATCGATTTATGTTCTCTATAAAAAGAAAAACATACATGTAATTATATTATTGTCAAGTTCATTAAAGATAGTTCTCAATTTCTAAGTTAAAACTTAAAAAAAGAGAGAAGGAGAAAAACTAACGATTGATTGATTGCTGAACATATAAATTTAGTTAGGTAGACAGAAAAAATTAGAGCGTCTTATGGCATAAGAGCTAGAGAGAGAGAGAATTAATGATTAATATTATGTAAAACTTTGTGTTAAGCCTCTTTTTAGTTTGTAATTATTTTCCTTATTTTTCTAAAAAAAAGTATATATTAACACGATATGCAAAACTAAGCATTAAGTGAATAAAACATAAAATAATTCAAATTAAAGTGTTCGCCATTTGGTACGCTATTTCTGAGTGATGACATTTAACAATGGAGAACAAAAAATAACTAAGTTTCGAGATTCATGAAGGTATTAAAACAAGGTTCGTTAGCAACAATCAGTGTATACTCTACCGAACCTATCTGGCATGCATGCATGTCTGTACACAAGACATCACAGAAAGCGATGCACGGTAAGTATGGAACAGCATGCAACACAATTGTACGGATTTTTTTCGGGCGGTCCGGATTTTCAGGAGTGATGTCCGAATTTAATTTTCGTCTGGATTTCTCAAACTGATTGAAAAAAATGCTAGAATTAACTATCAACTCTTTTAAACGGGTTCGAAAGCACCACCACTTTTCGGAGATTACCAACATTTGGAATTAATAACGTTCTCCGTTATAAGTTGAAACCTTAAGGGCCATGTTGTTTGTGAAAAGTTACCTCACTTACATAGAGGTTTATTAGTTTCCAAAGTCGCAGCCGGATTCACTAATAAAAATGCGTCTCAAGAAAGGTAAACTTTCAAGCTAGAAGATGAAAAACCTATTGTACTCTAGAAACAGGTTTTGAACAAGATTTTTTGATTTTGTTTTCATCAAACTTTGAAGAAAATATGTAACGATTGTCATAAGTTTACTCATATGACTGATATTACGACCAGGACAACGCGAATCCCACGAAAATCAGCATCGGCCGCGAAATTAAAGAAAAGCAGCAATATTCTATGTCAATAATAAAATATATCGATCGAGATTCGAGATTAATCGGATTTTTCAACGCAACCAATAATCTGAAACAGTAGAACTACCCACAACGCGAGTTTGCGGGCCTGGATGGAAGTGTCTTCCAGTGTCTATCCAGGAAGAGCGGAGGCCAAAATCGGGGCAGGGTTACGGGCTGCCAAACTTGTTTAACACCGCATAGGCATAGGGAGCTGTTATGCGGAGGGCTGGCGTGCAGAGACGTAGTATCTGTTGAACCCCCCGGTTCGACTGGTTACGTATCAGTGAATACTGGCGTGTAGGCAACACTGCCTGCTTTGACATATAATTGTCTATTTCCGTTGTGAACAAACAAACTCAATAAATCATTCTCTTTCTTATCATTACCTTCTACCGTACACACGTGTTTTAACTACGTTCCGGTGCTTTTACCCTGCTAACAGGTTATGTGCTCTGCGTTCTCGGTTAACAAGTATAGGATTTGAGCAAAAAACCTTTTTACTCGGTCGAAAGAGTTTCGGATTCGTAATTATTCGGTTTCGCGGCAGTGAACGAAAAAATAAAAAAACGATGGACCTTTCGAAGGCTAACGTGATTCGATAAAATAATCGAAATTACCGGTCGTGGTCGTTCAAAGTCCAGATGCTGATGAGGCGCGAGGGAACGTGGAGTTACGTCGATCCGGGCACTCCGGATAGTCCGATCACCGACGCATGGCGAGAGGGTGATTCGAAGGCGAGGGCGACAATCGCGTTACTGGTGGAGGATAACCAGCATAACCTCATTATGGCAAAGACGACTGCGAAAACCACGTGGGAGGCGTTAAAGGCGCATCATCAAAAGGCCACTCTTACAGGGAAAGTTTCATTGCTAAAAGAAATTTGTAATGCAAATTATAAAGAAGGTAAAGGTATGGAGATTTTTTTATACGAATTAGAAGAGCTATATTCGCGCTTGGAGAGTTCTGGCGAACAGCTTTCGCATTATATGCAGGTGGCAATGATATTGCGAAGCCTTCCGAAAGCTTTCGATCCCCTCACCACGGCCTTAGAGAGCCGATCAGATCGAGAACTTATGCTAGAGCTCGTCAAATCAAAGCTCATTGACCAGAGCGAAAAATTGTACGGTGAGGAAGTGCCGGAAGAGCGCGTGTTGAAAACCAGCAACGAATATAAGGCAGCGGTCGCTGTGTGCTACTTTTGTGGCAAGCCTGGCCACAAAAAGAGGAGCTGCAAGGATTTTCTCAGGCAGAAAAGTAGCGGAGAGGCTTACGGAAAGAAGAAAAATAAGTCAAGCCCTGACCAGAAAGCGAGAAAAGTGCGCGAAAACGACATGTCATTTACATTCATGGTGCGGGAAAATGTGGAAAAATGTGCGCGGTCGTGGTTGATTGACTCTGGTGCTACGTCGCTCATGTGCAGCGATAGATCAGCGTTTATCGCTCTGGAAAGTTTGTGTTCGAATGTGACCGTCGCGAACGGCAATGAAGCTCGCGTTGAAGGCATCGGTGATTGCCTTATCGAGTGTGTGAACGACGTCGGAGAATCGATCAAGCTAACGTTGCGCGGAGTTTTGTACGTGCCCACGCTGGAGGGCAACATGATTTCGGTCAGCAAACTCACGTCAAAAGGTGTTCGGGCCGAGTTCGAAAAATCCGTTTGCAAGTTGGTGTACGCAAATACTGTCGTCGCGATCGGTGATAAAATCGGGGACATGTACTGGTTACGGATGGTTGTAGCAAAAGTGATGAAAACCGAAAACCTGTTTCACACAACACAGCAAAAACTGCCAACACTCATGGCATCGCCGAATGGGTCACAGAGATCTGGAAGTGCTTAAAGACATAAAACGAAATGATTTGGCAACGGGTGTTACAGTAGTGGACTGTGGTATTCGAGTTATATGCGAATGTTGTATCCAGGGGAAAATGTGCCGCCCGCCGTTCCCTAAAGTCGCGGAAAAAATTTCGAGAAATGTCCTGGACATTCTTCATACGGACGTATGCGGTCCAATGGACGTGACAACACCAGGTGGTAGTCGTTACTATATGTCGATGATCTACGATCTTAGCCGCTTTGCGTATGTTTACTTCCTGAAGGAAAAATCCGAGGTGGAGGATCGAATCCGATGCTACGTTAGGATGGTTGAAAATCAGGTCGGACATAAGCCGCGGATTATAAGGTCTGATCAAGGCGGCGAATACTCCAGCAAGGCTCTCAGGCGGTTCTATGCAGACGAAGGTATAAAAGCAGAATATACAGCGGCATATTCTCCGCAGCAAAACGGGGTATCGGAGAGAAAAAACCGGTCGCTTAGCGAGATGGGGCGGTGCTTACTGCTGGATGCGGGAATACACACTCGGTTCTGGGCAGAAGCGGTGAACACGGCTTGCTACCTTCAAAATCGCTTGCCATCAGCTGCCGTCTCCCGAACGCCGTATGAAATTTGGCATGGTCGGAAGCCAGACTTGGGACACTTACGAGTGTTTGGATGTAGTGGATACGTAATGATTCACTCAGCAAAACGAAAGAAGCTTGATGCCAAAGCTATCAAAATGACGTTCGTTGGCTACTCGTCAGAACACAAGGCGTACCGGTTGATAGACACTCGTACCGGAAAAATCACAATCAGTCGTGACGTTAGATTCCTGGAGTTCAATGACGAATCGGAGAAGCAGCAGGCTAAGGAGGATAAACCGTCCGGAAGCTCACAGCAGCCAGTCAAGCGGACGATCCCGTCTAATGCCGAAGTTATAGAATGGGAGGTAAAAGATTTCTGAAAACTCTGATGATGTTGGATCCGAAGAAGAGTTTCACGGTTGGGACGATGCGGAAGACTTGGGGTCCGAGGAAAATGACAACGAAGCGGCCACGGTAGATAAACCGCAGCAGCAATCAGTTCGTCATACTGAAAGATCAACAGCCGGTATCCTGCCTAGTCGCTACCGGGACGGAGTACATCAAGTGAAGGAGAACACAGTTGAACCCAGATCGTATAGTGAAGCCATCTCTAGTGCACAATGTGCAGAATGGACAGCGGCGATGAATGAAGAGATAGAGTCACACCGGGAAAATGGAACCTGGGATCTTACCGCGCTCCCACCGCACCGCAAGGCCATTGGATGTAAATGGATTTACAAGTGCAAAGTGAACGAAAATGGACAACTTGTGCGATACAAAGCCCGCCTAGTAGTGCAGGGTTTTTGTCAAAAGTTCGGGTCAGACTACGATTCAGTCTTTGCACCCGTCGTGAAGCAGGTTACTCTCCGGACTATGCTGACAGTGGCGAGTGCAAGAAAAAATGTTGGCCAAACACGTCGACATAAAGACCGCTTATCTCTACGGGCAGTTGCAGGAGGAGATTTATATGCGCCAACCTCCTGGCTACGGGAATGGTAATGCGGACCAAGTCTGTAGGTTGAAGCGCAGTCTATACGGCCTAAAACAGGCTGCGCGCGTTTGGAACAAGCGTATCGATGATGTACTCAGGGCGATGGGGTTCCATTCAGCGAATGCTGATCCCTGTCTTTACATTAGAGAGACGGCAGCTACGTTCTGCTTCCTCTTGATTTACGTCGATGACATTATTGTAATTTGTGCAACTGAGACCGAGTTCGTAGACGTCGTCAAGATATTGAACGGTAACTTTAAGATCACGGTTATGGGAGATCTAAAGTTTTTCTTAGGAATCCAAGTCCGTCTCGAAGCCGGACACTACCGACTAAACCAAAAGGCCTATTTGAGTCGTCTCCTGGAAAGATTTAGCATGATTGAAGCAAAGTCGTCGAAAGTCCCGATGAACCCAGGCTTCCTCCAACAAAAGGAGGAGAATATCAGGCCACTGGAGTCTACAGAGCAGTACCAGAGCCTCATTGGGGCTTTGTTGTACGTCGCCGTGAGTAGTAGACCGGACATTTCAATCGCAACCTCTATCTTGGGACGACTTGTGAAGGCGCCCACTGAAGCGGATTGGAACGAGGCTAAGCGAGTGTTGCGCTACCTCAAGTCAACGATCGACTCGGAACTTTGTCTGGGCGGCACAGATAAGCCGTTCGTGTGTTTCGTCGACGCCGATTGGGCCGGCGATGAGTCTGACCGTAAGGCTACTGTCATACTGAGGCGTCAAATGAAGCGAAGCGTTGAGCGTTTGAGAAGCGGAATAAACAGAAGCGTTGGGTGAAGCTTCCTATGACATTCTGGAGCGAGCGTCGCAAATGCGTTGTGTTGTCATATTCCTAGATTCCAGTGGCGGTTTTGTTTGAAGGAAATATGAATTCGTCCAATGAAGATTTTTTTGCTTCTTCAAGCACGGAAAATTACGTTTTAGTAAACATAGAGATTTTTTCATGAAATAAAATAATATTACTGAAGTGAGTTGCGCTACAGACGTAGTAAAAAATATAAGAAATTATTCTGAATTTTAAACCCGTTGACCCCGAGCAACGTTCAACTAGTTTATAATATCTGTTAGGATTTCAATAACCCATGTGAGCACAGCTAGTTACTCAGCGGCTTGCATTTTCGCGACCAAAGAAGTTCAGCATGCTAAATTTCTGGCCATTCAAATCAAAACTCAACAATATCAATCAATAATATCAGTGCTATTTTTCCGTCGACCTGAAAATTTTTCTCGATAGTATTTTCTATCCTACTTTTTTTCTTTTCAAGATTTAAGACCAGAATAAAGCAAATATTTAGTACCTGGCGATATCAGGTTTAGTCTGAACATGGATTTACTGCACAACCCTCTTCTAAACATTTTAACATTTTCTAAACGAAAATGTATTTTATTTGCTTTTTTCAATTACCAAACCAAAACAAAGCAAATATAAAGCACCTGGCGATAAAAGATTTAGTCTGAATATGGTATTACCGCGTACATATACGCGCGTCAAAACACTACTCGTTCTGTTTCGCCGCCTCTATCGACGCGTCTTTGCCGCTCCAATATGACCTTAAGCGTTTCATATAGACGTTCGAAGGAGTAGCTTGGACGTTTTTGCGACGCTTCTTGCTTCGCTTCATTTGACGCCTCAGTATGTCAGTAGCCTAAGTCAAGCTCTGGATATCTCTTTAAATTTCGAGGAGGAGTCATCGAATGGCGTTGTCGTAAACAGCAGTCCGTTGCTCTGTCAAGAACCGAGGCCGAATACGTTGCGTTGGCAGACTGCCTACAGGAGCTTCTATGGATTCAGAAGTTGATGAAGGACGTGAAAGGCAGCTTGTTTCCCCAATAATCGTCTGGGAGGACAACCAAAGCTGCATCGCTCTAACGAAATCGGACCGGAATGAGAAGAAGGCGAAGCATATCGACACAAAATACAGCTTCGTGAAGGATCTAGTGCGCGAAGGAGTCGTGAAGTTGCAGTACTGCCCCTCTGAGCTGATGGAGGCAGACTTGCTAACCAAACCGCTACAGGCGGTGAAAATGAAGAAGCTACGAGAGGCGATTGGGGTCAAACCGACCAGCGTTGAGGAGGAGTGTTGAACCCACCGGCTCGACTGGTTACATATCAGTGAAGACTGGCGTGTAGGAAACACTGCCTGCTTTGACATATTTGTCTATTTCCGTTGTGAACAAACAAACTCAATAAATCATTCTCTTTCTTATCATTACCTTCTACCGTACACACGTGTTTTAACTACGTTCCGCATATCCTAGTGCTTTTACCCTGCTAACAGTATCATCGTGACGAAGTCTCACGTGTCATTGGTATAAACCGTAAAGCGGTATAAACCGTAAAGCTATGAAAACTGGGTTGGTTGGTTGTAAATTCTGCTAAAACGAAGTACATGTTGGTGCCATGATGGGGAATCATTTGAAGCAGTCGACGAATTGATTTACCTGGGAACATTGGTGACGTGCGACAATCAGACCGATGTCATGGCAACAGTTTCCTGAAGCCGCCGCCGATGATGATGGCGCTACTGTTGGAAATATGGTCATAAGCTCCGTTCATTGTGCCGCATGTGTTACTGTACTGATTTTTTGTGTGCTTCGAACTATATTGAATGTAGGGCTCTCCGGAACGTGTTGAAACATGTTTGAACGTGACCATTTATGTCCTGCACAAAATCCATAAAACGTTCAAAACAAAACAATCGTTTTTCACTTTCTGCATTTCTTCACACCACTTGCAGCAACAGTTGATCTCGCATGGACGGTGCTTAATCAGCTGTTTCGCGAGCACTGACAACCTTTTTACGTATAATAGAGCCAGAGAGCCAGAGAAAAACGGCTTCAAGCGGAATGTATGGGGATGACGTTCGTGACAGGGATGTGGCGACAATGAGGTTAGCCGTGAGATAAAGAGGCGGATAGCGGTCGCAAATAGGATCTTATCGAGTAATCATTTTTTTCTACAAATCGTCCAATCATTCGGCAACATTTTTGTAAAGATTTGATACCAACGAAAACGTATAAACCGTTTTTAAAAATTTTAAATCCGAATAGTCTAAATATCGGTGAAAAAGTCTCATGAGTCCTTTAGTTTAAAACATATAATTGTGATATAATGTTTCACCAGAATCAAAAATGTTCGTTCCAGATTCTAGCATTTGAGGACTACTTCGCTTCAAATGGCAAGGTTTTCACAAGTTAGTGAACATACAATTTTTGTTATGCTTAAAAAAATCCTATGAGTAAGTTTTTCGTACTCCTTGACAGTTTGTTATGTTGAACTCGTAGCAGTGTAAAAAAAAAGTGTTTATATTTGTCGTTGGTGTTTTCAAACTTCACTTTGTTTGATTTGCGAGCTCTAGTTTTTCACCCGTGCAGAAAAGTGAAGCTTTGATGTAGCTGGAAAACTGAAAACTGAATACTCATAGTACAACAGTGTAGTGTAGTTAAAGGTAACTGTAGAAACGAATTCGACATTAGATAACTCAATTATAAGTACCTATGTCTTATGTATGTAATTAGACTGCCAAAACACCATTTGCCGTACCTTAACATATAGTACACGGGGATAGCAGCACCATGGGATAGATTTTTCTTATGATTTACGCTGTCTTAAATGACAGTGGATGACGCCGGCTTTGAGTGAAAAGAGCTCGAAATATTTCAAGCGCGCAATTTTTTCAGTGAAAAATTTCTCAAATCGTTACACTGCCAGCGTTACGCAAGGTAAACACGTGCCGGTGTTTTTTTTTCTGTTGCAAGAGAGCGCATTCTCTTGGCTACTGCTGGTTTTAAAACTTTTTGAGTTCTACTGTGGTTAGACGAATGGTATGCTTCGATTGATTGTTCTTTCTAATAGCCTTGAATAAATGTGTCTGGGAAATGCACTCGTTTCAGATGATACAAAGACGGGTAGCTGATCTAAGAAGCCGTCGTTTATTTATGTGTATCTTGCAGAAGCCAAATTTACTGCTGATTTATGCAGCGACTCAAAACAGACAATTCCAGTTTGCTGGTTTCCGCGAGCTCGCAGTTAGATGATTTTTTCCGCGCTCTGCCATTCATCTTCGCTTATTTCAGCATCATCCAGTGCCGGTCATGATGCTGTGATCGCGTTTATTTTGAACGCGCGGCGCAGTGCGCCCGTGCATCCGCTCTATCAGTTGACATTTGACTTCGAAACGGTTCGGTCGAGTTTTTTGGAATTTGAACTGATTCTTTTTTTTATTTCGTTCGTCTGTTAAGCGTGACGTGATTGTTGTTTCCATCGTTCGGCACTGGACATGGGCTCGCTGTGGCGCTTATTATGAACTAATTGAGTACTCTTTGAGACCGCTGTAAATCACTGCACAATTATTTAGTTCGAGTGTGCGGCAAGTGAAGGAAGATTTTGTGAAAGAGTTACTTGCAATCGTAGTTTGCAGATAGGGTCCTGGTGATTTGTCAGTGCGTTAGATTATAAGCTGTAAATCAAAAAACAGAGATTAGAATTTGTTTGAGTTCAGTGGAAATTTCAACTGTACAAAGGTTAGTGCTTAATTTAACAAAGTATAATATAACGAATGTCAAAGTGTTTAACATATAGATGAGGAAAGAAAAAGTGTTTAACATACCTATTGTTATTAATTTGTTACGATGTATAGTGCAATTTTTTACACAACCAATAACGGATTATTCTCACCTTTATTAACTGACCTATTAGTTCGAACGAGAGCAAACTGTTCGTGGATGAAAAGAAAAAAAAGTGTATCTTCTTTTTCGAAGCGATCGTAGTACAACTCAAATATTATTCTATTTTAGCATCGCTCAACAATTCTAGCGTAACTTTTCAAAGCGACCTAAGTAACAATGAGAGGTTCTCTCCTCTCTTACGTTGGTTAGTAACTACAGCGTCATTATGAAAGTTTTTTACGACTTCTTGTCACAAATCGGAAGATTACAACATTGCCCAGCAAACTACGCATAAAGTGTCATGGAAATAATAAAAATAACTTAGTTATTGATCAAAAAGAAAGTAAACAAAGAGATTCTCGTAATGTTACTTAGGTCCTTTTGAAAAGGTACGCGAGAATTTATGGTTAGCAC
Source organism: Wyeomyia smithii (assembly GCF_029784165.1). Lineage (NCBI taxonomy): Eukaryota > Metazoa > Arthropoda > Insecta > Diptera > Culicidae > Wyeomyia > Wyeomyia smithii. Next base: position 171,237,836 of record NC_073695.1, on the reverse strand, counting down.
AATCAGGTGAAAAACGAGAAAAGTTGATGTCACATTACGGTATTCATTCTTGAATGGTTATGTACGATTGTCGAACATAAAAAAGAAAAATTGCTCGAATTTAGAATACTCACTTGTTCAAATCTCTTTTAAAATAGTTATTAAGCTTGAAACACAAGAAGGTACCCAATGACAATCAAAGGTGCACCTTGGAGCTCTTTTGATTGCGGTGAAATTTCAGCTTGATTATCTCGAAATTGTTTTTTATTTTTTGTTTTGCTCTTGTGGTTTGCACAGTAACGCAAAAACTGATAGCGCGTATTTACGCAGGAATCGTTTACTATATTTTATTCTATTATATTATGATGATGTAGCAATTTGTGTTTTATTTGTATTGGAGCACTCTTTTCCGGAAGAAGGAGGGGTGTCAGACTACCTTAGAAATATATCTTGCCCTCAAAAACCCTCGTAAGTCAAAATCCAGAGAAGAAGGGGGAATTGAACTTACATGTAAACATTAATTATTACTAAAACCATCAACATGCCAAATTTCTTTTTGCTTGATGGGTTCTCAAGTTGTGCAGAAATTTGTGTTTTATTTGTGCTAGAGCCCTTCCATTCAGAGGAGGAGGGGCCTCTAATCATCCTAAGAACCTTTCCCGGCCTCGAACCCCTCGCATACAAATTTTCACGTCGATCGGTTCAGTAATTTTCAATTCTATAAGGATCAGACAGACAGGATTGCATTTTTATGTGTTTAAAAGATGATTCAGAATTTTTAGAAGCTCACTTAGCGCCTTCTTCAGTGCTTATGGATGGACTGCTGAGGAAATAGCGAACCCTTTCAATTTTTATAGATAAGTATGTAAATGAATGGGACAAATTTTTAGTCAGAGAATGTAAACAACTTGCGTTAGGTAGAGGATCGTGCGGCCTGGTGATCCATGCTTTTTCGGGGAATTTTGGTAGACATTTCTTCCGACAAAAATCGTTGCAAACCTGAATTACAACGATTAGCTCACTTTATAGTCAGTAAGATAGGTGTAAGATTAGATTAAGGTTTAATTTTAAATTCCTGTTTTTTTCTTGACAAGTAGGTTTACTATTTTCCTACAATTATATTCACTTAACTGCGGAAGCAATTACAATCTTTTAATGAAATAAAGCTTAAAATATATGTAATAGTGTTGATATGTCACCGTTTGTGGCAGAACACACAATACAAATTCTGAATAAATATTAGTAAATAATTAATTTATCACAAAACATTCCCCCCTATTAAAAAAAAGGTAGACATTTCAAAAGCCATGAGAAGTGATTACCTTGATCTCTTAGCTTAGCTTAGAGCTTAGTTTTGTTTGAAAATTTCTAAACTTTCTGCGACATCTAATTTCCAAGGGGATGTTACGGATCGAACTAGACTAATATTGTCGGTAGTCATAGGATGATCTTCATGAAAAATATGTTCGGCTATTTTGGATCTGAAGTGGTGAGTTATTCCCTTTTCCAGTCTTTTTTAGCCTTGATGAGTTCTGAAGTATGTTCCTTAAACCTGATGTCTAATTTTTTTGGTTTGGCCAATGTAAACCTTAACCACAATGTGGACATTAGGGTGGGACAAAAAATAAATGTTAGCTCCCATGCGCTTTTCGGGCACCTAATGGGTCCTATAACAACTGTGTAACTTTTCAGATCGATCAGTGGAACTATATTTTTGCGCCCGATTTTTAAAGTTTCCATACAATTTTACATGGGAAAATCCAGTTTTTCAATACTTATTCTCTAGAGATGTCCGATTACTTCCTAAAAATATATCGATACATGATATTTGTAGGAAGTTCCTGGGAAAAACTCTTCTGAAGACCGTAAGGCGCTACAATAGATTTGTTTATTTCGTTTCGCACCTTCGATTTTTTTTCACACGTGTATCTGAAGAACAGGCGCAAACGGGGAGGCTAATTTTCTTCTTTTAAAATAATGCAGTAAAAAGGAAAGCTATGCTATAATATTCTACGGGGTATTGTCTTCTAGATATCGAAGTGTAGATAAAGGTACTGCAGCCAGGGCGCATTAATCAGGTTCCAGAGAGCATGTATATCGGAAAATTCCTGTACATGCGAGATTGGGATTTGAATTTCCTTATAATTTGGAGCCTTCAACCAAGAAATACATTAGGGAGTAAACGAGAAACAATTTTGATACTTTCCAATGTTTAAAAAAAATATGATTTACAGAACGAGTGTATTTTAAGAATATTGCAAAATATTTAACATTATTATGAGTCCAATTTTATAGCATTGTCAGACAAATCTTCATAATGGCCATCATTTAATGACGTCGATTCAATGTTGGATATGATTGCGAATTTTGCAGCAAAAAATTATTGAGTTGAAAAAAATCGGTGAGAATTTTCATTTCCAGAAAATGGAAGTTTTCGGAAGTGATTTTTCTCTAATTATCATTGACGATTCTTTTTCATAACTGTAACTAAACTACCGTATCAATGTTGATAAATAAAACTAACAGAAGTATTCTATGCGATAAAAAATCGTAAGTGATTATCCGAGTAAGTGATTTTTTCCATCCTTGTCCTTCGGTAACAATTCACAGTCTTGCATCAATTAGAATTTTTGTTTGTTTGTTGAAATTTTCTCTAAATGGGCATTAGAATGGTTTTAAAATACTGATAGGTGATGGGAAATAGGTTTTCACGCATCTTTGAGTAACCTCTTGTATCAATTGAAAAACATTTTTTTTTCTGAAAATATTTCCAAATGGGCATAAGAAAGGTTCAAAAATACTGATAGGTTATGGAAAATAGGTTTTCGCACATCTTTGAGTAACCATTAACATTCTTGCATAAATTTCAAAAATTTTTTTGCTTCGATATAACGTAACGAAAATAAAAAAAAAAAAACAAAAAAAGTCTTGCTTGAAGACGCTATTTTGTTAGTTCGTAAGATAGTAAAACATTATGATCATGCACCACGTACTGGCGCTAGCGTGTTCCATGAGATTTTAAGTTCAAGAATAGCGAATATAATTTATTTGATTTTGAACGTTTAGGAGCAATATCATGAGCAGTGCTGAAAAAAATCACCACCTATAAACTCAAGCAGACTGATACCAAGGCAGCCTTTACGTCAAATATCTCTTCTATACACAAACATAAATTGTACCTAACATGACAACGGTCTCTAGACAGACCATCGATTTTCGATGAACACATTTGTTGGTATTCATTCCTTAGTCAAAGTTCACTGTCGTTTGTATGATGTCAAAACTGAAAATCATTTTCACCTTCACGGAACTGAAATCGAATACTACTGTTCGTAACTTGTACTGAATATTAGAATTGCGTTGAACGCAAAAGGCAATGTCAATTTCTAGATAGACATTCATTGATAAATAAAACATAAATAATCAACTGAATAAAAACAAGTAAATATAAGTGATTGAATGCATGCACTATTATGATTATAAAACGATGTTTTCTAGAGAAAAGTTTTCTGCACTGGTTTATCCCGAAGTTTAAAACAAAGTTTAAATACTAATACTCCACTGTCAGAACTTGACCTTTTTTTTTAAACAGACTTTGCAACCAACCGTTATATATACAAGACAATTTACAAGGCTAGTGTTATGATCCTACTGATAGTCCTACTGATCCTACTGATTCGCGGCGCGTATGATCTGCAACCGACTGTCTTACATCAGCTCTAAACATATAAAAGCATAGCAGCGATCATATTATTATAATTTATGATATTCATCGAAATTCATCAACTAAGTCATTACGTTATTTTTTATAAATGATATTTCTCGTTTGAGTTTTACCATATACTACAATTACAAGTATAAATGAAACTCAATTTATTGAACACCATTGGTATTCAAAAATATTCAGACTTCCTTGTGTAAGCCGTGTTTAAACGCTTCGAAAGGATGCTTAGTACGGAAATGACATATGAATTTCCCGACGTCCAAAACTGCTTGGAAATGGTTGCATCCGCTTTCGACATCAATTTGACATCGCCCAACATTTCCATCACGTGCAATGAACGATAACGTAATGTCCTATAACGTACGCTTTCCTAAAACACGGGTTTTGATGTTAAAGCACTTTTTTGTAACGTTCAAAACTTGTAACCAGTAAACATACCTGCACTACGCTTCCTTGTTCTGATGTCACCATTATCACAAGAAAAGCTTCCACTATCGATACTCATTTATGTTTTTTTTAGAAACGAAATAAATATTATTCAAAAACACTTTGATAAAAGTCAGCACCGCCAAGCGAAATTGATTTTTTTATTCTTGAGTTTCACTTTCTCGGTTGCTACGTTTGAACTGATGGATGAACCGATCCGAAAATCTTCCGTTTCATTATCTCTCATATTGTATGTTCACTTTGAGACGCCGAGTAACGATGAACAATTTTGTTTATATCGTATATCAGGTAGTGAAACCGATGGTCATGGTAACATGTATCAACTACGCGCAGACGTTGCAGAATTTCATTGTTAGGAAACTCAATTGATAATTTTAACCACTGATCATGAGGATCCATACAGTGGGCAAAGTATGATTCCTCTACCCAATATGAATGTAATATTAGTTCCAGCCGCTAGGTGTCACCCTGCTCACGTAAATACCGACATTTGAGTGTTATTAGTTTTGCTAAAATTGGAAGTTGCAATTTGGGGCTTCAAAATGGCATCGAGCAAAATTTTTTGTTTCAAGGCGTTCGATTCAGGAAGCATTGTGGAAAAAAGATTTTAAAGTGGTGGAGGATTTTATTAGGCTATTTTCCTCTAAATCGGGAATTATTCATCTAAATTCAAATATCTCAACGTTTTATGCATTTATAAGACATTGAGCATTAAAAAGTTGATTTCAAAAATATCATATCTTCGCATTTTTTTCATAATTTTGCATGAAATCTCTTTCCGAGAAAACAAAACTTTTAAGGCCTGCCGTTAAACGGCATCCTGATGCTCCTGTTCGTGAATTACTATCCGTCATCGCTCCCGCTTTTTGGCATTGAATATAGTTATCAGTCTCTTTTCAAAAGCTAATCAATCTTTTTTTATAGTTTCATTGTTTTTTTTATGAATTCGAGTCATTGAATCATGTTTTCATTTTTTCTGCTATATGACCCAAAAATCCTAAATAAATGAATCGCCGGTTTTTTTACTTTTCTTTGCAATTTTCTTGTTTTTTTGTAGTCAAATTTTTATTACCTGAATTCCGGGAAGCTGAAAACCGTTGGGGAATGGACGCTCTATTTTTTATTTAGTTCACTTTTATACGTCTATGACCACAATCTTTGTGAATAGAACTCGTATGCCAAGTTTATTGGGAATCGGTTAGTCATTCAAGAGTTAGGGCATCTTCAGCGGTGGTCCAAATCGTTGTTTTGTTCTATTCTTTTGGAACAAACTCAAATTCACTGCTGCACCGGTGCACAGTGGTCCAATAAAGTAAAAAGTGGAACCTAATTCCATAGCGCCCTACACCTTCATCCTAGCTTAATAAAGTCTTCGGAACAATTGTTTGTATGAATGACCCGCATAATCGCAAATTGTGAAAAAGTGTGAAAAGTTTACTATACTAAAAATAGATAAAATAACTTTTTTGTGTTGAGAGATAGAAGAATAGTTTATTCAGCAAAGTTGTAGAAGATTTAAAAATTTGAAACTTTGTTGAACAAATAAAAACCCTATCTTGTTTTGTTACAAAGCCCCTTTTTACTTTATACGTTCTTAAAGTTATCGATATATATGAGTTATATGCTGAAATGTGCTATAACTTTGTAAGGAAAAGTCCTGGAGATGCGTGGTCTTCAACAAAAACGTGTGTTTTGTATGCCAAAATGCTTCTTTGGAACAACGTTTTCTTGTAAAATGTAACTAACAAAAGTTAAGTACAAAAAACTAACTTGGAAGTGACTTTCATAGAATGTACGCTGTAACTCTGTACCCAATGAAGATAGGAATTTTATTTGTTCAGCAAAGTTTCATATTTTTGCACGTTCTAAAACTTTGCCGAATTAATCATTCCTCTATCTCTCAACACAAAAAAGTTAGTATTATTGATATATGAAAACCTACTGTAACATATGCTCGCCGTACTGTAATATGGGTGGATTGGGACAAATGGAACCTGAAGGAGTTTATAGTACTTCAGCTTAACTTCAAGGAAAAGTATCGACATCATGATTCCACTTGCCCCTTTTTAACCTATACGTTTTTGAAATAATCGAAAAAATAAGCTAAAATATGATATAACTTTGTAAGAAAAAGTCCTGGAGATATATGACCTTTGGCAAAAATGTGTGTTTTGTATGCCCTAACAATTCTTCCAAACAATACTTTCGTGTGAAATGCAACTAACAAAAGTTAAGTACAAAAAACTAACTTTTAAGTATGTTCCATGTAATATACTTTATAACTTTGTACCAAAGGAAGATAGAATTTTCATTTGTTCAACAAAGTTTCATATTTTGAAATCTTCTATAACTTTGCCGAATAAACTATTCTTCTTCCTCTTAACACAAAAAAGTTAATTTTTTTTTATTAGTATAGTATAGTAAACTTTTCACACTTTTTGACAATTTGAGATTATGCGGGTCATTCATACATAGGGATACCATCTGGTCAGAGGTACAAATCAGGACATCTATTTTTTCGGCACAAATTTGATCCAAATTATTTTCATTCTGGTTCAAACTGGTGGTATGTTATTTGCACTTCAAAATGCTATTCGGTTGTTAAATTATTCAACATGTATCTCGAACGATCCAATTTTATCAAGCAACTTTGAAATTTTAGGAATTTGTATGTCCCCAAAGAATTCAGCACACGTAAACTGTTTAAAATTAAATATAAAAATTGTCAAATGTTTAACACTATTCACTTTACTCAGACTTAACCAAAAAAATAATTTACGAAGTGAGCGTTGTGTGGTCAGGTATCGAGATTTATCAGAATCATTCACATTATTGAACATGTATCAAGATAGACAGGTTTAATATCTGATCTCCCAGATATTTCAATTCTGCATTATAGATTTTTCCTGATTTTGGGACCGATTACAAGAAACGAGGCGAGCAATTTGCCACGCCTAGAGTCACTGACGAGCTAAATGTTGTATTAGGAAACGCAAGTGAAACTTGGCTGGTGACAGCTAGAGCGTCCATTTCCCGACTGTTCTTAGCTTCCCGGGATTCGGGAAATTTTAATATGATTTCCCGGGAAATCCCGGAATCCCGGGATGTAAAAGAAATTTTGAAAGAAACGTAAAATAACTGCAATTTATTTAATTTAGAATTTATTTTTGTCACATAAAATAAGAAAAGGAATCGAATTCCTAAAACAATATAAAAAGATGATCAATTCTCGAAAAATTTAATAAAGTTCATTAGTTTGGCGGGTAATTTTTGTTTCACAAACTGCATCAACGAAGATCCTGCAGGAGGACTACTTAGCTTCGACACTTCACGAGGATTTGGGTGTGTAGTTACCGCTTCTTCAGAGGATAGTCGTTTTATGGTGATTTTGTGTTGGTTCTGCAAGTGTCGTAAAAGTTCACTGGTAGATGAACCCTTGCACGAGAGTTGCTGCGGACATTTCAAGCATTGCGCTTCGTTATCGCCGGGCAGCTTCTTGAAATATTGCCAGACTCCCCATTTCTGCAATAATGAATAGTTAACTGTAATAATAGATTTAAAACTGCTGCTGGATGACAGACAAACCTTTCTCAATACGATTTTTCACGACTTGTTTTTTACGGCGGTGACAAACTATTAACTGTTTTCATTCAAGTGCGGAATCTCTAATTAGAAGTTGAAGAAGCTGCAATCAAACTTATAAACTACGATCGCTTGTGCAAATCCGTTCATATTATACTTTCCCCAATCTAGTCTATGTGTTGTAAAACAATGGATTCTTTTCATTGGTGCTACCATTTCTCCTACTCCTTGCGTCGTGGCGTGATGATGAAATGATGAATAATGAGAGTGCGTTGGTATGGCATATTCCATTCTTCAATCCTATGAACTACGATCACTTGTGCAAATCCTTTCATTTTTTACTTTCCCCAATTTTGTCTAATGTGTGTAAAACAATGGTTTCTTTTCGTTGGCGCAAGCATTTATCCTACTCCTTGCATCGTGGCGTGATGATTAATTGATGAATAATGTGCGTTGGTATGGAATATTGTGCGTTGGTATGGAATATTCTTTTCCTCAATCGCATTTACTATAAACTACGATCACTTGTAAAAGTCCTTTCATATTGTACTTTCTCCAATCTAGTCTTTGTGCGTTGGAAGAATAGTATTTTTCGAATCGTCGCATGATGATGAAATAAATGTGCGTTAAATGTCTTCTAATGCGCAAATCGCATTTCTTACACGAACCAAAATATATTAGAGGGGAATAAAAGTGATTCTTGAGCACATGGCTATACAATTTCATTCACCATTACACCAAAGTGTACAGAGTCTGTAATTTTAAATCGATTTTTCAATATTTCTTATTGAAAAAAATACTTCCCGGGATTTGAATAACTATTTCCCGGGATTCGGGAATTCCGGGAAATTGAAAAGTGTCTTGCCGAGGTAATCGTTTAGTGTGCGTAAAAATTATCGAATTTCCGTTTGTTAAATATTGAGTGCTTTTCATTATAACAAGTCTCATAAACTGATAGCATGTGGTATTGAATTGTTGACAATGTGACAGATGTCAGCGGTTTAAACAACAAGATATACAACACCGGTGCGGAGAACGAAAAGCTGGTCTATATTAGCTGGTTCTAGTCAGGTTTCGCTGGTGTAAATCTAGTATAAAGTTGTTTCAAAAATAGACCACCGCTTAAGATACCCTAATTGTCATTAGATGCGCAACAACAGCATATGCAATGCATATTGTTTTGGAGGCGACATCCCAAGTAAAAATTCTATAGCTACTTGGTTTTCTAACGGTTTTATCACAGCAATGAATATTACCAACGGTTTTATGGCGGTTTAACCTGTTGCCAAAAATAGCAAGTCGTAATGAACACTGATAGCTGTCAATAAAACTCTAAAAAAACTTACAATAAAACCGGCAAGAGTGAATGCGATTTTGTTTTATTATTGGTTTTATTTTTACTATCTATTGCCCCATAAAATCACTCCAGCTTGCTGTCATATAACATAGAAACCAGTTTTGTTGCGGTCATTCAAAATCTAAAAAACTACTTGTTGGCTATGAAAAATATCTCATAAAATTGTAATAAGTGCCCAGTTTTAACCTGTCAAACATGTAAACAAATATATGCAGGCAATGATATACATACAGGTGAGACAAAAGTGGCTTAGTTGGTTTAGTGTGATGCAGAACTCTGTCGCAGTCTCCGTAAGATGTGTGTAAAATGCTTTAGAGCATCTTGCAGCGCATTTGTGAACATTGATGACGTAGAACTCCAAAAATCTAATAGAGTAACACGGCAAACTTAGTATTAGTACTTAGTACTGTTCGGTGGTTTTTTTTTTAATTTTATCGCCAATTTTGTCTTGTTTCGGTTGAAAATAATTTTCTATGTCGCTAAATTATGCGTCCTTAAAATAAGGTAGGGGCAAGACACTATTGATATATTTCGAAATATATTCAATATTCAATTAAACCAAGTATGTATCGTTGCATTTTTCGTGCACCTCTCTATTTATATCAAAGCTCGTTGATTTCTCATTATCGTCGGTGTGATGTCAGATTTTTCATAAAAATAAAGTTGTCTAGGCCCCAGGGATTTACCATATTTTTCTCTAATGATACAGGCAATATACAATAATAATAATACCATATTTTTCTCTAATAATACAGGCCGCTCCTTAACTAGGCTTATTGCAGCTACGATTGAAACCAACTAATTACCAACCGCGCCATATTTTTATGATCTTGAAACGAAAATCGAATCGTCGTCTGACTAACAAATAAATTGAACATCCAAAGTTGATTTTGATCTATCTCTGTAGTAAAGAACACGGTTAGATTTTTTTTTTCTGAAAAACTGAGCTGAAACAATCCAATACATTTTTGCTAACAATGAAATCATTTTTGTAAGCCCGTACTATTTTGATAGCGCATAAATTTTAAGCGCCTATGTTCTCAAAATGCATGACAAAATTTCATGCGCATATGCTTGAGAGCTACAAAACCTACCAAAAACCCCTCTTTATTCCTTATCTTTCTACAATATCACCATCAAATAAAATCGATTGCACGATGATAACCAATTGGTCATGAAAACCGCTAAAAGAATGCAATACGACTTGAATTGTTACTTGGGATACGTACTAGGAATAATACGTAGTATGCAATTCATTGATATAGGTATCGATATACGATAATATCTAACTGAAGCAATTTATTTCATACTGTATTATAACTCTAAGCCTTAAATCGTAAATCAGTCAGGTCTCGGCATGATATACGATTGAAAACTCACTTCTGCGCTTGATAATAAGCATTGTACAGTCAGGTTTTTTTACGCGGTTTTTTTATGAGGTACGTATCCTCCGCGTAAAAAAAACCTTACTGTATAAGATTTCGATTTCGTTGAGAATTAAAGTGTTCAGTTTTTTAATTTTAAATATTTCTATTAGTATGAAATCTGTTACTGCGCATAACGTGCTATTTATTTCCCTATTTTGCTATGACAAACCAATTTTGCATATTCATCATCTCATTTGTTTAGAATTTAGCGCAACGTTGAATGAAAGGAAAAATTGCTGGTCTAATTGCAGATCGCTTTCAAATCTGTCGTTCGAAAAATTACCTGCGTGTGAAAATGACTGACCAACAGTGCGAAACGGTGTTTCTGATCATACAGAATAACTCTGTTCTTCATGTTCAATCAAATCAAAAGCGGTCGTTCCGGCTCGATTCGCAAATTTGCGTAAAACTCTTCTAAACAACGTAGGTTATCGTTAAATAACTCATTTGGACATAATATGTTGAAGATCACTTCCGCTCGGCCATTTCATCAGCAGCACATGTATGAAAGCTGTAACCTTGTTGCGAATTATCGAGATCACTTTCAATTTCAACTACGCGAGTCGAGATGCGTTCGCTCACAGGTGTATGTTCACGTTCAAGTTGTAATGATCAATACAATGGCTTGAGAGAAGAAACAAAACAGAACAGAAAACACCAGTTTTTGCTTTTTTTTTGCGATGGTTATCCATCACCGGCAGCAGCGTCGGTTAAGGTGAAGGTATTCAGGCTGTCTGGCCAAGCAACAGATCATAAAAGTGGGTCTAAAAGCCGGCAACAAAACAAAAAAGGTTTGGCCCTATATATCATGGTATGATCTCATAGTTATTCAAATATTGACGTTTATCTCACACCTGTTCCAAACAGGATCGACAAGGAAATAAAAATTTGCATCCCACTAATCTTAAAAGCACACAATAACCGAAAAGAAGATATCTTTGACAGTGACCTTGAAGACGACCGTTGGTTCGTTTTTGATGCTGACACATTAGGAAGTTGGCTCGAATAAGATTGCTATCTAGATGCCGATCATTGCGATTCAAATTAGCTGAATTCGGCATTTGCTATCTCTTGACACTGCCCTGTGATCACACATAAAGGAGTTAGCATTTGATGTTTGATCGATCGATGGACGCTGGCTCAACGCATGACAATTAGTTAAACAGGTTTTGACCCAATCTGTGTTAGTTTCGGTTTGCATAGAATGTTGAAATAAGGGCTTAGGAGCGTTGACTTTAAGGTCTAACGATACGTGGCTAATCTGATTTAGGGAGTTAATTGATATTAAATCACAGGCTAGTGGCCGCAGGTCAATACCGTACGGCTTCGTGTGCTGTAAGTGCTTAGGAGTTTCAACAGTTTGGCCTTCCAACGAATTCTTACAGTGGCAAGAAATCCACGATACGTTTGAATATATGAATATTTTCAGGTTATATTGCTTTTTCCCTCTTATTCTCGTTCAGAATTTATAATTCTGTGTTCTACCGTCTTGATCAAAGGCCATCATATCACAATCGACGATATTATTGAGCAACTTCAGCAATAGTATCTGAGTTGTATCGAATGCTCTGTTATAGTGGTCAATTCATACTTCTCAAGTGAATAATTTGTTTTGCGTCACACAGCATATCCGACTACATTATGTTCATTGCTGTAAAATCTCTATTCTTTGCAGTGGCAGATATTGGATGTTAAATTCCGGTGCCAGCACGAGCGGCCGGATGACACGCAAAAAATTTCGCCACCGGCCTTTGTCGTTGTATTCTATCTCTATCAGACGGTGGGCAGACATAGTTTCCTATTGAATAGTTGTAATTTGGTTGGTTTCGACCGTTCTATTGGTATATTGCGACTATTTGTTTACGTTGGACGAAAGTACAACTGGCTTTGGTGTAAGTGAACATGGTGTACGCGTTTTCTCTTTTTATTAATATTGATGCAGATTTTTGAGTTGATGTATTCCAAACGCTGTACAAGGGCGGCTTCCCGAAGAAAGGGTAATATCGGACAAAATTATTTAGAATTCACCGAGAAAATGTATTCGATACAGAATGTTATATTCGTTCAATAAAAACACAAACTATCTACAGAGTTCCAGTTGTAGGCAAGTTTGGCATGATGCTAGTGCAAAATCAAAGTAAAAAATTTCAAAAATGTGTTTTTTTATCTTTATTTATTATTGTTTGAAATAGTGTGTTAATAGTAAAAAAATATTACTTCAATCTGGATAGAATCTCCAAACTGATGAATTGATAATCTTAACCACAGTATCACCGTTAGCTTTATTTAGTAAAACTGATTTAATAATGAGGACAGCTAGGCAAGACAATCGATTCTGCGTGCAGATATTACAAAGCCACCTTTGTAATATCCATGATAAGAACTGTTTGTAAAGACAATAACAAACCACACAGAAATCAACGTGATCTCACACCTGAAGAACGAACCGTGTGGTTCGATCAACTTTTTTGAGATATTGATAACGTCTGTATAAAAAATAGACTTTTCCCGGCTGGTGATAAAAAAAAACCAAAAAAAAAAAACTAAGACAGATTGTTGAATTTGATAAATTTCACATGGCAGCTTACCTGCAACAAAATTCTGCGCCCTTACGAGCGGCGGTCTGGCAGGAACCTTCGCTATGGCGGACGAAAACGTGCGTGTAGGCATGTTTTTGAGTTATTTCTTTGTTTTATTTGTCAATTTCTCCTTAGTTCTCTATGGTAACGTGCTTTGAATGCGTACTCTTCTAAACGAAGTAGCTTCACTGTTTTCGCCATCAAGGTTAGAGTTCGACTGCTGGAACTGTCATTTATTTTCTGCTGACTTATGGGTTACAAGGATTGATGCTGCATGGGTAGTTTCGTCATTGCGTGTGAAGGTAAAACTATGAAAAATCGGCAATTACTTACTTTTTCATGTAAACGTTAATGAATTAGGAATGCTCCAAAATTACATTAAGACAGTGATTTTCACGTGGGGGTTCAAATACATTTTGATGATTAACGAAATAATGATGCGCGATGTACCTACTTCATTATCCCTCTGGATTTTTTTCGAATGAGTCGAGTTGAATCGAATGAAAAAGTCAGTCAACAATGCAATTCGAGAAGGGATCTGGCGCCTCTGAACTATAGATGCGCTTTTGTATCTAATTGTTTTATTGCCTACGCTGCACTGATTGATCGTATAATTTGTGCAATTTTAATAGAAGACACCAACACGGTTTTTTACACGTTGTATTATGCATTAAGTTGAAAATTGGAGTTGTCGACTAGCGACATTCGATTTTACTCTCATATCGTACATTATACTTAACGTTGGAAGAAGTGCGCTGCATAGCGCATCTGATTTGCTATACAGCGCATTACTTCTGACGTTAGGTATAATGTACGGTATGAGAGAAAAATCGAATGTCGCTAGTCGACAACTCCAGTTTTCAACTTAATGCATAATACTGTTGCACGAGAAATGCGCAAGCGAAACAATATACACAATATGTAATTCAGATTTGCTCTTTAGTCGAATGACACGTTTGAATATACAAACTTGCGACCATTTCCATAGAACATTTAGGTATTTTGGTGCAGGTCTTTAGTTATAGCGAAGAAAATGTTTTCCAGCTGGTCTTACTTTGAGGAACTGGGGGCAATAATTTTATAATTTGATCAAGTAATTTTACGTTAGCTGCTGAATAACAAGACCTTTGTTCATGGAAAAAATACTTTACAGGTACCTACATAGTATTGTTTTATGCGGTTTAAGTTTACACAATTTTTACGCGGATTTTGGAATTTACCAGAAAAATAGTTTCGTTACGCGGCATGTGTTCAATGGTTTTTTATTCTTAAATCGTTTATTTACAGATGAATTTATTTAATCCAATTATTGAATATACACCGATTTGACCTAAATTTTTCATATTTTTCTTGATCTACGGCACGAAACTTTCTTTTTCCTAAATTTGGCACCGCACCTCCTACATCGTTATAATCCCAATTTCCTCTAACTGCAACTTAAAAAAAAATCAGTTCACATCAAGCAATGAAGAGTTCAGATATTGAAAATATTCAGGGCTGGCGTCATACTATTTTTCCGAGTGGGTACTGGGTAATAAAGAATAGGGCAGATTCATGGGTGGCCTTCCGGCAATTAACCGGAACGATCGCCATTGCGGTCGAAAACATGCGTGTGGGCATGTTTTCGAATTCTTTCTTCGTTTTATTTTTCAATTTTCGCGACAAGATTGTTGGAGTAGATCTTACGCTTCAGTTTTGCCCTGGAACTCTTGAAATGGCGAGCTAGGGGAAGCCCCATCTCCTCCAACGATTGCTTCGAGTAGTGGGCCGACGGAAAATCCCGCCAGTACACCGCGTTTTTGCCTTTATGGTATTTCTTGATGAACGACGCAACTTTTGGTAGGCACTTCTTACTATAAATTTCCCCGTTCACGGACAGTCCGGAGCGAAAAAAAAGCGACTTTGATATCCCCTTCTCGCTGATTGTCAGTCACAGCAGCAACTTCTTGGGGAACTTGGTGTGACAAATGAACTTCATTTGACACACCAAGTTCCCCCACTTCCCTCGTGGAGGAAGTAAAATCCGAAGTGCCCTGCCAGTCGTTGCCATCCATGTTCGCCAGATATTTTTCACAGCTTGGCCGGTGGCACCAACCTCCGGACCAAGCGCAGGCAGCGATGTAGCCACTTTTCCTTTGGTCTTCCTTTTCTGCATCCTTTGGAGCTTCTTATCGCTCAGGGTCGTCGGGCGTCCGGAACCGGGCTTTATTTCGATGCTTTGATTCTTGTCCAACAGTGCCAAGATATTGTAGATGCTGAAACGGGCTTATCCGGCATTCACAAAGTGTCGCCCGATATCCGTTTTCTACGCCGACGTTAACGCTCAAACAGTTAAGGCTCAAACGTTTTGTATTCTCGAAAAGTCTTTATTCAAAACTTAAACTTAATCAGACTTCTGGTAAGACTTCACTTACAGCAGTGAATGTCTCACTTTTTTGACCAATGAAAGAAATGCACAAGAGTCTTCTGCATTCATTGACGCGCGTGTTGATTTCATCAACAAACAACTGTCAAACCCCAAAAACGGACATTTTCCCGAATCGATTGAAATTTTGTTCTCCTGATTGCAATTAAAGGAATTGCCGATTCCGGTAAGTGATTTCAAATATATTCCAGGAATGAAACAGAATAAGAACAGTAGAGCAGATACTCGGCAATTTTTTTGTCGACTTAATGCTACTGCTGCAGTGTCGAAATCGGATACATGTAAACCGGATGAGCAGTAGACTGGGACACAGTTGTATGGTAAAAAAGCGTTGGTGTAATTTTTTCGCTCCCTACACTTTTCGTGTTCCTTATGGGTCCTGTAACAACTGTGTAACTTTTCAGATCGATCGGTGGAACCCCTGATTTGCGCCCGATTTTTAAAGTTTCCATACGATTTTATATGGGAAAATCCACTTTTTCAAAACTCATCCTCTAGAAATTTCCAGTTGGCTCCTAAAAATATACCAATACATGATATTTGTAGGAAATTTACCTGGGGATAATTCTTCTGAAGACTGTAAGTCGCTACAAAATTTGTAGAAAAAGTTATTCACCTTAAACTGATCGAATGTCTGACGAACGGCTCAACATTGAATTTTTCCAGCAACACTGCTGCAGCATGCTGCTGTTGCAAACTCAACAACGTGAAGAGAAACAGTTTCGCGTATAATTAAGCTTGTAAGCGTGATTTTTTGCTCATAGTATCTTCAGAGAAAATGCTTAAAATATCAATCCCCATGTTTTCAGAGTATTCGTTGTTTGATTTATACCCCTAAAAGTGAGAAATCAGCGTTTTAAATACCCCTACCTAGTGAAAAACATTGGAGTTTTGCAAGTTGTTTTCTAAATACGATGAAATTTTTAGTAATAATTTCAATAGCAAGATAAACTGTATCAGCCCAAAGATTCAAAATGAAGTTATCAAGTTCACAAGTTGGCAGCATCTGAAATCAAATGCCAAATTTGTGATAAAATACTTGCGGCGGGAGTATACATCATTATAGTCGACGAAGCAAGATGTTTCAAGGAAGAACAAATGGCGGTGGTTGTGCGATACCCCGATGACTTGTGTAGGGGAACAACGGGCAACACGGACAGGGCGAGCAAGATGGACCGTTGCTCATTTCTATATAAACCATTGAAATTAACACAAATCAGTTATGCCAGTTACATACCAACAGGATCCTGGGAGTTTCGAGATATTTTGTAGATTGAAACAATAGTTAGTTATTTGAGAAATGATCAAAATAAGCTCACCCTCAACAGCAAAGCAATGTGATGTAGTTTTGTCCGTGTCGAATTTAAGCTTCTGCTTCGGTAAAACTTCAGAAAAATATAGTTTTTAATGACATTGGAATAATTGAGCATATTTGAGACACGTGGGTGAAGATAGTTTAGTGAAAATATTTTTTTTTGGAAATCACATCGATCCAAAAAAATGTTTGCCTCTTAGGCAAGACGGTCAGATGTTGTGTTAGCAAAATGGGCAGTCTGAGAAAACGACAATAGCACCATTTATTATTCTTTTTTCAGCATTCTTAGCATGCGATATGAGACCTAAAGTCATTAACTCTCATTTGAAACAAAAATCATCATTAAAAACTTTGTTAAAAGCCGTAAATATACTACTTGTAAATAATGTGAATGATTCCATCGGCGTAGCCGACGGTAAGCTTTTTTGCGCAGCGCGTCGTCCCGTATAGAAAAGAAATTTGCTATAGTCTTTCATAAGTCTGGTAAGACAGACACAGCCGGTCCGTTTCATATGCACGTTGTGAAAAAGTGGTTTTTCGAGACTGTTTTCATTCTAGTGAAAACTAATATAAAATCACTCTAAAAAGGAAAACTTTGCATTATTTTATGAAAAGCACTAGTCATTGTAGAATATTATAAATATCGTTGGCTGAAATGTTGTGTTTTGAGCAGAATAATGAATGATTTCCTTAGGGTGACCGTCTTGCCCGTTGTTCCCCTATTAAGGAGAGTTTTATTTGTTTTAGACTGCTCTACTGCGAGGAACGCGGTGAGCTTGGCGAAAGTTATTTAGCGACTGATTACTGCACAATCATATGATGGTGAATCAGTGATGGAGTTCTTTCTGCAATCATAAAACCGGAGTTTGTTGTTTGTCTTTCCATAACGGATTATGTTCTGTCACTTATGAATGTTCTCTCTTAAAAAAGCAAAGCCTTGGTGCTACATTCCGTATCGGAACTCGACCTTCTGTTTAATATACACAGACTTCGCAGCCAACTGTTGAGTGTACAGGACAATTGCGGGGCTAGCGCTACGATCCAACTGACACTAACAGTCTCTCCCGAGCCGAGACTCGAACCTACGATGACTGGCTTGCTCGGCCAGCATCGTACCTCGAGACCAGCTGTGAGAATGTTCTCTCTTATTATTTTCAAAAAAAAAAAACGGACTCAATTCTTCGAGGATCAGCTAGAATAATTCAAGGCATGGTAGACACACTAAAACAGCAGTTAGAGAGCTTTAATGATTTATGGCAGCTAATGCTTGTGTATTCGGAAAGATTGGTATTGATTAAGAGTCTGCCAGAGAGAAAGAGAAAGGTTATTAAAAATCGACGTTTAGATAACTACGTTACGGAACTCAACCAAGAAGAAGTTGCTGATGTTAAAGGGACTAACAAGGTTTACTGGTACATCAATATTTCCCGGGAAACGGGAATGAAAAATCTCATTTCCCGGGAATTCCCGGGAACCGGGAAAGGAAAAAATCCTTAGCAAAAATGAGATTTCAAATAAAGTTTATAAATAAAAAGTTTCAAACTATCGTTTACGATTTAATTATCAATTGAAGAACAAAATTTATTCAAGTTCACTCCAGAAAATCATGCAAAAAATTAACTTTTAAGTAACTTTTACAGAAAATACTCGGTAACTCTGTACCCAATCAAGATAGGAATTTTGTTGATTCATATTTTTGCACGTTCTAAAACTTTGCCGAATAAACCATTCCTTTATCTCTTGACACAAAAAAGTTAGTATTTCGGATGAATGAAAACCTACTGTAACATATGCTCGCCGTACTCTAATATGGGTGGATTGTGACAAATGGAACTTTAAGGAGTTTATAGAACTTTAGCTTAACTTCAAGAAAAAGTATTGGCATCATGATTCCACTTGCCCCTTTTTATTTAAATTGATGATTCTGTTGAATTTTATGGCATCAAAAAAATTGAGTTAACAATGATAAAATAATGCTTGAATTTCGTCCCGTTTCACCTTAAATTATATTTCGTGTGATGTTGCTGCAAAGTCCTCACAAATCTCGAAAAAACATGCAAGGGGCAAAATTCAGTAATTTTACACCAGAATTGTTGAGAAACCAAAACAAACATATGTTTTTCTTCACCCAATTACTGATACATTTTTAGTAAATACACTCTTTTTTGCAACTACGCAAAAAGTTTGTTTTCAGAGTCATACTAAGAATATATCCCATTGATATACGGTTGCCAGTTTCACGCTTTTCCACCCCGCCATACTGATAAAATACAGTGACTATAATCACCTTCATGTAGCCGCAAGGTTACAGAGTCCGCTTTGGTAAGCGGATGGTCGTGGGTTCGAATCTTAGTAAAATCAGACCATTTGGTTGTCAAAGGACTTTAGCATGGGTTTATTCTTAGGCTCTCTAATACGTACTTTCCCTTCAATCTGAACACTACAGTACCCCTGTTGACTCTCCGTCTAACAAAAATAAGTCCCTATTATTATAAAACTGGTGTGAGTAACGTATGGAAGTTCTCTCCAGGGAATTGTAATTAGGCGATATTGTTAGGATGGACAGAAGAAGTAAGCTTGAAACTGAAAGGTGAAACTTACACACAATCACGGATATGAATGATAAGCGTATCACTCACTTAAATACTGATACTGCCAATAATATGAAGTGCGAAGTACAGAAAACACCTGGGCAATATTACAATAGATCTAATTTCTGGTCGCAGTGATGAGTCCACACAGAAAAACAATCACCTTTATGTTCCTCCATATTTTGACAGTCTAAGATGCACTTTGGTAAATATTTTTTCAAAGTGCAGTAAGAACGCAGGTTTTAAAATTCAACATTCGTGAAATGTGAAAATAATTTATAATTTTCAATTTTCAAAAAATTATAGTAAATTGAATACTCACAAGAAACATGCGATTTTAAAACCTCTAATCTTTGAATTCAAAGTAGGGTAAGGAACGGCTTAAGTAGTGGCGCCTATTTTAGTCGGAAAACAGGCCTCGAACTCCCGAATTTCGATTAATATCGACAGTTTCAATGATGATAACAAAAACTCTGATTAACTAGCTGTCTTGCGAATATATATTAAATACCGTTCAAAAAAATCTTTGAAAACCATCAATCAAGAAAAACATAATTGCAATTGCAGCTATTTTGGCGCCATTCTGGTGCTGAAAAAATCCCCTGCAAAATAGATGCAAACTGCTTAAAATAGGTTCGGGGTGATTGGAACTTCAATTGATTATTGTTAAAAATTGTCAAATCAGTTTTACAATCTAAAAACGAGTGCTGACAGAAGAAAGGTAGTAAACAAATTCATATACTCATGTTTGTATTTCACCTTACACATTTTAAGTATTTTGTTTCTATACATAGGAGGCTCCATAAGCTGCTTTAAATAGGTTCCCTGCTCTACCTCAAAAAACAGAAAAATGGGAGCTATGGCCCGACGGAAAACATCTTTTGTTGTTTCTTGGCTGGTGTAAAACATTCTATTATTCACATTAAAGAGTTTTTTCCAATGTAAAATAAAGTAAATACGCATCTTGCAGATACACATAGTTACTCATACAAAATTAACCCTGTAAAGATAGTCTGCGTTAACTTGACTACTCGCTTTTAGCAATATTGCGCACTTTGCTTCTAACAGTGCGTCAGTTTTTCCTCGTTTTTTCTCGATTAATAAAGAAATATTAAATCCTAAATTCTGGTTTTTGTTATTCATCGATGTGTTAACACCGCAATGACCATTCATCGATAATTTATAACGAAAAAGTTGCATTTTCAATCATCTGAAAGTCTGGAGTCAATTTGACGCATGATTATTTATTATCTTTTTACGCACATCGAAATATGATTACCTTTCCAGGGTTAAACAACTGCAAAAAATCGTCCTTAATAATATGATATAATAAAGTAAAACTTTCTAAAAGACAATACATTGTGCTTAAACGTTTTTAGATGGATCGAGCACTGCTGGTAGCTTTACCGCTGTGTCTACTGATGTCATACACGATTAGTAGCTCAGTTCTAGTGGCCGATTACCGAATGACTAGGATGGTAGAGCTGAGCAGCCGGGCGCCGTACTGCAAGATCCACTCCGACCGGTAAGTTATAGGATACCTGTTCACCCGATTCGCCGACAATGGCTTTGAAATGCGCTACTCATTGTTTATGTTTATGCTTTCGTTCATCGGGTTCATTTCTGTGCACTGTGGCTAGGCAGAAAGTGCCCGGAGCTGTGCATAAGAAAATGGAATCGTTCGTTTATTAATGGATACCTGCGAGAGTAAGTGGGGTCCAAGCTCAAAACAGTTCGACGACCGCTGAAAGGCCTCTTATTCATCTGAGTCATATCTTCCTTGTTTCCTTTCATGTTTATTTTGCAAAGTTCAAGGTCGCATAACTGCACAGAATTGAACGGATGTCGGACACAAATAATTTTTTTCTCTTCGTTTGTTTCGTTCTTCCTGTTCTGGCCGTTTTGTTTATCTGCACGCGTATTCCGTTGCTGGAAAGAGGCGACATTCAGCGTATGCTGCTGGCTTTTGACGCGGTAAAGGTGCGACAAGTGCCTCGTGAGTCGGTGATTGCTCTCGAGGAGGTGTGCAACGAGGCAAGCGGAATTTCGGGTGAGCTGCAGGGTGGGCTCGGATTCATCTACCCGGGGACGAAGTGGTGTGGTCCAGGTAAGATGAAATTGTTATTTTTTAATAATTTTAAATCTTTTTTTCACAACAATAAGAGATTGTTTTTATAAAATTGATGTTTGGTGATTATGAATTTAAAGTATACTGATATTCTCAATATTTGTGCAAAGTTTATGCATTCCTAGAGATAATTGTTCAAGGCAAAAACGTTAAATCTATTGTTTTGTTTCAAAGAACTCACTGTATGTCGTTTAGCAATAAGTCTGCGACACTATGTTTTACCATAGAATCTCCAACTGTTCTAAGCAGTGAAATATTCGAACATTCTTAGGACAATCATTTCAATGCTATTAAATTCACCGGGAATGTGTTGACTCATGACTAGTTGAGAAAGGAAATAAAGCCGTGGTTCGAGAACAACAGACACTGTTCACTGGAAATGTTTTTATTGCGCTAGGTGTTGAGCAATATTCTTTGTTCCTTCTTACTTACAGGAAGCATAGCGGCCAATTACACGGATGTGGGCCGATACGCCGATGAAGACCGGTGCTGTCGCGAGCATGACATGTGTCCAAACATTCTAGTGCCGGGGGAGTGTCGGAGGGGCCTGTGCAATCGCGGTGCCTTCACGCGATCACACTGCGACTGTGATGCAAGGTTCAGAAGATGTTTACAAAATCTCAACACCGGTCAGTATCGTACGGCAAATGTCTAACAGAAACCTGCGCACACACATACCTATAGCTAACCAACCGCTCGAGCGACTGTTTATCGTTTCAATATCAATTGCCTCTCTCAATGAAGTATTGTCCGGCCGAGTGCTTACGAGGACACATGCCTAGCTGTATCTTCCGTAGGATAAAACAGTCGGCGGTAGTGGAATTGAATGCTTTGTTATGTATTTTTTCTTTCCACTTCCAAAGTTTCTTGAGTTCGATTGTGCTTGATTTGTGTATTTGTTTTCATCAGTGCTCCGACCCCTGCACATACATGGTCATATTGAAGTAAACATCTAAAACTATTCTAGCCATGGGTTTAATCTCATGTGAGATGTAAACTATTGTTTAATTTTGTATCATAAGACAAAGAAAATGTGACATATTATTGTACCCGAGAAAATGAAAGGTCAATTTTATCGAGCAACCAAAAAAAATAACATCAAAATACTAAATTCTCCGATGCGCTAACGTAAAGGTCCAGTGCATTCAGTGGCAATCAAGACTATTTTCCTCCAACGCGTCTAATAGTACATGCATTCAATTAACCTTGTTTAGCTTTCGACTGTGTTAAATAATAACTTATCACTTTGCTGTTTCGTTACAGAAATCGCCAACACGCTGGGTGCTGTCTTTTTCAACGTGATACAGGTGACTTGCTTTGGCGAGAGGCGCCCGTGTTCGATTTGGCAAAGGTCAGTATAACAGAGCGAATTGGGAGGTACAAAAGACGTTACAAACAGAGCAAAACCAGATGAGTACCGTCGCCGATACAAAGGGTCGCGAATGGCATTGAGCTGTTATGCGGGGAAAATAAAGACGATGGGCTATTTGAAGTTCTCACGAAGCACTTTCAAAGGTACCTTTTTGGGTAGGATCGAAGTAACCGAACTTGACTTTGTACAGATCTGGTTCATGGCACTACCAATCTGGCAAGCCTTCTTTCACTGTTTCACCAATTGCACCTTTCGGTTACTAAGAAGACATCTGATCCAACGGAGCTAACATGAGCTTAGTGCGAACTTTTAGCGCGATGCCGAGGCAGACGATAGTGATTTATCAAGATGCACAGTGTGGAGAGTTTGGACGGTTTGCTACAGTGTTGGTAGCGATCTTCTGGGCATTTTCGCCAAAAGCTTAAAACGCTAATCAAAGTAATAGCGCTTTAGTCTGTCATTAAATAGTGACGGTCATTGGCATTGAGCTGGAGGTTGTGGGAAATGCGTATGACTGCACTCGGCAGCTATCAACGATCGGTTTGTTTTCAGCTCATAAAACGTAAATCCTGTCTGAAACGTTTCGCAATTATTATTTATATATATTTGCAATTGCTAACAACGACTGTTAAAACATTGCAGTAATAAATGTAGTCATAATAGTTGAAGAACTTATGAACTGAAAGTATGAATGCATAACATTGGATAATTTTTAATCTGAGAAATTATATTTTTCAAAAATATACAATTTGTTATTTTCAGCTCATTCGTTTTTCAATCTCTATAACTTCATTTACTGCTACAAAAATCGAATGAAAAAGTAGAATGATTCATAGTCGAGTTGTTTTTCATGTTCGAACGGGTTTTTACTGTTTATATTCAATTTTTAAGTGAAGTGTTGATGTTATCACGATTATTTTATTTACGTTTTGTTTTATCGCGCAAAGCATTCCGGTTTTATTATATTTATGAGATAGAACTACAGAAAGATTATAGAAACCACATACCGGTGAAGCCTAGCCTTTGTAATGCAAACTTTATTATTTGCTGAAACAAACACTGTGATTCTCACAAAAATTACAGGTTGAGAATTTAAAAATTGAATTTTGTTAACCTTGCTCTGACAATAATTAAACAGACAAAGCATTGGTGATAGTTTTGACATATGGCTACCATTACAAGTTAGTACAACGAAAACTTTTATTTTCTTCTACTGGACATACCTATGTCGTGAGAAGAATTTCCTCAAATCAAACATTTTGGATCTATGTGACAAAATTTTGACCCATGATATTGTTAGCGAATACGGCAGTGAGTGATATGCTTTACAACTCCGCCAAATTTCCTACAAATCCCATTTTACCAGAACATGTGCTTTTTACAATTTTAAATTGCTACCTCTTTACGGGGAAAATGCATTAAACAATTTACAATGGAAATTTAAGGTTTGTAACTGGTTTCGCATCTTGATTTCTGTTCCATAAGAATTTCTTGGGTACAGAGTTGCCAATGTTCGAGTTTAAACTGGATTCTTCCAGTATTTTTCAAGCGATTCAGTAAAACAGTTTAATCCCAAAATCTTCCAGTTTTTTGTATATTCGTCAGTTTTATCCAGATTTTTTATTCACACTAGCTCCGATTGGTTTTTGGAAATATTTTGAGAACGTGAATTTTATAGGTTGATAAATCATTGTTATATTGTGCATTTTCATCATTCTATCTTCTCAGGCGAAACACGTCTAAGGGCATCTTCAGCGGTGGTCTATTTTTGATACAACTTTTTCGCACATTAAACGATTACCTCGGCAAGACACTTCATATCCACAAGACTTTATGGATTTGACGGTTTGACCTGAGCGTCAGTGACATTTCTCAGGATGGATTGGTATGATCGAAAAATTTCTGCTACAAGTAGGGCTTCGGAGGAAAGCGAAAAATATTTGATCGCGTAGATGTTCATCTTCCGTATTCGTTTCATCAATCCTTCAAAATCTTGCAGTTCTTCAAACTTGGGTTGGGTTTTGAGGATATTGAAACAAGCCTGGGGTGGCATTTCGTTTCAGTTCAGTGTCTTCGAGGAACATTTTTCTGGCCTCTCAAGATCTTCTCCAGTCCCACTGTAATTAAGGCGATTAACAAATAGCCAACATATTTGTCATCCTGGTGGCTGATGGTTGCAAACCAAGTAGTTGAACCTACGGTTATGGTCTTTCAGAATTCCCCCTTTTGCTGGTCGTTTTCCTTGAAGCCAAAAACGACAAACCTGTTCATATTCTTCTTCAGAAAAGCCACAAAAATGAATTGTGAATTGTCATAAAAAATCTTTGTTTTGTTTATTCCCCAACACTAGCAAAACGCTTATATGGAAATTGCTAAAAATGAGGTATTCAATTAAAATATGACATTTCACCCACCTATTGGCAGCGTACAAAGGGTTTTAGAACGATCTATTTCTTGTTCCAAAAAGTGACAAAAATAGACCAAAAAGTATACCAATTTCAATTTTTTTCAATTTAGATCTGGTATAAAAAAAAAATTTACACCACCGGTGCAGCAGTGAATTTGAGTTTGTTCCAAAAAAATAGAACAAAACAACGATTTGGACCACCGCTAATGATGCCCTAAGTTAGGGACTGTATGGCATGTTTGAAATAAAAGGCAGTTAGGCCCAGTTTTATATAGAAGCTGACAAATATGTTTTACCCGATCATCAATCAATCAATCAAAAAAGATAGGGGAGGAGTACCAGTTACGGCCTATGGAGTTTGAATGGAGTACTGCCATAACTGATACCGTTGCGCTTATGCGAGATAGCCATAACTGGTATACTGGCACACCTACCCTAGTTTAAATCGTAAGAAAATGTAGCGTCAGTACTTTTGTTGGAAATTAAGGTATGTGAAAAAAGTTTTACTATACTAATTTTGAGATAAATTAAATGCGTAATTTTAAATTCAAATAAAGAAAGTTGTGCAGTCCATAATTTTAACAAAACGGAAACAGTTCTGATTAAAATTGACTGACTTTCTGCGAGCTGATATCTTTTTATTTACTGTATTTAAAACTGACATGAGCACAAAAAAGCTCTCTCACAAATTGTGAGTCACAATATATATTCTTTTTATTCTTTGAATTTATTTGGAATCTAGTTTTCTCTAGTTTTTTCTTTAGCAGTCTTCCAGTTTAATCAAAAATTTTATTGGCAACTCTGCTTGGGTAAGTGCTGTGTCAAGTAATTTTAATCTCATCAACGCACAGTGGCAAATTTTGTGAACAAAAGTAGGAAAAAACCTAAAAATCTTTCTAAAATGAGTGAAAATGACATATAATGAAAATTTTGGAGTACTGAACTCATTTCTGAATTAAAGGGTCTAAAGGTAGTTAGACTTTTTTTTTAATAGATAACTTTTTTTTTCGACCATACTTGAAATTTGGGTTGTCTAAAAAGCGGCAATATTTTTTTACAAAAATCTGTAACGCCGTTTGACCGATTTAAAATCTATTAATGGCCGATTGGACAATTAGTTTCACTGCAGCTGATGTGTGTAAATCGGTTAAGAAGAAAAATAGTACTTGCATAGCAAAAGACACAATTATGGGTCACTTTTGGTCTTCAAGATCATTTAGTTTTTAAAACCATCAAAATCTATCACAAAAGTTATTTAATTGATGTATAAGCTTGATATTAAGTTATTTTATCAGGTCGTGATGTATTTTCATGCAAAATTATGGTTTCAATTCAATTCAATTATGGGTCACTTCACTTATTGCACCAAGCAGAATTATTGTTTTTAGTAACATTTTCAACATTAAATCATTTCAATCGTATGATTAGGGTTACAATTGAGTTACAAAAATACCACTGCCAATGAAAATTGTTCAGTTTCGTGAGAATAGACGTATTTGCGTAAAAGTGACCCATAATTGTTGCTGACCCATGATTGTGGAGGCACTGTATGTTGTATACGCTGAGGTCCAGAAAATGGCATTTTGATTATAACTTCGAATTCTTGGTGTTTGGAAAATTTCAAGTATGAGCGAATGTTACACTCAACAAGACCTACAACCTACCCTAGTTGTTTTCAGGCGCTCTTGCATTTTATTTTCATTTGTAGCACAGTGTAATCGTTTATTGAGAAAACTTATCGTTAGAATGAAATATTTTCAATTAGTCTTTTTTCTGTTTTTGAGTAATCTTCGGAAAATAACGATAAATTTCGTGTTTGTGTGTCAAAGCTATTAAAACAGGCTTTTTAGATTTCAAAGATGTAAGAAAAAACAATGGCATAACAATTTTACGGCGTAACCAAATTACGAAAAAAAAAACGAAGAAACCAGGATGATGAAAATCTTAAATAAAAATGCAGAATTCCGTAAGGCAGTTGACATTATCAATCAGCTCTAATCGCCATTTTTGAATCCACATACAATCGCCATTTTTGAATACATACTAAAAGGCCGGAATTATTCAAACATGGGAGTGTTCGTACTCAAACACCTTTTTGAATCCCAAATGGCCACTCACGATTTCTGGAAAACAACCTCGATTAGCCAAATCCAATACTCAGAGGCCAGAAATCTATTTGAAAGCCAAGATGGCGGCTTCCGGTTCCTGGAAAGCAGCCAAAAATGGGCAAACATCATCTAATACGAGTATTTTTTATACGAAATGATTATTTTCAAGGTTCATAGAATTGTGGTACCCACAGTGGTGGGCACCGCTAACCGAAAATTTAGCGACGCTAATCGCTAAGTCGCTAACCGGAAAATTTAGCTCGATAATCGCTGAACGCTAAACGCTAAACCCACATTAGCGGAACTTTCGCTAATCGCTAATCGCTAACTTTTTAATATGTAAATAGACTTATCACTATATTTATTGCTCATGTTCTGTAAGATTTGGACCACTTTGATCTGTTTTGGTTAAACAAACGAAAACAATTACTTTTTAAAGCTATTTACAGTAAGAGGTTCACGAAACGGTATTCATATTTGATTTTGTAAAAACAAGAATAACAAAAGTTATTTAGCTTGTATTGAAAATAGATACTCTTAGGAATGTTTTCATGAAAATTCAATTATTATCTGAATCGAAAAAGTAGAACCAAAGTTCTCATAATTTCAAGCGCATTGCAATTTACCAAAGTTCTTGGTGTGCCAAAAATTCAATCTAGACCCGATCAGAAGAGCATAACAAGAAAATTTAAAAATTCTATCAACACGAGATACAAATAACATAATTTGATACGATTTTGTATTTTCCCATATGCTTTTGATATCAAAATATAATCTGAATGAGTTTTAAAAACAAATCCTGAAACAAAGTTGTTTTGAGACAAATCTCACATTTGTTTCGTCTCAATCAAAACCTGTAGTTTATAACAATGGTTGTTATTATACTGTTCCATATGCTATCTCATTTTGTTAGAAAGCTGATACGTTAGTAACAAAACTTGATATGGGTTTGATATTAGTAGAATATTTATTGTTATAATTTCTGTTATTTTAACACCTAACGGGATCTAATTTGAAACACAACCTGAAAGGTTTTTTGTATAACAAACTAACAGCTTCTGTTACATTTTTGTTTAGTCTTTCTGATCGGGGACCTTGTGCTTGTTCTTCAAAATGCTCCTGTGGCTTGTACGATAACTGGAACTCCATTCTAGGGTAAAAAAACTGACAAAAGTAACTTTCGCAGTA
The DNA here is from genome assembly GCF_029784165.1 of Wyeomyia smithii. Classification (NCBI taxonomy): domain Eukaryota; kingdom Metazoa; phylum Arthropoda; class Insecta; order Diptera; family Culicidae; genus Wyeomyia; species Wyeomyia smithii. The sequence goes on along the minus strand of NC_073695.1, from coordinate 171,209,207 downwards.
AAGTATGTTCATCTTTTGAAGCAATTTACGTACGCCATCAGCAATCCACAGTTTTTCTATATATTTCTATTGTCGCTTCTCCACAAAATTTAGCGAATTAGCGATTAGCGTTTCGAAGGCCAAAATTTTAGCGACGCTAACAGTTTCGCTAACCAGCTCAAAAATTAGCGAAATCGCTAAATCGCTAACTGAAATTTAGCGTCGCTAATTAGCGAATTAGCGAATTAGCGGAATGGTGCCCACCACTGGGTACCCATATATAACTAGTAAAAGTAAGGCTTCGTTTTTGTTGAAAACGAACTTAACTATCAATTTATTTACTGTTAGGATTAAAAAGCTTCATCACTTGAAGACTTTAACAGACAAATTGCTTTTTAAACTTTTCTAAGCATTTTTTCTCTATTGTATCAACCTTAGCTAAAAACAGTTCAGCATACAATTTTCTGAACCGCAGCATGGATTAAAAAGATTGTTAGCCTGTTATTTTACGTAACATTTCGTACCCGGTGTATTACGTGCACGCACGTACACGCACAACTTTGTGGTTAGAATAATAGAAAACAAAAAAAGTATTTTTTTTTTCAAAATTTTAACTGTGAAAGATTGTTATAAACGAATGATTAGAAAGTATTATTTGAATTTTTCTACATTTTGGTTAAATATTATAGTATTATCTTCGTCTAACCTTCTTAAAAGCTCCATTTTTTTAAAAGGGGGGGATTTGTTAGTAGCTTAAGTATTTATGATAAATGTTAGTAAATAATGATTATGTGTGTCCAATCACAAATGGTGACTTCTCAACACAGTTAGAAATATGTAATTTTAATTATTAGGATTTGATTGCTTTCGCAATTAGAATTTATCATTCGTAGGGATTTGAACCTACTTGTCAAAAAAGGGGAAGTAAACTTACAACTAACTTAATTGCTAACTTATTGGCTATAAAGAGAGTTTATCGTAGCAATTGAAGAAAATTGTTAGTAATTTTATTCGACATAGCTTCTAATGTTTCAACACCAGTAAGTCTATGTAATTCGAGTGTACCAAACCAAGGAGGACGCTTCAAAATCATTTTCAGAATTTTATTCTGAATCCTTTGGAGCGTTTTCTTCCTTGTTGAACAGTAACTTGACCAGATCGGTACAGCATAAAGCATTGCTGGTCTAAAAATTTGTTTGTAAATCAAAAGCTTGTTCTTTAAACAAAGTTTAGATTTCCTGTTAATGAGAGGATATAAACATCTCGTATATCTGATGCACTTGGCTTGTATACTCTCAATGTGCTCTTTGAAAATAAGTTTTGAAGTAGAATACTTCTCTCAGGAAGTTCGGCTACATAGGGATGTGAAATGAAAATCTAAAACCGAAAAAAGTGAAAAATATGTCCAATTTCAAATGCTAATAAATCGGTTCGTATTCGATGGATTTCCTTCGTTCTTGCAGCAATAGATTGGAAAATCTTCTAAGATTCTTCCCAAAATAAGATAATTGTAATTTTATTATTCACACTATTGTACTATTGAAAATAGTCAAGCCTTGTCAAAACGAAAAATTCGACCTCTGATCGGTCGTTATATGCTTGCTTCCCAAGCACGGTCGACAGGATCATATACCTTGCAATTGAAAACATGCTATTTGGCCTATATAAGAGCCTGTTTCAGCCGGAGCCGCTCATAATAGTTCTAGACAGCGACAACAGCAGTCGTCCTTCCTTAGCAGCAGCACTAGCTCTGTGGTTGGTCACCACGTCTCAGGAGCAGCGCGGTTTTTCTCAGCGTGTGTACAGCGACAACAGCAGTCGTCCTTCCTTAGCAGCAGCACTAGCCCTGTGGTTGGTCACCACGTCTCAGGAGCAGCGCGGTTTTTCTCAGCGTGTGTCGCCAGACAGCCATTATTCCCCCCGTGTTGGGGCAGCATGAAGATTGCCATCAGGAAATCAAATTTTGGAATTCAAAATGCCTTTTTGAAGGCAAATAAACAAGTCATTGAAAGTTGATAATTTTTGTCAACGCAAGCAAGTATTCTGTGTTGCATCCTAGCAATTTAAATTTGAATGTGAAATAGCTTCCACAGTGCATGTTGTCCGTGTATCTTAATTCTCCCAATGTTAGGGCAGCTCAAAGGTTGTAATTAGCAACCGATTTTGAACCACAACATGCTTTTTTGAAGGCAAATAAAAAAATAATTGAAGGTTAATAGTTATCTGGCATCAACACAAGCAGACATTCTGTGCGGGATGCAATCAAATTCTGTTGTAGTTGTCTAATTTTTACTTTATTTAGTAAACTCCCCACTGTAGGGGCAGCGCAAACGCTGCGATCAGCATAACCGAAGTTGAATAATAAACTGCCCTGTTAGAACGCATTCACAAAAGCAGTTAGTTCGACTATGCAGAGCTCATATTAAGACGATTCAATCAATCAGCGTAAACAGAATTTCGTCGTCTCCCAGCTGCCAAGCGGCTATCACATGATGCAACACGCAACAGCGAGCAAACGAAATCGCTTGATGTTACAAACCGCAATAAGATACCTACGGGTTGAAACCGTTGCGTGTGTGAGAGCACCATCGGTGTTTATTCGCTGGATACACTATCTACTGTCTACTGAACGCAATAATCTGCTTACATGCGACACGGGGACGGGAACATTCTCTTCAACGAAGCTGCGCAACACGACACAAAACATGTTATTTTGTTGCTTCAATGAGACTGCTATCGGTCCGGTTCGACAAGAAATCATTTTTGTGCATCCGTGCTACGAAACTGAGGAAAAACTTTAGAAACTGAAAAAAGAGGTGGAGCTTATCAAATGATCGCTCTGAACCAGAATGAAGTCACACATATTTTTCAAGTTATATCATTCCACCACGTACGTAAAATAATTCATTCCTATTTTCATCCTTATATAAGAGCCTGTTTTAGTCGAAGCCGCTCATAGTAGTTCTGAACAGCGACGACAGCAGTCCTCCCTTAGCAGCAGCGGGAGCGAGCAGTGGGTACCATCGATAGCGGATAGCGGCCACAACTGTGGCATGGCTGCGAATAAGCGTAGCAGTTTCAGCGGATCTCACCATCGATAGTAGCAGGGCCAGCAGATACAGGTACAGCGGATACCAATGGCGGCCACAACTGTGGCATGGCTACGGATAGCGTTGCAGGTGCTCAGCAGTTGGCCCAGCGTATAGCGGCCACAACTGTGGCATGGCTATGCATAGCGTAGCTGTTGCAGCGGGTATATCAGCATCGATAGTAGCAGGGTCAGCTGATGCAACGACACTCCCTTCACTAAAATGCTGTTTCAGTGTGGTAGCGGGAAGCATCAGCAGCAGGCTTGCATGAAGTGAATACATCAGCCAGCAACTTTCTCTAAGGCCTCTGCCATAGTAGACGCGAAAAGCGGCGCGAACCGATTCGCTCGGCCGTAGGTTGATGTACAGCTCTACTGATCTACTATTTGGCTGTACATTAACCTACAGCTGAGCGAATCGGTTCGCGTCGCTTTTCGCGTCTATTATGACAGAGGCCTAATGGGAAAGTTGTATCAGTTTGTTCAGAAGAATATTATTGTCGGTAATATTACAGAGATGCGATTGCGTAAATCCGATTTTGAATTGAACAATTGTTCTTTTGAGAACAAATAACACACTTATTCGAAGAGTTAATAGCTTTTGGTACCAATAGCAGTATAGTGACAGCCTCAGCGGTAGATGCAGATGCAGTCGGTACTTCCCTGAGGCCGATGTAAAGGTAAATGGGAGCAGCACGGCGAAACAGTTCGGGTTATGCTTAGACGCGCGTCATTTTTCGTTGTTGATATTCCCCACATGAAACGACGCGCTTTCGTATGATAGCGGTGGTATTAGCGGTAGATGCATTTGCCAACACTTCCTCCAGTAAAGCCGTGTCTAGTTTTCAATGTGCAAACACCTTTCTCATTGTGTTGACCGTGCGCCTTAGTCCTCACTATCAATGATAAATTGAACAATTGTCCTTATAAGGACAACAAATGAATTAATGAAGATTTAATTTTGAATTAGAATACTTCTCTCAGGAAGTTCGGCTACATAGGGATGTAAAATGAAAATCTAAAACTGGAAAAAGTGAGAAAAATTTCAAATGCTAATAAATCGGTTAGTTTTCGATGGATTTCCTTCGTTTTTGCAGCAATCGATTAGGAAATCTTCTAAGATTCCTACCAAATGCGTGAAATTGCAATTTTATCATTCGAACTATTGTACTATTGAAAACTCTTAAGCCTTGTCAAAACACAAAATTCGACCTCTGATTGGTCGTTATACCGCGCTTTCCCAAGCACGGTCGGTAGAGTTATGGACCTAGTAAGTTGGAAATGCATCATTTGGCTTATATAAGAGCTTCATCAGATAATAAACAAACATTTCATCGGATATTAAATTGAACAACTAAAATTTGAAGAACGCAAATGATTATTTGAAGAGTTAATATTTTCTCGTTTTGCGCTATAATCCAAAGTTAATTATCTTCATCTACATGCATACTCTGACTATTATTACGTGTTTGCGTCGCTTAGTGTTTGACTACGGTCATGCAGAACGCAAATAACGGCGCGATGCGATTCGGCAAGACGAAATCTGTTGAAATGTATAGCTCTACTTCGCCTTAAAAAGAGCTGTATATTTCACCACGGTAAGGCGAATCGCATCGCGCCGACATTCGCGTTCTGCATAACTGTAGCCTTTGTTCCGTTCCCATTTAATGATGCCGTATTAAATGTGCATATTACAATTCGGCAGCACTTCAGCTTCTCATTTGCACAAAATTTAAAAATATCCAATGAACTTCATTCAAAATATCAGACAAAAGAAATTACAATACTGCCAATGAACGGTCAACGTTTATTTACTAGAAAAAATGACTGACACGCAAGCAGCCAGGTTATCTTTCTTGTAAAAGTATTCTACTTCAACCTTGCGGTCGTGGCTTTGCATACAACCTTCTTGTGATTTTTTATCATAAATTAGTCCCAAGTACTTAACCTTGTCGGACCAACTTAAAATAACCCCATTCATCTTGACAACGTGATTATTGTTTGGCTTGAGGAAAGAAGCTCTGGGCTTATGGAGAAAATTATCATTTGAGTTTTAGAAGCATTGGGAGAGATTTTCCACTTTTGCAAGTAGGAAGAAAAAATATCTAAACTTTTCTGCAATCGACTGCATATGACACGAAGACTTTTTCCTTTTACGGAAATGCTTGTGTCATCGCAGAACAATGACTTTGTGCATCCTGGAGGCAAATCAGGAAGATCTGAAGTGAATATGTTATACAGGACTGGGCCCAAGACAGAACCTTGAGGCACACCTGCTCTGACAGGAAATCTATCAGATTTTGAATTCTGATAGACGGGGGCGGGACACGAGGCATATGGACGCTAGGCATATGGATGTTAGGCATAGTATGCTAGGCATACAGACGCGAGGCATAATGGATGTGAGGCATAATGGATACGAGGCATACTGTCACAAGGCATAACGGACGCGAGGCCGAATGGACGCGAGCCCGAATACAATGTTGCACTATCGCATGGGATCCAATTATCGTGATTATGTGTCCCGAATTTGCAACATCCATATCAGAATGTCCATTGAAAAATATGTTGCACGTTTGATGATTGACAAAAAGCGTCATCCAATCAATTGTACATTAAACTCAGATATGTTTTACTCTACGTATGTAGTTCAAGTGTAACTACATTCCTAAAGAGTTTAGGTTGGGCATAGTATTATTTTTTAAATCATGTGGCGAAGACGCTCAATCGAGGGCAAGAAAGGGGGCGGCACTAAGCCGCTGTGGTTTCCGCAGTCCGAGCTGGCCGCCGACCCGCCGACCCGCCGACCCTAAAGGCCTAGAGTTAAAGTTTGGCCGACTGAATTTCCATCGATCTGGCAGTCATTCTAAAATTTCAAAGAACTAGCAACATTGCAAAAAATAAAAGTCATTACATGACTACTCGTATTTTCAGTTTCATAGTTTTTTGTTTCAGTTTGTTTTGCTACATATAGTAGTGAAAAAATGAAGTACTGTTTTCTATTTTGTTCAAATCGAATATCACGAAGTTTTGAAAACCTAAGCTATTTTCGATTCACCACCAATTAAAATCATCGCCGAAAATGGCTTGAGTTCTGTGAATTACCGGAGGATATTTTAATAACAGAAACGACACGTCTTTGTAGCGTAAGTTTGGCGTTTTGAAAATATCAATCCGAATAAACTTTAATCACGATGATTTATGCTTCGCGTCGGAGAATGGAAAAGTTAGTAAGTAAGTTTGTGGCTCGGTGAGACACCGGATAATATGTCGATTGATTACGCTCCGTTCAAAATTCCATGTGTCCAACTCAGAATCTCATCCAGTTGTCAACAGTGAGGAAAAACAAACTTAAAAATTAATCAGAAGCAAAAGATCAGAGACAATAAAAAGGAGGTCTATAGCGTTATGATTTTTGTAACCATTTGAAAAAAAAAAACATCGTAAAGATTTTTGGATTTCAATGTTTTGTTTTTGTTATATTCGAGTTTCATCTCTTTTTTCGCATTTTGCTATTGCTAAATCACAATACTTCCCATCTACTAAGACAAACTTGACATGTTAAACATTCTTATGTTCGATTGGAACGAGTTTTGACAGTTCGATTGGAACTTTTCAGTGACAGTCGTCCAAACTTTAACTCTAGGGCTTCAGCCGACCCGAAAGCCACGAGTGTATTGCTTTCCAAATGTCACTCTGAAGCGAAATACATGTTATTGAAAAAGGGCTGTGATGATGATGACGATAATACCGTATTCCGGCTCACTTCCCATCGGCCTTGTGTCCATTCGGCCTTGCATCCATTCGGCCTTGCGTCCATTCGGCCTCGCGTCCATTCGGCCTCGCGTCCATTCGACCTCGCGTCTATTCGGCCTCGCGTCTATTCGGCCTCGCGTTCATATGCCTCGTGTCCGTATGCCTGCCGTCCATTATGCCTAGCGTACTATGCCTCGCGTCTGTATGCTTAACAGGGTGTCATCCTGATAGACAACCTGCAGTGTTCGATCACTAAGATAATTTTTTAAAATTTTGATTAGGAAAATTGGAAAATTAAAAGTTTGCAATTTCGCAATTAAACCTTTATGCCAAACACTGTCGAATGCTTTTTCAATGCTTAAAAGAGCAGCTCCAGTGGAATAACCTTCAGATTTGTATCAAATCAAATTAGTAACTCTGAGCAATTGATGAGTAGTGGAATGCGAAATCCAAACTGTTCATCTGCAACAATTGAATTTCGTTGATGTGTGATATCATTCTTTTAAGAATAATTCTCTCAAACTGTTTACTTATTGAAGAAAGCAGCAACTGATTGGTCGATAACTTGAACTTCAGCTGGATTCTTATCCGGCTTTAAAATTAAAGTTATTTCTGTATTTCTCCATAATTTGGGAATATATGCAATTTTGAAGCAGCTATTGGAAAATTTTACTAAAAATTCCATTGTGCTCTCAGGGAGATGTTTGATTAATATGTTAAAGATTCCATCGTCACCAGGAGCTTTCATATTTTTGAAATTTTTAGTAATTGATTTAATTTCATTCAAGTTAGTTTCAATTATTTCTGTAGGTTAAAAATTCTGGGAATAAATTGAATCAAATTGACGTGTGACTTCATTTTCATTTGGACTCACAAAATTCAAATTTGAATTATGAACACTTTCGAACTGCTGAGCAAGTCTTTGAGCCTTTTGTTCATTGGATACGAGAAAACATTCACCATCTTTTAAAACTGGAATAGGCTTTAAAGGTTTTTTAAGAATCTTCGACAGCTTCCAAAAGAGTTTTGAATATGGTTTCAATTTTTCAACTTTACTCTCAAAATTTTGTTTTCTCAGAAGAGTAAATCTATGTTTAATCTCTTTCTGTAAATCTTTATAAATAGTTTTAAGAACAGGGTCACGAGAACGTTGATATAGACGTCTGCGGACATTTTTCAAACGAATTAGAAGTTTAAGATTTTCGCCAATTATTGGTGAATCAAATTTCACTTGAGCCTTTGGAACAGAATAATTTCTGGCATCAATAATTGCACATTTCAATGCTTCCAAAGCGGAATCAATATTCACTTCGTTTTGCAAATCAAGCTCATTATTATTGAAATTATTCTCAATATGAGTTTTGTATCTCTCCCAATTAGCCTTGTTATAATTAAAAACAGAGCTCATAGGTTTTAAAACTGATTCATGTGATAAAGAAAAAGTTATTAGAAGATGGTCAGAATCAAAATCAGTATGTGTGATCAAATCACTACATACATGACTTTGATCTGTTAGCTCCAAATCAATTGTTGATGGGTTTCTTACAGAAGAAAAGCATGTAGGACTATTCGGAGACAAAATAGAATAGTATCCTGAAGAACAATCATTGAATAAAATTTTTCCATTGGAATTACTTTGAGAATCCGCTTTTAAATCACCTTTAAAAAAATTTTGTGCTCGCGTGTGCATTGGAATGGTAAATATGCTGCGGCAATAAATAACATCGCAAGTCAGGGGGTGTTTTTCGGCTTCGCAGTCTTTCAGCAATAAAACGAATTAATATCGCTCTTTCACCCACGTTTCGGTGTATATTGCACCTTCATCAGGGAATCCTGAATTTAGAAGACAAGACAATATAAAATTACAAATTTATACAATAAATGAAATCACAAAACTCTTACAGAACATAAATCGTTTTGTCATACAAGCTTCGGCATCAGCATTCCTGTCCTATTTACTAGCTACTATTGTGTCAATCTATAAAATAACATGTTAACATTCAAAAACTGTAGCACAAAAAACAATAATCTTACATTCAAACCCGCTCTAATTTAAGCTTCACAAATAAACTCTGCCACAAACTTTCTTCACTACTCTTTCAACCGCTAACTCAAATTCGATTCAAAATGGAGCGAAAAAGTGTGGACTAACAGTGGGTGCAATATATATTGGGTATTAGCTATTCGCTATGACAGAGCAACGGTGCTGCCATCTAGGATAGTTTGCTCTGTGCGTGATTGAAATGTAAACAGAAATCGGAAAAAAGTGAAAATTCCTGCTTAGATTTTTAGTAGTATTTATTTGACTTTTCAACAAAAAGTGTGCATATAACTGTCGTGTGAGCTCCAGGAATTAGATTCCAGCGAAACTGAAGCAGTTTGAGTTGATTCCATAGTGTGCAGACGGCAAAAAGTTAGACGTTCTTTCATGACCTAGTTCTGCAGGTAACTTTAACAGATAAAAAAAAACTGATAGAAAGTCGAAAGAATTGAAGCTTCTAAACAGAATTTATCGATACATCTCTACTCTTCATCAACAAATTGCAAAACTTTATCCTAAGAAAAATTTCGTCACTTTTTCGATGATTTTAGAATACGTTTCATGAGGAAATATGGCCGATTTTAAAGAAAATTTCCCATGCGAAGACCATGACCAAATTGTGTCCACCCAGACAAAGGCGAATAGAACGGTGTGCATAGTTCCTGGATGCAATCAACGCTATGGTCGAGGTGCTTCATTCCACACATTCCCAAAGAAAAAAGATAAAAAGAGAATGAATGCGTGGGTGGCGAAACTGCGATTGAAGCTTGAGCCGACTTCGACGTCTAGAGTTTGCAGTTCTCATTTCAGCATTGAAAACTTTATTAGTCCAAGTGAGTTCTATTCGGTTTAATTATATTTATTGAAATAGTGAAGTGCAACATCTTCGCCTTAGCTTCGAAACGGTGCACCGATCGAATGATATTAAAAAGTAGAGCTGTACCGGATATCAACCTTCCCCGTCCAGCTATTGATCCGAAAAAGGATAAAGCTGCAATGGATCGTGCCGAACGAGCGGATAGGCGACGTGAACGAAGTGACACTCAAGAAGGCATTCGGATGCCCATCTGTATGGTTACTGGGGATAAAAACCTAGTGAACCAAGCACCTGTATTAATGGAAGCAGCTGTCCAGGTACGCATGACTTTTCCTTAAAGATGAGAGCTTCGTGAGATAGGGAAGCTCGCCAATGAAATCGTTCAAACATTTATGTTTACCGGCTTCCGGACATTTGATTTCGATCACTTTTTCTTCATCGACAATGATTCCATCTGGAGAACACCCCAACCATGGTATATGAGGAGGTATAACAAAACCACATCTCAGAACGTCTTTTCCGAAATCTCGCTCATATGCTGCTACTGCTTGCTTTTCACATCGGAGACCATGTTCAATTGCAGGTGTTGAAACATGTCTTGGTATCACCATACTCATTATTTTCCTTTTCCAATCCTTGACTTTTTCGGGTTGAGTTTTATAATATGTATACAAAAAATAAGCCCTAGATGCAGTAATCCGACGAGCACGCTCTTCTTTCCACTTCGATGACGTACTCTGGTTGACAGTTTCTGTACAAATATTCAATGATTCGTGTTCTGAAACGTTCACGTTTACTTCGAAATAAAGATGCAAGTTCTCTTCCAGTAGGCCAACGAATTTCATTATTTCATTGTCAATCATCGTGAAATTATCCGAAGAAAATGATCTCCTTAAAAACGATTTCAGCAAATAGGATACTAGGTCTTCTTCAACGGAAATCAATGACACCATCGAAACAGTTGACAAGTTATTCTGTCCATCTAAACCAAGCAGGTTATGCAAAACATTCGATCATTCTCATTTCCATCCATTTTCTCTTTTTTTCTTATTTCCGGTCGTCCTTTCATTTCATATGCAAATTACTTTCAGGGAAACCTAAAATTTTTGATGAAGTGTTACATCTAACACACAATTTTGATTATTGCTTTAATATCTAACTATCTACAAAAATATGGAGAATATTGGCATTTTCTTCTCTAGTTAAATCCATTGGTGCAGCAGCCGATGCCATAGAAGTATGAGCTTGAGACGGATTTTCGGTTATCTTCGACTTCTTGCAATATGAAGTTAACATAGTGGCCTTGTATATATCAGCAGCAACTTTTTCGGCAATTTTACCCCATTTCTGCTGCACGTCTGTTGTAGTTAGTAAAGGAATCGAAGGAAACCTGAAACGCAATTTGTTTCAATAATATTGTAAGGCTTGTTTAACAAAGTTATGGAACTTACATTAATAGGTGGTTAAAACAGCCATGACGTGCTTACACTTTCCCATCCCGGCCTTACATAAGCAATGCAAGGACCAATTTTGAAATACCGGCCTGGTCCGGATAGAAATTTTGTGTGGGTCTGACTTGGGTGAAGATGATTTCAAGCAAGTTGCAAACACGGATAGGCCGTCCGCATGCACAGTTTGAACTCCCACGAGAAGCAGATGGTTGGCTTTGAATACCCGTTCACCTCCGATTATAAGCCTGCTTCCTCCTGCGACATACTGAAGAATGTCAGCGAGCTGTGATTTCACCGCGCACGTCGAATGGATTTCATCGTTAGATGCCTGAATTTGAGAAAAAGAAGCAATTTTCATTCACCTGTTTTATACATTCGAGACATCACAGGAACTGTATTTCACTTAATTATCATAACCAAAGGTTGTGATTTTACATTGCACCAAACAAAAAGCTCCAAATAATTAATTTTAATCAAGTTTTTTAATCCAGTAGCAGGGTCAAATTTCCGAAATAGAAAATTACACTTTTCTTTGATGGCAATTTCACGTTATCGTTGATAGAAAATATTCGGTAAACACTACAAGAAAGTTGAACGGGAGTTCCTTAATTGATTTTCACCTACCATTGTAATCAAAAAGTTCTGAAAAACGAGCAAAATCTTGCAAAAAATTAATAATTATATGAACCGTTTGTTTACCACTGGCTTCACGCACACGAAACGTCAAAAACAGTGCAGTCAACGCGAATTAGCTCTTACAGTTTGCTATTGGGTTTCGTTTGCTGGTGTGTGCGTGTTATGTGTTGGGATCTGTTTGTTAAGTGTGTGTAGTACGCCTGCATACATGGAGCTGAGATTGTCAACATCGGACCGTTTGTTGACTGCATGTTTGGTGTTAACAATATGACAGACTTCTAAAATCGGGAGAGTTAATTTTCGTGTGTGCTGATCGATAATTATTGTTTTTTCTAGGTTGAAGTTATGATTTGCTTCGATGCTGTGGTAAAGGAGTGCCGTCTTCTCTTTAAGTCGTTCGAGATCGAATTGTGTGCTGGGATCGTCATCGTTTTTGCCGCGGAGTCTTTCTATTTCATTAATTGTTGATCGGTGGCTGCTTATGCGTTTTTTCAGTTGGGTTATGGTTGACCCGACATAGCTGGCTTCGCAATCGTTGCAGGGAATCCTGTAGATCACGTTATGTCGCATCTCTGGAGGTATAGTGTCTTTCATGTTGGTGAAAATTCTGCTGGCGGTGTTCCCGTATCTTGACGCTAGTGTTATGTTGGGGCCGCTTTTAATGCCTTACTCAGTCGTTGTGTCAGGTCATTCACAAACAGCATCGGTTTGTACACAACCGTGCCTCCATCGTCGGACGAATTTCTCGTGTTTCGTTCGGTGTTTCGGATGTTGCCGATGTCGTAGTGCCGCTGGGTAGTGGTTCCGCCTCAACAGTTCATTTATGGTTATGTTAGCTGCTTCATTCGGACTGTTTGTGGTGAACTGTCGGACTCTTTGGATAAAGTTTGCGATGGTATTCATTTTTAGATGAAGTGGGTGGCATGAATGAAAGTCTAGGAGGCGACCAGATGCCATCGGTTTGCTATACCACTCAGTACGGATGGTTTGGTCAGTTTGCCGTATAAGTACCTTGTCAAGGAATGGTATTTTTCTATCTTTCTCCAATTCGATCGTGAATTGAATATTGTTGTTGAAACTGTTAAAAATGTTCAAAACGTCTGTGACTCGGTCCGGGGGAAGAGCAAGAATCAAGTCATCGACGTACTTTTTTAAAACTGGTACTGGGAAGTCAATTTTTCTAGCGACGTTTTCCAGAAGCGATTCCATCACTAAGTCCGCTATTGTTGGTGAGAGCGGATTTCCCATGGCTGTTCCGTGGATCTGCCGGAAAACCTTTCCTTTGTATGAAAAGTAGCTTCCATTCAGACAAGAATCTATTATCTCTAAGAATAAATCTAGGTTGATATCCGTGTTTTGCTTTATATCCTGCCATCTGTTAATGATAATGCCAGGAATCATGTACGTTGGAATGCTAGTGAAAAGCGATGTAACGTCAAACGATACAAGGACATAGTCTTCTGGTAATCGAATTGAGTTAATATTGCTACAAAATGAAAACGAATCTTTTATGTTAAAGTCGCTCTTGATGGATGCCTGTATTATTTGCCCGACATATTTCGACAACATATATGACGGTGCTCCTATGTTGGAGACTACCGGCCGGAGTGGCATGTTTGGTTTATGTACTTTGGGTAGACCATATATTCTCGGACATTGCGCTGTGGTCGTTTTTAATCGGTATGCTGTTTTTGCATCGATTAGCGCCAGATTTTGAAGGCGTGAAACAAGGCTGTTGTTCGTCTTCTGATGGCCCCACGTAGGATTCGCTTGGATGGCCAGGTACGTTTTCTTATCTGACAACATTTCTTGCATTTTGTCGTCATAGTCTTTCTCATACATCACAACAGTCTGTTTCCCTTTGTCTGACTCAACGATAATTACATCACTGTTCGATTTGATAAACCGCCTAGTTACATTGCAAGCATGTATTAGAAAACGGGATAGCATATCTAGCTGTTTATCGGCAAACCTATGAATAAAGTTTTGAACTATGTTCACGGCTGAGCATCTGATTCGTTCTCGGGTCAGTCTGTCGTCTTCGGACACAATAACATTCTCCAGGTCAGCAATGATGTGACTGAACGGGATTTCATTTAATGACTTGTAAGGGAGGGCGAATTTTGGGCCAAGACTAAGTAAAATAACAGTCTCGGGAGGCAGTACTTTTTCTGTCGCATTGTGTATCGCTTTCGTGTTTGTCAAGAACTTGGTGGGATCGCAATGTTGTGCGGTGCTTGTAAGCAACCGATCATACTTGCGTTTGGTGATTATTGTTGTCAATGCAACGTTGTTCAAGGAGAACCTATCTTGGGATGCAAAGAAATTATCGGCGATTGCGTCCGGCACTACCAACGATATAGAGAGTCGTAGAGTCGACTGTTCCTTTTGAAGCTTTTTTATGCTGTAGTACGTTTGACGAATTTCGATGTTGAGTAATGATTTTTGGAACTTATTGATGCATCTTTGCAGTTTTGGGAGGAATGGGCTGTTTTGTTCAAGTAGTGGGAAGATACACTTTAAGCTGTTCACTATGTGGCTAGGGATTACCCCATTCCGCCTACATCTAATAAGAAACTTTTTTCGGCTCGTTAAGTTGCTCAGTTTACGGTTGTGGTTTGTATATGATTTAAACATGTTTCTCGTCTCTCTTCCGGATTCGTTGTCAATCTTCTGGAAGAAATTGACACCAATAATGTTCGCCATTGTGAATTACAATTTATGCTATCGACTGAGGGATTTTATCAGGGGGTGTTTTTCGGCTTCGCAGTCTTTCAGTATTGAGTTAGCGGTTGAAAGAGTAGTGAAGAAAGTTTGTGGCAGAGTTTATTTGTTAAGTTTAAATTAGAGCGGGTTTGAATGTAAGATTATTGTTTTTTGTGCTACAGTTTTTGAATGTTTACATGTTATTTTATAGATTGACACAATAGTAGCTAGTAAATAGGACAGGAATGCTGATGCCGAAGCTTGTATGACAAAAACGATTTATGTTCTGTAAGAGTCACATCGCAAGTTCAGTTTGAATTTCAATTCCCAAAGTTTCAATAAGTTTCGTCTCATGATGGGGAAGAGCACGATGTTTGATTCGGCGATGTATAACAATTGCAACTCCACCGCCGGAACCCTATCATATCTATGAACCACGTAATTGGGATCATATTTTAATTTGATGTTAGGTTTCAAAAATGTTTCAGTAATAATTGCAATGATGCACATTATTTACTGTTCAAAAATTAAAAAGCTCATTCTCATTGGCCTTCAATGAGCGAGCATTCCAATTTAAAATTTTTATTGTTTTATTCAAAATCATTGCCAAATTTTAAATTAGAAACAATTTTAATTGTAAAATTTGTTCCAATTTGAATGGCTTCAAACATGGATTTTGCCTGCATCACGGTGTTCATAAGATCGAACATTGCCTGTTGCAGAAAAGAAAGTTTACCTGCCGTAACAGGCCCCAGGCAGTTGGCATTAGAAAAAATATTTTCGGTAGCAATATTAACTGGGGTAATAGGTGTATTTATATTTTCTAGCGTGTTTTGCTTACCTCCCATATTAACAGTCATTTTCGAACTACCAACATTAGGCGGTAAAATGTTCGAACTATCTGTAACCTGTGCATATGTTAAACGAGTATGCAAACGAGTTGAGAAAGTGGGCGGTACTGGTATGCTTGGAGAATTTTGTTTTGATTGGGAAATTGAATTTTGTTTACCTTGCCTTAACAATTGCTAAACGGACTGGGCATTGATAAAAATTTGACATATGGTTGCTGTTTCAATTCGCACAGCGAAAATTTTTACTCTCTTTCACAGGATATGTGTCCTTTTTGTGAGAAGAGTCTCCACAAATAAGGCATTTTTGGTCCATATTACAGAATTTTGAACCATGGCCATAACGTTGGCAAATACGACATTGGGTGATATGCTTTTCACCTCCACCAAACTTCCCATAAATTTCCCACTTTACACGCACATTATATAAAGCATGTGCTTTTTCAAAAAATTTGTGAAAAAATTTGTTTGTTTTTGTTTGTTAAGTTGTTAACCTCACTGCGGTTAAATTGAATTAAATAATTAACAAGGAAAATTCCAGCTCTCTGACTGTTTTCGCCTCGTGATTTTTGTTTCATTAGAATTACTTGGGTAGGGGCTATGCCAAGTAATTCTGTTAAAGTAAGTTTGATCTCATCAACGGTTTGATCGTTGGTGAGACCTTTCAATTCGACCTTGAACGGCTTGGCGCCTCTAGTGTCATATGTAAAAAAAATATACATCTTTTCATTTAAATACTGAATAAGACGATTCCAATCTTCCAATGTTTGGGCCAGTAAGCGGCATTCGCCTCATCGGCCAATTTGATAAGTAACTTTGACGTCGGAGAGAAACGTAGAAAGTTCTCTTTTAAAAATGTTAAATTCAGAAGCAATAGCTACCACAATAGGTGGAACTTTCTCCTTTTTTAAAGAAATTTCACTTTGAATAGTTTTACTTTCGAACATTTCAATTTCGCCGGCTTCATGCTCAGGCAAAAGCTCCTAATGATTCATAGTAGAAGAATAAGTTCTATTTCAGCAAAGAAAGTTACTTGCTCATCACGTTACACAGTATTTCTGATTATATGCGCTTGGCTTTTGCAGCAACGAAATCCATCCAACGGATTCCTGTCCCCTGCAGTTCTATGGATCTAATCAGTATGCGCTCCCGTACGCTCAACCTGCGTTCCGTAATCCGATCAAAAGATCATTCGACGAATATTCCTTTGGAGTGGTAGATAAACAGCAATTGAAGAAGGAGTCGTTAAATTTGATTTCAAAAAACTTAGTTAAGGATATGTTTATACGACCTATAAATGGTTTTATTAGATACTACGTTACTACCAAGTCTGTCATTTACGGTTGATAGATTGCCTTGATAAGAAAACGGTGACTCCCATAACATGTTGTTCAATGCTTTAAAAGTTCTATCTAGTGTTTATTTTTGGTATGTTGTGTTGTGTTTGGCTTATAGTAATAATATGGTATGAAGTGATGATGTTCAACAACATCACTGTTCAATCTAGTCCGATTTGATATGTAATAATGTATACCATTTTTAACACAAAGCTCCACATTACACAGAACTTTATTGAATGTGTGATTGAATAAACTAAAAGCTTAATTAATTAATGTTGCCACGTAGAACGGAGATGTAACATGTAGGATGAAAAGAAAAAAGAAACTAAATGAGGTGAGGTATTTCGTATGAAACAATCAACTTCAAACTTCAATTGCTGTTGCTAGATGCTCATATAAAATAAAATGAATTCGTCTAGATTTCAACTCTATTCCGTAAAACATAAATTGGTAAGTTTGTGTCTCGCTTCTGTCGTAAATATGCGGTGGAGGTGACGGTGTTGGTGGTGGTGATGGTGTTTATATAGATTTGATATAATTTTATGAAAAAGCAAAACTTTTACAAAACTTTTGAAGCTTGTTTTCGCAATATCTGTTTTATTTAAAATCCATTATTTTAAAGAATATTAAAATTGATTGAATACTTTCAGAGTCGGATTCAATGAATCGGAGGCAGATGAACTATGTTCACGTTGGAAGTACCGGCCGAGCGAGAAGTACATTCCAATTATGCAGCAAAAATCACATAACGGTTAAACCAAGTGCGTGTACGATTGAATGTAAATAATTCATAATTCATAATCCCAAGTGTACAGTAAAATCAGTTTTATGCAGAGAAATTGTGTTTATTGTCTTAAGATCACATTTCTTTAACACAGTAACAAGCACAGCTCTGCATAAGTACCTAAGTAATGGTAATTAAGTTTAAACAAGCGAGAATAAGTTCGACACGGTGCTCCCACAGACCGTTATTATAAAAAAAAATGCACCAAAGTATCTGAGTACACCATTCGATTCGTTATGATGTCCAGAATCTCTGGTCAAAATTTCAAAATCGTCGTACGGTACATTTTTGAGTAATGCCCTTTCGAAGGTCGTGAAGTACAAAAAAGTGATATTAAAACGACGAAATACTCAATGTAAAGCACGTTTTTCAGCCACAATGTTATGAAACTACTTCCAAAATAGTTTCTACACATTCCAAATATCATATTTCAAGACATTTACAATTGGTGGAAAGATTTATTTGCAAATCCCACAGTGCACAGTGGTCTAAATTCGATAGACAAAAAACTGATTTTAAAGATGGGTGTTCCACAAAAAAACTCTATTTTGTCGTGTTCAACGTACAGATAGGACATCGCAGTATTCAGCAATTGTTTTCCTTTTAAAATTTTCCACAACTTTGCCGAAAGAAGCAATCCGGTATATTGAAAATTAGAAAATTTTTTTTTTATCTAACTGTTAGGTGGATTGATCGAAAAACCAGAAACGCCAAAAGTAAGGTCTTGATCTACGAAACAATTTTGCTAAAGACATTGAGTACATAAAATCAATTTTTCATAGTCAAATCTAGAACGATCACAATTTTTCGAATATAGACCACTGTGCACTGTGGGATTTTCAAATAAATCTTCGAAAGGGCATTACTCAAAAATGTACCGTACGATGGTTTTGAAATTTTGACCAGAGATTCTGGACGTCATAACGAATCGAATGGTGTACTCAGATTATTTGATGCATTTTTTTATAATAACGGTCTGTGGGAGCACCGTGACGAGGTATGACTTTTTTTACAGCTTCACAAAAAAAAATCGATAAAATAAATAAGTATGAAATAGACGACGAACCTTTCTACCGAATTATAACAGGTAGCTTCCGTGAGGTTACAAAGTCTTTTTTGACAAACGGTGGTCGTGGTTCGAATATTAGCTGTTCAATGTTAATGATACGCCTTTAAGTAGGCAACTATCAATCAAGGAATATTCACGCAGGCTGTTGTTTCCGCAAGACGTTTATAATTACCTAATCGTTACTGTCACTAAAAGCGAGGAGTTAAATTGACGCGACTATCTTTCTAGGGTTAAGTATGTGTATAGGTAACAACTGACCTGAAAATCATTGTTTTACTTTCGTATACTGTTTTGAATCATGCTGCTAACAGTTTTAAACCTTGAATATTGAAAGGCATACACCGAAACTGTACCTGTAACTGTTGTACACCACCGGCACTTCAACGTACATATATTTGCATCGATTTAATGTTTTCAAAGTCGGAAACTATTCGAAGTTAGGTAAGTTTTTTATGTGATGTTTGTCAGAGAAAAACTGTGTATAAAACGTAACTGCGGCAGAGGATAGCATGATAATATTGATACAAAATTTTTGATTGAAGGCAAAATTCCTGAAAATATCAGAGCATAAATTTTTAAATTTCGTTCAACATCACACAATCTACACACTTAAATACAATTGTGGAAAATTCAAACAGTTGAGAAAAATTTCTTTTTCACTGCAAAGTTGGTGATATAGCGATTAGTGATTCCAAAGGCTAAACTCTTAGTTTATCAAGTCTCGCTGACTAAAATAATGCTAAGAAAACTGCAATGAATCAAAATCAGGATTCTGCAAATAAACAATAATATCCTGTGGAGCTAATAGCGGTCTCGATCAACTATAGATTAGTAGAGAAAATTCGTTACCAATATTGTTTTTCTGGCACATTTTGCATTTTTGGTTTTAACGAATTTAACTAAGTTACTAATTAGTGAAAGGGACTGAATATTTTACAAAGGTACAACTTCATAAACTACTCAAATAGGAGTTTTTGTAAATAATGTTTACCACCTTTATGTCATCCTGAATAATTATTTAAAAAACCATCTTCGATAGTGTTAAGGATGGCTTAGTATATGGTTGAGCTGATTGAACATTTCCAAAAACTTTCGACACTGCACAGTGGTTTAAAAGTCCATTTTGACGTGCTAAATTGATAACTCCACGTACGTTGGATATACAATTATGACGTCTTCAGCAAAAATGGTGGGTAAGACCTCCTGCGTTTTTTGGTGCTATGAGATTTGTGATTAATCTCCCCAAAAGTGAGATACAAAATTTATTTTTTTGCTCCATCGAGATACAGAGTTGGTGTCTTCGGTAAAGTAATAGGAATAACCAATACGACCAACCTGGCCGAAGATGAAAAATTCGTATCTGTTACTCAAATTGACTTAAAGAGTTTTTATTGAAAATAGACCTGTCAAAACACATTTTTTAATGAAACATATTTTTTTCTATTTTCTAGGCCTTTACTATATTCTACAAAGTTGTTGGTAGCATCAATATACGCAACTGTCTGGAAGGTACTATATTCGTATTGTTTGAAAAACTATGAGTTATAGGCTATTTTTAATTTTTTTTTCGCCATATTTCAAATCACTGTATCTTTCTTAGGGGCAGGTAGATGCAGATTCAGTAGTAAGCATATGAAAGTATAACAATAGAACTTTCAAACGCTGGTGGTTTCGCTAGTCCTCGACTTTCTGCTGATGAATTGTGTTCATAAAAAAACCTCGTTTTTACCCTTTTTAATGATTTAAACAGGTAAAAAACTAATATTGTAAACCAAAATTCCACGTAATAAGTACGTATCTATGGTGACCATCCTACCAAGCGTGGTTCAAGTATTTCAGAACATGTAAATTGCATATGCTTGTTTTTGGTTCACCTCAAAGGTTCTGAATCAAAAACAATGAAAGTGCTATTATAACACTAAGTTGATAACTGTAGAACAAGCAAAATTACCATAAACCACTAACACAGTGGTTCCCAACCGGGGGTCCACGGCCGGCAAGGGTGCCGCGAGGCTCATCTAGGGGAGCAGCGAAATTGTTGGTAAATTTGATAGGCAATCAAAGTTTCTTTATAGGTGTCTTTGTGAAAGCGGAATTTCTATTATTCTACCTATTAGGACTAAGACGTGAAACAAATTAGACTTGCAGGACAATATGAGACTGAAAAACGCAGCCTCGTATCGCAAACTTGAATCTGAAATTCTTTTGGGGGGTCGCAATGCTCTCTGTGCTTCGCAAAGGCGGCCGCGGAGCTTTTTGTGTTTAGCAAAAGGGGCCGCGGACCCAAAATGATTGGGAACCACTTCTCTAACATATCCTGAGCCTCTTCGGAAACACTAATTTATTGTTGTGCAACTGAGCATCTGCTGGTAAGTTTGTACCCGCAATATTGTCTACCAACAAGCGTCCACGATGTATTAATGCATGGGTTGGCCGTAATCATCCATTTCAATGTTTCAATCCGCCAGCTTTTAGAAGAGGCTCAGGAAGTAACGAACAAGAATTGGGAAAGGTACATTAATTTACCTTACGAATGTGTCAAGTTATTTTCAAAACATTAATTCAACAGATATCGAGAATACAATAATAAAGCTATTGGATAAACTGGTTGCTTACTTCATCAGACCCCGTAGTAACGTCCATTCGCGGATGGCCAAAAATCACGAGAAGCTATTACTTGATGATGGTATGATGCTGCTAGTACGAATGTGTCGAAACCGACAACTGCATGGTGGTAGACAATAATAAATAATAGTTACTACTGAATGCAATAGTATTAAAAAAATAAATACCACCAAACAAAATTCAACAAGAGGT
The DNA here is from genome assembly GCF_029784165.1 of Wyeomyia smithii. Taxonomy (NCBI): domain Eukaryota; kingdom Metazoa; phylum Arthropoda; class Insecta; order Diptera; family Culicidae; genus Wyeomyia; species Wyeomyia smithii. Next base: position 171,187,875 of record NC_073695.1, on the reverse strand, counting down.
AACACTTAAATTGTAATTGATGATAGTGGTTTTTTATTTGCTATTATCCTGCTTGCAACAGATCGACTTGAACTGTCCTACAGTACGGTCGCATTTTACCAACAGCTCGAGGCTAAGTCTTAGACTACCGAGAGATATCAAAATTTTGTTTTTCGCTTTCAACAGGCAATCTTTTTAAAAGACTACCTGTTGAAAGGCAAAGTAATAAATTTGTTTTTAAAGTTAACGAGTGTTTAGTGAATTAATTTGGTTTGAGATATTTCTACTTAAATTCTATAGTGAAGTGAAGTTGTCCTGTTATGCCTGAAAAAAATAAAAAAGCTCGCTTTGATGCGGCATCAAGGAAACGTGAGGCATCTCCTCCAAGTGACACTGAAATTTCGACTAACAGGTATGATATTCTTTCTTCTGTTGGGGATCTGGAATTCCAAACTTCTCATACTGAGCATAAAGCCGTTATGAAGAAGGTTAAAGTTCCACCTATTGTGGTATGTGTAGCAAACTTTGAAGCATTTCGATCAGAACTTTCATCATTTCTATCGAATGTGAAAGTTAATTTTCAAACTGGCCGCCAAGGCGAAATTCGTATTTTGGCCGAATCTTTTGATGGCCATAAACATCATTTACAGTATTTGACTGAAAAGATGTATAAATTTTACTCTTTTGATGCCAAAAACGAGAGACCGTTTAAGGCTGTGTTGAAAGGTCTCTCAAATGATCAAAGTATTGATGAAATCAAAGATTGTTTGTCAGAATCACTTGGTTTTGCCCCCAACCAAGTAATTTTGATGAAACGAAAGGCAAATGCCCAAATTTTTCATACTGGAATACACCAGGAAAATTACTTAGTACATTTTGATCGTACCAAAGTACATAATTTAAAATGTTTAGGAAAAGCACGTGTTCTATTCTACGTGCGAATAAAGTGGGAAAATTTCAAGAGACATGGAGGAATCTATAATCGTACGCAATGTCGGAATTGTCAAGCCTATGGTCATGGAACTCGAAACTGCCATATGGCTGCAAAATGTATGATTTGTGGTGACACTAGTCACACGAAAGATATCTGCCCCGTGAAAGAGATCACTAATAGTTTCAAATGTGTAAATTGTGGGGGAAATCACAAATCTAATTTCTTTAATTGTCCTGTAAGGTCAAAAATTATTGCTTCCAGACAACGTAGGAATTCTAAACAACCTGTTGTCAATGTGGGTAATCAAAAGACTTTCAGTACTGTTCAGGCATCACCAGCATTTTCATTAGCAGGTGTGTCTGTAGGTAATAATTTAAATTCAGATAACAAATTTCAGAAAAATATTCCTGTTCAGGCAACACCAGGCTGTTCATATGCCAGTGTCCTTTCAGGTAATATTTAAAATTCAAACAGTAACAAACCATTCGTGTTTGGTGCTGAAAAGTCAGCCAGTATTGATTTAGGTAATCCAACTCCCGAAAAGATTGAATACCTACAACAATCCATGCTGCAGCTAATGTCCGTTTTGTTGAACTGTAACTCGATGTACGAGGCTGTTCTAGAAGGTATAAAATTTACAACTAATATTGTTATGAAATTGAAATTCAGCAATGATTTTAAATAATGCTGTAAATTTTCTAAATTGGAATGCTCGCTCTTTAAAAGCGAAAGAGGATGAATTTTTCAATTTTTTAACAGTCCACGATGTGCATATTGCAGTTGTGACTGGAACGCTTTTAAAGCCAAATATTAAACTAAAAAAGAACCCAAATTTTATAGTTCATAGGTTTGATAGAATTGATGTTGCCGGTGGTGGAGTTGCAATAGTTATCCACCGTCGAATAAAACATCGTGTTTTACCCCATCTTGAAACCAAAGTTATCGAGAGTTTGGGAATTGAAATTGAAACAAGTATTGGCATTTTATTTATAGCCGCAGTGTATTTGCCTTTTCAATGCACTGGTGAGCGAAAAAATTATCTCAAGGGAGATTTGCAAAAACTCCCAAGAAATAAATCTAAATTTTTAATCATCGGTGATTTTAATGCGACACATCTCTCTTGGAATAATGCTCAAAACAATTCCAATGGAAAAATATTGTTTAATGATTGCTCGGCTGGATTTTATTCAGTTTTATTTCCAAATGGTCCTACCTGTTATTCTTCTATTAGGAATCCATCTACAATTGATTTGGTACTAACAAATCAAAACCATTCATGCAGTGATTTACTAACTCATGCTGACTTTGATTCTGATCATCTTCCCATAACATTTTCTATTTCCCATGAAACTATTTTAAATCCCACTAGATCTGTGTTAAATTATCACAAGACTAATTGGGATAGATATCGTTCTACGATCGAGGAAAATTTGAATGATGATATTATTTCACAAAATAGTGCTGACATTGACAGAGCATTAGAAAATTTTAGCAGCTTAATACTCAATGCCCGGAATTTATCAGTTCCTAAGGCAAGAGTGAAATTTAATGCACCAATTATTGACAGTGAACTTCAACTTCTTATACGTTTGAAGAACATACGGAGACGTCAATACCAAAGATCTCGTGATCCTGCTTTGAAAATTATTTTTCAAGAATTACAAAAGGAAATTAAACATAGATTCACTTTCTTGCGATATGAGAATTTCATGAGAGAAGTTGAACAACTAAAACCTTATTCAGAACCTTTCTGGAAGCTTTCGAAGGTTCTTAAGAAACCGTCGAAGCCCATTCCAGTCCTTAAAGATGGTGATTGCATTTTTCTAACGAATGAACAAAAATCTCAAAAACTTGCTCAGCAGTTTGAGAGTGTTCATAACTCCAATTTAAACGTAGTAAGTCCTATTGAAAATGAAGTAAACCAAAAGTATGTTCAGATCACCACCCAAGAATTTCTTTCCGAAGAGGTATTGGAGACAAACTTGAATGAGGTGCGAACCATTCTCAAAAAATTCAAAAACATGGAAGCACCAGGAGATGATGGGATTTTCTATATCCTCATCAAAAGACTTCCCGAAAACTCTTTAAATTTCTTGGTAAAAATTTTTAACAGATGCTTTGCACTAGCACATTTTCCTACGAAATGGAAAAATGCCAAAGTCACTCCAATTTTAAAACCCGAAAAGAATCCAGCTGAGGCATCAAGTTATCGACCAATTAGTTTACTTTCCTCTATTAGCAAACTTTTTGAAAGAATAATTCTTAATAGAATGATAACACATATTAATGAGAACTCAATTTTTGCAAATGAGCAGTTTGGTTTTCGCCATGGGCATTCCACTACTCATCAGTTACTTACAGTAACAAATATGATTCGAACTAATAAATCTGAAGGCTATTCGACTGGAGCTGCTCTTCTAGATATAGAAAAGGCATTCGACAGTGTTTGGCATAAAGGTTTAATAGCTAAAATGTCAAATTTCAGTTTTCCGCTTTACCTCACAAAAATGATACAAAGTTATTTAACTGACCGCACTCTCCAGGTTAACTATCTAAATGGTAAATCTAACAGATTGCCTGTTAGAGCTGGTGTGCCTCAGGGGAGTATCTTGGGCCCAATCTTATATAACATTTTTACTTCTGATCTTCCTGATTTACCACCAGGTTGTGAGAAATCTCTGTTTTGTGACGATACAAGTATTTTCGCAAAAGGAAAAAGCCTTCGTGTTGTATGCAGTCGGCTACAAAAAAGTTTAGATATATTTTCTTCATACTTGCAGAAATAGAAGATTTCTCCTAATGCTTCTAAAACACAGTTAAATATTTTTCCTCATAAGCCAAGAGTTCGTTTCTCGAACCCACCCATAACTACGTTATTAAGATGAACGGTGTGGTCTTAAATTGGTCTGATCAAGTTAAATACTTAGGGCTAATTTATGATAAGAATCTTACTTTCAAGGAGCACATTGAAAATATCCAGTCAAAGTGCAATAAGTATATCAAATGTTTATATCCTCTTATCAACAGGAGTTCTAGACTTTGTCTCAAGAATAAACTGTTGATTTACAAACAAATTTTTAGGCCAGCAATGTTATACGCAGTTCCCATCTGGACAAGTTGTTGTGCAACCAGGAAGAAGACACTTCAAAGGATTCAGAATAAACTTTTGAAAATGATTTTGAAGCGTCCTCCCTGGTTTAGCACGAACGAGCTACATAGGCTCACTTATGTAGAAACATTAGAAAATATGTCAAGCCAAATTATCAACAAATTCCGACAAAAATCGTTGCAATCCTCAATTGCAACGATTAGCTTACTTTATAGTCAGTAAGATAGTCAGTCAGTTTATTTTAAGTTTCGTTTTATTCCTTTTTTTTTCTTGACAAGTAGGTTTAATAATTTTCCTACAATTACATTCTCTTAACTGCGAAAGCTAATAACATTCAATAATACTAAAAAGCGTACAAATATATATATAATAGTGTTGAAATGTCACCATTTGTGGCAGAACACACAATACTAGTTCTGAATAGATATTTTAGTACATAAATAAATCATTACAAACTCCCCCCCCTATAAAAAAAAATCCTGCTTGCATTTTCGGTTCTTTGCTTGTTCTACAGTTATCAACTCAGTGTTTAATAGCACTTTTATTGTTTTTGATTGAGAACCTTCGAGGTGAACCAAAAACAAGCATATGCAGTTTACATGTTCAGAAATACTTGAACCACGCTTGGTAGGATGGTCACCATAGATAGGAACTTATTACGTGGTATTTTGGTTTACAATACTAGTATTTCACCTGGTTAAATCATTAAAGAGGGTAAAAACGAGGTTTTTTGTTATGAACACAACTCATCAACAGAAAGTCGTGGACTAGCGAAACCACTAGCGTTTGAAAGTTCTATTGTTATACTTTCATATGCCTACTACCGAATCTGCATCTACCTGCCCCTAAGGAAGATACAGTGATTTGAAATATGGCGAAAAAAAAAATGAAAATAGCCCATAACTCATAGTTTTTCAAACAATACGAATATAGTACCTTCCAGACAGTTGTGTATATTGATGCTACTAACAACTTTGTAGAATATAGTGAAGGCCTAGAAAATAGAAAAAAATTTGTTTCATTGAAAAATGTGTTTTGACAGGTCTATTTTCAATAAAAACTCTCTAAGTCAATTTGAGTAACAGATACGTATTTTTTATCTTCGGCAAAGTTGGTCGTATTGATTATACCTATAACTTTACCGAAGATACCAACTCTGTATCTCGATGAAGCAAAAAAATAAATTTTGCATCTCACTTTTGGGGAGATCTCATAGCACCAAAAGATGCAGGAGGTCTTACCCACCATTTTTGCTAAAGACGTCATAATTGCATATCCAACGTACGTGGAGTTATCAATTTAGCGCGTCAAAATGGACTTTTAAACCACTGTGCACTGCCTTGCAACTTTTTGTATGATTTCGAATATCACAGAAACGTATAATACACACACCAACACATGAATTTTACGGCATTCATTTTTCACTTCATATCCGTGGGTTAAAATTCACTAGAAACAATGTTAAACTTAGTATTTGTGTTTGTGTTGCTTTTATCTGTCCTAATTGATGCCATGTTCTTCGCACTTAGATGTGCTTTGTTATCACTTGTTTATTACAGGTCAAACGAACTGAACTGTTTTAGACGATGCTACATAAATGGCACTATTAAGTAGTTATTTACATTTTTATTATAGTGCATTGTACTGCAAGGACATCACATTCAGGGTTGTCCTTTTGTTGGATTACAACAGATATGGTGTAGATATATTACGTAAACGGAAAAGCATTGCTTTCGCATGATAGCTTTTGTAATACATGATCTTCGCATATATACAGTCCAGATATTCACTATCTTCGTTTGTTTAAGCCAAACTTACCAAAATTCAAAAACAAGTTTACTTCAAATTCATCTTTTCAGTCACTAAATGAAAACACTAAAGTTAGAACAGGTGGCGAAACGACTGCACAACTCGGAGCCGATATGTGCATTATTGTATATATGTACCTACATCATAACGTTATTAATTCATAAATGCTGATAAACCCTCATGGGACCTTCCCGCACTTGCAGCAGACGACAGCTCGCTTTTGGCGGTCTAGGTTATGGTTACTTTTGGTCTCCACAATACACCATGTTTGAGCTGAAAAACGAATGATGAGCAATTGCTGCCTGAGAAGACTGCTGAAGTTTTAAACGTTATAAAAAGGTGTCTTTAAGTGTAACGGTAAATCAGTTTGAAGTGTCGTGTCCTGTTGTACACATATTAGTGCCGCATTAAACGCGAAGAATGGAATTGTTATTATTAAGTTATTCTTTGATAACTGCCATAGGGATCAGAGTTACAAGAGCACAAGGATCGAATCTAGCTGCTGACCACGGTCAATTATTTCTCGACCATTTGGATCCGAGCGATCATGTTTACATTCTTCACAGCATTTTAAAAGAATATTCGTATGCTCGAGAGAACTGGACGGTGCCAGAGAGCGAGCAATATGATCAGAAAGTGGTTTCCTTCCTGCAGAAGTACGCGGACAGTACACTGGATAACGAAGTTCATCAACATGATGTAGCTGGATCTAGATTTAGTGTCCGAATATTCACGAATTATTGTGGTCCAGGAAATTGGTCTCCTAATGGTGAAGTTACACAGAATCCATACTTTACCAAGATCGATCAATGTTGTAAATCCCACGATGAGTGTCCATCTTATGTTGTACAACAGAGAAACTACGAAAATTTTCCTGGCCTTCCATTTAAACCACAAATTTTCAGCAGGCAAGTTTGTGTGATTTATATCTAATTGTTATGGTAATTTTCACTCTTCAAATCTTATGTAGATTGCGATGCAGCTGTGATGTTCAATTTTTCTCATGTTTGCGAAATGTGGGCACGTTTTTCTCATATGCGGTAGCATGGATATACAGCAAGGTTCAACTTTTTTGTTTTGAATACGAATTTCCAGTAGTGGAGTGCAAACAATTGATGTAATTTGCTCATAAATAGTAAGATATATTGCAGTAATTATCACTCCCTCTTTTATTCAGGATTGATGGCTGGTTTTCATTTCCTCGATGTGCAGATTATTTGGTGAATAACACTGCTCCTAAGAGCTGGCAGTGGTTTAACATCCCGTATTTGAGTGAAAAGCAGCGTAAATTTCCAAATATTACGAACTTATACGAAGGAATATGAACTGAATTGCTGTTGAAAAGTAAAATATACAAATGCCATATACGATCGATTAGAAAACAGATCTTTCATAAAGAAATCTTTTGTAGACAGACTTATAATTATTTTTTAATTTTGCCGAAGAATTATTGGATAATTAGTTTTGGTCAGTGGTGGGCACCGCTAACCGAAAATTTAGCAACGCTAATCGCTAAGCCACTAACCGGAAAATTTAGCTCGATAATCACTAAACGCTAAACCCACATTAGCGGAGCTTTCGCTAATCGCTAACTTATAAATATGGAAATAGTCATATTGCTATATTTATTGCTCGTGTTTTGTAAGTTTTGAACCACTTTAATCTGATATGGTAAAACAAACGAAAACAATTACTTTTGAGAGCTATTTACAATAAGAAGTTCACAAAACGGTGTTCACACTTGATTTTGTAAAACAATGAGTAACAAAAGTTATTCAGCTTGCATTAAAAATGAATACTTTTAAAAATCTTTTATAAAAATTCAATTATTATTTTAATCGAAAAAGTAGAACCAAAGTTGTCATAATTTCAAGCGCACTGCAATTTACAAAAGTACTTGGTGTGCCGGAAATTCAATCTAGACCTTGAGCTTGTTCTTCAAAATGCTACTGTGGCTTGTACGATAACTGGAACTCCATTCTAGGGTAAAAAGACTGACTTGCATTTGTGTTGTAAAGAGAGGAACTCTAAACAATCAAGACAATTGAGCGTTGTTTGAATGAAACATACCTTCCAAAAGTAACTTTCGCAGTAAAGTATGTTCATCTTTCGAAGCAATTTACGTACGCCATCAGTAATTCACAGTTTTTCTAAATAGTTCTATTGCCGCTTCTCTACAAAATTTAACGAATTAGCGATTAGCCTTTTGGAAGGGCAAAATTTTAGCGACGCTAACAGTTTCGCTAACCAGCTCAAAAATCGCTAAACCGCTAACTGAATATTAGCGTCGCTAATTAGCGATTAGCGAAATGATGCCCACGACTGATTTTGGTGTTATCTATTGTATTGTATCGTATTGTATTATTTGGATTATATTGTATTATAAAACAATTAAGTGACTGTATACAGATATTCTGGGAAGATGCACAATGTCATTTGTGATAAAAGCTATACTGCCGTAATATGACATTGTGACGTACATCCATTTGATCAGTTTTTCGATACGATTTGGTTTGTAATAGTATATATGCTGTTATTTTCATTTTCTACATTTATTTGTTTCTACGATTTAGTACAAAGGGTTGGGAGAAAAAACTGAAAAGGCTTGGGTTTGCCTGTGGACTGTAGAGCTCGTTAGCGAGATCTCTCTTATAGTTCTGGATCGTTATCCAGAACCAATTCTGATTATTTTTTTTTATTCTCGCTTATTTTCCGTCGGTCTAGTTCCGCCACTGTTGTGGCCAATCACCGACGCCCAGGGAGGCGACTCCACACCCAGGACCCTAACTCACGACCCGTTTATTAACGGACCGGCGCCAACGGCTTTACTTCCTCATGCGATGGAAGGCGTGATCCCAGAGATTTTTCGCCTCAGAAAATCTCCCAGTGTCGGCTAGGATTGAATCTAGACCAGTTAAGTTGGTTGTGAGTGGATCACGCCACCTTACAACCATCGACACCTATGTCGGCGGTGGGATTCGAACCCAGGCGTCGAGCGTGGTTGGCGGAGACGTTATCAACCACACTAGGCCCCCGCTCTGACCAATTCTGATTAGTTAACGCTCCTAAATGTTAGGTTCAATTCCTAACCAAGCCCAGATAATTTTCGGGTTGGAAACGTTCTGGATGAGCCTTGGATCAATGTTATTGGAAAATCGTTTTTTTTTAAGTTTATTTTCAAATTATTGGTATTCTATTGAAGGGTTACTATGTCTGTATTAATAACCAGTCCGTTATTTATTTGTCAACTGGTTACATTGTATGACTCTATATAATATCTTACTTAGATAAATCGACCAGCTCAAACCGATGTAGGGGTATGAGGTGGGACCATCATCATCATCATCATACGGCCCAAAAACGAACGGGTTACTTATTATTTTTGTATGAAAATGGTGCCTACGTCACTTCGTTTTCTTGATTTTATGCAACGTATGAATAAGTAACGTCTGAAAGGAAGATACCAACAGATCGGTCTTTGAATAACAAACACATTGGCTTAAAAACTCCATACTCGAAAAAATGGCATTGGCGTCACTTTGATATCTCACGGCAGCATAGTATTAAAGTCCTTGGTTGCAAAGTCTTTACCCAATAAACAAAAAGGTCAAGTTTCGACAGCGAATTGTTAGTGCTTAAGCTTTTATCATAAAAGTCCTACAGAGCTTCCTGGTTGTGATTCGTAGAAAAGGAAGGCTGCTTTTCGCAATATTTTACGAGACGTTTCCAAACTCAATCCACTGACATAAGGCACGTAAAAGCAATATCAACATCAGAGACAAATCGCGCCAAATGACCGATGGTCGAATATCGACCACTTTTGATTTGAACGAAACTTTGCACACGTATTTGGCTTAGCAAACTGAGCATTTTTCACAGATGGAGAGATTTTTCACACCCATGTCTATTGTCATAGGTTTTATTCGTAGCATTGTAGTCGAGAAACCGTTGGTTGTATAGAAAAACTGTCTGAGAATGAGTTGTATACAATTATACACTGTACAAAAAAAAAAAAATTTTGACCAAAAAACATTGAAAATAAACATTAAATTTCAATTTAAAAAAAAAAGAGTTGTATTTTTTTTTATTTTTTTTTTTAAATAAACTTGACGTTAAAATGAAACTTTTAAAAAAAGTCCAGGATGGAGAAATGAAAAATATTTGTTTTATGGTAGATTGATTTTTTTATAAAAATTCTAATTCAAACATTTTTCAAAAAAATTTTATACTGATGATTTTAAAAAATGCAGAGAGTCATTTTAAATCAAAACGCTCTTGGTAGTTAACAAGGGAATGGTATGGTAGCCTTCAAGCGTTACGAACATCTATTTCTGTACCGTTCGTCCCAAAACTTCGTTTTCTGCTGTCACAGTTTGCTTCACTTTGCTTTGGGACACAATTAATGTACTAAATATCACTTAGAATATCACATACCATGTGAAAACCTTAAGAAATTGCTCAAAACTCTCTGATATGCTATTAATAATTGAAGTCAACATTTAGCCGGTTTGCCCGAATCAACATAAGATAAGGGTAAACTGCCCATTTTTCGGGTGCCAGTGCCAGTGATGTTGGTAACGCGTCAAATGTATGGTAGCTGATAGCGATGCCATTCCCGTGGTAGTTAACATCCTGGACAAATGACTTCTTCTTCCTCACCTATGTATAGACCATCGCACGGTGACGTCTCGCACCTAAGTTTGACAGCTACTGTTAACTTTGTTTGCCTTCGGGTCAATTATAGCAGATCAATTCAATTGTGACCGAAATTCCCTTTAAACGTTGTGAGTGAGGTGCCAGCCCGAAAATAATTTACAATATATTTTGCGGTGAGAACAGGAAATGGACAATGTTTTTTATTGTAACCATAAAAAACATGGTATGTTTACTGTAAGCTTGCACACGTTTTTTTTGTTATGTGCTGTTGGCAAAAACAATGTTTTTAATTGTTCTGGACAATGATGTTCAATGTTAAGTTGATGTATTTAAAATGAAAAACATAGTTAAATCATGGTAAAACTATGTACAATTGGGTTGTTTAGCTATATCAGTTTTTTGTCATCTGAAAGAGCTAAGCAGGACGTGATTTTCAAAAAGTTTCTATCGTTGTCGTTCAATTTTTGAATCACGAAGTAAATCTACTCGAAATCGCTACAATGACAGTTCGCCCGTATACCAACTGTCATTGTAGCGATTTAGAGCGATTTTTCATTCTTTATTTAAAAATCGAAGGACAATGATAAAAAAATTACACTCTTTTAGCTGATATATAAAAATTATAAGTTCGTAAATAGCTAAACAACCCAATTACAGTAACTTTTAAGGTACTACAACAATTATAAATTGAGCAGCATTTCCACTACCCACATGATTTCTGCATCAGAAAAAAGGAAAAAGTCCAAACGTAAACAAAGTTACCACTAACTGTCATAAAAGTGAGGGTTAAAGAGATTCGGTGAGATAGTCTATATCTCATTGGATGTCACCAGCCAAGTTCCACTCGCGTTCCTAATACAATATTTTACTCGTCTCTCCACTGACTGGAAGCTAGGGGTTGGCAAAACGGCTCTGAACTAGAGATACTCAGAAAGAGAGAGAGAGAGAGAGAGGGAGAGAGAGAGAGAAGCGATGGAAAACCGCCAATTTGGCAACTAGGTTTCACATGTCAGAGCTGCAAGATCTCTGCTCAAGGTGCAATGTTGACTAACCTTTTCATTCGACTCGTTAAACTTAAGGGCTACTCCCACTGCTTCCGTTCCGGGACCGGGCCGTGGCTGTTCCGCGTGTCGTCCGGGCTCGTTTGAGATTGATTGCATGCGTTCTTATGGACACATTCACACCGACGCGCCGTGCTCTGACCGGGGCAGCGTTGAGTTGCCGTCGTGCTGCCGCAGTGCGAGAGAAAAACTATCGTTGCCGACGATACTTTGTGTTGGCCGGAGAGTGCACGGAAGGCACTCGGGTGGATGCGTGTATGTTGTAGTGACATATTTCGCGCGGAGTGAGCTGCGGTATGAAAAAAAGAGAAAGACGTTCTTTCACATACACACATCAACATTTCTCAGCCAGAGCGCAGCGCGGGCACGGTTCAAGCACGGCGCAGTGTGAATGCATGAAAAGTCCCGGACGAGCCCGGTCCCGGCCCGGTCCCTGATCGGAAGCAGTGGGTATAGCCCTTTATGGTGACGGTGGAACCCTGGGGAACAATGTAACGCATCACAAAAACCGTGAAGGTGTTAAATTTAATGTTTGTTTAATTTTATATACTTTCACCATAATTGACCATACAAAAGGATTGTGAACCACATTTTGACATGTTCGTCTGGTTCACAACATTATCTTCGCATATCTCTCCCTCTGAGTATTGCTAGTTTAGATTAGCCACAGACAGACGTTTATTTGTTTATTGAAATCTGAATATAGGCTGAAAGCCCGTTACCCATTCTTAATAAAAAAAAAAATTTACAATCCATTCTTAATAATAAAATTCACGATACACTTGTACTGGTTAGTTACATACATAAATATAATTATAAGTTTAATAAAATTACGTAGACTAGTTAAACATAAAATAAAACACTAATACAGTTGTCCCTTAAAGTATAAACTAAGACTATGTTTCAACGCTGAGGTACTCATGTCGACACTGATGATCTGCTGCAGTGTGTTGAAGGTATTCATAAATCAAGTAGTTGGCTCGTTCTGCGAATAGTTTCTGGATCGGAAAGGAGGGTCGAATGTGCTTCGTTGTCGAAGCGTGACTTGGCTGTTGTTAAAGATCAATCTTTCAGCAAGAGGTTGGCTGTCAGTACGTCCGGATAAAATGTTCGTGAAAAAGATGATGTCTTTTATCTTGTGTCGTGAGTTAATTGTGTCAAGGTTCACCAGAGAGCACAAATCTTGATAGGGAGGTAGTTCTTCTCCATTTCACCAGAGATTCCTAAGAGCAAACTTTAAGAATTTTTTCTGGACTGCTTCAATTCGCTGAATGTAAGTTACGTAGTAAGGCCGCCAAATGACGCTTGCGAAATCAAGTTCGCTTCTAACAAGTCCTTTGTAGATTACTAGTGTTGCATGAGGATCATCAAGGTCCCGGCTATACCTCCTGACGAGCGAGAAAAGTTTCAAGCTATCTACGATTACATTGTCAATGTGTTTTGTGAAAGACAGTGTACAGTCGAAGGTTACGCCTAAATCACGAACATATTCAGCACGTGGTACAATATTATCTGAATAAGCATAATTGTGCAATACGAGGTGAGCTTTCCTAGTAAATGTCAGTACTGAGCATTTTCTCGCGTTCACATGTAGTCCGCAACTAGCACAAAATCTTCCGAAAATTTCTAAATCACTCTGCAATCTTTGGCAGTCGTCATTATGTTTGATAGGTAGGAACAATTTCACATCATCTACGTAAATCAAAACGATTGCGTGGCCGATCACTTAAGGCAGTTTATTCATCAAAAGCACGAACAGCAATGGGCCTAGATGATTGCCTTGTGGAACTCCTGACTGGACAATAAACGAGTTCGGTCTACTTCCGCGGATCTTCACAAACTGCACTCTACGTTCAAGACACGACTTGAGCCAACTGTAAAGTGAGCCACGAATCCCTGCATCTGCTACTGCCCTTAATATACTATCAATACTAATAGCATCGAAGGCTTTGCTCATGTCTGTATAAATACAATCATCTTGAAACCCCTTGGAGATGTAGTCCGTAACCAAGGTGGTAAACTCACAAAGGTTCGTAACGACGGACTTCTTTTTAAAAAATCCATGCTGCACTGGATAAAATCTGATGAGCGATTGTTTCATGAAGCTTTTTATACACTAGTGATTCGAAAAGCTTCGGGACAGCTGATTGTATTGCAATCCCCGGATAATTTTCTAAATCATAGCGTGACTTTTTTTTGTGCACCGGCGTAATTTGCGAAATTTTCCAAATTGACGGAAAACGACCGGAAGCGAGCGAGGAGTTAAATAACCATGTAAGAGGTCCCACAAATTCCTGCTGAAACTGTTTCAGAAGTTGGTTCGATAATTGATCTGGGCCAGTGGACTTTTTCGTGTTTAGTTCTCGAATACCATTATCTACGCTAATGTGTGACAACTGATATGTCACTCCGTCATTAAACATCGGTTCACTATTTTCACCGGTATTCTCGGTAAACACGCTTTTAAAGTACACCGCAAAGAGATCCGTCGATGATTGAGCATCAGTAGAAGCGACACCATTGTATTTCACGATTTCTGGAACACCAGAATTTTTTCTCCTGCCTTTTATGAATTTCCAGAACGATTTTGGGTTACTTTTCAAGCTGTTTTGAATATCGGACATATACACCTGATACGCTTCCCTGTGAACTGCTTTAAACATTCGCAGTACTTCTTTGTACTTTGATACATTTTCATGAGACGCTGAGCGACGCATGCGTTTCAAAGCACTCCTTTTCTCTTTCATTAGGTTAACAAGCGCAGGCGTGAGCCATTCAGGATAAAAATCTTCGTTGTTCGAGAAAATGTATCAAAAACAGTGAAATAAAACAGCAATGAGTTATAGTCAGTTGCATGCTCGACGGCCACTTCGTACCAATCAATGTTCAAAACGTCTAATGATTATAAAAAGTTACACATACTTGCCGCTCGTGGTTGATAAAATTCCGCGTTGAGTTGAAATTCTTCCTGTGATATGAAAATATCGTCCCATATAACGATCGCAAATTCACTCCGCACGCTATCGATATCCATTGCTTGTAAGTTCAAATGCTTTTTGAACACCCCCGATTCGCATTCATTTGTTTCACTTGCTCTGACGGTTAATAACATCGCATTATGATGAGTTTCGTTCCTCATCAATGGATCCCTTAATGATAGTTGACAGATGCCAGTATCGGTAGCAAATATCAAGTCAAGGAAACAGTTGTTATTGGTGCTTATCACGGGAGTCACTTCACGGTGAAATCAAAGTGAAGTGAACAAAATCCTATTACGGGACTCACGTAAATGAGAAAAACGTCAAAAGTGACATCTGCCGTGAAATCTATTATAAGTGTTATATCAGTGAAGTGAAAACGGAAAAAGCGAAGTTTCGCGTGAAATTATTTCACGAGCATTTTGAACGGTGAAATGATTCCCAAAGATGAAATAAGTCTTGATAATTGATTGATTTGTGATCTTACGGTAAATATTGGATTTATTTTTCAGTAACGAAACGAATCAGAACTTGCCTTAAAGCGGTCAAAGTTTCAACTTTTTGCCCGATGAAAAAAATGCACAGTTCATGAAATTTTCGATACCGAAAAAAACATTTTTTTATGCCAAATGTCTTAAAAATGCTGAAAACGTCATGATCTACACACTTAATCCAAAAAAAGTCGTTCGGTAATTTTTTTTACAATAATCCATCGGTGAAGTGTAATAATACCAGTATTCCTGCAAAAAAGCATCAAATTAACGAATGTTCTGTGAGATCTGTAAGTTTTACCATAATTCTGTTAACTGTTACCGAAATATTTGCTTAATTTTACATTTACCGAAATTTGTATAACTTTTTACCGAACAACCTGTAAAAATGCCAAATTGTGAATGTGGTGGCCATTTTTCTCATACGTGCAATCGTGCAAGACGCGAATATTTTCTACTGGTGCTGCTGATTTGTTTTAATTGTTGTGTGTAAACATAGGATATTTATAATTTGGAAGGTGTTAATGGATGTACGAGTCGCTAGCATTTTTCGTAAGTAATCTGGTTAATTTAGTTGGATTTTAGACGGTACCGGCAGGCTCATTTATAACCGACTTTTTCTGCCACCGTTATTTTTTACAGGTGCGTTCGGTATTTTTGTTCATTTTTCAAGTTTCTTTCGGTAAATTTTACTGGCTGCTCGGTTTGGAAAATTACCAAAAACCTGCGAAAATTACAAACTGTTCGGTAATTTTCGAAAACACCGAAGATTTCACCGAACGTTCAGCTGTTGAGATTCCGGTAAAATTTTACCGAATTCGGTGTTTTATTTTAAGTGTGTAGCTAAAAACAGAAAAAACGACTTTCTGGGAATTTTTGAGCTGGGAAACAATCTCATTTCACTTGTCCTATTCTCAATTTTACTTCACTGTCAATCTCACTTCACGGAGGTAATTTTTGTCACCTCACTTGATGTGGAATCGGGAATAGGTCTTAAAAAGTGAAGTGAGCGTGAGAGTGAAATATATTTCACCGTGAAATGACTCCCGTAATAAGCACCATTGTTTGGAAGATTGCAAATTTGCATTAGGCCAGCCGATAGAAAACCATCAACAACGGCTATTTCGCGCTGTGAGCTGACTTGATCGGGTAAGTAAAAATAGTTATTGGAATCACAGTAAGATTGATTCCATTTCAAATTCGGCAGGTTCAGATCACCAACAACAATTATTACGTCCAAGCAAGAACAAAATTGATCGAAAATTTCGTTTAGATTTTCAAAGAGAATTGCGTTATAAATCACTTGTATATTGGCTCCGCCTGGTGACCTTATCGCTACAATACATTTTTTTTCGCTGGGGTATGAGGCTGGCGTCACTAGTAGCGCTGTCTGGTTACGAATTGCTACTACAAAAATCTTTACTTGTGACTCAGCTTGGACGTCTGTCGGCTGATTAGCTTAGTGTAGTCTAGTTTAGTGTAGTCTAGTCACCATTTGCACAATATATGTCTGTTGGTAGGAAGTAAATAAATAAATAAATAAATAAACACCAATTCGTTTAATTAAAACAAATGTCAAAAAAATAAATTCAATGTGACGCGGGTAGCAGAATTGAAATATTTTTCTCTCCTTTGAGTGAATTCTTTTCCAGCGTATACGATACTGGAATTCTGTTTTCCAATCGTTCCCACCTTCGGAGACGAGCCCGGCTCACACAAACACATGTGTAAGGCATATTATGCTCAACCGATCGGATGACGTTTATGCTTCGTGCCTTAACTGATGTTGTATCAGTCTGGGTTAGGTTGCTGTTGGATACGCGAGCGTTTTTACTTTGGTCCGCACTTGGCTCTACAGGCTGTACTTGCGTACGTGTGTTGTGTTGTTTTCTACTGTTGTTATTCGCATTCTTTTCTATCGTGGTAACCTGAACAGAAGAAAGTCAGGAAGAAGAAGAAACATCAGGTTCGATATTTGGTGCAATAATGTTCTTAAAAGTTCTGTCTAGTAGTTGAAAGTTTGGAAAATGAAATTGTGCTCCAGTGAAAGAATTGATTTCATGCTTTATAATGATGAAATCTACAGTATATTATCAGCAGTGGTTGACGCAAAAAAGTTGTACTGAAAAGTGAATGCTGCGATTTTCGTGCGTGAATCATAACAAAAGTGGCATAAAAATTCCATCAGGTTTTGTGGATCTCTTCCGTGCATAGTTTAGAGCGGAGGCTGTCGTCCGCTGAGTTTCTTTTTCTCCCGCTACTGCTATTGTTACTTCAGATGCTGCTGTTTGCTGAAGATAATTGTTACAAAAAGTGGTCGAGTATTGTGAACGTTTGCACAAGTGTTGCCAGGTCTGACATGCAGTGGAATATGACTTTATCTGAAGGAATTTATTCATCTGGGAGAATTGCATTCCGCCGTTGCAAAAGCTCGTACACACCTACTGTCTCTGCTTGTTTACGATGCTAATACTTGCACCGTCTGGCTAGCAGGAATAGCTGTTGTTAGTTGAAGTATTTTTTATTTGCGCTAAAAAAATGATATAAACTTAAGCTTCACATCGTAATAGTAAGTTGAGTAAGTCGATCTAAAGATCTAAGGTCGATAACTGCAACAATATGTTTCATCTTGTGAAATTGTGGTTTACTCAAATCACAACTTCGATTTTCAGAAAAAAACTGTTTCTTACACGGTTGCTCATACAATTGTGCAAACAGTGAATACTTTATGCTTACACGATTTTTCAGTATTACGATAATTTTTAATAAAAAAAAGTTGGTATCTAATTTGCTTTTAACAATCAATCTAAATATAGAATAAAGACGACATTGATTTTTTTTTTTGAAAAGTTCAAAACACTTAAACTCAATCGTGTTATTTGAATAAAAAGCAATGTTAGCAATTGGGAAAATAGTTGACGTGGAATAAAATGATCTATAGCTGAAATTGAAATTTACCAGGACTATAGAAAACATATTCTGAGTGTCAGTGAACTTATATTTATAAGCACCACCGTGTTAACATTAAATATTGTATTTCTGCAAGTTTTCGCACATGTGGGCAAGCTCTATTCAAGTTTCTATAGTGGTCATCTTTCTCTTAAGTGCGAGTATAATACGTTAGAAGTTTGTACATCACTATTTGGTCAACTTTTCGTACCATAAGTGCATATGTGAAATCCTATTATTACCGTCACCGATGAAGTGTGTAAATATATTACATTGAAACCGAAATCAGAAAATGGAAAACCGTATGCTGAGGTGTTGGAAAGATTGAGCAGATCTCTTTCGAGTTCAAAATCGGTTCGCCTGCTGCTAACGAGCAAGGTAGTTTGAGGCGATGGCGTAAATAAACTCAGGAAAAATCCTGATAAGATAAGCACAATCACCTAGGACCGTCATCGTGGCCGTCGTCATTGTCAGGCGCATTGAGTGCTCAATGAGCTGAAGCTGTTGTGGAGTGGTGTAAATATTAATAGTTGAAAGGTTTGTGTTCCGCTGTACGAAATACGCAGAAGGAAACACCTAGACAACGATGGTGATAGGGAAACTGCAACCGTTGGAATTTACGGACTGTCTGCTGGATAGTCCGGAATTCCGAGAAAATTTGAATCAGCACGAAAAGGAGCTGGAAAAAACGAGTCAGCAAATTAAGCGGATTATCAAGGAAGTGAAGGACTTGCTAGCTGCCGCCAAAAGTAAGTTATCAATAAATATTTTTTCCACAGTTAGTTTATGATCGATTGGCAGATTGATTACTCAGTGAATAGTTCATAGTTTCCTTCGAAGTTTGTTTTTTCTATTTTATAATGCAAGCAAAATCCGCGAGATATTTAAATGTTGCGTTTCAGAGGCTCCGTTATCTGAAAGTGTAGATAGAAGCTCAATTTGGCTGTTGCGAAACGATTTTCTTTCGGTCAACTGTCGCCAACGCGAAAGGTGCGAAATTGAATGGTCATAGTACAAACACAGTTCGGGTGACATCATTCTTTTTTGGTTGTATGTGAATGATAAAATTGTTGTCCCCAAATTGGCGTACGGCAGCAACAACACGTTTGATCGAACATTCATTTTCATTTCTCGGACGTTTGATTGGTTATTCCAATAGAAAGTTATTTAGCGATCAGTGCTTAATTGCCGCATCCTGCAGTTGCTGCTGCTCGTGTTCCATAGGGTTTGACACCGTTTGTCGGGACGCTCGGATGCTGATTCAGCGCCTTTGCCAGATTGTTTATCCAATGCCGTTTTACAGTGAATCAGTTTCGAGTTTGAGCATTCACACCACCGTCAATGTTGATTGCGTGCCTCTTTCGCGCTATTCTACAGTCCAGGCAACTTTGCCGTAAGTCACTGGAGAACTCGCTCGAAAAAGCTGCTATCGTACGATTTTTTTCCGCTGATGAACTGAAAATCGAGAACTTCTTGGAAAACCAATTTTTTCGTCTCTCGCTATTCGCGTATTCGATGAACCGTTGTTGGGTAAAATCTTTTGAAAATCCCCGTTTAAGTTGCTATTTGGAACTCACCGTATGCAGCAGTGTGACCGTATAGAGATCCGTTGCTTGCAAGCAGTCAGTGCCCTGTAGACACAGTTGACTTTGTTCTCACATAGGGTAGGGAACATATTTTAAGCAGCTTTAGGAACCGCCTTTGTATTCAGTCGAAATACTCGAAATGTGTTGGGTGAAACTCAAACAGTAGTATATCAATCTGTTCGCTATTGTTTTCTCTATCAGAACTTGTTTCAGATTGTAAAACTAAGTTTGCAAACTTTGACAGTCATCAATCAAAGTTACGAATCGAGGGACACTATTCCAATCACCCCGAACCTATTTTAAGCAGTTTCCATCTGTTTTGCAGGCGTTTTTTTTTTTCAGCACCCGACGTGGCTCCTGAATGGCTGCAATATAGGTCGATTTGTTTCAAATGCAATTATTCACAGATTTCTTTGTGATTAACGGTATTACTTATATTCGTAAGACAGCTAGACAATCGTTTCCATCATTGAAATTGTCGATATTGATCAAAATGCAAGAAATTGAGGCCTGTTTTCTTCGACTGATTAAAATAGGCGCTACTGCTTAAGCCGTTCCTTACCCTAACTGGCTTCTAGTTTAAAAGTTGGTAGGTACCATCATGGAATGAAATAAAATTCTAAAGTAAGAATTTAGAATTCACCTTCGGGGTTTTCATCTCTATTCGAATGATATGGTCATCAACATGAGTGTCTTATATAATATTAGGTATATAAAATTAGTTCGTATCTTGTTGGTTTGTTATTCTATCTATTGCCTATACAATACGAAATTGTTATTGATTCGACACGTTCAGAGGGTAAACGCAGTGAATAACGGGTCTACTACGAAAGGCTGAAACTCAAAAGGCTGAAACACGGAAGGCTGAAATCCGAAAGGCTGAAATCACGAAAGGCTGAAAGCTACATAAGGCTGAAAACACGAAAGGCTGAATCACGAAAAGCTGAAAAATCATAAGGCTGAAATTCACAAAGTTCATTTCTAAAAATACACTCGCGGCCTTCGGCCGACTCGATTGTCCGACATGTATGCTGTCCTTACTCGCTATCGCTCGTTCGGACTAAACTAGGGGATCACTCCTACGAGACAGTAGACCTAGGAAAACGAACGAACCTATACAGAGGTGATTTCTGCGGGGGGGCTGCCCCTCCGCAGTGGCCGGCGCTTCCGACGGCGGGTCGCCGGCGCACACTCGCGGCCTTCGGCCGTCTCGCCCTGAATCATCTAGGAAACGTGTACAAGAGTCAAGTGTGTATAGATTCAAATGTTGCCGAAAATTGATTTTCCATTGCACAAACCAATTAATACTCAAACATTGAACTCTGTCACCTTAAAAAGGTTTGTTATCCATGTGTCTGAATTTTTCAACGATTATGATTCAAGTTACAAAAGTTTCAGCCTTTCATGTTTCAGCCTTTCGTTCATTCAACCTTTTGTGGTTTCAGCCTTTTGGGTTTCAGCCTTCTGAGTTTAAGCCTTTCGTTACTAACCCGTGAATAACAATGTTTCGTTATTCGAATGGATCTTTGTTGTGATTCGAACCACCTGGGTTTTGTTGGAAAGTAAAGTATAAAAAGAATTTATTTGCCATTAGCTCTACAGTAAGAATCAATCAGGACGATGTAGATAACAATACTGCTGGCGCTAATGGATTATTCGAGTAGCGAATATTTTTTACGGGATTTGTTAGCTGAAAAAATAATCACTGTGTACTTTCATTGAAAAAGTTAAATTTTTAATGATTTTTGAATTTTGCAATTGCTTTCATGTACATTTGATTAAGTTATGCAAAAAAAAAGTTAGTTTGACTCTTTTGAATTGAATAAATATTATATGAGTAATAAAATAAACCACATAGTTTTATTTTTGTTTCGCTTGAAGCGCACGTGGGTATTCGTTTTTTTTTTTTTCATATGAATAACAGTTTTGTCACTATTTTTTATATCAGAGTACTTGTGCATTCATTCTAGGTCACGGCTCTGTAGGAACAACAGATAATCGTCGGCTACATATTAGACTGTTTGGAATAAAATTGGGTTGCGGGGAGGTTCTCTGTTTTTCGGTGATTAGAATCCTTCGGTTTGTATGTGATGTTTACATCACTGTTCGAATTTACGTGCCTCGTAGCCATTGTTTTTCTCTGCGACTGGCACACTGAGGTTGCTAAGCAGTAAAGCGACGCAATGTGAATCATCGTTGCCAGCCTACTTTGTTTGTCAATGTAACTGGAAAAAGTAGCTACGCCGACAGTTGAACGCCCATCATCACGGCGATTGAGCATATGGAATAAAATGATAAACCTCTATTATGTGTTCCGTCTAATTGCTATATAAGCCTACTTTCTTTTGTTCGCGGCACGAACTGATCTGTAGCATCAAGACATGCGATTATTTTGTACTTTTTGATCCAAACAACTGTACCTACGTTCTTCGAACTGAGGAAGGCAGAGTCCTATCGCGTTTACATACCGATGGAAAAGTGCACGCATCTCACACACCATTAGGGATGCGAGAAGTGAAGCGGATGAATGAATTGTTCCAATTAATGAATGAACGAACGATCGGAAGGGCTTAAGAAGCGCACCCATTGCGGTTGAGAAACGGCGTGTTAGAGGAGAAATCATTTCTTCGTTCGTTCAAGGTGTCACGACCGGTTGGCTGCTGCAGGACGCATGCTGCTAACTAGCTAAACGTGGAAGTATCGCACTCTGTGCTGAAAGGAACCTACAACGTGTTTTGTGTAGGGATATAGACATTTGCGTGAAAGAATGTTCTCACTACCTGCGAAAAAAACAGATTTATCTTTATTGTGTAAAGTATAAAAAATGAACTTCTGACTTCACCCTTTTTTAGATAAATCAGCATAATTTTTGATTGAATGTATCGCACCTCGGATAATATTTATTTATTTAAAAAATGATCATTTATTTATTTCGCCGAACAAAAGTAAACTAAATACTTTTATAACCTCCTACGTTGTGTGCGTTATGTATAGTAGTGTAAAATTAAATGAATTGATTGAGAATGAATTAAATGAATGCAGTGAAGGTTTTACAATTATTAACCTAGCTAACCAATACTGAAGTTGTTCACATACATTTTACTGTTTTTGACCTAGAATAACGTCCTACGGCAACATAGGAGCGCAAATTTGAAACCCGAAATCATTTAGAGCGTCACGAAATTTTCTATTTTCAAATGATTGAAACTCAGTCAGGTTTCAACGAATTTCCTTCATACTTTTAGCAATCGATTGTAAAATTAGCTATGCAATCCACCTAAAAGCGGAAAACTTGTGATCATGCTACGCTAATGATTATACTATTTTTTTACCATTGACGAAATTCAGAGTCTTGTAAAACACATATTTCGACCAAACATTGCTGAAAAAGGCCAAATATCTGGCGAAACTCTCAGTGTAAGTATGAACCAACCAATCACTACCTTTCTCGCCCAGCACAGCCGACGCTACAGTATACGAACGATTTGATTTCGTAAACGAATTGTTGTTCTTGTTTTGCTCACTCGAGTGCACAACGCCATGCCTACCGGAAGTAAAACTCTCAGTTGTCACGCATAGAAGCTAGCATGCAGAAATTCAGTCTTTATTAGTGATGCGAACTAACACTGATAACTATCAGTAATTTTCGCCTCGTTACTGATTACTATCAGTAAGTATCAATAATTCACATTATGGTCGAGAAGCAACATATTTTTTAAACAGTGGACAAAAAATATATTAATCCATATGTATAGTGTTTTATCATTATAAGTTAGGAATCTCATTAAACAATTTATCTTTATATTTGTTCGTACACATATTTATTATTTGTTTATTTATTTAAATTAGTTTAACAAAAGTCTGATTAAATGTTGTGCGGTCAGAATTATAAAAGCGAGGTATTATTTGAGCCGTTGTGAGCAAATGTGGTACATGTGCCATAAGGCAAACTTTTCAGGAAACGCAATAAACGAAAACACTCGAATAGTAAACTACTTTCAACATTTTTTTTTCAACATAATTGCACTAAATCGTTGCTGGAATGCTTTTGTTTTGTGTTTTGTTAATTTTGTTTATGGGCAAAATAATGACAACCAGAAAATGTTGAGAGCAATAGTGGTACATGTGTCTGAAATATTTAACGCCAAATATTTCGTAATCTGGGTATCCTAGAGTTTTCCAGTTTGTAGAAGTGAGATGGTCTTTTATGGACTAAGGTGGCAACCAGGCAACCCTCGTGGTTAATTGTCAATTTCCTGTTTTATCCAAACTATTTCTGCAGGGTCAACTAGAAGGAAAATCTTTTGACCGGACTATGGTCCAAGGTGATCACCGGGTGGACTTTGGAAGATGCAGAGTAAAAAAGGTCAATTTTCAAAACTGGTCCTAGAGCTTTCTCGCTTCTTTGAAACCGCTTCTGTGGGGTTAAATAGAAGGAAAATGATGGTTTGGTTTAATGTGACTATTACGCGGCCCACCGGATGATCCAGGACTGCAGTGAAAGCGGTTCAGAGTTGCAAATCAGTGTTTATAATCCACTTCTTGGTGGTGCTACCTAAAAGTATGCCCGAGCAGGAGAAAATATCATTACAATATCACAACCAGATACCTCATTTTGATCTTAATATGGTTTACATAGTGCTACATTCCGATTCGGAACTTGACCTTCAGTTTGTTATACACAGACTTTGCAGCCAACTGTTTAGTTGTACAGGACAATTGGGGGGCTAGCGCTACGATCCTACTGACACTAACAGGCTCTACCGAGCCGAGACTCGAGCCTACGACGACTGGCTTGTTAGGCCAGCATCGTACCTCGAGACCATCTGGGAGATAAACAGACGTACCATAACTTTTATTTTCGTGGATTAAAATAACGGTCAATTCAAATAAGTTTCAGTTATGCGGGATATTCTCGTCACAGCGGTGGTGGTGCTGATTTGCTTTTTCCCTTTGAACTCAGTTGACAATTGTCGCGCGCCGTGCTACCAAAACAGCAGAAAAGCTAAAAATTTATCTTTTTTTTGGGTTTCGCACGAGTTAGTAGGAAGCACAATTTTCTTAAAATTTTGTACGGAGTGGTACGTCTGTTTGTCTGTGGTTATATATCGATCCAAAAACATTCTCAAAGACACTAGGGTGTTACCTTTTGAACTAACCCCAATCGATCTAAGTAGGTAAAATCTCGTCTGTTACAAAATACTCACATATACACTAGTGTCACGTCGTTAAAAAATTCCTTAACAAACAGATCATCATCCTGAAGTATTCAATCACTTAAACAACTTTGCTGAAGACATGAATGATCTAGGGTAACGAACGGCTTCGGCAGTGGGTTTCTTCGGCAGGTTTCTGCTTGAGATGTGCTAAGATTATCAAGCCATAACGCATCCTTTATGCTCAAACTGGACTTGTACCACTGTTGCTCCCAACGAAATGGTGGTTATGATTTTTTAAATTCGAACAAATTATCTACAACAGTTTATGACTCTACACTTCATTTCATTATTTTCTTCAATTCAATGTATCACTCGCGTCGTAAATAAGTAAACACGAAAAAATAAACTACTTTAAAATGCGTATGCGCGTTTCTCGCGTTGTCAGTTAAAATATATTTAAAAAAATGGGTTAAATAATAAAAAAACTGTATACTAGAGCGCAGCAATTGCACGTCCGAATTCTGCGACGGTTCGACGAAGAATAAAGCAGTTGCAGCCTTGCAGCAATCCAGTAGCGCGAAGAGTTCGTTGTGAAGCCCGAAAGTTCAACAGAGATAGCGATTTGGAGAGTCGATTTCGTTGTTAATTTTCTACGCGATAAATAAAGCTTGATGAATTCGTCTTCGTCGTTCCAGTGTCTCCAGGCCGAATAGAGGACAGCGATCAGGATGAGACGGAAAATTAAAGCGATCCCGCCAAGGTCTCTTAGCTCAAATCGTAGAAATCTTCTCTGCACACTTTCGATGCGTGAATTCCACACTAGCTGATGAGGGCACCAAATTAAAGAAGCATCCTTGATCAGAGGCCGTACAAACGAGCAATAAAGCGTTCAAGGCAGTGAGGATTTTTGAAATCTCGAGCAATTTTTGTGATAGATCCAAGTTGACGTGAAGCTTTCGAGATAACAGCCGAGTGATATTGATTAAAGGTGAGGTTAGAATCGAGTAGGACACCAAAGTCGTTGACTTGGTCAACTCTCTTTGGGGCACGCCCATCGATTCGGTAACTTAAAACTATTGGACTGCTTTTCCGGTGAAAGGTCAAAACCTGACATTTAGAAACGCTAAGAAAAAACATATTTCGTCGACACCAATAAATAAACCCTATAGCACTTGTAAACGTTTGCAGTCATCAACAGCTTGAGCTACTAAATATAATTATAGATCATCAGCATACACTAATTTGCAGCCGGCTCCAAGTAGCAAGACTATGTCGTTTGAAAATAAAATGAACAACAGAGGTCCTGAATTGCTGCCTTGAGGAACACCGGAAACGTTGATGAACTGAGACGAAAAACTGGAATCAATCTGCACACGAGTTCTATCGCACAAATAAAAATAAACCATTCCCTTAGTTTTCGAGAAGCGCCAAGACGTTCAAGGTTTCGCTAAAGTATCTTGTGGTCAATTCGATCAAATACATGCACGTAGCGTAGGTTTTGTCTTTTATTAAAGTGCCAAGAATATCAGTAAGACTAAAACTTTAATGATATGAGTTTTGTATATCCAATCACTGCTACAAAGGACGATTTGTTGGGAAAAGGATCGACCAGCGATTTCAAATGTATCGCAGTCTTCCAACGCAGAGGAAACTCGCAGACTGCGCAGTGGTGATTGTAAATCATTTTTTGGGTTTTTTCATGGACGATTACATATTTTCGATTGAAGTAGTAAATATGAGTTTTCCACATCTAAGTACTACAATAATCTCGAGTTTACTATCAAGAAACGCAGTATTATTTGCTGTTAGAAACAGTTAGCGTCAAAGTAGGAAAACACAGCACCTATCATTGATTCGTAGTCACTTTACAAAACTAACTACGAACAAATCTCGGCAGCATTTCCTATCATTTTCAGATTTGGAAGAATTTGGAAGATTTGGAAAAATATACGCATCCCGACGGGATGAGATACCACAACAGTCTAGCAGATAGACAAGCGGTCAATCAGAGCTTCACAATTTTTAACTCAGTTTCTTTTCAACTTTCTTTCAATAGAGTCAATATGAACATATCGATCATATTCACAAATCTGTTGCAAGAAAAACATTGACACAAGACAGGCTGCCTTCGACAACCTTGCGGTCGTGTCTTATAAATAACCTCTTAAACTATTTTCTGTGGAATTAAATTGCGCGTTAAATTCGACAATTCGCTTCGATCATACATTAACACTCTAAACTATAACAAATAAACTAAACCTGTAAAACCCCCAGCTTATTGACAAAAATTATTAGATTCAAACTAATTTTATTCAGTTTAAAGAATTAACTTATCTCTATTTTTTCCAAATGGAACCAGAAATATGTTTTCTTTTATCCCATTCATAGATATCATAATTTGAAAAGGGCATATTTCCTAAATTAAAACTATAATAGCTATTCACCTGTGAAATATATTTACAAAGTTGCGTCTTCTAGAGCTCTGAAAGTATCTAAATACAACAATACTGAGAAATTTGAATATAAAAGGTTTTTTTAGAGCCACCCTAAGGGGCCATCCGCATTCCAGGTGTAAAGCTTTGGGGAGGGGAGAGGGTATGCGTAATGTCCACAGTCCATACAAAATTTTTAGATTTTATATGGGCAGTTGTTGAGGAGAGAGCGGTTTCAAAATCGTTAAAAATCAGTCCACGTGGAATGTGGATGGTCCCTAAGCAAAATTGCTCTAATTCAGTCAATGCAAAGCTACAAAAATGTACTCTTCTCCATAGTTGTTAAAATCAAATGATTTACAACTTTGCCGAAAGCAGTACATTTTTTTCCGTCCTATACAAATTACGTAACGCATGAAAGGGGGGAGAGGGGTTAAGTTTGCTTTAACTAGTGTTAGATATAGGAGTTGTAGAGGGGTGGTTCTGATTGTAGTTAAGACAGTTAAGTAACTGTGATATTTTCTCAAAATTTAAAAAAAATGTAGAAAGGGGGGGGGGGGTGGGAGGCGCAGGTCGTTTAGAGTATGGCGTCGTACACAAATTACGTAACGTATTGAAGGGGTAGTAGGGGTGTTGAGTCTGTGTTACTTATGGTTACATAAGAGTGTGTGTGTGTGTGGGGGGGGGGGGGTGGTAGTTGGAGACTGTTATGGATGTTTGCTCAAAATCAATTAGTTCATATTAGCTCAAATTGAATTAGTTTGTTCAGCGTTACGTAATTTTAAAGGGGGGAGTCAGCTTCTCCATAGAGAGTATGGCTCTAAAACCACAAAATTGCATCGAAAACCTCATTTCCGCCTAATTTAGGCGTCTTTCTGTACCACTGTGTAATGTACGAGTTGATAAATTCCTGAGAGAATCGATGCGCTACGAAACAATCCCGTTAACACATCACATCATTGCGAATTCACGACGAGCTTTAACTTCGGTAAAATCACTTTAAATCTTATAAACATTTTTAGGTATTTATTGAAACTTTTTAGCGGTTTGACTGTAGCCCGTCTAAAGGCGGCATTGGACACTAGGGGGTTAAATTACGAAGTGCATTCAACAAGAAACGCTTTTGCACTGATTAAATTTTATGTGTAATGTAGAAAACGGACACCATACTATGCTACAGTATTACAATGATAATACTGTGACGCAGGGGTTTATCAATGCGATCAAAAGCCTCACTGAAGTCAGTAAATTGATTGTTATTGAGCGTATTTTTATGAGACAAGACAACACGTATGGTTCTTGCAATGGTACAATGTACAATGAATTGAGCGCCCTATTTTATTGAAAAATTAAAATGAAAAATAGAAAGCAATAATTTACAGTCCTATCATTACCGATTCTTTGTAATTTTTTAATTTTTTTTATTGGATTCAAGCCATGTAATTCCAATAACTATTGTAAAATATTAACCGAATATGAAGATTTTTATCCTAGACATCGATAAAATCCGTGGCAATGAGTTTTCTAACAGAAATGGATACAATCGGTTAATGTTTAAACAATGACTTGTTCACCGCATAAGGTAACGCAAAGAATGTGTACCACAAACCCTCAAATAGAAGCGTCTGGATTAATTTTCATCTAACCGATTGATTTGCGGCAACCAACCGCACTCTGTACAAGCTGTTTCCTAGTTGGATGTGCCCTGGCGGAAGTATGTGTATCGGTCTATAAATTATGTTTCATTTAAGGTAATTAAAGGGGCTAACCATGAGACGCACGAGACGAAGAGAAGTGCCAATGTGCCAATGGAGGATCGTTGCAAATCTCGTTTTGCTCTCGCAGCGTGTGCGTTCGTCAGCGGTTTCAAAAACAGAAAAATGAAACTTGCGGAAATATTGATAACCGCCGTCTGTGCGTCGTCATCATCGTCGTCGTTCGAATGGGCTGTAACCACTTTCCCAGTGATTAATTATGGCGAACTGTAACGTTAATGACTAAAACGAGCAAAACAATTTAGTCTATATCTGCCAAAGCGTATGTGATAATATAGTTTGTTTAATTTCTGGTAAATGCACTTTTGCTTTTTTTTTTCATTTCATCTATTCCATTTCAACGGGGCGGGATGAGAGCAAGGAAATTTTGTTGATGAAAAAAAATGCGTGGAAAACAAGTTTCCTTCTCAATGTAGCCTACGCTCATTTAAGTCTATTCAAACAAGAATAGCGAGATCATCTTGAAACATGAACATAAATGACAGTTGGCGACGTCTTCGATGGTAGTCTAGGCGTATTCAATAAGCGCTTTTAACATAAAAAAACTATCAATAAATTCAAATGATTCCGTTTTTTTTGGTAAGCTTATCCTTGTTACGTCAGAGCAGAACACTCTAGTATTATTAGTTATAATAACACAATGATGAAATATTCTAAAACAAAATGAAAACTAAGATAGGCGCACCCAAAGGGATGGCATATAATAACGTTGAGTCACCAATATCCAGTTTGTTCAAGGTCACAGAACACATCTTCTTCCTAGCGTGTGCACCTCACATATCATTCGAGTAGATGAAGCAAGTGTGTATAACACCACTACAAGTCGAAAGGCAACGAATGATCGTCACACTTTACCTGACTTTGTGTTGCGCAAGGGGTTTTGCTTTTTTTATAGATATAGCAGAAGCAGTCTAACAAGTCGGTTTCAGTAAATTGTTACAAACGTATCGATTTCATGTTTAGATTGTTGGTTGCTGTGCCAACCTGTTGGAGCTTGTTCAAACTGATATAAATGTATCGTTGGTTTCCGGTTGATCGTTGAGGGCATTTCGTTATAACACCTCGAAATAGAAGTGAATCTAGTACTTAAAATCTTCTATTGAATCAGAAAAAATATTTTTTCTTTATAAAAGTTTTACAAGTTTAAAAGGTTTGAGAATAAGAAAAAATATAGCTTACGGGATTCATTAGTCGCTCTGTGCTTGAATTGACTGCGTGCGCAACTATTCCAAACAAGACACCGTTGGAGGTGGCTTGATTGAGGGCATCGAATGCCATATATATTTATTTACAGTGACCAATGATTCACTGCCAACGATGTGCCAAGTATAGACTCTCGGTGAATATTTTGATGCTCCATTTTGCTTCAGCTGTTTATTTAACAATTTTGGTTCATTTCATTTAGTTAGCTTCTCCTTTCGTGTTTAAACAAAATGAGAGATTTCGAATGCCCTATGGATAACTCAACGGATGTAAAAATTTAACAACAGAATCGCAGATCAAAGTAAAATGAAAGTTGTAAAAATGCTTTCGCAAACCGTCATTTGCAAAAATGTATGAACGCTAGTTATCACATCGCAGACAACAATTATTTGATTGAGGTAACAGTTTATTCGAACCTTCCTTAGGCTCACAACGAGATGCAAAATTCTCCCTCCCATTATGTGCCGCTTTTGCGTGTTTGCAGATTGCACCAACATTCAGCGAAAAGGTTTATTGAACTTCGCGAAAAAGGAAACAAAGAGGTTACGAGTCTGATTAATCTTACGACACGAGAGATGTGTTGCATACAACTTCGTCTGAAGTTATAAACTTTTTTTTAAGGAGAAAACAAACAAAAAGCATTAAACTGCAATGTACAACCTGAGCCAGCGTGTTTCTCTGTGTGATGTACCTGTTAGCTGCTTAGCAGTTAAATCGCGTGAGGGAAATCGCCCGAAGAATGTTCAACTCGGACAACGCGCAGACCGTCGTCCCGAAATTCGTGTCACACAAACCATTTAACATTGTTCACATGAATATATATGCCGGTTGTGTGCGGTTCCAATTTGAATAGGAACTATTATGACGTGACGACTGTCCACCAACTGCAACGAGTTCGTTTAAACAATGAGTGGCTTTGAAGGGAAATTTCACTTGAGATTTGTTTCCTGCTTGTAACCGCTGCTACTTTTCTTTCGGGTATGGTTTTTTTAGAGGAATGTTGAACCGAAAGTGGGAAAACGACGGGCGAGACTGATTGCTGGTTTCTGAATATGTTAGCGGATGTATATAATTGCATTTATTCCACGACCTTGGGTGTAACATGCATGGTATTTATGTGGAATAAGCAGGTTAATTATGTAAAATAGAAGAAGTCATTTGATCGATGAAACTGCACAATATTCATGGATTGAAATAGAAAAATAAGTAAGAGTAATATTTCAAAATTTCAGTTGCCCTTACTATTTCGTTTACCAAAGCTGCAAAAATTATCTTCGCAAACCACTAAGTCGCTATACTAACCTGCGTTGTTTACTATTGCATAGCAATCATTTCTTCAATAACTATCATAAACCGCACTTTTGATGTCGTGTAATACACGATTGTCATGAAGTTTCCATCTCGGTGTTTGACGAGATATCCAGAAGTATGCGATCCAGGAGTATTGATCACGATAGCTCATAATAAGCTGAAACAATCTGGATTTTCCGTTCGCCTCTGAGGCTGGCTGAAATCTAACTTGAAAAACAGAGAACATTGGAAGTCGAAATTGGCGAACTCTCTCCCAGAAGTGCACCAACTACTTCGGTGTTCCTTCAGGCAGTAATCTCGGGTCATTGGTATTTATTCAATTTATTAACGATGTAACGCACCTGTTCACCAGAAATTGCAAGCTTGCTTACGCTGATGACTTTAAAATCTATATTGAAGTAGGAAACTTTGCTGACTACGCAGCTGAAAGTTAAATGAAAAACAAGTAAATAATGTTGTACTTACGTTGTACTTTCTAATTTGAGCCTAGGTAGATGGTAGACTGATGTAGAGGTATACACGATCTTTCGACAAGACTGATCATTCAATTCTACTTCTTAAACTAGCTGCCAAAAATTTGTTGTACTTGGGTTTTGCAAATTTAGATGTTTTACGAGTGCATCTGGCATTCCGCAGAGTAGTTATTCTTAGCCATATAGGTATTTGTGTTCGTATTGTTCTTCAGTAATATCCTGGTTCGTCTTGGATTGAGATGAAAAAAGTATTCAGAAAATCCACATAGGACAGTTCACAATCTAAAGACTTTTGTGGTTGATGTTTTTTTCTGAGTAAGAAAATATAAAAAAGGAATATTTTCGAAAATGTTACTTGCTTACTTATGCGTCCTTAGCACCCGTAGTGGTATAGGGTCGACTTGAATGATCTCCATTCTGGATGACTGCTCGTTTTAGCATTGATCTAGGCCTGAAAAAGATTCCTATCGATTTCTTTGATTTCGCCACGAGTCCCTGGGTCTGCCTTTGCTGCGATGCTGGATTCCAGTCCAGCGCTTGCTTGTAGCTTTCGTTCCCGCTCCTTTCGTTCCGCTGCTGTGAAGTTGGATGGGTTGTCCTAGTTTACATTCAACGATTTGGTTTTGCTGACGTTGATGTTGTGACCAACCGCTGAGGAGCGTATAGCCAGGTTGTTGAGCTTACTCTATATGTCAGTAATGCTAATAACGCAACGTCATCAGCCAAATTGAAGTCGTGAGGGGCTTCTTGGTGACAGGCTGCCAAAGCAGCTCACGGTTCAGAACGCGAACAAT
The DNA here is from genome assembly GCF_029784165.1 of Wyeomyia smithii. Taxonomy (NCBI): domain Eukaryota; kingdom Metazoa; phylum Arthropoda; class Insecta; order Diptera; family Culicidae; genus Wyeomyia; species Wyeomyia smithii. Next base: position 171,155,176 of record NC_073695.1, on the reverse strand, counting down.
TGCACCTTCCACGATCTCGCCGAAAACTATGAGGAACAGCAGCGGTGATAATAAACATCCTTGCTTTACACCGGCGACTACCCGACTAGGGTCGGACATGGCTTCTGTTATGCAGGACTCTGTATGGGAAAGCCTCGTACTGCGTTTCGATGAGGTTGACGATATTATCTGAAATTCCTTTGCGCTCCAAGGCGTCCCCAGATCTTCGTGGTTAAGTCGGTCTAAAGCTTTTTCGGAGTCAATAAATACCAAATATAGGGACTCTTAAAATGCATTGACCTACTCCAGGATAATGTGGAGCGTGACAATATGGTCCACATAGAATCGTCTGGCTGTCATCGAAGAGTCGCGTCGATCTTCTGTATCCGATCTAGGATAACTTTGCACAGGACTTTGAGAACATAGTGCATGATACCTCGCCAAATGTTGCATACAGTCAAAATCCATTTCTTGGAGACCTCCATTAAGACGCTTTGCATCCAGTCGGCTGGAAAGTTCGCGGTGTCCCAGATATTGCAGAAGAGTTGATGCAGTATTTTTGCGGATAGCATGGCATGAGCATCTTCGCTGATATAGCTGATAGTAGCTTCGATCTCCTGCAGTGACGAGGCTTCGGAGCTCACGCTTGGTGGATCCTGTCGAGATGTTGATGGCTGGTCGGCTGTTGAAACATGACGTAGTTGTTCGAAGTGTTCGGTCGCGTCTTTCACAAGCATTCTCAGAAAATTAGAGTAAAAAAAAAATTATAAATTTCAAGCTTTGAAAAAAACTTATATTTCACCTTTATGACAATTCTTGCAAGACTCTGAATACAATCGGAGTTAAGCTTTGGCTTTTAGCAATGCATTTGAATGTAATTGATGGAATTTCATTTCTGGGGCATTTTCAACTGGGCTTGCTCATAGAATTGTGGTAATCAGCCCTACTTTTTGGGAAAATATCGGTTTGCAATGCGTAGGTAAATTCTAGCGGAGCATTGTTACTATTTGCTAAGGCATTTTTAGAAATCTGCTACCTGATTTCTGGATTTTTAGGACAGCTTTGAAGTTTGTGAGCGCTAAAATGTTCAGTATTTGGATTACTGGATGCAAAAGTGATGAGGTTGAACGGCGAACTGGCAAACATAAGATTATTTTCGCGTCGATTTTTATTCGTTGACAAAACTTGGATATATTGCTTTCGAGAAAAAACAATTACATAAATTAAAAAAAAAACACAAACATCGGTGATAATTATGTGAACTTACTGGAACGTTTGAACGATAAAGTAAAAGAACAACGATCACATTAAATTAAAAAGTGTTGTTTTATCAAGACTTTGCTACAGTTCAAACCATATTCACAAGATGCCAGGCCACAGATTATATTCTGTTTCGCAAAAAATGGCTCGATGGTAAAAGTTTTGCCAACATTGTACTAAAGACTCTGTCTCTGTGAGCACGATACATTTCGCTATGAATATGGTACTGAAACCATCAAACATCACTGAGAAAAATTTTCCTAAAACAAATGAGAGCAAATCTGCGTTCTGGTATCAAAGGTACTGATTTCGACTGTTACTTGTTTAAATATTTTTTTTTTCTGTTGAAATAGATGGGATTTGATAATATAGCAAATGTTCCTTTCTCATTTGGTGGTTTAAATTGGGTTTGTCAAAGACTCGGAGTGCATTTCCTCCTTTAAACGATTTGACTTTATACTTGCCAGATATCTCTGTTTATTCTGCTCTCACGCTCTCTTCTGACCGAGATACGAACATGGGAATCGGAGGGCTCGCGCACATCATGAAACAAAAATTCAGTTGTCAATTTTTCGCTAACTCGACGTTCAACAAATGTCATGAGTTTTACACCATGCTTCTGCCTGGTTGTCATACTACTACCCTTGTTTGTGTTACTTACTGTAAAAATGGTGCAATACTGTACTAATGCAAAAAAAAAACGCGGATCAACCGGCCAGCCTGCGACACAACCGAGTGCGAGAAAGAGACAATATTTGTCGAATGGATTGCATTATCATGAACTGAATCTTTTTAATAGAAATGACCTTTTTCCAGTGCACTTGCCTGACACTTGTTTGTCGGTCCTAGTGGCGATGGCTGTACGTAGAAAGAAAGAGAGTAAGCGCGTCGTATATAATCTCTCGGTGCTGCCATTAGATGACAACTATCGTTTTTGCTCTGGACTGAAAATAATGGATGAAATCATTCTTATGTTTCAATTGGCCTGTTTATCGGCTCGGTATCTGACACGATTGGGCGATAATTAATCTGTATGAACTGTTCAGCGGTGATATTAACATTTTTTGGGATTGTGAACTTACTTTTACTTATTCAGCACAAAATATAATCAGGAGTGTCCATTTTTTTCTAACTGAAAAATAATGTTATGAATCGTTAATGACTGGCATTTCCGGAATATTGGAAATATTTTGATTTATATGACAATGGAACTGCTTTATTTCTTCTGCTACTTAGCCAGTCTAAGTGTGCACCTCTTCAACTCAGCCAAGAGGACCATTTAGAGCTCAACACTTCATTTCACTTTTCAGTCAGTCTCCCGGATGCCAACCCAGGCAACGCGGTTTGCACGCGTGTCAGTGCCTTTCATTACGGTAATGCAGAGCATGCCGATGATTAAAAAATACGTGACATTCCATCTATTGCTGGTTTCAAATACTAAGCGTGAAAAAATACTGCTATAGAGGGATGGTGACTGAACAAAAAGTTATTACTCATCGCTGTCTGAGCCGTTTGAACAATTATTAATGCATATACATATATGTATGCGATGATAAACAGTCATGCCTCTAATGACCAATAGTGACCTTGAGGAATGCCTAGCCTTTTCCTCGGCTAAAGTATAGACACCGCGGTGTTATCATTTATAGTTTGTCGCATTGTAGTCCTCGGTACCCTGACTGGTTTTACATTAGTAAATACACATCATTAATTAGAATGCGTTGCATTCATAGATAATATTGCTATATTGACATTCAGGTGCATTGCAAATATAGGAAACAATATCTGTACGTTGCTTGAAATTTGACAGCTTCAAATATCAATCACGGCTTATCGTCGGAACTGTGAACAAATGTAAAACAATGAAAGCTTCACCTCTGTGTATTAAGCCGTTGTCTTTTAAATGCTCGAGTTATCAATACTGAGGCAACACATAGACAAAGGTTTGAAAATGTTATACTCTGTCTGTATTTAAATTTGTACATTACAAATTTAAAATTACATTTTTGCTATTTTACTCAGATCATTACCCATGTTATCCCCTGTATCGTTATCGAACACTAACGATGTGTGTGTACACAAACCGTACGGCCTCGTGAACCATAAACAAACAGGTGACTCTATCTCAGTCACATTGAGGTGCTTCAAAGTCCGCATGGATAAATTATCGTTGATCGTTGAGCAGCGCGGATTCCATCCCTGCAAAAACCTGTTCCACACAATAACATAGCGTACTTCGAGGTATGCCAGCAGTAAAAATCAACAACACATACATTAAACCATTATTTCATCACATCTCGTGTGGATCAAACGTCTGATGGCAAACAAAATAACCTGTCGCTTATTTCATGGCTCAACCGCGGAATATGCAATGTGCCCTATTTGGACAGGGTAACCCTTCTACGATTAGAAAACCGATTTTTGTTCCACAGCTTCCGTACGGTAATTAGTACACTCTCAGTAACTGGTCAAGTTCCAATTCATCGAATACATGTGAATAATTGAGTTACAATTCTCTAGAAAAATGTTCGCACCACCCCACCTAGTAGTACCTTTGCTGCAACCGGCAGTAGGGTCGGCTGAGCGTTGTAAACATTTCGACATTCTATAGTTTTTTCCCAGCTTGTAGCCATGCTTGCGAGTGGAAGCAGCGAGAACTTTAATGGAAGTATGGTGAGCATATTTTACCTCTGAAGTCAATTTATGGAGCTCTGGGCTTCTATGTTATACAATGTATCGAATAGTTGTACCTGTGTTTATTTGAGTCCAAATATTAGAACTGTAATTATTGTTATCAGGTTTCCGGTTTTGTGCTCGAATGGTTCTGAGTTATATTGACTAGCCTGCTCTGACGAAGTAACCAATAGATGATAAATCTAGAGAATTCATCTCACTAATTTGAAATATTGAAATACCGTGCTTTAAAAAGCCTGTATATATTTTATTTTAAACTGTTTTTTTTATTAGGAATTCATATTGTTATCATCCCAAAAGTATTGTGAACCAGTGAAAATTGCACAATGAGAATGTAACGCTAGTTCAAAGCACCATTCATCTGGTTCATTTTGCAACTTTATTGGCTCGATCAATCACGGAATGCAACTACGGGCGGTCTACCTAAGCTAAGGAATTCATATTGTTATCATTCCGTTATTTTATTCCGTTCGAGTGAAATAAATGCAAAGCCAAATGATAAATCCTCGAAATTATTTTGAAGTCTAGGAGCTAAACCAGCTCATGAACATCAAGCTAATTCAATAATAATGGACAAAGACAATGTTGGTAATAATAATAAAATCATGTTAGAGCATTCATGCGAAAATATTAAGTCAAGATGATCACGCCCAGGTTAGCTGTAAGTAATAATTCTGGCAACTCAGTGTAAGAGACTGGCAGGTATATCCTGTGCTCTGTGTTTTTTCATTATTTCCATAGTGTTACTTCATTATTTTTATATGAAGAAAAGGATCAGTAACCGTAAATAGTTTATGTCTATGTCAAATATGCGGTTTAAAAGTGAAAATTTTGATATGGAAGATAAAGCCCCCTGTAGCCTACCGTATTTTATCAGCTTGCATGTTGGTATGCTTGGCACCCCTCAAGGTTCATTCACCTGAACTACACTCTTCAGTTTTCCATTAAGTACTGAACACAGGATCCTACGCACGGCAGCCTCCTTCATCGATCAGCACTCATGGCTATAGAGCACCAGCAAATTTCGCAAATTTCGTGTAGACATGCATACTGTGAGTCCTTAGCTGGCTACGTTAACCGTGAAGGTCTTGTTTGAGGCTGCTAATCGACTCTTCTCGTCGCTAATATCATTGCCACACGTTACTAGATTGCCAACGTAAGGTCAGTTTTCCCCTAATGTTCCATTGGCCGCAGTACAAAGAAGTCCCAGAGAGTCGATTTAAAAAAAAGTGATTTGTCTTGTTACTTGTAAATAAATTATATATATTATATATAATTATATATATATATATATATATATATATATATATATATATATATATATATATATATATATATATATATATATATATATATATATATATATATATATATATATATATATATATATATATATATATATATATATATATATATATATATATATATATATATATATATATATAAAAATATATTATCATAAGATCAATCGAACCTTCCTCATTTTCGTGAAATCATTTAACTATTCAAAATGGTCGTGTAATTATTCCATGCGAAACGTCGCTTTTTCCGTCTTCACTTTACTGATGTGACACTCATAATAACCCAAATTTCACGCCAGATTTCACTTTCGACGTTTTTCTCACTTACGTGAGTCCCGTAATAGCACTTTATTCATTTCACTCTGATTTCACCGTGAAGTGACTCTCGTACACGCAAAAGTTCAAGCTTTAATCATTCAATGTGTCCTTTCAATTCGCACAGAATTTGCTCTGACTTCGCACAACCAATGCGTGATACACATAACGCAAACGTTGTACAAGGAATACAATGACAGAGATCAAAATCAGAATATGTATCATATACACAAAACTCGTAATGTCTCGGTAAACTTCGGCTTCGGGCGAACGATCAGTTTCGAGGCGCTCAAAAAACCGTTCTTTACTTTCGCGAGCCGGTGCGTATCAACGGCTCGTGCATCCCTAAAAAACATCAGCAACCGAAACAGCCAATAGCGAGCCTTGTTGCCGCAGAAGTTATTGACGCTGGTGCCAGTAACGCAGATCCGAACGCATGTGAATAAAACCAGAGTCATAAATAAATGCAAAATGTTTTGGACAAATCTAATGTTTTTGTTTATTGTTAATGATTGAATGATGTTTTCAAATTACCTGATTTATGAAAGTGAATCGATCAGATGATAATTTCTTCAATTTAGTCAGTACCCAACTTATCAGTATTGCTTGTTGGTTGCACTGCTTTAACGATGCCAGCCTACTGAACATCGGTTGATGCTTTATAAGTGTAGTGGTTAGGAGCTACGCAATACATTCAAAATACGCTAGAGCATCAAATGCGTTATGCCCAACGCACATGCGTTGTACTGGTTCCAAATTTAATCAGTAAATGCGCTAATTTCGCTCATAAATGATCTGGTTACGCACACTCCAACTTTTGCGTGTAATAAGCAGCAATGTCATCCGCAAAACCAAGAGAGTTCAAGATAACACTGATCAACACAGGTGCACTCCAAAAGCCCAAACCGAAAATAATTAAAGATTATAGCTATTCAACCATTTCTGTGATATTTGGTGTCCCTAGCCACTAACTGTTTTCAGAGACCTAAATGAGTTTTCTCGTAAACATAACGTTGAAGCGACGATTCCGGTGAGCAAGTAGCACTCGTCCGTTAGGAGGCTGTCCAAGCTCCTGCACATATCGGCCCGCGGCACGTAGCTTTTATGGGAGCTGTCCAGCTTCTCGTAGAACTTCCGAGTGTCGTTAGCTTGGTACAGCTCGTTCATTTTGGCTGTTCCGTGCCCGTCGGTATCGTTTCACGTTTACTCTCGTACGGTGTTGCAGTTTTCTTGCCCATGCTGCGTTCTTCTCCTCAACTAACTGTTCGCATTCGCCGTCAAACCAGTCATTTATATGATACGGAACCCTTGTATCTAGTAGCGCTACAGCAGTGCTTCCAATAGCAGATCGGATGCTCCTCCAGCCATCTTCAAGAGTAGCTGCGCTGCGTGTCCATGGGTAACGCTGTCTTCAGCTGCTGCGCGTTTTCCTGTGCAACCCCGGCGTCCCGCATTTGCTCAATATTTGGTCGCGGCGACTTCGGCGGGTGTTTTTTTGTAAGATTTGGACCACTGCGACTTCGGCGGGTGTTTTTCCAAAGATTTGAACCACTGTGACCATTTCTCCCGTCGCGGGTAGCTATCGTAGACCTGCTCCAGCTGCGCGTATAACGTTTCTCCAACTCCCTGTCTCGCTCTTCCCCAACTCCCTGTCTCGCCGGAGGACCATCGTCTTTGCTCTGTTTAGAGTCCCACGCTGACACCAGGACGTTGATTAGCCGCTTCTCACATGAAGATCACACGCTGTTTTAAGCCGTACCATCTTGGTGAACAGATGTTCGGGTTGGTGAAGCTTTTCCTCTATCAGCGAAGTATGGTTTGCGCGCCAATGATTACATCGCACCTACTCACTTAGCTATTGTCGGATGACAATATTACCCAGGTAACACCAACCAGCTGTGTTCATGTTTCAACTGGCAGTCTAGTGTAATTATATGACTCGTAGAGGTATGAGATTGGAACTTGTGAGGGCTGGAGCTTTGGAGCTGGAGCCAATTTAAGCCCTTCTGTTAAGAGACTTTTTTCGGCTGCTCTAACCTCCCAATGCGTCCCCCGTCTTTGGTGTGTCACACAATTTGCTGCCATCATGCGAACACGAGCTGAAACAACTAATCCTATCCAACATGTGCATTTTTGCGTCCCCAGTGACGATATTTATATCATGTTTTGGGTACTCTCCGCATGTCTTATCGAAGAGATCTTTCAAATGATCTCCTCTTTCAAATGATCGGGTTTGTCGCTTGTCGGTGCGTATGCGTTAGACTGTAATTGAAGAATCTGTCCTTGATTCTCAACACGCATAAGCTGTCCCAGATGGGGCTCCAACCTTCAACTAATGACACACTTGATCGGTGTTCATTACATGAAACCGACGCTTCGTTCGCCTCTGTTGACGCCATTACAGTAGATGTGGCAATTGAAAGTAGTTCCCGTGGTAAGCTTTACCCGCAGTATCGTTCCCACGGTAGGTAGAATGTCTGAGCTAACGATCTCTTGGCTTCGACGATCGCATTCTTGCGACTTCCACGTTCACATTTCGCAGTTCTCTGGTCAAAATGCTCAGGCGTGCTGATTCGAGTATATTTCTGATATTCCAAAATCGTTGGATTTTTCAATTATTGTCTCTTTTTGTTCGTCTGGGTCGTACCGACTGTTTCGATTTTTTTTACGTCTGATTTTGTTTATCTCCCGTTTATTTTCCGTCGGTCTAGTTCCGCCACTGTTGTTGTGCCAATCACTGACGCCCGGAGAGGCGACTCCATCCAGGATCCTAACTTACGACTCGTTTGCTAACGGACCGGCTCCAACGGCTTTACGTTCTCATGCGATGGAAGGTGCGATCCCAGAGATTTTTCGACTCAGAAAATCTCCTGGTGTCGACTAGGATTAAATCTAGACTAGTTGGGTTAGTTGTGAGTGGATCACGCCACCCCACAACCATCGACACCTATGTCGGCGTTGGGATTCGAACCCAGGCCACCAGCGTGGTTGGCGGAGATGTTACCAACTGCGCTAGGCCCCCACTCATTTATGTCTGAATTGTTCGTTGTGGAGTACTTTTAGCACCTGTCCGCCCGAATCAGACGCAGTTATACGCTGCCCAATATGGAAAACAGATGATTACAGACATTCTTCTAAGTTAGCACGCGACCCTGATTCCCACCGAGGTTGGGGTCCGATATTTATTAAGGTCGCAGGTTAAGATAGGGACGTTCTCGCTAGAGGTAATAGTTTTTTTCTTGTATGCCTGAAAGGCATTAGGCAAAAGTGTCACTGCGACACGAATGTTTGTCTTTTGTGGTGAGGTGATAGTTTCTAGCAGAGCCTTGATTTACACTACAGTCAAAAATTGCTAACCAACCTGCATTTTCGACTCAATGGGTAAATTGGGTTACGAACGCAGGTGCTCTGCCGAGCAAAAGGTTTGGAAAACCCTGTTCTAATGCATTTACAATGTTGGGCGTTGCTGAATTTCTGCTGAAAGTTATTGAATTAGATATTTTCACATTTAATTCCAATAAACTTTTCTTACACCAGATGTAGAATGTGTGGATTTTTTTCTGAAATATATTACAGCTTCATGTCGTTGACATATATTTTAATTTCAATTTTAATTTTTTGCTGTTTGATAGGTAGTTTCAACATGGTTCCCATCATCTATTGCAATGAGTAGCGGCGTTTGAAAAAAACGGTGTTGTTTGTCTATTATACGATTTTTAATTTTAAGAAATATTTTTTCGTTGACAATTGCTTTTTGAAATGTATCACCGAATTTCAATTCGGTTGTAATGCAGTGGATTTGACGTTCCAAGTTTGTGCTATTATTTTGTACCCCGATAAAAAAGCGTCCTTATGTTGAATATTATTCAATAAAAAACAGGTTAGTGAAGCCTTTAACATCCAGGCTACTTGTGAAGGCGGAACGTTACCACCTGGCTATTTTTTCTTTCAATCATTGCGTAGACGACGACGTGTCTCATATGTAAATGTGAGCACTTGTTATAAAAACACAGCAACGCAATGCACGCCACTGAGAAATGCTTGCCTATTTCAATTTATTGAAACCATTTCCCGCTGTCTGACTATTCTTTGAATTCGTGCATGGCAATTGAATTAAATCATTTTCCAGCGGGTATAAATAAACTACGGTACGTGCGCGGTCAGCTCGCAGGATTGCTCTTGTTTCTGTTGTTTTCAATCAGTGCTTCAAGAATCGCAATGATTTACATTTTCGAAGATATTTCGTTGCTCTATTGAAAATGAATAATCGCTCGACCGTTGTGTTTCGCCGCCAGCTGATAATATGTTTCGCTAAACCCCATCAGGCTATAAATAATTGCAAGAGCGTTGATTCCGTAAGTATAAGACGTGTGTGTATTTCACTCTCCAGCACCGGGTATACAATGGGGAGTCAAAATAGCTATTCCCTTTTTGCTATCATCATGTTCGCCAAATGGCCAATGATGAACGTTAGATAAATTATAATGAGCTCTGCATTCGTTTCAAGTGTTGTTGTTACTTTCGCCACGTTTGAAATCTGAACGGTGGCTGGAGAGAACAATCAGTTTAGCTCTATCAAAATTCTATCTATTTTAGTTATGGTGACTTGGAGATGTGCTGGATTGATCAGTTAAAATTTTGTTTTCATGAGAATAAGAAATAATGAAGTTTTCCAGTGCAAGCATAATGGTTCTTGATAAAATGCTTCAAACATAAAGAATCTCTGAATATTAAATACGCAGAATAGTGCAACTTTATATCAAAGTGAAATTATGAGTCATATGCTAAATTGATAATAAATTTGGGTTAGGTTTCTTTTCGCAGTTATGCACATGCTTCTGTCTACTATGTTTAAGCCGACACACAATGCCAGTGAGTTTTGCGAAAAATATTTTCAAACGAGCTCTACATTTTATTGACACTCAAAATAAATCTGCACATAGCGTTCATTACCTTCGAGTCGCATTGCTTTACTGTTAATTAATACGATGGGCATTGTATCGCATGTTATGCAGAAGGTTAGATGTACACTAAAGCGAAAAAAATCATCATTTTGCAAGAAATATATCGTACGCAGTGTTTTTTCTCTCTTGCAAATGCCGTTGTCTACGTCTGACGTCTATCGTATTGAAATCATCGGGCAACGAGGAAGTGATAAATCAACACTAAATCACTGCGCGCGCCTTGGTGATGGAGTACTTTATGCAGAAATTGAAAATGAAAAGAAATGGAGACACCACATCACAAGCACCAGGCTCGGTTCGATCGTCTTTATGCTTGGCCTAGCGAGTTAATTGAAACATATACACTTTACTTTGCCGACTGTTTGCGGCGGTCGGTCTTGGGAGAAAGTCAATCTTACTGCAAACCAATTGCCAATTGCCAAAGAGCCAAATATTTGCCGTATCGACATCCTCTAGAGTAATTCAAATCTAACCTTAAGCCACTAATGATTTATTGTTGTCACCATATGAATGAAAGTGTTTTAAATTGCTTCTATGATAAGCTATCGGCAGTTTATTGGAAGCATTCAGATGAAAGCGATTTAAAATGGGTGTTTTGTAAGTTAACATTCAGTAAAAGACTACCATGAGATGATGAATACAACAGGTTTTGCCTCTATGGAAGGCTTTTCAATAGAATGTATTGTGCATCACGTTTTGTGCTACTTTAATGATGGTAAATCGAAAGCAATGCTCATTTGCGAATTTATGCTTTGCAAAATAAAACTTGTATTACTTTTATTTATCACTACTATGCTGTGCACAATGTTTATTGCTCGATCTTAAATCAAGTGAATGATGATATTTTTCTGAACAGTTAGATGAAAAATCCATTTTTGTCGATTTCTTGCACAGTCGGGCTGAGGTTAAGTTTGGTCAATTTGTCCTAAAATATAAAATATTACAAAAATTGTACAAAATTCATCGTAACTAGGATTTTAATTTTAAATATGTTCGGTATTTTAACATATCATTTTTTCTACGGTTGCATTGGCATTTTGGTAGATATGTTATTTGTTCATGCTTAGGTTCTATCTAACCATTGTTCCACGAACGATTTTGGGACAAATTTCCGAACTCTACCCGGTCCGATGTTAATCACTAATTCACTAATTACATACAGCCGCTGCTGACTTGTTTGACCAACATCGTACCTTGAGATCAGCTCGGAGGTTCACACAATACATAAAGACATATTAGTGAGAAATGTACCAGGTCAGAAGCTCTGCGGAAAACAATAAATTATTTCCGTTTGATTCCATCGATACATTTTTTTTGAAAAATTACTTTTTATTTGCAGTACCTCATATTCTCAAAGATTAATTATTAAATAACATTGTCAGGAATCAGTAACATTCTTTCTTTTCTTGCTTTTAATCAATCGTTGCTCGATAAAACAATTACCAGTATTATGGTTGTAAGTCATGTTACAACCTGCTCCAAAAAATTGCTGTGACGCACTATTGTAAAAACCAGTACCGTGATCCATGCAGTGGAAGAAAGTGCTTCCATCTGGCTATTTTATCGTTTCGGTAGTGTTTGTATTTCTTTCGTGAAATCGCTTGAACCGCTCAATACTAATGGCCTGAATCAAAACAAATCTCTATGACTTAATCGGCGAATTTGCATTTCACGGTTGTGTAATTCGATTATGGATACAAACCTCAGTCTTATATATGAGGAGATGAAGACAAATGTATCGTAAGCACGATTGGTTTTTTTTTCTTAAACCAGATGATGATTCATTATTTGCTGACGATCAATGTTCTGTTGCTTGTATATATGTACTATTGGTTAAAACGTCACAAACGAAAAATCGGATGAACAAGACCCTAAACTATGTCGCGTGTATATGTTGAGCCGCACGGTGACCAGGTCGAAAATCGATATGCCCCGAAGGCCTATTTTACAAATTAACGTGGATGTTGTACGTGACGTTAACATGTGCCTCTTGGAAGGCGAAACTACTTCAGCAAGCGAAATACGCTTTTCTGAACCGCCGCCTTTTTGGTTATGTTTACAAACCAATTCGCTGATGGAGAAGAAGACGTTTATTGATCCCGACAGTTGTATCTATACTTTCTCTCGTTTGTAAGCGTATACGATATATCTTATTTTTTGCTCACACACCTAAATATACAGTACGATTGCATAATAGCCGAACCAGACGAAAACTATGATAGGTCAGTCAGTTTCTGTCCGAAATCGAAGTCATGCAAGCAGCATAGGCCGGTTTTTTTACCCTCTTTTGCGAATTGAAAGCGAATTTGGGTGCGCGCTGTACATGCTTTTTCGAATAAATAGTGATTAGCTAATTTTTTTGTTATTCAATCTCTTTTTTTTTGTTTGTGTGGGGCGGATAACAGCTTTTAATGCTGCTAAGAATCAGCTTTGTGCAGATTTTTCGGGAATTAAAATGTTTGCGCGAGAATTGTGTAAATGTATTTACAATAATCTGACTTCCCGGAAGTTTTTAGAGACTTTTTCTTTTAGTTTGTTTGTTTCAAGTAGGGAACAACTCTATAAATCGCTATAAACCACGAACTGCGGTGCTTGAGCAACGATTTCTCTCTAAAAATACATCGGAAGCCCGAGATGAGATCCAAATTGATAGGAATATTATTTGTATTATTTTGTGAAATTAGGCCAGGTCACATTGGGCATTAAACGTTTATTGTTAGTAGTATCCGTATTTTCGTGGAAAACTAGAAATAATAAAAATGGTGGAAAATACTTTTGAAATAACTAAATTGGTTTAGTCAGCTCATTTCAAGATGGCTTGACAAAGTATTTATTTTAAATTTTCTTAGCACCAATATTTAGTGGTTAATTTGTGGTTTCGAAATCCAATTTGTGGTAATTTGTGGTTGAGTAATTTCTGAGAAATTTTCAGAAAACTGAGTCAAGCCATATCTGAAAATGATTTCGCTTCAAATGAATCGGACAACGATGATATATACATCAATCGAAAGCTTTTAATTTATGGTTCACGAAAATGTAGTTTTTGTAGGCATAGTTCATATTAAAATTATTAAAAAACTATTATTCAAATTTTTGAACATTGTTTACCGCTTGTTGTCAACTCTGACCGTACGCGGCGCTGGATGAGCACCTGCCGATGTTAGTGCTAGTGGGTTATCTAGAACATATCGACAGTCGTTCATATACACTAAGGTCGTTTTTTACGCGGGGGATGCGTTCCAACTTTGTATGGGCCCGCGTAAAAAACGACTTTTTTGAGTTGCAAATATAACAAAGAAAACCGTTCTAAAACGTTCAAACCTCGTTTGAATATGATAGTGGTCAATCTAGAGACCAAAATTCAATATTTTAAATTTTGAGCATTTACACCAAAAATTGTGATTTTTTTAAAAAACTGGTATATGATCACTCGTGGCCTAAAACGAAAAACGTGATTGAAATGAGGTCGATATCTTGTACCGTTTTTGAGTAATGGAGGAAAGCAACCCGCGTAAAAAAAAACGCGTAAAAAGCGACCTTACTGTATACGACATACAGTTGTCGCTGCCGTTGAAAGCTTTTTTGTTTTATTATTCAGGGGGTAGTTGTAGTAGCATATTCCTGAGACGAAGTTTAATTCTAGCCAGAACTCACACCATTGGGCATTTACCATGCGTTTCAACCGTTCCCTACAGTTCTAAGGCATATTCCCAACCTTCAGGCATCATTCAGGGTTTCTAAAACACCCAACAGTCGAATACAGTTGCGTAGTTGGTCACCAAAATATTATTACATTTATCGAAACAAAAAATTGTTCTTTATTATTATCAGGCTTTGATTTATTCCAAGATTTAAAACGTATGTGCTAATAGATTTTAACATATAACAGATTTTGTATGAGAAAGACCAGATCACACCCCTAGGTGTATTAATTTGGGTTTTTTATTTCAAACAATCGGTAAATGGCAAAACTACATTTCCGGAAATGATTCGACCGAAGATCGAGAAAATTACGCTCGCATGTCTACGTAAAACTTCACTTATTTTGAGGAAATTCACGTAAAACACACGGAGGCTTGTCAACTACAAATATCTGCTAATTGATCAACATTTGCATTTCGCAGCAAATCTGCACATATAGCATCCCTGCTGTTTACATACTGTTTCACCTAGAAATACTCAGAGGAAGAGATTCGCGGCGAAAAAAATCGCCAATTCGGCAACTGGATTTCATATGTCAGAGGGGCCAGATCTTTTCTCAAAGCGCAATGTTGACTAACATTCGACTTGTATAATCGGTGGTGACGGTGAAAGTCCTTAAGAATAGTGAAGTGCTTCACAAAAACTGTTAAGGTGATATATTTTATGTTTATGTTTAATTTTAAACACCTTCACTTATTTTGTTACCTATACACAAGGTTTTTTGAACTCCGGGTAAAAATCACTCACAGCATTCTTAATTCATTCATTGGCAATAGAACAAAAAATCGTATAGAAATAAACACGTTCTTTTTTGTATCTGACTGCAATACCTCTCAATGTGGTGCTAACTTTCTTGTTCGTTTGGCTCCAATTTAGACGGTTCGTTCTGCTCACCGCATATCTCTCCCTCTGAGTATCTCTAGTTTCACCATACTCATCGCTACATGAAAGCTTTCTGAGAAAAAATCATCTTGATGGTCTACCAGCGCCGCGTACGGTCGGTGTTGACAACAAGAAGTAAACAATGTTCAAAAATTTAAATAATAGTTTTTTAATTATTTTATTATGAAGTATGCCTACAAAAACTACATTTTCGTGAACCACAAATTAAGAGCTTTCGATTGATGTATATATCATCGTTGTCCGATTTCGTTCATTTGAAGCGAAATCATTTTCAGAGATGGCTTGACTCAGTTTTCTGAAAATTTCTCAGAAATTACTCAACCACAAATTACCACAAATTGGATTTCGAAACCACAAATTAACCACTAAATATTGGTGCTAAAAGAATTAAAAAAAAAACTTTGTCAAGCCATCTTGAAATGAGCGTTTAGTCACATTCTCTAAGCATCTTGTCTGAATAAAAAACAAAACATGGAACCTGATCTGCTAACATAGATCTTCGATATAGTTTGCAAAAATTGCTTATCTAATAAAATATTGTAAATAAGCAATTGATAAAAAAATGTAACAAGTATTTTTCAGCTACACAATGACAGTCTGCCACGGTGGAGGTGTTGACAATAGTAATAACAATAATAACAGGAAAGCGGTAATGCAAAAACTCACTGAAACGTAACGCAATTAGCTTCTTGATCGCAATTCTGCACTACTGCCGTGTAGCAGAGGCAAAAAAAGGGCTGAAGCACGTCATTACTGTTTGTGCTGTGAATGATACGATCGCAAATCATGGAATTCCATGACTGTGGGATACGGGGAACGGTGTATTGCGACTCGGTGATAGTTTAGAAGTAGCGGAAAATGTGTCAAATAAAGGGCAAACGTTTTTCTGATGCGAACGTCACAGTGGGCACCAGTCGAGAATATTCTATACCTTTGAATATACATTCTCAATTAAAAAAAGATATCAAACAGTGCCACAGCGGAAAGCAAGGAAAATGTGTTGTTTCTAAACATAGATATACAAAAAAATAGTACTTTAGAATAATGGTAATCATATTTATTCGAAACTCAATATAAAACTCAACTGAAAAACTGTATTGTTCTGAAGCACCTCAGAAGTGTTACGTCCATTCAATCTGTGCTCGGGCATAGTGTGAGTGCGAGTATTCATTACACATTGGAATTGGAAGCAAATAGAAATTCGGAAATTGAAAAAATAGGTCAATGTTTGCACCATTTCATAGGCCATTTGCCAGTATGATTGAAGTCAGCAGAACAGTTAAGAACCCAAGCAAATGTTATTCAGAAACTGTGTTGAAAGATGTAAGAAGATGGAGTGAGTAAATTCTAGCATTCATAGTGATCTTACCTCAGCACACATCCAGTTAACAAGTTTCTCAACTAAATTCAAAATGAAATAATGGATGTAGTAAGTAATGTTTGGATTATCTTTTGCCTTTGGGGGAAACATGATTGTTCGAATTCGCATACAAAATACACATAATTTGTTAATATTATACTGAAAGCAATATGTATTGTTATAATAACTGATGCATTCTAATTTAAATATAGTCATAAGAACGCAAAAGTTTAATAAAATATAATATTGTAAGACACACATGAGCAACTCAAAGCTAAATGTTGCAATCGGTATAGAGCGTTTCCATGTGCAATGATCTGGAAATTTCTTGAAAATTTTACCGACCATTTTTGATTTGAATGAATTTTTGCACACGTGTTTGGCTAAGCAAACTGAGTATTTTTCACAGATGAAGGAATTTTTCAGACTCAAGACTAATTTCCTAAAAGGTCGCATACATTTTTGTTCAAAGCATTAGAGCTGAAAACAATTGCACAGTGGGGAATCGCTGGCCATCGACCGAAAGTTAAAAATGATAATTTCCTTTCAATTATATTTTTCATGTAGTTGTATACTATTAAAGTGTCATAATCTAAATTTTTAGAAAATTACGACAAAATTTGAATTCTCTATGATTTTCCAAAGCGTACTGAGTCAGCGTTTTTCAACAAATCCTTATCATTGGATAATGTAAAATCTCATCGTAGTACTCAAAAAAGAAGTAGCTGGAATAGAAAATACGTGTTTTTGCATAGCACAGCGTTTATAGTTTAAAGGTTTGGCACTATTGGCCCTAGTTTCGAAAGATAGCTTGAGAAAAAATGCTTTTAAATGCATTAGGTCCGACCTGCGCAGAGTACCTTTTTTCGAAAATAAACAACGAGTGTTTAGTATATATCAGATTTTAAAATTGTAAATTGGAATTGCATTCTGCAACAGATTTGAACGGTGGTGTAATGGGAAACATTTACCTACAGTTTATAGCAAATTCACTAGATGACACGAGCATGGTTTCGTAAAAATATATTTTAACAGTGAATATTTATTTATTTATTTAATTACAAAACTTCTTTCTACAACTTTGTCGAAAACATCACAGCAATCAAACAAAGTATTCTAGCCGGACGTTTTTTTATTTAACCATTCTAAATTTTTATTATTTTAAGTTGAAACAATAATCATTGTTGTTAACATTTTGGAGTTTTTATAAACTTTGAAACAGAAAGTGCTTTCAAATTTTTTTATAGAGTATATTTTCTTCAGGTGGACAAAACTACGATCTGCAACTCTGCCGAAGATTAAAAAAAACTGTTTTGGTTCTAGCAGGGCTGGTAGCAGGTCTCTTTTTAGAGACTCTTTGCATTTCTCGCTTAAATTATCAGACCATGTTGGAATGAGTATCTGTTGTGCTACAGGAAATGACATCACAAATAGGGACGGCCGACACAATTCAAGAAAATATCCTGAAAAAGAAAGACTCTCACCCCAAGCTATTTTTCCGAAGCGACCAAAAAAGTAGTTGCTAGCTGGCTAGAAGTGCGTCGCTTTTATGATGCAAAAGCAAATCCCAAGTACATTCTGTTTCGGAATTTGACCTTCTGTTTTTATTTGACACAGATTTCGCAGCCCACCGTTATATTATACGGGACAATTGCTGGGCTAGCATTACGACACTAAAGGTCTCTCTCCCGAATGTACCTAGAGACCATCTGGGAGCCTTTTATGATGCAATTCTGAAAAAAATTAAACATTCACATAATTTGGAAGTGCAGTAGTAAACATGCGACAAAAGTAATAATTTACAGGGTGGCCACTCTCTTCAGCTCCATTTATAGAACCACTGAAGAAATGTCAACCTCAAAACCTGTAAGCCAATTGGTTTGGTTTTTTCTTTTCTGAAAAGCTGGATGTTTTTTTTTTTTTCTTCACATAACATTTATTTGACACGGCACAAATACAATTTAATGTTTAACGGCGCCAATTATATCTGATGACTTAAAAACTAAAGCAAATTTTTTATCCTCGCTGCCGACTACGAGCTGAAATTAAGTCTAACTTAAAACTAGCATGGGATTTCCAATCAGTGTTTTGTTGTTCAATGGTCGTCTGATAATCGTCGAATGGCATGTATGGATTCGTTCTGCTGAGCCACGATGTCGTGAGTTGGGACAGAGGCTCGTAGTCCTTGGGTCCTGGTTCTATTGTGCGGGGTCTGGTTGCTGGTTTTGTGCTTAAGGTTCAAACGTGTTCTTGTCGTTTTGTTGGGTGTAGACGGAGGGGAACGGGACTAGACTGGGGCGTGGATGGATTTCAGGAAAACGTATATAAGGGACATGTAGGATAGGTCACGGCTCGCCAAGACATCACGAACAGGAACAGCCGGCTGTCTACCCTCGGCCTGCAGGGAAGCTATTAATTTAGACCTGGCGTCACGGTGTACAGGGCATGACCAAACCACATGCTCTATGTCGTGATAACCTTCACCACAGGCACAGATACCACTTTCCCCGAGCCCAACACGACGGAGGAGCGCGTCAAATCTATAGTGATTGGACATAAGCCGGGACATCACGCAAATGAAATCCCGACCTACATCCAACCCCTTGAACCACGGGTTCGTCGATACTTTGGGGATTATGGAATGTAACCACCTTCCCAATTCCCCTCTGGTCCAAGCATTTTGCCAACTGATGATCGTATTCTGACGTACAAGTGCGAAAAATTCATTAAAGGCAATTGGTCTTTCATAAATATCACCGTTTGTTGCGCCCACCTTAGCCAAAGAGTCCGCTTTCTCATTACCCGGTATCGAGCAGTGAGAAGGGACCCACGCTAAGGTAATCTGAGTAGATTTTTCGGATAAAGCACTCAGATGTTCCCGTATTTTCCCCAGGAAATACGGAGAGTGCTTAACATCTTTCATCGATCGGAGAGCCTCAATGGAACTGAGACTGTCCGTAAAGATGAAATAATGGTCCGTGGGCATTTTTTCGATAATCCCTAGGGTGTACTGAATTGCAGCTAATTCTGCGACGTAAACAGAAGCAGGATTATCGAGCTTATGGGAGACGGTTAAATTGTTATTGAAGATACCGAAGCCAGTGGACCCATCAAGAAGTGATCCGTCAGTGTAGTACATATTGTCGCAGTTGATGTTTCGATATTTATTGGAAAAAATTTTAGGGATCTGCTGCACGCGTAAATGATCCGGGATTCCACGAGTTTCTTCTATCATGGATGTATCGAAAAACACAGTAGAATCAGAAGTATTTGATAAGTCGACACGATTTGGAATATTCGAATTTTCAATCACGGGACGGTTCAAGACCTCACATTTGATAAGAATACGAGAAGACAGGCTCCAGAAGCGGTTTTTCAATGGTAGTACTCCAGCTAAAACCTCCAAACTCATCGTATGGGTCGACTGCATGCAACCTAAGGCGATACGCAAACAACGATATTGTATTCGCTCCAGTTTGATCAAATGTGTGTTTGCTGCGGAGCGGAAGCAGAAACACCCGTATTCAATAACAGACAATATCGTTGTTTGGTAAAGCCTTATAAGGTCTCCTGGATGGGCTCCCCACCATTGTCCGGTTATTGTACGAAGAAAATTCACTCTTTGTTGACATTTTTTCATCAGATACCTCACGTGACAACCCCAGGTGCCTTTAGAGTCGAACCAGACACCAAGATATTTGTGTACCAAAACCTGAGAAATCGTTTTACCCATTAATTGTGTTTGAAGCTGAGCAGGTTCATGCTTCCTAGAAAAAACTACTATCTCAGTCTTCTCCGGAGAGAATTCGATACCTAGCTGTAAAGCCCAAGCAGACAAATTGTCCAAGGTATCTTGCAATGGTCCTTGCAAATCGGCAGCTTTGGCTCCTGTAACAGAGATTACACTGTCGTCTGCAAGTTGTCTTATCGTGCATGAATTTGCCAGACATTCGTCGATATCATTTACATAAAAGTTGTAAAGAAGGGGGCTTAAACATGAGCCCTGGGGAAGACCCATGTAGCTAATGCGAAAAGTTGCCAAATCGCCATGCGTAAAATGCATGTGCTTTTCGGACAACAAATTGTGCAAAAAATTGTTCAAAATTGGAGAAAATCCTTGTCGGTGAAGTTTACCCGAAAGAATGTCAATAGAAACGGAATCAAAAGCCCCCTTAATGTCCAAGAACGCAGACGCCATTTGTTCTTTACGAGCATACGCCAGCTGAATATCTGTTGAAAGCAACGCAAGACAATCATTCGTCCCTTTGGCACGGCGGAAGCCAAATTGAGTTTCTGATAGTAGACCATTTGATTCGACCCAGTGGTCTAAACGACGGAGTATCATTTTTTCCATCAATTTCCGGATACAGGATAGCATTGCAATCGGCCTATAAGAGTTGTGATTAGAAGCTGGTTTCCCTGGTTTTTGGATGGCGATCACCTTCACTTGCCTCCAATCCTGCGGTACAATGTTTTGCTCCAGGAACTTATTGAACAAGTTCAACAAGCGCCTCTTGGCATTGCCGGGTAGATTCTTCAACAAGTTGAATTTGATTCTATCTAATCCAGGCGCGTTATTGTTACAGGACAGGAGGGCAACTGAAAGTTCTGCCATCGTAAAAGGTGATTCTATCGCGTCGTGGCCCGGAGACGCATCGCGAACAATATTTTGCTCAGGAACAGAGTCCGGACATACTTTCCTGGCAAAATCAAATATCCACTTACTTGAAGACTCCTCGCTTTCGTTGACCGTTACGCGATTCCGCATTCTTCGGGCTGTGTTCCAAAGAGTGCTCATCGATGTCTCCCTCGACGTCTCGTTCACGAACCGACGCCAATATCCACGTTTCTTTGCTTTAGCCAAGCTTTTAAGCTTGGTATCAAGCTCCGAATACCGTAAATAGTCGCCAGGTATACCTCCCGTCTGGTAGACCTTAAACGCGTCGGATCTTTGCGTGTAGACATCGGAGCACTCTTGGTCCCACCACGGAGTGGGAGGCCGTTCTTTGATCGTTACGCCGGGATATTTCTTCGTTTGGGCTTGCAACGCGGCGTCGAGAATCAAGCCCGCGAGGAGGTTGTATTCTTCAAGTGGTGAATGATGTTGAATCGACTCGACCGCTTTTGAAATCATTTCCTCGTATAACTTCCAATCGACATTTCGTGTGAGGTCATACGGAATGTCAATTGGTCGCATGCGAGTTGACCCGTTAGTAATTGAAATAAGAATAGGCAGATGGTCGCTACCGTGAGGATCGAGGATTACCTTCCATGTGCAATCCAACCGTAGCGACGTCGAACATAAGGATAGATCCAAAGCGCTTGGGCGCGCTGGAGGTTTCGGGATACGTGTCATTTCACCGTTGTTTAAAATAGTCATGTCGAAGTCATCGCAAAGGTTATAGATTAAAGAGGAGCGGTTATCATTGTATGGGGAACCCCAAGCCACGCCATGAGAGTTGAAGTCTCCCAAAATCAAACGTGGCGAGGGAAGAAGTTCTATTAAATCAAAGAGCAGCCGTTGCCCAACCTGTGCTCTGGGGGGAATATATATTGAGGCAATACAAAGCTCTTTACCTTGTATTGTCATTTGACATGCGACAACTTCGATGCCTGGAATCGAGGGGAGGTTAATACGATAGAAAGAATAGCACTTTTTAATCCCTAAAAGTACTCCTCCATATGGGGTGTCTCGATCAAGGCGAATAATATTAAAATCATGGAAGTTGAGATCAATATTTGAAGTAAGCCAAGTTTCACAAAGGGAAAATGCATCGCATTTGTTTTTATTTATCAAAACTTTAAACGAATCAATTTTTGGTAAAATACTTCTACAATTCCACTGTAAGACAGAGATAGAATCCTTCATATACGCAGTTGAATTAGGCATCGAAGGATACAATCGCTGCAAGGAGAGGCCATTGGGCAGTCAACTGCTTCAAAAATGATCTAACTGTTGGGAGGAATGCTGTAAGAAAAATTTTAATTGGATCGGGTACATTGAAAGTTTCAAAAATCCAGTCCACAATGTCAGAAAATTTCACTAATCCAGAGTTTGTTTCATCAACTGGGAGTGTAAAAGGAGCAACTGGGGTTTTAGATGTTCCTGGCAGTGCTGGGAACTCCTTCTGGGACTTTAAATTTGCCAGCCCAGGAGGAGTTTGCTTCGGTTTTTCCGCAGCACTGTTTGGTTTGTTTGTAACTTTCATTTCACTTTGAGAAATCTTAGGACCTTTTCTGGGAAGTTTAGGAGAGGAAATATTTTTCCTCTTTCTAGACTCCCCAGGATTGGCGTAAGATGCTCCCGCTGGTGAATCGTCAGAATCGGTTTCCTCAGAGGGCAACAGATCGAAGGGGTTCGAAGTAACGGGAGAAGTGGTAACGGTCTTCTTCAGCATGTCAGCGTAGGAACGCTTTGAACGCTCTTTGAGAGACCGTTTTATTTTATCCCTGCGCTGCATGTACACCGCACATGTCGAGAGCTCATGCAGATTTTCTCCGCAGTGAATACACTTTTCAGCGTTAACACTGCAAGAATCTTCCGCATGAGACTCCCCACACTTGCCACAACGTGCCTTATTGCAGCAGTAGGCGGCTGTATGGCCTAACTGCTTGCAATTCAGGCAGTTCATGACGCGGGGCACGTAGAGCCTCACAGGGAGACGAACCCGGTGGATCGAGACGTGGCTTGGTAGTGCAGACCCGGCGAACGTAACTCGAAACGAGTCTGACGGAGTGTATACTGTTTTGCCACCGATGATCGATGCTGACCGCAATTGCTTGCAGTCGAGCACCTTTACTTCGGGACACGTTTTGTTCTTAAAGCACCCTTTGGCACTTTGCAGTATACACTCGACGGACAGACTCGAATCGGTTATGACACCGTCGATCTCCACGTCTCGTGCGGGTATGTAAACGCGATACTCGCGTGTGAAGAGCTCAGAGCAAGCTATATCGTTGGCCTCTTTCAGGTTACCGACCACGACACGGAGCTTGTTAGGCCGGACCTTGGAAATTTCGGTCACGCCCTTGTACTCCTTCGTCAGGTCTTTAGAAATCTGCAAGAGGTTCAACTTTTTCGATTTCGGTCCTGCCTTTGGCCGAAAATAAACAGTATAGCTGCCCTGGGCTCCGTCTGGGTAAAGCCTGGGGCGAGGGGGGACTGAAGAATGAACAGGGGAGGGGGTAACAGAAGGGTCAGGGTCAGAGGGGTTCGGGGATGGTGGCGCGGGAGGCGAGGGATCTACATCCATCGCGCTATGTTTAGCGCACTAGCGCTGACAAGAACACGTACCTTTTTATTTCTCCCTTCCAGTAAGGTTGGTTGTCCGATCGTTCGAAGTAGCAGCCGTTACAGCCAGCAGCACCAATACAGCAGCACCAAACAGCCACCAGCAGCGAGCCAGGTGTGAGATCACTCCACACAGCGATACGACTCGCTGACACTGATGGCTTCTTCTTTTTCCTCGTTTGTGTCTCGTCCACTGCTGTAGCACAATCCAGCCAGCAGCCAAATCGGCTTACGCACCAGCTGGCAGTCACGATGCGAAACAGTTGCACAAAGGAACGACCTTGAACCCGGATTTATTTCACTCGACCAGGCAAACAATGCCAACACTTGTTCACACGTCTTTTGTTTTATACTCTATCGGACCGATCACCAAACACGTCCAGTACTGATGCGTGTTCGGCACAGAATGAAAAGCTGGATGTTGGTTTCAATCAAACTAGCTTTTGTTTTTGCTAATAAGTGTGAACGTTTGCTTATAGCATTACTGTCTAAGAAACAAAACTTCAAAATAATCGTTATTTTTCAGAACGAAGAAATCGTCATCGAGTGGCTCGCCTGTTTGCCAAAACTGAAACCAAAAATTCATATCGAGGAGGCCCTGCACTTGCAATAACGATACATTCGAGAGTATATTTTTCTTAGAGCCACAAAATCATCGGTGGGTGTCCGGGTATTTATTTTGTTGTTCTAACATAAATTCGGACCATGATGAATTCTACATGACAATAATCAATGTCGATGTAGAAATAATCGATTAAAATCTTCGTTTCGACTTGCCGAAAATATGATATGAGCTGATATGATAAAAATTCTGGTCGAAATAGAGACTTACTATGTCTATTTTTTTTAAATTCTTCAATCAACACAAAATGTTCGATTGACAACCTGTTTTGCGAAAAATTTCACAAGAATTTTGAGCAACTAAATTGTCTATCTGAAAAAACTTATATACCGTACAGTGCCCATTCACCGCTAAAAGTTATTTTTTCATAACAAAACACACTTCACGAAAAATAATTTCCCCAATCCTTAAGAAAAGCGTTGCTGAAATATCGGTAAAAATATTTTTCAAAAAATGTGTTTTGCTATGGAAAAAATATTTTCCAAGTGAAAAGTGAGCGGTGAATGGAAACCTTACGGTGAATGGGCACTGTACAGTAGATAAAATCTGAGAAGACCAATTTTTTAATTGCACTTTTTGTTAATAATTTTTTTCTTTTGATATAGATTTTCAAATTTAACTATCTCAATATTTTTTTTAAGCTTACAAACCATTCCTTCGCAACATGCCTCTATCTCGTGTTATTATTCAGATATACCGAGTTATTAAAATAAAACTCCAGTCCTTTTCAAATGTTAATGCAGATAAATTAAAAAAAATAAGCAAAGTTGGTTTGGGTACTAAGGCTCACACACCCACAAAGTTTTATTGAATTCTTAGAAGCTACTGCCAACCCCTCAGTCGAGTTGGCGCGAAATCCTTCTCATCTTTATCGAGTCACTTCACGGCGAAATCAGAGTGAAGTGAACAAAATCCTATTACGGGACTCACGTAAGTGAGAAAAACGTCGCGAAGTGACATCTGCCGTGGAATCTGGGTTATTATGAGTGTCATATCAGTGAAGTGAGAACGGAAAAAGCGACGTTTCGCGTGGAATTATTTCACGACCATTTTGAACGGTGAAATGATTCCACGAAGCTGCCATAAGTCTTAAAGTTGATTGATTTGTGATCTTATGGTGAATATTGGATTTATTCTTCAGTAACGAAGCGAATCAGAGTTTGATCCGTGCCTTAAAGCGGTCAATTTTTCATTTTTGAAAAAAATGGAAACTAGTTCAGGAAATTTTCGATACCGAAAAAAACATTTTGAAGTGGGACACTTCTTTGTTTACTATACTGGGATGCATTCTGTAAAATTGGAAATAAAACGGGCAAATGTTGCGTCAGATTTCAAACGTTAACTACAGCATAACCACATGATGGATAATAATAACCAATATGTTGTTGGATAGATAAAATGTATAACAATTTTTTAATATGCTAATTATCACTCTAATTTCATTGCTAAGCGGTAAAATTGATGAAAAATTTCAATAACAAATTTACGCGAATAATAAACCAATCACATGCGAGCATTCCTAGCACAGACGACGTGAATGGACACCATCCGTTCCCTGTGATATTCCCTGTATCAATTTCGAAATAAAAATTGACAGAGTCTCCCCGTCCCAATAGGTCAATTCATTTTTGTTTCCACGAGCTTAGACTAATATGATGTCTCAAAGGTGAAAGGTTTCTTAAAAGTTTGAAACAAAACCCATCCTTGAACAATTTCTAAACCTGCGTGTAAGGTTCTGAAGAACCTAATAAAAACTGATGTCTTGAAAGAAAACATGCCGGTAAAAGCAACAGTACCAGTGGAGTAAAGAACCGCAGGTCTCTCGTCGTCTATGATTGCAGTGGTACTCTTCTATTCGTACATTTCAGCGGTACACTTCTATTCGTACTGCAGCGGTACTATTCGTATTGCAGTGGTACACTTTTGTTCGTACATTTCTATTCGTATGCAATTGAGGAAAAACTGCAATGCTGCTGTTGATGGTGATTGAAAGTTTATCTCATAAATATGATTACCATAAATAACTCATCATGAATTGTAAATTTTTGCAACGGACATTTATTTAATTTTATCTTCGAGATTCACTAAATAATCGTGACCGGATAGTATCGAAAGAGTAAATTCCACATATATACATTTATAGAAGAGTAAGAGCCTGCGAATGCTTGTGATTTTTTTGTTTATTTAGTAAGATTCGTACATATTTTCTTTTACATTTCAAAGAAGTTAGATGATATATGATCATTCTAAGCTTTACCATAATAAACGTATATTTCCTGTCTTCGTAATACAGCGAATGTAGTTGTAGGAAAATGAAAAAAAATGTCAAGCAAAAAAAAAAATGTATATGTGGATTGCTACGATTTTTTGCTGGAACTTGTCAATAATTTTGTTTAAAATATTTTCTTCTGTTTGCCAATTGATGAACCTTTGCAAAGGCTTCCATATTATTTTGAAAGTAAGATCCATACTATAGATTTGATTTATTTAGAGTTAAATAAGACAAAACCATTAATTATGATAACGTAAGTATTATTGGATTTGGTTTTTGAGGATATAGAGTTAATTCTGACTTTGACGCATTACGAGAAATTCTTTGTGCTTTGTGCCTTGTCAAATACATATTTTTTGCACAAAAAATACTACAGGCATAATATCGCCAAATATAAATGATATTCTTTCGAGTGTTGTTGAAAATATTCCAAAAATTGATTTCCAGGGAGGCTGAAAATAAAAATACGTACAGTCGCTGAGCAAACACATTGATTCTGTTTGCAGACTCTGTATATTTTGTAACACAAAATCTCCTAATTTTAGTGTTTAGTCCCACGTCACCATTTTATACAACCCTAGGGCTGTATACCTTGTAGTATTTTTTCGATGCCGAATGTCTTAGAAATTCAGAACACGTCAAGATCTGGTGTTATCTAAAAAAACGGGAAAAAACGACTTTCTGGGACTTAGACATTTTTGAGCTGGGAAACAATCTCATTTCACTTGTCCTATTCTCAATTTCACTTCACTGTCAATCTCACTCCACGGAGGTGATTTTTGTCACCTCACTTGAGGTGGAATCGGGAATAGGTCTAAAAAAGTGAAGTGAGCGTGAGAGTGAAATATATTTCACCGTGAAGTGACTCCCGTAATAAGCACCACTGTTATGATCTCGTTTGCTTTTCATAAAATTTATTGCGTGTTTTTATGGCGTCTTTAGCTTCTACTCGGATTATTTTGAATAATATTTTTTTAATGATATATTTGAAGTGTCGGTTTAATTTAACTTAAGGACCTTAAAAAAATGCTAATTCGCTCAAAAATTTGGTATGTTCCGAAGTTTTTCGAAAATAAAAAATGTATTTCTAGATATCAAAAGATCTCGACGTTTCATGCATTGCTAAGACATTTGATATAAAAAAAATAATTTCGACAATAAATGTAGGTAATACTCATACCACTGTTAGGTTCTTCATCCCAAAATCTGATTCAGGTCAAATTTTGCATGAAATTTTTTTTTCGAGAAGCGTTTGAGTCTTACCGCCAAACGAAATTCGATGGTCAGTATTTCCCCATAATATAGAAGCTTTCGAAGCTCAACGGCAAGTTAACAACAAAGACGAAAATTGTTCAAGACTATGTAGAATCATGTCAGTCGATGAACAGTTTTAGTAGTTTCCATAGTTTTCTAACACTGTTTTTTTCTTATTGTCAAAAATGAAACAACGGGGAAATTTAGGAAATATTGTCGGGAAAACCAGGAAAAAGCGAGAAATCAAAAGTTGATTTTGAGTGGTCACCCTTTAACACGTTTGTATTGCCTTTTTAATACATAATTTTATATCCGAGAATAAAAATAAAAAAGGCTTGTAATTTTCACAAAGCAATAATTTTTTTTTGCTTCTTAGTCTGTATTTCCTCTTTTTAAGTTTGCTTTATGGTCACTTTTTAGTCTCTTTTCGGTTCCTTTTTGGTCTCTCTTTGGTCTCTTTTTTCAGGTATTTGGTCTCTAAAGTTCCTATTTTCCAGTCGTTCAGTCGCTACCAGCTCTCTTCTAGACATTTTTTTTTATAAAACGTTTATTTGACACGGCATCATACATATAAAATTTAACGGAGCCAACTAAATCCTATTTCTATGGTATCTTACAGACTGTAGACTAATTTTATCCTCGCTGCCAAGCTCGTAGTTAAACTAGGTCTAGAACTAAAACTAGCCTGGGTAGACAAATTTTTAATCATCAATTCCATTTTCACAAAAGATCTTAAAAACATTGATAGCACAAAGTCTTTAGTCCTATATGGCACCTGTTATCTAAGATTGCTTTCTTTACTTTGTTGGCCAACGGACCATTCACCAGTCGAGCGAATTAGAGATGTCCAGTTTCTTCTGTCATGGGCAGCCGTTCTCCAGTCTCCTCGTACACCAGCAGATCGTGCATCTTCTTCCACTGCGCACATCCACTGCGTGCGAGACGTACCACGGAGTCGACGGCCTCTACCTGGTTCTCTACTGAAGATGGTGTTGGCGACTCTCTCGTCAGGCATTCTGGCTACATGTCTAGCCCACTGGAAGGCTTCAGTGGCTGTGTTACCTTCACTATAGAAGTATGTTTGTTTACCTGGTACAATTTGTGATTCATGCGTCTGAGCCACACTCTATCTTCCAACTTACCGCCAAGTATCGACTGCAGGTCCCAAGATAGTCTCGATGTACGATGCTGGCCCAATAAGCCAGTCATCGTAGGTTCGAGTCTCGGCACGGGAGAGACTGTTAGTGTCAGTAGGATCGTAGCGCTAGCCCCGCAATTGTTCTGTACACTAAACATTCTTCAGCGTCCATGCTTCATGTCCGTAAAGGGCCACCGAGAGTATCAGCGTCCTAAACAGCGCTAGTTTTGTGCGATTTTGCAAACTACGGGACCTTAGCTGGTTACGTAGTCCGTAGAAGGCCTTGTTTGCAGCCGCAACTCGTCATTTCACTTCACAGCTTATGTCGTTGTCACATGTCACAAGCGTACCAAGATAAACAAATTCATCAACCACTTCAAATTGTTCCCCATCTAGCACCACCTCAGCACCAATACCACGAGAACTCCCACGCTCTCTACCAGTTACCATGTACTTTGTTTTGGTAGAAAACCGTGTTCCAGCATTATCTGCCACAGCTCGTTTCTTTTCACTGAATTATATGCCACCTTCGAATCTATAAACAGATGGTGGGTCGCAGATTATACTCCCGGTACTTATCGAGGATCTGTCGCAGGGTAAAGATTTGATCCTTCGTGGAACGTCCCTGTCGAAAACCAGGCTGGTATTCGCCAACAAAGGATTACGTTAACGTCACTTCTTATTTTTGATGTCTCAGTTGTTTTTCGGCATTTTCAAAAACGGTAACAAGCATCTTGAAGTGGGCAACCAATACTATACTGCCTATAATCGCATACCAGTCCCATATGGATTTTTATCGTTTTTGAGTTAAATATCAGATTACGAAGTGACGGCTTTTGCTTTATTTACACAGTGTTTCAAATATTTGCAAGTGATATTTTTGTTGATATTCCGATTTTTCAATATCATTCGGAATGGTGTTACCTTTACATGCAAGCAGAAAGTATAGGCGAGCTCGAGGAAGCATTTCAGCCATGCATTCACCCGCTTACCGAACGAGTAAGCCACCGGTGTAGACGGCTCCAAGTTAACTAGTTAGATACAGCAACTGGAAACTTTTTTTTTCCAAGAGCGAACCGTGGATTCTTGATTCGGCTAGTTTCAACGTAGAACCAAATAAAAACAATATTGCAAATAATTTCTTTTACCTGTTGTGTGCCTATATAGGTCATATACAGACCACGGATGGCTTTTATTTGCCGTTTGCGATCCTACCTATTAAGCACGAAGTCCAACTCTACTCTGCTATTACTGGGTCAATATGTGTTTTCACCTGCAGCATAATAGGAGTAGATGAATTTTCGGTTTAAAGATTCGACGCTGTTTCGTGGTGAACTAATATTTATTGTTGGTGAGAGGAACCCTGCGATTAGTGGTCGATGATGTGCTACAGTGACCGATGTTTGTCAACAGTCTGGCCCAACTGTGCAGTGCAGTGATTGGTCTCAAGCATCAGGAGTCTAGGTCAGTCTCTGGAAATGAGATTTGCATTTATGACAGTCAGTTGCTATGATATCAAATATTAGACATACCCCATTCACTATCATCCGATTCTTGTTTTTCATAGAGCTCCTGTAGTTTTAGATGATAAGGTCCTTTTTCCTTAGCCAATTGTAACCAATCCTGGTACGTCATATTCTCGTATAGTCCCATGTTATGTTTGATACTGTCCCACCAAGTGAAGGACGGTCTGCACCGCCGTAAATGTCTAGCTTGTAGACGAGCGGCTACCCTAAGCGGGTGTGATCTCTCTCGTCTTCGCACGTGACCCCACCATCGCATTTGGTAAATCCGTATTTTTTTGGTGATTCGTCTCTTTTGAAGTAGGGTGTTTACAGACTTTGCCGTCTGTCCAGAATCTGAAGCACGGCATAAGCTAGCCATTCCATGGACGATCTGCTTCTCATACTCCCGAATCGAACGACGACTATATTTAGTTAGAACTGCCACTTGAGTCCCGTAAATCATAGCGGGAGCAATAACTGTTTCATAAATAATACGGGCAACTTCCCACGTTGGCTTATACTTTCTCAGAAACTGCATAACCGCTTTGGCAACTCGGACCGAATTTCGGCATCGCGTGCGTACAGTCATTGGTCGATCCAATCTTGGGGTGAGATAGACTCCTAAGTATCGCAGTGGGTCGGTAGTAGCATACTCTTGTCCATTGATGATAATTCTGTCTGGAGCATCGCCTATAGGCTCTCGAACCAGTACTTTACACTTGCTGTTGTTTAAATTTAACCCCACGTAGCCCAAATATTCAGTAAGCTTTGTTAATATTATCTCGAGATCTTCAACGTTTTCTGCAACTATGATCAAATCATCGGCAAAAGCCAAAATCATGGGGAGAGTTATGCGGTCTAGCTGATTTAGGCGCAACGTAGCTACTTCATCTTGTACAGACTCCAGAACCGATTCCATGATAAGATTGAAGATAAATGGTGAAAGCGGACACCCCTGCTTGATCCCGCGAACTCGTTCGAACCGCTCTCCCATTTGACCCTGCCACATGATTTGCTGCTGCTCTCCACGAATACACTCCAGCACGCGATTAATGAAGGAAACCGGCACACCTTTTCCTAAATAGTACCACTAATTAAATCTATGTTATTCAAAATAAATTGTGACTTACTCTTCAAAATAGCAGGCAAAGCAGTGAGAGATACACAATCGAACGCTTTCTCTATGTCTAACGACATAAGAATTAGCGCTTTTCCAGCATTCCAGTATTCTTGTAATACGCGCTGCAGTACATGCAAGTGGTCTATAGTGGACCGACCTGAAAGGAAAGCAGCCTGATGCACTCCTATCGGCCCAACAACTGCACGCAACTTTTCCAATACCCACAGAGCGTATATCTTATACGCGGCACTTGTCAAGGATATTCGACGATAATCATCGATTGTCTGCGGTGACTTAACTTTGGGAATAGGCACGATGATGGAGAGTTTCCATTCTTTTGGTAGTTTGTTTTCAGTCCAAATACTTACGAGAAGTCGATGCAACTCCTCAAGGGTGTTCTCATCGCTATACTTGAAGTACTCAATATATATATGGTCAACACCAGGAGCCTTGTGGTTTTTCATTCGGGTAAGGATACCTCGGATCTCACTCAAGGTGGGAGGTGGAGGGAGAACATCGTCCTCTGTTTCAGTAGGAAACTCAGGCATCATCAAAGGACCGGTACTGTTCATATCTGTCCAATCTGTGAGTCGTATGCGAGGTAGTACACGACGGTTAACTTTACTCTTGAAACGCTTTATATATCGAAAGGTCTGATTAATCCGTTCGCCTATAGGGTACTTTTCCAAGTTTTGGAAGAACAGCATCGTTTCTCTCTCCTCTGACTCTCTCTTCTTCCTTCTGAGGTCGTCCTTGGCATCTGCTAACCTGTGTGCCCATATAGGGTTATCCGATCTATTGAGCCAAAACTGGCAACGCCTTATTTTAGCTACGATAAGCCGACCCTCTCTGTCCTGAAGTATCCGAGGTCGTCTTGACAGAACAGCAGCTGCGGCTCCACTAATCTTTCCGCTCAATTTGCGCCAGTTTTGATCTATGTCAACATCTGTAGCTCTGCTAGCTACACTGTTTGCCAATTGTCTCTGATATCTCTCGCGCACTTCTTCATTCTGCAGCAGATTAGCATCAATATTCATGGTAGCTTGGAAACCTAGCTTCTGCCTTCCTCTAATCGCTTTCGATTTACGGTTTTCGACGATATTACAAAGCAAGACTTTATGGTCAGAAGAGACAGACCCCGGCACGGTGCATTGTAAACGTCGAAGGTACAAACAAGAGCTTAAGTGAGTAAGTAAATGGTCCACCTGGGATGAACTTATTCCATTAGTCCATGTTCGCTTGAAAGACGCATTACATTGGGTACTTCGAACAGCAAAAGAATAAAGATTACAGAATGCCCTCATTTGCTGCCCATTCGCGTTGAAGCTATCATGTCCAGCATATTTACCAAACAAACTAGCCTCATTTTCCGAAAGGTTATTACAACTCAGTTGAGAATTGAAATCTCCAGCAATGATAGTTCGGTGATCTTTTAATGTTTTGTTTAACATCGTCCCAAGCTTAGCAAAAAAGTGACCGTTGTTTTGATTAGGTCCATGTACATTGATAACAACAAGTAACATGGGAGAATCCTCAACCTATAAATAAAATATCGGGGTTTTTTTTTTTTTTTTTTTTTTTTTTTTTTTTTTTAAGAAAAGAATCTAATTTTACCAGGCAGGATAGCTCCATCATCTGAAGATAGGGATCCGTACTAATATGTTTTTTAATTTCAACTGGTAAGCCATTTCGTACAACAATAGCAAGGCCTCGCTTTCTTCTTCGGGTCGCACATCCTATATACCATTTATAATTCGATGTGAGGAGCTCCGAACACTCTAAATTCATTTCTTGTAAGACGGCCAGGTGAACATTTTGAGACATGAGATAACCATCGATTCCCTCTTGCTTACTACGATCCCGACAACCATTTACGTTCAAAGACGCAAAGCGCAATCCTTTTTTAGCACTTACGGTGACTTTTGGATAGTCCGAACAATTTGGGGATCCCATGACATCTGTTTTCAAAATTTTTCTCGCTACAACAATCGGATCTAAGAGAGTGCGTTTTTTAAGCGGTGACGCAATACAGGAATGAGAATCTGAATGCTCCAGATCAACAACACTGCGATAGACAGAAGGGGTAATCCTGGTATCTTCCAATATATGCAGAATAATGGGCGACCTTTGTCCGATCGGATCGTATCGAAGACTGTCTTGGGCGGTACTGTGCAAAAATATGACAACTCCAAGCTGCGACGAAAGCGCAGCAATGGTGGATCGCCCACCATTATGTTCTCCTGACCTTAGACCAAATGTAAAATTATTTACATCTTCCACGGTAGTACAAAGAATGCCACACAAATTCAAAAATGATACCGATTGCAAATCAATTTCGGCAGCAGCTAAATAACGTAAAATATTTAATCCTTCATCGGTCGGAACACACTTAGTCAGCTGATGGGATATGGACGTCAATAAAGTATTCAAACCCTCACCAAAGGTTAAGGTGGTTACTCTTGTTATACAGTCGCCCAACAATACGATTTGACGGGTGTTATTATCGATACGGCCAGGGTAATTTTGACGACGCATGCAAATAACACTATCATAGTGCGTATTTACTCCTCCCTGACCACGATAAAAAATATTGTAGATAGGTTGGTTGTCGCATTCGGATCGTGCCTTGAACTCGATTTTTCCATTTTCTTCATGAACGATTATGATGATGGAATAATAATACGAAAGCGCCGCAATTGATTCTTCGCCGGCCCAGAATCCCGGATTCTCCAGCTGATCTAAATAAAATCCAAATCTTTCTGCATCAGAAGCACCTTCCATAGCGTCACCATTTAATAGAATGTAGGGGGCGTATAGCTCAGATCGGCTCCTTATCTCCTCCACAGCTGTACGTCGCAAATCCAAGCTATAATTCTTGAATTGCGGATGGCTTGGAGTAACACCATAAATTTGGTGTGCCAACGCGTTAAACAAACAATCACCATCTCCTGGTACCTCCTGTAGCCAAAAGTAGTTTCCGGCACGATCCACAATCTGATCCGTGCTAACCTTTATTATACAAATGCGAAATGTTATGGCATTGATGTGTTGCGGTAAAGGGTTTTGTATTACCATTATTATGATTTTTTTGCCTAGTGGTTTCTATAATAAATGTTATTAACTCAACTTCAACGCTCTCTAATCACAAATTGAAATGTTTTTTAATTGAAGAATAGTCAAATAATATTAGAATGTAAAACCGAGTACCAGCAAAGAACTGCACGAATGAAGCTAAAAAAACTCGATTTAAAAAGAAAATTCAGTGGTGTCAGATGTTTTGAAAAATCTCTGCAGCTGCTCGAGAAACGAAAGTTTGCTCGAAATCTAGAAGAAAAAAAAGGTCCGTACATTTTCTGGTAGGAGTTTTTTTCTTATTTTTTTTTTTTTTTTTTTTTTTTTTTTTTCATTTCCAGTATTTGAGTTTCCTGGCTGTTGGACAAATTATTGTAATATTTATAAACCTTTAACTATTTACTCTGGAACGTTGAATGCATGACAAATAATCTTATTTCGCGAATTGACTCGGGGCTCTGCATGGTTTTCATGTTTTTTTTTTTTTTTTTTTTTTTTTTTTTTGTTTTTTGGGTTGGGGTTGAGCTTTAAGTATGTAATCTGCCTGAACTTTTGTACAAATTATAGCGATGTTTGCTTTCAAACATTCACTTGAAACCTGCATCATGCATGACAAATCTATTCCTGTTTCGATCGACTGGTTCGGCATTTTGCGAATAGACTTGTGGGTTCGGTGTATTGTGTATACATAGGCACTCCCCCTTTTTGGGAAAGGAGGGGGGGTGGTTATACTTGGACTGTAGAAACATGGACTGTTTTTTTTTTTTTTTTTTTTTTTTTTTTTTTTTTAGAGCGGGAGTCTTTGGACCAGTAGTCGGCACGCTCTTGTTTGCATTCGGAAAGGGCAGTCCATTTTCGCGCGCGGTATGTTGATTGCACTAACTGTGGCTATCTTACCACTACATCGTATAATGCTCGGGTGTGTCTCGTGGTGGCTCTCTGGTCAAAAACTTCGCTCGCGGGTTTTTTTTTTTTTTTTTTTTTTTTTTTTCTTTTTTTTTTTTTTTTTTCTTTTTTTTTTTTTTTTTCACCATTTCGGTTATTTTAGTGCATTACCCATCAGGGCACAAATTAAACGCGTTATGATATTTTCCACTGGTACCAGTAATTTGCGTAGTTTGCGTTCGGCGTGCGGTTGTTGCGTTCTACGAAATTCAGATTGTTCACGAGATGAAACGTGAAGTTTGGTGTAATACAGACTGTAAACGATTGACAAGTTGCCATAGATAACTCCGATTCTCCTGTATGCCGATACAGCAATCGTGGCGCGGTTCTATTTATATCGTCTCCTGGTGGCCGGTTGCCCAGAGATCGAAAAGTAATCTTATCGTGCGCGAATCTGTGTAGAAAAGATCGCACCATCAACCTAGATGGATCCAGATCAATTCCTTCCCACTAACACTAAATCCTTCCTTTGATACTTGTGGATGATGCAGAGGATTCCTCGGTCTCTAGTAGCAACAAGTATTAAACTAACACTCCCGATATCCCTTCCTCTATTGATCTGCATTGGGCGTGGCCAGCTACGTTATTGACCAGTGAAAAGAAAGATCACCAGGAATTGTACACTGAAAATGGCTTGCTACTCCTAGGCACCATTTTGACGGTTCTTTGTACAATTTCAGCTGATTCTGGTCAATCGCGGGCAACACACGGGCGATCAAATATGCTATGCTATGCTATGCTTTTGAGTTAAATATCAGATTACATCTATTTCTTGTTTTACTATCGATTAAGGGAACAAAAAAGTATGTTTTATTTGAAAAAGTCAGAAAAAATGTGAGGTCAAATTGTTCTATCTTAAAAATAATCCCACCAAATGCTTTTCCTGGGTATGGCCATATTTTTTTTCTTAAATATTTGGTGTTGTTTTCCAAGCTTTTTACTATTAAAAATCATCAAATAATTAATCAATGCAAGTTGTTTCAAATAGATTCCACACAAAAGTTAATTTTTGACTGGCACTGAAACTGCAATTTTTCCAGAAAGTTCGTTCCCAAAGGTTATTGGTTTCGTCAATCAGAGGGATAATAGCCTTGAACAATGCTGCTTTTTGTAAGGGGTTCATTTCCTGTGGATGATCTGCTCACTTCAAATGATTTTTCATTTTGAAATTGTCAGAACTCAGAAGAAATCGTTTTTACTTGCTTAGCTAGAAACAGCTTGTACACTAAGGTCACTTTTTACGCGGTTTTTTACGAGGGTTTTTTTACGCGGATTCCGGAATTTTCACATTTTTTTTACGCGGATTCCGGAATTTACGCGGTTTTTTACGCGGATTCCGGAATTTACTCTTTTTTTTTGCCCGGATTTCAGTTTCCCTTCACTCGGAATGCAAAATTAACGATGTTTTTTTTACGCGGATTCCGGAATTTACGCGGTTTATTTTTACGCAGTTTTTTTACGTGGATTCCGGAATTTACGCGGTTTTTTTACGCGGATTCCGGAATTTACGCGGTTTCTTTTTTACGCGGCACGTATTTCCCGCGTAAAAAGCGACTTTAGTGTACTTCTTTTCTTCGTCGTCGTCTTCCGTCTAATCACTGTTGTTGTTGTTATGAAATTGCAAACTTCCCTTTCTCAATACCACTTTTCCAATATGGAGCCATCCACATACCACGTGGACAGCTTGGGGGGGGGGGGGGTGGTTGTAGAATGTCCACGGTCCTTACAACAAAAAAAGAATTAATATGGGCATTTGTATACGGGAGGGGGGGAGGCGAGGGTTAATAATCGTTAAAAATCTGTCCACGTGGTATGTGGATGGCCCCTATGCTAAATGCACGGGCTAATAAAATGAAATAATTTTATTCAAAACGTATTGCGAAACACTGAAGACGTTAGAAAGGAAATTATTTAGTAGCATATGCAAGACCTCAACCTAATATTTTGCTTTTTCAACGATAACCTTAAAGTCGGGGTAAGTAAAGGGTGGACGTCTCCGCCATTTTCCATGCAGCATATTTAGAAGCTGTCTGCGACCATAAACGTCTGCCAATATTCAAAATATTTGAGAAAAATATGACTACTCCGACACCGAGCGGTTGAAGGTGAGACTGGTAAGCGATAATTTTGCTACTCGATGGCCTAATAATCCCATATCAGTCTCTTCTTATTTTTCACTGTAATTTGGACAAGTTATGATGGACAAGTAAAATGGACAAGTTATGATTAAGGTCTATTAAGGTTCATTACATTATGTCGAAAAAATAAGAATAACCAACCCCAAACAGGTGAAATACCCAAAACAAGAAAAATATCTTCAAGCACTGTTTTCTCATCTCGATGATTTTCTAGATGGGACTGATATGCGATTATAGGCAGTATAGTAATACCTAAAAAAACGAAATTTGAAAATTAGGCGCTTACGTCAAAATCCTAGCGCACGGCAGAACTGTACTCTGCGCTGACGAGCACCTGCTCCTCGTACTCGCGCTTCTTCCGACGGTGGACTCTATTTTCGGCAGCTCATGCCTCCCTGTATCTCTCTCTGCTCTGACGCGTAGCCGCAGTGGGCATGCGGCTCCTGGCACGGTTCTTCTCATCCGTCGCTCTCTGGCATTCGGCATCAAACCAGCCGTTACGTTGTCTTCCACACGTCGTACCTACCACCTCTCTCGCAGTCGTTTCGATGGCATCGCGGATACTGCTCCACAGCCTATTTATGTCTTCCGCTCGTTCATCCTGCTGATCTGCGATCCGTTGATCCAGCTCTCTGACGGATTCTGCTGCCACACCATAAGCTTTCAACCGCTGAATGTTGAAACGCGTCGTTCTCTCTATGCGAGATTTCAGCACGTTCGATAACCGAGCGCGGATCTTACAAACGACGAGACAATGATTAGAGTCAATGTTTGGTTCCCGAGAAGACCTAACATCAGTAACATCCGGAAAGTGCCGACCGTCAATCGGTACGTGATCGGTCTGGGAGTTGGCTTCTCCATTTGGATGCCTCTAGGTGTGTTTCCGAATATTTAAACGTGAAAAAAAGGAGCCGAATCGCTGCGATTTCGACTCTCTGCCGCTGCAATTCTTGAGCAAGCAAGCCGCAGCTCGCGCCGGTTCATTGGGAGATTGGACGATTCAAGTACCCAATTTCCAATCGTTTACCTCAATCTTTTTCCGTGTTCGTAGCCTAGGTCTTGAGAGGTGGTTGAAAGAAAGGTTTCGGTATGCTACCTTATCAGGGTCGCGATACCTACATCCTGCTGATGGGGCTGCCATCTTAGGTGTAACTGGCGGGATACAGCATTCCATAATTCAGTCGCCCGCTCCGGGTCAATGATCAATGATTTCTAGATAGCGTTACTGGAACGATTCAAGGATTTTTTTACTCCAAAAGTTTGGAAACTTTTGAGCCTATTTTTAGGACCGGTACGATTTGTTCTAATCAGGCTCTGTTAGTCGAGTGGTGTTTAGGCAAGAAGACGCTATTTTGAGGGGGCTGAGCGATATGAATTTGTTTTGTATTCAATCTCACGCAATCCCTAATCGTTTTGTGTTGCAATTTTTAATACCTAATAACAGTAATTGATTAATTTTGAACTCATGATATGATTCATTTCAGTTAAGCATTCATTTCTTTCAGAAAGAAAGTATCCCATACCATATTCAGGTCTCCTGGTAATAGAGCTTGACACAGATACAACATGGTCAATTATTTCCGTGCCACTTGTGCTTGCTCTGTGGCTTTGTCACCTTTTAGCAGCGAAACTGTAAAAAATATGCAAGCCAGCCATCAATCGTATAAGCAACTAAATCATTCGCTTGTGATGACTGTTTACCAACAGAGGTGTGCTGTCTCTTTTTGCCGCATTGGCAGTGTCAGCAGCTGAGAGCACTCGTTCAATGAAGGTCGGTTGGGTGATGAACAGATAACCTGTGCAATGCTTTTACGATTTTTGTAATTTAATTCTTTTGATGGATGCATTGGTTTATCTAGTCGAGCATGACATCACAGTTGATAGATACTGCTAATTCGTGCTAAGGACGAGAAAAAAATGCGGCTAAAAATGTCTCTGATGTTAACCACAAATATCTCGTATGTTTGTTTTTTTTTTACTGTATAAACAGAGGATTGAGATGACGGCAGGTATCGTTTAAATTGTTTTGATTCTCTATCGTAATATTATATCCTCTTGTTGTTGTGAGTCAAAGTACCCTAATGACAATTCCATAACGCTTCGGATTAGAGAGTGGCAAAACGAGGTCAAACACTCAGTATAAGTTCTTGATATGGTATATAACAGTGGTAATTATAAATTCATCTACCCACTTAAATAATACTCTGCCAGCGCGTTGGGGGATCAGCAAAAACCGTCACGACGCTGTCGGGAAGCGCATTAATTTCTCTTTCCGGCAAATTGTGTCAACGTGGTACTTTTTTGCGTTCCACGCTGTCTCTCACTAAATCTGCAACCCACAGTTCAAATGTACAGCGAACTTTAATTTGGATCGCATGTATTCATCTCGCAATCAAATATGGCTCGTGTGATTATTTTACCATTCACAGAATTTTCTAATATAGCGAAACTTGAAAGTTTGTTTTATACGGGAACAGAAATGCTTCTAACAAGCAATAAATTCGTCTGGTTTCAAAATAAAAACAAACATATGTTAATGGGAAGCTAACCCGAAATTAAATTATTTCTTCATTGCGGATCATCCATACTGAGGTAGCTTACGAATCAAACAAAAAATAAAAGCGATCGTCCAGTTTGTCCGTAACCATGCACCATCCAGTCTGACTATACCAAACATATGTTTCTAATTTTACGGTCGTAATTCCTAAACGATTGTGCGCTGGACTTAGGTCTGGCTCGTAAAAATTGGACGAACCAAATCTCGCAATCAGTGTAAATCAAAACAAAAAGCCGCCCAGAGGATGCCGCATATTCATTAATAACGGCAAATCCGGAAAAAGAACGTGGAAAAATTGACATGTGAACTATTCCTCATCTGCTTGCTTGCCGGTCAAATTAAAATGCTTCCATAAAAAAGGCGAAATCAATAAACAAATGAGGTCAGGGGCGCGAAGAATTCTCTTATAATTTTCGTTTTCGTCTGCTTGTTCTACACAGAGCGGCACAATATTTGTTTACTATTCAAGACAAACGGCTAAACATGCTTCTAAAACATGATCCATCCCGTTCGCATGGCTGTGCATGCCATTCAGCAGCACACATGTAGTTCAACTATTTAAGCTAAAGCGAAGAGCAAAAAAACAGACACTGATACGTAAGTACGTATCAGGCTGGACGGACCAAAAGAGGCAGCGTGCAATGTTTAGTCGCATAACGAAATAGGTATTCGCGCCGAGTGTAAGTTGACCTGCTTCACCTTTCTTTACCTTGCATGGTCAATCGATTGACCGATTGCCTAATCGACCGGTGTTGGTGAGTGAGAGAATCATATTATTTGCATTGAAATGATTTCGTGTTAACTGCATTGATAAACTGGGTGGTTTTCGAAGGGAATCCTTCTATTAGATGTGTTATGTTAGTCTCAATCATTTTTGGAAATAATTGCCTGAGCGTATTAATAGAGTGATACCAAATAAAAAAAATAAAAAGTTTTTGTTAAATTCTACTATCAATTAACTATTACCTATTAAAAGTTAATATAAAATTTACTCGCCTCCATCAATCATTGTTTTATTATCTTTCACTCTTAATAAATAATTACACGTTTTTCTCCTTGACTTATGTGCTTCCTTTTGGTTTTTGGACATGCTAACATATGAAACACGAATAAAAACTAAACACACTGTGACTTATTAATTTTGCTTTCATGGCTAAACATTTTAATGAAAACATTTATTAATCCTCCTAGCGGTGAGACTTGGCCTTTTTTATTACAACTGTGTTATTTGAAAATGGATTTTCACAAACACTTGTGTAATGTTGGCGAATGACTGGACCAAAGGCGCAATGTAGTTCTCATCTGCGAACCATTAGCCTTCCAGCTACCGAAACCCTACCTCCTCGTTGGTGTCAACCGGGATATGAGTAACTATTAAGAAGATCGGTTAACCAACTTCGGTGGGACAGAGGAAAAGCGGGCTTTCTTCCTCGGACGAAAGTTTCCTGGACATGTAACACCACCACAAGCGCCCTAAATGACGCACCCACAAGCGTTATGTCCAGGGCCTGGTTGTGTTCGGGACTCAAAACAGTAGCACTTCGTCGGTCCTCCTGCGAGAAAGTGGGGTTGGTCGTGGGCCTTGCAAACCCGCACCGCGAAAAACAAAAGCAACGAACGCTATAACAGAAAATTCTAACCAGAATCGGCAAAGACCCAGGCGACGAAAACGGACTAACGATTGGATACTCGGAACATGGAATTTCCGTTCTCTCTATTTCCTAGGATGTACCCGTGTACTTCCCGAAGAATTGAAAAACCGCAAGTTCAACATTGTAGCGCTGCAGGAGGTATGTTGGAAAGAGACGACGGTGCGTACGTATAAGGATGGACACATCTACCAGAGTTGTGGTGACACACATGAGCTGGGCACTGCTTTTATAGTGATGGGTGAGATGCGCTCGTCGTGTGCCCTCGCCTCGGAAGAACTGATGATGACAAAGACGAATTGTACACGCAGTTGCAACGTGAATACGATCGCTGCTTAAAACATGATGGCAAGATTTTTTCGGGGGATAACAACGTAGCACCTTTTGCTAGCGTAGCCTCCAACATCGGCACACCTGGAGATCGCCTAACCAAACAGAAACTGACATCGACCATGTTTTGATAGATGGTCGACACTTTTCAGACATTATCGACGTGACAACACTTCGGCGCGCTAACATCGACTCGGATCACTACCTAGTGATAGTAAAGATACGCCAAAAACTATCCGTTGTGAACAACACACGGTACCATTGCAGTCGCTGAAAACTGGAAACAGGACGAGCTGGCAGAAGCCCCTCTAGAGGTCTGCTGGAGTACCGTCAAGTCAGCTATCAGCAGTGTAGCGGAGAACGTCTCGTGTAGGTCTCGAAGTACCGAGTCGAAGTAACGAATGGTTTGACGTGGAATGTCGGCAGATATTAGATAAAAAGAATGCAGCGCATGATCGTGAGGTGATCAAAAGGTGGAGACAGCACTTCGATGAACATTTGAATTTTCCAGCGACTGTTCGTAGGATGTGATCAGGCCGGCTTCATGGAGGGTCGGTCCACAACCAAGATCTTTACTCTGCGTGCCTCCAAAAATGCCGCGAATACAGAGTCTATACGCATAATCTCTTCATCGAC
This sequence comes from Wyeomyia smithii, assembly GCF_029784165.1. Lineage (NCBI taxonomy): Eukaryota > Metazoa > Arthropoda > Insecta > Diptera > Culicidae > Wyeomyia > Wyeomyia smithii. The sequence goes on along the minus strand of NC_073695.1, from coordinate 171,112,169 downwards.
TTCAAAGCCTAAGTAAAGCTATGGAGAATAATCGATGTGAACGGCTTCTCCGGGAAGCTTACCAGACTGATAAAGGCTACGATGGAGGATGTACAGTGTTGTGTGAGGATTTCGGGTGGTCTATCCGATTCATTGCGTTCCCGCAGGGGACTTCGACAAGGTGATGATCTTTCCTGCTTGCTGTTCAATATTGCGCTGGAAGGTGTTGTGAGACGAGCGGGAATAGACATGCGTGGAACGATCTTCGTTAAATCCGGTCAATTAATCTGATTTGCGGATGACGTGGACACTGTCGGAAAAACATTTGAGGCGGTGGCAGATCAGTACACCATATTAAAATGTGAAGCAGAGAAGATTGGACTGGAGATAAATACGTCTAAAACGAAGTACATGCTAGCGGGTGGTGCTGAGCGTGACAGGGCACGCTTAGCTAGTTTTGTGAAAATCGACGGTGATGAGTTTGAGGTAGTCGACGATTTCATGTACCTTGGCTCAATGGTGACTGAGAACAACGATACCAGCCGTGAGATTAGGAGGCGAATTATCAGGAGGACTCGTGCCTATTATGGGCTCCACAAAAATCTACGGGCATGAGACGTGGACAATGCTTGAAGAGGACCTGCGGGTGCTCGGAGTTTTCGAACGACTGGTGCTTAGAACCATTTTTGGCGGTGTGCAGGAGAACGGAGTGTGGAGACAGAGAATGAATCACGAGCTCGTGCAACTCTACGGTTAACCCTCCATCCAGAAAGTGGCCAAATATGGACGAATACGTTGGGCAAAACACGTGGCGAGAACAACGGACACTGAAAAATTGGTTCTCACCTCGAATCCGTTTGGTACGAGACGAAGAAGAGCGCAGCGAGCTAGGTGGTTAGACCAGGTGGAGCAGAATCTGGCAAATACGAAGTGCCCGCGGGATTGGAGGCCATGTCTTAGGACGTACCGTAAAACGGGGCGAATAGAAACAGTCTGCGATATATCTTGCAGTGCACAAAAAATACTATAATGTATAGAATGAATATAAAAGTTTTAAAACATGGGTCTTGCCTCCCTTTATTAAGGGTGTAACGTCCATTTTGATAAAATAAGTAATTCATTGTTTTATTGGAAAAAATGTTGCATGTTTCTATCCTTCCCGCAATGGGGCGAATAGAAACACTCGCCAATACAATACGTTTTCCTTGTTCTGATAGAAAATTCTAGTTTCAATTTGAAGAAAACAGAACAATTGCAAGAAAACGATATAAAATATCAAAATAGTGGAAATGGTCGGTTTATTACTTCATGTTTGTTATCTTATGAATGAATGTGTTCTATTAGAGTTCTTATTAGAAACAGAAGGACTCGGGGTTGGATCAAGCATTTCCACCGGTCTGGCATCTTCCGGTGTTTCATCTATCATATCTCTCGGGTCAGTCCATGACGAGCATCATGCAGCAGATAAATCAGACTTTCAACACGTTTTTGGAAACTAGCGTGGTTGTCTACTGGATTGAAGTCTAAAGGTAACATCCGATTTATCTATCATCCGATATCTATATTTCGTAACCGCTTGACAAGGAAACAGTTTTTTTGCGTTTAATCTCAACAGCAACAGGCGGAGCGAATACGTTTTTGGACTTTTTTGTTGGTAAGTCCTGACCATGATGGGCTGAAAATGCACAAAACATGTTCCAGACATCATTTTACATATCAAACATTATAGCATTTCTCAAATTCACATGTTTTGGTACAAAAAATAGCCGCTACGGCGTTGTTTCTATTCGCCCCGTTAATCTGAGAACCGCGAGTTTTCCATGAAACATAGGTAACGTGGTGATGAATACCTTACGACAATCCTTCAATTTACCGTAAAAACTTGAAATGCTTAACTACCGACCCAGTATATCACACGAACAAGTTCTAAGTGCAGCAGAATGGCTTCCACAGACAAAGTTTTTTGGTACTCGGAAATGTTCAGAATTTGAGCCCCTATTTTGCGTTTTTTTTAAGCAAACCGACAGTAGTACTGCTAACCCAAAAATGGGTTTGAAGGACTTGTTTACTATTGAACTATCCAAGCAAACATTTTTCGCATGTTTTTAAATGTAATCGAAGACCTAAAATCGCATTTTTCAAATTCGGAAGTTTTGTTTCTATTCGCCCCACTGTTTCTATTCGCCCCGTTTTACGGTACTGCCATTTAAGTAAGTAAGTCATGTGTGAAATTTGACGTGAAGTGAAGTAAGTAAGATGGAAGAAATGATTATTGATTTCGAACAATATTTTTCCGAGCAGCGTCGAGAACATTCGACTAGTGCATTATCAATTATGTTGTGGCCACATATTTCCTCCAAAAAAGTTGTTTCTAAACAGGTTTTGGGTCACGTTTCATTCCATAACTTTTAAACCACATAAGTAATACCGCATCATACAAAAAATAATCCCAGATCTGGTGCAAAAAAAAAACGAAGCTTCAAAATGGAACTTATGAGCTTAATGGAAAATGCAACTTTGTACGATTGCCAAGTTTCATCCCAGCCAGAGACAGCATCTAACCAGTTGCATGGATGTGGCCCTATCGATTAGCCTCGGCTTTCAGACTAAACAGCCCAAATCATGGCATCGAACCGAGTAGTTGGACGTTGACCAGAATGTAAGAATGGTACATGGGACAATGGTGTGTCTACCGACACTTGAACATCAAAAGAAAATCTTTATAAAACATTTCTTTGGTGTTCTCGAACGTAATAATTCCTACCTAATTAGTGTTGCATATGATTTTATTTTTTGTTGAAACTTGGCACATTGTGTCACTAATCGAACCAGGATGACAATCGATTAACATCAATCATTTGTTTTGTCAACAGTGAAAATGTACTTTATCCTGTTACATCATAGATATAAGTATATTTCTATTTCTTGACTGTTGTTTTATCTTCACAAGCAGTACACACTCGAACATTAGTTCATATGGGTATTTACTGCGAAAAATATCGATTACTTCTTTATCGCCAACCCACGCTGCCGGTGCCGTGTTGTTGCCGTTTATTGGTGGAAAGGAAATGCAACATGAACCTAGCTTATTGCGTCTCCGTACATTCACACACTAGCCTAATGCGGTATTTCCGGTTTTGTTTCCTTTCTCGGCAGATTTGTCCAGGGCGCAGCGAACACTGTCAAAGAGCCTGAATGAGTTCAACTTCGAATGCATTGGTTCGACGCAAACAGATGATGAGCAGGTGATAGCGGATAGTCTTAAGCAGTTCGGCAAGCTCATCTCAGCGATTGAGGAAGAGCGCGATAACATGGTAAGCCCATTGCTTGGTTATTATCTTATCGAAATTTGTACTTTATAATTTATTTCTAACTTTTTGTTTTTCCCACACAGCTAGACCGGGCACACGATCAGATCGTTGGTCCTTTGGAAGAGTTTCGTAAGTGTCATATAGGAGGTGTAAAAGAGAATAAGAAGAAGTACGACAAAAAGACTGCCAAATTTTGCCAGGCGCAAGAAAGGTTCCTTAACATGTCCTCCAAGAAGCCAGGTGCTGCTGTTGTGGAGGTGAGTACCATTTTTAAAGTTGAAACGAACTATTTAATACGCGTTTTTGTAGTTAATATTGCAGAATCACCGAAAATGACAAATCACATAAGGTAGAAATATTCTCTTGCATTCATTGCTGCATCCGAGATGATAATATTAGTTACGCTTGATTTTATCCCAGTGTCCTCTGTTTCTGGTGCTACGCAGTGGATATCTTATAAACGGTTGTTTCTATGCATGTTATCTATTTTTCACATTATTGTTCTTATCGTTGTATTGAGCTGCTGGTCGTCGTAGTGTCTATCGTCGGGTCATTCATGTGTTTTGTTTGTTGGCAACGGGTAGCAGGGACTGTGGGACTACCAGGATATATCTTCTACTATAGAGCCGACTGCAAGCAGCGGGAGGCATCACTATTGTCAGGAGTGTTGGTCAAGCAACCTGAGAGAACTGTTGTTGGCGAAATCGCATGCGCCAATTTTTACTCTACCATTTTGGATTTCGTTTCGTACGATTATTGCTGTGAAATCACTCATGCTACATTACGTAGGCGAGCGACGCTACGCGTGAGCTTCAAATTTCATCGTGAGACGGAATATTTGTCACAGTGAAGGCGTCAGCTTTTGATGTAAGGACATAAGGGAAGAGAAGCGTTGGTATTATTGCACAGCAGTAGCTCGATTTTGTTACTATCGAATGGAACATTGGAAAGATTGGGTAAAAGCGGTATGGCACGGAATGTTGTTTCAGGGTGGAGAACATTATGTATTTTGTACGTTCACTAATTTGTGTAAAACTTCAAAATAATGCAGGGAATTCTGCTCTTCTCTGATCGGTAGATACTCTTTGTTTAATCTATTATTTCTATGTATAAAAAAATGTATAAAAAAGAAAAAAAAACATTATATATAGTGTCCAAATTTTTTCACAATATATAATCCAATCTTATATATAATCGAAGCAAAAAAAAATGTTTTTTATATATTTTACAATAATGTTTTGTTGTTTTCGAATGAATAAGAAGAACTTCATTTTTGACTTATCCTTCTAAAAGTCACGAAACACATTTCTTACAAAAAAAATTGTTTCTTGTAGTTATTTTTGATGTGATTGCAGTCAAACGTAAAGAAAAATTCCACTGTTTTGAAATTTTTATTTCTTTTTTATTTTGAAATATTTTTGAATTTTTCAAATATATTTTCTTCATTTCTAATATTTCTTTGAATTTATGAATCAATTAGAGAACGTAGCACACAAATTTTTCTCGTATGAGTTGCAATGCTTTGACATACTACCTCTGCCCTTTTCATTAAACGTTACGCATTTTATGGATGCTCCCTTACGACAAGTCATATTTGAAATTGAAAAAAATTACTTTTATGAATAATCGAATCTGAAATTATATATAATGAATCATATATAGTCGAGACTCATTCTATTGTTTGACATTCATTGTGCTTCAATACCGTGTGATTATTTTGTTCATTCTTACTAAAAACATAGAAAGTTACCGGCAATGACGATACAAAATCTGTTGCACTCACCCCAGTTTGCAAAATAAAATGCTCCCTGTAACTGCGAGGGTGAATTTGCTCGCGCTTGGCAGAAAAACTGCTCACCAGCGCGCTACAACGCTAGCGGCTATCACTGTCGGGTAGGCATTATACACAATCCATGCATCAGCCAGTCAGCAGCAGGCGCAAGGATGCGTGGTGAAGGATCTCAATAAATTTCCTCGGTTTTTCACTTTCAATTCATATTCTATTTTTCCTAATGTGTGACGATTTTTCATCCTCGGGAAGAAAGTAATTTGAAGCGTTCCTCAGTGCAACTGATGTGTTTTTCGTTTATTTTTTCAAGGTGAAATCGCAATTCTAACTAATGTGAATGAGTAGGTAAATACTGATCGCTGGGCAAGTGCCACCGACTGCCATTTTCCCTACAGTTTTGGATCAGAAGTTAAAGCCTGTACTTGATATGCACGTACACTAAGCGAGCAGCGAATATTGGAACGCAGTTTTTGTAAATGCGTTTTTTAGTGTTTAAGGTTGAATGTGGTTTTACAACCGAAATAAGAGTTCATATTACAGAAAAAAAAAAAGAAAATAAGTGATAACTAAAGGAAGTAGTGCTGTGAGGTGATATTTTTTATACTATAAAGCTCCCGAAAATGTGAAAGGCATCGTATCGGAAAAAATCAATTTCACTGTAAGAATTATTTAGAATTTGTGATGCAAGATAAGTTCTGTATAAGTTTTTCTTTTGTATTCTTTTTTTCTCTTGTAAGTTCAATCAACCAAATCTCATAATTTTCCATATTTCGTGTACTTCCGTTTTCCTCATTGATAAATGTTAAAGTTGACGGAATCGCTGGTGTGCGTTAGTGTAAGACGAAAACTCTTCTTGGTTGCGTGTGTGTTTGAAGGTGTGGGTGGCGGTTTTATTGGTCAATGAAATTGTAGGATTCGAGAAACGAAGGCGGCAAACAGATACTCACGCGACCGCGAAGCCAAAAAGGATAACGTCAGCCGAACAGGCTAGCCCATGGAGACAAGGCGCGGAGAAATGATGGAATAAATGGCAAAAATTTGATTACCTCAGGTTTGGCATTATGTAATCCTATTAGGCAAGTTGTAAAACTAGCCCATTCGTCCCAAAATGCCATCGCTGGGTGCTAGGTGATTCTCTTTGATGACATCATATCTAGCGTGTGAAAGGTTAGAATGTTAGTGGCATTGATTTGATTGTGTTTGTATGCGCGGAAAATCGTTGACGGGAAGGAAATTCAAGAGGAGAAAAATTTCCACAAGCAGCTGTTTTCAACTTCGACAAGACAAGATGGGGTGAAGTAAGTGCGATATGATAACATATCGTCTGGCATCTATAATCATTAACCTTGAAAAAAGACGATGCCGTGCTTCGAGATTGTATTCACCTGCATGCGAAAGGCGGCTCTAGTGACATCACTTCCAACCAGCAAGTCAGGTAAAAGCCCCCCATTTCATAATGACGAGATGGCAAAACAATTACCATTTGAAAGATGCCCCATTGTTAAAACAATGTTTTTTTTCGTGTTCGTTCTTCCCCCGGTTTTCAATGGTAATGCTATTTAGTTCTCTCGCTGCTGCAGTGTGCTGGAAATAACGAGCGAATTACAATGGTTTTGTTTTCTCGCGTTGAAACTTTCGCTTTCTGAATGGAGACCCAGCGTTGAAACCACCAACGCGCGTCGTCCGGTTCCCTGATTGAGAGTGGGTTCGAACTTGATGAAAAGTCGTTAGTACCAAAGTAGACAAAACCCGGTTAGAAGTTGATCGCTGTGACTTCAGAGCTGAGTAATATATTTGCATAGTGTTTGGAGATTCTGATCGTGTACTTTTTAATTAATGGCTTTAATAGGTGATTGATGTATAATCATTGTAGTAAACTCACTAAATGACATTGAATTTTTTCAACTAATAACTAATACGTGATGAACATAATCGATTAATTTTTGAGTCCCAATATTCAATCCTGGATAGTGTAATTTAGTAGGCTTCACTTTCTGGTAAAAAAAACCTTCCTTATGCTTGTTATTATCTTCTTCAATAACGATATCTACGATAAAGAATAAAATTTCAGTAATTTTTGTTTTGTTTTTTTTTTTGAAAAAAGAGGTCGAAATATGAACAGGCAGAGTCAATAAATAGAACGATAATGATAATCTTTTTTTTTGTATTGAGTTATTTTTAAAGAACTGATTACAAAAAGCAAGCTACAAGACCGCTCAATCATGATCTTGTGCTTGCGATTGATTTAATATGCTAAATTTTAAGAATAATAGGCTGCTGCGAGCAACATGCTTGTAGGACACTTCAATTAATTTTTGTTTAAGCAGATATTGATTATCAAGTCCTTTTAACTTTTTATTAACTATTTATTAACCACACTAAAGTTCGTTACGTTACGCATTTACACCATATCTATTAAATAATTCAGATATATCCGGATCTCGCGCTCGACATTAGAATATATTTTTCGATCGCGGATAATCCTGGCCCCATTCGTGATGATGCAGAGAACCAACTCCAAGCAACATAAGGCAACGATTTTGATATACCGTTTTTGATATGGCTGAAACTATGCACAGATGTCTCTAAGATGGCTAGAAAACAAGAACTGTAAAGAAGTAGGAGGGTGGTATCCAAGATACGACCGCATGACGTTGGACTACGGTATTTTTATATTCCATCAAAGCAAATAGTAGATGGAATTGCAACTCTAGTATTTTCTGCAATTTTATCTAACAGTGCATTTCTAAATGCACTGTTAGATAATTTCTAAAACATCTGTTTAAGCGTTATGAATAATAATATATACTAAAAGAATGGATCTTTTATATATGCACTGTCACTTCAGAAAAACGTTTGTTCTTAGCTGCACTACCAAGACAATCATTTAATTTAGCGAATTGGGTAAAATTTTCCTCAGTGCGTCTTGAGCTGCCCGACAGATCAGACGTATTTTCGGTTGCTTGTGGACTGGTCTTTGACTGCCTATAGCTTCAAAGTTTGTGTTTTGTCAGTGTGTCTTTTAAAGATTACCTGGAAGTTAACTTACATCAGTCTTTCTCAAGACTACCTATTTCTTTCTTTCTCAATACTTGCAATTTGATATTATTTTTGAACTTTTTTCGTATCACCTGAAATGGCAGGACGAAAAAAGAAACCACGCATCGCTACGGGGAGAAAAAGAGAGGCATCTCTTTCTGAAACTAGCTTATGCAGTGAAAATTTATATGATATTCTGCCTGAGCAAGAAGCCGGCGAAATTGAAATGTTCGAAAGTAAAACTATTCAAAGTGAAATTTCTGTAAAAAAGGAGAAAGTTCCACCTATCGTGGTAACTATTGCTTCTGAATTTAATATTTTTAAAAGAGAACTTTCTACGTTTCTCTCCGACGTCAAAGTTACCTATCAAATTGGCCGAAGAGGCGAATGCCGTTTACTGGCCCAAACATTGAAAAATTGGAATCGTCTTATTCAGTATTTAACTGAAAAGATGTATAAATTTTTTACGTATGATACGAAGAGCGCCAAGCCGTTCAAGGTCGTATTGAAAGGTCTCACCAACGATCAAACCGTTGATGAGATCAAAATTACTTTGACAGAATTACTTGGTATAGCCCCTACCCAAGTAATTCTGATGAAACAAAAATCACAAGGCGAAAACAGTCAGCGAACTGGAATTTCCCTTGTAAATTATTTAATTCATTTTGACCGCAGTGGGGTTAATACCTTAATTTTTTTTGAAAAAGCACATGCTTTATATAACGTGCGTGTAAAATGGGAATTATATCGAAAGTTTGGCGGAGGTGAAAAGCATATCACCCAATACCGTATTTGCCAACGTTATGGCCATGGTTCAAAGTTCTGTAACATGGACCAAAAATGCCTTATTTGTGGAGACTCTTCTCACACAAAGGACACATGTCCTGTGAAAGAGAGTAAAAATTTTCGCTGTGCGAATTGTAACGGCTACCATATGTCGAATTTTTATCAATGCCAGCCCGTTTAGCAATTGCTAAGGCAAGCCAAGGTAAACAAAATTCAAAACAAAATTCTCCACGCGTACCAGTGACGCATAGTTTACCTACTCCTTTGCATACCCGTTTAACTTATGCACAGGTTACAGGTAGTTCGAACATCATACCGCCTAGTGTTGGTAGTTCGAAAATTAGCGCTAATATGGGTAAGCAAAACACGCTAGAAAATAATTGTACACCTATTACTCCAGCTAATATTGCTGCCGAAAATATTTTTTCTAATGTCAACTGCCTGGGGCCTATTGCGGCAGGTAAACTTTCTTTTTTGCAACAGGCAATGTTCAATCTTATGAACGCCATGTTGCAGGCAAAATCAATGTTTGAAGCCATTCAAATAGGCACAAATTTTACTATTAAAATTGTTTCTAATTTAAAATTTAGCAATGATTTTAAATAAAACAATTAAAATATTAAATTGGAATGTTCGCTCATTGAAGGCCAATGAGAATGAGCTTTTTAATTTTTTAACAGTAAATAATGTGCATATTGCAATTATTACTGAAACATTTTTGAAACCTAACATAAAATTAAAATATGATCCCAATTACGTGGTTCATAGATATGATAGGATTCAGGGTTCCGGCGGTGGAGTTGCAATTGTTATTCATCGCCGAATCAAACATCGTGCTCTTCCCCATCTTGAGACGAAAGTTATTGAAACTTTGGGAATTGAAGTTCAAACTGAACTTGGGATTTTATTCATTGCCGCAGCATATTTACCATTTCAATGCACACGCGAGCACAAAAATCATTTTAAAGATGATTTACAAAAACTCACCAGAAATCGTTCGAAATTTTTTATAATCGGCGGTTTTAACGCTAAACATCGTCCATGGAATAATTCTCAAAGTAATTCCAATGGCAAAATTTTATTCAATGATTGTTCTTCAGGATACTATTCTATTTTGTCTCCGAATAGTCCTACATGCTTTTCTTCTGTAAGAAACCCTTCAACAATTGATTTGGTGCTTACATATCAAAGTCATGTATGTAGCGATTTGATCACACATGCTGACTTTGATCCTGACCATCTTCCAATAACTTTTTCTTTATCACATGAATCAGTTTTAAACCCTATGAGCTCTGTTTTTAATTATAACAAGGCTAATTGGGAAAGATACAAAACTCATATTGAGAGAAATTTCAATAATGAACTTGATTTGCAAAACGAAGTGAATATTGATTCCGCTTTGGAAGCATTAAAATGTGCAATTGTTGATGTCAGGAATTATTCTGTTCCAAAGGCTCAAGTGAAATTTGATTCACCAATAATTGACGAAAATCTTCAACTTCTAATTCGTTTGAAAAATGTCCGTAGACGTCAATATCAACGTTCTCGTGACCCTGTTTTTAGAACTATTTATAAAGATTTACAGAAAGAGATTAAACATAGATTTACTCTTCTGAGAAATCAAAATTGTGAGACTAAAGTTGAAAAATTGAAACCATATTCAAAACCATTTTGGAAGCTGTCGAAGATTCTTAAGAAACTTTCAAAGCCTATTCCAGTTTCAAAAGATGGTGAACGTTTTCTTGTATCCAATGAACAAAAGGCTCAAAGACTTGCTCAGCAGTTTGAGAGTGTTTTTTGAATTCTGTGAGTCCAATTGAAAATTGTTTTTTGAATTCTGTGAGTCCAATTGAAAATGAAGTCACACGTCAATTTGATTTAATTTCTTCCCAGATTTTTTTACCTGCAGAAATAATTGAAACTAACTTGAATGAGATTAAATCAATTATTAAAAATTTCAAAAATATGAAAGCACCTGGTGACGATGGAATCTTTAATATATTAATCAAACATCTCCCTGAAAGCACAATGGAATTTTTAGTGAAAATTTTCAATTGCTGCTTCAAAATTGCATATTTTCCCAAATTATGGAAAAATGCAAAAATTACTCCAATTTTAAGACCGGATAAGAACCCAGCTGAAGTTTCAAGTTATCGACCAATCAGTTTGCTTTCTTCAATAAGTAAACTGTTTGAGAGAATTATTCTTAACAGAATGATGTCACACATCAACGAAAATTCAATTTTTGCAAATGAACAGTTTGGATTTCGCCATGGGCATTCCACAACTCATTAATTGCTCAGAGTTACTAATATGATACGAGCTAACAAATCTGAAGGTTATTCCACTGGAGCTGCTCTTTTAGACATAGAAAAAGCATTCGACAGTGTTTGGCATAAAGGTTTGATTGCGAAATTGCAAACTTTTAATTTTCCAATTTTCCTAATCAAAATTTAAAAAAATTATCTTACTGATCGAACTCTGCAGGTTGTCTATCAGAATTCAAAATCTGATAGATTTCCTGTCAGAGCAGGTGTACCTCAAGGTTCAGTCTTGGGTCCAGTCCTGTACAACATATTCACTTCAGATCTTCCTGATTTGCCTCCAGGATGTACAAAGTCATTGTTCTGCGATGACACAAGCATTTCCGTAAAAGGAAAAAGTCTTCGTGTCATATGCAGTCGATTGCAGAAAAGTTTAGATATTTTTTCTTCCTACTTGCAAAAGTGGAAAATCTCTCCCAATGCTTCTAAAATTCAAATAATAATTTCTCCGCATAAGCCTAGGGCTTCTTTCCTCAAGCCAAACAATAATCACGTTGTCAAGATGAATGGGGTTATTTTAAGTTGGTCCGACAAAGTTAAGTACTTGGGACTAATTTGTGATAAAAAACTTATTTTCAAAGAGCACATTGAGAGTATACAAGCCAAGTGCATCAAATATACGAGATGTTTATATCCTCTCATTAACAGGAATTCTAAACTTTGTTCAAAGAACAAACTTTTGATTTACAAACAAATTTTTAGACCAGCAATGCTTTATGCTGTACCGATCTGGTCAAGTTGCTGTTCAACAAGGAAGAAAACGCTCCAAAGGATTCAGAATAAAATTCTGAAAATGATTTTGAAGCGTCCTCCTTGGTTTGGTACACTCGAATTACATAGACTTACTGGTGTTGAACCATTAGAAGCTATTTCAAATAAAATTATTAACAATTTTCGACAAAAATCGTTGCAATCCTCAATTGCTACGATAAGCTCTCTTTATAGCCAATAAGTTAGCAATTAAGTTAGTTGTAAGTTTACTTCCCCTTTTCTGACAAGTAGAGAATTTCAGATGCAGAGTTGGTATCCCCTCACAATCATCGTGTGCAGGGTAAACAATTGTTTCCTTTCTCAGTTTAAGAGGGAGCAGCTTTCGTTAGCTTCTCAGGTACCAAGTGAGAAGTTGGCCAAAAAACAAAACATGTAGGTTTCACATTGAAGCCACATCCTAACAAACTTTGAATTTAATATTATAGGAAGATTCAGAACTCGCCATGGGTGCGTATCTGCAGAACATTCGATTTTATAATTGTTACGGCATTAGATTTAAGTTACAAGTTAAGTTAGTATAAACGTACAAAATTTAAACGCATTACCCTATGTGAATAGCAAAATCTTCCTATCACAAAAACGACTAGTCTAAGCTAGGCTGAACAGGAAACATTCCTCGTTATCACTCTCGTTACCAGTCTCTTCAACGAGATCAATAGGTCTCTCCTTGCGCTACGTTCAGCAGCTATGGAGTAGAAGGAAGTCATAGGAGTAGGGTATAGAGTCAGTCGCAATTAAACGCTCAAAGATAAAATACATACCTTTTGCAACTACGAAATCACGCCTTTCGTGTATCGTGGTCAGTCATACCGAACAATAAATTGAATTTCGGAAAGACCAACTCGTGGTCTATTTAAACATTGTTTTCAAATAACGGACCCTCGGACGAATCAGCACAAATTCCGGAACATAAATTGGTTGCTGTAACCCGGGAATTGTTCGTTTGCTGATTCATCGCTGGTGTAAAACTTTGGTGGTTAGCGGCTGGTCAACTCGGCCAATCATCACTACAGGAGTGGATTGGAATATACTCAACAAGGCTCTTGACGCCTATTTCGGATCAGTCGCAGGAACAAATTACTTCGCCACACGCGGAACGCATTGGATAATTTTGGAGGATTTTGGACGTAAAACCGAGCGTAGTAGGACACGTGGTAACAGGTTAGCCAAGTGAGCACAGGTAAACTCCCAACTACAATTCAGGTGAGTGCCTATGTTTATATCACTGAATAAAAAAGAGTGAATGTTGGCTAAAGTACCAGCCGGCGGAGTTAAAACTCGTAAAGGTTGCCGTACTATGAAAGGGGATACAAAGAAGGTTAAGCGGCTTTTGGTGCGCCGCAATAACATCATTGGTTCGGCTAAATTGATAAAGGAGTATGACGCTAATTTCGTGTTCGAGCGAGACTTTCCGCAAATCAAATTTCGCATTGAAAAGCTTGATTCACTTTGGGACGAATTTAATGAAATCCAAGCTGAAATCGAATGTGAACACGAGATCAGTGACGAGCTCGCTGATGAGCGTGTTGAGTTTGAAACAATATATTTCGAGTTAAAAGGATCCCGAATAAGCTAGCAGCAGTTACAGATGTATCCTCCCCCCTACCAACCTCGCCTACTGCTCCACCTACTCAAACGTTCGGTGTCCGATTGCTTGAGATCAAAATCCCAGAATTCAAGGGCGACTTTGATGAATGGATGAATTTCCATGACTTGTTCAATAATCTCATACACAGTAACACTCAGTTGTCGCCAATACAAAAATTTCAATACTTGAAGGCTGTTTTGAAGGGAGATGCTCTTCGTTTGGTACAGTCACTGGCTGTGAGCTCAGCCAATTATATGATTGCATGGGATTTGCTCAGAAAACGATTCGATAACAAACATTATCTGATCAAACAACATCTATCTGCACTTCTCTCCTCTCCATCGCTCAAAAAAAGTCTTCGTCTGCGCTTTCGGATTTGGCGGACACGTTCGAAAACCATCTTAGCATGTTAAACAAATTAGAAGACCCACAGGATCATTGGAACTCCTTTTTAGTTGAGCTATTGAGCAGTCGACTCGATGCTGTGTCGCAAAAGGAGTGGGAAAATCATTTGGATGATGATTCTCGACCAACCTATAATGATCTGATCAAATTTATACACAAACGCTCTCGAATTCTCCAATCACTAACGCTCTCCCAGTCGTCAAATGCAAGCGGTAAGCCAGAACCAAAGTATCATCGAATAAATGTATCATCTCATCCTGTCATAGCAAATGAAGATGCTAAAGCGTGTGCAGCTTACCACAGAGGCACACACGCTCTCAGTGGCTGTGAGAGTTTCGTCAAGCTCTCGCCAAAATTACGTTTCAACTTGGTGAAGAGGCACGGGTTCTGCTTGAAATGCTTAAAACCTTCACATTTATTGAAAAATTGTACCTCTGCTGGATCATGTCGAATATGTAACAAACGTCATAATACCATGTTGCATTTAAACACGTCTGCCGCGCTGACTGTTCAAGTAGCTGATAGCACAACTAGCACTAATACCCTTGCTCAAACTCGATCATCCTCACAATCGGCTGCGGTCGTCGAGTCGTCGTTGTCGGTAGATCCGTGCATTGTCGATCAAGCGCACGGCATCCCTCGGTTAATGGGACGCGATCGCTCGTCGTCGGGGGGCCAAAATAAATCGATTTCGTTCATTCCGTCGTCGCCGGGACCGTCAGGTTCGGCTCATGGTTCTTCACACACTACTAGCTATCCAGTCATGACTATGAAAAAGACTAACACAACTGTCTTTATGTTGACAGTCTATGTCAAGGTTCGTGATATCAATGGAACCTATATTCTCGCTCGTGCTCTACTAGACTCTGCATCTGAGCACAATTTCGTAACCGAAAATCTCGCACAAAGGCTACGATTAAAGCGCACAGTATCGGAAATTGATGTATATGGAATTGGAAATAGTATTCAACGTGTAACCCAGTCGGTTACGATCAATCTTGCCTCAAGAGTGAACCAATTCAACGCAAATATCGATTTTTTAATCCTTCCCAGTCTGACGAGAATTCTGCCGTCTGTTGATGTGAATGTTTCGAAGTGGGAAATCCCGAAGGACCTGCCGTTGGCCGATCCAACCTTCCATCTCGCTCACGGTATAGACATGATAATTGGTATCCAGTGGTTTTTCTCGTTATTGGAAAACGATCAAATTAGTCTTGGGCCACAATTACCTATTCTACACAAAACAGTGTTTGGCTACGCTGTTGCTGGTGATCACACACAGCGTAATCCGATTAGAGCGGCAGTCTGCAATGCTGCAATGACGGTCGACAAATTAACGGCAGCCGTGCAAAGGTTTTGGGAAGTAGAAAGTTTTGACGGAGGAAAATCATTTTCACTGGATGAGCAATACTGTGAGAACCATTTTCGCAAGACTCACTCAAGAGCACCTGACGGTCGATATGTCGTTCGATTGCCGATTCATGAGGAATTGTTATCGACTATGGGTGAGTCGTTACCGATCGCTGAAAGAAGATTTCATTCACTCGAGAGAAAGCTATCGGCTAGCACTCAGCTTCATTCAGATTACCACCAATTCATGTCTGAATATCAAGCGTTGGGACACATGGAGGAAGTGTCACCGAACCTCTCATTGCCGCATTTTTACCTCCCACACCATGCAATTTTGCGACCGGACAGTAAAACAACTAAAATTAGAGTTGTTTTTGATGGATCTTGTCGATCATCAAATCGCCTCTCGCTGAATGACATATGCTACGTAGGCCCTACAGTACAACCTACACTCATCTCCATAATTCTTAATTTTCGATTACCAAAATATGTCATCACAGCTGACATCGAAAAGATGTACGGGCAAATTGTTGTACATCAGCAGGACCGACCGTGGCAACAGATTATCTGGAGGAATAATCCAACGGACCATTTACAAACCTATCAACTCAGAACTGTGACGTATGGCACCGCCTGCGCTCCATTCCTGGCCACACGAGTTCTGAATCAACTTGCAGACGACGAAGCAGATAACTACCCTCTAGCCTCGCGCGTCTTGAAACGCGCTTTTTATGTCGATGATTGTTTGACCGGAGATGACGACAAGGATCGGCTTAGTGAAACATGTAAACAGCTTAATGATCTACTTCATGCAGGAGGTTTTGTACTACGAAAATGGAGCTCTAGCGATCCCGAAATTCTAAGGCACATTCCCGAGGCACTCCATGACCAACAAGATAATCTCGAAATTGACAAATCATGCATCGTGAAAACACTTGGCTTACTGTGGCATCCGCAATCTGATTGTTTTGGTTCCAAAGTTCCTGTACTGACTGATTCGAATCCAGTTACTAAACGCATTGTGCTATCCGAAATGTCCCGCTTGTTTGATCCGATGGGACTTGTCGGGGCGGTCATTGTCTCTGTGAAAATCTTTTGCAATCACTATGGTTAAACAAATTCCAGTGGGATGAACAGCTTCCACAAGCCTTTCAGACGTGGTGGAAAATGTTTCGAGAGGAAATGCAGGAGCTGAGCAATCTTCGAATCCCTCGGCATGTAATGTTAACCGGTTATACTGATCTTCAACTGCACTGTTTTTCAGATGCTTCCGATAGAGCATACGGATGCTGCATTTATGTTACATCATCAAATCGCGATGGAACTACCACAACGAATCTTCTCATGTCAAAGTCAAAAGTTTGTCCTCCCGACAAGCTTACGATACCTCGTCTAGAACTGTGCGGAGCGGTCATGGCATCAAAGCTAGCTGACTGTATACGAAGCTCTACTAATGTTCAGTGCCCTATCACCGTTTGGACGGACTCAAGCATTGTGTTGCATTTGCTAGCCACATCATCCGCGCCGTGGAAGGTTTTCGTTAGCAATAGAATTGCTGAAATACACCGTTTGACAAGAGGCTCTATGTGGCGTCATGTTCCAACTGAAATGAACCCTGCAGACCATATTTCTCGTGGAGTACACCCAACTCGTATACTCAACGAAGAACTCTGGTGGCACGGTCCTTCTTATCTAAACAACGATTCAAGCTGTTGGCCACAAAACATTGTGAAGCTTTCGTCGTTGCATTTGCAAGCTCGAGAAGAAGAAAGCAAAGAGATCGTATCACTTGTCGTCGTTTCTCAACCTTCAATGCTTTCATTCGTAGCTGCTCATTCAACTCTAGTCCTATTACAACGCAAGATTGCTTGGATACTAAGATTTATACACAATTGTCGCACCAAGCATCGTTTGCAAGGTCCCCTTTCGCCAGCTGAGCTGGATAACTCTCTGAATTTACTTGTCAAGCAAGCGCAAGAAGAATGTTTTGCCGCTGAAATCCGCTTCTTGAAACTGCATAATGGACCATCAAATAAGAACTTCAATTTCAAATCGCACTTGAAAACTCGGAATCCCTTTCTAGATGAGCAGGGCCTACTAAGGCTGTATGGCCGCCTGTGTAATAATGAAATTCCGTTCGACACTCGATATCCTATCGTTCTACCACAGAATCATCACCTAACTACTTTAATTGCCACCAACGTGCACATTAAAACACTCCACTCAGGCCCACAACTGCTACTGTCTACACTGCGTCAAAAGTTCTGGCCTGTTAGAGGAAGAGATTTAGCACGAAAAATCGTAAAGAAGTGCTTGACATGTTTTCATTGCAAGCCATCGAGTATCACTCAAATTATGGGACCGCTACCAGCAGCTAGAGTGACTCCGTGGCGCGCGTTTCTGAAGTCCGGCGTGGACTATTGTGGGCCATTTTTCGTCCGTCCGCCCAGTCGCCGCGGAACGTCGGTTAAAATATTCGTCGCGATTTTCGTGTGCATGGCCTCCAAAGCGGTCCATATCGAAGTGGTATACGGTTTATCGTCGGCGTCGTTCATTAACGTTCTTAAGCGGTTCACCTCGCGTCGCGGGCGAGTACTAGATTTGTACTGCGATAATGCTCGAACGTTTGTCGGAGCCAACCGACTTCTTCAGAAGCATAAACAACAATTTGACGAAATGCATTCTTCACATCCCACGGCCAGCTTCTGCAGCGAGACTGGCATACGATTTCACTTGAACCCAGCCCGATCGCCCCACTTCGGGGGATTGTGGGAGTCGGCTGTCAAAATCTACAAACATCACTTGTACCGCATTATGAGGGATACGCAATTAACCATCGATGATTTCAACACCCTTACGACACAAATAGAAGGAATGATGAATTCGCGACCCCTCACACCGTTATCTTCGGATCCTGCTGACGTCGTCGCATTGACTCCAGGACACTTTCTTGTGGGAGAACCCTTATACTCTATTCCAGAACCAGATTTGAGCGACATTTCACTTAATCGCTTAAATTCTTTTCAGAAGATGCAACAAAAGGTTCAACAGTTTTGGAAGGTTTGGTCTCGTGACTACATTGGACAGCTTCAAAACAGACAACGTTGGCCTATGGTGCAACAAGACATAAAGGTGGGAACACTCGTCTTGCTGAAAAAGGACTCCACTCCTTCTATGCGATGGAATCTCGCACGAGTCGATCAGACATTTCCTGGGCGAGACGGCCACGTGAGAGTGGTTGATGTTCGGACTTCAAACGGCGTTTATCGACGGGCGGTCACCGAAATCTGCCCACTCCCAATAGATGATGAACCAGCACAACAACCGCAATCTGAGACGTCACAATCTTCATCACCAATGTAACCAGCTTGAAGCAACTATTGGAAATCCTTTTGCTGAGTAATTTTGAAAGTACCTTTCAACGTGGCCCGGCATGTTACGGCATTAGATTTAAGTTACAAGTTAAGTTAGTATAAACGTACAAAATTTAAACGCATTACCCTATGTGAATACCAAAAGCTTCCTATCACAAAAACGACTAGTCTAAGCTAGGCTGAACAGGAAACATTCCTCGTTATCGCTCTCGTTACCAGTCTCTTTAACGAGATCAACAGATCTCTCCTTGCGCTACGTTCAGCAGCTATGGAGTAGAAGGAAGTCATAGGAGTAGGGTATAGAGTCAGTCGCAATTAAACGCTCAAAGATAAAATACATACCTTTTGCAACTACGAAATCTCGCCTTTCGTGTATCGTGGTCAGTCATACCGAACAATAAATTGAATTTCGGAAAGACCAACTCGTGGTCTATTTAAACATTGTTTTCAAATAACGGACCCTCGGACGAATCAGCACAAATTCCGGAACAATAATAGTTGTGTCGCAGAAAACATAAATTGTAAAAAAATATTAAAAATGATTCAAAAATGTATTATCGGAAAAGTCTATATTTTTAATATATTGTTATGAAAACTACTAAAGGTTAGTTAAACATTGATGGTTTGCTTGACTTATGTGATATTTTTTGTAATTTTGTAAATAGTATTTTTTGTCGTTCCAAAAAATAAACTCAGTAAGGAAAAAATATTCTTGAAAAAACAAGTAAAAAAAATGTTATTATTTAAATATCTCAAAAAATTCACTTTTGAAAGATTAATTTTTTTTTTGCAAAAAATTATAACATTGGTGCTTGTTCGAACTTGGACATTTTTTCCATTTTTTTTTTACAATGTAGGTATAATTTATTTGGAAAACAATATTATCAAGTACAACTTTTCCAAAGACACTAAACCGAACAAACAAATCGTTTAGACACTAGAAATATGTTTCATCATTATTACACAGTCGGCGCCAGGTTTCATCCATTCTCTTCATTTTTGCTCACATTTTCTCCTGTACCGGTCAAACGCCTAGGAGGGACAGATTTTGCCTAACATAGAGTGAGTCACTAACTGTGGTTAGTGGTTTAGTAGTAGGAAATTTCAGTCGCAGAGTTTATTTTCCCTCACAATCATCGCGTGCAGGGGTAAACGATTGTTTCCTCTCTTAGTTTAAGAGGGAGCAGTTTTCATTAGCTTCTCAGTTACTAAGTGAAGAGTTGGCCAAAGAACAAAACTTGTAGGTTCACATTGAAACCACATCGTATTTTGCAGAACATTAGATTTTATACTGGTTTTGTTGCACCTCAGGGCGATGTGAACAGTAACGCTATTCTCGGATGTTCACTGAGCAACCCATTTCGCTTATCTTGCGTGTGAGTTTCACTGGGCTTTTGTTGTGTCAAGTTAAGAGCGTTTATTCACCAGAAAAACTAGTACTCTTCGATCTCACAGTTGTTAAGAGGGGAGACAATTGTTTGCTCTATGAGACCAAGATGAGCAAAACAAAGCAAAACAAAGCCTGGTCGGCGCATTTAAAAATTATAATAATGATAAATAATATAATTAATAAATAACCATGAATTTTTTTCTTATTTTTTTGTGAAAAAATAATTTTTTAGACGGTGTGTTTTTCGTAAAGAAAAAAAAACGTTACATACGCAAAAGTTGAATAGTGCGAAACCACATCAATATTGTATGAAATTTCGCGCAGCTTTTGATTAAGGTTCATACCTCCATGTAATGTTGGTATCGTCATGATAATATTTATGAAATGTTTTTCAGTGAGCTGCTAGCGTAGAAGCTGTGCAGCCAGCAATAAATACTCATTATTTTGGTACTGACTAGATTAATGAAAATATTAACTGATCGATTCTCTTCCATTTATCCGGTCATTTAAATACATCATTGAAATAATAACAATCAAAAAAAAATTGGGTTTGTTCAAAACATATTTTCTGTCTGAAATCAGAGCAAATTTTATTGCGAATCATGAGGACATATTGGTTGATTAGGGCTTGAATTTTGCGTTCAACATTGCCGAAAACATCACACCGATGAAATAAACCCTTCTAATTTTAAAAACATTTGTGATAAGCCCTTCTCAAAAATGAGTCGTGATTAAAAAAAACTGATAGCCCAAATATGGTATCTCTAGTTCATAAGAAAATCTGTGCAAGGTATCGAAAGAATATATTAAAATGGTCCTATGTAGCATGGAATTGCTCACAGGTAATTGGGTCTTGCAAAACATATGTCGCACTAACAAACTGTTGACTTCCCCTAATGACCGTAAGAATGTAGCCACCGTTATTAATGTTTATAATTTGTGAGTTACTCATTGAAGATGGCATTCTCTAAGAAAAAGTTAACTGTGTACTGTGCCACTTCATTATCTCAGGTAAATCTAATTATACTTCTACACTTCAAAACGTTGGTACTCCATGTTCGAACCCATTCGATTGTT
This sequence comes from Wyeomyia smithii, assembly GCF_029784165.1. NCBI lineage: Eukaryota > Metazoa > Arthropoda > Insecta > Diptera > Culicidae > Wyeomyia > Wyeomyia smithii. The sequence goes on along the minus strand of NC_073695.1, from coordinate 171,090,986 downwards.
TCAAATCGGAAATGTATCCCAAAACGACGATAAACCGCAGCGAAAAAAAGTTTGCAGCCTCATTTGAAGATTATCTTGAGATCTACCTTGCGCGAAAACACCTCATATTGGGCCTCGATTAAATGTGATTGTTTGCCTTGCGTCTCCTCCTACATCGATGTACGCCATTGATATTTTCGTAATAAAGTCGATCTAATGCTTTTACAAAATTTCACCTGCATCGATGGTAGCTGGTTACGATGTTCCAGAGAGTAGTTCAAGTTCCCGTTGAAGATGAATCTGCACTAAAGCTACTTGTGCTTATATCATATCTATGATTGTATTTAGACTTCAAGTTTCTTTGGTTCCACTGATAATGATTTACATTATATAAAAAATTATAAACCTTGCAAACTTTAAACTGAAATTTGCTCAACCGTTACGACTGGTAAAAATGATTTTATGCCTTTGCACTATCAACAATATTTACTCCTTAATAAAATTCTTTGATGCGTACAAAAACAGCTTGCTCGTGTGACAAGAAAATAGTGATGTCGTTACTTTCTAAATTTGTTACGATTTAAATTTGAATGCATGAAGCAATAACCAGGGCCTTTGTGCTTTTTATGAATCCGCTGAAATTGGCTCTTTCATCGTTCGATTCAATTTCATATTTCGTGCGACGTTTGTTGCGCTTTCAGTCTGTTTTGATGAAAATTCCCTTGAATTGCTATCATTACAATTATCTTGTTGTTGTTTTTTTTTCTTGTATTTCTATGTGTAAGAGGGGACGTATGGTGCCGGAAAGGGTTTTCTGTTTTTTGTGTACATAATTCGAGTCAGCTTGGGTCTGAGCAACAGCAGTCGCGACTTTTCCTTTCCTCCCGTTGTGCTCCATTGACCGTTTGTAGATGGAAAAAAGTTGCCAAATTCGCACGTCGACCGAGGTAGCCATTTGATTGGCGTTCAATTGGTTCAATGTTTTCGATTTTTTTACGCTTTCACTGCTAAAATTACTTAGCAGTTATATACCGTTCTTACTGCTTTGCAACATATTGATAATTGTGCTGAATCGATCTCCTTCACAGGCTGATGCCTCATTAGGAATGCTAGAAAGAGAATACCTGCAAGAGTCCCTTAGCTACGTTTTGGGAATACAGGAAGTGCAGGAAAGGATAAAATTCGAGTTTGTGGAAATCATTCTTAGTAAGTAGAAATATTCTATAGTATGTTTACTGTATGTATTTTTTTATTCAATTTGATTCGAGCACTGCCTGCTTTCGATGATTGTTATTTTAAGTAGCCTTGACTCATGTTGTTCGATTACATTTACGTTACATTCGGATAGAGACAAATGTAAAACACTTTCTTTAAACTTGAAATTCATTCATCGATAGCAGCATTGTCAGGATTGACAATGAAGAAAAGCAAGCTTTCCAAATTGTAGGAGCAAAATTATAAATAATATTTGAAATAAGAAATAAAAAAATATTTATTTTTTATTAAAATTTGGATATTTTTCCGAAAATATGGGAGGCAAATCCCTAACACTTTGCATTAATGTAAAAAACCAGGGGAGAGAAGACCGTTGCCTTCGCCCTGCTCAACCGCTTGGCTATGCCTATACCGAATGAGGTCATCATTCGAGAAAATATAATTATTGTTTTTTTTTACACACGCTCGAATTTGTCAGTAAAGAAATAATAAAATTAGTTGGTTGATTTTTTTTATCGATTTAAAATATGTCCTGTATGCAGTCTAATCTTTTTTTTTATTTTACAGGATTTATTTCCGATTGGCTGGTGTTCTATCATCTCGGCCATGAAGTAGCGGAAGATGCCAAAGACTATTTGTCAGATCTTCAGCTTAAAGTTCAGAAGGTAAGTCCTATTTTGTGCTAAAATGTTTCTCAGATGCTAAGCGACCGTTGCTTCTTTAGACCCGAGAAAATTTTGATGAGACTCGACAGAAAGCGCAAGAACTAAAACACAGATACATGGAGAGCAAGATGAAACCGGAAAGCGAGTACACCAAACAGGGTTACCTTTTTCTAATGGAAAAGAGTAAGTACTAATCGGATAGATTTCGAACTTTGAAATTATCTACAATCTTTTTAATTTCTCAACAGAGGCGTTCACGGCAACATGGTCGAAATATTACTGTACATATAAGAAACAGAGTAAAAAGTTTTCTATGTTGCAGTTCAATCAAATGTCGGGCCGATCGGTTAGTGCTATTTTTTGTTTGAAATTCGATGACTAAATTTTGTATTTCTTCCGTTAGCAATCATCCACGGAAGTGTTTACGTTGGCCTCATGCACGCGGCGTCTTTCTGAGTTTGAAAAACGCTATTGCTTCGATCTAATCTTCGAAGAGCGGCCGGCGATTACGTACACTTTTCAGGCACTTAGTGAAGAGGATCGAAAAGCCTGGCTGAACGCAATGGATGGTAAAGAACCGGTATGTGCTTAGAGTGCTTTGGCGTAAGTATTTTTGAACGACATTGATCGCGTTTGTTCTCCGCCTGTTTAGACGTACCTGGCTCCATCGACGAATCACAACGAGGATGGCAACCTAGACGATGTTGGATTCGCATTCGTACGTAAATGTATTGAGGTACTGGAACGTCGAGGGTTAGAGGAGGAGGTAATGTTTAGCAAACATTTGCGCTATATTAATTAGCATACAAGTAATGATTGTTTTCACTAAACTGCGAATCTCACTTCTTTCTGTAGGGTTTGTACCGTATCGGTGGTGTGAGTACAAAGATAACGAAGTTATTGAACATGGGACTAGACAGAAAAAAGACTGACAAAGATAGATTGATGTTTTTCAATGATGAGCAAAGCTCGGATGTGTTAGAGACTAAAACGATAGCAAGTGCTTTAAAGCATTATCTAAGGAATCTGAACGAACCATTAATGACTTTTCGCTTACATCACTCGTTCATTTCGGCGGCAAGTAAGTATCGTTCAATTTCCTAATGCCATTGCATTATCTCTAGCAACGTATGGTTTTATCTATACCTACCCTATTCCCTTGATAATATTTTATATATAAAAATAATCAAAGATTGGCATAGCTTATGTTAACTGTATACACGATTCTAGAATATGTATTCAAGTGGATTCAAAAATCAAAGCAATTTGATTCTATTCTCTGTTTCATAATTGTTACATTTATCCCTTTTTAGAACAAGACACGCGACAGCAGCGGATAAACGAAGTACACCAGCTGATACACAGGCTACCCAAAAGTCACTTTGAAATGTTGGATATTGTCATTAGGCATTTGAAATAGTATGGGCACCAGTGTTTCACATTATTTTCACTACTATAAAACACATCCTTTGGATCTTTTTAGCGTATCCCTTAAATCAGAGAAGAACAAAATGTCTGTGTTCAACCTAGGCGTAGTATTCGGACCAACACTGCTGCGAGCAGCCGAGGAAACAGTCGCTGCCATATTAGATATAAAGTTCAATAACGTTGTGATAGAAATCTTGATTGAAAACTACGATAAAATCTTCAAATCGCAGCCAGGCAAGAACGTTGAATACCTGTGAGTATATTTTTACTTTTATTTTGGTTAAGTTAAAATCTCATGTTTCGTTACGGATTAATGATGCGTTGTTAAAACGTGAATAGGAATGTTCTATTACGAAGAAACAGTTTTGTTTTGAGTTATGGAGATGGATGGAGATTATGTCCTAAGCGGTTCTCTTTGTCACTTATCGAACCAATGCCTGTGTTAAGGTATTTTAAAACTTTGATTTGATAATATGCTTGCCAGATAAAGCTAGTTTTTTGATATCCCTCCATTTGCATTCACCTTGCCGTTTTACATTTGTGTATGAAGCGTTTTTCTAATAGTGTTATATTGTTATTCCAGACCACATACAAATACAAGCCCACCTATGACTATGCAAAGATCCTATGCCGGCATTGGTGGTGGTGGTGGCGGAGGAGGAGGAGGTGGCGGTGGTGGTGGTGTTGGTGGAGTGGTAGGAACTGGTTATACCAAAGAACGCAATGTTACGTATTCCCAGCCCGTTGTACGGGTTGTAGCCAAGTCAAATTACACGGAACCGGTCATGTCTTCAAGCCTGCAAAACATCTCCAATGGACTATCTCGGTACAGTAAAGGAACCAATCATTATCCCACCTATGAGGCAAAACCGAAGATCATCTCATCCATCAACAGTTCCACGCCATCGCTGCTTCGGGATACCACTCTTTCGCCACGAGAAATTAGTATAGATACCCGGGAAACCACCTATCTAAAATCTGCGCCATCTACAATCACAATCAGCAGTCATAATAGTCCTCCCCCGCCCAATCATAACCATCATATAGTGCGGCCGGATAGTAGTGGGGGCAGTAGTCAACTATATCAGAGCAACTACCAGAGCCATCTGTTGCACAGTCGAGTCGATCCTGCGGCGATGGTACGTGGTGGCAGCGCAGGATCGGAAAGCATTTATGGTGCCACGACAACAATGCACAAACTCGGTCACCCTAATCCAATGACCAGTAGTGATTCCAATCTAACCAATACTAGAAAAGAGCTTTCGATATACGATCGTATTAATTCCACCAGCAGCTCGAACGAGTCAGTATGTTCGTCATCCAGTCGAGATCTCAACCATTCATACGGAAGCAGTCGGCCGATATCCAGCTGGGATTATGGAACTGGCAATGGCAGTATTGGCATGGTGAGCAGTACACTGAGTAAGTTCTCCATCCGAGATGATGCTAGTCAAGGGTATATTCCGAAGAAAACGCAACGCGTGAAAGGTCTAACACGGCACACCAAAATGCTGACGCCGAGAGATAATTTGTGAGTATTTTCAAAATTTTTAGCATTGAAATTAATATATACTTCTTGTTTTAGGCGCGTGCGTACTCTGTACGCCTGTTTGGCCGAGAACGATGGCGAGTTGTCGTTCGAACCAAATCAGATAATCACCAATGGTAAGTGACATCAACATTATAAAATGGTATAGTTTGATTCATGAAAAGTATTACAATTGATTCAAATGTCCAAATATAAACAATCCTGCTCAAATATTCTGTATGCTATTCGTAGGACACTATTCTGAGTACATAATATGTTTTTTTCTGGAGAGATTTAGCTCGATACTATTGGTAGCTTGAGAAACACAATCATTTTGATCCAGAAATATAAAAAACACGTTTACTTTCTATGCGTTTATCTACTACATATTTCGCAAAAGGGGAGTGATAACATCGATACTACCTTGTTAGTTATCGGAGGTAAATAATATCTTAGAGCACTACTGACGATTCCAGAATACGTCTCCACATCACTCGATTTTGAGCTAGTCTTCCTCAATCGCCCTTAACATCCGCTGATAGGGTATCCTCATCCACACCACACATCTAAGGAGTACGGGGTCTACCACGGACTATCTTCGCTGGTCGCTTCTATGCCACGTGGCCAGGCCACTGTAGCCTGCTGTATTTTATCAGCTTGATGATATCCTCGTACACATCGTGGTTCATGCGCCACACTCCATTCTCCAGTTTTTGCCAAGTATTAAACGCTGGATCCAGCTCGAGCACTCCAAGTGCTCGCCGGTCTGCCTCCTTCGTCGACCAACACTCTTATAGAGCGCAAATTTTGTGCGGAAGTGCCTAACGGTCATGTTTGCGGCTGTTATCCGTCTTGTCTTCACTTCGTTTTCACACGTCACCAAGGTACACGAATTCATCGACTTCTTTATAGACACTTTCATGTGTCACACTCTCAGTACTAAGACTCGATGAACTTCCACGTAATCTACCATGTATGTACTTGGTAGAGTTGATGATAAGTTCAATTATCGCTGATACCGACGATATTAATATCATTCGCAAAGGCAAGCATATGACACTTCGAAATAATGGTACCGCAGCTTTGTACGCCAGCTCTTCGTACTACACACTATAAGGCAGTGTTAAACATCAGATTCGAGAGCCCGTCACCTTACTTCAGACCGTTCAACGTCACGAACGGGTCTGACATTATGGCCGATGCATCTTGATGCATGATGAGAAGAATAGTTCTTTGCAAGAGAAGTTATTTACACAGAGAATCAATAGACGTTTGAAATAAATTGTGTGAAAACTGTAAATCCTTACCATTCAATTAGGCTTTTGTAATGGCATCTGTTGACATGATGATTGCTTTGTTGCTTTCGGTGTGCTTTCGACATCGATCCTCAAACTGATAATCACACTTTAGTTATCCGATATTCATACTAGAAAACCGATCCGAATAAATTTGAAAACGGTATGCTTAATTATGATCGAGCAAAATAGAATGACGTTCGGATGCCCGAAAATGGGAACATAATTTTATTTAGGTTGAATGTTACTTAATTTAAAATTGTCTATTGATTATAAATTTATTTTTATTTTCCTTTTTTTCACATCTCAAAATTCATAGTTTTGAATAAAACGCGTTAAGAAAGGATTTTGTAAGGAAGGTTGTAGGTTTGGTTGTAGGTTGAAGCAGTCGTTGTTGTCGGAGACCGAGTTTACCTCTGCATCTCCACGACTGCGACGGAGAGGAAGGGTTGCGTCACCGTGGTAAGTGACGGAATCGAACGATGTTGCGCGCGAAGTTAATTCATTACGGAGGCGAACGAAGTATTTTTAATGTCAAACACCTCGAAAATATACAAGCGGCGTGCGCATAAATTATCTATCACCCGAAGAAATCATACTAAGGCTAAGCTTATTAGGAGAGAAAAGGTTGTGTTATTATGTCTCCGTGGCAAGAGATGGAATCAAATGGTGATGCGCACGGACTCGCATATTACGAATACGAACGATACGTATCTTTTCTGTCAACCCCGCGATCCTATGCTGATGATGCGCGCAAAAATCATTAACTATACGAAGCATCTGCGTATTTTAATAAATGTCTATAACCACACCCGAAATACCTGTAAAAAGCAAACGCACTTCAGTAGATGCGGTTCTTGAAAAGCTATACATTGCGTATACCTATAATCCTGACATTCAGAGCCGGATTTAGGGGCCGGAGGGCCCGGGGCAGATATTTTCGTGGGGCTCTCTTTGTCTTAAGAAATTAGAGGTAAGAAAATTTTAAATTTTGAAATGACTTAACGCTTCGCTGGAAGATAACGAGCAAAAGAAAAGGTCTCCACTTTGTCTTCACGTCTGGCCCAGGTCTAGGGGGGCTCCTTGTGTCGGAAGGCCCGGGGCATTTGCAGGCCTCAAATCCGGGCCTGTTGACATTTATTGCTAATAATTACGATATTATGTAGCGATTAATTACGCTTTATGTCGCGGTTATTCGCGGTTGATATTTATCGAACGAACGAAACCTACATTGAATCGCAACTTGCTGCAATAAAACCAACGGATGGGTAGTCTTCGAACAAATGATTTGGTACACCACGGAAGTCGCAACACACCAAAAATTCTTAGATGAGTAAAGCTCACTCGGGCCGAAGAGCATTATGCACGACCGCTCTATTTCCTCTTCCCGACGCATACGCACAGGGACACTGTGTTTCGCGTTGGGTATTTCTTACTTCTCGAATAATTAAGCTAAGATACCTACTGAGTATAAAAACTGGCAGAATTTCATGCATTCATAGCTCGAAATTTCATAAAAATGCAAATATGCATATCAAACAAGACAGAGTTCAAAGTTGATTTACAAAACGCCAAAACAATCACAATCAAAATTTTGTTACCATCTCGGCCGATGAGATTTCAACATAATTAAATGAAAATTGTCTATGTGTTTCACCATTTGTTCAAAAGCTAGAAAAATCATACAACAAGGGCACAAAACGGGGCAAAACGTCCGTAATCGTCCGTTTAGAACGCGAATGATAAATTGCGAAACGGCAGCGCAGTCACGATGTATGAAGTATCCATATCGACGTCAGTCCACTGCGCACACAGGATGCCATAACAGTTTTTAACAATATCGATTGCCATCAAAAACTCAAAAATGCAAAATTTTGAGTTGTACCAGAGTTGCACGAAATCGACGGCGTACAATGTATTAAAGCTAGTTTTTGACTAATAACAACAGTTTTAAAATTTGATATGTTTATTGTTTCTAGTTTTCTGCAACCTGTCTAATATGTGATTCGGCTTTTACTAATATGTATGTTGTCCATACTCGTTATTGATTCGTCGGGCTCAAAGGACTAAGTGATAAGGTTTCATCAGGCAGGCGTTCTCAGAACGTACTCTCGGCGTTTTTGAAAAAAAAAAAAAACAATAACCAACTTCAAAAAATTATTTTCTTGAGTCAACTTTTCAGATCTTCTGTTTGGCGAAATATTTTTTCAAAACAAAATATTGGCGATACTCTGTCAATTTTCATATTATTTCAAAATGCAGATGCTCCCTCAAGCAAAAGACCCTCTAAGGTTTGAGAATATGGGATAAGGAGTATGGCTCAAATATTTCCAATAATCAGTAGATCAATTTGTCGCTTGTACGAAGTTGACGCTTTCTCGCATCTTGCTCTCTGATATTCGACAGAGCCACATGCTTTCGAAATTAGTTTCGTAAAGCTTCGATTTATGTTAGATTTTGCATTTACCAAGCAATAGTATTTGTATTCATTACCAAACATACTGAATTGAGAGACACTAAAACGGGAGATTCTGGCATTTACATTTTAATTAGCGGAAAATGAATAAGATTAAAAAAATGGGACAACGTTTCAAATCGAGCATGAACTTGACCAAAAATAAAAGAGCCAAAAATTATCAAAGAATATTTTAAAGTAAATACTATTAAAGAGTCCCAGCTGGTCTCGAGGTACGATGCTGGCCTAACAAACCAGTTGTCGTAGGTTCGAGTCTCGGCTCGGGAGAGACTGTTAGTGTTAGTAGGATCGTAGCGCTGGCCCCGCAATTGTCCTGTACACTTAACAGTTGGCTGCGAAGTCTGTGTATAATAAACAGAAGGTCGAGTTCCGAATCGGAATGTAGCACCAAGGCTTTGCTTTTTTTTTACTATTAAAGAGTATGTAGATTCATTAAAATTGAATGTATGTATTCAACTGGCCATTGATTCAAGTTTGTCATGACTGTTGATATTGACTGGGTTTGTTAATTTTAAGTTTGTGCTCGCAAAGAACAAACTGTTGTAATTATAACAAATGTGGTTGTAGCTTGATGGGACATCCATTTTTAATTTTTGTTTCCAGTAAAACTGTACAACTAAAATTCCATAAACATTATGTGGAATCGAAACCTTGAAAAAAGTTGAAAAGCGAAGTTGCCGATGCTTTCAATGAGTACATGCATCTTGACGCATTCGCTTGTATAACTTAAGAAATCTTTAACGAAGTTAAGGATAACTAGAGAAATTCAAAACCTTAACTTTGAGCTAGTCTGCGCCTACTCGAGGCCTTCTTTACTTGCAGGATTCATAATTCACTTCCAACGCTGGCGCGTTTGCGACTAACAGTAGGTTATGAGCTAAACTAAATGTTTTTTTTTTCATTTTAGTGAAACGTTCCAATGAACCGGGCTGGCTAGAAGGCACACTGAACGGCAAGTCTGGTTTAATTCCAGAAAACTACGTAGAAGTACTGAAGTAAGTCCACACATCGCGCAACTACGCATCTACTAAAATAACAGGAGAGCCTATGCAAAACCGAGCAGCTGCTATACCAAATTGCACGTCTAACAACGTACAATGTTCTGTACTATGTGTGTCTAAAGTAGTTGAGCGATGAATAACTATTGCAAGTAGTTGAATAAGTGAGGGCTTGGCGAATAGATTTGAAGTTACAGCACACTTTTTTGTTTCTTGAACGTTTTTTTTGATAACTAATTTCTACAATATAGCAGAAATGCCAGTCATTTACATTTTTATATAATATTTTTTGAAATCCTGTTGTGTCAAAAGATCTAATTAATATAACGCATTTAAATATTTTCGTGTTATACAGACAGTATGTTTATGTAAATATATGGATTACTGTATGTAACAGTATTTTTATTTTTCTATTGCTTTTTAAGCACTCTTGAAAGTAAACGTATTGTTTTTTTTTTGGTTTAATGATGCGTGCCATAGTAGGTACTGCAAAAAAGTAGGAACATCGAAAACTAGCTAACAGAATGAGGAATGATAATATTCTTAACAGTAAACTGAAACAAATACAAATCACAATAATAAACTGAAACACCAATAGATGCAAAGTAATAACATTTAACTATAATGGCTATTAAGCATATTCGTGTAAGTGGATACACTTTTCATGTCAATGCAATATGAATTCAATGGTTTTAGAACGTCACTAAAATTCAGTAGAATAATAATCTGAATATGTGCGCCTGGCTTTCGTAAATAACTTTTTCTATCTCCCCATGCAAAACGTAAGCTCATTTATTGCACACCGGACTGATGTTTTGCTGTGGCAAAAATACAAGTATGCACCGTCCAATTACTGAGTATAGTAATTTTATTCAGTTTTCGCGCTTGCAATTATAAAGTTGATAGCGGTTTTAGAATATTTTGTAGGTTTTTCAATCATTGCATTTTTTATAGATGTGCTCGATAATGACTGGAATGTTCACATAATCGCATTTGATTTTCAACAATGAGTCGTTTGCAGATTATTAGAACAAACTTTAAATATATCATCATAAAACAACTGCTCTTTCGCCTAAGACTCTCATTGTAGAAACTACACATACGACTGTATCGCAATGTGCACACTAGGTGCAAAATGCTGGGCTACATCTTTAAATCAGTGTAATATATGTAAATTTATTCAGGTGTAGCCTAATTTTAGGACTAGAAAATGTATCCATTTTTAAACAAATGCAAAATATATGGAAAACAATGACACCAGAAAAATAAACTTTAATGCTAAGCTTAGTGAAATAAGTATGTAAGTGAACCAGCAAGAACTATGAGACGTAAGGCAAGAATCGAACATTTTAACTAGTTCAAACTTACAAAATCGTAAAAAAAACCGTCGAGTAAGAGATTGCTCGTCTTGTTTTGCTTATTTTTATATTTATACAGTCCTCATGGCTTTTAACAAATACGCAGTGGCACTAAATTTGGCCTAGTTTTAATTTTTGTGTACATATTTATATATTAGGTAACGGTGTGAATGTGCTGCTCTTGCTGAGATAGGTGTCTGCATGAATTTTTCTTCACGATTTTTAACTATTAATGCGACTTGGTCATTTTTTGTTTCGAAATATCGGTTGCCATATAAAGAACGTACAAAAACATATTTATCCAGCATCTATAAAAAGTGAAGGAAAGTGAAACAAGCTTTATGGCATCACACTCGTTGGCTCTACTTCTCGGAAGATAGTAACTATTATTATTAGAACCCCTATGTAGTGATTCATTTCGTCTATATTCTTTAGGCATTCCCTATTTTTTAACGTCGATACTGTAGTTTATATCTGTCTATTTCAACGATATTATTCATTTAACAATTATTTATTTATTCGAATTGCCGTTCAAAACAGTATGTCATTTGAAACAGTAGTGAGTCAATCCAAACATTCCTCTTAATTTTTATTCAAGCTATTTCAGCTTTTTTGCTGTCTCTACCTTTCGATTAATGGGATGATTCGCATTGCCTTTTAATCCAATTTTAAACAAAATACTGAGAAACACTTGTAGCAATGTAGAAAGAAAGAGAAAATGAAGGAGGTGCAAGGAATTGTTAGACTGTGATAAAATCACAACATAAAATCAATAGGTCGTATTTAGATCTAGTTTCTTTAGTATATTTCAATTTCCTCGTAATTTTACCATCACTTTTTAGCTTCACTTGTAGATATAGACTTTGTTATTATGTTTCGGTTATATTATTGTTTGTTAATTTTTATTGCAAACTAGCATTGATTTAAAATTCCATCTAACCATGAAACGAATAAGCAAATAACTAATTCAATAAACCTCCTTCAACGGAGAGCGCATCACAAATCTTGAGAGTAGCCAAGTATTATAATATAGAAGAAAATCTTAAGGCCTGAGATAAATATCACGAGATAGTAGTTTTTGGGTTTGATTGAATACAACTTTTACGTTTGCGAATAGAAACTCTTTACTACAATATGAAGTGTTTTTTGATGCTAAGGTTTGTAGATATATTGTTATTTAATTTTATGTCTTTTAAAAGTCAGTTGCGAATAATCGGAATTCAGAGTAATGAGAAGAGATGTGAATTATTTTATTTATACAAGTATCATACAGAATGATTCTTTGGTATGTGGGAGTATCAGTCAAAGAAAAAATAAAATTACAAATTATGCAACGCTGCTGGGTACTTCGTTTCGTAGATAAAATATCACAACAATATGGTCCAATGGATCGAAACAAATGTGATTCAACCCACTCTCTGCCATGGTTACACAAGAGCACCACAGGTTTGGATGCAAAAAGTCTTCCGAAATATTTACCAATGCTACTCAAAATGCATAAATATATTCTTGAACAATATACTGATTGTTCACGAATATATTTATGCAATTTGAGTGGGTTTGGTAAATATTTCGAAAGGCTAGTGAGAGGGTCAATATGATAATACTAATTAACTTTTCAATATTCCAAAGGCAGTTTGTGCTGATTTCCACATATAATATTAAATATTAAATGAGATTTTTTGGAAAAAATGCCAACTGTTAGTATACGCACAATTGCGGGGCTGGGCGCTACGATCCTGCTGACATTAACAAACTCTCCCGAACCGGGACTAATGTATACGACCACTGGCTTCAGCATCTTAGGCGGCATCCATAAATAACGTAACGCTCATAGGAGGGAGGGGAGGTTATCCTTGAGCGTTACGATTTGTTACACAGGGGAGGGGGGGAGATGAGTTAAACGTTACGTAACGAAAAATCTCTGGAGAGATTATCCAAAAACGAGCATTTTATCAAGGAAATCCTTCTGCAGCGTTACATATTTTCTATGGGGGGGTAGGTGTTGGCGTTACGTTTCGTTACATATGGGGAGGTGGGGGTCCAAAAATCGGGTTTTTTGCGTTACGTAGTTTATGGATGTCGCCTTACCGCAGGACGAGCTAGAAGGTTTTCGCTCTATTTTATTTGAAAAGTACGAACACAGTTTTAATTGACGTTTGCTGTTTCTGTAACTCTGAATGAAGAAGTGAAGCAGAGAACTGGAATGTTCAGATCTCTTAAACTATACCTCAGTCGGTCTCGAGGATCACTGCTGATCTAATATCCCAGTACATATTACGATCGTATACGATATACGAGAATTTCTGTTTGAAAGAGACTTCATGCGCCAGCATAATTGAAGCTCTAGTTCCGCTACTGTCCTGTCCACTAACAACAGCTGGCTGCAAAGTCTGTGCTTAATAAACAATTTCGAATTCGGACAACGGACTGTAGCGCTGTAAACCAGGGGTTCCCAGACCTTTTGCTCAGCGGACTAGTTTTTCAAGCCAAAATATTTGGTGGAGCACCTGCATTTTATATTCGATGAATAAGTTGGTGCAATATTCCAGGTTGGTTAGCAAATTTTGATAACTATAAATCAAATTCCCGTTGCGACCTGTCAGCTCTAGCGAGAACGTCACTATCTCAACCCTCCTCGGGATAACTAGGATACAAGTAACTTTCGTAAAGATCCGCTTCCGACCCCGGTGTAAATCTTGGATCTATGCTAACTGAGGAAGGTTTCGGTAATCGTCTGTATTTCCATATTTGCCAGCGTCTAACTGCGTCTGATTTGCAGCCGACGGCTGAGCTATGGAATGCGGTGTCTCGCCAAGACGGCGGCCCTGTCGCGAGACTAGGCATCAAGTGCTCCGCGAAGCACGATTTGCTCTGAGCTGCGCCTTTTTTACCATTTCTACAGGAGCAAATTGCTTTTCAAACCATCACCATCATATCAATCTTTTTAGCCAAAAATGTTGTGTCTATCTTTCCATTCACAAACAATATAAAACTGAACTAATATAAAGTTTTATAAGGGGCCGTTCCTAAACCACGTGGTCATAAAGAGGGGGACGGGGGGGTTTGTTAAAATACCACGAAAGATCACGCACGGGGGTGAAGCCATGTGGTCCTTTTTCCTGACTTATAATTTATTGTTGCCACCAAGTCAAAAATTAAGCCTCTGCATTTTTTTCTCCGAAATATAAAGTGTAAAGTTTAATAAAAAAAATGTAAAAATTAGAGTGAATTTTTGGCACTTGACAAATTACAAGATCACGTGGTTAAAGTCGGCATGGAAGGGGGGGAGGTGGTGGTAACCAAAAGACCACGGGGGGGGGGGGGGGTACGAGGGGTATAAAAAGTGATCACAATATCTATTATGATGCAAATTCTCATCATCTATTATGTTCATTTCTCAGAGTAAATTTTGTCGTGTAATCGGTGAGCAGACTTGTAGTGTACTTTAAGTATGTCTTCAGTGCACGTACAAGACGTCTCGAGCGTCCATCGCTAGCGTCCTTACATTCACACAAGTACACGTCTTCTTACTTGCGTCATCGTAACGCTAATAGAACTAGTTGTCCAGAGCGCTCGGCGTGGTACCCGGGTACCCACCAAAATGAAATGCTTCTAACTTTTGTTTGCCCCGTCAAAAGATTGACAAATTTGTCTATTTCAAGTATACGGGACCTAAAAAGCCGTAGGCTCCATATGGTTCCGTAAATCCGGATCTCCGGGACTATGTTTTTTTAAAAGTGATGGGGAAATCTTCAAGCAGACACCTGAGAAAAGAACTAAGGGAGTGGAGATGAAACTAGGCACCTACTCGGCCTGGACCCACTATAACCACTCCAGTCTCCAGCCCTTATCTTCCTAGGACGAGGTTAAGTATTACGTCGGGGAGTAGCATTTGTGCTTGACACGCCCCTTTTACTCTTATAACTTCCTAGGTAACTACCTGGAGACTAGCAACTAGCTACCACTGGCGTGATGTAAGTTGACCCGCCGTACACGTAGCAGCTCCAAGCCAATCTGGGAGGCGGCTTCATAAGCCGCCCTCCAGATGTCCGGGTCGTCGCACATCCTCCGGAGTAGTGCCTGGCCCGCTCTCTGCCATCATGTCGCTACTCGCACGTACAAAGCGTGGGTATACGAAGAAGACGTGTTCAGACCGCTCTATCGCATCCACGCCCTCGGGACACAAGAGGGACCCAGCATGCCCGAACCTTTGTTTGCTGGTTTTCGGAATATTGAGAATGACCTGGTTCCTCGTATGCCCCTTGTGTCACGTTGGTCGAGGCATTCTCTGTCCTCCTTAATGGCGATGCTGATAGGCAAAAAAAGCAAAGCCTTGGTGCAGCATTCCGATTCGGAACTTGACTTTCTGTTCTTTATACACAGACTTCGCAGCCAACTGTTTAGTGTACAGGACAATTGCGGGGCTAGCGCTACGATCCTACTGACACTAACAGTCTCTCCCGAGCCGAGACTCGAACCTACGACGACTGGCTTTTTAGGCCAGCATCGTACCTCGAGACCAGCTGGGAGATGCTAATAGGCATCATGCCGTAAAAGACACAAATTACATCAAATGACTCTGTACGATACGCACTCGCATCCCTCAGCCACATGAGCCTGTAGGTACTTTCCAGTTTACCACGGTAACTGTTCGTACCTAGAGCTCTGCACCACACTGGCTTATCATACCTAAGTATGGGCGAAACCACGCTGGCAAAAGTTTTCGATTACTACCATGCACCGCTGAGCTATTGGACATCATGCGAGATAGTGCTGCAATAGCCGAAGAGGCCCTCCTACAGGCATAGTCGGCGTGGGTCCCAAACTAGAGGTGGGCAATCCGGTGGTTCTTCCAAGTGAGTGAGTGATCTATCGCTCTTTTTTAAAGAGCGGTAACTCAGCCCTTACTTTAAGCAAAAAGCTGAAGCTGATTTTATTGATCAGACACCGCAAGCGAGAGCCATATGAATGTTTTACACCGCAAGCGCAAAGAAGCGTGCGACACTGCAATAGAACTCCCAGAAAATAGCTGCCGCCGGCTGCCTGCTCTCGTATGCATAACCATCCACCAGCCGCGGGAATAAAAAATAAAATCTACTTGCCACAGTTCACACACAGCACACGGGCTGGCTAACGCCGGGACGCAAACGAAAAGTGGAACGAAAAGAGCGATAGAACTGATTTACTGATCTTTTGAATCTATGCAGACAATCCGCTCGCGAGCTGATCAGGAAATCAGTTCTTTAAAAGATCGAAATCTTCTGATCGCGAGCGGATTGCCTGCGAGCTGAACAAAAGAGCCATCGGAAGAACCAGTTCTTCTGAGAGCGAAAGATTTCGAAAGATGAGAGGCTGGGTGATGAGAAATGCAAGTCATGCATATCAGGGCAGACGTTTGGTGGCAGCTTGTTTCTGGGAGTTCTATTGTAATTTTGCGCGTGACCTTGCGCTTGGCAAATCGGGTGTAAAGCTTTCACCTGGCTCTCGCTTGCGGTGTCTGATAATCAGCTACACTGATAAAACCAAAAGTTATGTAGGAACGAAAAGAGCGAGTGAGCTGTTAAAAAGAACTAGTTCATCTTAGTGAGCGGAACCGCTCTGATCCGCTCACTATAGTGAACCATTTTTCCCACCTCTATCCCAAACATGAGCTTGTTGTTTACCAAAACCCCCAAGAGCTTCAGAGATCGCTTTGAGGTGATGGTGCAGTCTCCGAATCTGACCACCACCTGTTGCTTCGATGTGGAACCATGTAATCTGCTCCGGAATGACCTTTTCGGAGAAAAATCATCAGATAGATCAAATAGACTGATGAATGAACATCAACTCCTGTAGTGATTTCATGAATTTTAATACCAATGTTGCTCGGTTTTATTGCAAACATAGTGCAACAGTTCTTTTGACTTGGCTTTTATATCCCTTTTCGACCGGGCCCATGTAATTGCGTAGGTAGAACGTGACCTAAACAAAACCTTCTCTCTCGCTTTTTGAACGTCCTATTCATTGTTTTATTGCTCACAACGCTAGTGTCAACCTGGGAGGGAGAAACGAATCTAACCATTACGGCGCCCAGAAGCAAGCAGCATACCATTCTATGGCACACCGCCTATACAACATACCGATGGACAGAGAAGATTTTGAAACCCAGAGAAACAGGATAGTTGAATGGGTACGACAAAGGCTTTGTAAACAAAATTCTCCGAAAACATCAACGGAAAAAACACAGGCTAAATTGCACAACACTAAAACCGAAAAAAGAAGAACAGCATAGAATCAGTCTTCCATTTTACCCAAAAATAACCAATCCCGTCCAATCCGTACTACAGAAACATGATTTCTATGCTGTTTACAAAAGTGAAAACACCTTGAAAGATCTGTTGTGCAATTCAAAAGACAAAGTACCCCCGGATGAAAAATCAGGTGTCTACCAAATCCCCTGCAAAAACTGCTCCGCGGTTTACATTGGCCAAACACGACGAAAATTAAAAGTGCGACTGCGAGAGCATAAGAATGCAGTTGACAATGCAGTTGACAATCCCAAAACCATGCCATCGACTGGAAAAATGCAAAATTATTAAAAAATGTACGAAAAACATCGAACCTAAACGCATGGGAATCAATGTACATCACCACCGCCGACAATCCATTAATGAATGAGGATGATCCCCCAATACTCTCTTCGCTCTTTCACCTGACGAAGCTGTAACAGTGGTGAAATTGTGATATCTAGAAAACAACAACTACTATGCGCAACTAGTCGGACATCGTCCAGCTGATGGGCAAGATCGCTGCACGAAACCGGTCGACTGAAAAGGTAAATTGAATTCCTTTTTTATGTTTTGTAAGAACAATAAGTGTTGTGTCCTGTCTCTCGTCGCGTTCCGTGAGTGTTATCGGGGTTCTTACGTTGGCACAAACCAATGAATATTGTGAGAAACGAATACTATACTCAAAACAGAGAACACGAACATTCTTCGTTTTCTGATTTCGTGTAACTATCTTCTTGCTGTAACGCATGCATGACTCAAACGAAGTTTTTAGTAATATCAGGAATACTGAATATGCGAATTTTACAGACAAATTTTTCGAGTCTGTTTTTTTTTCAATTTGCCCTTGTATACAAGTTTTTTCAGAGTTTTGAGTTCGACCGTGATAAAGTGTGTTCGAAATTGTAGCCAAAGCCTTAAATCACGAGAAGCGCAAGTTTAATAATCGAAGTACGCTTGCATGATTATGACTTAAAGCTTATGAAATTTATTATTTTTCGTTAAAGTAATGCGTAGGTCTGTACTCATAGCGTCGTAGTTGCCTCGATGAAAATCAAATGCGTTGGGGTCAAACTCATCGTTAAACGTCTGTTTCAAGTGTCTATGTAAGCTAACCATCACAGGCGAATGATGAGCGTCAACGACACTGAGGACGTCAGGTGCAGCAGATACATTACAGGAAGGCAATGAATAACGATTGACGAAAATCAGGTCCAGCAGTCTATCATTCTGATTGTGTACTGAATTGACTTGATACAAGCCATGCAATGCGACACCATCCAGTAAGCAGGAACTACTAGCATCAACTGAGGAATGCAGGGTGTCGACAATGAGGTATTTGTTACGAGGATGCATTGCCCAGGTTATCCCAGCGCGGTTGTAATCGCCAAATAAAATGAGATCGTCGTTAGGGCCCATACAGTCACAGACTTTTTCAAGTGAGGAAATGTGCTTCTCGATTACGTTATACTTATTGTACAAATTTGGTGGAATATAAATAGCACCAATTACAACTCTGGTATCACCGGAATCAATTGTAATCCATAGCTGTTCAAGTGATTCCTCCATAGCATGGTGTAGCAGAGCAGATTTTAGTGATCGACGAACTGCTGTTCTTGTAGCTCCACCAATCGTTTTATTGCTGTTGGCCAGACAACGATCGCTACGAAACACAACATATTGAGATCCAAACAACTGCGATGAGCAAATTTGATTATTCAGCCAGGTTTCAGTTAAGACGATACAGTCATACAAAGAGTCAGATACAGCCAAATAAAACTCTTCGATTTTACTTCGGAGACCGGGGACGTTCTGGTAGTATAGTAGCAAGGGTCCCTGGACTAAATCATTGGAAGCTTGATTGGCCCCACAATCCACCGGAGGTCCAACACAGCTTTTCCCGAATGAGCCACGGTTCGAGGTATCAGTATTTGTCACAATATAGTCAATAGTATTAAAATTATCATCAGGTGGTGTCATAAAGCTTATCTCAACTGGTGATTCGTCATAGTCATCACCATCTCCAGCCGGTTCGTGATCGCTATAACAAACGCACATTCCAAGTGTTTTTATATAGGAATTGTGTTATGTCCACGGTCCATACATATTTTTTAGGATTAAGATGGGCAGTTGTCCACGTAGGGGGAGGGGGGTGGTGTCGAGATCAACTTTATCGAATGCACGATAATTCTGTCTCGAAGCTTAGGCAAGATTTTTTATATTTTGACCGGTCTTGGCCAGGAAGGCGACCCTCTCCCCAAAAAAGGTGGAGGATCATGGTAATTTTGTTGTTATTTTACTTTGAGTATTGCTTACCCTCTTGATATAACATTAAGAAGATTTACCCCGCCTCTGTTGCTTTACCCCAAGTAATACAATTCGGGCATCTTGCAATTGCGAAAAAGGCCATGGAGTGGTATGCCGCGAACAACGTTCAGGTGGTGCTCAAAGACATGAACTCTCCCAAGACGCCAGACCTTCGTCTAATAGATATATAATTATTAGGGTGGGGAAAAATGATCGATTTTCCAGAACCAAGCTTTTTTGGTTCCTTTTAGGGCCCCAAACAACCCTAAACTTACCGGAAGTCGATTGGTTTTGTGTCCGCTTGGCGCATTGCATTTCAAATTTGTATGGAAATTTATATGGGAAAACCTACTTTTTTGCATTTACCTTTCTAGAGAGCTCAATAATACTTTATTAATGCACTACATTATGTTAAAGTATAGTATTTTAGATGCCTAACAACTTTGCCGAAGACACTGAAGAGCTAGGATGTCCATAAGAAGAGCTATAGCTGTTCAAAGAAGAGTATGTCGATTTAAATGCAGAAAATCTTGTTTTCTGCCAACATTACCAATGTACCGGTGTCAGCAGGATTCAGAAGTAACCTGTCGTAACGAGTTTATACACTCAGCTGGATCAAGCAAACAAATTCAGGTCAACATTCTAGGCGTAGGTAGAATCTACAACGTGTTTCTGAGGTCACTTCTAATGGAAATCTGACTGACGCCGGTACACTGCACAAAGGTCCAGAAACCAAATTTAGGGGGAAATTTGGGTCTAGAGCTCTATAGCAATATTTTAGAGAAAAACTTTCTTCTACAAAGTTGTTACATATGATAAAGCGCCCATTGGAAAATTATCAAAAATTAGGGTGACCAACATTTTCGATGCAATCAAGTATCTAACTTTTTCATCTTTGTAGATAGAAGAAAAATTTGTTCTACAATGTTATAGCTCCATTAATTTTAAGTAACTTTGTAAAACAAAGTTTTTCTCTGTCTTTGAAAACAACCGATTTATATTGAAAAAAAAAACACATTTTGCGCTCTAACTTTTTTATTTCAAGTTTGATCTCAAAACTGTCTTTGAATGACTTTTAGAGCTTTTTAAAAGAAATAATTTGCAATGCTGACATCGTAAATATCTCAATATTACTCAAAGTTATTGATATTTTTCATCAAAAATATGCGTATTTCATTTGTATGTCATTCTTTTTGGGGCAAACATAGAAAATATCTCTTGGTTTCATTTTGAAGGGCATACTTGACTCTATAAATGGAGGAATTTTTAAAAACATGTTATTTTTTAAATTTGAATAAATTTAATTTAAAAACAAGACAAAAATTTCAATAATTTCATAAATTATGCATATAAATGCACCCAAATTCATTTTTTGGTACTTTTTCTCATAACTAGAAGTAATAACCTTTAATTTGACCCAATAAGATCGAAAATCGGTCAACTGGTTCAAAAGTTATGAATTTTTTGAAATAAAATACATCGAATATAGCCATTTTTTATGGTCACCCTATTTCTGAGCTAGTCCCCTTAACAACCCAACGAAACAATAAGGGTTTGATTATTTTCAACACAGGTGCATCCCTGCGATTTTGAGCACAATTGAAGCACTTTGCGTGACCAACTTCGAAGTAGGGTGACCATAAGAAAACGACTGTGTTCTGTTTATATGCATAATTTTTAAAAAATTCATAACTTTTGAACCCGTTGATCGATTTTCAATCTTTTTGGATCAATCTAAAGGTAATTATTCCTAAAAATTCCTAAAAATTATTTCTAAAAATACCAAAAAATAAATCTGGGTGTTTTTATATGCATAATGTATAAAATTATTGAATTTTTGGTCTTGTTTTTAAATTGAATTTACTCAAATTAAAAAAAAAACATATTTCTAAAAGTTGCTTCATTTATAGAGTCAAGTATGCCCTTCAAAATAAGACCAAGTGATATTTTTTATGTTTGCCCCAAAAAAAAATGACATACAAATGAAAAACGCATGTTTTTGATGAAAAATATCAATAACTTTGAGTAAAATTGAGATGTTTACGATGTCAGCATTGCAAATTGTTTCTCTTGAAAAGTTCTAAAAGTCGTTCAAAGACAGATTTGAGATCAAACTTGAAAAAAAAGTTAGAGTGCAAAATGTGTTTTTTCAATATAAATCGGTTGTTTTCAAAGATAGAGGAAAACTTTTTTTTACAAAGTTACTTAAAATTAATGGAGCTATACCATTGTAGAACAAATTTTTCTTCTATCTACAACGATAAAAAAGTTAGATACTTGATTGCATCGAAAATGTTGGTCACCCTAATTTTTGATATATTTTCAATAAGCGCTTTATCATACGTAACATCATTGTAGAAGAAAGTTTTTCTCTAAAATGTTGCTATAGAGCTCTAGACCCAAATTTCCCCCTAAATTTGGTTTCTGGACCATTGTGCACTGGCAGTGTTGGCAGAAAAAATGATTTGCAACATTAATTTCGACATACTCAACTTTGAACAAAAAAGTGTTTTTTTCCATACAAATCTCCATATAAATTTTAAATGCAATGCGCCAAGCGGGGACAAAACCAATCGACTTCCGATAACTTTAGGATTGTTAGGGGCCCCAAAAAGAACAACAAAAACTTGGTTCTGGCCTTCTGCTATCAAGTTTCGTTTTTTCCATAAAACGATTCCCCACCCTAATAGATATAGGTCGAGCGGATCCTTAAGAAGATGCGAAAGACAGCTCGTCGTGCGTGCAACCAAACCGAACTAAGCACCAAAAACATTATTTAGAGTAATCCGAGTTCAAAGGCGAACTAAGTACATGCGAAAAGCAAGAAATAGCATCTTATTGGCAACATGCGCAGGGTTTGCAGACAAGCTAAACAGTTTATCTACCCTAAACTTGCGGTTACCAAAAGGCTACTAAATTCAACTCGTAGTGAACTACGCATCATCACGAAACTCCTTACTGGACACTGTCCTGCTCTTTATAATTTAAAGAAAATCGGCAAAGTCTCAACCGACAATTGCCACTCATGCAACGCTGAACCTGAGAGCTCAGAGCATCTGCTTCGCTTTTGCGGGGCTCTTGCTTCGTCGAGGTTTAACTTCTTCGGAAGTTACCTCTTAGCTCCATACCAGGTATGGAGAACCAATCCCAAAACGATCACTGGTTTCATCAACCATGTAGTTCAGAATTGGGGCACAGTCTTATAAACAACCAGCTCAACTCCATCAATGTAATCTGTGCCAGCCACAAAAGACAGACATTCCTGTCGCAGTGGCACTTTTGCCTAATGCCCTTCAGGCATATAAAAATTAATCGAGTTCAAAGTTAAACCATCCCGTATATTTTCTGCAAGCAACTAAAGCGAATTTTTGTAATATTATCATTATGAAATGTTCAAATGGTTTTGTTTTTTTCATGAAAAATATATTATTAATTTTCACATCGAAAAACAAAGCCCTGGGGCTACATTCCTATTCGGAACTCGACCTTCTGATTATTTTGTCATACACAGACTTCGCAGACAAATTTTTTAATGTACAGGACAATTGTGTGGCTAGCGCTACGATCTTACTGACACTAACAGTCTCTCCCGAGCAGGGATTCGAACCTACGACGACTGGCTTAGGCCAGCACCAGCTGGAAGGGTAAATTTTTTCACATTCACTGGTGTTAATAACTCAAATTCTTCCAAATGGTACTTAGTTCGGTATGGTTACACGCTAGAACAATTGTCAGTAAAATGCTGTTCGAGGCAAACTGGCTTTCTGAGGTGAGGAAAGTGGCCAAAAAGGCTGTGCAAAAAGTTGATGGAAAGAGGTAAAAGAAAAGTTCGATAATTCATATCCGCTAAAAAGGGATGGCTTGAGTGAATATATTTTGTCTTATTTTGTCTTACTCTGTATGTGATTATTTATTAAAAAGTGTGAGCATTTAAAATACATCCGGCATTTACGTTCTTCTTTTTCGACAATATTCATCGAAATAGGCTTAGAACAATTACACACAACACCATTTATGTGCAATCGCTTTCATTATTGCTGGCGGCCGTATACGACATTCTCGTGAATACCTCAGTTTTAAACGTTAATTGCTTTCATTTAAATGTACGAAATGTGATGGTCACTGTATCGATGGATAGCTAAAATTTACATGACTTAAATGATATAATAATTTTCCTCTCTAATTTTCACTAGAGAGTGGAAATTGAGATTGAATATTCCCATATAAAGTCAGGTTTTTTTCGGGGATTTTTTACGCAGAATTTTGAATTATCGTTTTTTTACACGGATTTTTGAATTAACGCGTTTTTTTACGCGTTACCGCGATAATTCGAAAAGATTTACGTGGATTTTTATTGAGTGAAAGATTTAGGGAAAAATAACATCCACCCTCCGAAGGATTCGAATGATCGTCAAAGAGGATAATTTCAAATATTGATCGTAGAGCGTCTCGGTTTTTTTTTTGAAGTCTTTCTTGGTGGTTTACATAACGCGAATTTTTTAGTCAACGCGGTTTTTTACGCGGATTTTTCGTTTATCGCGGTTTTTTACGCGGGATTTCGAGTTAACGCGTTTTTTCACGCGCATGTAGTCATTGGTCAAAGATTTTGGATTAAATATCAGGGGTGCAACGAATAAACAACATCGTGGTTTTCAAGCTGGGATATACCCAACCAAAAAATAAAAAGCTTATTCAAACATAAAGTTTTGTGTACGATATGTTGCCAGATTAATTTCTGGTCGATTTAAACTCACAATTGGATCCTTATCACTCTAATTATTGTCAGGGTAATTACGAGACAATATATTGAAACGGGTTTTATTAAGTGCGACGCAGATATTCTTTCTGCTACAGATAAAGGTTTTTATTACTGCTACACCTCCTAGCTGCAATGAAACAACTCGCTCTGCAAACACTTAGGATTCTTGTATCCTGACTGCTTTCTTATGGAAGGAGAACAATATATATCACCCGCCCTCAGTATCGCTCCCAGGCGCATAATTCAACCTGGCTAAGCTGTTTCCAAATAACTTTACTTGTCTCTAGCGTTTAATCTGATGGTGATATTTTTATTTATTCACAAACTCCGGTTAATTAATCATCCACAAATGTATAACAATTATTATGCCAAGGCCGTCTCGCAAAGGGGACAGGGGCGGAAAAGTTGTACTTTTTCCGACTTTGCCAAGCACAAACAGGGGAAATGAGGCGGGATCGGATGAGATCACATCAGGGATGCTACTTCTGCTGTTGTTGCTGGTGCTACTTCCACTGCTGTAACATTTATACACGACGAAATCAGTCTGTCATCATCTCATCCTTCTTGAAAGTTCCGAATGGTGGTGGGAGACCGTCTATTCATACCCGCGGACGGGAGAAACTTAATGAAGCCGCGTTGCTGGTTGGGTAAATCGAATTAAATCCAATGCATACCAATTGCGGCGTTTCTGGCGGACAATGTTTGTTTATCGGCTGTTTAGCTGACGTACCGTACAATGAACGGGGAGAAATTGAAAAGATAATCAAGAGCCAATTTGTTACTGGATACTCTGGGATCTAATGGACAATAGAACGTAATGTAAATAATGTGTTTAAAATTTAGATGTATGTTGCTTTTCGGTCGGAATGACGGGGGGTTCGAAATATGTACTAGAGTATTTTTTCATGAGGAAAATGTTGTAAAGTTATTTTATTTGTATTTAGAAGTAAATATCTAGATGTTTGATTTCGAAACTCGACTTTTTGTTTTTTTGACACATAATTCACAAAATAATCACAAATTTGCATGACTTGCGGGTACTATAGTCTCCCCCATCGGTTCCACGAGCAAGCTTTTTAGAAAAGCATTTAACCTTAAGGCTAACTGGCAGGAATGAATGTATGGTTATCAAAATAATGTTTAGCTTCAAGATATGTACTGAAACTTGGTTTAGGAGCTCTTTCAACTGATTTATCATGAAATAGCTCTAGAATACATCTTGCCATTGTACTTTTGACTTGAATAACGCTAAAATCTTTTATGACTTATACCTCAAACACGTGTCACTCTTACGGCGACTATTTCCTTATTATTCATGTCAAACGTCTCCGTACATTCTGATCTCACTTCTACACGGTGACATCTCGTCGGTTTTTTATAGCTTTACTACCACCGGTCTTTTGTTGAAGAAAAATGCCTCAATTAATAATAGATTGATCATCATCAACATAATCAGTTCGTCTCAATTCTTTGCCAGCTCTCATAGAGAGCACGCGGACACTTTGTGGCAAGTATGCTACAGCGTACGCAGCCTCGGATTCAGGTGAAGTTCAGACGACGAAACGGACAGACATGTCGAACCTGCGTATCTGAGCTACAAAATAAATTATTCATTGCACTGTAGCCGACGATTTCACATTTTTCTGCCGTGGTGTTGTTTTTTCCTTGGGAGAAGCTTCCTTAGCCACAATTGTTTACAGATTGACATGCCATTTTGATGCCGACCTACCGACTGGAGGAAATGTGAAAATGATTAATTTAATGAAAAAACAGTTATGATGTCATCATGTCAGTAATATGTCCTGTGATAACCTGCCCGCTTTGACATCAGATGGTCGACTTCCTTTTTTCCAAGTTGTTACGATTTTATAAGGGAAATTAGTTCACGTCTGTTGCAGTTTTCTATCAATAATTCTATGTTTCTGACAAATTTGCGCGTTTTATATAATATCAGTGAAACTATTAGATCGTCACGAATTGGAATACAGGTCGGACTTGATTATCCGGAACATCACAATTTTTTTCATTCCGGATAATCGAATCACACAAAAAATACTGAATTTTTGCGATTAACGAACATAAAATAAATATTTCTTTTCTTTATTTACTTGTATGATGCAGTGGCGTAACCAGAAGTCATTAATTACTGAGGCAAAAAGGAGTAAAATCTTGAGAAACAAAAAAAAAATTGGACATTGATTATTTTCACTTAATTCGAACATGTCCCAAACATGCTGGAAGTGACTTAAATGGTAACAAATCTGCCAGCAGGGGTGGTGAAGATAAAATTTCGGAATAAAAATTGAAAACGGACACCAAAAAAATAAAATTCCGGATAATCGAGTCTAAAATTCCGGATAATCGAATTCAGAATAAGGGGCCATCCACATCGAGTCTCCGGATAATCGAATCCGACCTGTAACAAATTGAAACAGTCATTTTAAACCGTAAGGCTTACAATAATTAACTTCGTGAATGCATCCGTTTTAATGTTATTTTGAATTCAATTTGAGACAATTGAAAAATAAACACTCAACTATACATTAAATCAAAGAAAGGATTAAATTTTTTCCTCGAATTATTTTTTTATTGAAAGGTGACATTATTTCCAAACTTTTTATGAAAAGTTTTGGATAGAGAAATTTAAGACGAATTTCAACACTTTTGAGAATATTCAAATTCTAATGATGCAAAATGATTCTAATTGCAAATTCAAATAATAAAGCTCTTGGCCACTAACTTTGTAAATGCATCCGTTTTTGATTGATAAAACACAATTCATTCTTTCAGCAGTATTCTACTCCGTTGCCACGTACCTCCATGTGTGGATCTTCGCTAATAAATGGGATAACTAAAATTCATAATGTTTCAGCAACGATTCTACTATGTGGCAACTATCTCACAACTAAAACCGTCCGAACTGTTGAACTTATGTATTTTTTAAAAAGGAGATCAGAAAATTGATCATTCACAAATGAAACGATTTTTAAGACTCACCCCATCTTTGTGAAATCAGTTTACCGTTCAAAATAGTCGTGAAATGATTCCACGCGAAACGTCGCTTTTTCCGTTTTCACTTCAGTGATACGACACAAACGGTAAATGTCACTTTACGATGTTTTTCAAGGCAATATCACTACAAGACGTTTTCCTTACTCATGTGAGTCCCGTATAAGGGTGGTATTCACTTCACTTTGATTTGAACGTGAAGTGACTCTCGTACGGGACAAGCACATGTGACTCAATCCAGTGTAGTCCGTCAAGAATGATTAGAACAGATTGTCCACGTAGCACAGTGGGGCAAATTGGTCCGTTGGCGCGACAAAACCTCATAACTCCTTAACAGTTGTTTCCACAGTGTTCATGTCTTCGGCAATGTTGTTCACCATAAAAACATCTTTTTGAAAAATGTATTCAGGCAGCTTTAATTTTTTTTTTATACAGATGGCGCTGACATCTATCTTCTGAATAAATGGTGCTAGCCATTTTATTTTATCGGGAACGTTGTTTCTATCATCAATTGACATAAAGTTGTCGAACATATTACAACTGTAGAACGGACCGTTAACGAGATAAAATTATTTTCATTATTCATAAATCCAAATTATTAGTAATGAATCATAACTGGGACTTGAGTAGGTACATATGTTTCAATTTCAGATATATTCGAATTTCCGAGTCATCATGAAATGAATTATTGGAAGTTTGTAGTTGCCTTTGTATAGTTTTTTGCCAACCTATGAGGTGTCATCATTTTTGAGAAAGAATATAAAATATAATTTTAATGTTATTTTTTGTGACAAAATATTTCAAATAGGAACATTGTTCAATTGAAGATTAGTTGGTCATGTTCCCTTTCTAAGAGCTCCTCTTGTTATATTTTATTCCATTTGGATACTAAACGCTTACTTTTGCTTAAGACACTGTTTATCCAATAACAAACTGTTTCCTAGTACTAATAATTATTTCTGAGGGGACTGGACGTCAGTTTTGAAAGACCTCCGAACACAATTATGGTCGTGTTGCATACACCGGCATTTAGCAAAGCCTATGGTAGGAAAAACATCGATACGGACCCTGCTGATTAATGATTTTTTACATGAATTGACATGAAAACAATCGCTGCGAAAACTCGTATTACTCGGTAAGTCGCAACTAGTAGCAGCTGAATTTTGGTTTAGTACTAGCCAATACCTTGTATTTTAGTACAATAATAGTGTCATAGCAAAACAACGTAGAACTTTATGTTTTTCATATTGCCGAAAATGAGGAAAAATTACAAAAAAAACTTGTTTTACATACTATTTTCTTTCGAATTTTCAACAAAACTGTCTTAATATCGCATTACCTTCTAGTTTATACTCTATAATAGGATCATATGAGTTAGCTGAATAATTTCTAAGTATTTGCAAACCCTACTGGAAAATATCTGCGAAAATATTTTCTTCCATTTTACAAGCCTTGTAAATCCTCACCTACACAATATTATAGCACATTTTCTAAATTTTTTTTTAAGATAAATTATCATGATTTCCGGTCGATAACATGTCTACTGCAAGTAGAAAATAAAATGAGGCATGAAAACTTAATTTCGTTTTTTTTGAGTTTTGTCGCGACTTTTCTGGGTTCTGCCCCACAGTGCGTAGGGGAACAACTTGGAGAGCTCCGTAGCCGCAAGGTTACAGAGTCTGCTTTGGTTAGCGGGTAGTCGTGAGTTCGAATCTTAGTAGAATCAGGCCATTTGGTTGTCAAAGGACTTTAGTATGGATTTATTCTTAGGCTTCCTACCACGTACCCTTCCTTCAATCTGGATTCTAATTAGGAATTGTAATTAGGAGATATTGTTAGGATGGTCAGACTCGGGTAGTAGAGTAGAAAGCTTGAAACGGAAAGATAAAACTTACACACAAGTACGAATATGAATGATAAGCGTATCACTTACTTCAATAGTGATACTGCCAATAATATGAAGTGCGGATTACAAAAAGCACCTGGGCATTATCACAATAGATCTAATCTCTGGTCGCAGTGATGAGTCCACACAGGAAAAAAGGGGAGTGACTTGGGACTTGGCAGTTAGTGGATGACTGTTGAATTCTCTGAACTCGTCATAAGAAACAGCGCAAATACAGCAACCGTATGTTCTCTTTGAGCAGTATAGACTGTACTACCGATTGTGCACGACTCCTTGGGCACAGAGAAAGTTATTAGTTGGTTGGTCCAAGCGATAATACACTATTTAAACAAATAAAGGGTGTAACAAAAAATGCGAAAATGTATATTTCTTCATATATCCTTTTTAACGACTGTACGCTAAAATATCAAAATTTTCTAGGCCAGTTATCGTTTTTAGGTTCTTTCAAACAAATGTACAAATGGGAGCCACGAATCTTTCGACTAAAACTTAATTCTTTCCATCAGCCATGGTTGGGCCCGATTCGACCCGTGTAATGGCACTCCATTCTGGTGTAGAACAACGTATTGATCCTAAAAGATCTTGGCTTTCACACAGATAAGCACCTGGTTCTTTAGATTAACGATATACACTACGGTATTAATGTTAACACCAGCATCAACGAAAATATGCGGCACTTTCTAACCGCTGGACACAAGCCAATATCACTTTTCTCGGAATATCCGTAAATTTCATCAATGAAATACACCAGTCTGTACTCCTGTTTTTTTTTTTTTTTTTTTTTTTTTTTTTTTTTTTTTTTTTTTTTTTTTTTTTTTTTTGTAAAAAAGTATTGTTTATTGTTTCAAAAAAAAATTATTTACATATTATACAAATGCACATCTTATGTAAAACTCAAGCTCGCCAACATCGATCCTACCGTTAACTTCATTAACGTAGGTGATGTATATTATGAAGAGTTTCAATATCTGTCTACGTTTTATTAGGCGTATATTTTCCAAGGCAGGCCGCATTAGATCGTCGAAAGAGAGTCGCCGCCACCCACCAAGTATTGATGATATCTGTTGTTGCACCCACGCCCATGCGTGTGCTACACGAGCGCAGCCACTGAATTTATGCTCCAGCGATTCAACCGTCGCATTACAGTAGAGACAGTTCTCACCATCAGCTCGTTGGATGATTCGCATTAACCGTCTGTGCTCCGTCTTCTCGTTTACGAACAGGTAGAGGTTGCTACGCAGGTTTGAAGACATCTGTTTGTTCGCTATGTTGGTCCATATTCGTCTCCAATTTTCACCTGGATATTTTCGCTCAACACGGGGCGTTTCAGTCCGTTCGAGGAACAGACGGTGTATCTGGTCACTCGAGGGATTTGCTCGAACAAGTGGGGGAAGAAGGGGAATTTGCTGTGAAATAAACTTGAGGCATGGGAGGTCTGTGGGGGGAGGGATGTTCTGGTTCAGTAGGGATTGATAGAAGGGAAGGGAGCCACTCGCCTGCATGTGCCGATTTAACAGCAGCGCTTTGCACTTTATCGAAGGTAGTTGGAGCTTCAACCCTCCGGATTCTATGTCACGCGCAAGCTGCTCCATTGGGACGCGCGCCGGTAGTCCACGCCACAAGAAGGACCCCATGGATGCAATTATTCTTGACGTGTGAACGCAGTAAGGTGGAAGAATAGATGCCACATACCATATCTTGGACGTCGCAAAAGTATTCAGCAGTATTACTCTCTGCTGAAGGTTTAGGCTCCTCAGCGTAAGCAGCCACAAATGCTGGGCAAATTTTGACACGAGCACGTCCCAGTTTATTTTAACCATTGCCCGAATTGAATTGGTGAAAAATACGCCGAGTATTTTAATCGTCTCAACGGTTTGTAGCCATTGAGCATTCAGTGGATTTCCATCAACCAGCCCGACGTCTATTGCGATAGTTTTTTGTCTGTTGAGTTTTGCTCCGGCTGCTCGCTCGAAGCGGTCGAAGAGTTCATTTATGGTTTCAATCGCACACATGCTGGTGACTACCACAGATATATCGTCTGCATAGGCTACCACGAGATCGGGGGCGACCTGTTGCTCCAGCTGCTTGAGGAAAGGGTGTAGGTATATGACAAATAGTAGCATGGACATCGGGTCTCCCTGCCGAACCGAACGTTCGATGGGGAAACGTTGCGAAAGATGCCCGTTCACTAGCAGCCGAGAGAAGGATTGTTCGGCAAGACGTTCTAGTAGGCCGACGAAGGCTGGGTTTATTCCCAGCTGCAGCATGGTTTCGTAGAGGAAAGGATGAGACACCCGATCAAAGGCATGATCGAGATCATAGCTTATCAGCTTCCCTTTTCGCTTCGTCGCTTTTAGCTCTGCAATGCGATCTTTCAGAGAAAGAGTGGCTTCGAAGATTGAGTGCCCGTCGTTTGCACACTTCTGTGCGTCACTCAACACACGGTGCG
The DNA here is from genome assembly GCF_029784165.1 of Wyeomyia smithii. NCBI lineage: Eukaryota > Metazoa > Arthropoda > Insecta > Diptera > Culicidae > Wyeomyia > Wyeomyia smithii. The sequence goes on along the minus strand of NC_073695.1, from coordinate 171,059,345 downwards.
TTTTTACCACGAGCTCGAGACGTGCTTTCAATATTCTCCCGAGAATTTTAAAGTCCGCGTTCAGGAGACTGATTGGACGATATCCTCGTGCAGTGTTCGCCGTTCCTCTCTTTCGGACTAGCACGATAACCCCGTCAGCAAAATCGGCTGGTATTTCCGAAGTTAGGGCCTCGTTCAAAACGAGGTTTAGCTCTCGATGGATGACATCAAATGTTCGTTGGTAGACTTCAACAGGAAGCCCGTCGCTTCCCGCTGCTTTCCTTTTCGCCGACGTACGTAAAGCTGCCAGTATCTCAGCTGTTGTTATCTCTGCCATGCACGTTTCATTCGTTCGGTCGTTTTCAGGGATGACTCTCTCGCATTGGAAATAGGTCCGCGCTGCTATGTTTTCGTCTGTCGCTGTGTATAGTTGCCTAAAATACTCAAGCAGGTGGTTTTCGATGGCTGCGGAGGTGGTTAAAGATTCGTTGTCTTCACCAATCAACTCGGTGATGGTGGTTTTTTTACGCCGTCTTTCGCCCAGCTGGAACATGCTGATACTTTCCCCTGCTATATAGGTGTCGTTAATGCGCATGAAATGTTGAGAGAAACTTCGCTGATGGGCTAGCATCTGTGCCTTTATTCGGTTTATTGTTGCAAGCATCGCTGGATTTTGAAAATATCCATCGTATGCATGTTGTAGCTGCGTGTATAGGCGTTGGTATTCATAATAATAAACACTGTACGCCTCACGAGATTTACCTCGAAAAAAGGATAGGATTTTTGGCTTCGCACATGACATCCACCAGGTGAGCCAGTTGGGGAACCTTCTCCTCTGTCGGGTTACGTACTGCCACGAGATTTCGAATTCCGCGACATTGTCTGCCGTTAGAAGATGGGGATGCAGTGACCAGTAGCCGCGACCAGGCTCACGACCGAGGCTAGGGAGGCACATTCGACTGGTTAAAGCTTTGTGGTTCGTGAATGAGCAAACATGCGTGGCTGCGTTTCGTAGCTGCGCGCAGAGCCCTTCACTTACGTAAATGCGGTCGAGTCGAGAGGCGGAGTTGTGTGTGATGTATGTAGGAGCGATTGTGTTGGGGTACAGCTTCACCCAAACATCGTTTAAACGTAGCTGCTGTAAAGTAGAGTGCAGGACAGGGCTATTGTTGTGGCCCGATGAGTCGCACGGCCGCACAACGCAATTAAAATCACCAGCGAGAAGTATGTGGTCGGTATTGTGACGGAGATAGTGGGCAATCCTATCGTTGAAAAAACGTTCGCGTTCGGCGCGCATTGCTGAGCCCGATGGTGCGTAGACGTTAACCAACGTTGTGTTACCAATCCGAAGAGCGATTATTCGGCCATCTAGGCTTTTTTCGACATGGGAAAAACGGATATACTCTTTCAAAGCTATTGCTGTCCCTCTCCTTGACTGGTCAACGTTTGCGATGACGTTGTATCCAGGGATGAGGAGCAGTTCCATCGTCCTGCAAAACGTGCGGAGCGCGTTGAGTTTTGTGTCGTTGGAAATTGCGTTTGTGTTGATGGTGGCAACGTTATAGCTAGTATACTGATCCATTTTTACAAGCTCAGCTCCTGCTCTTCGTCACCGCCGTTGTCGCTATTGTTTTTGTCATCGACGTCATCTTTGTCGTCGATATCGTCTCGTCGCTTTAAGTTTTTACGTTTTCTCCCTGTCTTGCTGTTTGCCGATACTGATGAGGCATCTGTCTCGTTACCATCTGATTAGGCGCCAGCCTGTCTGCTGTACATTTCACAGCTGGTGGAAGGTTGTTGACCGGAGGTAGAGCGCAACGACCTGCTATTCGGTGGTTGACTCGATCCTGATATGGGGATTATTGGGGCAGGAAGCGAGGGAAAATGTTTCTGCGATTGCGTGTCGAGCGTACGTGCTGAGTGTTGTTGTTGCTGCAATTCCTTCTTCTTCTTCGCTGGAGGGCGACTCGCATGCGACGAAGTTAAACTCGGCAGCACTGGTTTTGTACCTTGCAGCCTTGGTGCTGGTTTGGCTGTTGGCTGCTTCGTCGCATCGGCATACGATTTCTGCACCAAAAGTTTTCTATTTTGAACGCAGGACGCGCCGATATGGACGAACTCCCTGCAGTGACGGCATGTTTGACGTTGGCCGAAGTAGGACAGATAAGTCCACTCCCCATCCACGAAAACCCACGACTCAATATTGCGTTTCACTACCATTTTCGCAATCCGTACCCCAGTCGAGATTCCTGGAAATTCGAACTGCGAGTCGGCGCCGCACATCTGCTCACGAACAGAAATAACGTCACCGTATGCGGTTAGGTAGTCCGTGATGGCCTCGTCCGATACGGCCTCAGACAAATCGAACAACTTCACCTCCACTGACCCGTCCTCCATCGTTATGCGTAGCGGGATCTTCTTTCCATCTTCCACTGTCACTTGGTGTTTCCCATCGTTTTCTTCGTACACTTTCTGTGCCAGCGCCAGGTTGACCACCTTCACGAAGGCACATCCGAGAGTACGACTACACTGGATTTTCGTCACTTCCCCCGGCTTTAACCCCAGTACAGTTTTTACGAAGCTTTGCACTTTCACATAATCTGGTTTCTTTGGCAATGCCGCATAATCTATGCGAAAAGTATTCTCGCGGCGCAACATCGCAGAGTCGCAGTACGCAGAAGCACACAGTGGCTCGGCAATGAACACTCGCGGCAAAAAGAAAACTAGCTTTAGATCGACTTCCTTAACAGCTTAGCGAAAACACGTCTGCTCGGCTCGGAAGTTGAGCAAGAAATTGAGAATTGGGACACAGCACCGATGCTGAAAAGCTTTTCATCGGAGAACAGGATTAACATTTCCACCTTCTTCAACAAAAAAAAAAACAATATTTTCGAAAAAGCCACTCGTAGCTCCTCTACCCGCTCCATAATGAAATAGAGTTTCGTTTTAGCTTTGGAAGATGTGTGAAGTCTTCTATGAAATGTTGGGTTCCTTGGCAAGTGAGAAATATAATAAATAATATAATGAGAAATCTGTGGGCGGACCGATTGAATCATGCTTAGCGTAAAGTGAATGTAACCAAATACACTGGTAACAAAAAAAGTCATAAGTTACATAAATGGAGCCAAAGTTTAAACATTTACGCCATTTTTTCCTGCTCACAACCACAACCATATCTTCGTTTTTACAACCACAGGCACTTTGAACCGGAAGGTGTACAACTGAGAAAACCAGGTCTTCACTGAAGGAGATCGATCGATTGCCAGCGCAGACGAAGTTTCCCACAATTGATGAGGAACCTTTGAGAGAATTGCCGCGTCGTTGGTCGCCCACATAATTTTCTTCAACTGACGACTCGTTTCAGTAAGCATTTGAAGATCGTCGTGGCCAGTAAGTACCTCGTCAACGTACGTTTCCTATTGTACTATGCGAATCGTCGTTGGCCAGCGGCACATACGTTCAACTCTAAAACCAAAAACGAGACAAAATCTCTTTATTTTAGGTATCGACATCTAGCGGTGGAGAGGACGCATTTTACACTCGAAATTTTATTACGCCTATATCATTCATACCTGCTCGTGGTGAAGAACTATTTCGGTCTCTCTTGACCTCATACAAAACCAACAAGCAAAAAAACTGTATTAGCTCTTGCCGTTTTTTCGTCGAAAGAATTCTTTGTTCCCCCCGGTACAGTCATACCTCGATATAAGGCAACCTCGATATAAGGCAACCTCGATATAACGTAACTCGATATAACGTAACTTTTACCTCGATATAACGTAACGTTGAAAATGTATTCACATTGAAAATAAATGTTACAGCAACTGTTTTCGGGGTAAAAATTGCTTCAAAAAAGTGTTTGTAGCAGGTTTTAAAATTAATGAAACTAATGCAAAAATTGTCCTAAATGGGCATAAAAGGGTTTAAAAATACTAATAGGTAATGGAAAATAGGTTTTCACGCATCCTTCAGTAACAATTCACAGTCTTGCATCAATTAGAAAAAAAAATTTTTGCTTGTTGAAATTTTCTCTAAATGGGCATAAGAAAGGTTAAAAAATACTGATAGGTGATGGGAAACAGGTTTTCGCGCATCTTTGAGTAACCGTCAACAGTCTTGCATCAATTAAAAAAAATGTTTTTTGCTTGTTGAAAATTGTCTTAAATGGGCATAAGAATGGTTTAAAATTACTGATAGATGATGGGAAATAGGTTTTCACGAATCTTTAAATAACCTGTGTATCAATTGAAAAAAAAAAATTTTTTTTTGCTCCTGAAAATATTTCTAAATGGGCATAAGAAAGGTTTCAAAATACTGATAGGTGATGGAAAATAGGTTTTTACGCATATTTGAGCAACCATTAACATTCTTGCTTAAATTAAAAAAAAAAAACATTTTTTTTTGCTTCGATATAACGTAACTCGATATAACGCAACAAAAATAAAAATAAAGTTGCCTTATATCGAGGTATGACTGTACTGGTATAGCGAGGGTGCCTTTTCGGGATAATCGTACAGTACTACTCGCATACGTGCAACGGTTTTTATGTACATATTTTTTTAATGAATTCCATTGCTGCCCAAGTTGAAAACATATTCAGTTCAGTTGACTAACGACATTATTTAACATTGTACCTAATGTCATAAGCAGTGCTGTGGCGCTATATGCATTACTTGAAATGTTAGGTATAAAAAAACGGTACGAGAAATAAATATTGTCGTTTGTCGAGAAATTCGGTCTCCAAGTCCAACGAAAATATTCAAGTAAATCAACTAACAGATTAAAATAGTTTCATCAGTCGCGAGATGTACGATCCAAGAAAATTTGTTAAACAATGTTTGAATGGTTGAAAGATTTTTAGTTTATTTTTGTTCTATTGACGTTGATTGTGAATTGTTACTGAATTTCCGCTTTAAAGATCTCTTGAATGCAGTCCTGTCTTAACTTGATATCGATAGATTCAACCATTCAAGATCACCCTTCTGCCTGGTCATTGAAGCAAAAAAATAGGTTTTTGGTACATGTTCAAACTATTGGAGCGAACTGTACGCACGATGCACTGTAAAATCAATGTAGGATAGAACAGCGAAAAATGAATGCGAAAACATGGGCACCGATTTACTGCAGTGTTTTGTTCGAAGTTGCATATCTGTTCTGTGCCAGTTGGTAAAAAACACGAGTAGCGTGAAACGGGGACGGGACACGAAGCATATGGACGCTAGATATATGGATGTTAGGCATAGTATGCTAGGCATATAGACGCGGAGCATAATGGATGTGAGGCATAATGGATACGAGGCATACTGGCGGTACCCTCATAACTGTCCCATACTGATTTTAGTCACTTTTGAGTTATCATCGGGAATCGACTTAACGGTTATCATATTTTCTGGAAAAAAATTAAAATTGATACTTTTGTATGGAAAAACATGGAAAATTTTTTTGTTTTTTTGTGTCCTATATTGAAAGTACCCGCATTACAGTCCCACTGCATAGTGGTGCAACCTGCAAACATATAATTTTGCTCCAGATTAGTGTATATCGGATTATTTTAGGCATATAGAAGTATGTCATTTGATTAACTAGACTAATGTTGTTTTTCTGTAGTACAATCTACGTTGCCAATGATACTGCCGGTTGCTGGTTGAATTTATATGTGATGGGACAAAATATGCGAGTACTTTTGAAATGTACCCGCATGTTTTGTCCCATTTTGTCTTGTTTTCAAGTTATATAACGTAAAACCAATTCCATCCATGTTTTTTTGTTCTCAACGATAAACTTGTGCTGCCATGAAACTATTATGGTCATTGGTTCTGGATGTAATTGCTGGAAATCCGAAAATTCACGGATAATATTAAATCGCCGTTTTCTCAACATGTTGTTTTCCATTATGGGACAGTTATCCGGGTACCGGCAGCATACTGCCACAATCAAAAAGCTTCAATAATTTATTTTGGGCTTGTTTCAAGTTGGCTTGCATTAAAGCCTACGATTGTAAGTAGATTTTATTTGATAGTGATAAAGTATATTCTGCAAATAGACTTCACAAACCATCATATGTCTTCCATAATACAAATTAGCTTCACAGTTTTAAGAACGGTCAAAAATTTGTTGTATATTGACTTTCATAACAACCCAATAAAACCAGAAATACATAACCCGTGGAGTTGTATGATAGTCCCTCCTAATACAAAGATAAATTTCCAAGCTGTAATTTTTATTTTGATCAGAATTTGTTTTGGCAGCCCCGCCATGTAAGTTATGATTGTGGCTTGTATAAAACTTGATTATCGGAACCAGAGCCAGACGAATGCTATGATAGGTTTACTTAGGTTGTGATATGCTATGTTCTGATCAAATTATGAGAATTGATTATGACGAAGATTTTAAATACGGTTTTATTCTAAAACAACATGTCGTATTGAATGGTAAAATGGCAAATTTTTGTAATTATATCTGAAATCAGCATTTTCTTCTACGAGAATAATAAAACCACTTCATAGTTTTGAAAATCTAATGAGAGACAACAACATACATTTAACAAAATATTCTACATCATGGCATTTATTCAATCATTACCTTAGTTCAGAAGAATTAAATTTTAATTATATATTTATTTCCTACAGAATTCCTGCGGCGCATATCATTCACGTCCATTCGGTTTCGCGTCCATATGCCTTGTGACCGTATGCCTGCCGTCTATTATGCTTGCGTACTTTGCCTTGCGCTCGCATGCCTCACGTCTGTATGCTTAACGGGGTGTCATCGCGTGAAACGGTGAACCTGCGAGTCCATACGTACCGGGTTTCAATTGGAAAACGCGTGCTTATTTAAACGAAACCTTTCTCCAAGGGATTTATTGACATTTTCGGTCGTCAGGAATCGGATACGAAGCTGGGCTGGTAGCCACTATCTGTAGTTGATCAGATGACAGTTCTTTGCCAATCACCTTTAAGTACGACAGTACTTTAAGAGAAGGTCGGAGCACGTGAATGGCTACTAAGCCCAACTGACGAAGTAGAGTGGGTGATAGTGACCGAAACCGATTACGCGAGTAGTGAGGCACTAGGCTGAGCCGACGGCGAATGTACGACAGCGGTTGCATCACACGGACTAATTGCTTCAACGGATTGGTTGAAAACGGTGGTTGTAGATTGGCTGATTTTGACTGAAGTTGTACCAGCCGCCGATGGACGTGGTAGAAGACGCAGCAGCAATTAAAGTTTTGGAGCAGCTCTTACATGATCCACTGGAGCAGTCCTTGACCATGTGCGTACTTTTCAAGTAGTCAATAAAAAGCCTATTTCTCTCGACGATTTCTTGTTCACACTGACGATTTTTTGTTCACACTGAAATAAAAGATGCGCTTGTTTACGGTGGGGACACTTCTTGACGTTTTCCGAGACGATTTTACTACAGACTCAGTGCTGTAAGGATGGGAAAGGGCAATTGATTGGATTATTCGCGGTCGTTCATGGACACACCCAAGAAGCTCCTTGTATGTGAGTCGCTCGCCATCATTAACAGTAGTTTGTAATTACCTAAGAAAACTGTAGTCCGGAAAGCTGCGCAATTGGGTTGTTTAGCTATTCACAGATTTTTGATATTTATATATCAGCTAAAAGAGTGTTTCTGAGCAAAACGTGATTTTTAAAATATTATATCATTGTCCTTCGATTTTTAAATGTAGAAAGAAAAAACCGTTTTAAATCGCTACAATGACAGTTGGTATATGGGCGAACTGTCGTTGTAACGATTTCGAGCAGTTTTATTACGAATTTTAAAAATTGAAGGACAACGAAAGAAAAATTTTGAAAATGACGTTTTGCTCAGAATATGCAGAACTTTCAGATGATATAAAAAACCGATATAGTTGAACAACCCAATTTTTCGATAGGAAAAGAATGCCAGTGGCCTGCTTCGGATTCTAGTTTGGAGATAAATGAATTGAAGTTCATGCCTTTCTTTGGCTAAAATAGATTTAATTTAAGTGGATTCATTATGAAGTGTAGCTTTTTCACATGGATATGTGAATGTGGCAAGCAGAGCATGGCTTTTAGGCTGCAGTCGGCATTTTGCGCAAGGCACTGGTAACCGGAAAGGTCTGTTATTGAACTTTGTTAAATTTAGTCTGAGCTGTCGTTTAATTTACCTCAGGTCACCATACGAGGGCTGCATGTGTTATACGTGGTACGAGCAATGGTGATATAAGAACAGAGCGTCAATTGTGGTATTAGTCCTCAGGTGCCGAACAGTGTACTGCAAGCCCAGATAGCTGAAGTTGTCTTCTTGATTATGTATATGGTTGACGTGTCCTCTATTATGTTCCGATTTGCGAACGGTTGCCATCAACAATAATGCTGCAGCAGACGGCAGGCGACAGAAGTGCGACTCTCACGTTTAGGCGGCGGAATGTGGTTGTAAGGTTTGCGACTGGTCTGATGCTCACGCGTACTACTCATACAATTTTTCGGCGGAACCTTCTTCGCTACCGCTAGATTGCACCGTGCAGATGGTAGTGGTACACTTTCTGAGGAAGTCTCCAAACTTACCTCACCTGTCTTTGCACCAGAGCCTTTCGCGCCTGTGTATTAGAGGATTTTCTGCAAACCTGACGCATGCGTGCTTTGCCGTGCAAGACACGAAGGTGTGTTCCCTCTCACGGTTTTAGAGAAGACGTCGTGGTCTCCAGCCACAGTCTAGTTTTTTTTTTTTTTTCTTCACATAACATTTATTTGACACGGCACAAATACAATTTAATGTTTAACGGCGCCAATTATATCTGATGACTTAAAAACTAAAGCAAATTTTTTATCCTCGCTGCCGACTACGAGCTGAAATTAAGTCTAACTTAAAACTAGCATGGGATTTCCAATCAGTGTTTTGTTGTTCAATGGTCGTCTGATAATCGTCGAATGGCATGTATGGATTCGTTCTGCTGAGCCACGATGTCGTGAGTTGGGACAGAGGCTCGTAGTCCTTGGGTCCTGGTTCTATTGTGCGGGGTCTGGTTGCTGGTTTTGTGCTTAAGGTTCAAACGTGTTCTTGTCGTTTTGTTGGGTGTAGACGGAGGGGAACGGGACTAGACTGGGGCGTGGATGGATTTCAGGAAAACGTATATAAGGGACATGTAGGATAGGTCACGGCTCGCCAAGACATCACGAACAGGAACAGCCGGCTGTCTACCCTCGGCCTGCAGGGAAGCTATTAATTTAGACCTGGCGTCACGGTGTACAGGGCATGACCAAACCACATGCTCTATGTCGTGATAACCTTCACCACAGGCACAGATACCACTTTCCCCGAGCCCAACACGACGGAGGAGCGCGTCAAATCTATAGTGATTGGACATAAGCCGGGACATCACGCAAATGAAATCCCGACCTACATCCAACCCCTTGAACCACGGGTTCGTCGATACTTTGGGGATTATGGAATGTAACCACCTTCCCAATTCCCCTCTGGTCCAAGCATTTTGCCAACTGATGATCGTATTCTGACGTACAAGTGCGAAAAATTCATTAAAGGCAATTGGTCTTTCATAAATATCACCGTTTGTTGCGCCCACCTTAGCCAAAGAGTCCGCTTTCTCATTACCCGGTATCGAGCAGTGAGAAGGGACCCACGCTAAGGTAATCTGAGTAGATTTTTCGGATAAAGCACTCAGATGTTCCCGTATTTTCCCCAGGAAATACGGAGAGTGCTTAACATCTTTCATCGATCGGAGAGCCTCAATGGAACTGAGACTGTCCGTAAAGATGAAATAATGGTCCGTGGGCATTTTTTCGATAATCCCTAGGGTGTACTGAATTGCAGCTAATTCTGCGACGTAAACAGAAGCAGGATTATCGAGCTTATGGGAGACGGTTAAATTGTTATTGAAGATACCGAAGCCAGTGGACCCATCAAGAAGTGATCCGTCAGTGTAGTACATATTGTCGCAGTTGATGTTTCGATATTTATTGGAAAAAATTTTAGGGATCTGCTGCACGCGTAAATGATCCGGGATTCCACGAGTTTCTTCTATCATGGATGTATCGAAAAACACAGTAGAATCAGAAGTATTTGATAAGTCGACACGATTTGGAATATTCGAAGAAGGGTTAATATTTTGGGACATGTGATTGAAATACAATGTCATAAAACGGGTTTGAGAATTAAGTTCGATTAACCTTTCAAAATTTTCAATCACGGGACGGTTCAAGACCTCACATTTGATTAGAATACGAGAAGACAGGCTCCAGAAGCGGTTTTTCAATGGTAGTACTCCAGCTAAAACCTCCAAACTCATCGTATGGGTCGACTGCATGCAACCTAAGGCGATACGCAAACAACGATATTGTATTCGCTCCAGTTTGATCAAATGTGTGTTTGTTGCGGAGCGGAAGCAGAAACACCCGTATTCAATAACAGACAATATCGTTGTTTGGTAAAGCCTTATAAGGTCTCCTGGATGGGCTCCCCACCATTGTCTTGTTATTGTACGAAGAAAATTCACTCTTTGTTGACATTTTTTCATCAGATACCTCACGTGACAACCCCAGGTGCCTTTAGAGTCGAACCAGACACCAAGATATTTGTGTACCAAAACCTGAGAAATCGTTTTACCCATTAATTGTGTTTGAAGCTGAGCAGGTTCATGCTTCCTAGAAAAAACTACTATCTCAGTCTTCTCCGGAGAGAATTCGATACCTAGCTGTAAGGCCCAAGCAGACAAATTGTCCAAGGTATCTTGCAATGGTCCTTGCAAATCGGCAGCTTTGGCTCCTGTAACAGAGATTACACTGTCGTCTGCAAGTTGTCTTATCGTGCATGAATTTGCCAGACATTCGTCGATGTCATTTACATAAAAGTTGTAAAGAAGGGGGCTTAAACATGAGCCCTGGGGAAGACCCATGTAGCTAATGCGAAAAGTTGCCAAATCGCCATGCGTAAAATGCATGTGCTTTTCGGACAACAAGTTGTGCAAAAAATTGTTCAAAATTGGAGAAAATCCTTGTCGGTGAAGTTTACCCGAAAGAATGTCAATAGAAACGGAATCAAAAGCCCCCTTAATGTCCAAGAACGCAGACGCCATTTGTTCTTTACGAGCATACGCCAGCTGAATATCTGTTGAAAGCAACGCAAGACAATCATTCGTCCCTTTGGCACGGCGGAAGCCAAATTGAGTTTCTGATAGTAGACCATTTGATTCGACCCAGTGGTCTAAACGACGGAGTATCATTTTTTCCATCAATTTCCGGATACAGGATAGCATTGCAATCGGCCTATAAGAGTTGTGATTAGAAGCTGGTTTCCCTGGTTTTTGGATGGCGATCACCTTCACTTGCCTCCAATCCTGCGGTACAATGTTTTGCTCCAGGAACTTATTGAACAAGTTCAACAAGCGCCTCTTGGCATTGCCGGGTAGATTCTTCAACAAGTTGAATTTGATTCTATCTAATCCAGGCGCGTTATTGTTACAGGACAGGAGGGCAACTGAAAGTTCTGCCATCGTAAAAGGTGATTCTATCGCGTCGTGGCCCGGAGACGCATCGCGAACAATATTTTGCTCAGGAACAGAGTCCGGACATACTTTCCTGGCAAAATCAAATATCCACCTACTTGAAGACTCCTCGCTTTCGTTGACCGTTACGCGATTCCGCATTCTTCGGGCTGTGTTCCAAAGAGTGCTCATCGATGTCTCCCTCGACGTCTCGTTCACGAACCGACGCCAATATCCACGTTTCTTTGCTTTAGCCAAGCTTTTAAGCTTGGTATCAAGCTCCGAATACCGTAAATAGTCGCCAGGTATACCTCCCGTCTGGTAGGCCTTAAACGCGTCGGATCTTTGCGTGTAGACATCGGAGCACTCTTGGTCCCACCACGGAGTGGGAGGCCGTTCTTTGATCGTTACGCCGGGATATTTCTTCGTTTGGGCTTGCAACGCGGCGTCGAGAATCAAGCCCGCGAGGAGGTTGTATTCTTCAAGTGGTGAATGATGTTGAATCGACTCGACCGCTTTTGAAATCATTTCCTCGTATAACTTCCAATCGACATTTCGTGTGAGGTCATACGGAATGTCAATTGGTCGCATGCGAGTTGACCCGTTAGTAATTGAAATAAGAATAGGCAGATGGTCGCTACCGTGAGGATCGAGGATTACCTTCCATGTGCAATCCAACCGTAGCGACGTCGAACATAAGGATAGATCCAAAGCGCTTGGGCGCGCTGGGGGTTTCGGGATACGTGTCATTTCACCGTTGTTTAAAATAGTCATGTCGAAGTCATCGCAAAGGTTATAGATTAAAGAGGAGCGGTTATCATTGTATGGGGAACCCCAAGCCACGCCATGAGAGTTGAAGTCTCCCAAAATCAAACGTGGCGAGGGAAGAAGTTCTATTAAATCAAAGAGCAGCCGTTGCCCAACCTGTGCTCTGGGGGGAATATATATTGAGGCAATACAAAGCTCTTTACCTTGTATTGTCATTTGACATGCGACAACTTCGATGCCTGGAATCGAGGGGAGGTTAATACGATAGAAAGAATAGCACTTTTTAATCCCTAAAAGTACTCCTCCATATGGGGTGTCTCGATCAAGGCGAATAATATTAAAATCATGGAAGTTGAGATCAATATTTGAAGTAAGCCAAGTTTCACAAAGGGAAAATGCATCGCATTTGTTTTTATTTATCAAAACTTTAAACGAATCAATTTTTGGTAAAATACTTCTACAATTCCACTGTAAGACAGAGATAGAATCCTTCATATACGCAGTTGAATTAGGCATCGAAGGATACAATCGCTGCAAGGAGAGGCCATTGGGCAGTCAACTGCTTCAAAAATGATCTAACTGTTGGGAGGAATGCTGTAAGAAAAATTTTAATTGGATCGGGTACATTGAAAGTTTCAAAAATCCAGTCCACAATGTCAGAAAATTTCACTAATCCAGAGTTTGTTTCATCAACTGGGAGTGTAAAAGGAGCAACTGGGGTTTTAGATGTTCCTGGCAGTGCTGGGAACTCCTTCTGGGACTTTAAATTTGCCAGCCCAGGAGGAGTTTGCTTCGGTTTTTCCGCAGCACTGTTTGGTTTGTTTGTAACCTTCATTTCACTTTGAGAAATCTTAGGACCTTTTCTGGGAAGTTTAGGAGAGGAAACACTTTTCCTCTTTCTAGACTCCCCAGGATTGGCGTAAGATGCTCCCGCTGGTGAATCGTCAGAATCGGTTTCCTCAGAGGGCAACAGATCGAAGGGGTTCGAAGTAACGGGAGAAGTGGTAATGGTCTTCTTCAGCATGTCAGCGTAGGAACGCTTTGAACGCTCTTTGAGAGACCGTTTTATTTTATCCCTGCGCTGCATGTACACCGCACATGTCGAGAGCTCATGCAGATTTTCTCCGCAGTGAATACACTTTTCAGCGTTAACACTGCAAGAATCTTCCGCATGAGACTCCCCACACTTGCCACAACGTGCCTTATTGCAGCAGTAGGCGGCTGTATGGCCTAACTGCTTGCAATTCAGGCAGTTCATGACGCGGGGCACGTAGAGCCTCACAGGGAGACGAACCCGGTGGATCGAGACGTGGCTTGGTAGTGCAGACCCGGCGAACGTAACTCGAAACGAGTCTGACGGAGTGTATACTGTTTTGCCACCGATGATCGATGCTGACCGCAATTGCTTGCAGTCGAGCACCTTTACTTCGGGACACGTTTTGTTCTTAAAGCACCCTTTGGCACTTTGCAGTATACACTCGACGGACAGACTCGAATCGGTTATGACACCGTCGATCTCCACGTCTCGTGCGGGTATGTAAACGCGATACTCGCGTGTGAAGAGCTCAGAGCAAGCTATATCGTTGGCCTCTTTCAGGTTACCGACCACGACACGGAGCTTGTTAGGCCGGACCTTGGAAATTTCGGTCACGCCCTTGTACTCCTTCGTCAGGTCTTTAGAAATCTGCAAGAGGTTCAACTTTTTCGATTTCGGTCCTGCCTTTGGCCGAAAATAAACAGTATAGCTGCCCTGGGCTCCGTCTGGGTAAAGCCTGGGGCGAGGGGGGACTGAAGAATGAACAGGGGAGGGGGTAACAGAAGGGTCAGGGTCAGAGGGGCTCGGGGATGGTGGCGCGGGAGGCGAGGGATCTACATCCATCGCGCTATGTTTAGCGCACTAGCGCTGACAAGAACACGTACCTTTTTATTTCTCCCTTCCAGTAAGGTTGGTTGTCCGATCGTTCGAAGTAGCAGCCGTTACAGCCAGCCGCACCAATACAGCAGCACCAAACAGCCACCAGCAGCGAGCCAGGTGTGAGATCACTCCACACAGCGATACGACTCGCTGACACTGATGGCTTCTTCTTTTTCCTCGTTTGTGTCTCGTCCACTGCTGTAGCACAATCCAGCCAGCAGCCAAATCGGCTTACGCACCAGCTGGCAGTCACGATGCGAAACAGTTGCACAAAGGAACGACCTTGAACCCGGATTTATTTCACTCGACCAGGCAAACAATGCCAACACTTGTTCACACGTCTTTTGTTTTATACTCTATTGGACCGATCACCAAACACGTCCAGTACTGATGCGTGTTCGGCACAGAATGTGCCACAGTCTAGTTGTAGGATACCGTTTTTTAGACGGCAGCTCCTGAATTTGGGGCTGATTGTGGGTTATTCCAGTTTCGCAATGCAGTCAGAATGCAGTCGGGAACATTTTTTAACTGTTCAGGAGTCGATCGAGTTGATCGGCAGCTCTGTGGCTTCTATCATTTTCCTATAGGACACTCCAGACGTTTGTCGCGGTGCAGATGGCCTCGTGCAGCTCAGGTCCTGAGGCTTTTTGCTGAACTGGCCCTTAGCGCTAGCGTCTGGCGAAGCCGTCTTAGCCGCCCGTTGTAGTCTGTTTGCGACCTGACATAAGCGGAGAGCCTGGTTAACTACCTTGCAGTCTTTTCAGACACAAATGTTGCGATTGTGAGAGTCGTTTGACAGCATCACGAGATGACTGGGGTTTCCCCTTGTCATACGGTTGTGTCTTCGGATCGGGAAGACTGCCAGTCTGGCTCTTCTCTCTTTTACTTGGAGAACCAAGGATTAGTTATGAAACCGAAGGTCCTGCGTTCGTTGTCGAAGTTGACTACTGTCTACTGTTCCATATCCTCCCGCCTGTTGCGGATGGTCCTATGGGGCTGTACGCCATGGAGTGTGTTAGCTCCATTTGTTCAGACAGAATAAGGCTGTCAGGGCTCTGGTAAAAAAATTGCTGTTGTTTGTTTGTTTTTCAGCTATTTCAACCATCCTCCATTCCAGGGTTTTGTACCCTCTGCTCCAGTTCTCCATAATTTAAGGCTATTTGTACTTGTACTACTAAAGAGAACCGTTACAGGTAGAGTTACATTACAACAGGGATAGATTCACAAACTAGGGATAGGTAAAACGACTCCTTCTGAAGAGCTCCTATTCCATTTTTCCAATGCAAAGAAGTTTCAAAATTTGTTAGCAGTTTCCCCCAAAACAAGCAGAATATGAATTTTTGGTTCATAATTTTGTCTATTTTTAATTTAATTTTATTGAAGCTTTTGGTTTTATTTCTTTTCGGTGTAGTATTATTCGTTTTCATTTTCAATCGTATATGGTCTAGCCAATAAGTTAAAATTTAGTGTGTGTGCGCTAATGCGTAGACAATCAGCCCATTCAATGGAAATCAGGACAAGTCAGGCCAAAATATGTTGCGTCAGGCCAAAATGTTACGTAATCAGGCAAAGAGAAATTTTGAGTGCAACGTACATTTGGATTCCCCTGATACTGAAAATAAACCACACAGCAGATCATTACGCGATGAAAAACCAAACTTGTAACTCAGTTACAATCGACTTTATTCGAAAAGGATAGAATTAGGCGGAAGCAAAATTCTACTTGTATTCTCGTTAAACAGAGACTTTCCTCACATGCGTCGCCCCTGTTCGAACACCAAGAATAGAACGAACATGTGGT
The DNA here is from genome assembly GCF_029784165.1 of Wyeomyia smithii. NCBI lineage: Eukaryota > Metazoa > Arthropoda > Insecta > Diptera > Culicidae > Wyeomyia > Wyeomyia smithii. The sequence goes on along the minus strand of NC_073695.1, from coordinate 171,043,394 downwards.
AATTTTGATCCTATTACAATCAACAGCTATACAAAATCATATCATCACACATGAAAAAAAAACTTTTTCTTCACCATGCAGTACCTTTTCTCTTTATTGCCGGAGGGTGCATTTATTTAAGTCCAATCGACCAGCCTAGTCAGAGCTCCTGAGCGCCTCAGCAAGAAAAACAAGAAGAGTAACAAGCAGAAGGAAATCAAGAATGAACCCATCTCGGTTCAACGAAAGAAATAGATCATAAATAATTCCTTTTATTTTTATCGATGGACAGAAAAGCCCACACATGTGCTCACTTTCAACAATAAAAGTAAATTATTGGGAGAGATGCGAAACCGTATTGAAAAGTGTATGGTTTAAGAAGCAGACATTTTTCCTAAACGTAATATTTCACAGCCTATTTCAATTTTTACTTTAAATTAAGACAAGTAATTAAAAACGAAGAAATGTCGTCCTCACGTCCAATTCCGAAAAACCAAAATAATAGTGAAGGGTAGTGAATGGTAATCCTACTGTAAAAGAAAATCCAGACGGGTAGGGTAGATCTCATCAATTCCGCACCTACTTGAGGGTAATTAATTTATTCAGATCCGTCGATCCCTCCGGGGACCACTTTCTTCGAGCACATTTTCTTCCTGTCCAGCTTTGACCGCCAGTTGATTGACGTTTAGTGCAAACATTAACGTTATTGCTTCTAAATATCCAGCGGCGGCTGCTGTGTATTCGCTTTCGAAAAATCTAGCCTTTAGCATCGGGCCGTCTGCCATCTAGATAGCAAGCGACGGACGGTCGTCGACGTTTTTCCGATTAAAATTGATTCCTTCGGATGAAGCGATTCAGACTTTTCTCTCTATTTCAGAATCACGAAAGGCGTAGCGAGAAATAGATGTGATTTTCTCTGCAACCCCATTGTCTACTCATCTGCTGTTCTAATGACGGAAATTGCTTCTCTACTTTCATAGGATTCGAAGGATTAGTTACTGCTGGTAGAAGGAAGTAAATTCAGTACGGCTAATAAGGTATGCGCATAATTATGCTCCAAATAATGTTATCTTTTACAATTATCTCACTTTATTTTTATTTATTGTTACCCGAAGGCAGACCACATGTTGTATGAAGAAATAAAAGTGGTAAATGGACTGGTCTGCGGATATTGTAGTTGCTAAATTTCTCCTATCCGTTGTTTCATACGTTCGTGACTGACAATCTGCAGACATTGTCTAAACTTCCGCATCTTTTGTTCAATAAAATTTCTGAACTTGAAAGATGAGAATAAAAATATTTATTTTATCACAAGGTTTAAGTTTTTTATTGACTAAGCCAAATCATTTCAATATTAGGATAGGTTTTTAAAACAATTATGATAAAGAATTTTTCTAATAAAAATATTTGTTGTTACGTTTCCAGTAATTTTTTAACAATGGGACTTTCTGGCTGTCAAATTTACAGCTTAGTAGGGACATATATATTCTTTAACGTAGGACAGAAATCTACGATTATATCAATATTCTACTCAATATATTCAATATTTCTAATATATTTTCACAGTGGAGACCTCTCAATAAAATTTGAGTGGTTCTAGTTGTGTTTGAAATGAAAATTTATAAAATCAGTATTTTAAATTAAACAAAAAAGTTTCAGATTGGTAAACCTTGCTGTAAGACTGATTGAATGATTTTTTTGGTTGATATTAAATTTGTTCTAGATTTAAACTATTATATTATTTTCAGTTTTCAGTCTATTGAAGTCTCACATGAAATTTGCATCACTAGAAAAAATCCCTTATAATATGAACTCAGCCATCAACCAGTCGCCCAAAAAATTGCAGGCCAATTTCGAGGAAAGGCTTTTCGTAAATACAATGTTACAACGATTTGCAAACTAACTGCCCTAGGCGAAATTGGGCTTTTTCTTCTCTTGATCCATATGTCATTTGAAGGGTGATAAATATTTCATCATCAATTCAAATCAAAAGTGAACAGCGTGTAAAATTAGGGCCGATAAAACGTTAAACCATTACCAACGAAAATAAATCGTTCAATTTATAGAAGCGAAACGAACCGATAGAAGAATCTCTATGCGGAATATATTATTCGCTCAATTTATCAAGTAACGGTCTCGATTGCAAATTTGCGAGAAACTGCAGCAGAAAAAACTACGCCGAGAATTAACAATATGCCGTAAATCGACGATCAGTCGGTGTCTCAAAAATTTGCACCCCCGAAAAGTCAATTCTTCTGGAATGTAAAGAATTTCCGGTAGTTGTTCACATCGAAAAAGTTGGCACGAGATGCCCCGAGGGCAGCCAAGAAGGAGTAGGTGTGAAAAAGTTACCCTCTTTTTTCCTAACAGCCCCAAATCCATTCTACACTTACCTCCTTTTTACGAAAAAAAGACGGACGCATTTCGCCTCCGGCATTCGTTTGTAATGAAATAGCAATAATTTTTTAATTCAATCAAAGTGAAAAGAAATATGAGCCTGTTGCTCGTCGGATAACACCCTACACAGGCAGTGGACCGTGTATGGGACAATTCAACTGCTCGATTTAAAACGAAAGCTGTCCACTGGGAAATGACCCGGAGCGACGCGTGGTGAGTTCAAATGGATGAATTGCATGGCTTTAGTTCTATACAATGGCATTATACGAAAGGCGCAGAGAATTTCCTTGGTCCGACATGAGCGAAAAAATTGTGGAAGGTTGCTGTCGGCCCATCACAACTTGAATGGAACATAATTTAGCCAATTTTGCAGTCAATACTAGATTAGGCGATACTGTTGGACTTAGGTGTCGTTTGTTGTCTAGATCTGCTTAGCAACTGTGAACAAAAGTTAATCAAGAAGAATTTGAGTCCGGTGTAATTTGCGATTAGGGCGTAACTCTCGAAATATAAACATGTCGTTTTATTATACCATTAGTTTTAAAAAGATAGACAAGACTCTAGCATGTTCATGTTCTTGCAGGTAATTTGAAATTTAGCCCTTTTCATTGTTTAGTGTTTTCTGCGGTATATCAAACTGTGTAGTGAAAATGGAGCTTAAACGCTGGGAGGAACAAAAGGTGATAACCAATTGGTTAGATGTCAAAAAGTGTTCCCAAACTAAAAGATTTATAACACCAAACGAGAATCATTCGAAAAAGCTCCTAGAGCTCTTTGTACATACGTCGGCCTAGTAACGGGGCACTGTCCGAGTAGATATCATTTGAAGAACATTGGCCAGGTTCACGATGATATCTGTCGGTTTTGTAATATGGAGAGCGAGACATCGGAACATCTGCTGTGCAGTTGTGGTGCATTATTTAAACGCAGATCAAGGTTTCTTGGCAGTGGCTGTTTACAGCCCAAAGAGATTTGGTCTTTGAATCCTGGGAAGGTGATTGGCTTCAAAAACCATATTTCACCTGACTGGGAACGTGTCACTCAACAAAAGTGGTCAGTTGTAGTGGATTACAAAAGTTCACATCAATGGACAACGTAATTCTAATTCCCTAACAAAAATAAAAAAAAAACAGTCGAAACTAAACAAAAAATCAAAATTAGGCGAAATGGCGCTGGACGAATTTGATTGCTAATATGATTTAAGGCTCATTCCCAAAGGAATGAACTAGAACTATTTTCATTCGCAGGCAATATTATGATAAACGCATATTTATGCACAGATTTAATTTAAAGCATTAACTATTGTTGAGATACTATAGGATACGTTCATTCTATGTCAATTTATATCATATAATTTCTCGGGTGACGCTAAAAGAATTCTGTGGAAACCTAGAAATACTAATAAACATATCTAGATATGAGCGACCACTATTTAAATTGAGAATAAACTAAATAGGAACAGCCAGATATTAAGCCACAAATCAATCATTATGTTCAAACGGAGTTTTGTTTGTCACGTATTCTCGTTCCCGGCATATTTTCTTAAATTATTATTTTTATTTTTGATTGTGAGTAAAATATAACTTATATAGTACCTCCTCAATCATGGGTCAGCTACAATTATGGGTCACTTTTACTAAAACACGTCTATTCTCACGAAACTGAGCAATTTTCATTAGCCATGATACTTTTTTTTACGTAGGACTACGTCTTACTGCACTATATCCGGATATAGGGATAGGCGAACGGGTCACTGGCCGTTTATATGAACCGGTTCTTAGAAAAGAGAGAAATAAAGAACGGCTCACGAAAAGCAACTGGTGCTTCGCGCGAACCCGAAATTTACCGAGATAACACGAACTGTCAACGCTCGTAAAGCATTGTGAACCATAAGCCGTTCATATGAGTCGGTTCAGAACGGTGAGTGAGTGGTCAGAGCCGCTATTGCAAATAGGGCCGTTTCGCCCACCCTTATCGGGATACATTCTGCGGAAACTAAAACCAAAGTGTGACGTCGGAATAAAAGATTTCAAACGGTAATACTTGTGTAACCACATGATGGATTAAAATGATCAATACGTCGTAGGATTGATAACACGATGAACATTTTTTTGACACTTCAGTTATCACTATTACTTCATTGTTCAGCAGTGGAAATTGGTGAAAAGTTTCAAGATCGAATGTCCACGAATAATGAACCAATGACGTGCGAGCATGCCTGGCACAGACTTCATGAGTAGACACAAATCGTGATGGTGTAGCGACCCGAGCAGGAGAAAATATAACTATAATATCACAACCAGATATTGGAAATACACCTCAATTTGATCTTAATATGGTTTACATAGTTGGTAAAATAACAAAAAATAATACCAAAATATTGTTCCTCCGAGACTATATGAATAGCAAAGCTTGATATTTCAATAACAATCCAATAATTTGCATTAAAAATCACAAAAATGACCGATTCAGATATTTTCAAGTTTTGAACACTAAATGCATAACTGAAAAAATTATAAATAATTAATAACGAACAATTTTCACTTAAAAACTTACTTCGAATGAGATATTTTAAAAGCAACTCAAATATCTTATTAAAGGCATAGCGAGATATGACAGCAAAATTTTATAATATTTTCATATCCATGTGTAAAACGTAAATATCTTCCGGATAACATGATAAGTTCTCATATCTGAATATGTTATTGATGAGTTATAATTATGTTATGCTCTCCTGCCCGGGGTGGCATAAATCAGAAAACGCATTTAACTAAGGACATAAGAATGAACGCACGGAAAACCGAAAGACTTCAGTTTACCCCTCATCTCTTCTCGAGAGGGCTGCAGTTGATCAGCTACTGAAGAAGTGCAAAAATAATGTTCACTAGTTCGAATAATTCATGGATAACGAAACAAGCGAATGATAAAAAAATTTTGCTTTCGCCTTCGTCCACGTATGCACTTCATAAAAGCACCCACCATTAACATTGCAAACTCAGGGAGCACTTATAGCCGTGCTGAACAATACTCTAAGAGATGCAAATGTGTTTGTATTGGGTGCTCAAGCCTCGAAAGATTTTTTTTTGCCACCTAGCATACCAGCAAAGCAGCTAAAATTTGTGTAGTGTAAATAAGAAGTTGACAAAGTTAGAAAAGCTAGAAATGAATGTAAAATTGCCATGTGATTGAGCCAATTCTAAACGATTGCTGTTTTTTATAGTTTTTGACTCGGCGCAAATCGGATTTTTTTTTCGTTATAACAAACTTTGTATTGTCATAACTAATCAGAGAAAACAAACGAATCCGGGTACGATTGAAAATACTACAAAGTATACAGCCCTACACTCAAAATATTTTTCACGTTATTGTTACGTGAAATTTCCTGTACTTATTTATTTTCTGTCAGTTTTCATGATTTATGTGTCAAACATAACATCTACGTGAAAATCACATGCATACTATGTTTTATCACGTAGTATCTACGTGAACTTGGCAACGTCAAACAGAACGAACTCTCCGTGCGAAAATATACAAGAATCAAAATGGCGAAGCTGTTGTGTAATTCGGTCTCTGAACATAAAATTGATTTTATCGATGGCTTGCCAATGAGTGAGATTTAGAAAAACCATAATTCGACATGGAATCTTTAGCTTACCGATTTTGTACGGATTCAGTTCAAAGATCCAGGAGTTACCTGAACATAAACAGTAGCAGCTAACAGTAATTATCGACGGTGAATGTCTTAATATTTGTCAGTTTTTATGTCGTTCAATCCATTTTCGAATTGGAAATTTTGCATGCCCGTGCGATTTATCTAGCAACATATTTCAAAAAATTCTGAAATCTAATTTCTCTCTTAAGAATTTGGGAAACCACAATCGAAATTAAAATGTTTTATAAAACGCAGAAGCTATCCGTTAATCAAATGCTTTTCACTTTGCCGGTAGTTAAATTCTACGTGAAAATCACATGAAACGCATATGTCTACTGAATAATATTCACAGGATAAATCATCTCACCAGATCATGATGAACTCAAATGACAATCACGTAAAATCTACGTGAAAATGACAGTGGAAAATATTCACATAACTTTTCCGGTAATCATAACGTGAAAAATATTTTGAGTGTAGGGTTGTATGATATGGTGACGTGGGACTAAACACTGTAATTACTGTAATTACAGACACAATAAATTCGTTTGTTCAGTGATTTACGTATTTCAATTCTCAGCCTCCCCTTCATTTTTTCAGAAATATATTTAATTACACTCGAAGAACTTCATTTGCACTTGGTGATATTGTGCCTGTAGTGTGTTTTTTTTGCACACAACATTTAACAATTACAACGAAGTAAAAATTTAAAAAGATTCATTTTTGTTTTTTTGCTTCACAGGTTTGTTTATTTGCCAACAATTACATTCACGGTACTACGAAGACAGCTAATATAAGTATATTGTTTTATTTGTAAAGTTAAAAACAAAACAATACCTAGCAATGCTGAAATGTGAAAAAAAGATTTTAAATAGAACTTAGTAAATGGACAAAAAATTCACAAGCACTCTTCTATAAATGAGTATTTTTAGGAACTTATTGGTTCAATATTAGGTCGGTCACGATCATTTAGTGAATATCGAAATATCGTAATTTATGGTTTTTATGGTAATCATATTCATGAGATAAGCTTTCAATCACCATCATTAGCAACATTGCAGTTTTGATTGCAAGCGAATAAAAGTCGTGCCCGCTGCAATAATAGACGACGAGAAACTAGCGGCGCTTTGCTTTACATATACTTTACGGTACTGTTGCTTTTACCAGCATGTTTTCTTTCAAGACATCAGTTTCTATTGCGCTCTAACAACAGGTTTTGAAATTGTTCAAGAAAAGAGTTTGTTTCAAATTTTTCCAAAAACCATTACCTTCGAGACATCAAATTAGTCTAGGTTCATGGAAGCAAACATAAATTGACCTATTGGGACGAGGAGACTCTGTCAATTTTTTTTTGGATATGGACACAGAGAATATCACAAGGAATGGTTGGTATCTATTCATGTCGTCTGTGCTAGGAGTGCTCGCATGTGATTGATTCATTGTTCGCGTGTAAATTTGTCCTTGACATTTTTTATCGATTTTTACCGCTTTTAATGGAAAAATATTCATACCTAGCGTATTACAAAATTATATATATTTTATCTATCCACCAAGATATTGATTATTGTTATCCATCATGTGGTTATGCTGTTTTTAACGTTTGAAATCTGACGCAACATTTACTTGTTTTATCTCAATTTTACAGAATGCATTCCAGTATAGAAAACAAAAAAGTAGTCCCACGTCAAAAATCCTTTTCCTGCAGCTTTATAACCTCCTGCTCAACGATATTCAAGAAATCTGTAACTCGCACATGCGCGCGGCATTTTGAAAGTTCGAACATAGGAAACATCATATTTTTTGGTTATATCCGACAATTCCGTGTGGGTAAGTACCCACAGAGATGATTTCCGAGTGGGTACTACTACCCATACTACCTACATGAACCGCCGGCCCTGCCACTAACAGCAGACAGCAATGCTACGACGTTTTCAGGTCCGAGGTACGATACTGGCCTAACGACCCAGTCGTCGTAGGTTCGAGTCTCGACTCGGGAGAGACTGTTAGTGTCAATAGGATTGTAGCGCTAGCCCCGCAATTGTCCTGTACACTTCACAGTTGGCTGCGAAGTCTGTGTATAATAAAACAGAAAGTCGAGTTCCGAATCGGAATGAAGCACCAAGGGCTTATTTTTATGTTTTGACCGGTCCTGGCCAAAATGCAACCCCCTCCCCGCAGAAGGGGGAGGATCATGTAAAGACATAAAACAGATTTTAAATAAGTTAATCCAACGTCGAGAAGAACCTATTTTAGTATTGTAGGGGAATTGAGGTAAAATTGAAATGTTGTTGACATTTTACGTGGATAAGACACCTTCCAATCGATTCCTGAGACATTTTTACTCAATATAAGAAATAATTTAACTACCTTTTTAAATATTAGCGCATTACCATTAATGTTCATACATACTCGATATTATTTCGCTCTGTGAAATATACTAAAACCATGCCACAACCGTTTTCGTAGAATCACCGTTTTGAGCTCAGTTTTCATCCGATTTAAGATCTGTTTTTTTTAAAGATGGGTAAGAAGATGCCAATATGTGAACAAACTCTTGAAATTTTGATATTTGGTCTTAAAATAAAATAGTGTCGAAGAAACATCGAAAATTTTCGATTTCGCAAAAATTCAAAATGGCGCCATTGTTGCCCCTTAAGTTGAAATATGTTCAAACTTGGGGAAATTTGGTTTTGCATCAAAATACACAAAAAAATTATATTTTTATGTTAACGACTGGCAATGGTTATGCAAAGGTTGGTCTGTTTTTGGCTTTCTCAGTCTTTATGAAGAAAATACACGACAATCTAGCAAAATTGCCCGACGTTTCGGCCGTTTTGGTGGCCTTTTTCAAGGGAAAACTGTATTCAACGTAAAAAGTTACTAAAAGTTACTAATAGAGTATAAAACATAGATAGTCACTCACTTTAGTTGTGTCGTATTGGTCTTAAAAGTTGGTTCCCAACGGTCGGAAGTCTTGTATTGTGGTGGTTTTGTTTTTGCTTCGGTTGCGATAAACTTTTGCTCGGTTTATTCATCGGAAAACTGCGTACTTTGGCCAGTTGGAAATTGGCTGTATAGTACCCAAATCCAGAACTACATTTCGAGAACAAAACAGCATCACCAAACCGATCCACTTAATCAGTTTTGCCAACACGCAATCAAATCAACCGTCAAATTTCTAGCCGAGAATGAAAATATCTGCATAGTAGAAGCAGATAAAGGTAATAGAACTGTAATTATGTATAAAGAAGAATACGACCGAAAACTACAGGAGCTACTAGAATCCCCAACATACGAAAAAGTATCCAAGGACCCTACTCCAACAGTACAACGCAAAACTAACTCACTGATCACCAGACTGTTCAATTTGAAGCTAATAGACCAGAAAACTCAAGTACAACTGCAATCAACGACAGCAATATGCCCACACATATATGGACAACCCAAAGCGCATAAACCGAACCTTCCCCTACGCCCAGTAGTTCCAAACATAACAGCACCAACGTACATGCTATCAATATATCTAGCACAAATACTACAACAATCGTTCCTCAGTGAGTACAATATTACAGACAGTTTCCAGTTTTCAGCATACCTTAGCGAAACCGTCCTACCGCCGAACTACGTTTTGGTATCGTTTGACGTCGTTTCCCTGTTCACAAATATACCAATACCCGAAATTGACCACAGCAATAGTAAAACACCTGCAAGCCGATTTTTCGCACCTAAAAATTACCTAAAAAACCGCACCTAAAAAAATTTATTGGCATGACACGCAACCAACTGAAAACCCGACTGTACGGACATAAATCCAACATCAACCAATACAAACGGTTGATAGAGGATGGTGCTAACAGCCGTGATAATTCGATGGTTAACCTCGGGGGCAAAACAGCCATGATGGAGCACATCATCAAGCACCAACACATGTTCGACCTCACCAAGGTAGAAATAATAGATAGAAGCAGGCACACATGGGCACTACCAATGCTAGAAATGTGTCATATCGCCAATACAGACAACATAGTTAACCACCGAACTGATATCGATGGCATCAACACTGCTTACGCTGTAATCCTACACACTATCAAAAACTACACCCGCCGCAGAAGCAATACTCAACACAAACAAACCACCCCTAGTAGCTCACCACAACGATCAATACTCGCCTAGTCTGAGCACCATTTCAAATCGCGCGTTAATGTACTATAAAGCCAATTTCCAAGTGACCAAAGTTTGCAGTTTTCCGATGAATAAACCGAGCAAAAGTTCATCGAAACCGAAGCAAAAACCAAACCACCACAATACAAGACTTCCGACCGTTGGAAACCAACTTTTAAGACCAATACGACACAACTAAAGTGAGTGACTATCTATGTTTTATACTCTATTAATAACTTTTAGTAACTTTTTACGTTGAATACAGTTTTCCCTTGAAAAAGGCCACCAAAACTGCCGAAACGTCGGGCAATTTTGCTAGATTGTCGTGTATTTTCTTCATAAAGTCTGAAAAAGCCAAAAAAACAGACCAACTTTTGCAAAAAAAATATATATAGAAACCAAGGCAAAAAAAGGCAATTTTTGTTGCACTGTGTTATTAAAATTTTTTTTTCTCTAAAAATTGAAGTATTTGTCGTGTAAATCTATTTTAACAAATAATAAGTTTGAATGAGAAAGGCTGAGTTTCACCGCTAGGTGGATTAATTGGGGTTTTTGTCAACGATCATACCATGTTGCTTTTTTTTGGGAAGCTCCGTAGCCGCAAGGTTACAGAGACCGCCTTGGTAAGCGGATGGTCGTGGGTTCGAATCTTAGTAGAATCAGGCCATTTGGTTGCCAAAGGACTTTAGCATAGGTTTATTCTCAGGCTTCCCAACAAGTACCTTTCCTTCAATCTGAATTCTACAGTACCTCTGTTGACTCTCCTTCTAACAAAAATAAGTCCCTGTTATAATAAAACTGATGTGAGTACCGTTTCATAGTTCTCTCCATGGAATTGTAATTAGGCGATATTGTTAGGAGGGACAGAAGCTCGGTATAGTAGTAAGCTTGAAACAGAAAGGTCAAACTTACACACAAGCACGGATATGAATGATAAGCGTATCACTTACTCCAATAGTGATACTGTCAATATAATGAAGTGCGGAGTACAGAAAACACTTGGACAATATCACAATAGATCTAATCTCTGGTCGCAGTGATGAGCCCACACAGGAAAAAAAATTAGGTTTTTTTGTTTTATATCCGCATACTAGCAATTGAAAAGCCACGCCTTGATTCTTATTTGTTCCATTCCCTTAGTTGCGTTTGCTTCTGATCAGAAAACATCACTTGTAATATAAATAATTTGCAATAACCTGTAGCACAGATAATTGATTTATTCCTAATTTAACTTCCGGTGAGTTAGCGTGTTTATTGATCGCTATGTTGCAGTGGTTACAGGCGTTATATTGGTGAAATCACCGAAAGCGCGTCCGTGAATAAGTGGAAGAAAAGTGAAGTGTTGAATCATTCATATGAACGGGCAGGTGAGCTTTGCAGTATAAGTCAGAATGACATGACAGAAACTACCGATGTTCAATTTGTAATTTCCAAAATCAAACCTAAATTAATTAGTAAATTATGTTCCTAACGACTCAAAAATTTCCAAGCTACATGGAAAACTCAAAGGACCCTTTTCAGAGCCACATCATAAATTTAACCGGCCCTTTTCAGCGCCACCACCATTTTCAATGGAGAGTTGAATGACATAACGAGACAAGATCGAGTCAGTATTGTCGTTCGTGGGGTGGGGATAGGGGGAAATTATGTGCTGGATAAGTCGTTGCAATGAGCCTCACTGAAAATAGAGCAGTGAAGAAATTTAAATCAATAACATTAGCAAGTAAAAATCAAAGATTTTAGAAGTAATTTTAGTTTTCTATCCTCTTGCCCACTGTGTTGTATGTTAATGAACAATAGCTCGGCGTTGTTATACGTCAATAATGCGGTTGTGTATCAGATATAACCTTGAAATTTTTGTAACTTTGATCATTTTCATTCGATTTCTATACTTTCAGCACCAAAAAACTCAGTAACTTATGTACTTTGAAATCAGTATCTACGATGCTCCAAAAGAATTTTCTCATTGCCAGAAATCCGGTTTTTCGGGGATATGTTCCGGAACTGAGGCATTTTTGAAAAGTTAAACTAGGGTGGTCGGTATTACCGACTTTTTGAAAAACCGGTTTTTCGGTATTCATAAAAATAAAAACCGGTAAAACCGGTAAAAAACCGGTATTTTCGGATTAATACAAACCAGTGACTCGTGGACTTTGAACCTACTTTTCTAACTACAAAATTCCTAAAATCATAGTTTGTATGATGATTGTCCGCGAAAAAACGCAAGCCATTCTCTCTGTACTATTTTAAAATAAAACCGAAAAATAATTAAAGATATATGGTGTCGAACGTCTCCGGCAGTGGTTTTCTTCGGCCGGTTTTCTGCCGCAGTTTCATGCAAGAACCTGCCGAAGTAAACCACTGCCGAAGACGTTACCTACACAAATTTGGATTTGAAATTTATTATTTTATTAGCGTCTCAGGTTGCATCTATGTATGGAAGTATCACTGCATTCATGAGTACCTATGCTTCATTACGGTCCAGTTTTTTTTTTGTAAGATTTAGACCTCTGCGACCATTGTTTTGATCTCTTGTGGTATATGTTCCACATACAACACTGGATAAATTTAACAGTGTTTCAAAAACTTCAATGAATGAATCTAGTGATATGATTACAAAGAACATAATTTCGAAACTTAGGTTGACAAAAAAGACATGCAGATTTTTATTTCCAAATTATTTATTTTATTTATTTTAACTTCTGATGGAGAAACGAAAAATGTGGCATATGAACAAGTTTGTAACTGAAATAGAAATAAATATTTGAAATGATAGGTTGGTCAAAAATATATGAAATTATAAAAAATTTTAGAAAAAGCAGAAATTATAACACGAGCAAATCCGGGAACATTCAGCTAGTTGCTAATAAAAGCCCGCTACGGTATGGGCGACGAAGCTTTGACCATGCTACAGCTATTTAAATTTTACTTTTTCAAGGAACAGTAATTTTTAGGATGAAATTCTTTATTTATTAATTAGGGAACATACTTAAATGACGTAGCATTTTTTTCATGATTTTCAACCCCCCCCCCCCCCCTACCCCCTCGTAGCATTTGTTTACAAAACTTTACAACCCTTGCAAAAAAAACGTAGCATTCGATGCTACGTCGATTTTAATCCAACCGAAAAAAAATTTGAAAAAAAATATCGGTTCTACCGGTTTTTGTTTTACCGGTAAACCACCCTAAGTTAAACAGAATCTTACAATTACTGGCTCAAAGTTTAGAAAATTACTTCCGCAGGCCATTTTTATGGTTTCGGGTGTTATGGTGATATGCCCCCAAATCGGAACAGTGGCCATAGAAACAATTAAATAATACAATGTCAGATACCATCCAATATGGGTATTTTCAGAACCGGAAAACGACTTACGACGCCAATCTAGATTCTAGAAAGGCGATTTCGGTATATGGAAAAGAATCAAAATTGGCAGAATACCGTCGAATACGGGAATTTTCGGAGTCGGGATAATGCACAGAGACCAAAAATCAACCCCAGATATCATCTTGAAACACACCTACCTTAGAGACCGGAGATCAACTCCAGATGTCATTTTGAAATTCAGGATGGTAACTTCCGGTTTCCGGAAAACAGCTGAAGTTGACCAAGTACCAAGTGTTCACGCTGCTGCAGATTTTCCAACCGTTTTGTGAATATCAACCATACATTGATTTGAGGGTCGACTACGATACTATCATTCGTGCAGGGCTATGGACTTTCAATGTGCTTTTTGAAAATAAGTTTTTTATCGTACGTTAGTCCCAAGTACTTAACCTTGTCAGACCAACCTGCAAGTAGAAAGAAAATATATCTATCGTAACACACGCATTTTATTGTTTGTAACTCTGGAGATGTAAAAAGCTTTCCGATTCGGAACTCGACCTTTTGTTTATTATACACAAACTTTGCAGCCAACCGTTAAGTGTACCGGACAATTGCGGGGCTAGCACTGAGATCCTACTGACACTAACAGTCTCTCCCTAACCGAGACTCGAGCCTACGACGACTGGCTTGTTAGGCTGGGGTGATGTACATGATAAAAAATAGTGATGCATTTTTTTTTCTGGTTAGAACGAAAAGCTCATCAATATCTCTATCGCAGTATAGTTCAGTTATAAACTTTAATAGCAAATCCATTAATGTTGTGTTTCTGTAGAAGCCACCATAATATGCAAAAAACCAAGACCGCATTATTCTCAGTTGACCAGAAGCGAGCTATCAAGTGAGCCTTAGACTGAAAACCGCGAAAATGTTTTTTAATGTTCGCCTGATGCAAATCTCGATTTAATTTTAATGGTCCTTACAAATCTTTTAACACCGCCGACAGCCAGAATTACTCTTCTGTAAAGAATAGACCATTAAGTTTGCCACATTGGCGCTGCTGCTCTGGAAAGTCGAGTTGAGTCACAAAGGTGGAAGCCACACGCGCTGGGGCTTATTTTGAATAGATTAAACAATTTGGGTGTTTGTAATCGGATTATCCTTACCAACGAGCGGTAGCGAACCAGAAGGAAAGACACTCCGTGCAATAATGAAGTTGTGCTCAAATCTTATTATCTTTGCTATTCATCTTGTTTTCCCCTCTTTTCCAGTTCAACTTTTTGTAAGCAAAACACCTTCGCCACCCCGAATTACGGAGGTCGCTCGGAAATGAGTATGCAAATTTTAAATTTGCTTCCTTATGGCAAGGATTTTCTTTCGATTTTTGATCAAACTCAAGATTTATGAATACATTTCCATCGATTTCAGCATCTTCTGCCTGGCATCGTCTTCATGATACTAGTAAGCTAATGTTACATCGTGTCGTCGACAAAATCCAAGACGTGTGCGATTGTGAAGTGTTCAATTCGCATTTTCATGCTGATTAAATTCGGGGAGAAAGTCATTCCAAAAGACGCGCCCTGAAGCACTTGAATTTGCATTTATGCTTGAGATAATTCTAGGCAGCGCTGTCTGCATTTGGCCGTATGACACTCATCTATAAATTATCATCGACGGAAAATGTGCATATCCTTAATGCTCCTCGCCTCCGCACTCGCCATAAACGATTTCAGTTGGTTGGTACATTGACTGCATGAAGGCAAAAGAAAACAAAATTTAAATATTGGATCAGAACAATACGACCTTCGACATGAGGACTTTTAGGTTGATTAGGGGGCTTCACAATCCGCTGTATCAACACGCACTCAGTCCATTCCGTTGCGTGATTCCCCCTTTCGATCGTCATCGTCGTCGTCGTCGTTGTGTTTGTTACCACCGTTCTGGTGGTGGCAGTTTTAATAAGCAGCTCTTTAGATACAGACGGAATCGGGAACCCCTAATTTTGGATTCTGAGCTGATTTCGATTTCTAATCATCTGTTATTGTTGGATTTTGCGACAGTTTCCGGTCATGGTTCACCGATGATGCGATGTCAATTCGCTTGCTAAATTCCCGTTATTGTTGTGTTGTTGGCATTTCAATCAAAGTTTGGCTGCCGGCGGACGGTGACCTTCCAATAAACTTTGCGGATTGATCGATCTGCACATAGCGAACTTCGCTGTTGTCACTGAGTAAATTGACGACGGCAACCACGAATTACATAAGAAAATTGCTGCCTATGACCGCATAGTAGTTACAGTAGGTATTTGCTTTTATTTGTATAAAAAGTTAAAGGGTATGTGCTTGAGTGCACAAACGTAGGCTTGACGTGGGACTATTGTGGGTGGAAAGATTTAATTCTGCCATAGCCATAGTATATAATACACACCAAACGTAAAATACCATACACACACACGCTACTCTCACACACACACACACGCTACTCACGCACACACACACACACGCTACTCACGCACACACACACGCTACTCACGCACACACACACGCTACTCACGCACACACACGCTACTCACGCACACACACGCTACTCACGCACACACACGCTACTCACGCACACACGATACTCACACACACACGCTACTCACACACACACGCTACTCACACACACACACACACTACTCACACACACACACACGCTACTCACACACACACACGCTACTCACACACACACACACACACACACACACACACACGCTACTTCGATTACTAGCTAGAGGAACGTAGCAATTTCAAATAAAACAACAGGTTAGATTGTCGAAAATTGATATAATACGAAAGTATAAAATGCTATTTTCAAATTGGAAAAAAATGAACAAAATTTTCGCAATGTTTGATTTTTCTTCGGAGCTGCAATTTTTCTCTTTGCTTTTCTTCGTATTTCTAAAAAACGCACCAGTTTCCTTGTCTTGCGAGGTAGTCAGTGTTTTCATTGCCCTCGATACTACTGTGTCCAGGTACCCAGTGCAGTGGAACTTGATTCCGCCGGGATAGTTATCGTGGAGGCATATTTGGCGGACCTTGGTACCAATAGTGCAGCTACGCTTAAGACATATCTTGGCGCAGACGAGTATGAAATATAATTCCGCTTGAAAACGGTGGGCCATACACCCATTGGAATAGTTACCCTAACACGAGGCCCGTAGACTTCGGAGCCAGTGTTGAATCCTATTTTGACCCATCTGGCTACAGTTAATGCCTGACGGAAGTGCAAGATTATCCTTACTCTACATGTGACGACTGGTTTCGTTCACCTGGAACGTCAAGGTTGTTCTGAAACGCCATGCAGTCTGATACTGTGGTGAATAAAGGTGTAAGTTCAAATTCCAATAGAAAGCGAAGATGACCAACCTGATCGCCTTCAAATATTGTTTTATTTCGTTGAAGTCTAAGTGCACTCAGCTCCGCTTCTTCATTAACATGTAGATGTAGAGGTAGTAAGCAGTGCATGTCCTCCAAGGCTGCCGTTGGTGTAGTGCGCATGGCGCTGGTGACAGAGGGACAAGCCAGTCGCTGAACTTTGTTAAGCTTTGCATGGACTGTCACTTCTTTCACATTTAGCCACCACACGAGAGCGAGTTAGGTAATTCTTGGTCGTGCAATAGCTATGTAGGACCAAAGAAGCAATTGTGCTTTCAACCATTTACTGAATAGTGTGCTGCAGGCCCAAAATGCCGTTGTAGCTTTTTTGACTACGTAGCCAATTTGAGCCGTCCAATTCAGCTTACTATCCAAAATAATCTCTAGGTGTTTCACTTCTTTACAGAAGATCAGTAAGAACCCATTCAGCGAAGGAGGAGAAAGGATGTGTTTCCTCCATTTGGTGAAGGCACAATAACTGTTTTAGCGGGATTTATGTTCAGCCTCTCCTGAGTGCACCAACTTAGTGTAGTGTCTAGTGCCGTCTGTAGGCGGCACGACATTATTGCGTCACATTTAATAACGCATCGACCACCAGAAACCAAAGCAAGAAGAGAGGACAGGGCCCCTTGTGGGCAACCTTCCGTCGCTGTGACCGTGATAACCATTGTACGCTGCAGGATATTTTGCTGGCACAGCTGCTGGAGGGCACAGCGGAGAGCAAATTTTATATTTTATCGTTGCTACCGGTGGTGGTGTGATTATCAGCATTCTGTAGCATACATTTCGAGCTGAAGATTATCGAATCGGTTCTTTTTAGAACTATAAATGCTTGAAGATAAGAGTTACGAGAATTTTCACAACTACTCCTAGTGTGAAATGTCCATCTATTTCTCAATAATTATTTTTACAATAACGACCAGGGCGCACCAAAGATAAACAGTAGTGTTGCCTATGAATAGTTTATCACAACAAGACATAACCCTCATTTCAAGAATTTTCACTGCTAAATTGAGTGATTTTCCGGTTTAATTGTTTGTTTGTGTTCACCCGAACACCGTTATCAGTCAAATATTAGCAACGAAAATTAAATAATCTAAGAACCAGAGTGATTTTCGCAGCGGGAAAGCAAAAACTTTCTTTTGATGCTTATGAAAATCACTCAGTAGTATTGAAGATGTATTGGTTTGTTTCTCTTTCTTTCTATAAGCTACGTGGCCACGCCTTAATGGTAAAAATCTACGCTGAACTCGATACAAAAGATTGCGTGTGGAAAATTCAGCTTCAGTATAGTTTGTTACATATAAGCGCGAGCAGTGCAGCTGTTAGAGGTACGCGACATTGAGAAACGAAAGCTGCATACGAGTCAACTTCCAGGCACCGCGGAGCATGTTACCTGTATTCTGCACACGGCAGCAATAATAACCATTGTACGCTGCAGGATATTTTGCTGGCACAGCTGCTGGAGGGCACAGCGGAGAGCAAATTTTATACGCGGCCAACAAAATAATCGATGCTACCGGTGGTGGTGTGATTATCAGCATTCTGTAGCATACATTTCGAGCTGAAGATTATCGAATCGGTTCTTTTTAGAACTATAAATGCTTGAAGATAAGAGTTACGAGAATTTTCACAACTACTCCTAGTGTGAAATGTCCATCTATTTCTCAATAATCATTTTTACAATAACGACCAGGGCGCACCAAAAATAAACAGTAGTGTTGCCTATGAATAGTTTATCACAACAAGACATAACCCTCATTTCAAGAATTTTCACTGCTAAATTGAGTGATTTTCCGGTTTAATTGTATGTTTGTGCCCACTCGAACACCGTTATCAGTCAAACATAAGAAACGAAAATTAGTTAATCTAAGAACCAGAGTGATTTTCGCAGCGGGAAAGCAAAAACTTTCTTTTGATGCTTATGAAAATCACTCAGTAGTCTTGAAGATGTATTGGTTTGTTTCTCTTTCTTTCTATAAGCTACGTGGCCACGCCTTAATGGTAAAAATCGACGCTGAACTCGATACAAAAGATTGTGTGTGGAAAATTCAGCTTCAGTTTAGTTTGTTCCACAATAGCGAGTGCGCTGCAGCTGTTAAAGCTTTGCGACATTGAGAAACGAGAGTTGCATACGAGTCAACTTCCAGGCACCGCGGAGCATGTTACCTGTATTCTGCACACGGCATCAATAATAACCATTGTACGCTGCAGGATATTTTGCTGGCACAGCTGCTGGAGGGCACAGCGGAGAGCAAATTTTATACGCGGCCAACAAAATAATCGATTCTACCGGTGGTGGTGTGATTATCAGCATTCTGTAGCATACATTTCGAGCTGAAGATTATCGAATCGGTTCTTTCTAGAACTATAAATGCTTGAAGATAAGAGTTACGAGAATTTTCACAACTACTCCATCTTTTTTTCTCAATCCATCTTTTTTTCTCAATAATCAGTTTTACAATAACGACCAGGGCGCACCAAAGATAAACGGTAGTGTTGCTTATGAATAGTTTATCACAACAAGATATAACCCTCATTTCAAGAATTTTCACTGCTAAACTGAGTGATTTTCCGGTTTAATTGTTCGTTTGTGTTCACTCGAACACCGTTATCAGTCAAACATAAGAAACGAAAATTAGTTAATCTAAGAACCAGAGTGATTTTCGCAGCGGGAAAGCAAAAACTTTCTTTTGATGCTTATGAAAATCACTCAGTAGTATTGAAGATGTATTGGTTTGTTTCTCTTTCTTTCTATAAGCTACGTGGCCACGCCTTAATGGTAAAAATCTACGCTGAACTCGATACAAAAGATTGCGTGTGGAAAATTCAGCTTCAGTTTAGTTTGTTCCACAATAGCGAGTGCGGTGCAGCTGTTAAAGCTGTGCGACATTGAGAAACGAGAGCTGCATACGAGTCAACTTCCAGGAACCGCGGAGCATGTTACCTGTATTCTGCACACGGCAGCAACAATAACCATCGTACGCTGCAGGATATTTTGCTGGCACAGCTGCTGGAGGGCACAGCGGAGAGCAAATTTTATACGCGGCCAACAAAATAATCGATTCTACCGGTGGTGGTGTGATCATCAGCATTCTGTAGCTACATTTCGAGCTGAAGACTATGAAATCGGTTCTTTTCAGAACTATAAGATGATGAAGATAAGAGTTATGAGAACTACTACTAGTGTGAAATGTCCATCTATTTCTAAATAATCATTTTTACAATAACGACCAGGACGCACCAAAAATAAACGGTAGTGTTACCTATGAATAGTTCATCACAACAAGATATAACCCTCATTTCAAGAATTTGCACTGCTAAATTGAGTGATTTTCCGGTTTAATTGTTTGTTTGTGTTCACTCGAACACCGTTATCAGTCAAATGTTAGAAACGAAAATTAGTTAATCTAAGAACCAGAGTGATTTTCGCATCGGGAAAGCAAAACCTTTCTTTTGATGCTTATGAAAATCACTCAGTCGTATCGAAGGTGTTTTGGTTTGTTCCTCTTTCTCGAAGCTTCGTAGCCACGCCTTAATTGCAAAAATCTGCTCTGAACTCGATACAAAAGACTGCGTGTAGAAAATTCAGCTTCAGTTTAGTTTGTTACACATAAGCGAGAGCAGTGCAGCTGTTAAAGCTTTGCGACATTGAGAAACGAGAGCTGCATACGAGTCAACTCAAAATATTCATGGTGCGATTATCAGCGTTCTGTAGCACGAATTTTTAACTGAATATTATGGAATCGGTTCTTTTCAGAACTATAGATGCTTGAAGATAAGAGTTATGAGAATTTTCGCAACTACTACTAGTGTAAAATTTTCATGTATTCATGCATCGTTAGTTTTAAAATAACGACTATCAAAAATAAACGGTAGTGTTACCTATGAACAGTTAGGCGCAGCATATAATAATATTTAGTTTAGCATATATTAAATTTTTAGTCCTACGTCACCATTCCATACAACCCCTAGGGCTGTATACCTTGTAGTATTACAGTGACTTTTCGATATTAGTAACTATGTCATGAAGAGCAGTTCCCGTCGATTTGCCAGGTTGGTAAGCGTGCTGATCTTTATGTAGTGGTGAGTTCTTGAGGAACCCATTGCGTATATGGCTATCTGCAATTTTCTTTACAACTTCAGGTAATGTTTTGTCTTTTTTCCCTACCTTCGGTATGAAGATCACCTTGACTTTCCGCCAGCTATCTAGGATATAACCCAGAGTGAAGCTTGCACGGAACAGATGTATCAGTTCGGGCATTATGACACAATCTGATTTTTGTAAAAAGATGGGTAGAATGGCATCTGGTCCAGGAGACTTCATTGGCTACAAGGAGCTTAATGCCCAATTGATTAAGGCCTCCGTGTACAGCCTTCGAGAGAGCATAATCAAGTCGTTGGGCGCTGTACGCCTTTTCCTCCGACGCTGCTGCTTCGGTGTCTGCTGTTCGTTTATGCAAGTTGACCTAGGGAAGTGCGTGTCCATAAAAAGCTGCAGTGATTCCCTAGGTGTGACGGTAAAACTGTCATCCTTTCTTTTCAGTTGCCGTAGACCATTGGTGTGGTCCACTGACATCGCTTTCTGGAATCGTGAGGCTTCGGGCAACGTTTGAATGCCTTCGCAGAACTTGATCCTGCAAATTATTTTTGCCTTGCGAAACTCAGAGTGAGGGCGAGGACCTCGTCTCTCAAGGCGTTGTATACTGCCGTTCTACGCATATTTGTCCCATTTTTTATGCAATTTTCTATTAACATGGGATAACTATGCGTAGAACGGCAGTATAGGTGTGGCTGTTCCCTACATTACGTATATTGACCTCGTTGAAAAAGTGATATTCAAGGAGGTACTCACCCCTGTTATTGGTATCCGAGCTGGCCCAAATCTTGTGGTGAGCGTTCTCATCGCAGCCGATGATGAACGGTTTATTGGTTGCTTTGCAGTACGCAAAGTACGCGAGTGCGCAGACCTCGGGAGGCGAAATATTATCCAGGTCGCTGGGGAAGTAAGCGAGTGCGATGACTTTGTCCTGCTTCTCGTTGGACGTCGAGACTTCCGCTATTATGACAACAATGTCACGTTGAATAGATTCTGTAATTGGAGTGAATTTGATTACTCTGCGTGTTTAAAGGCGGCACTGGAGATTAGCGGGTTAACAGAATTGCAGTCCCAGGTTTGGGCTAAGTGTTAGAGTAGATTAACCTACGTTTTGAGTCCGTAAGGCCAAGAACCCTTGTGTTGTTGCCTCATGGTTCCTGGACCAGAGCAACAGTTAGTTGCTCTTTGATGAATCTTCTGCTAAGGACGCTGACGCTGGAAGCTTCCTTAGCGTGGTGAAGATTCACCTGGATGCAGCGAAAGCTGCTCATTGGGTGTTGGGTCCGTCTGTGGTTGAATCGGAGGATCCGGTACCTTGCAGACGATTGTCATCAGTAGAACTGCTGCTTTGGGTAGCCTTTACTCCGACACCGGCTTGCCTTGCTTGCTGTAAGCGATAAGCGACCAACACATGAACAACATGGGAAGGTGGTTTCTGGACCCTTGGTTTGCGAGCTGAAGATGGCTGAGGCAGTGAGCTCCTTGGAGTTTTCCTTTCGATCGCGGGTTTGCGAATGGGGAGTCGTTGAGGCGTCGGGCTATTGCTAGCCGTCTGCTGAACTTCATCTCCCATTACAGGGTTGCGTTAAGCAGGTAGTGATGACGAAGCTGGACGTTCCATCTGTACCTTCCTGTTCGTTGCGAGATTGCGTTGTAATGCCTGAACTAACCGTTCTGCATGTACCTTCCTACTCTTCACAACAGAAGTTCCCTTCGGTGGGTTTGTTGTAGCCCTGCCCACCCGGTGCATGCGAGCTTTACCAAACATGTATACAAAGCGCTTGGTGATTTTTCGAAGAAGAATACTTCTCTCAGGAAGTTCGGCTACATAGGGATGTGAAATGAAAATCTAAAACCGAAAAAAGTGAAAAATATGTCCAATTTCAAATGCTAATGAATCGGTTAGTATTCGATGGATTTCCTTCGTTCTTGCAGCAAAAGATTAAAAACCTTCTATGATTCTTCCCAAAAGAAGTTAATTGTAATTTTATTATTCACACTATTGTACTATTGAAAATAGTCAAGCCTTGTCAAAACGAAAAATTCGACCTCTGATTGGTCGTTATATGATTGCTTCCCAAGCACGGTCGACAGAATCATATACCTTGCAATTGAAAACATGCTATTTGGCCTATATAAGAGCCTGTTTCAGCCGAAGCGGTTCATAATAGTTCTAGACAGCGACAACTGCAGTCGTCCTCCCGTAGCAGCAGCACTATCAGTGCAGTGGATACCAGCGATGGCGGAAAGCGGCCACAGCTGTGGCGAAGCAATGGATAGCGCACTAGTTACAGCGGATTCCAGCAACGATAGCAGCTGGGCCAGCTGATTTAGGGACAGTGGATACCAATGGCAGCGTATAGCGGCCACAACTGTGGCATGGCTATGTATAGCGAACTAGTTGCAGCGGATCTTAGCATCGATAGCGGCTGATGCAGTGAGGCACTTTAGTGAAATGCAGTCTCTGTGCGATAGTAGGCACTAGTAAATGCATTCAATGAAAAGTTGACTCATTTTGACAACACGTGAGCCGTCTAGTTTTGAGTGTTATATCAGCAT
This sequence comes from Wyeomyia smithii, assembly GCF_029784165.1. Classification (NCBI taxonomy): domain Eukaryota; kingdom Metazoa; phylum Arthropoda; class Insecta; order Diptera; family Culicidae; genus Wyeomyia; species Wyeomyia smithii. Next base: position 171,019,809 of record NC_073695.1, on the reverse strand, counting down.
TTCATTGTTTACTTTATCACAAGGAATACTTTATTCGCCCCAAGGAATACTTTATTCGGCCGCCCTAACGCAAAGATGTGATCGGCATGAAATAAAAACTTGATTGAAGAGTTAATATTTTCTGATGAGTTAATTCACATTTTTAAATTTGTAAAAGTTATAAATTTTACTTCATCTCCGTGTCTCAAAACGTACTGAATTATCTTTTCCTTCAGTCATGAGTACGACATCCGAAAAAATTTCATCTCAAAATTTAAAAATTGTCAAGCCCCAACCATGATAAGTAACTTACTATATTTTTGAAAATGGTCAATCCTTGTTGAAGCGCAAAATCCGATTGATCTGATTAGTCAACGTTTATTCACTAGGAAGAATGACTGACACGCAAGCAGCCGGGTTATCTTTCTTGTAAAAGTATTCTACTTCAACCTTGCGGTCGTGGCTTTGCACTCAACCCTCCTGTTATTTTCGTAAGATTTGGACCACTGCGACCATTGTATTGATCTTTTGTGGTAAAGCGCTTGGTGATATTGGTGCCGGATTGTTCGTCGATCTCTAGGAACAGTTCGACGGGTTTCCCTTCTACCTTAACATTTCTTACGACCAAATATGTTATTTATCACTGCAATTTTATATTTTTATAATATCATAAAGTGACATATGTGTAAAGTTTATTCGAAATTGAAGTGAAAGCAAAAATTAAAACAATAAGTACAAAAATTCTTCATCAAATGGTATAGAGTAACTTTGCAGTTCTTCGAATAAAATGAAACGACGTTTGAAATACTCCGATTTTTCATTTAAAATGAAATTTTAATGAAATTTTAATGAAATTTTTAAACTAGTGAATTCAACGAAAAAATCTTCTCCATGGTAAGAAAATCAATACTGTGCTCTCTCATCCCAGATTAGTCGATGTCTGAGAGTCCAAATTTTAGTAATATTGCTCGCCAGCATTTTGATCATCCAAATCACGTAGGAGCACAAAATATGACGGCACGTCGCAGGTTCACCATTGCTTGGACCCGAGCGAATTTTGGAAGCTAGTCAGGTTTGACGCGGAAACCATTCGCTGGATATGTATGTGTGTGTAAGAACGATATGCCCTCTCCATTTTAGGGGAGGCTCGGTAACTGGGTCGACGATGTGCGAAAAAATGTTGTGCGTACGCTAGTAGGTACCGATTGCCTCTCCATTTGGACGGGACCAATGGAATGACGCGGTGATATATGCGAACAGACGCATCACGTACCAAGCAATTGTGAGGTATACATTGTGTTTGTGTTGAAGCACATTGGCTGACGACGAACTCGTTATATTATACAGTTCCATAATCTGAAATGGTCTGCATTGGTCACATAGCGAATTCAAATAACACGGTTGGATTATCAATTCAGTATTTGAAAAATTAACAGATGAATAATTTTGAAACAATATCATCACCGAAGATATACAAAAAAGCATCATGCTAGAAAATCGGGCTTACCCTAAACTCCTAAGGTTGTTCAGCTTTACCATAAAGTTAAATTTGTTTATATGACGACTGAAACGGTTAGTTTAATGGGTTTATCGGCTTAATCAGTCCGTGTATACTAGCAAAAACGATTTGTTTTTTCTTATTCCGACAGTTTCGGTGAAATAAAGTCACCGAAACCAGAGGGGATTCACTGCTGTCAAATTTCATATATGTGTGTGTTATCGCAGATCAACTCTGGTCCATGACGTTTGTTGGTCCATGACGTTTGTTGGTCCATGACGTTTGTAACTATGAACAATAATGGGGGAAAATTGTGAATAGCTAAACAACATTCATGAAAGTTTTCCGCGGTTTCTCGAGTTTCGATGGAAAACATTCCAATTCTATAATATTTCACATCGATCAATTTCATGACCAAAAGGAACAAAAACCAAAACAAACACCATGTTGCCGAATATGTTGGTTACACGGTTTTTGACAGATAGATCCCCCCTGACCGAAACTATCGGAATAAGAAAAAACAAATCGTTTTTGCTAGTATACACGGACTGATTAAGCCGATAAACCCATTAAACATAAAGTTAAATAATTACTTAGTCTTTTTTGCATTTAATTAGAAAAAAATCATGGCTTGATCTGAACAATTAATGATGTAGTCCATTTCATTATCCTTGTTGTGGGATAATTTAAAACTTGTAATGAAAAAACTTTTGTTAAAGTTCGAATCAACTATAAAAACAAATCAATCCGAATCCAATGGTAAAACAAGCGAAAACCTCGACCATCATTCGAAGCGACAGTTGTATTCGGCCATGCCTTCTTTTATTACTATCCATCTGCCCCTGCTTAGAGGCCAAGCAGTCATTTATATCGAGGTGCAAAATAAAAGTTAAATGAATTTTCGCTTACGTCATGGACAATAAAAAAGTCACACTCAAGCATTAAAGGAAATGCGAAGGAATTACCTGCCCATTGCTAACGTTTTCTGTGCTGTTGTAATGCGTTTACTGAAGGAACAGTATTGAATTCACTAAAATAACATTTCTCCACAATCACAATGATTTTCATTTTCAAGTATCGAAATCGATTTCATTCGCTATGATAATGCTACAGTTTGTGATTGAAATACTTAAAAGTTGTCCACTGCAGCCCCTAGGAGCTCCAGGTATCAGAACCATGGTTCTCAACGGTGAACCATCGTATTGTGTAAACTTTCCTAAGCCCTTTACGGTGTTTAATCTAGACTTTGTTTTTTTTCGTCAGCCAAAAACGTGCCACAACAGTAATAATAATAAAACGGCAGGAGATGCTCAAGAATCAACATCAGCATTCAGTAGGTAATTCGGTATACGCTTGAATGGTAAACAAATAAATTGACTATGCTCTAATTCTCCTGCTTCTGCACCACCAACGTAGACCAACGTTTTGACCGTCAATTCGTCCATGAAACCATCACTTCGGTGGTGGGCTGCACTTGGCGGCCGTGTGACGTTTAAGGTTGCAATTCAAGCAAGCGAGCGAGAAAAAAGAAAATGTTTTCCCCTCTTGTAGTGTGCCGCTGATTGTTCGCTTTCGGTTCTCCGGTGGGGATTTGGCAACTGGTCCGAATAAGTTGGCTCTGGTCATCCGGTTGGAATAACTTTGGGATTAATATGAGGCTGGATAAAATTCCCAGAGGTAAATAAAACGACCCATAAATGCCCGGTACCCGGTATGATGTATCGAAATGGGCCAGAAGTGTTGGTGTATTGCAGTGCCACGATCATGCAGTCCGAGAGAAGGCCATCGAATCGAATGGAATCGATAATCTTTATGATATTAGGGAAAAAGCGTGAAAGTGGAAAAGCAGATGCGTCAGAGTGGATAAAGTAATAAAGCGAAAATACTGCGGCATAGAATGACCACAACTCTCAAACATTTTAGCCAGTAATATGTTTCATGTTTGCAAGTTGGTAATCTAGCGTTTACTCTTATCTATCATGTTGAATATTTGTAACAGTATTTTCCTTGATTAAACAAATCCGAATTTATTTAACTTCATTGAAATGCACCCGATATCGCATTACCAATTTCAGTTTGATTGTATCATCAAGACTTTTCCCCAGACCTCTTGTGTTTATAAATTAGATTTTCTGGGTGAGAATTTGTTCAAATTTAATTTAATTTGGTTTACAAAGAGCTGTCATCAGCGCAACCGACAGAGCAAGATCTAATGGCGGTGACATTTTTCATCACACTCATTCACTGGTTTTACCGTGGGGCAACCCTCTTCCAAGGTGGAAATTAGCGTCCCTCTTATTATTTGCTGAATGAATTATGATGTATCTGTTGGAATTATAATTACTCTGCAGTATCATGATTAATTTACTGAGTTGGTGTAATAAATAGCTGAATAGCATTGACTATAATTAACAGATACAGAAGACAATATGCTGTTTTTCGTATAGGACGAATCTCTTTTTATCTTTTTGCATATGTATTAATATTTATGTTCTATATTTAATATTTCTCGAGAAGCTAAGGAGAAAAAACAAAATGTTTTATATGTTTTAAAAATAGAAAATATGATATTGATCCACTGATATGTGGCTGTTTAAGGCTTAGGAAGGTGTTGCGGTCAAAACAAGCTCCTATGTTGAGATTGATTAAATATTCATAGTCCAGAAATCGGAATAGCCTGAACAAAGCAAAATTACAGAGTCCGCTTTGACAATCGGTTTGACATGAGTTTAAATCTTAGTAGAATCAGACCGTTCGATGTCAACGGACATAAGCATGGGTTCATTTTCATGCTCTCCACTAACTTCACGTTTAATACTACAAAACCTCGGCAAATACCTCTCCGCAAAAATAAGTCCTTCTCACAATAAACTTGGCCAAAGAATTATAATTGGCGATAATTTTGGTCGGAGACAGCGAGGCTCGGATAAGCAAAAGAAGAGGCACAATCACGAATTGTAAAAATCATGTAATTACTTTCAATAGCGATATTGCTCATAATAGCAGTGTGGTTGTCAAATATACTATTATTGAAAAAAAAAAAAATTTAAGTGTGGAATACAGCAAAATACTGGAAATTTTAAGAATTGTTGAAGTGTAAACAGTTTGAGTTTCATGGAAAATATTAGCGGAAATGATATAAAAAATGTAAATACGGCGTTAAAAACGATTTTCAAAGCGATTTGGTAAGTTTTTACAAAAATCAATTGAATTTCCCAAATGAGAAAGACTATTCCAAACCTTCCGAACCTATTTTAGGAAGTTTGGATCTGTTTTGCAACGGGTTTTCTTCAGTCTTCTTCAGTTTTTTCGAATGATGTCTAGTCAAAGATTGAACGGTATTTGATATATTCGCAAGATAGCTAATTAATCAGACTTTACGTTCCTAATTAATCCGTTTCGTGCCCTATATTGTTATTATTGAAAACACAAGTTCCAGTTGGGTATTGTAAGGCTAAATTTCAAATAGTATCTTTACTTCCATTATAAATCATGCGATCACACATTCGAAATCATTCAATAGTACCAAACGTTAGAATCAAAACACTAACTATTCTTTTCGGTAGACTACCTTTCTATCCGTATAATCTTTTTCTTTCACTAACCAATTGTCACCTTCTATAAATGTAACTTCGTTTTCCTGGAATCAACAGTTATTTTTTAGGATATTTATGTTCTGATTCGAGCAAACACAGGCCCAATGACGCCATAAGATCCCGTTTTCAGCGCACTGCAGTGGACTTTATCCACCGAGGCCTTACGGACGGAGAGCCGCACAATATAACAAATCCAGTGTGCGATGAATTACTGACTTCTGGTATTTTTATTATTTTATGGCTTGGGTCTTACTCCTGTCCTGTCCTGCTATCATTACGTTTTCATCATATTTTGACATTTTTATGATTTGGTTGGGATTTTGGTAGGAGCCCGTTTTTTTGTTTCTGTCATGCGTTGCTGTTTAATTTCGTTATTTTGTTTTCCTCGGAGAAATTTATGGGCTATCCTTCGTGAGGAGGTAAAGGATAGGTGGACATAAATAATGTTAAAAAACGTTTGTTTATTACTAAATTTGCAGATTACAGCTTTTGTATTCTAATCGAACTCTTTGCCTCGTTCTAGCAATGTACCGTTTTTCGTCTGAAGGTAATTTAAATTGAATGAAGACACCGCTGCTACCTTGTACGAGACATCAAGATAATCCGTTTCGTCTGTCATGACGGTAGATTCTGGTGTCATACCGGGAAACAGATACCAATCAAGATAAGACCGCGTGTAATTCGGAGAAGGAACGGTACGGTCACGGAATTGTGATAAATTTTCGAAAGTGTGCTGGACAGGTTTCCTTTATTGTGCATAAATTACATAGACTCGAAACGGGTCCATTCTGATGGTACCAGCTGTACGCAGCTGAAGTCTCTATTCATGAATGACTCACTCATTCATAGTTTAATCTCGTACCAATCGTAGCGAAGACAGGTTTTTTATGATATTTACAGTGCTCATACTATATACTCTAGCATGCAAGTTAAATTGAAGGCAACTTTACGTTTAATGTTCGATTCGATAGAGTTCTCAGATAAAGACTCAACACTCAACTAGGGTGGTCGGTATTACCGACTTTTCGAAAAACCGGTATTTCGGTATTCATAAAAATAAAACCGGTAAACCGGTAAAAAAACCGGTATTTTCATTTTTTTCGGATTTATGCAAACCAGGTGCGACTCGTGTTCTTTTAACCTACTTGTTCAACTACAAAAGTCTGAAAATCATAGTTTGGGGAAGTGATGACAATCATGTCCGCAAATAACGCAAGTTATTCTCACTGTACTATTTAAAATAAAACTAAAAAATTTACATTAATTTTGATTTTGAATTCATTTTTTGCTCAGCGTCTCAGGTTGCATCTATGGACGTGTCACTGCATAACTATGGTTTTGCATTTATGAGTACCTATGCTTTATTACGATCCAGATTTTTTTGTAAGATTTAGACCATTGCACATAGGAGTACGTAGAACAAAAACTTGGCCAAAATTTTTTTAATGAGTTTTCAGATAGCAAATCTAGAAAAAAATTTCAAAAGGTCTATCTGCTTTGATCGATTTTTTGATCGGTCACTTTCATTCAATCACCGCAACTTATTAAACACCTTTTTGACACGTTATTTGCACAAGTTGATAGCGGAGGGATTACTCTAGCATCTGAACAAAAAACACGCTTGGGAGAGTTACTTAAGCTAAACATTTCCAAAATGAAAAGACGTTTCGGAAAAACGATGAAAGCAGATAGGACCTTTTGAAATGTTTATCATTTACATTTCTAATGTGTTTTAAAGTGGTTTTATCTCTATTAAACTTTATATTTAGACATAAACACTTATTATTAACAAGTTTTCGTCAAGTTAGATCACCATCACTCTGAAATTCGAAAAAAGTACAAATATAGTAAGAGCTTGTTCTGGTGAATACTTTTTTGCCAATAATTGATTCTGCTACTTTTAAAGCGTTTTTTAAATCACTCGCTTCAAAAGGATATGAATTAGATCATTGAGTCATGTTAACTGCGTAACTCAACTCATCCAATGGTACATTTTCTCTTAGCATTTGCGTTTTGCGTCTCTTGCTTCGATCACTGCAATCAATCCTTTCCTTGGCCGACATGAATGTGAAGCTTCCGACCAACTTTACAATTTCATGATTAACCCTTAAATGCGCAATGTTGCTTTAAAAACAACACTACTAAAAACGTTTTAAAATATACGTATTTTAGTATTTTTTAGAAATATAATTCATTAGACCAGCTCTCTTGACTCTAACGAAGAAAACTCAACAGCTGGAAGTACTGTATTTGAATGTTTTGTTTTTATTTTTGCTGTCAAAATCTCGTAAACGAAAAAAAAACATGGTGAGATTCCCGACTGGTGCTGACTGTCTTTGTAAATAAATTTTAAAATAAGGTTAGTGGTTAGTGGAAATGTCTGAATTATCAGTAATTATACTAACAAAAGGTCAATTTTAAAGTTAACAAAAGTTATTGTCTGACTTTATTCTGCGATAAAGTCACAGTGTTGTTTGAAAACAACATGGTAATATTTGCACATTAAAAAGTAAATCTTTCAATTTTTTTATGCATATTGGTTAGTTTTAGAGCAGTGAACCGTTAAACAAAGATTTTGTGTTTTTAGATGATTTTTTAACGTCGTGCGCATTTAAGGGTTAAGCTATACCAATTTTGTCATATTTCGAAACTGTCGATTTTATTTGAACTAAAGCGACTCCGTTGACGCTCAAGAATCACTTTAAAGTTATAATAACATGAGTAGAAGTTTATATTTTTCGTTGAACATTTTGTGACTTAATCATGGGCTCTAACTAATACCAAGGTTATGATGGTTACTGTCGTTTGTAAACAATTCAGAAAATTGATTGAAAGATGGGCTGCATACAATGTAGTAAGTATCAGAGAATGCAAAAAGGATCAATAGCACGAGGAACACTTAAATTATTTTTTTCGTATTTTGGCCAGCTTTTTGACTGAAATACTCCTATGTGCACTGCGACCATTGTTTGGTCTCTTGTGGTATACGATCCAGATACATTTAACAGTGTTTGGAAAATTTCGATGAATGAATCGTGTAATATGATTACGAAGAACATAATTTCGAAACTCATAGGAACAAAAAAAACATGCAGATTTTTATTTCAATTTTCTTTCACATCGCCAAACATAGTTTTAAGTTAGTGAATAACTTCAAAATTCTTAGAAAAACTGAAACTGTTGAGAAGAGTAAATGAATGAAGGAGAAAATAAAAATAATAAATATAAATAAAATAAATAATAAATACTTCTCTATTCGGATCTGTCTGTTTGAACAGTTCGTCCAAATTCAGTTGAACCTGAGAAAACATTTTTCTCAGCTAGAAATATGGTTAATAAAATCCACTGCAGTATGGCTGCAGTATGCTATAGCTATTTAAATGTAATTTTTCAAGGGAGAGTTAATTTTAGGATGAAATTCTTTATTGATTGATTATTTCATCCTGTAAACACTTTGTATCAGGAGCAATTTGTCCATAACTAGGTTCAACCTGTGCAATGCACACGGAGATGCCAAAAAAAATAAATAAATTCCTAATCCAAATTTATATTTTTATCTTATTTTTTTAGTTTTACCTTGAAATAGCACAAAACGAATAATGACTTGCGTTTTTTCGCGACCATGATTGTGATTTCTGCCTTAAACTATGATTTTCAGAATTTGTAGTTGACTAGTAGGTTCGAAACTCACTAGTTGCCCCTGTAAGTATGAGTGTGTACAGAGATTAGCTGTTTTACTTAGTAAATAAATTTATGTTCATTGTTGCTTTTGTGTAAATGTATTTATTATATGCACCGTCATATGATTTTTAACGCCTACCTAAGTTGGTAGCATTCATTAGCCCTATAATGATTTATGAAAATTGTGACAATTTTTTTTTTCAATTTTAAGAAATATACCGAAAATACCGGTTTTTTCGCCTCTCCAATACCGGAATTTCGGTATTGAAAAAAATATCGGTTTTACCGGTTTTTGTTTTACCGGTAAACCACCCTACACTCAACTCATAAACAAAGATCCGGAAGTTATTCATTCAGTTGTTTTATTATCAACTATTTAAATATCGCCGGCTTCTTATTCAGGCTAAAATATCGGAAGAGATTGTAAAAGTTAGAATCGTCAGTGGGAGAAATCTTCCTCTTTTTACTCATAGCGATGCGTGGTTCTTCTTTCATCCTCTTATCTTATTATAGGTAGGGTTAAAGGTAAAAATAAACAAGATTAAAAAAGAAAAGACTGATCAAATGCAAAGGAAATGAAATTTAGCCGAATCATTATTTAAAACAAGGAGGTTAATGATCAAATTATGTATCAAATATCAAGTGTGATAAGCGGGGCCTAGCGTGGTTGGTAACGTCTCCGCCAACCACGCTCGACGCCTGTATTCGAATCCCACCGCCGACATAGGTGTCGATGGTTGTGAGGTGGCGTGATCCACTCACAACCAACCCAACTGGTCTAGATTCAATCCTAGCCGACACCGGGAGATTTTCTGAGGCGAAAAAATCTCTGGGATCACGCCTTCCATCGCATGAGGAAGTAAAGCCGTTGGCGCCGGTCGTGAGTTAGGGTCCTGGGTACAGTCGCCTACCCGGGCGTCGGTGATTGACACAACAGTGGCGGAACTAGACCGACGGTAAATAAGCGAGAATAAAAGAAATCAAGAGTGATAAACCCCCCCTCCCCCCCCACCATACCTTGAATTCTTAATATTGGTGCAAAGTTTTAGTCTAGCCCCGTGCAAAATTTTACCTCAATCGAAGTTCTATAAAATGTATAGAGAAAAACGGTTTTTCTGAAATTTTTTTTAGATTACGCCAGATCTCAACGTTTTATGCATTTCAACAATAGTGATAACAAGCGGAAGCTAATTTTTAATGTAAGAGTCAGCATTCAACAATATTGGATCGCGAAGTTAAAGAATGTTTTTTTGCTAATGGTAAGCTGGGTTTTTCTTGTTTTTCCTTAATCAATAACAAAATATTGTAACCTGAGTTCTGGTGTTTGTTATTTATCGATTTGTTAACTCCGTAATGGCCATTCATTGATAATTCATGCAGATAAATTTGAATTTTCGATTATTAAAAACTACAGAGTTAATTCAACAGTGATTATCCGATTACGCACATCAAAATATGAATATCTTTTCAGGGTTAATCGTGCCGATATAATCCGTGTTTTTCCTTTCACTGTTGGTCAATTCCGCGAAGCCCATCAAATATGAGATTAAAAAGGGAGTAAAATAAATGAAAATCATCAAAGCGCTAAACAATTTTTATTTTAATACTATTACTATACTATTTGATGTTATGAAATAACAAAAACACTCAAAATGAAAAAATGAAAGACCTACATAAAACCAGTTTTTGTTTTTTTAATTTTGATAAAAAATCCTTCTTTTTAATAATCTTCAATGTGCATCTAGCATGTCAGTGAAGCTATCTAGTTCAGCCGTTATCTTAAGAGTAAGAGAAAATTAAATTTGGAATAATTTGCAAGTGAACTCTTACTTTTTTCTAAACCTGCTTTTCAATGTACTTCATCGATAATAACTTTTCACGATCAATATTTTTAAATATAATATTTTTAAATATAATATTTTTACTAATCACATTTTAATTCAGCATTTTACGCAGACTTCGAAAATAAATCTCCTTGATTTTCTGGTTTTACTAAACTGGTTACCTTCCAGTTGGCCTTGAGGTACGATGCTGCCTAACAAGCCAGTCATCGTAGGTTCAAGTCTCGGCTCGGGAGAGACTGTTAGTGTCAGTAGGATCGTAGCGCTAGCCCCGCAATTGTCCTGTACATCAAACAGTTGGCTGTGAAGCCTGTGTATAATAAACAGAAGGTCAAGCTTCGAATCGGAATGTAGCACCTAGGCTTTGCTTTTCACTAAAATAGCAATTTTTCCGTACATTCTTTTACAGGCGATCAAATGATAAGAATCAACAGAGTCTAATTGAAAGAAGACAAAATCAAGCATGGGCAATGGTCTAATCAAATTAAAATCTCAAAGCAGAGCTGTTTTGATAGATATTTTGAAGTAGAATACTTCTCTCAGGAAGTTCGGCTACATAGGGATGTGAAATGAAAATCTAAAACCGAAAAAAGTAAAAAATATGTCCAATTTCAAATGCTAATAAATCGGTTAGTATTCGATCGATTTCCTTCGTTCTTGCAGCAATAGATTGGGAAATCTTCTAAGATTCTTGGCCTATATAAGAGCCTGTTTCAGCCGAAGCCGCTCATAATAACGCACAACAGCAGTAGTCCTTCTTTAGCTTGGTCACCACGTCTCAGGAGCAGCGCGGTTCTTCTCAGCGTGTGTCGTCAGACTGCCATTATTCCCATTATTGCCATTTGTTGTAGCAGCATGAAGATTGCCATCAGAAAATCCAATTTTGAACATCAAAATGCCTTGCAACACGCAACAGCGAGCAAACTAAATCGCTTGATGTTACAAACCGCAATAAGAAACGGGTTAAAACCGTTGCGTGTGTGAGAGCACCATCGGTGTTTATTCGCTGGATACAAAAATCATATGCGAATTGTGGAATAATTCGTCTGAAGTACATTAGAGAATGGTAAAACTGAACTGAAAGGCGTGGCCTATTTCGTAGCACCCTTCGGCTATAAAAGAGTGTTTCTGGGAAAACTAGCTACATTCGTTAGTCGGAAAGTGAGCTGGATGGACCGTCCACAACGGCTACAGCAGTAGCAGCAGATATCAGCACTTGGCAGTAACAGACAACAGCAGCGGGTTGCACCTGTGGCTGCCTTCAAATTAAATAAATGACTTACCCTGCGGTTGGTCAATTTCTGGCATCAACATAAGCAGACATTCTGTGCGGGATGCAATCAAATTTTGTTGTAGTTGTCTGATTTTTACTTTATTTAGTAAACCCCCCACTGTAGGGGCAGCGCAAAGGCTGCGATCAGCATACTTTGAATAACGAACTGCTTTGTTATAACGCATTCACAAAGACAGTTAGGCCTCTGCCATGGTGAACGCAAACGCGAGCGATGGGGCAAGACACTTGCCGTAGGTAAATAAACAGGCATTCTGGATTTTGGCAATAAAAACTTCTGCTAGCTGTCTGATTTTCAGTGTGAAAACAGCCTTCAACTTTGTTGTCAGAGTGCTTGACTACGATTTGGTAATATTGTTTGAGTTAAATGTTTACAAAATTTTACAAAATTTTACAATATTCCTCTTTCTCCCATTCAATAAAACAGGTAATACGATGCCTTCGTCATACGCAAGTTCACCATAACTCCCGCTATCGGCGTAACACAGAGATGCAATTAGCGTCATATCCGATTTTAAATTCATCAACAAACTGTCCTTTTTAGGACAACCAAACAAATGAATTGAAGATTTAATATTTTCTCGTTCTGAGCTTTAACCAAAAGTTGATTAACTGAATTTGAATTAACATGTACATATACTCTGACTGTTGAAACTTGTTTGCGCCGCAAATAGTTTGATCTTTTCCTGTTCAGTGAGGTCGTATTTATATGTGCAAACTGAAATTGAGTAGTACTTCAACTTCATTTGCACAGAATTTTCATTCTGCATTTGGACGGGTGCTTCATTTGCTAGGAAAAATGACTGACACGCAAGCAGCCGGGTTTTCTTTCTCGTAAAAGTATTCTACTTCAATCTTGCGGTCGTGACTTTGCACACAACCCTCCTGTGATTTAAAAAAAAAACAACTTTGTTCAGTTAGGTTTTTTCATGCGGGTTTTCTAATTAAGTTGTTTTTTTTCGCAGATTTTTGAACGAACACGTTTTTCTCGCAGATATTTTAATTACCGCGGTTTTGCATGTGGATTTTTGTACTAGACTGGTGTCTTTTTTACGCGGCTTATTTTCATGCGTTTTTTAAACGCAATTTTTTTTACAATAACGCGGATTATTTTTACGCGATTTGGAAGAGTATTTGTATGCGGTTTCAAATAAGTTTAGTATAAGTGAATCTTACCTAAGCTTTGCAACGCGGTTCAATCAACCGCGTAAAAAAAGACCACAGTGTAACGCGTTTTTTACGCGTTACCGCGTTAACTAAAAAAAATGCCCGACTTACGAATTAACGCGGGTTATGAACCATAATCGTCTAAATGTTTATTGAGTAAAAGACTTAGTCAAGAAAAAATCCCGCCGCCCTCCAGAAGCTCAGGAATGTGTTTTTTTTAATTAACGCAGTTGTTTACGCAGATTTTTTAATGGCCGCGTTTTTCTTTCGCAGATTTTTGAGTAAACGCGGTTTCTTAGGAGGTATGTGTTCCCCGCATAAAAAAGTTGAAGAGGTTGTTTGTAAGACACGACCGCAGAGTTAACGTAGAATACGACAGCCTGTCTTATGTATTTCTTGCAATAGGTGAGGGAATGCAATCAATTGAATGGCCTCTCTGCTCCAGATGACATTTACCTCTAAAGACGTTTTCCTCTACAGACAGCACCGGTAACATTCTTCAAATGAATGTTAAAATACACTCAGTAAACTTTGAGGCTTAGCTGATGATGATTTTAATCGCTATACTGCTAGCCACACACGCTATATAGCTAGCCACGCATGTTGTAGATATGCACATACACGCTATATAGCTGGCCAAACACGCTATAGACATGCTATAGCTAGCCACACACGCTATAGACATGCACACACACGCTATAGCATGCACACGCTATACAGCAAGCCACACACGCTATATAGCAAGCCACACACGCTACAGACATGCACGCGTTATATAACTTGCCACGCACGCAAGCGACACACGCTATAGATATTCACACACGTTATATATGCGCACACACCCTATATATACATACACGCTGGATGATGGTGGGTTCTCAAACCACCTGGCGGTGCGAGTCTCATTCAGTTTCTGGCTGTATTCACCCAACAATATCTGAATTGGATTACCGCCGGTGGGGTCCAACTCAGATCGAAGGGGAGCCGAACTGAAAATTGTAGTAACTGCAGCTAACCACTACTGCCGCCGCTGTTGCTCGCTGCTGCTCCACGCCGCCTTTGCCCACTGCCATCGCCGCTACTGTCCGCCGCTGCTGCCTGCTGCTAGTAAACTGAGCTTGCTTGAGGAGAAGCAGTCTCTTATATAGCCCAACGAGGTACTCCATCCTGTCGTCCTTTTTAGGGAAAGGCAGCAAACTACCAATCAAAGGTCGACATTTACGTTTCGACAAGGTTTTACAATTTTCAATAGTACAATAGTTCGAACTATCAGATTACAATTTTCTGCATTTGGACGGGTGCTTAGATGATTTACCAATCGATTGCTGACGGAAATCGGTTGGAAACTGACTGAGTTTAAAACAATTTTCGTGACGCTCTCGATGTTTTCGGTTTTCGATATTGGATCCCTGTATTGAAGTTGAACCTGACGTAAGTAAAGGGGTACGTAAATTGCGAATACGCATTGTAGCACCCGCCATTATGGTGCGTAAAAAGTTTGATACATTTTTGCCCACTCTCTTTTTCGAATATTAATGAGTTTAGTAATGAATTGTTAATCGAAATAAAAAAAAATCCAATAAGGTCATTCAATTTAATAAGAGAAAACAACGAGTGGCTTGCTTCGCTGCAACTTCGACTTCACTGGATAGTAGTCTAATCGTGTATCTGTTTTTTTCGAGATACCGATGCACCAAACAAGCATTTCATTACAGATTGAGAGGATTCAAGTTTATTCGCAATCTGAACAATTCAACGAGAAGATTCAAGTTTATTCGCAATCTGAACAATTCAACGAGAAGATTCAAGTTTATTCGCAATCTCATGATCTGAAATCATAATTTGTGCAGCTGAAGATAAAGCGACGAATGTAACCATCACTGGTTACATCACAAAACAATGATCATCGAATCGCCCGTTTTGGACCAAAATTGTGTACTTGTCCTCTGTCGTTTCATCATACTGTTCGATTTTTTAGAAATGAGTCTCTTGCAAATTTCGTACTTACGTACGTTTTTGCTGACGAAGCACGAAGTCAGTATAATACATGAATATAATTTTACCAATATCACGTTTATGGACAACGATTTTTACATGGTCGTTGAGTGCAATTTTTCCCACCAACTCTCACGAAACATGCTCATGTGATAGAGTAGCCAAGACAACTGCGTATTTACATAGCTATCTCGATACACTACTATAGACTAGTTTTTTTTAGAAGCACTATTATATTTCGAGACTAAACTAAAAATAACATGATGTGAAAAGAATTAAAAGAACGTTTAAATATCATTGTTGTTGCCTCAATGATAGTACGTAATGAAATTGTTTTGATGAGTTGTTTTTGTACTAGTTGCAGCATTAATCGATTTGGTTTTATGGAGATAGTAGGGCTCAAACATACGCTTTCTTTCGGTCTCGACATATTGGATCAATGCTTATCATTATCATTTGATCTTATGGAATTTTCAGCCTTCCAACGTCTATTTTAGATTATAAATCGGTGGTTGCGAACACGCTCAAAATTGAATTTTCTTGATATAATCCAAGAAAAAATAAATGCCCTAACATTCCTCTTCATTAACAATACTGTTTGTTATAGGTTCCATAACCAATTCCGGAGGAATAGCTCGAATAAAACATCAAATTTTAACATTTATTAAAACTATTTCATCCCTTAGTGACCGACGGCTTTATAGATGTTAACAAACGAAAATTGAATTAACATTATTTCACTGTTTCGAACAATTATGAGCATTTATATAAAATTTGGAAGATCTTATGCACCTAGTGGTTTGGTTTTCGCGAGATTTATACATTTACTACCAAACCAATATTGATTTTGGTTTATTCAAGGGATCTAAAGTTCGATTGGCATCACATAATGTAATTTTTTTTATTTTATCTAATTATTGATAATGACGCTCCCATGTGAAAGCATGAATTCATTGAATCCAGTATACCTTCTTGGTACGCATTTATTTCACTGACTATCCGTTGTTAGCTACGATAATATCAAGGGAATCGTTTGTCATTTCTGCTCAAATATCCAGAAATGAATGAAACTATCGGTGACACCGTCTCTCATTTGGCTTGACATCGGTCATCTTTTCCCCCTCGAGTGGTGCAACGTTTTATCACGAAAACATTAGTCGTGATCCCCCTGACACTCATATCCAGCGATTATTCTATTAGGCTTCTTCTTAAGAAAGGGCACAGATCATTAGAGCCCAACATGCGTACTGCTCACCTCACTATACTTACATCTTACTAACGGTGGATGGAGCGCCATTACCATTTTATGACCGATGGCGCGTGTGCCCACAAACGCATATATGTGAAAATGTAGAGACTATCATCACCGCTGCTCTCGCTGTCGCTACCAAGGCAATACAGCTTCTCCTGTGGGATACAATCCGAGAGACTTGTAGTTTTCTTAACATTTACCATCCTCACCACCCTCCACAGGTTGGGTAGAAGGTAATAAAATATTACGGCATAGAAGGATATTCCAAATCTAAAAGGCGAAGGGGATTTCGGAGGTAGCTTGCTTTTATTAAATTAAAATAAACCAGAGCAAAGGCACAATTCCAGATATGACTAATATGGTTTTTATTGTAATTTAAATTTATGAAATTATTACTCCGAAAGAGCAACTTTATACTAAGCGTTTGTCTTTTGTCTCGTTTCCTACTGTTGGAGTGGATCCTGTATCCTTTTGGGAACGCATAATTAAAACTAATCTTATCCTAATCTAAATGTTGTACAACACAAGACAACTCCTATATATTTGTACATATCACAACGCTTTTCCTTTGCTTATCTAGGAATGCATAATGAACCGGGGGCAGCACGATGCGACGCGTGTGTAAAAGTCCCGAACCCTTTGTGCTAATTATCCTTACGCTTGGCTCAGGTTTAGGATCCCACACATCCCACACTGGAACGGACAGTCGTTCGCTTCATGCAGTTTAAAGTGTTTTGTCAGTTCGCTTTCCTCCTTGAACGACTTGGTACATATGACACATTTAAAGAGCTTCATGTGTGTAGTTTGGTAATGATTAGTTAAGGTACTTTCCTTCTCGAAAAGCGAACCGCAAATTTCACATATTAACGAGCTGCCCTTGCGGTGGGACTTTTTGTGGAAGGTAAGGTGACTAAGTTTCACAAAAGTTTTACTACAAATATTACACTGATGGTGTGCTTCGTCCCTATGGATGTGCTGCATATGGCGCTGGTAGGAATTTTTGTATGCGAAATTACGGCCGCACTTTGTGCAGGAATACTTTTTATCCTTGGTATGTGTCATAAGATGGTCCTTGTAGTGGGACTTGAAGCGGAATGTTTTGAAACATGTGGAACACTTGAAAGCGTGGTTTCCACTATGCAACTGTAGATGTGCTTTCAAATTACACGATTGTGTAAATGATTTCCCACACACATCACAGATAAATGGTCGCAGTCCTTTATGCACTTTTTCGTGTTTCTTAAATGCAAACTTCGACTTGAAGTCCTTCTTGCATACGTCACACTTGTACTCTTTTTTCTCTTTATGAAGCTCTTTATGCACAGTTAATGCGCTACCCTGTACGAAAGTTTTCCCACAGATGTCGCAACGGAAAGGTCGCTCGCCGGTGTGGATTCTGGAGTGCTGCCTCAGATTGGATCGCAGCTTAAACGTCTTGCCGCAGATGTGACAACGGTTCGAGTTCTGGCCCGGATGTTGCGTGTTTAGATGCTCCCGGAGCAGTTTTTTCTTCGAAAACATTTCCTCGCAGATTTCGCATTTGTATGATTTATGGCTGATGGCCTTCCGCTTTTTCTTGTTCTTGATAAGCGCTGAATTAATGTCCCTCCCGTTGTAGTTCGCCTCGTCGTCGGCGGAAAGGTGCCCGTGAAAGCCGGATTTGTCGTCATCGGTGTGTCTGTTGTTGTTATTATTGCTATCGGGCGAACTTTGATCGTCGCCGGAATCATCCGTAGCACTAAGTCCGATCCCTTCGTCGATACTGGAGGTAGAGTCTTCAATAATTGTGTCCTGAAGGACGTTTGCTTGGCGTCTCGACGAGCAGAAGGATTCCAACGATGGGTGTAAATGTTGATTGCAACTTGGGAACTTCGTGATGTTCTGGAATAAATTGAAATTGAAGAAATGATAGGTTAGATGTGTAAAACATTCATTTTATTGAGTCATTCAGTTAAATTAAAGTAATAAAGTTACGAGCACATTTCTTGCATGCGATATTTCTGATATCAGTTTATTATGTAGGATCACGATTGCTTGAAAAAAGATCCAAAAATGGCTCATATAAATCAAATATAATAAATATAAAAAAATCAGCAATTGAAATACACTGGGGTCGCTTTTTACGCGGTTTGTTGCCGTTGCCGCATTTAAAAGGTTAGATTAGATTTATTTATACTAAACTTATTTGATACCGCGTACAAATAACCTTCCGAATCAAGTGAAAATAATCCGCGTTATTGTAAAAATATCCCGTTTAAAAAAACGCATGAAAACAACCCGCGTAAAAAGCGACCTCAATGTTATGGATTTCCAGTTTTTTTGTAATTTTACAAAAAGCTTAGTGATAAAGAAAAAACAGTACAAAAAGTTAACAGTAAATTTCACGATTTTCACGTTTTAATTAGGGTATCGAACGTCTTCGTCAGTGGTTTTCTTCGGCCCCCTTTTGCATAAGATTGCTGCAGAAAAACTGCCGAAGAAAACCACTGACGAAGACAGAAAACAGAAAAAAAGTAATCGTAATCATATATGGAGAACTAATATCACAAAATAAATATGTATAAAAAATTATTGAAAGTTGCAGCTAAAGAAAGGACAAATCGAAAAAACAAAAACAAATGTATGAAAAGTATTTCAGTAAAAGTTTCAAAACGTTTATTTTTGTTAAGCTGTTGTCGAGAAAGTTGATTAGGTTGATTGGTAAATAAAAATTATTTTTCTACCTAACACCTGCCTTTGATTAAATAGTTAAATATGTTGACCATGGGAAAGGGTCTTTTCAATCAGTCTCTACCTTCGCAGTTGATTTTTATTATTTTTTGAAGTGAAAAAGCGACACCAATCTTTTGCATACATAAATGTAAGTGTTGTTTAATGAAAACAAAACAAGCTGGCAGACTCATTAACAACCTCGTGGGCTTAATACAAAAACTCCCTTTGCTATTTATACACAATTATGTTCGTTATTACAAAGATAATTAAAATATGCAACTATTCTACTGCAGTTACTCAAAAATTGTTTTTTTTTATTTCTTATGACGATTTTGTTGCAAAAAAGTAGCAAAAACAGAGCATTTTTGAATTATTAATTGTTTTTGGACTGATTTTGACAAAAGTGCAGGATTATATGCGGAATACTCTTCCGAGCACGTTAATATTTTGATTGAGGGATACTATAGGTGGCAAAATTAGCACATACTATGGTAGCTTCGCTTTTGACCCCAGGTTAGTAAAACAGAGACGGCAAGCGGCAGAAATCGGTGAAAATCTTCAAAGGGTGCATGCCAACGCTGCGAGTTACGTTCTCGTTCTGTATGGCAATTGATATTTGATTAGAGATTATGCTGAATGTTTTTTTTTTGAGGTCATAGAACGATGATCAATACCACCATTTTATGCTTCAATATATTTAATACGTACGTATTACAAATATTGTTAATGTGAGAATAAACTCTTCAATTTGTATCACTAAGTTGGATATATATTTTAAACTAGAGTTTTAAGTTACAAAATCCTCACCTCAGTGTTAGTGATGAAACTATCTTTGACAAGCCACTTTTGAGACATTATGGAATCTGGATGACTTTCCCCACGTTCAAGCGATTCGTTTTCCTCTGCGCTGAAGCTGCCATCACGCAGAGTTCTCCTGGCTGCCCATTTCAGCTGTTGGACCGCATTCTCGTCGTTGAGTTCTTCGCTGGGCGCAACAGGCTTGTCATCGCTCGAAGGACCTCGAACGATGTCGTTAACGATTTCTACGGTGGCATACTCGAGCGTAGAAAACTGGACAGCAGGTGTGTATTCCACCGTATGTGGCACGTATACGAGGTACAGCCTGTTTGGACAAGAAAAGAGAGAAGGGAGCAAAATGAAATATGACACATATAAATGACCATCAGAAACCATTTAAGGATAAATTTAATATCATTCGGATGACTTTGGACTCGGTTCCGGATTTTGCCTGACCATCGAAAAACGACCGTTCGATGTGGGATAGCCAAAAATTGCCTCTGAGGTAGGAATAATTGTATAATTTTGTCATTTATTTTCGCTCAGGTTGGTAATATTGCTTTCATTTCTGCTACATGGGGTAAACTAAACCTATTTGATACAGTTAATAACGGCACCATTTTCGCAATATTTTAAGACATTTCAATCCAAAATTTAGGTTATGTATTCTTTTCTTCGACTGAAGATAGACAAATTACTTCGCGTAGAATACGGAAAACCTCAATGAATTTGTTGGTACAAATTAACCTTCTGCCAACCGGCTCAATTAACATCCCAAATTTATACCATACGCGTAAGATACTGCCGGGTTGACACTGCGGCGATTTTCTGTAATGTAGGAACAACCAACGAGGAAAATTCCCTCATCTCTTTCGAATGATGATTTATGGTTCTGTATCGAGGGGTTGGTGGCGTCGTTGGCTGTTGAACTGAATGGGACAAGAATGATACATAATTTACTGCTGTCGATATTACATTCCTGGCGGTGCGTTACAACACTATGTTCACTTGCTGGCCTCCTGAATTATGGAGGAATTTTTCATCTTAATCTTTTTTTTCTCTTCCAACGGACGCTTCTGCTGTGAAAATTGCATCCCCTTGGGCAAAAGGGTGCGATTTTTTCACTTGTTTATTCGCTACGTATAGGCGAATGGTGTCGGTGTTTGGCAATACCGTCGGAGGGTTCAAATCCAATAATTTGTCGTTTTAGTAAGCGAGATCTGCCTTCTTATTAGGGCATTACCGGGAGTTTTTTTTTCTTGCAGTTTCACTGTGCCATTTGCTTTTTAAATTAAAAGACATTCTTCTTCCACTGATGGTAAGAGTCCAGCCTTCTGTTAATTAACGGAACATGAATTACTAGTGTGAGGAATTCTTGAATTTTAATGTTTTCGGCTTTTGAGTAGGCTGTAAAATGCAAAGTTGATTAAACAGAGGCCATAAAATTTTTTTGTTTAGTTTAATCCGTTGATTCTTTTCCAATGTTTCCTTTCGTCTAGAAAATATATTTTTTCCAAGAAACATCTTCAAATGCGAAAAGAAAGCAAAAAGCACCTTCATAGCTTCATAAATAATCTGGCGAATCGTCGGGGACAAATTGCTCCCTCGCGACAACCAGTATAAACTGCAAAATACACAACTCAAACAATTATAATAAACACTGTAATCATGTTGTAGGTACCGTGCACTTCAGACTCCTGTTCTAAGCAGAAGAAATACATTTTGACTTATTTTATTTGGAAAAGATGTACCTATAAATTTTCCATCTGCCGCGCGGCGGTGCAATTTGGAATGCAAAACAGGTCCCGGTTGAGTTTCTTTTTTTGTCTCCCGTTTGGTTTTGCCTTTGAAGATCGCGGGAGAAATGTTTACGCACTACCGTCAATATACCGATGGGGGAAAGACCATTTTTCACATGCAAATCATGTTAAATCAATTTTAGCTGCGAAACAGGGTGTCTCAGTTTCCATAGTGCGACAAGTTTTCAATGGAGAAGAACGAGGTTTTATTGTAGGGATAATTTAGTCGCATTTTGAACAGGATCCAAGTAATCCATACTTTAAAATACATCAAGATTTTTTTTTTAAATTCAAAATATTAAATAGATTTCCTGTAGCGTCGAAATATTTTGGTGCAACGTATTTGATTCGTATGACACGTTCTTTTAATACGAGACGTTTTGGCATGTTACATCCAGCCCGGGAGCATCTTGACAGCTCCCATATAAAAACTGAATGTACCCCGGTTTTGTTGGTTCTCTGGTTCTTGTCAGATCAGATGTATTCTTGTACAGTTTTTGAAATGGGCGTAATGCACACATAGGAATTATATTCTTTTACTATGAAGTTTTAATCTAATCGTGATGGTTCATGGTTGTGGATACAATTCTGGATGGCAACTGTTAAAACGGGAGGGATGGTTAGAAAAGGGAAGACATCCGAAATAAGTCTTCCGAATTTAGAAAATATAGGCCTTTAAAAGAAGTACCATGTTGTAATCATAAAAAATACCATGTTTTTTATGATTACAACATGGTTTTACTGAGAGCTCGTCGCCATGTTTCAACAATGTATTTTGTTGAAGAATCCATCACCGGCAATAGTTTTACCATACAAAATATTGTCGATTCTACCGAAGTTATCGATAGAAGCCCGAAACTATCTCCATGAACTCATTACATTTTTTGTCCTAAGACTTACATTTTAAGTTATGAAGTAGGCAATGTATGTAATTTTTTCAAGGATGCTAATAATGAACACGGGCTAAGGATGTGATATAGACTTAGATTTTTTTTCTCTCGTCCAGACGGGACTAGAACCCGCAATCTCCGATGTCGGATGTCGGAAATTTTTGTTAAATTTAATTCAAGCTTTATATACTAGTTTTTTTAAACATAACAAATTTGACCATTACGTTTTTGGAAGGATCAAACACTGGGACGTGAATTTCAAAAATTTTTTGATTGGAACAAACCATTTTAGCAGTTTTTCAAATTTATCTAAACATATAAAAATGCAGCTCTGTCTGTCTGTCTGATCCATACGGGCTTGGAAACTACTGAACCGATCGGCGTGAAATTTTGTATATTGGGGTTTTAGGGACCGAGAAAGGTGAATAAGATAGTTCGAGACTTCTCCCTCTTCTGGAAGGGAGAGGTCGCATACAAATGAAACATAAATTTCTGCACATCTCGAGAACTAACCAAGTAAATGGAACCAAATTGGGCATGTTGATGTTTCTGGGGTCAACAAATATGTCCATAATGGTTTGACACTCCTCTTTTTTCTGTTAGGGAGGGGTCCCATACAAATAAAAAACAAATTTCACACAGATCCAAAAAAATAATTTGTCAGGTGAATGTTTTTAGGGATAACAAATATGTCCATACTGTTTCGTAGCCCCTCCTTCTTCTAAAAGAGAGGGGTTCCATACAAATTAAACACAAATTTCTGCACATCTCGAGAACTAACCAATTGAATGGAAAAAATCAAGTAAATGAAACCAAATTCGATATGTTGAGGTTGTTAAGAGCAAAAAAATTCATAGTGGTTCGACACCCCTCCCTCTTCTGGAAGAGAGGGCTCATACAAATGAAACTCAAATTTCTTCACTACTCAAGAACTAAGTCAGTCTCGGCAGGTGGAAGTTTTTGAGAGCAGAAAATATTTTTATGGTGGTTCGACACCCCTCCTACTTCTGGATGGGGGGGCTCTTATACAAATTAAACACAAATTTCTATGGTGATTTGACACACCTCAGAGGCCAGAAAATGTCTCCAAATGCCATTTTGAAATACTAGATGGCGACTTCCGGTTTCTGAAAACTAGCGGAAAGTGCCCAAACACCATCCTTTACGGGTATTTCCGAAATTGCAATGATGCACTGAAACCACAAATCGATCTCAGACAACATTTTGAAATGTAAGATGGCAACTTTCAGTTTCTAGAAAACCGCCAAAATTGGCCGATTTCCAGCCATTAGGATTATATCCGGAACCAGAATAAATGATACACATGAGCTGAAATCGACTACAGACATTAATTCGAATTTTAAGATGGCGACTTCCGGTTTCTGGAAAACAGCCGAAAATGACCAAATAACACCAAATATAGATGTTTCTTTAACCATAATGACACTCAGGGTCCGGAAATTGTCTCCCAATGCCGTTTTAAAATCCAAGATGGATATAGAGTTGCACGACCGCTTATATCAGAATACCAACACGGGTTTGTGCAACAAAGGTCCACAACCTCCAACCTGATGTGTTATACGAACGCACTTTTTCCTGAAATTGAGAACAGAAAACAAGTCGATGCTGTCTACGTCGATTTCTCTAAGGCTTTTGATGTTGTACCACACGGTTATGCCATCGAAAAACTCAAACGTATGGGGTTTCCAGAGCACATCACCGGATGGCTACACTCATACCTCACTAACCGTAAAGCTTCAGTCTGCGTGAACTCCGTGTGTTCCAAAGAGTTCGTCCTCACGTCTGGTGTCCCACAGGGAAGCGTACTGGGTCCGCTTATATTTGTCTTGTTTGTAAACGACATATGCACTAGACTGTAGTCCCAGAAGCAGATGTTTGCTGATGACCTTAAATTCTATAGAGTAGTATCGTCACCTCTGGACTGTCTGGCTTTGCAAGACGACATTAACGAACTCTCGCTATGGTGTTCACAAAATGGCATGAAAATGAACGCTCGCTGCGCAAAGTGCAAAATTGTCTTATTCACAAGACGCTCTGACTCTGTAAACCATATATATTACATCGATGGTAACGTCCTGGAGCGGGTCACTTCTATTCGCGATCTAGGAGTCACAATAGACTCTAAACTCCGATTTCATGATCACGTCTCAATCATTGCAGCCAAAGCGTTTGCAGTGCTCGGACTCATTCGAAGGCAGTCGCGCCATTTCACTGATGTATACACCCTAAAAACCCTCTTCTGTGCATTGGTTCGGAGCATCCTTGAGTATGCAGTTCAAGTCTGGGCACCATACCAACTAGCGCACGCCGTGAAATTAGAGCGGATACAAAAGCAGTTCATTCGGTATGCTTTACGCCAACTACCGTGGAATGATCCGGTGAATTTACCTGACTACACCGCGCGTTGCATGCTTCTTAACTTAGAAACTCTCGCAGCCCGTCGAATAAAGCTGCAGAGAACGTTTATTTTCGACATAATAGAAAATGTTATTGACT
This sequence comes from Wyeomyia smithii, assembly GCF_029784165.1. Taxonomy (NCBI): domain Eukaryota; kingdom Metazoa; phylum Arthropoda; class Insecta; order Diptera; family Culicidae; genus Wyeomyia; species Wyeomyia smithii. The sequence continues at coordinate 170,994,793 of NC_073695.1, read as the reverse complement.
GTCCAGAACTGTTAAGACACATCAATTTTAATGTACCCCCGCGAGCCCTCCGAAGTTATCCCACGATTAATTTACCGTTCCGCAGAACTAGTTACGGACGTGATAGTGCATATAATGCATGTCTGAAAGCATATAACGATGTCAGTGACCTCCATGAACTGGGTATGACGAAAACGGGTTTTAAAAATAGAATTAGAAATTAGAATAAGCTATAATTAGTCTGTACGATTTTTATTCGAAGACGAGAAACAATAAACAAATAAAACCAATCATTTCAAACGATTTGTCCTTTGGCTTTGATCATTTTCTATGGCCGATTCGTCGTGCATTTGCAGACTGTACGCAAATCGCAAGGCATCAATGAATTTGGAATGTTTGAAATTATTCAATTAAACACTAGAATGGACGGTACGGAGTTTGCCGGGTCAGCTAGTAGTTACCAGGGATGTTACGGATGTGATTTTTCAGACATCTGCAGATGCGGATGCGGATGCGGATATGTGATTGCGGATGCAGATGATGATACGGATGTCAACTTTTATGCGGATGCGGATGCGGATATCCGTAGCATCCCTTGTGTTATTATTTGCTTTTCTCACATAACCATGCCCCTCCGCAGTGCAAAAGTTATTTGGGCGGACAGTAAATACACCGAGGAATATTTTTCTACAATATTTTATGAAGCGATATTTTTTTTCAATATCCGCATGGTATGATGCGGATGGGAATATGTGATTACGGATGCAGATGGTGATGCGGATGTCATTTTTCATGCGAATGTTCCGCATTTGCGGATGCGGATGCGGATATCCGTTACATCCCTAGTAGTTACATAAATGTGTACAACAATAAATAATAGTCCAGAAGAATGCATCTTAGAGCAGAGTTTTCCAATTTCTTCACACCAAAATTAATCTATTCAAAGATTTTAAATTTAACTCGTAGAAACCTCTTTAAAGGCAAACATAACCGAAAACTGAAAATAGTGAAATACTTTTCAGTAGTTCAATTTTGGCTATATGCGTAAAATAATATTTTACCCAAATATAGTCCTCTATCACCATTTTAAAGGATTTTAAGTGAGCTTCTTAACACCTTGTGTTTTGTATTCAATTGTATGATGTAGAGTAGTGAGAGGCAAAAGTACGCACTTTTTTGTTTTTGCAACAAAACAATTTCAAAAAACTATCATAAAATTCAGTTTTGTTTCCTAGCGGCACATGAACCTTTTGTTTTCAAAACGTAGTACCAGAGTTTTTCGAATTTTGTTCGTAGCATAAGAATTTTACTTTTTGAAAAAAAAAATCAAATGCGAACTTTTTCCTCGAATGCGGGGCAAAAGTATACAGTTTACGGGGCTGGCGGGGGCCTAGCGTGATTGGTAACGTCTCCGCCAACCACGCTCGACGCCTGGGTTCGAATCCCAACGCCGACATGGGTGTCGATGGTTGTGGGGTGGCGTGATCTACTCACAACCAACCCAACGGGTCTAGATTCAATCCTAGCCGACACCAGAAGATTTACTGAAGCGAAAAATCTCTGGGACCACGCCTACCATCGCATGAGGAAGTAAAGCCGTTGGCGCCGGTCCGTTAATCAACGGGTCGTAAGTTAGGGTCCTGGTTGGATTCGCCTCCCGGGCGTCGGTGATTGGCATAACAACAGTGGCGGAACTAGACCGACGGAAAATAAGCGAGAATAAAAAAAAGTTTACGGGGCAAAAGTTCGCACTGTATGAAGAGTGTATTTATTACTATCCTTACTGAAGTTAATCATTTTTTTGCTAATTTTGCACCGATTCTGGTTAGTTGCGTTAGATAGTACCCGAAATATTCTTTTTATTATTAGAAATCCGTGTTTCCTGGGGATATGTTCCGAAACTGAGGGGTTTTATGAATACCTGAACAGAATTTTACATTTATTGGTTCAAATTTCATAAAATTACCTCTACAGGCAGTTTATGTGGGTTTTTGTGGTTTTGTGATATACCCCGAAAATGGGAATTCGGGAATAGATTCCGCTTGGGCTTCTAGAGTTCATAGAAATAAATAAATTAAACAAGGTCAAGTGCCATCCAATAAGGGTATTCTCGGAACCCGGATGATGCCCAGAGACCCGAAAACGTCCGTAGACGCCATTTTGGATTCTAAAATGGCGACTTCCGGTTTCCAAAAAAACAACCATATATGGTCGAATACCACCAAATATGGGTATTTTCGGAATCAAATTGATGCTAAGATCAAAAATCAACTCCAGATGCCATTTACAATTAAAAATGGTGTCTTTCGGTTTCCGGAAAACAACCTAAATATACGTATACGTATACAACCCCACATGTGTATTTCAGAGATCGAGATGATGCGCAGAGACCAGACATCAACTCCAAACGCGATTTATGAATTCAAGATGGTGTCTTCCGGTTCCCGGAAAACATCCAATATTGTTCAAATACCACCTCATATGAGTAGGTACTTTCGGAATCAGAATAATGCCAAGAGACCTGAAAACGACTCAGATTAACTGGTAGTCACTATCTTGCATTAGAAAATGGCGTCTGAAGTCGATTTCCGGTCACAGTGCATCATTTTAATTCTAGAAATGCACAAAGTTGGGGGGTACTCGACCATTATAGATTGTTTTCTAAAAACCAGAAGTCGCCATCTTGAAATCCAGAATGGCGTCTGGGGTCATTGTATGGTCTCAGGGTATCACCCCGATTCCGATTCCGGAAATACCTATATTATCTGGTATTTGGTAATATTTTATTGTTTTCCGGAAAACGGGAGTCTCCTTTTGGAATCCAAAATGGTGTCCCTGGTTATTCTCGGGTAATTTCTGTACAAAACATCGTTATTAAACACATTTTTTCCTTACGGTTACAGAAACTTATGCCTCACAATGAGTTTTCCAGCTTATTTGATTTTTAGGACAAACACTAGAATATTTTCGGCAAAATAAATTCACCCAACGACCCACAAGTATACATGAGTTTTTTGTTGTTTTCGAGTTTCTGTAGTTTCCGAATAAACAAATCGTAGTTCTCAAAACTAAGAAAATTAGATCAAAACAGCTCAAAACACAACTTTCCTCATAACTTCACACCATTGAAACGGAACTTTATAAGTTTACATGTGTGATTAACTGACATTTCAATGCTGCAAATTAATACAATGTTCCGAAAAGGCCGATGCGTACATTTGCCCCTCACTACTCTAAGCTTTAGCCTTTTGCAAAAATAAAATCATTTAGGAATAGTGAAATATCATAAACATTTGGACTAGTTATTCGATTATCCAGCAATCGAAACCCATTTTCTTTATTTGCAGATAGTACTAAAGCAGTTAACGCTTCATTGAAGTACTGATGCTAAGCGCAGTATGGGGTAAATGCCATTTATTAAAACGATAAGTAAAATAGCAAAAAAAATAAAATACATTACAATACTCGAAACAGCCTTTATTTCTCGGAAGGATCAAAGATTCGAAGCGAAGAAGCCAGGCTATAGTAACTTTTGATGTTCATACAAGATTTAAAAGCTGTGCTGATGCGACAGCACAATAAAACGGCATTACTCGGTAATCTTTTTATAGGACGATTATGAGGGAAGTAAAACGTGCCCTCGCTTCTTGATACAGTTCTCACTTTCAACCGAATAACAACACCACCGGATTAGGTTTCAAGTCGACATTGCAGTTGACTTCTGCCGCGTCTGACGGCTGGAGTTCCACTGTGGGTTATCGCTTATATCGGTATTTTTTGCCTCAGTCAGGAAGCTCCTAAGGTATGCACGGTGAGTTTTCCCCTTGGGTATTGTCTGCGAATTGTCGAGCCTCCCGGGCGGTGGAAAAGCTGAAGGTAATCCGTCGGTCGAAAGCTATAACAGACGACTGCAAGGTGTTGTTGTTGTTGCTTTGGGGCGAAACCTGCGACGCGTGAAGGCAAGAACAAGAAAAATGGTTCTCTAGAGGATCAGCCAACGGAAAAATGGCAAATTTATGAAAAATCCAAACAATCACGGCGTCAATCGTTTGCTGCATGATGAATTTATTGCTTTTTGTCATATGAAATAAGGTAGGGAAGCGATGTTGGATATGGAAATCAATTTCAACATTGTGTATGGGGAAGCTACTATGCAGGGTGTTAGTGCTATCCTGATTCGGTAGTGTTGAACCGCAGGTAAACGTTTTTGTACAAAGTGTACTTTTGGCAAATGAAATATCTTTTGGCAAAGGAAATCAATTTGAACGAATAGTACACCTATGTACGAATGTCCATCTTAAAAAAACTACTTTCGGCATTCACACATCTTCCGGCTTGACATAAATCTCATTGATGTCGGTAGATCAAGCAGAAAGAATTTGTCTGGATTTATGTTAAAATGCCACCTTCATCATGTACCATGTGGCGTTTCATTCACACCTCCCTTGTGCAATGTGTGCGGAATATCTTCCGACTGCGTGGCTTCAGTCGCTCGAAAGTGCTATTAAATATTAAAAATAAATTCAATACGGTTTTCCGATTGCTGCCAAGGGCGCGAGAGATATAGTCCGATTTGGCCGACGGGTAGACGAGGCTTGCAAGAAGAATAAATCCAATTTAATGTGACTTGTTGCACCGCATCCAAATCGACCTGGCTTTGCGGTGCATGGTGGTAGGAGCAGGCATCAGGGGTGGACAAAATCTTTCTCCCCTCCCGGGCGAAAGCGTAAAAAATCGAGGAGGTGGTCTCTTTCATGTTTTCGGGCACTTTGTGGGCGAGAGGAAAAGGCACAACAGTGGAAAACGAATCATGAACATTTGGCGGCTGCTAAGTGGTGCAAGAAGCGCGAGATTTTTTTTCGTGTTCTCTTTCCCAATCGCGTATCATCAACCGATATGAAACGTAGAAAAAAAAGTCTTTTATTTTTATCACCTTCACGCTTCTGCTGCTAGGACATTATTAAAAGTCGTTCAAAAAAGTGTAGCATACTGTTTTTTCGCGTAGGGTCGGGAGAAAAAGACTCCAGGAGGAACGGGCGTTTTGAATGCGATTTATGCTACTGATGTTTTTTATTGAGATTTTGTAAATGATCAAGTTTGTATAAAACAGCTTGTGCAATGATTAATTGTATACTTTTCTTTAATTTGATATCGGTATATCAGTCGTTTGCAGTCGATAAAAATTAAATAAAAATAAAATTAGATTAAATATATAATTAAATTAAATATATAATTAAATATATGATTTTTATTTAAATAGAATAAATAAAAATAAAAATAAAAATTAAATAGATAGAAATTGCTATAAATACAAAGCAGAGTTCATAAAAATAACAGCTGGTTAGGTGAGCTTCCTCAAAAAAAAAAACACTGTTTTTCAGAATAAAAAATAAAGAGTATTTCTGGTATATTTATTAACCCTCTAGTGCCCAGTGCCGCCTTTAGACACCCTTCAGTTCTCTGAAAAGCTACTTGAAAAATGTTAACAATGATTCATAGTGATTTTACCGAAGTCCGTCTGAAAAATAACTTGGGCACAAGAGGGTTAAAGACTCATGCTGCCATAGTTTCATTGAAGGGTTCACTTTACTTCATTGGATCGAGTATCGTGATTGCCAACTGCATTCGATAGGCACCGGAACATCCCAGTTTGCTCACATTCCTTCGTACCATCCGGGAGCGGGCACACTATTGACCCTCATTAGAGAGTTAATCGACCAACATCGATTAAGATGATGGGAAGAGATAAAAGTAGATTGCCGTTTCCGCTGGCTGACCCGACCAGAGCAGATGATTATTGCTTCTGACCCCCATCACGGTATATCACGGTTCAATCGAACATGCAAAAGTCAGGCAGAGAAATGCTAATAAAAAGATCGAACCCGATTTTTCTTGAGGGATATTCAACAAGCGTCACCTACCCATTATTATTATGTTTATTACCGCTTGCTACTAATGTCGGGGATTTCGATTGCCGATATGCTCACATGTAAAACACCCACCAGGACACTTGTGCCCTTGCGGCTTTTCCAAACCGGAGGCACGTGTGACATACGCCTTCCGTATTTTACATATAGATGTTTATCGCATATGAAAAATCGTCTGGATTGGGCCTATCGCTATGCGTCCTTTCTCTTCCTTTGCGAATGTGACGGCGAAAGATGTTTTCGTTCTGATCACCCCTTCACCGATTTTCGGCTGCTTTTTTCTATTTTTTACCTCGAGAGAGGAAACATTTGGGGGAAATCATAAACTGTTGTGCTAATAAACATAGGCCACACTCAAGAAACTGCTCGACAAACGTTCAATAGGGGTTAAGTCATCTCCAGTGCTGGTTTTGTTCTCCCCTTAGAGATATTCCCGACTGGAGCAGTTTCATCCGTGTTGTCTATGTAACTTTCCAGCGCTCGGGTCATTCGTTTCAAACTGACTTGCAGACTGCTTGTCGCCCCGGGCTGAAGACATTACATTTTGTTGGACTTTAGGTGCAGAAGAAGGGTGCCTCGTTCGACTGAAAAACTGAATTAATTCAGACCGGGGCTAAACTGATTGCGAGGAAATTGTGCTGAATACAAATGTTTTCGCAAAAGCCTATTGATTTGACGAAAATTGTTCCGAACCGATTCAAGGACCTTTTGTTCGTTATGTCGAAATAAGTGAAATAAATAATTCATTAGATGATAATCTGTCGATAGTGCAAACCTAGCTGACCATGTGGGTAGATTTGAGTCGTGTAGAGCAACCCCGAATGGCTACTGTGTGCAGCGGAGAGGGTGAAGGTGCCGCAAGGACGGCTTTGTCGGTGGATTGTACTGCAGTTCGACTGTAAGTGCTTTCAAATGCTATTTTAGCTTTGGGCACAATTGTAATAAAATCTTTATGACACTTGATGCATAGTCCATTGTTGCCCATATTAAATTTCTAAGAAATATATGAAGAAATCCACGAAGATCTGTGTCATGTGGGGTTGTAGCAAAGAGCATAACATTTTGTAGTAGTCAATACTTGTATAGAAAACACACACAGTGCAAGTATAGGTCAAATGTAAAAAAAGGTCAGCTTTGCGTGAAAATTTGATGACTAATACGAGGGTACGAACTAAATTAAATTTTTTGTCATAGTAATTAAAGCTTTTTGCTAGAATTTTTTTTCAATTACGAGCTCCATCAACAAACATTGACCCCTTAGATTTACTCAACTTTTATAAAAAAACAGTGATATTTTTGTAAAAAATCGTTGGGTTCTTTAAAACTCTCCAATAATAATAGTATAAAACGTTAAGTAATCTGTTATCAAATTTAGATACACATTATACACGAATTTGAACGCGAAATTATTTTCAAATCATATGACATTGATTTTCTTGAAACCACCCTCTCGCAACACAGGTAGTCTCTCATTTCCACCAATCTTCACCAATCCTTTTTCTATTTGGAACTACTGTTAAGCATTGCTTTTGGGAGGGGCTACTGTGCTTACTGCACTCCCTTATTTCGTAACCTTTTAAGAATAGCTATCTGGAGACGAGCAGTTAGCTTTCACTACCTAACTCTCCATCCAGTATCGCCGGGATGAGTCGATGTGTCCATCTGTCATTGATAGAATTGGACCACCTCCATTGCCACCTACCCTCGAAGATGACCTTCTGGTGTCATGTATATCTCTGGTCGGTATGCGCATGTGACCCTCAGGTACATGTGTGTAGGTACTTTCCAATTTACAGTGGTAACTGGAAGTACTCAACGCATTCGATGATGTATTAACGTTGCCACGCTTGCAAAAAGCTTGTGCTTGCTGCCTTTCACCTCTGTGCTATTTGACATCAAGCGTGATAATGCCGCTATGGCCATAGAAGCTTTTCTACAGGTATAATTGACGTGAGCTTGTCATCGACCATCACCCCCAAGAGCTACAAGGATCGCTTTCAGGTGATAGTGCTTCTACCTTGATGCCTTACGGTTGTTCACCACGATGACCTCCGTCTTATGATGCACTAACTCAAGTTTGCTGGAGTGCATCCAATTCTCCACTGTGCGTATGGATAATGCGGCCTTCAACTCGATCTCGTTGATCGACTCGCCGTAGACTTCTAGAGTTATATCGTCAGTAAAGCCCACAATCACTGCTTTCAGAGGGAGATTTAGTTTCAACACACGGTCATATATGGCATTTTACAATACCGGAACCAGGATGGTACCTTACTATACACCTGCGGTAATTGGGACGCATTTCTGACCCTCATGTGTGTTGTAAACCGGTACTCGAATCTGAAAGTAATTTCCTAGAATTTCGTACAGTGGCACTGGCACATTAGGACTCCAAAGCGCATGGGCTTTAGAGCCCCAACGGGCGCTAGGTAGTGAACGCCTTTCTCACGTCTAGCGTGATGATTGCGCAATAGCGGATGCCACTCCTTTAACGATGGAGTGTTACCTCGGTTCTTGCTAACGGCTAGAATAGCATCCACCGTAGATCTACCGTTACGTAAGCCGAATCGGTTGCTTGACAGACCGGTTTTACTCTTGGCGAATCTCACAAGTCGGTTAAGGATTACTCTCTCAAGTATCTTGCCCGCTGTGTCCTGCAGACAGATTGTTTATATGCTGATGGGTCACCTGGAGGTTTTCCGGCCTTCGGCAGTAGTACCAGTCTCGGTCGCTTCCACTTGTCCGGGAAGAGGCAGTCGTTTAAGCATGTGTGGATCAACAGCCGGAGGCCAGGGATTTGGCTCGTGGCGAGGGTGAAGTCCCGCTTCAATATCGCTGGTGATTGCTCTGATGCACCTCTGGTCTTGGCCATTGCAATCTCACATCCCACAGGTTCGTGTTGGAACTGGCGTATTTATTGCATTCTTAAGCGTTACTCAATCTAAAAGATTTATAACACCAAACGAAAACCATTCAAAAAAGCTTCAACAAAAGAGCTCTTTGTACATATGTCGGCCTAGTAACGGGGCACTGTCCGAGTAGATATCATTTAAAGAACTTTGGCCGGGTTCAGGATGATATCTGTCGCTTTCGTAATAAGGAACGCGAGACATCGAAACATCTGCTGTGCAGTTGTGGTGCATTATTTAAACGCAGATCAAGGCTTCCTGGCAGTGGCTTCTTACAGCCCAAAGAGATTTGGTCTTTGAATCCTGGAAAGGTGATTGGCTTCATAAACTATATTTTACCTGGCTGGGAGCGTGTCGGTGCAGGTACCTGATTACTCACAACAATAGTGGTCATTGTATTTCGCAAAGGGACACGTATAGCAATTGACTGGGATATATTACAAAATTTCACATCAATGGACAACGTAATCCTAATTCCCTAACAAAAAAAAAGCGTTACCTTAGCGGATTGGAATGCTGCCCGGCGTATACCAATCGGCTCAGTATGACGAATTGAGCAATGTCTGTGTATGTGTATGTATGCATGTATTTTGGGCAATATTCTGACACACAGGCCCGGATTTAAGGGGGGCCAAGGGGTCAAATGCCCCGGGCCTCTCGACTCGAGGGACCCACTTCATCCTAAGCCACAGACATGCAACCACCACTCCACCACTCGTAAGCATATCAAACGGGTAGACAAGTGAGACCTTTTTTTGCTCGTCACCTTCCAGCCCGGAGCCTGAAGTCATTGCACCATTTGTAATAATCTTTCCTCTAAATGTTTCAAACAAAAAGGGCTTTATCCAATTTTAATGTTTGCAGGTGAAAATGAAAGCTGCTGCGCTCCGTCAGAATTTTACTGAGCGGATTATCAATTGGTTGCTTGGATTTTAAGACATCAAAAAACATTTTTCATATGGAATATCCAACTTTTTATGCACTAACGTTTGCGGTAAGAAATGGACTTTTTCGGATGGTGGAGAAAAAAAAACTATGAAGATAATTGAGTTTGATAAATTTCCCATGGAAGGTAATTGTGTTAGCTTACCTGCAAAAAAAATCTACGTTCCTGCGAGCAGCCTTCCGGCAGTCAACCGGAACATTCGCCATGGTGAACGAAAACATACGTTTAGGCATGTTTTTGAATTCTTTCTTCGTTTTATTTATCAACTTCTCCTCAGTTTTCGCGAAAAAATTGTTTGAATAGATCTTACGCTTGAGGTGCGATCGAAAATCCTCGATGGGATGCATTTTGGGAACTTTGAGCGGGTTCGCCAACTTGGGTACCACATCGATATTTAGCCACTCAATCTCCTCCAACGATCGCTTTGAATAATGGGCGGACGCCAAAACCGGCCAAACAACCGCGTCTTCGGCCTTATGGTATTTATTGATAAACGACGCAACTTCCGACAGGCACTTCATACTATAAATATCCCCGTTTACGGCCAGCCCGAAGCGGAAGAAGAGCGGCTCTGACATCTTCTTCGTACTGATTGTCAGCCACAGCAGCACTTTCTAGGGGAACTTGGTCTGTGAAATGAACTTCATCTCGGTGCGCACTTTCTTCGTGGGGGAAGTAAAATACGAAGTGCCCTGCCAGTCGTTGCCATCCAGGGTGAGACAGGTCTCGTCGTTCATCAATACCGCCACGTCGCGATTTGCCGAAAAAAAAAACGATTTGACCATCTTATCCAGACGCTGCCGCTGCATCATTGCCTGTAGCTCTTAGACCCATGGACGGGACTGCCGCTTCCTGACATCCCTCCCGGCCAAGCGCACGCCGCGATGTAGCCACTTTTTCTTCGGTCTTCCTCTTCAGCATCCTTTGGAGCTTCTTGTCGCCCAGGGTCGTCGGCCTTCCGGAACCGGGTTCTTGCGATGCTGCGATTGTTGTCTTATAGTGCCAAAATGTTGTAGATACCAAACGGGCGGACTCGGTGTCCACGAACTGCCGCATGATGTCCGTTTTCGACGCGACAGGGTACCGTTCATTGAACGCCACGCTCCTGAACGGGTTAGCTTCACTGTTTTCGTCATCGCGATTAGAGTAGTTTTCGCCGCCGCGGTTAGAGTTCGACTGATAGAGCATCAAATTTGTTTTTGCTGACTCACGAGTTACTATGATTGATGCTGCATGGGTAGTTTTGTCAGTGCGTGTGAAGGTAATCCCATGAGAAATCGGCGATGTTTGTCCATTTTTTTACCGCAAATGTTATCGAAGCTTTCCACTTAAAACGCTATCTCTTTTTCTCACTTTTTTCTTTGTCGCACTTTCTGTCATTTTGTTTCTCTTTCTCTCTTTCTTTCTATTTCTACCTCTAACTCTCTTTTTTTTCTCTTTCTTCTTGTTATTGTTTTACTTTTTTTCATCGTTCTCTTAAACTCACTCATACATGGAAAGGATATTGATAATAGGCAAAGATTCCATTTAAATGAAAACATTGTGTATTCTAAATGTCCAACTTTATTCTACTAAGGCTGCGGTTGACAGCCAAGGTTGAATGACACTATTAGAACCTATTGAAAGAAAAAAAAATACAATCCTCATAATAGCTCACAGTTCCGTCCAATCGCAAAGTATTGGGTAATTTTAACTGTAGAAAGAGATAATGGAACTCGGAATGCTGCAGGAATAAAACGACCGTGGAATGAAATGACCGATTAAGCTGATTAACGGTGTGTCTGGAATTAGGGTTTGCAATCCCGGGAACGATTTCCCGGGAAATAGCTTTTCCCGGGACTCCCGAATCCCGGGAACAGAAATATTGATTCCCGGGATCCCGGGATTCCCGAGTTCCGCGAAAAATTTTGTAAGATTCACTATAGTTTCTTATGCAATAGTGCAATAAAATTAAATACGTCAAACTGATGCGACTTGAAATAAATCATTTAATAAAACTCAAAGTCAGTATAGTGTTTCAACGTAAAAATCATCTTTGCATTTTAATTATTTGGCATTCATATGCTCTGAGACTGACTTATTCTAAGTCATATTAAACTGATTATTCAGAATTCTATCGTTTCTTTCCGGTTTGTGGATCGAATAACGAAATAAGGTGTTTAGTTAACCAAAATTTTTCCTCGGAATCTAACGCTCTAATCAACGGTGATATAAACTCAAAAAGGGTTTGAAATATTTCATCTGTCAATTTGAGACTAGATTTGAGACGCAGTTTATTCATAAAAATCGCAATGACATAGCAAATATTATTGATAAAAAAATAGCGATTAGGTTTGCTACTGCTCGAAAAAATTGTAAATGTTTACTGTAGTGTAAAAAATATTTTGCCCAAAAATTCCGTACCAAACATAGCAAATATTTTCTTCATCTAATGCCTGCCTAACACTTAGTTTTCTCTTAAACAAACTGAAAGAATCGGACACCAGTTTTCAATTGAATGTAGCAAGAGCTTTAATCGATGATTTGTAAATATTCTAGATTCAGCAAACTTGAGCAAAGTTTTACAGAAAACATATAAATAACATTCTTTAGCTTAAAGGAAAATTGTCAGCGGATCTGAAGCGATTGTTTGACGACATGAAGACCCTTAATCCACCTCTTCTGCAAATATATGCTACAAAAATCGATCACGAATTTTCGATGTTGTTCAATTCATATTCAAGTGTTTCGTATCTCATTTGTTTTATGTTCTTCAAGCGAATTTAGAATGAAATTGTAACCCAAAAATTTCCCTTCCCGGTTCGCGGGAATTCCCGGGAAATGAGATTTTTCATTCCCGTTTCCTGGGAAATCGAATTCCGGGAATATTGCAAACCCTATCTGAAATTCATTTGAAACTGGTAGTTTTACTTTTCAAAGTATGGAAAATAAATTTTACTGTGACACATAAACATTCGTACGATAAATCAATTCCAAGATAGAATAGACCATGCATACTGTTAGCAACCGAGCTGGCGTGGAGGAAATCAATTGCACATATGCAGGACTTTTTCAAGTGAAAGCAATACACCCAACGCAAACGGGGAACATTTTATTACTTTAGGGCAATTTTTTATTACTTATTGTGTCTTATGATTGCGCATTATGCACAAAGAGTAACAAACAAAAAGTAATAAAAATTATGACGGCCACACGCTTGTATGTGTTTCTGGAGGAGAACACACAGCCAAGCACCGCAATACATGTGTTAGCAAGACTTCACTCGCTGCATTTGTATTGATGCAACGATCAGGTTCATTTTTGTCCCCTTCATCCACACATAATCAGAATCTCAACCGTCAACCTCAAATGTCTAATTAGAAACACTTTCGTTTCGTCCCCCAGTGTTTACTTGAAATGGAAATATGTAATACTGTCTGACCAGAGTTGCCGAAGTTGCGAATATTGCCTGGTTAGGCACGAGTATTGTATTTTCAAACAGGTGCAAATGAGTTTCCATGAACCAATGAGTATGTGTTTTATATATCTTGCAGGAAGCGAATGTTTTTGTTTTTCTCTAACGCAGTTTACAGATCGTGATGTCAATTCAAGACGCATTTCAAGTCATTGAAATCTTCAACGTTTGCATACTCTATGACGGGGAAAATGCTGCTTGGCAGCTCTCGTCATATTTTTTCTCTACTCCGTATGCGAACTAATACACGCACACCGGATGAATTGGAGATTGAATAAACTTGTAACATGTGCAACATATGCGACGGTGTGTGATTTTTTTTTTGCTTGAGATGGAAAGGAAGCAGTTTTCGACAGAAAAAACCTTGCACCATTATTAGATAGTCGTACTCCCGTGTGCTAAATATATGGCAGTATGTGTTGTTACTTAACTGGGGAAGAATTTTATTGCCTTTAAAGTAATAGGTTTGTTACCCAAAAGGCAATTTTGCGCTATTGCTTCTAAAGTAATAAGGAAAAGTTTTGCGTGTACGATATCGAACACAAATGCTCAGGATTTATATACAGTCAGCTTTTTTGTTTACGTAGGGGATACGTTCCTCGAAAAAAATCCGTGTAATTCGGAAATCCGCGTAATTCAAAAACCCGCGTAAAGTTAACCTCTTCACGGTCATTCCGGATCCTTTGGAGGGCGGGGGTAGACTAAGTCTTTTAGTCACTTTTTTGGTTTCTTGGACGTTTTGGTTCCCAACCCGCGTCAATTCGAAAATCCGCGTGAAAATTTTTGAATTACCGCGGTGTCGTGTAAAAAAACGCGTTAATTAAAAATTTCGCGTAAAAACGTATTATTTCAAAAATCGGCGAAAAAACTCTAAAATTCTCATAAAAAAACCTCGAAAAAAAAACACGTAAAAACCTGACTGCAAAACTACACCAAAATAACCAAACCAATTTATAACTTTTATTGCTATTCTAAACTGAACCGCAAAAATTGTAGCCAATTTCAACTGCGGAGATGAAAATCAATTCACCGTTGCGCCATAATTAGCACATGTTGTCCTCTGTGGCTGTGCAACCGCCAAACCTCACACGCACCAAAACGACACCCCATACGATTGCAACACCGCAATCTTCAACCAAGTGACACAATAATAAAATTAGAAACCAAAAACTTTTTAATCTTTCCACACTCGTAAAACGCTTGTCGTGCACGGAATTTCACATCATATTTTCATCGACTTTGTTGCGCCCTCAATTTTTCCCCTCCCAAACGCACAACAAAGCGGGCTACGGTCCTCAACGTGTATATAATTTGATGGCTGTCAATTTTCCCTGTGCTGTATTCCGGCACCGCTATTTTCGCTGCCTCCCTTATTTTCTAACTTCCACATAGCGAAGTCTTGCGAAAAACTTATTTTCATAAATACCCAATTTGTGTAATACTACGGTTTAATTACGTAATTATAGCCAACATGACTTTTCGCTGTCGTAACGCAAATTGAGCAAGGAGAACAATCAATGTGCCATTCGGTGGGGGACAGCATTAACAGGCCCATCATGAGGGGGAATTACTCGAAGATTTGCTATGCTAACACGCCCTATCTCAGCAGTATGAAATTGGCGAATTGGTGATAATGTTACCCGCAGGTGAATTGCTCAGGAACATTTTTTGGGGAAATTATTTAGCGTTTTACCAACTGACAACGGCATCCGATAGATATTAAACCAATTCTCTCGACTAGGTTAGATTTGAATAGTTCTTCTGTATAATTTTCATGAGAAAGAGTCATTTTGGTAGGAAGCGAGATAGGAAAGTTTTTCCCTCCCTGAAGCCTAATGTGTGAACCCCAGACCGTTGGCACACGGCAAAGCGAATGGCGAAAGCAGCAACAGTTTACTCTGAGAAGTAGCAAAAATAATTGATGAGTTTTCCTACGGGCCACAGCAAAAGTCAACCATATATTGCCGACAATATGTATCTGTTACGTGATTTGAATGAATTTTGCACACCAGACCCGAGATAACCCGTCATGATAAATGAAGTTTTGTGCTCTATCGGTCAACTTCGTCTGCTTCATAAAACCACCCACCCGGGACTTTTTTTTTATTCTCGATAGGTATTTTTACGGCCTGTACCATTTCTTTGACGAAATCGACTAACTAAAGCGGCGACTATTTTTCTTCCTGCAAGTCCATTTGCATCCAATTTCATGCTGTGACTCGGCGATTTATATGGTTCTGATAGGGACTGGACTTTTTGTTACGATAGAGAAAATCTCATCTACAGTGATGCGAGAAGAAATCTGCTGCGATTCGATTATCACTAAGATTGTAATATATCACAAGAAATAACGCGATAGGACCAATCCTAGGCTTAACCAATCTTTGTTGAATCATCGGTCAATAATATGTAGGTTAGGGAGCCAATCAAAATGGTCATTTTGAGAAACCCTATACAAAATGTTCACCTGCCCGAAAAAACACCCTGTGCAAAATTTCAGCTCAATCGGACCTAAAATGGGGTGGCGCAAAGCAATTGAATTTTGGCTTTTAAAATTCCAAAAATAACCCAACGACGTGGGGTGCATGAAATTTTGTGTAGGTTTTTTTTTAATTTTCTAGTTATTTTTTTCCCACATAAGTGGAAAAAAACATTTTTTATTTAGAGTTTATTTAATATATTTTTTTTTGTTCACACAACATTTATTCGACACGGCACAATATATTATTAAATATATATATATATATATATATATATATATATATATATATATATATATATATATATATATATATATATATATATATATATATATATATATATATATATATATATATATATATATATAGATATATATATATATATATATATATATATATATATATATATATATATATATATATATATATATATATATATATATATAAATATATATATATGTATATATATATATATATATATAAATATATATATATATATATATATATATATATATATATATATATATATATATATATATATATATATATATATTTTTTTTTTTTTTTTTGTTTCAGGTGGAGGGGAAATTTGCATCCAAACCCCTGAGGTGACCAACCTCAGGGAGTGTGGGGTTGGTTTGAATCAGTGACCGGACCCACTAAAACCCCTCCAGTCTCCAGCCCATAATACTCCCCGGGACCACCGCTAGGTATTGCTTCGGGGAGCGGCTTTTGTGCTTTGTGCACCCTCTTGGTTCTATAGATCTCTTTGCTAACTTAGCTAACTAACCTGGAGACTGGCCGTTAGCTAACACTGGCGTGTCGGTGGTCAACCTGTCACCTGTTTTGCAATTCTAAAACTATTTGAGAGGCGGCTGTACAAACCGCCCTCCTAATGTTTGAGTCTTTACACATCCTCCGAACTAGGTTGTCCGGAGTGGTGTCTGGCCCGCTCACTACCATCATGTCGCTCCGCGCATGCACAAAACGAGGGCACACGAAGAAGACATGCTCAGCAGTTTCTTCCGCATCCGCGCACTCGGGACACATGGGGGACCCCGCATGCCCGAATCTGTGTAGATACTGCCTGAAGCAACCATGACTTGACAGAATCTGTGTCAAGTGGAAGTTAACTTCTCCATGGCGCCTCCCGACCCATCCGGATACGTCCGGAATAAGTCGATGCGTCCATCTACCCTTTGCGGAATTGGACCATTCCTGCTGCCATCTGATCATCGAGAATGACCTTCTGGTGCCTCGTATACCCCTTGTGTCACGTTGATCGAAGCATTCTACGTCCTCCTTAATGGCTATGCTGATAGGCATCATGCCGGACAGGACGCAGATTGCGTCGTATGACACTGTACGGTACGCGCTCACAACCCTCAGGCACATGAGCCTGTAGGTACTTTCCAGTTTTCGACGATGACTGTTGGCATCGAAATGCGATGCCTCGGCATCGAAATGCGATGTCTTCCACCCGCGGACGGTCGGAGTATTGGCTCTACCCGTCGCCTGCCGCCTCACGTTCTGGACTACGCTATAGCAGACCGACTGGTGGTCACTATAGGTGTAGCCATCGTCTACCCTCCAGTTCACGATCAGTCCTGGGCTGGAGAACGTCACGTCGATGATCGACTCCGCACCATTTCTGCTGAATGTACACTTGGTTCCAACGTTGGCCAGATCTAGGTTGAGCTTTGCCAAAGCTTCCAACAAGATCTGACCCCTCCGGTTCGTGCGGCGGCTTCCCCACTCAACAGCCCAAGCGTTGAACTCGCCCGCCACTACTAAGGGTGTTAGTCCCGTCAGCTCCATAGATAACAAATCGACCATCTGGGTGAACCTTTCGATAGACCAACGCGGCGGAGCATAACAACTGCAGTAGAACACTCCGTCCACCTTGGCAACCGCGTATCCTTCATTTGAGGTTGACACAACCTCCTGAACCGGGAACTTGCTGGTCGTGCATATGGCCGCCGTACTGGACTTATCTGCAACCCAATTACCGTTTCCGGGAGGAATGCAGTAGGGGTCCGATACGATTGCGATGTCCGACCGCGACTCAGACGCTGCTTGGTATAGCAGCTGCTGTGCCGCATAGCAATGGTTCAGGTTCAATTGTGTCACCCTCACGCCCGTGGTTTCATGGCCGCCTTACCGGCTGGGCACCGTGGGCCTCCCATAAAGTGCTTGGCGTCCCGTTTTCAGTACATACCAAGCACTTGGGAGGCTCCCCGCAGTCTTTAGCTTTATGGCCAGCACCACCACAACGCCTACATAACTGGCTCCTATCGGGCCCCTTGCAGGTCCAGGACTTGTGTCCTCCCTCGAAACACCTGAAGCAAACGTCCGGCTGCTGGAGTATGCTCAGGGGACATACTGACCAGCCAACCTTAAGTTTGGCTGTCTTCAGGGCCAGAGTTGCATCGGCCGATGCAAGCCGGAAAGTGGCCACCTGGGTCCCCGCTGGACCCTTTCGGAGGCGAATTACCTCAGTGGCTACTTCCACTCCGCACTTCTCCTTGAGGGCCTGTGCAATATCGCACCTCTCGGTGATTTCATCCAGGTTTTTGAGCTGGAGAGTCACCTCTGAGGTGAGTGCCCGAATTTGCACATCTTTCCCGAGGACCTGCTCGGCTACCGTCTTGTAGGCAGCGCCCTTGTTTTTAGCATCCTTACGGAGCTCAAGGATCATCTCGCCGGTGCGAGAACGACGGATGGTCCGCACATCCGCTCCCAGATCCTTGAGCTGGGTTTCGCCTCTCATTTTCTTCAAGACTTCGGAGTACTTGGACCCCTCCGTCTTGAGTATGAGGGCGTCGCCCCTGCTTCGCGCCTTCTTTCCCATTTTTGGACGATTTGTCGCCTTCTCGTCGTTGCGCTTGCTGTCTTTTTGGCGCTTCCTTCCTCCCACGGTAACCCAAGGGTTTCCCGTAGCTGCCACTTCGGCAGACTTTTCGGCGGACTTGGAGGCCGTTGGTGTGCTATCTCGCGGGCTTAGCACAACCAACCGTTTCTTGCTGTTCTCGGGGGCTTCCCCCGGAGACTGCCTTGCTCTTTTTGCGGCTGACCCGGAGGCGCAAACCGCTGCAAACGTGCAGGTGTCCGTTTGGACCGACTTCGTCGCCCTTCCGGTCACCTCCGTTGCATTCTTCTCTGCAGCCACCGCTCTTGCCTTGAGCTCGGCGTGCTCCTTCTTCGCAGCATCGACGGAGGACCGAAGCATGTAGAGAGCCTGCTTCAGGTACTTCGTCGTGTTGGTGCGACTTTTCGCAAACTCGATTATGGCATCGAGCTGCTCCGACAGCGCTACTACCTTCGGTAGCGTGTCTCGCTGTCTTCCGACCGCCTTTATCAACAGTGGACCAGCCACTGCGATGTCTTGCGTCGATCCGGTAGGCGTACTGCCTTTGCCGTCTTCGCAGGCGTCCTTTACTGCATCCATCTCCGCCTTTCTCGGCGGAGACCTCTGGATGCCTCCTCGTGCAAACGGGTTTTTCAACCCACCTGCGCCCAATTGTTGATCTCCATTTTTTTCAATATTCATTCTTGTTAATTGGGTCCCCCTTCCAGCCGCTATCCTTATCCATACTGGAGTGGTCGCCTATCTGGTCCCATGGTAGTCTATGCCGAAGCAGTGAGGCCATGGCTAGGGGCGGCTGCCATAGCGCCTTATGAGCAACTATGACACCCCCGACCGGCGCAAGTCAGGAAAGGACATCTGATCCCACTCCTGCCCGGTTCCCACCGGGCAATGAATTTGGAACGTACTGGAAGGCCTGCCAGGTTTTACGGGACGGAGACCCCTGCACCGGTTGTTGTCTCGCCGTTTTAAGCCGTTGTCACACGACCTTACTAAGGGAGCTCGGCGCAGGTGCCAGCCCAGAATCGTGGTACGAAAACGAAATCCGACTCTTATCATATGGCGTTGCGACCAGTTACCGTAATTGGGAACTTACTGGCATCAATCCCAATGGGCGAATTAGTGCATTTGGGTGGTGGGAGCGGCACTATTCGCTCCGTCAGAGCTGCTTCCGGATAATGTGGCTTTTGTGAGAATTCGGCGGCCCAATGCCTGAGTCTCACCACAACCTAGGCTAGCTCTCGCTGATGGTCCGGGACTGCGTTCTTGCAGTTAGCACTTCCGTGGCCTACGGTAATCGCCAAATACCGACCCGTGGTGGCATACAGCTCTGCCAAATATATATATATATATATATATATATATATATATATATATATATATATATATATATATATATATATATATATATATATATATATATATATATATATATATATATATATATATATATATATATATATATATATATATATATATATATATATATATATATATATATATATATAAATGATACTAAAATTATTTCAATTGCATGGTCAGTCTCGATCTCCTCTACTCATTTTTTTTTATATTTACAAGAATATGCTGCACAGTAAGAAAACTTTAACTCATGTAAAGAATTGCCTCCATCGCTTATGATAGAAAATTTTATGATATTCCACGCAAATTTAAATGATATTGCACATGATTTTCAAACAAAATCGTGGTTTACGTCAGAAGCAACAGAAATTTGAATGAGAAAATATTTTACGTAACGTGACATATTCAGAATTTTTTACTTTTTAGTGTCTAATTACAATGAAAAATTCACCCAATTATTTTGTTTGTGAAAACAGTATTAAGCATTTCTGTATTAGTCATATTACACAGGGACAGGATTTTGGAATCTTCCTTTCTTAGTTCTTCGATCCACTATATAATTTAAGAAAAAAATGTTTATACCATCTTTCCCCCTTTTCTTCCCATAAGTTGTCCGCGTAGTATGTGGATCGACCTTAGGGACCTTTCGAAGAGTGAACTAGCCAAAATCTTCGCTCCATACAAATTTTCAAAATAAGGAATGGACGAAAGTATGGTGTGAAGTGACCAAAATAGTGTTTACGTAGTTTATGGAAAGAATCTAATTGGAGAAATAGTCTCGAGAGCCTCATCTTGATATTGAATACAGACAAAAACATGATACAGATCTCAAAGTTTTTGGACCCATAAAGATGTCCTTCTAGTGCTCAAACCCACCTTTAGACGGGTTTCGGAAAAATCACTATAAATCTTCATAAAAGTGTTTTACGTATTTATTGAAGATTTATAGTGATTTTACGATGGACGATGGACAATGGAAAAAAATATTAGAAAACATTTTAATCTAAACTACACGTAAGCGTATATTTTACAAAAAAAAACGCAATTCGCGACAACGCTGGTGACTAAACTTAATTAAAGTCATTGGTAATCAACCTTTAAATATTTTTACAAACCTTCGGATGTGTCCAATTTACCTCTACATCTCTAACAACTGTGACGGAAAGGAATGTATTTTGTCACCGTGGTAAGGGACGGATTTTGTCTCCAATACTACTACGCAGCGGGCCAACGAGCCGGTTTGTCGACGTTAAAAAGTGAAGGTGGCGAACCGAGATTACAAACATGTCTACAAAGCAGCGATCCCGAAAGCTGTATACGATTATGAATAATAATATATTTTTGTGACAAACACGTGCTTCATTTTGTACTTTGCGTGCAGTTTTATTTAAATGTAATATTTCCCAAGATAGTGTTAAACTGGCACGAGGTTTATTTTGAGGGGGATAAAACTTTTGAAAAGTCTATCGACAGACAGGCTCACAGTACAAAACTAGAAAAGTTCATCAGAGCACGGAGTTGAGTATTGGAAATTCTTTCAATTTTTTTAATAGGGTGTTTAATCAGACCAGATCAGATTTACTTATGTTTTGTACAATTCAGCAGGAAGACGCCAACTGCAGTGCAAACGGCAGCAAATAATGTTTGCTACGGAGGCAGTACACATTTGTATGGGTAGGAGTAAGAATTTATTTTACCGCGATTGGGTTTTTGATATTGCTTATTCAGAGTATCTGGTCAACTTTGAAAATTTTCTCACAGCAGCGCACAGTGGTCTGAACTCGAAAAATCGTAATTGTTTTAAACTATACGATGAAATAATAATTTTATGTATCCAGTGTTCAATAATACAAGGCCTTTCTTTTCACGTTTTCGGTTTTCTGATCTGGCTGATAAGAGAAATGTTTCCTTTCATTCAGTGTTTGGTTGGATACAACTAGAAACTGTAAAACTCTTATGAATAACGTAGTTATTTCGACAAACTTTCCAATGCATATGGTCTAGCTTGCTACTATTTGCAGCCTTCTGAGAAATTTGGACTCAAAATATGGCTATTTTCAACGATAAACTGGAAATATCTTGACAACAAACGAAAATATAAAAACAATATATTCTGCAAAAACGCGTGTTTAAAAACCAACAAAATCTTAAAACATCTCGAAATGTTTCGATGATCACAGAAAAAGTTATGAACAAAAAACTAATTTGGTGGGGTGTTCCTCGAAAAACTTTATTTTGTCATGTCTAACGCACAGATAGAAGATTGCAGTGTACAGCAATTTTTTTTCTCATAGATTTTTCTATAATTTTGCTGCTGAAAAAGGTAATGTGGTATTTTGAAAATTGGAAAAATAATTTTTATATCAAAAAACCGAAAATGTCAAAAGAAAGGTCTTGTTTCATAGAATAAACTTGCTAAAGACACTAGATACATGAAATCTATATTTTACCGTCAATTGATTTTCTAACGTAAGAAAAACATTTTTAATGCAGCTGTTCAAATAACCATGTTCATGACAGCGTGAGCGGTAATATTCATGAAAAGGAAATTACGGAATTACTCGAATAAAGGACAGAAGACGAAACAAAGTACTTTGGTTGCTTTATAATGATAAAACTAAAATGAAAATTTATATATGCTGGCAGTAAGATCTTAGTAGGGGGGGGGGGGGGGGGGTATCAAAAAATCTTGCTATATCTTACAAGGGAGGGGGGGGGGGAGTTGAAAAAGGGGAAAAATCTGCTTACGTAATTATTGAACGGCCCCTTAGACCACTGTTCGGCGGCACAACAAATGAGCGAGGTGGGCCCGAGGAATACAGCCCTATGTGCCAGTTCGTGATATCCTCGCTCAGCGAAACTTGCCATACATGCTACATATTTATAGCTATTTGAAGAGCATCAAGGTGCCCCCATTTAACAGCGAAACGAATCTCGGATAAAAAAACCATGTTAGTTTTAGTATGAGATTTTGTTTCAGTTCGTAGTCGGCAGCGAGGATAAAAAATTTGCCTTTAGCTTATAAGATATTTTAGACCATAAGGCATTCGATTTAATTGGTTCCGTAAAACATTATTTTGTATTGTGCCGTGTCAAATAAATGTTTTGTGAACAAAAAAAAAAAAAAATGAGCGAGGTACCGGCTTTATTGTGTTGGGCAAGATGCAAAGTTTTGTGATCAAGTGGCAGGCGATCAGCGACAGGATGTGTGTATTGAGCATTAAAGGCCGGTTCTACAATAACTCTATCATCAATGTGTACTGCCCGCATGAAGGATGACCCTATGTTAAAAAGGAAGCCATTTACGCACAGCTGGGAGACGTCTACGACTGCTCGCAGCGGGACATCAAGAACGTCATCGGGGATATGGACGCTCTAATTGGACGGAAAGACCTGTATAAACCAGTGATCGGACACGAAAGTCTGCAAAACAAGACGAACAACAACGGCCAAAAATGCGAAAACTTTCCAGCTTCTCGAGGTTTGGTAGTTCGAAGTATATACTTCCCTTGCAAGAACATCCACAAAGCCACTTGGATATCTCCTCATTAACGCATAACAAATCATATTGACCATGGGCTCATCGAAGGACGTTTTTTTTTGACATAACCAACATATGCACCTGCGGAGGACAATGACTCAGACCACTAATTAGTGGCGGTTTGTATGCGCTGAAAACTCTCGACTGTCTATCAGTGACGACAGAGCCGATCCCCGCGGCTCAACACCTACGCGCAACAGCTTGAAGCTGCACTACCCACTGTTGAGGAGTTCGGTGCAGTTTCTCTCGAGAATGGCTGGATGATGATCCGCACGGCCATCAGAGAATCCGCGACAACGAAACTAGGAACAGAGGCGCCGAGTGGCAGAAACAACTGGTATGATAGGAAATTCGAGGCAGCGGTGACGGAGAAAAGCCGGAACTGGGTAAATTACTTGATGGTAAGGACAATCTCTCAGCTGGTCTCGAGGTACAATGCTGGCCTAATAAGCCAGTCGTCGTATGTTCGAGTCCCGGCTCGGGAGAGACTGTTAGTGTCAGTAGGATCGTAGCGCTAGCCCCGCAATTGTCCTGTACACTTAACAGTCGGCTGCTAAGTCTGTGAAAAGTAAAACAGAAGGTCGAGTTCCGATACGGAATGTAGCACCAAGGCTTTGCTTTGCTTTTTGGTAAGGACAAGAGAGAACCTGATCAAGTACAGACGGTCAAGGAACGACATGACCACGATTCTGAGACGTAAAAAGCGCCAGCAGGAGGATCGTGATCATGAAGAGCCTTTTACTGCCAATGATACGCGAAAGTACTACGAAGAGATTAACCAATCCCGTGCCGCGAGCCGATTTTTGCGAGGATGTGGTCGACAGGTAGAAGCAGCACATCGATGAACATCTGAATGGCGATGCAGCAAACAGAAACGAGACTGGAACGGACCTAGGAGTGCCAGTAGTAGATGACCGGGTATGTGCCCACGACCGGCATAGACAGCCTGACGGGTGAGCTCTACGAGCATGGCAAAAAAAACACTTGCTAGAGCAATGCACTAGGTCATTTCCAAGATCTGGGAAGAGAAAAAACTGCCGGAAGAGTGGATGGAAGGAGCCGTCTGCATCATCTATAAAAAGGGCGACAAACTGAAGTGCTGCAACTATCGTGGCATTACACTTATCAATGCTGCTTATAGAATACTCTCCCAAGGTCTATTTAAACGTCTAACACTATGTGGGTTTCATAGGAGCCCGTGCAATGACGGACCAGATATTTTCAATCCTAAAAATTTTGCAAAATGTTGTGAGTACAACGTGTCCACGCATCACATTTTTATCAACTTCAAAGTAGCCAAAGATACAGTTGATCGAAAACAGCTAAAGCAGATCATGCATGAGAAAGAGGATATTTTCCCGGATAAACTGACGCGGCTGATCAAAGCTATTATGAATCGTTTGATGTTCTACGCGCGTGTTTCGAGGATACTCTCGAGTTATGCCGAGGATCGAAACAAGATGGAATTTCCTGTTTGCCTTTTTCAAAATCGCCCTCGCAAGTGTTATGCGAAGAGTGGGAATCGACACGAGTGGTACGATTTTCACAATGCGGGTTCAGCTTAAAGACTTCGCTGATGACATCGACCTCACGAAACTAAACTACACCCGACTAAAAGCAGACGATTAGCGCATTGGACTGCTGATCAATGGTTCAAAATAATGGTTCAAGTATATGAAAGGAAGAGGCTCCAAGGAGAACAATGTTAACCTCCCACCCCGGATCATCGAGTTCGTGTACTTAGGATCGCTGGTGACGCACTGAAGCGGGAAATCGTGGCTACTTTGCACTTCGTAAGACACTGATATCTCATCAAGTGCGTCACCGTACGAAGCTGAAGCTGTATGAAACACTAGTTAGACCGGTGGTACTCTATGGGCTAGAGACGGGAGCGCTGCTGGTAGATGACCTCAGCGCCCTTGGAGTTTTCAAACGGAAGGTGTTGCGAACCATCTACGGTGGAGTACAGACTGAAGACGGACAATGGCGTAGACGCATGAGAGAGCAGTGCATTCATGAAAATTGGTAATCTATCAGGTATCAGGTAGGGTAGAAGCACCGGTTTTGGCCATAGCACCAGTTTTGGCCATGATAGAATAAAATTGATAGTTGTGACAAAGTATCTTAGATTACTCCTATTTCGAAGTCTCCTATTAAACCTGCTGATACTGTTCAACAAAACTATTACAAACTTAAGCAAATAAATATGCGTATTTTAGTTTTAATAAAGGAACTAACTATGCTTTCTCCAGTTCACTATACAGCCTAACGTTTAGGTAGTTTGCAAGCTATTTTTCATAGGGCATAACTTTGTTTGCCATGTGTAAACAAAACCATGGTAACGTATTGATGTTTATGCAAAACATGAAATGTATGGAGTTTTTCGCGGCAGATAGTATTATCGCATGAGATATGTGAAAATACAAAACTGGTTTGGAATTAAAAAGTCTCCGTTTGTTCAGATTATTTACAAATCAGTAACTTCATTTGTATTTACCAAAACTAACGCTTCGGATTCTCAACCTTAACTTGACTATAATAAATGGCACTTGACTTACCGAGTTTTATGTTAGCCAATAATACAAAAAAGTTTCTATGTGAAAAGGAAAAAGCGGAAGCTTTTTAATGTAGATCAATGACAGACGAAAAATTAATATAGGTCAATGATGTGATGTCAGTGTTATTAAACATCCTATTAAGTTTAAACAAATTCTAACTTGGAGTACTTTGCGCTGCTAGCTATGTGTAAATGAAATATCATTATTTAGTTTGATTATTATATATACTGGCCCTTTGGTTAATTCAAAAACGAGGATTTTCTGCTGTTAAAATATATCTATATGATAAAGTCAAAATATAAAATAAATTCGTGTGATTTCAACTTTTTCGCGAATTGGCCACAATAGGAGACCCAAGTGGCCAATTTAGAAATGCTATGGCCAAAACAGGAGCCTAGAGAAGTTTTTTGATTAGAAAATATGTTAACAATACAACATAATTTAATTATTTAAACTCATTGTTAGTGCAGAATATAGGCGATTCCATCCGATTTCCCCATTGAAATTATTCAATTACATATTTTTCGAAAAAAAAGGACAAATATCTCTCATACATAACATACTATGGCCAAAACCGGTGCCCTTACCCTAGGTCGGCCAAAAAGCCATGGCCAAAAACGGCACGTTCCCCTCGCATGTGGAGGATTTGTGCCTAACCTTCCTTCTCATTATTTACCTGACAAAAAGGGAAGGAGATAGAAGAAGAAGGAAGTATTAAGAGTGAGAGAGGAAAAGGATAAAGAGGGCATCTAATCTAACTGAAGTTACCAAAATAAAAGCAAAAAGCAGCTCTATTCAGTTTGATCAAAAATTCATTCGCAGGATTCTGATTTTCATGTGGTTATCGCGATCCACCTGGCCTTGGAATTCCACGAGCGCGCTCATAATTTTTAATGAAGCACTTCCGCTTGACAGCTAGTGACAAAATTTTGCACATGTAAACATAACACTTTAAATTAGTTTAATCCAAAATTTGATCAATTCTTATATATTTATCTTTTGCAATAAAAAGTTATACACAAAAGGAAGTGTTGCATCTTTTTCGAGTACCATACTTAGCAAGGAACAGATTTATCAGAATATATGAAAAACCGTTCATTACAAAAAAATGTATAAATAAACAACTGCGAAAAAAATCAACCAAAATTGTTGTCATTTCCTGGATACTGAATAAAATCACAGAAGGCTGCATAAGCTGCTTGAAATTGATTGCTTACCCTCTCTCGATCATGATTTCTGATGCATTTCTTGCAAGTCACCCTAGCTAGATGAATAGTTAGATAGATAATGATTCCACAGTACGGTAACTAAAGCAGTTCTAAATAAAACTATTTTCTAAAAACTTCAAAATTATAACGTACTACTACATCAAGACAATTAATCTTGAGTGGGATGAAAATTTCAACTTTATTATTTCGAGAACTTATTTTTTGTATTGTGATGATGTATGTCTCTGTTATCTTAGGAACAATTGTTTAGTAAACTCAATTGTTTGTCTTTGGCACAATAAGATGTGAGCTAGAAGGGGTGAGATTGAGCCAATGCTAATGTATTTTTAGAAAAGTTAGTGCTCGTTATAGCTTAACCCATTATGGGCCTAAATCCTGATTTTTTCCATGGTGAATTTCATGACACGGGCTGGTATTGCTGTACGTATCACCCCGGCAGACAGTACTAAACCTAACGATTACAGTAAAAAAATCGATTTTTGGAAGCCAACTGATGATGAGATCCATTAACTGAAATTAAATTTTTTTCCTGGCAGCAGGTACTAATAGTGAATCCGAAGCATTCAAAAGAGGCAAACATTCGAACAAAAAGAAAATCATTCGCAGTGTTTGTATTTCAAAAATACATGGTTCAGTTCGAAACACAGATAGTTCGTGATAATAAATGCTATGATTTTGATGATTGTTTAACAATTGGCACGTTACCAAAAAACGTTAGAACCGCAGAGTGTCTGCGGATACACAACGCCATATCTTCAACAAATTTTTCAATCGCTTAACAAATGAAAACACCTGACTTTGAATTCAGGACCTATTCAATTCCAATATTTCATCAACCAAGGGACGACGCAGAACAGAACTCACTGCGGCCAAACAGCAATCGATCGTTTTCTGTTTCGGTATTCACGGCACGCTCATCGCGGCGACTCATCTTCTCCGCCAGCCGCAGCAGTAGCAGTCGAAAAAAAAAATCGGGAGTGGGTATGGGGCGTAAATGCGGCAAGCCGATGACGGGTGGAGCATAATAATCATAAAAACGACTACGCATGCTTTCTCCCCTTCGTTGCGCTTACGAATGTGTTTGAGCTCGACACGTTTCTGTGTGTATGTGTTACTCGTACAATGCATGTTTCAGAGCCGATGTTAGCTAAAACGTGCTGTCACGTACTAACTGGCACTGTGGTTCCACTCAGCCTGGTCCGAGGGACGGATATAACACGCTTCACCAAAGCATAAAGTTCTCCGAATTGAACAGCTTTCTGAATAGATAGGACATCCGCTACAAAGCTTTCCACTCTGTACAGACTACACGCACTTGACTTCTTTTACAGCCACTTTACCGCCAAGAGTTTTAACAATAAAAGAAAAAGAAAGAACCGTTTGCATAGGAATTTTCCCTCAGCCAGTAGTGAAGCGCATTTATTGCTTTATGTAAATTTCGATTTAAATTTATTGGCGAAGAATGGAGGAATGTTCCTCGCCTTTCTATGCAATGAGTACTAATGTTCCTTTTTTCCACCGTAAAACTCCGGTCGTGAACCGAAGTCAAGTGTTCGAAAATTCCTCCCTACTGCTTTGGGATGACGCTAATGCAGATTTATTGGAAATACATTTAGAGAATGCTGTAGTCACCTTCGAATATTACCACTCTAGTAGCAAGGGGAGTGAGCTTCTGAATTTTCCCGGTTTTTCTTTCTGTCTGTTGCACTGCGACAGCTGGGAGCGATCAATTTGGTCATGCAAATTTAAATTTTATTGTTATGAACACTTGTAATGGGTGGAAAAGGACAAAAAGGTGTAGATTCATTTGTCTATTGACAAACAAAAATAGACCATCATTGGATTCCTTTGAACAGAAATTTGAACTGTAGCATTACCAGAGTTCCAATGTTATTACACTGAGGCTGAATTGTGTTCAGCAGTTCGAGTTCATTTTGATTGAAATAAGGAAAAAAATGCAGCAAATGTTTTGAAATATCATCCTTGCCTCCACCTGTCCGCATTTGCCGAGATTCGGTGATATATAATTGATTTCACAAAATCAATCAAACAGGTTCAAGTGATCGATCGATCGTCGAGATCGTTCCGCACGACCCGATCGGTTAGTGTCATTTGAACCTGATCAGCCGGTTGAGTCCGAAATATTTCGCTATTGTTGTGCAATCTTGTGGCAACTGTCGAAAGGAGGTACAAGGAAAAAAAATGTCGTTTGCTCCAACATTTTTTTTTGCTTAGCTTCAAAACTATACTTCAAATGTCCAGTAATACATAATACGAGATAATATTTATATATGTTGACAACAATAAAAATGACAATTGCTCTCAGATAGCTCTCTGGTAGCGATTTATGTTTGCACATCGGTGAAATACGCATTGCACAAAGTACCATACAGAAAACAGAAATGCCGTCGTTTTTCGCGAGTGCGCTCCTCCAAGCGGCTGAGGAATTTCCACACCAACCAACCAGGAAGAAAGAATGAAAAAATGTTCAGAATTGGAAATTAAATAGCTGCAAAAACAATCTCTCAAAAATAAATTAGCGAAATGAATGCCGTTTCTTCGATAAACAGTAGCAGCCAGAGCTTTTCTTCGATGAAACAACTTTCGTTGTGATGGTGACACAGTGCAGGAATAGGAGTCATCTTTTAATTTCTCATGACTTCACTTTTGAAACCTCATTTTACAGGCTAGATATATTTGAAAGTAGATATAAAAAACCATCCTATTGGCCCATTTGCGTAATACCACTGCTGCATTATTATTGTTAGCATGATTTGACCGAGGGAATATGCTATGAGTTATAACAGTACAACATAGAAACGTCAAATCCAATGTTTTTATTTTTTTTGTTTTCTTGCTTGTGTTTGCTGTAGATACGTAAAAAAATCTCGCCGTTCCTTTTATTTTCGAGCGGAGAGCTCATATATAAATTTGTAAGAGGTTTTTACTTAGATTACATCATTTTCTTGGATAATCACCAGATCCACTGTGTCAACCACGTCTACCCGAGAAGCGCAAGGTCTAAGCCCCAACCGAAACAACGAAACAATGAAAACAATCCGACTGACATTGACGTTTTTTGTATCAGATTTTGACGTTTTCGTATCAGGTATGACGTTTCTGTATCCTCGATGTAATATTCTATCAAATGTACAGCGAGGGATTGGAAAAGGCAGCCTTATGGCATCGCGTTATGTGCAGCTAGCTGGCATCTCTATCTTATTTGCTTTGTTTCATCGCAGCTAACATCGCAGCGGATCCGCGATTTGCGGGCCCCATTGACAGATGCTATGTTATGCGTATGAAAAGTGGCGGTGATATGCTATCTCGTTTACACACACGCTGAGATGTTAGTCCTTGAAACATGGCTGGTCAGGTCATGTGTCAAAAACTGTAACATCTGTATGTGTAAACGTGATAGCGTATCACCACCACTATTCATACACCTCTATATAGTAGCTAACAGCGGGCACAAATGGATTTGAGCCCAGGACATGAGTTCATTGTCATTCACTGTTACTCGGTGGTAATACAGTTATAACAATAGTTATAACTGTATTACCATTCTACAACTCTGAATCAAATTCAAAAATTGTTGTTGGACAAAGCTTTGAGCAATATTGGATTGAGAATTCACGATATTACACGATCTCAACGGAGCTATTGGCGTAACAAGCAAAGATCAGATCTAACAAAGGTATTTTGCACGAGATCAAATTTAGTTCCATACCTTAAAAAAGAATCACTTTCAGTAAAACAAAAAAGTTTGATAACTGTGAACAACAACAAACTGATTCAGTCTCAGCTCAGTGGACATAAACATGCGATTATTGCGATTGTAATGCAAAATAATCACATATCAGTCCACTATGATTTATTCCATTGTAATTGTTATGAATTGACTTTTTATGAAATAAAAGTAACAAAACATTAAAATCCATCAATTCTGGATGAAAACATATTCACCTTGCATGACTATTTGGAGTTCTGTGATAATCATTCATTGCCCAATTTCTTATTTCGCTCTATCAAATTGACATCTCAGTAGCGCAGTGGCAGTTTTTTTTTGGGTTCATTGTTTGTTTTGTTTTTCATTTGCAACATTAAGTATATTGGCCCTGACGACTCTGTTGATATTGGTTTGGTTTTTATTTGCGAAAGTGAAAGAGGGAAATATTTTTGCTTTTGTTTTCACGCATAAATTGACAATTGCATATGAGAATTCGCGTAGGTGCGAACAGCCCTTAAAATCTCTTTTACTTGTGTCAGGGCCAATATTTTTGAGCAGCTTTAGTT
Organism: Wyeomyia smithii; assembly: GCF_029784165.1. NCBI lineage: Eukaryota > Metazoa > Arthropoda > Insecta > Diptera > Culicidae > Wyeomyia > Wyeomyia smithii. Next base: position 170,963,246 of record NC_073695.1, on the reverse strand, counting down.
GAAAATTAGGTTGAATATCAAAACAAAACTAAGTGTTGCATGATTGATTGGGTGATACTAAGTATCGATACTTTCTCAATTGTCATTGTATCGATACTAGACCTCACGGTTTTAAGTATACTTTATTAATATACATAGGTATCAAGCACTGACCATTGCTGGAGTGATTTCTTATTAACCTACTAAGGTAGCAGTCATGATAGAGTTTTTTTTGTCTATATAATAAAATATTTCTGTCAAGCGTTTCGATAACGCTAGTATCGATACCCGTCACCCAAACTGCGAAATCGTGTGCGAGATTCGACTGTGATAATCGTGTATTTCGGGCTAGTCCAATTTGGCGTAAAAGTCGCAATATCTATATTTCAAACGGATCGTTTTTCATCGAATTAAGCATTTGAGTTCTTCTTTCGCTGTTCTCCGTTCGATGATTTCGCAGACGGGACTGATATGCGTTTTACGGCAGTATATTTGATTGGGATTGGATCGATGTTTTGCGTCGTACACTAATTACGTAACGCATGAAGGGGGGAGCGGGGTTGGTTTGCGTTCTTTATTGTTACATAGGGAGAGGGGGCTAGTTGAGATTGCTACGTAACTGTAAGTTTGCTCAAAATTAACAATTTTGAGGGGAGCAGGTTGTTCAGCGTTACGTAATTTCAGAGGGAAGGAATGATATCGAATGTTACTTGTTGTTACATAGAAGTTGTCTAAGATATAGATTTAGCGTTACATAACATGCATAGCGTTACGTTATTTGTGTACGAACCCTTTTGTAAATAAACTTAGAACCAGTGTTGCGAAATTTCGACACAGAAAAATGAAAGTGATTCAACAGCAGTTTCACTCTCACTCACTTCAAACTGATATTGAGTGTCACCCAAGTCAACTATCAGTCAATAATCATGTCAGTTATATAAATGATACATCTTAATTAATATCGAAATTATTTTATCTGAGCCAATCTATTGCATGAAGTCAATGGAGTAGGTAGGCACCTTCCAATAAGGTATATACGAAGGAGCGGCAGATGAGCATGGTTGCAAGTGTTAGATAACAACATTTTTCGCGTGCTGAGATCGTGACGGCACAACAACCAATTATACACAGTTTGGCGCAGGAACATGCATGAATGTTGTTTGAAACATGGATCGTAAATCGTATGGAATGCATTATATTTTTGTACTATGATAATATCAGAATCAACATGTGTCTCCCAGATATTTTCATAGATTACGAAATCTTTTAAAATTGACTGACGAAAACGATAACGTATTCTCTTGTAAATTACTTTAAATGCCTATGCCTGAATATTTCGTATTTTCCACCTCTTGCGATCAACGATGGATCGTAGGTCTTTGAGTTTTTTAGTTTCTTTTATGACAATTTATCTGTGGATGAATATCGTCGTAAGTAGAGCGCTCAGTCATTGATTGACTCGCTACCCTTACTAACACGCAGAGAATCCTGAGTAAGAATCCCCAGGATACTGATTAACACGGTGACGGAATCGTGAAAGGAATCGCAAACACGATCCGGAGGATTCCCACTCACGATTCTTATTCAAGAATCCTAGAGCCATGATAACCGTAGAACGTTAAAAACTCGAAAAAGAACAATTTGTCGAATATCCGCACTGAATGCCGAACGTAAACGATTGTTGTGACGTCACAACATTTTACTCGCCACCTCTGGTCGCATATTGAAATCGTATCTGCCACTCCTTTTTAATATGTATACCTTATTGGGCACCTTCATCCTACACCGCATAAACATCGCTAAAGCAACAAATCATGTGCGAAATCACAGTAATGCTGCTAGTCAGCATTACCACTGTCAACTGATTGGCGCTGGAAGCAATTATCACTGTTAGCTCGTTCGTGTTGATACTGATATTCGTAGTATTCAGTTTCAACTGAGAATCTATCACTGACAGTGAAAATTTGCAACCTGCTTAGAACTCTATTTGCAATGCGTATTTGCACGTTGAGGTTTTTGGGCTTTGAATGCATGGAACTTAGCCATTTTTGAAGTAGAATACTTCTCTCAGGACGTTTGGCTACATAGGGATGTGAAATGAAAATCTAAAACCGAAAAAAGAGAAAAATATGTCCAATTTCAAACGCTAATAAATCGGTTGGTATTCGATGGATTTCCTTCGTTCTTGCAGCAATAGATTGGAAAATCTTCTAAGATTCTTCCCAAAATAAGATAATTGTAATTTTATTATTCTCACTATTGTACTATTGAAAATAGTCAAGCCTTGTCAAAACGAAAAATTCGACCTCTGATTGATCGTTCTATGATTGCTTCCCAAGCACGGTCGACAGGATCGTATACCTTGCAATTGAAAACATGCTATTTGGCCTATATGAGAGCATGTTTCAGCTGGAGCCGCTCATAATAGTTCTAGACAGCGACAACAGCAGTCGTCCTTCCTTAGCAGCAGCACTAGCCCTGTGGTTGGTCACCACGCGGTTTTTCTCAGCGTGTGTCGCCAGACAGCCATTATTCCCCCCGTGTTGGGGCAGCATGAAGATTGCCATCAGGAAATCCAATTTTGGAAATCAAAATGCCTTTTCAAGGCAAATGAACAAGTCATTGAAAGTTAATAATTTTTGTCAACGCAAGCAAGCATTCTGTACTGCATCCTAGCAATTTGAATCTGTCGCACCTGTCGAATTTACTGAATGTAAAATAGCTTCCACAGTGCATGTTGTCCGTGTATCTTAATACCCCAATGTTAGGGCAGTTCAAAAGTTGTAATCAGTAACCGATTTTGTACCGCAAAATGATTTTTTCAAGGCAAATAAACAAAAAATTGAAGGTTAATAATTTTCTGGCATCAACACAAGCAGACATTCTATGCGGGATGCAATCAAATTCTGTTGTAGTTGTCTAATTTTTACTTTCACTTTATATAGTAAAACCCCCCACTGTAGGGGCAGCGCAAAGGCTGCGATCAGCATAACCGACTTTGAATAATAAACTGCCCTGTTAGAACGCATTCACAAAAGCAGTTAGTTCGACTATGCAGAGCTAATATGAAGTCGATTCAATCAATCAGCATAAACAGAATTTCGTCGTCTCCCAGCTGCCAAGTTGCAACATGATGCAACACGCAACAGCGAGCAAACGAAATCGCTTAATGTTACAAACCGTAATAAGATACGGGTTAAAACCGTTGCGTGTGTGAGGGCACCATCGGTGTTTATTCGCTGGATACAAAAATCAAATGCGAATTGTGATATAATTCGTCTAAAGAACATTAGAAAATGGTAAAACTGAAATGAAAGGCGTGGCCTATTACGTAGCACCCTTCGGCTATAAAAAAGTGTTTCTGGGAAAACTAGCTACATTCATTAGTCGGAAAGTGAGCTGGATGGACCGTCCACAACGTTGACAGCAGTAGCAGCAGATATTAGCACTAAGCAGTAACAGAGGATAGCAGCGGGTTGCGCCTGTGGCTGCCTTCAAATTAAACAAATCACTTGCCCTGTGGGTGGTCACCACGTCTCAGGCCTCTGCCAGGCTGAACGCCAACGCGAGCGATCGGGCGAGTTTTTTGCTGTATATCAGCCGGCACTTTCTCTAATGGAAAAGTTGGATTATTTTGTTCAGAAGAATATTACTGTCGGTAATATCACAGAGATGCGATTGCATTATATCCGATATGGAATTGAACAATTGTTCTTTTGAGAACAAATAAAACACTTAATTTGAAGAGTTAATAGCTTTGGGTACCAGTAGCAGTATGGTAACAGCCGCAGCGGTAGGTGCAGCCGGTACTTCCCTGAGGCCGATGTTATAAGGAAGTAAATGGAAGCGGCACGGCGAAACAGTTTGGATGTGCTTAGACGCGCGTCATTTGTCGTTGTTGATATTATTCCCCACATGAAACGACGCGCTTTCGTACGATAGCGGCGGTATTAGCGGTAGATGCATTTGCCAACACTTACTCCAGTAAAGCCGTGACTAATTTTCAATGTGAAAACACCTTTCTATTGTGTTGGCCGTGCGCATTAGGCCTCTGCCAGGCTAAACGCGAAAAGCGAACCGATTCACCCGGCCGTAGATTGGTACAGCCGTAAGTAGAGCTGTGTAAAGTATTCAATGACCAAATCTCTTTGGTATCTTTGTAAACAGCCACTGCCAAGAAACCTTGATCTGCGTTTAAATAGTGCTTCACAACTGTACAGCAGATGTTCCGATGGTCCACAAACCAAATTGAGGGGCAAATTTAGGTCTAGACCTCTATAGCAATATTTTAGAGGAAAACTTTCTTCTACAAAGTTGTTACATATGATAAAGCGCTTATAGAAAAAATATCAAAAATTAGAGTGTCCGAAATTTCGATGAAGTTAAGTATCTAACTTTTTTATCTTTGAAGATAGAAGAAAAAGTTGATCTACAATGGTATATCTCCATTAATTTTAAGTAACTTTGTAGAAAAAAGTTTCTCTCCATCTTTGAAATCATCCGACTTATATAGAAAAAACACATTTTGCGCTCTAGCTTTTTAATTTTAATTTTTATCTTGAAACTGTTTTGGAACGACTTTTTGGGCTTTTTAAGAGAAACAGTTTGCAATGCTGACATCGTGAATATCTCAATTCTACTCAAAGTTAAACAAATATGCGTTTTTCTTTGGTTTGTCATTCTTTTTGGGGCAAACATAAATTTTTTTTTTTGGTTTCAATTTAAAGGGCACATTTGACTCTAGAAATGGAGAAATTTTTAAAAATATGTCCTTTTTTAAATTTGAGTAAATTCAATTGAAAAACATGATAAAAATTTCAATATTTTCATATAATGTGCATATAAATGCACACAGGGTAATTTTTACTTAAAACTAGAAGTAATTGCCTTTAATTTGATCCTAAAAGATCGAAAATCGATCCAGTGGTTCAAAAGTTATGAATTTTTGAAAATAAAATACATCGAGTGAAGCCGTTTTTATTATCACCCTAGATAAAGTTAGATACTTCATCGAAAATGTTGGTCACCCTAATTTTTGATAATTTTCCTATAAGCGCTTTATCATATGTAACAACTTTGTAGAAGAAAGTTTTTCTCTAAAACATTGCTATAGCGCTCTAGACCCAAATTTCCCCCTAAATTTGGTTTCTGGACGATTGTGCAATGTCTTCTGAACCCGGCCAATGTTTTTTAAATGATATCTACTCGGACAGTGGCCCGTTACTAGGCCGATGTATGTACAAAGAGCTATTTTGTTGAGTTCTAGGAGCTTTTTTGAACGATTTTCGTTTGTTGTTATAAATCTTTTAGATTGGGAACACTTTTTGGCATCCAACCAATTGGGTATAACTTTTTGTTCCTCCCAGCGTTTAAGCTCCATTTCCATTGCACGGTTTGGTATACCACAGAAAGGTTCTGGGCCGATAAACTGTTCCCTGTTTTACAAGTTCGTCTGCCCTTTCATTCTCACCAATGCACAATGTCCTGGAACCCAATACAAATTTACTTAGTTTGTTTGACATAGCTGTCGCAATGTGAAAATACATTCCCAGACAATCTTGGATGTTCATCCAAAAGCATACAAATATTTGTATGTCTGTATTTTCTAGTCAGGCAAGCACATTCAAGAATTGCAAAAATCTCCGCTTGAAACACTGTTGAGCAATGTCCTATGCACAACAAACCGCATGGGTCGTCCAATGCGTCGTCGCTTTATTTACATTGTATCTTGACTGTCAATGGTTACTTTTGTGAGATATCTGACGAAAATGGCTCTCGAACAGACATGTAGTGTTTGTATTTGTATTTGTATTTGTACTTAAAACTCATCTGACACTTAGTCTTAATGAATTAAAACCTAATTTACAACAAATTCGATCTAAATAGCCTATTTTTAAATCTATGGCTGGGTTCGTTGAATACGAATAAGTTTTCTACCATTGAAAAGGCACGAATGCACGCAGTGACTGGTTCGTTATAACCAAAAGATGTTCGATGGAACCTAGGCACAAGCAACGCATCGTTGCGCAACGTTCTCTGCGGTGCTCGCAAATTTAGAATCGAAAGCAACCAAGGTGAGTTGATTTCTCCGTTAAGAAGCTTTCCAATTAATAACGCTTGTTGAATTGTTCGTCGTCGTTGCAGTGTGTCCAAACCCAGGAGTCGACATCGGTCAGGATACGGTGGAAGTTCTGATGGATTGCGCCATAGTAAATTCTTTAGGGCCAGTCTAAGAAAACGTTTCTGGATGCGCTCAATTCTTAAACTCCACGATGTTTGATATGGGCACCATACTACAGCAGCAGTTTCCAGAAGAGGACGAACTAGCGCACAGTATAAAGCCTTGAAACAATGGGGATCAGAAAAGTCTTTAGTTATTTTCGAGATGAACCCCAGTTGACGACTCGCTTTAGAAATAATCGCCGAACGATGAAGGTCAAACGACATTTTTGTATCCAACAGTATGCCAAGGTCATTCACCTGATCTACTCTCCTGAGTGTTACGCCATCAATTACATACGCGAAAGTAATAGGCTTGGGGATGCGATGAAACGTCATTAATACACATTTGTCAATACTAAGACACAGCTTATTCCTATGACACCAATTGGCAAAAATATCAAGTAATGATTGCAGACGTTCACAATCCTCAGCTGTACGCACAACGAAATAAAGTTTTAGGTCGTCCGCATTAACTAGTTTGCAGTTATTCTGTAGTAAAAGAGCGGCATCATTAAAAAATAATATGAAGAGCAGTGGACCCAGGTTGCTTCCCTGAGGGATTCCTGACGCGTTAGAAAACCGTTTCGAAGTGCAGGAATCAATTTTAACTTGCAGTACTCTATCCGAAAGGTACGATTTGAACCACGAAACTAGTTTACTTGAAGCATCAAGTCGGGAGAGTTTGCAGAGCAGTATTCGGTGGTCAGTTTTGTCAAAAGCGGCTTTCAAGTCCGTATATATGACATCCATCTGAGCCTTCTGTTCCAGACTCGCAATACAGGTAGAGGTAAATTGCAGTAAATTATTAGCCACTGATCGGCCAGGCATGAAACCATGCTGGTCAAAGGAAATATAATTTTTAGTACGCTCTTGAAGTACATCGCACACTATAATTTCGAAAAGTTTTGACGCAGCAGAGAGACTTGTTATTCCGCGGTAATTTTTCACGTTTCTACGGTCGCCGGTTTTGTAAACTGGAAACATGTAGGACTGTTTCCACAATAACGGAAATGTATCTTCATGGAACGAACGGTTATAAATACAACAAAGCGATTCTACTAATGCTGCTATACAATGGGTTAAAACTGCAGCAGGTACTCCATCTGGGCCAGGTGAACAAGAACACTTTAATTTTTTCGCTGCATCAGCCACCATTTCATTCGTTAGTGGGTTGTAGTGTTGTGGGTACTTTACTTCGAGCTGGAAACTTGCAGGAAAACATAGATCGTGAGCTGTCCGATTTCCGTGTTGGGTATTTTGGTCACTGCGACCAATTTTTTGATATTTTGTGACATAAAGCTGTCCGATTTACATGTGCGCAGATATCGTACAGGTATAAGCTACCAAGAGACCGGAAGTACCAAAAATGGTGTGGAGAGGAATGTCGAGCTACTGGGATCATACCTGCCATGGTAAAAACCGTCAAGGGGCGCCCTGAGTGAAATAGTTGACGTTGGATCTAAACAAATCTTATCGAAGTCTTTGTCAAATCCTGAAACATAAACTTCAAACCAAGTCCTACAAGATCCAGAAGGTAAAAGAAAAACTTTGGTGCTACATTTCGATTCGGAACTCGACTTTCTGTTTATTATACACAGACTCCGCAGCCAACTGTTAAATGTACAAGAAAATTGCGGGGCTAGCGCTACGATCCTACTGACACTAATAGTCTCTCCCGAGCTGAGAGTTGAACCCTTGACGACTTACTTGCTAGGTCAGCATCATACCTCAAGACCAGCTGGGAGGGTTAAGATTCAGAAGGTATAAGGTGATAATAAAAACGAGTAGAAAAAGCCAAGGCACTGGTAAAGTGTGTCGCGAAAGGAAAGTTGGAGAATTTCGTATTTACCGACGAGAAATTCTTCACCGTACAACGTTTCGTGAAGAATTATAATTTGTGGATAAACTATGCAATAATTATATCTCTTTCTACATTCAATTTGATTTTTAAGTAAATACTGAAATAATCGATTACCGTTCACGCCATATAAAACTCGCTATCGTTCCTAATAAAGAGATTTAAATCTTCAGCGTACGCAATGAAGTTCATGAAAATTTCATCGATTAACATGCCTCTTATGTTGCGTTAAACCTATCTAATAAGTGGCCCGAGATACAAAGCAAATATTGCCATACTCATGGGACATTCTTGTCTCAATGAGCTTGAAATAGAGAGGGATGTTGTTAGGAACCCGTTGAAAAGAACACTGAGCAATTCTCGCTGAAACCGTCCCACTAGTGACATGAGGTTTTTCAAAAAGGATATTTTTATGTCTAAATGATTGAAAGTAGCGAAAAAATGAGAGAACCACTTTGGTTAATTCATATTGAGTGACCCCTCGGGCACAAATCGGTTAAACGGTTTTTTCAAAAAGTGATTTTTGAGCAATTCTTGACCTTTTAATTGATTTATTTCTCTTGAATTTGTCATTGAACCCCCGGCAACCAACACATCGTTTTCAAGAGGAATGATAGAGCTTTCATTTGAAGTAGCAAAAAATTGGCCGCCATCTTGGATCTCGCCGCCATCTTGGATTTCATCAGAAAATGTGTTTTTGAGCAAGTTCGCAACCACCGATTTTGAATTTAAAATCACCATTAGAAAACTGAGAAAAAATGCTTTAAGATACATCCGAAACATCAGGTGAGCATTGAGTTTACCTTGTCATTCTGGTCACTTTTCAAAATCAACCTGCAAACAGTACAACGCATGACGTGCGGCCAATATCAAATCATGCTGAGCCTGTGGTGTGTGTCTGTAGTGTAGTGTATATTAGGGCCATCCATGTTCCACGTGGACAGATTTTTAAGGATTTTGTAACCCCCCCCCCCTTCCCCTCCCCCACAACTTCTCATATAAATTCTCAAAATTTTGTATGAACCGTGGACATCACACAGAACCCCCTCCCCAGAGTTGTCCTCGTGGAATGTGGATGGCCCAATGCCTGTGTGACTTTTGACTTTATGTACTGTTGTTTTCATGCATTAAACTATTATCAACAAACTTAGGTATGGTATACCAAGGTATAGTATGAATCAAGAATATCCCGAGTAATCTGGAGAAGATTTGTGTATGCCAGCGTATATAAGCAAGAGTAGAATCATCACTTTTTTGATCCCTAGCAAATTCTTATCGACGAAAAGGGTACGAAAAAAACGGTAACGAAATTCAGCCAATTGATTAAAGGCTATTCAAAAATTACGGTGCGTGGGTGCACTTACTACCTGTGAACTAGAAATACTGACTGTCCACATCATACGCACACCACAGGCTCAGTATATTGCGTTGATTTGATATTGGACGCGAGTCATGCGTTGAACTGTTTGAAGCTCGATTTTGAAAAGTGACCAGAATGACAAGATAACCTCAATGCTCACCTAATATTTTGAATGTATCTTAAAGCATTTTTTCTCAGCTTTCCAATGGTGTTGTCAAATTTAAAATCGGTGGTAACTTGCTCAAAAACACGTTTTTCTAATGAAATCCAAGATGGCGGCCAATTTTTATCTACTTCAAACGAAAACTCTATCATTCCTCTTGAAAACAATGTGTTGGTTGCAGGGGGTCCAATGACAAATTTAAGAGAAATAAATCAATAAAAAGGTCAAGAATTGCTCAAAAATCAATTTTTCTAAAAACTGTTTTACCGGTTTGTGCCCGAGGGGTCACTTAATATGAACTAACCAAAGTGGTTTTCTCATTTTTTCGCTACTTTCAATCATTTAGACATAAAAATATCCTTTTTAAAAGACCTCATGTCACCAGTGGGACGGTTTCAGCGAGAATTGCTCCACTGGAAGATGCAATTTTATACAGCTTAAGCTGCTTTCTCGAGATCTATGCTCAACATTACTTTTTTGAACAGCCGATTGCTACTTATTTTATCAATATGGGTATTCATGTCGAGCTTGTAAACAAATACCCAGCCGTAAAAATACTCACCTCCATTGGCGAGTAATGGAAGATACACAGTTTACGGCTGGGTATTCGTATACGAGCTCGATGTGAAGACCCCTAATATGTTCCGTAAGAGCCGTAAATTGTCAACGAGTTGTTTGCTTTACACGCTGACTGGCCACCGTAACACCGTTTTAGTAGTGAAAGATTAGATTTCAATTCAAACTGACCAAACTCGAACCCCATATCTTTATCGTCCGTTTCAGGTGGCAAGATAAATATTCGGATGGCGAATAACCAATTCTAGATGAACACGTCTTGTTGAAATGTGTATAGGTCATGCATATTGCTAGAGGATCTATTGAAGTTAGTATCATCAATAAATTTTAAGTAAAATAAATTGTTGATCATTTTCGTCTTTATACACAGAGTTAACATCGGTTGCAGGAACTTTTAAAACTTTCATCATGAACTTAAGAACATCCAAATGCGCTGGAATTTTGGCTGAACTGTTAAACGCCTGTCTCAACGTATGCTTCATGGTTTCCATTGTTATATCTATACTTTGAACAGATTCCGTTTATGAAGGATTTGTTATTTTGCTCTGATCGCGAATCCTGTAGAACACTAGTTTTTGAGCACTCTTTTGTATGGACGTGTTGATTTCACGAAATCCAAGTATGTACTGTTTGAAACGATAGGTTCAATACGAATGGTTAGCTATTATTTTGTAAAGTAGCCGAAGATGGTCTCGAGGTACGATGCTGGCCTAACAAGCCAGTCGTCATAGGTTCGAGTCTTGGCTCGGGAGACTGGTAGTGTCAGTAGGATCGTAGCGCTAGCCCCGCAATTGTCCTGTACACTAAACAGTCGGCTGCGAAGTCTGCGTATAAAAAAAACAGAATGTCAAGTTCCGTATCGGAATGTAGCACCAAGGCTTTGCTTTGTTTAGCCGAAGTTAACAAGATTATGATGCGATTATGATAAATATATGGCCGGATACCCAGAGTATTCTGAAGATCTCACCATCAACTTCCGTGGTTCTTCTTCTGCAATATACACAGAACAGCATTATTGCCGTTTACGGACTCTTTGGGTTTAGGGTTGTATCTTGTTTTCATCACAGTGTGGAGGGAAAACAAATACTATTAATTGTTTTTTATTTCTAAGTCTTTCACAAGCTTGCGAAAAAATGGAATCGTGAGCAATAATCCGGTCGCGGTCGCGATAATCAAGCGGGTACTACTTTGCAAAAGTGCATTGGTGGAATTCGTTTAGTAAATTTTGAAACGTTGTCAAATATATCTATCTATTTCTACATTATACGTTCTAATTATTTACTATAATATTCATGTTAAGATCGATTAATTTGCAGTCTTTATATTACATTACTTGTAAATCAATAATGTATTACTATAATATGAACATGGATTTTAGTATGAGAGTAGATGCTCCATTGAAAACGTCGGCGAAATAGAAAATAAAACAGTATATCAGTTTAGTTAATATCGAGTTCGAAGTCATGAAATTATCTTCATACAACGTTTTTTTGAGAACCTCAGTCATGCAAACCATAGGCAAAATATCATTTTCCCATTGCATCACGAAACGATACTGTGCCTCTGTTTACGACCTGATTCCAAGATGCAAGTTCGATAAGGCCCAACTTTCAGCAACGTGTCCGCGAGACTTCACTAACGTAAAATTTTCAAGCGTTCATGCGAACGTGGGCCAGTTTTTGTGCAGAATAATTATGAAATTACAAGGAACCAGAAATGTGACCGCAAGAAATTGGACTTCCACTACACTCACGTAATGCATATCCCACATGAAGGCGGCTATAGGAATAGCGACATATTGTCGGCCGGAACGTCAAAAAGTGAGCCAAGTGTGCCTTCTTGCTACCATAGTAGGTCCAGCAGAGCCGGCCGGCGTGGCACCGGCTTGTGTGATTGATATGAAAAACGGAGGTATCAACCAGAAGCCAGGGAAGCAAAAACGTACGTACAGATTGAGAAAGGTGGAACATGATAAGAGCAAACGACAGCGGTTTCGCAGTGTAAAAACTGGTCCGCGGTGATTTATTTGATGATTGTATTTTTGCCGCAGCCGCCGACGTCGCCGCACCGCCTGTGACTGTGGCGAAGATGCGCAGCGACGGGACCTGGCGCGGGCTACTGCATCTGAAAGTTCACGGAATACATCACCAATTGAAATTAAACGGATGATAATTGAAATTACCTCATCTCGAATCCGACGTTCGAGACAAGAGCGAGTTGATTGGGTCGCATGCTTAATATGTCGCAGTACTCCGCCAAAAATCGAAGCACAAACTTTAAATGAGCCTATTTAATGCTTTGCAATAATTGTTTCAATGAATAAAAAAATCAGCAGAAACCAATTTCTGTGAAAGTGATTAGACATAAAACACACATGCCAGTTAGTATTGTCCAATTCGGAGAATTAGAGGCGTTCGTCCGCAGTAATCCCATACATCACCCTTTCACCCTATTCTTCTTTTTTGCAGTGCAAATACATGCTTAAAATTATTTATGAGTTTAATCCGCAATTTAATAACTTAAAATGCCTTCCTCTGGGGGAGGACATATGCTCTGAGTGCCTTAATCTAACACATATGATTCCAAAAAGGTCATTCAATCGAAAGTGTGACTCTTCGACAAAGGGTACTTCGGAAGTTGAGCTAGTCAACCCCTTGTCGTTGTGGCCGCAATAAAAAAAGATTTGTGTTTTGTACATTCAGTGGTGGATTCCATATCACGAGTGAAGGATTACGATTATATCTTTAGGACTGGTTACAAAACAATTCCTGCTCTAATAGTTGATTGGATCGATCAGAGCGAATTGTGTACGATGGTGAGCTTTACATAAATTGCTTCTCAAATATCCGGACGAACAATGGAATATGTTTCGCTGGGAATGAGAGGATTTTCGTTCTCTCGGCTTTATCATTACGATTCCGTTGACCATTGAAAATCATTAGATCACTATTATTCGGCGTGATCCCTCTAATTAGGCTGAAAAAGTAACAAACCATCGATACCATATAGACATGTAGACGGATACGAGCAAGGAGGCTCGAGAACTCGAAGCAAAATTTAACACAGATACCGACCGAAGACAAACAAGTTTCAGTAATCATTTGATTCGAGCGACGGCAAAGCGATAATATACTTGAGATGCGATGCATTTCCAACTGTTCGCAGTGGTGCATGTCAACCTTCCGGTTGCGCTTCCCCCTAATCAAGTGAAATCAATATAATTTGCACAGACAATTTTGAGGAAACTGCGAAGTCGTACCGTAGAGAAGAGTTGCAGAAGGAGTCGTACCGTATGTTGAAATTGGTATGTTTAAATTTTTGCTAACATTCGTTGAAAGATGTAGAATGAGTATTGGGTAGATTATCATCTTGAACTCTTTGTAGAGAACAATATAATGTGACTTGCTGACTAACATTCAGAAGAAAAAAATCATATCCTGTGAGATATTTTAATTTTATATAGAATACTGACATTTCTCAGTTTATTTGAAGGAAGATGCTGGAATTACAAAACAATCGTCGTATGTTATAAGCCAGCTTAGAGTTTTTGAAGGTTCAGCAACTGTTCTGTACCTTTAATTTGCATGCGAAATTCACTGAATAACAGCACCGAAAGCAAAATTTCACACAGTGATTGCGCTTCTTATTAGTAAAAACCTAAATTAATCCACCTAGCGGTCAGACCCAGCCTTTCTCATTCAAACTTTTATTTGTTTCAATAGATTTACATGAACGCTTCGATCCAATAAATGTATATTCACTCTTAAGGTTCTAAAATATTGATGTTGTAATCTATACATATGAAAATGCAGTTCGGTCTGTCTGCCTGTCTGTCTGTCTGATCCATATAAGCTCGAAAACTACCGAGTCGATCGACGTGAAAATTTGTATGTAGGGGTTATTGGTGCCGATAAAGATTTCTATGATAGTTAGAAACCCCTCCCTCTTCTGGAAGAGAGGGGTCCCATACAAATGAAACACAAATTTCTGCACATCTCGAGAACTAACCAACTAAATGGAACCATATTTGGCAAGTGATTATTTTTGGTGGTAACAAATTTGTTCCATAATCGACCTTAGGCAACATTTTGGATTGTAAGATGGCAACTTCCGGTTTCTGGAAAACAGCCAAAATGGCCGATTTCCATCCAATATAATAATATCCGGATCTAGAACGATACTCAGGAGCTAAAATCGATAGGAATGTCATAATGAAATCCAAAATGGCGACTTCCGGTTTCGGAAAAACAGCGGCAAACGAGCAAATACCACCCAATATGGGTATTTCCGGAACCGTAATGATGCACTGGAGCCACAAATCGACTTCAGACAACATTTTGAATTGGAAGATGGCAACTTCCGGTTTCTGGAAAACGGTCTGAAATGGACGATTCCCATTAAATATGAGTATCTCCGGAACCATAAAGATGGACAGAAGCTAAGGATTGATCACATACACAATCTTGAATTTTAAGATGGTGACTTCCGGTGTCTGACAAACAGCCGAAACGAACAAATACCATTCAATATGAATGTTTTCGGAACCAGAATTACGCCCAGATAACAGAAATTGATTTCACAGGCAATTTTAAAGTCCAAAATGACGACTTTCGGTTTCTGAAAAACAGCCCAAAGTGACAAAATACCACCCAATATGAGTATCTCCGGAGCCAGAATGTTGCAAGAAGCTAAAATTTTACCTCAGACATCATTATGAATTGTAGGATGGCAACTTATGGTTTCTGGAAAACAGCCAAAAATGGCCGATTTCCGTCTAACATGAGTATCTCTGGATAGAATGATACACAGCAGCTGAAATCTGGTTAGCGACTTCCGGTTTCTAGGAAACAGCGGAAATGATCGAATAACACCCAAAATGGGTTTTTCTTCAACCAGAATGATGCTCAGATGCTAGAAATTATCTTAAATACCATTTTGAAATCCAAGATGGCGACTACCGGTTTGGGATAAACAGCCTAAAATAAACAAATACTATCCAATATGAGTATCTCTGGAACCAGAATGATGCATGTAGCTAACAATTGACCTCAGGCACCATTTTAAATTGCTAAATGGCAACTTCTAGGAAATAGTCGAAAATGACCGAATAATGCTCAATATGCATATTTCCGTAATTGAGATGATGCATAGAAACCAAACATTGACCTTGGACACCATTTTGAATTTAAAGACGGCCACTTTTAGTTTCTGGAAAACAACCAAAATAACTAAATACCTCCCAATATCTAGAGTGTCAGATTGATGCCAGAAAATCTACTGAAAATGATCAAATACCACCCAATATGAATCTATTCAGAATTAAGGCGATATACAGAAGCCAAAAGTCGAGAATGTTGTCATTTCGATAAAACCGATCATTTTAAACGATTTGTTGACTTTGATTATATCTTATGGCCGATTCGTCGTGCATTTGCAGACTTGGAACACATCGCAAGGAGTCAATGAGTTTGAAACGTTCAAATAGTACGATACCACATTTAAATTATATTGAGGCCACATATATCGATCAAAGCTGGTATAGTTTCAAATAGTCTTTGAATTTCTTTTCTTTCCATAAGTTTTGAGTCACATATCAAATTGTTATGAAGTTTGTTATTTGTAAGTTCGAGAGATGACTCGTTCGTATGACACTAGTCATGTTCAAATAAGTCATGTAATCTTTGAGATAATGGATTTTCGTTGTTTTATTAACAATTTAATACATAACGGTTGCTTAAGTTCGATTATAATCAAATGAAATGGAAACGTACAGGGCAGCAAAACTTTGAAACCACGTGTTCAATCATAATTCATCAGTTAACCCTTAACTAGCCCGCTCATCTGATAATAATATTGATCAAATCGGCTGTGTAGTTTCTGAGATAATGAAGTTTCGTGATTTTCACATTTCGGTACATTACAGACAAAGTTACAGTTCGATTACAGTAAAATTCAATAGGGTGTTATGAGGCAGCTAGACTTATTATTTGACACTAATTTTGTGGAAATCGGGTCAGCCATCTCTGAGAAAAGTGAGTGAGTCCAAGTAGTCTTCGGAATATGTCCTTTTTCATAGCTGGATTTCACATTTTTGAACATAACAGGAAAAGTAATAGTCCGATTGCAAAACAAATCAATAGGGTCTTATGGGGCAACTAGACCTTCCATTTGACACTAATTTATGAAAATTGGTCCAGCCATCTCTGAGAAACATGAGTGAGATTAAACAGTCTTCAGAACACGTTTCTTTTCATAACTTTTGAACCACTAGTTCCATCCTTATAAAATTCAAAAGTTAAGGGTTTTTCAAGTAGCCCGTTCATTTGAAACCAATTTTGTTGAAATCAGTTGTGTAGTTTTCGAGATAATGATGTTTCATGATTTTTACATTTTGATACATAACCTCCAAACTAAGAATCCGATTACAATGAAATTTAATAGGGTTTTATGGGGTAATTAGACCTTTCATTTGCAAGAGAACTAACCAACTGAATGGAACCAAATTTGGCAGGTGAATATTTTTAGAGGTAACAAATATGTGCATGATGGTTTGACACCCCTCCCTTTTCTATGAGGGAGAGGTCCCATACAAATGAAACACAATTTTCGCACAGCTCTAGAACCAATCAAGGAAATACAACCAAATTTGGTATGAGAATGTTTTGAGAGGTAACAAATATGTCCATAATGGTTCGACGCCCCTCCCTCTTCTGGAAGCACATGTTTCTGCACAAATTTCTGCACATCTCGCGAAATAATCAACTAAATGGAACCATATTTGGTGATTGAAAGTTTTCAGTGGTAACCAATATGTTCCATAATTGACCTCAGGCAACATTTTGGATTGTAAGATGGCAACATACGGTTTCTGGAAAACAGCCAAAAATGGCCGATTTCCACCCAATGTAATAATATCCGGATCTAGAATGATACACAGGAGCTCAAATCGACCACAGATACCATTTTGAATTCTAAGATGGCGACTTCCGGTTTCTGAAAAACAGCTGAAAATGACCAAATACCACCCAATATGAGTATCTCCGGAGCCAGAATGTTGCAAGAAGCTAAAAATTGACTTCAGACACCACTATGAATTGTAGGATGGCAACTTCTGGTTTCTGGAAAACAGCCAAAAATGGCCGATTTCCGCCTAACATGAGTATCTCCGGAACTAGAATGATACACAGCAGCTGATATCGACCACAGAACCCATTTTGGATTCTAGGTTGGCGACTTCCGGTTCGTGGGAAACAGCCGAAAATGTTCGAATAACACCCAATATGGGTGTTTCTTCAATCAGAATGACGCTCAGAGGCCAGAAATTATCTTAAATACCATTTTGAAATCCAAGACGGCGACTTCCGGTTTGTGAAAAACAGCCAAAAATAACCAATCAGGCACCATTTTGAATTGTTTAATGGCAACTTCTAGGAAACAGCCGAAAATAACCGAATAATACTCAATATGGATATCGAGATGATGCATAGAAACCAAACATTGACCCTGGACACTATTTTGAATTTAAAGACGACCACTTTTAGTTTCTGGAAAACAACCAAAATAACTAAATACCTGTGTCAGATTGATGCCAGAAAATCTGCTGAAAATGACCGAATACCCCCCAATATGAATATATTCAGAATTAAGACGATGTACAGAAGCAAAAGTCTAGGATTTTGTCATTTCGATAAAACCAGTCTTTTCAAACGATTTGTTATTTGACTTTGATCATATCCTAAGGCCGATTCTCCGTGCATTTGCAGACTTTAAACACATCGCAAGGAATCAACGAATTTGGAACGTTCAAATAGTACGATACCGCATTTAAATTATATTGAGGTCACAAATATCGATCAAAGCAGGTATCGTTATAAATAGTCTTTGAATTTCTTTTCTTTCCATAACTTTTGAGCCACATATCAAATTGTTATGAAATTAGTTATTTGTAAGTTTGAAAAATGACTCGTTCGTATGACACTAGATATGTTCAAATAAGTCATGTAATTTTTGAGATAATTGACTTTCGTTGATTTATTAACAATTTAATAACGATTACTTAAATTCGATTATAATCAAATGAAATGGGAACGTATAGGGCAGCCAAACTTTGAAACCACGTGTTCAATTCATAAATATTCGTGTAATTCATCAGTTAACGCTTAACTAGTCCGCTCGTCTGATAATAATGTTAATTGTGTAGTTTCTGAGATAATGAAGTTTCGTGATTTTCACATTTCGGTATATTACAGACGAAGTTACAGTTCGATTACAGTAAAATTCAATAGGCTGTTATGAGGCAGCTAGACTTATCAATAGACATTAATTTTGTGGAAATCGGTTCAGCCATCTCTGAGAAAAGTGAGTGAGTCCAAGTAGTCTTCGGAATATGTTCCTTTTCAAAGCTGGATTTCACATTTTTAAACATAACAGTCAAAGTAATAGTCCGATTGCAAAACAAATCAATAGGATCTTATGGGGCAACTAGATCTTCCATTTGACACTGATTTTATGAAAATCGATCCAGCCATCTCTGAGAAACATGAGTGAGATTAAACTGTCTTTAGAACACGTTTTTTTCGTAACTTTTGAACCACTAGTTCAATCTTTATAAAATTCAAAAGTTAAGGGTTTCCAAGGTAGCCCGTTCATTTGAAACCAATTTTGTACAAATCGGTTGTGTGGTTTTAGAGATAATGATGTTTCATCATTTTCACATTTTGATACATAACCTCTAAACTAAAAATCCGATTACAATAAAATTTAATAGGGTCTTATGGGACAACAAGACCTTTCTTTTGCAATCAATTTCATGAAAATCGGTCCAGCCATCTCTGAGAAAAGTGAGTGAGAATAAAAATCTGCACATACACACACACACATACACACACACATACAGAAAATGCTCAGCTCGTCGAGCTGAGTCGAGTGATATATGCCATTCGGCCCTTTGGAGCACTTTTATATCTTAGGTTTTGCAAGTGATTGCTATACCTTTCTAGGAGAAAGGCAAAAATTGAAACTAAAAAATTTTTGCTATCGGTCTATTTCTGTCGCTGTTATAGTAATCACTTGGTGCCCAGGTCTCTAACTAAAGCTAGCAGCTCGCAATTACAAATTAAAACTCTGGGTTAATAAGTGTTAATAAACGGCATAAACATATTGACTAATATGGTAGGTCCTTAACATTCACATTTTCTAAATGGAATAAATACATACTAATGTAAACATATTATTCGAAGGAACTTTTTCTATGACTAAGACTTACTACTGTTTCGATATGGCAAATGAAAAGTAAAATCTCAATGTTTCTCTGAACACGAATTTTTTAGTGTAATATGTGCTTGTCGTCGCATCAAAATAAATTATCATATTATGAAATACTTGCTCGCACTATCGATGATTAATAGTAATAGTATATGGTTTCTCCTTTATTCTTTTTCACGAGGTGATTAAAAATATTTACTCACAAGGTCATTTTGTGATTTGATTATTTGAACGCTTTTTTCTGAACATCAATAACCTTCATCAATAAAGCGTTATTTTCAAATTGTTTACGTTAAAAAAACGACTAACAACTTAGACCCGTGTATATATCGTATAGTAACCCATGGAGATATTGACGAAAGATGGGAAACACATATTATTCGAATCATCTTCTCCGTGACAATTAACATATTCTTCATTATCTATTGCGACTTCGGGTACATATTCGTTATAACTACCAGTTTCTAGTCTTCATCACTCGACTTTTCTGAGAAATGACTGATTTCTTCATTTGATATTTTTTTCCAACCCGACATTTCATCGAAATAAATGTTTTCCTTCGTTCGAAATAGTGTTACTAATAATTCTACGAATATGAACAACAAAATCCCAATGAACTATCAAATGTTACATCCATGAACATCGCCCGGTCTAACCGAAAAGTCCCAAAATCAAATATCACTACTGCCATCTAGCGAAAAACATTTGCAAACGGTTTTTTCGATGCCGTAATGTTCAAGCTACAAAGTAAAGAAATTCCAGCCAAATATTATAATCGGTTCTGGAAATATCGATTCCCCAACGTAGATCTACGGTTAAATTCCGCAATATTCTAAATTCGTGTTTTGCGCGAAAAGCATTTACTTAATTATGTTTAAATTTAAACAGTTACAGTAGTGTGACGAAGCCATTTAGTTGTTTTTTTTTCAGCACAAGAGAGTGTCACTCTCACGTCTTTTGGGAAATATGGAAAAGATAAGTCCACGCTCTCAAGTTGATGACCTATGATATTTCTAGTTTTTGAACTCTTTTGTCGATAAATAATATTTACAGAATGCACATAAATATTCTCTGCTGTTTGTCGTTATTTATATATTCAATATCAAAGTACATACACTTTTACAATAGTCACCAATCATTGTGGCCTCTAAGAAGCATTAATAATGTCGTTCCATGACGTTCATTGTTTGCTTTCTGCGCTTACTGCTGAAAAAAATAATTTTCACTAGCGAAATTCTTCGAAAATTTTAATTTTAAATTTATTTATCGTCAATCATAAGTAGACCATATTTTTACAATTCGTTCTTAACTGCCTAATCTCGAAAAAAATATTTTTTTAAGTGTAGTTCTCATCATTGTTACATTCACAATATTGTGATTAATTCACAATATTTGTTATAACATGACATCATTCTTTTGAGACGTTCATTTTGGCCATAGATTAATCCTCGATTACTCGATAGGAACAAGTTCCTATTCCTTAGAGAACGAGTGGGAGCATAAAAGTTTAAATTCGTTAGAATTACCGTGCTATTTATGCTTTGTGCAATTATATCGTTTATAAAAGCTACCATTGCGAATTCTCGTCATTTATATGTGGTAGCTTTTATAAACGATATAATTGCACAAAGCGTAAATACACATTGTGTATCATGATATTACAACTATTAATTTAATTTTCACCTCCAGTGAACCCAGCACCCTGTTAGATAAACTAGACTTTTAACCCTATAAGACGGGGGTATTTATATTACTAGAGTGGCGGCACTGTTAAAATTAGAATAAAAATTATCGGTCAGTGTCAACTTAGAAACGTCAAATGCTTGGAACTTACTAGCTTCCTAAAATTAAATACAAGCAACACTTGACGTTTCTTAATTTCTCTTTTCCCATTCTCTTTCTTTCTTTTATGTTTTTGTTTCGGGGGGAACAATGATGTCTATTGTAAGAATATATTCGAGAACATGACGTGTTCACTTATACAGGCAACTTGTGTATTTCCTTATAATCACATACCTTGAGATTGCGAATATCTCAAAAACAGTTGAATTTAACACAAAACGGACCAAAGCTTACGCCTCAAAGGATCACAAAATCCCGTGTATACCTAAATAGGTATATGTTTCCTTAAAAACTTCCTTTCGTTTCAAATTTGACTTTTAGACCCTCTGCGCCACCTCTAGACCTTAAGGAAATTCACTCATTTTTTATATGATGTTTATTGAACCCTAAAGAGGTCTTTTTGTCTGGGAAAACAGGTCCCGCGGACATTTTCGAAAATAAGCCCCACCCTAATCCAAATCTTTTAAAATCGCTAGAAAACAAATGTTTTGAGGAATGTTGGGATTGAATTGTGTTTATTGAAAATTGAACCTTTAATAATGGTTGGTAAATGACTAGGCACGTGTTACTTGAGACCTTATTGTGCCCATCCACCTCTGTCCAGCAACTCCTATCTCAAACTCCACGAGGTACCGATCGGGATACGACTAACGTTAGCGGAGATCGGATAACCAACCCCCGGTGGAAACTATGGTCGTATGCTCACTGGGAAGAGGGATCGTGCGCGACTATATCCCCATGTTAGGGGCGGCGTACAATAGCGTCTGACTAGAAGCGGGCGGCTGAATCACGAAACGCGGTGCTTCGCCCCGTCGCGAGACTAGGGATCACAGTTTTATTAAGGCAGCATACTGAATATAAAATACTACGAATAATTCAGATATAAATATGGAACGGCATTATCGGCATGGCCCTAGGCGAACGAAAAATGACAGCGATTATTGGAAACTCGGTACTTGGGATGTAAGCACTCTACTCGAACCGGCACGGGCAGGTAGGCTAGAGAACTGCAGAAAGTGAATGTGGAAGTTGCTGCCATAGAGGAGGTGAGGTGACTGAAACGGGAGAAACGAATTCCGGACAGTAGATCCTATTGCAGGCACTTCATTTAAGTTCCACATATGTTACAGTGGCGGCGTGAAAGCAGAAAGGGAAGTCGGTTTCGTGCTCATAGGGAAACAGATGAAGCGTGTCATAAGATGGAGGCCGATCAGTGACCGTATATGCGGATTAAGAATTAAGGGTAAATCTTTTAACTATAGCCTGATAAATGTGTACGCACCGGCCAACGATAAACCGGATGAAGAGAAGAAGGAGAAAAGAACCGCGCCAGAGTTCACATGTTAGCCACAGCTGTGACTCGTCAGAGCGTAGGAAGACACCGGGAAGGTAGAGCTGCTGAAAAAAGACTCCATCGCCTGAAGAAACGAAAGCTTTGGGAGTGTATTCGGGGGCGGAGGCGGAAGGTTGCTTCTCCCGGCTTGATACGAGAAGCTCCTAGCCACTCAGCCACTGTCATGTGCAACGATAGGGAGGGGAACCTGATTACCGATAGAATGGAGGTGGTCAGGTGTTAGAAGGAACACTTTAGTGTGCTGTTTAATGGTGAAGAAAACAGTGTAGTTAGTCGAAAAGAGCAGGATTGTGATTGAGGATGATGGCAAAGCTGTGCACCTACCATCCATGGACGAGGCTGAAAAACTGCAAGGCAGCTGGTAGGGACAGCAATCCAGCCGAACTCTTCAATGTCGGGAGCAAACAGCTGTATCGTGCTTTGCACCGGATCACGCTGAGAGTGTGGTCCGAGAAAAAATTACCCTCGGACTGGTTGGAGGGTCTCATATTTAAGTATCGGGGAATAACCCTTCTCAGCACCGTTTTCAAAATTCTCTCCCGTATTCTGTTCCATACACTGATGCCGTTGCAGGAAACCTTTGTTGGCGAATACCAATGTGGTTTTTGAGGGAGATGCTCCACTACGGGCCAAATGTTTACCCTGCGACAGATCCTCGATAAATTTCGAGAATTCAACTTGCAGACTCACCATCTGCTCATAGACTTTTGGGCAGCGTACGATACAGTTAAGAGAAATGAGTTATGACGAATTATGCTCGAAAATGGTTTCCCAACAAAACTAATTATGCTGATATGTACCACCCTTGAAGGATCTGCATTATGCATTAGGATAGTCGGTGAGATATTGGACTCCTTCGTGACGTTAGATGGTTTGAAGCAGGGAGACGGGCTGTTAAACTTCTTGTTCAACATGGCATTGGAGGGTGCTACACGAAGGAATGGTGCACTCAGGCAATGGTGCAAAACACTAAAACTTCCTATGGCCCTCTACGGCCATGAAGCATGGACGTTGAAAGAGGCCGATCGGCGAGCTCTCGGTGTTTTTGAGCGTAGGATTTTGCGTTCAATTTTGCTTGGCTAGAACTAGAACTAGAAAATGGTTTTGGCGCAGATGCATGAGCCATGAAGTGTACCAGGTGAACAAATCGGCGGATATAGTCAAGTGGATGAAACACGGTAGGTTGCAGTGGGCTGGGCATGTAGCTAGAATGCCGGAAGAACGACCAGCGGAGACAACATTTAGCAGAAACCCCGAAAGAGGCCACCGACTTCCATCCCGCACTCGTTCGATGTGTGCTGTCGACAAGGATACCAGCGAAATAGGTGTTAGGGAGGGGTTTTATGTGATTTTTTTGCAAACATTAACGGAACTTTCTGCTTGGGAAAACCTGTATTTCCATTTCAATTATCTATTCGCAGATTTTTTAAAATATTTTAGCTTAGAGAATTGAACGTTCGCACCTGAGCCAGACTTAGAGTATTATATATGTTAAGAATCTTGGCAGCTTTCCAGAATGAGAAATTTGGGCCCGACTTCCTCCAAAGCACCCGCCAAATTTCTTGGAGGGTAGAGAACCTATTTTAAGCAGCTAAAGGAGCCGCCTATGTTTCGAGACGAAATACACTAACGTCGCTCTTTACGCGGGGGATACGTGTCGAGTAAAAAAAACGCGTAAATTCCGGAATCCGCGTAATAAAAACCGCGTAAATTCCGGAAAACCTGCGTTAATTATGCAATCCGAGTAAAGAGGAAGCGAAATCCGCGCAAAAAAAAAATCGCTTAAATTCCGGAATCGCGTAAAAAAAACCGCGTAAATTCCGGAATCCGCGTGAACAAAATCGCGTAAATTCCGGAATCCATGTAAAAAAAGCCGCGTAAAAAATCCGCGTAAAAAACCGCGTAAAAAGTAACCTTAGTGTACTCGAAATGTGTAGGGTGAAACACAAACATGAGCATATCCATTTTTAGGCTACCCATTTTTCTGTTATCACATGTTTTCAAAATGTAAAACTGATTTAGCAAACTTCGACAATAATCAATTAAAGCTCCCAATCGAGGGACACTATTCAAATCACCCGAATGGCACCTGAATGGCTGCAATTTTGCGTAATTTATTTCGATTGATGTTTATTCAAAGATTTTTCTATGTTGAACGGTATTTTATGTATTCGTAAGACAGCTAGCCAATCAAAGTTTTCGTTGTAGTCATTGGAATTTTCGACATTAATCAAAATTAAGGAGTTTGAGACCCGTTTCCTTCAATTGATATAAATAGACGCCACTGCTTTAGCCGTCCCTTATCCTTCCTCCTGCTTATCGGTTTCACACTCACTCACCAAAAATCCGGTCACAGAAAAAACGAACGAATAAATATTTTCCACATCTTCTACAATAAAACGTCTAAATGTATTTATTTTACCATTTATGTAATGAATTAGTTTTCTAACTTTTTAAATTATTTTTAAACATGAAAACCTTTCGTAAACTTCTGACCCTTCTAAGCAAATTTACCAAAGACTACACGAGAAGATAGCACGTAGTGCGCGAATCAACGTAATTTTTTGACAGTAGTGTTCGAGGAACATGGCCTTTTATGGAGGTACATAAATTATGTAAGTGCGTGGGAATGTGCTGCGTAAAATTCCAAGACATCTTTGAAGGTTCATGTAAAACGCATAGGAGGAATGAACAATTTTAAATATTGAAAACTACGAAAATAGAGACAATGGCAAAAGTCCAAAGTAAGTAGTTTTTCTAATTTTGATGAAACCAAATCTTACTATGAAGAAACTGCACGTAGAAAACTCAATTTTAAACGTGAACTTCATGAATGGTGGTAACAGTATAAAGTAAGAGTGCTATACATTTCAACAACTTTTGATTTGATTCCGTAAAAATGTATACACCGAAATGATATTTGTTCCGAAATCCACGTGAAAAATCGCCTTAATTCCGGAAACCGGGTAAAAAAACCGCGTATATTCCGAAATTCGCGTGAAAAAACTTCATTTGCTAAAGGTCTATATTTCTGCAAAGTACTTTCGAAGAAAAAAACCAATAGCAGTGTTATTTCCACCAGCGAATCGAGCTGGAAAGTTAGAAACATTATAAAGAGGTTAGGCCAAATTAGTGAATGTTTATTAATTGTATTAAGTAAACTAATCGGACATTTTTACTAAACGGATTGGAAATAAAAAACTGTTGAAACATGCTGTTTTACAAAAAACTTTTCTGGGAAATTCGCGAAAAAATCGCGTAGATTTCGAAATCCGCGTTAAAAACCCGTAAAAAGAGACTTTGATCTATATACTTATCGCACCAAGCGTAAGAGTATTTCTATTTTGAAATAGTCTTTGAACACACCTAATTGGAGGCTGTATAGATACGTTTGCTATTACACAAGTTCAAATAACAACATGGGATTTGATGTTTGAACAATTATTATATTGTACAAATATAGAGATTTGAGCTGAAACTAATTGCTCATAGACAGTCGAATATTTGATAAAAATTGGACACATATTCATCCCTCGGCTAAGACACTGTTAAATCATGATAATGCCCTCCGCTCTTAATTGCATGTTCTGGTAACTATTTTGTGTGCATTACTTAAAATTGATCGTAGGTTCACTTACGTATTCATGGCGATACGCAGCTTCGAAAACAGTTTCACAAGCTTCTATTATTTTGCCTTCGATACGCACGAGCCGGATTGCAAATCGTTGATCACAGGTTGCAGAGGCCGCTCCGTTCGATTAAAATCCGTCTGTACCGCGTTCGACCTTCGACCGGGAGGATCTTTTGATGTGCAGAAAACCTCACCGCTCGGCCAAGCCCGAAGTTGAAACAGCAAAGCTCGTTCACTCGGGGGGTTTAATAATGGTTGTCTGAAATTAAATCACGCCCCTGCACGAGCTTCCATCATGGACCCGGGCAACACACAGAGGATTATATACACTTGTTCGTTTATATTTTTTTTTGCGTTTAGGTATTGCACACCTATGTAGTGAACATTTCTTTCAATTTGCAGCACCGTCACGTAGTTTGGCTGAGCGAGTTGAATATGAATGAGCTAGGATTAAACTTTTTTCTTGGTAGACAACACCCGCACTTGTTATCGATCTACCACTGATTCATTTGCTTGGACTGACTGGATAATCAATACCGTATTTCCCAAACTAACCGTTATTTCAACATCACTGCTTTTGTTGTTGCACTTTGAATATTTGATAGACACTCCAAAAACTTTTGAATTCCACTATAGAACAGTACACTCACAACAAGAAATGCGTGCTTCTGCTGCAACAGCCGACAGAAGAATGAAGAAGAGACCATCCTCATTGGCCATGCAGTACACGCTATTCCGTGCTATATCCGCCGTTCCTGTAGCTGTGTATGTGTGAACCATCCAAAGAAATGCCTCCTTTTTGAGGAGGGGAGAACTTGCGCTTGTGTGCGAAGTTTGTTTACGTTTTTTTAGATCTACCGGTGTTTTTATGCTATCCACCACGTGGTCGATCTATGGTCAAGATTGACAACGGTAGCAGATTCTATATTATGCATTTCATCGTATAATACAACATTGTGGTACCTTTCACATATCTAGCGTATCACGTGTTTCCAGTTGTAGCTTTTGCAATTGTATTTAATTTCTAGGCGAAACCTAGAATGTTCAAAACCATAGAACGTACCAATGCTCTGTATCTTAAAATTGAAATCCTCAATTCGTCTGTTTTCAAAACGTCATGAAACAACTTCACCTTAAAACTAACGGGGTTAATTTTAAACGTGATGTAGTGGCTCATAATGCAACAGGTTGTATGTGCGCAGGTATTTGTGTTTTCACTGCCTTTTTAGTAGAACAGACAGCAACCAATCGTAGCTAGCTTTTTTGGTAACTTTGCCTCGATGTATTTTGGCCAATCAGCGCGAAGTGATTGCGAAGGGGAAGAAAAGCGGTTTCATACTTGCTTTTTGGTTGGTCGGTCTCATTGGTATGCGATGGATTATCATAATTTGTATTTCGCTGCAATGAGAAAGGTTCTCGAGTGAAGGACGGTTTATGCAGATGCACACTCAAAGTAGTGTTTATTATGGGGTAAGGGGAAGTACGCTTTAGACATCTTTAACCATAGAGTAATCATTTTATAGCAATTTTGTTGCATAAAGATTTAATTTTCATTCCATTTTCAATTATGCCGTGGTTCACATGTTCTTAAACAGACGCGAGTGAGTCGATCAGTTTGGAAGCAAAGTTACTAAGACTCGTTTTTCATTTCATAGAAATTTTTGCTTAAATGTCACGTTGACGTTGATTTTTCTTTCTTTTGTAACAACAACTTTAATTTTTTGAATAAAGTTTAGCCTTAAGTTATTAAAGTTAAGCTTATTTAATTAGTATCAGAAGTAATAGTTAGTCAGCATCAGCTGCGTTAAGCCTAGTTGTTCATTGTAGGAACTACAAATGGCCAATTTTGACCTTTCAAGTGCACAAAGCTCGGAAATATGTAGTAATGCGATTTAGTAAATAAGAAAACATTTTTTTGACAAATCTGATGCGAGTGAAGCTTTGCTTATGTCATGTATGTTGCTGAAATCGAATCATGCAAAAAATAAATGACTTTTTTCATGTTTTGGCCACTAATGGACTAGTTTTACGCCTTGACGCCTTGTGCCTTCCACACGGTCTCGTGTCGCCTTCTTTTGGAATCATTTTCCGCCTGCTGGTAATTCTAGAAGTGTGTTGCTTTATTTTTTCTTCAACAAACATAAACAAACATGAATTGGGTGGCATGACGACAAGAAGGTTAGCACACGGCGGGGACCGAGACGGCGTGGTTGCACCTTCCGTGTAGACGAGTGGAAGGTTGTAGATACCAGAAGGCACATTAGAAGGTTTCAAGAAGGTACTGACAATTTTCGTGAGGAAGGCGTTGTCACACCGTGTGTGTATTCGGGCCTTTAGTATTCCAAGTCATTAGAGGTGTCGCTAGATGGCTGGTTTTAGCTTAATAAATTGAAAGTATGTATCCGAAACACAACCAGGACAGGTTTGCATGGGGCCTATAACGACCCAGAAACTTGGTATAGACTATTCCGAAAATTATAAATACATTTTTATTTTTGAATTTTCTTGAAATTGGTAGATTCATCTCCTTTGATCCATATGTCATAGTCATTGTATGATCGAATCTGGACTAAAATAGGTTCATTGGGATATGAATACTAACCTGGGTTTCACGTTGTTTTTCGCGACACAACGATTTTCACATTCATAACTTTTTTCGAACAATTTGGTGACAACACCTAATGAAGTGTGATACGAATCTTGACACATGAATTCTTTCGATCGATTTCAATGGTACCGTACTGCATCAAATTTAGACCACTTAAGCTATGATGTAACTTCTGAACTTTCTCATCGATCTTAAAGGTTTAGCATGTAGGTTATTTTATTGTTGCTGCATTGAGGTGCTATTTATATAGATTAAAACACGTTTCGTATATCAAAACAAGGAGAATTCAGAAATCGGCTTTAATTCAAACTCCGAACACTTCAACGTAATCGCTTAGAAATAGATAGGCAAACTGTTTGTATACTGACTGTCATTTTTTTCAACTTAAAGAGCTATAGGGTGAAGTACTTTCTTTTTATTACACTAGCTATAATAATAATCCGATGTTTATTGTGTTCGAACTTTGAATCAAAACGGTATTTTAAAAGAGTTGTAATTTCTATTTCGCTTTAGACTTCTATGCTATTTTAACTCAAACCTCGAACACTTCAGAATAAAAATAACATTATTATGGCTTGAGTAATCAAAAGTGTGATTACTATATACCATTTTGTTCCTCGGAATGTCCTTTACCCAGTGATGTATAGCTCTTTAACTGTTTCATAATATTTTTCCTTCCTTGCTATAACATTTAAGTGCTTAAATCCCAAATTTGGGCGCAATATCATGAAATCTATTTTTTTTAAGACTTTTCGAAGCTACGTTGTTTTGAGTGCATGACATATACTTCATATCGCTTGGAATTCGAGCGCTGACGAAAATCTACGTTCAAAACACTGTGTGGAAACAACCAAGAAAAATCTCAGGTTACACCAAATCGATGTTTCAGGTCAGCAACATCAATCAAACCGCAATACTATGCATAGGAAGGATGACCCTAGAGGCTCAAGAGAAGAGTAATTGGATAAATAAATATGCCAAAAATTGAAAAATTGAATATGCCAAAAATCGCAAAAATAGTCAAGAAAATACCAATCATGATGAAGTCAATCATCTTTTTATTTCCACAGATCGAATAGTTAACCTTTACGGTGAAAAGTAATTGTAAAAAATTTCCAGATGAAGTAATATTTCTATTGAAGAAAACAATTGTTGAATCGGGCAGAACTGTTGATGAATCTGATCACAGTTATAAAGATGCAGACTAGGAAGATGAAAGAGATGACGATGAAGAAGAAGATGGTGATTGTTTAGATTCGTAATTAGTTTGTATTACCTATGCTGCCGTTCTACGCATATTTGTCCCATGTTCCAAATCTTGCAAACGAGAAAAACGATGTTAAAGTTTCACAATGCTTTTACGAATGCAGTTATTGGTTTATAACCAGTTTTACCTTGTAATAGACTGTTTTTAATAAATTTTTTTGAATGTTTTTCGATTTAACACTCTTTTCCATAAAAATACTCACTGGGACAATAATGCCGAAAATTTGGTTTCTAGGGGAAAAAGTGATAGAATAGACACCCTAAGCCATATCCCAATTTCCTCCACAGTTCATCACTACAACTATGAGTCGATAGCGCACATAAACTGAGCCACTAATGGTTGATACAAAAAAATAAGAAGAAGTACTCAAATATAGTATCTTCTACTATATAAAAATGGAATTCCGTAACGCTTGGTCTTATTGATATTATTCTCTCAGTCTCTGAGGTGTATAGTAATCATCATAATTTTGAATCGTTCTAAACCAAAAATAATAAGCAGTGACATGTAGGTTTTTCAACATGAAAATGTTCGCTGATGTTCAGGAAAGACATTTGAGAAAAATAATGGGTATCTAATCACTAAAACTTGAGATATTATTCACAAAACTACGTAAAACATGCAAAATTTTGACTTTCTGTGCTAAATTTGCCTCTAAATCAAAATTCAAAGCGAGAACATATGATTCTTTTTTCACTAAAATGTTTGTTAATGTTCAGGAAAGACATTTGAGGAAAAATAATTAGTATCTGATCACTAAAACTTGAAATATTATTCACAAAACTACGTAAAACATGCAAAATCATGACTTTTTATACTTAATTCGTCTCCAAATCAAAATTCAAAGCGATGACATGAGATTCTTTTTTCATTAAAATGTTCGTTGATGTTCAAGAAATACATTTGAGATAAAATAATAGGTATCTAATTACTAAAACTTGAGATATTATTCACAAAACTACGTAAAACATGCAAAATTTTGACTTTCTATGCTAAATTTGCCTCTAAATCGAAATTCAAAGCGATGACATATGGTTCTTTTTTTTGAATAAAATGTTTGTTAATGTTCAGGAGAGACATTTGAGGAAAAATAATTAATATCTGATCACTAAAACTTGAGATATGATTCACAAAACTACGTTTAACATGCAAAATCATGACTTTTTATATTTAATTCGTCTCCAAATCAAAATTCAAAGTGATGACATGTGATTCTTTTTCCATTGAAATGTTCGTTGATGTTTAAAAAAGACATTTAAGAAAAAATAACAGGTATCTGATTACTAAAACTCAAGATATTATTCACAAAACTACGTGAAACATGCAAAATCATGACTTTTATGCTAAATTTACCTCTAAATCAAAACTCGAAGCAGTGATCTGTGATTTTTACTATGATAAAATGTTCGTTGTGTTTAGAAAAGATATTTGAGGGAAAAATAATAGGTTCTGATTATTTGAAATTTAAATATTTTCCGCAAAACCACATGAAAAATGCAAAACCATGCAAAAATAATTTTTAAGGCTCAATTTGTCTCTAAATCAGAATTCAAAGCGATGACACGTGATTTTTTTCAATAAAATGTTCGTTGATATTCAGGAATGATAATCGAGAAGAAATAATAGTTATTTGATAACTGAAAATAGGGATATTATTCACAAAACTAAGTAAAACATGAAATATCATGAATATTTTGGCTCAATTTGACCCTAAATCCAAATTCAAAGCTATGATATATATTTTTCCCATTGAAATGTTTGTTTATGTCCAGGAAAGACTTCTGAGTAAAAATAACAGATTTTTGATTACTGAAAATTGAGATAATAATCACAACACTACGTTAAACAAGCAACATCATGAATATTTGAACTAAATTTGCCTCTAAATCGAAATTCAAAGCTATGATATGTAATTGTTCTTCATTGAAATGTTTGTTAATGTTCAGGAAAGACATTTGAGGAAAAATAATAGGTATCTTATTGCTAAAAGTTGAGATATTACTTTAAAAACTACGTAAGTTTGAAGATGATTTTCAGCATACAGGAAAACACATTAAAATACTCTTTTTGAAATTTATATATATATTATACATATAATACATGCAAAATTTTGAATTTTTGAGCATGAGCTCAATTCGCCTGTAAATTATTTTTTTTTCCAATAAAATGTTCGTTGTTCCTTCAACATCTGCAAATTTTTTCTTGCAGAAGAATTTATGTTTTAATTTGGTGCGAGTCGAGCAGATAAAAATTACATTTCTGATGTTTTCGTAGTTTTGTGAATAGTAACACATTACGGGATTCGAAATACTTTTTTACTTCTACCAAAACTAGATCTTGGGACATTTGGCTAGAGGAAAGGCCGCATTTCATTGGTTTAATCTATTTTTTTAATTTCTAGGTAGTTATGTGGATTAAAACGTTAACTTCTTCTCAGACGTGTTCCTTGGACACCAACAAACATTTTCGTTATAAAAATTCTCATGTTATCTCTCTAGATATGATTATAGAGGTGAACTAAGAATGAATGGTCACGCTAAATTCTTCTTACTTTAATTTCTTTCTTCTAAAAGTTACATAAGAAGAGGTTTTACTGTGAACGATTGACGAATATCCGGTTATCACCCGAGTGTGATATATTCGGAACTGGGATGACCCCACATAACATTTTCCACACTTCTGGTTTCAGGCAAATTATCTTAAGTGGTATTTGGCCAACCATTTTAATACTTCCGAAACTTCCGAACTCCATACGTCAATTTGAAATCCGAAATGGCGACTTCCAGTTTCTGTAAAACATCCCCAAATCACAAAATGCAATCCAATATGGGTATTTCCGTTCTCAGAATGTTAAAGTACTTAAAGTGATGATGGACGTATAAGATGTGAAATATTTTTGAAGTTAGTTGTGCTAATATTGCAATGAGTTATAAAAAATGATTCCTAATTTTGAAACTTTTGATCCCGAGCATCGCCGGGAACGTTCAACTAGTTTTTCATAATTTTCATGAGCATTTTTGAAAGCAGTTTTTTGGGGGTAAAATGGACACGTGTGATAAAATTAACATAGGGAGGTGGTAATATGAACACCTTGGGCGTGAACATTAATTATCCCTTCTCAGAAAGTAAAATGTTGTTCCATAGCACGTGACACACTTATGTATTTACCAACAGTTCAATTTTCACCGTTTGTCGTAGAATTAATAACAATATATTACCTAATCCGCAAGAAACTGAGAAATGGCGGAAGTTTTTTTACGGACATTCCGCATTCAACGGTACGTTTTGCCGCGGTCATCTGTTCAATGGTCCGAGTTTACCTTTGCGTTTTTTCTGATAAAAACACGTAGCATTTAGATTTTTCAATGGAAATTAACACAATTTTTCCCCATCATCATGGACTGTCCATTTTACCCACACATACATATTATTGAAAATACTGTTTTACACTAAAAAAAACCTTATTTTTTGTAGGCTGAAAATAATATCACCACCACGAATGTACACGTGTTTTTTGTTTTTGTTTATTATTTTGACTGTTTGACTGCTTTGTCTGTTTGACTTTGTCTCAAATAGCTTCTAGTGCCTCTAAGATAAGGTGCCAAAGAAGTTTGTACTATTTTTCAACGTAATAGTCGAGATTTGAACGGGTGTCCATTTTACCACCCCTGTTCATTTTACCCACAATTCCCCTAATAGTTAATTTCTACGCATATCAGTCCCACCACGTGCATGTTTCCCAATACAAAGTTAATTTTTTGGAACACGACTCATTTTTGGGGAGCTATTAAAAAATGCTTTTTTGGGTAGGTATTGATGATTACAAATATTTTTAGAGCCAAAACGATTAGTTTGATCGTTATGATGTCTTCGGCAAAGTTGCAGATAGAAATTTTTTCTTTCGGAAAAAAGTTCACACTCTAAAAAAATATTTAGCGATGAGGCCTTCATGATTCGTACTTCATTATTTGTTGATTTTCACAAACACTCAAATTTTTTATCGAAAATTTATATTAAATTTGATTATTTCTGCTGAATTTCCAAAGCCTGGCTAATACCCAGAAGTCAGAAATCAATCTTAGATGCTTTCGATTTCTGAAAAACAGTCTAATAATAGCCAGCCTAACAGACAAATATTACCCAATGTGGGTTTTTGAGATTTTGACTAACTTCAGACTTCATTTTGAATTCGATATTGCGACTTCTGGTGGCAACCATTCTCAAATTGCCAAATACAATTCAATAAAAGAATATCCACTCTCGGTGTTCCAAATATATTGGCCTTGTATTTGAAGTAATAACTGAAGTGTAATATGAAAAGCTTGACGTAATATTCGTGAAGTGATTGGTGTTAAAGATTTACATAGTGAATTCAAAGAAATAAATCTTAGTTTTGAACACTTTAATTCTGACCAACACCGGGAACGTTCAACTGGTATATCATTTTAGCTAAACACTCATGGCTAAAAATCAAGCAAATAAAAGCCAGAACGTTTTGTATGATTGGTACAACGTATAATGTTGTAGACAGTATTTTTTCCTCCCAGATTTGGTATAATGTTGTAAACAGTATTTTCTTCCTTCCAGGAAATATATACACTATGATTTCAAACATTAATAACGGATATGATTTCAAACATTAATAATGGATATGAATAACCAATATATTGTTGGATAGATACAATGTTGGACAATTCTATAATACGCTTGTAATCATTATTATGTCATTTCTAAGCGGTAAAACTATGTAAAAGTTTCAAGGACAAATTTACGCGAACAATGAACCAATCACATACGAGCATTTCTAGTACAGACGATATGAATAGACACATTCCATTCCTTACATTATTTATTTATTTATTTATTTCGTCAAGCAAATGTAGACTACAGTTATAATAATACAATGTTTTCTTATATTCTCTGTATCAAAATCGGTAAAAAAATGACAGAGTCTCCCCACCCTAACAGGTCGATTAACGTCTGTTACCATCAACTCAGACTAATTTGATGTCTCGAAGGTGAAAGTTTCTCGAAAAATTGGAAACAACCCTCTTTCTTAAACAATTTCTAAACCTGCACTTATAGACTGTTCCGAAAATTATAAATACATCTTCTTTCTTAAATAAAACAAAAAATAAGGGATTTTTCGGGTCAATTTATTCTGAAATATAGATAATAAGTGTTTTCTTTCCAGTTTAAATTCAAGTTGGGATTATTTTTCTCTTAACACTACTCATAAGCTTTTGCACAGTGTCTTCTCTGACCATTTTTACCACTTTAAGCCAATCTTTTTGAAATTTTTCAACATTGTCCGCTGGTTTTACATATTTTCTCAGCTTTGACTTGGTCAAAGCTAAAAAAGTTTCAATAGGGCGAATTTCAGGGCAGTTTGGAGGATTCATTTCCTTTGGGACACATGTGACATTATTAGTTTTATACCACCCTAGTGCATCCTTAGAGTAATGGCAGGAAGCAAGATCGGGCCAAAAGATTGGAGGATTGTTATGCTGCTTAACCATGGGTAACAACCTTTTCTGCAAACACTCTTTCACGTAAATTTTACCATTCATTGTGTCATTCGTAATGAATGGACGAGATATTTTCCCACATTCACAAATGGCTTTCACTGGTCCAGGGACATCCTTTCCCTTCGGTGATGTATAAACTTGCGGTCCTGGCAGAGTCTTATAGTCCAGTTTTATGTAGGTTTTGTCATCCATGATAACACACCCCATTTTTTTGGTCAGAAGTTTGTCATAAAGCTTCCGAGCTCTCGGTTCCACAGATTCAGCTTGTTTTGGATTTCGTTTTGGCTGCTTCTGCTTCCGACGGGTCTGCAGACCCATTCTTCCCTTGGCACGCATAACGTTACTCGCCGAGGTTCCAAGCTTTCTCGCCACATCTCGTACTGATACTGAAGGATGCCGCTTGTAAAATTCCTTAACCTTTTTGTCCATTGTGGGATCAACAGGCCCGGGTTTTCTACTACGTCTTGGGGCATCAGTAAATGTGCTCACTCTTCACAATACTTCCGCAATGCGGTTTGAACTGATCCGACACTTATACCTTCTTATCTGGCTAATTTTCTCATAGAAAGACCACTCACGGTGCCCCATTTGTGCACAATTCGCTTTCTTTGCTCATGAGAAAGGCCACGCATTTTCAAAATTTCGCACTAAATGTTAGAAAAAATGACAGCATCTGTTTCTTTTGGATGTGAACAACAGGACGCAGCCAACGTTTGGTTGAATACTGCACGTTATTTGAAATGACGGTTGATCGTAAGTGTATTTATAATTATCGGAACGGTCTATAGAGCATAATAAAAACTGATGTCTTGGAAGAAAACATGCTGGTAGAAGCTACAGTACCGTACGGTATATGTAGAGCAGAGCGCCGATTGTGTCTCATCGTCTATCATTGCAGCGGTACCTACACGTCTTCTATTCGCGTGCAATCAAGTAAAAACTGCAAAGCTGCTGCTGATAAAAAGTTTATCTCATGAATATATTGACAAGTTGGTTTAATAATTTTCCTACAATTACATTAACTTAACTGCGAAAGCTAATAACATTCAATAATATAAAAACGCGTACAAATATATATATATATATATATATATATATATATATATATATATATATATATATATATATATATATATATATATAATAATAATATAAACTCCCCCCCTCCTATTAAAAAAAATCTCATGAATATGATTACCATAAAAACTATGAATTACTTAACAAAAATTGAACTTTTTTTGCAACAGTTATAAGTTGTAAGTTTGGTTTTGTTTCATTTTATCTTCGATAATCGGAATTTCGAAAGGATATATTCCTGAAAATACAAATTTATAGAAGAGTAAGAGCCGGTGAATGCTTGAGATTTGTTTTCATTCACTAAGATTTATTCAGAATCTTTTTTTTATATTCAAACATTGTTTTATATTAGCTTATATTAGCTGTCTTCGTAATACAGTAAAAGTGTTGGCAGATTAAAAATTCTTGTTTAGCAAACATCAAAAATTAATCTTTTTAAACTTTAACTTCGTTGTAATTGTTGATGGCTACGATTTTTTTTGTTGGAACTTATTGATAATTTTGTTCAACACATCCTCTAATGTTTCCTTATTGGTGGATCTATGTAACGGCTTTGAAATTATTTTCAGATAATAAAGATATAATTAATTCAATTTATTCGGAGGTAGATAAGGCGAAACCATTCGTTATTATATCGTAAATATTGCTAGATTTGGTTTTCAAGAAAATAGAGTCAATTCTGATTAAGACGCATTACGAGAAATTTTTGTACTTTTTCAACAATAATGATACGCTTGTGCCTTGTCAAATAATTGTTATTTGCACACAAGAAAAAACGCTACGAGCACAATATCGTTAATTGTAAATGAAATTCTTTCGAGTGTTGTTAAAAATACTTTTGAAAAAAAAAAAAATTAGAAAGAGTCTGAGACTGAAAATGCGTAAGTTACTGAACAAACGATTGGTTTTGTCTGCAGATTCTGTAACCTTTGTAACTACATAAACATCCCTTTGATTGTAGCGTTTAGTCCCACGTCACCATTTAATACAACCCTAGGGCTGTATACCTTGTCGTATTTAACAAATATTATAACTTTCAATTATACATTAACAATAACTGAAACATCATTTTACACGGATTTGTAATTTTCATGTTATTGTTTTTCTTAACGTAGGACTATGTATAGTATACTTGTATACTGGGGAACATTGTATAGAAGTAGCAGAAAGGGTAGCAGATTAATCCAAGCAACTTGTTGACTATGACGAGAAAGAAAATATCATCGCATTCGTTATTTTTCATGAATGGCAAGTAACCATTATAGTGAGCGTGGATACAGGTAAATCAATATATTGTCTCTCTTGTTGTCATTATCGGGTTTTCATTGTCAACCGTCGTAAAATTTTCAGATTTCACTCGAAAATATCACTGCACTGCAGCTCTTGGTGATATTTTAAATATCAAAAATCTTTTTAGCAGCGTGGTATTCTCTGTGCCAGCTCAAATTGTGTTGATCTCAGTTATATACAAGTTTTATTTGCTTTGCTGTATCAGCCTAATTAAGCAAGGGTTTGTTCTGCCATTAATAGGTTAATTAAAAGAAGATTAATTTCGATGAGCGATTTTAAATTATTGTTTGTTTTTTCAGGCTGCTCTTACAAGGCCAAACATTACTGAGAACGAAGCGAAAAGCGTTAATTGCAGGAAATAGCATCGTAGTTCGTTCAACGGGACGGTGCAAAGGCAACTTGCAATATCGAACCAAGCAGCAATTGTGTGTACACACAACTGGAAAATGAGGTTGGAAATTTTATTCGCCATTTCCGACCGCAGTTTGACGCAGCCGCTAACACCAACGGCATGTAGAATAATTATGTTTCTCGAGTGATTTCAAAAGGCCCATAACAGTCGATCAGTAGCTCTTGATAGGCTGTGCAGTGAAATTGATCACACTGCACAAACTGCTGCTGTCGTGCTTCGAGTGAAAAGTTTTTAAGGAACCCACTCTAGCCGCTGTGGGATGCAG
Source organism: Wyeomyia smithii (assembly GCF_029784165.1). Classification (NCBI taxonomy): domain Eukaryota; kingdom Metazoa; phylum Arthropoda; class Insecta; order Diptera; family Culicidae; genus Wyeomyia; species Wyeomyia smithii. The sequence goes on along the minus strand of NC_073695.1, from coordinate 170,924,550 downwards.
TTTAAACCGAGAAAACATAAAAAAACAGTTATCTTGCATGTCGCAGCGCAATAAAGAAATTTCGAAGGTTTAAATGAAGGATAAATTTATTTTTCTTAAGATAGATTCAGCAGCGTGTCATAATCGTTATATCTTAGGAATAAATGTCCAATACGCCCTTGGCGTAAAAGTTGTTATTCGTACTCTAGGTAAGTATACCCGCTTCCCTAAGTCCGTTTCCTGAATTAAAATCATTTCTAAAAACACTGACTATCATGCACTAGTGGAGGACGTTGTGTAAAATGAATCTTATTTATGAATACTTTTTGTTTGATTAACAGGTAAAAACTAATCCAAGAAAGCCAAACTGCCGTTTATCTGAAATCTAAGATTTTAAACACGTTAGCTGATTGTGATGCTTCTGTTGAATGCATTTTCTTAATCACGTGTGATAATGGTGCCAATATAATGGTTGCCATGGAACAGCTCAAACGGAACTTGAGTCAACATTTTTTGGGGACTCCGCCGACGAGGATAATATGGCAGATTCAGAGGCTTTACATGACGTTGCGGAAGAATTGGGTGCTGAATTTCATAAGCGTATCAACCTTGTGAGATGTACAGTACATACTCTTCAACTAGCGATACTGGACGTGGTCAACAATTGCAATTTTAAAATTGTTGATTCTTTCAAAACTCAAAGATAATATTTCGAGCAGGTCGCTACCCAGTTTTCTAAAAAGATGTGATACCATTATTTCTCAATCAATCAACAGTTTAACAACTGCTGTTAGGGACATTAAAACTGATGTCTCAAAGGAAAACATGCTGTTTTAGGCAACATTACAAGTCATGTGGAATACAGTGCTGGTCATTCGTCGTCTATCACTGCAGCGAAAGAAGAAATCGTGCTGTTCGTGTGAAACTTGGGGTTATTATAATGCTACAGCCGACGGTGAATAATCCAAACTATTCTACAAGAATAACGGTATTTACTTAAATAATTATTTAATTTAAATATGCACTTTTTAATTTTTGGTGCCCATCGAACAACTGTGGATTTATTGTCTTTCTCATACTCATACGTATAGCAATCATAGAGCAATCACTGGAAAAACTTAAGGTACCGTAAAACGGGGTGACACTGATCATTTTTTCCACTTTTTCGTGAGTATTTATATATTTTACAACTGAAATTACAGGTTTCATATTTTTGAAACCAGTACTGGCATCCTTAGAACTTGAGAAGTTAGTTTTCAAAGCCTTTCGAAAATCCTAAACATTAAAAACATTTTTTTTTCGTCGTTGTTTCAATTTTCCTTATTTGGGGTAACTTTGATCAGTTTCAATTTTGAAAAGTTTTGAAACCTTTTTGAACAAAAATGTTAGATTTTTTTTATCGCACGCTTAGCCTGGGGGCTAATAGCGGTCTCGATCAACTAGATTAGTTGAGAGAATTCGTTATCGATATTGTTTTTTTGGCACATTTTGTATGTGTAGGATGAGTACAACGATACACCGTGCCCCAGTCGAGAGTCGAGAAAATTTACAGATCGAAAAGATCCTCGACTCGATCGGGAATCGAACCCGATATCACAACCGTGTTGGAGAGCTAGCCGACCGACATCGCTAACCACAGAGCCACGGGGACTATGAGCATTTCCGGAGTGATTCGTGATTAGAGCGCAACAAACAAAATGTACACAATATCATTGGCTTTTAAAAAGACAGACAAATTATGGCAAGAAATTTTTGTTTTGTAACAATCGAACAAATGTTAGATAATGCTTTGATAACATGTTTAGAGCTCTTCCCGTTCTCCTTGACTGCTTTTACTGCGGAGGATAGTCCTGTCCTTGCATTTAGCCGCGGTATGTACTGCGAGGCATTTTAATGCCATATGTAATTTTACCTTTCGATGATGAAAAACGTAAACGTTGGTCGCGAAAGTTGCTAGAAGTATTTTGTAAGTCAACAATCGTTGTAAAATTTTTGTGTTCAGAAAACGTATGTTGATCTTATATGCAAGGCCTTTTCAACAACGGAAGTATCAATAGGCCAGCTCTAGCCTCTTACGTTCTATGCTTTAGCCAAGACAACATCCTGGCGTAGGGCAGGATGTTGTCTTGGCTAGAGCATAAAACTGGACTTTCTTAACAAACATTAACTAATTAACATTGAATGTAATAGATTTGGCTAAAAATTTTTCTGGTTGATTGTGAAAATTTAATAACGAATTCGGAAAACATGTCAATGAATACGAAATGTTCAGTGGTGGGCACCGCTAATCGATAATTTAGCGACGCTAATCGCTAAGCCGCTAACCGGAAAATTTAGCTCGATAATCGCTAAACGCTAAACGCTAAACCCACATTAGCGGAACTTTTGCTAATCGCTAATCGCTAACTTTTTAAAATGAAAATAGTCATATCGCTATATTCATTGCTCGTGTTTTGTAAGATTTGGACCACTTTGATCTTTTTTGGTTAAACAAACGAAAACAATTACTTTTTAAAGCTAAGTATTTACAATAAGAGGTTCACGAAACGGTATTCTTATTTGATTTTGTGAAAACAAGAATAACAAAAGTTATCTAGCTTGCATTGAAAAAAGTTACTCTTAGGAATGTTTTCATAAAAATTCAATTATTATCTGAATCGAAAAAGTAGAACCAAAGTTGTCATAATTTCAAGCGCATTGCAATTTACCAAAGTTCTTGGTGTGGCGAAAATTCAATCTAGACCTTGTGCTTGTTCTTCAAAATGCTCCTGTGGCTTGTACGATAACTGGAACTCTATTCTAGGGTAAAAAAACTGACAAAAGTAACTTTCGCAGTAAAGTATGTTCACCTTTCGAATCAATTTACGTACGCCTTCAGCAATTCACAGTTTTTCTAAATATTTCTATTGTCGCTTCTCTACAAAATTTAGCGAATTAGCGATTAGCGTTTCGAAGGCCAAAATTTTAGCGACGCTAACAGTTTCTTACCAGCTCAAAAATTAGCGAAATCGCTATATCGCTAACTGAATTTTAGCGTCGCTAATTAGCGAATTAGCGGAATGGTGCCCACCACTGGAAATGTTCAATAGTCGACTAGTATAAAGTGCTTTTTCTGGCACTTACTGAGAGTAAGAAATATAACGATCGAATTAATTTTAAAATTTGGTCATCGAAACAATAAAAAATTTCAGACCTCGAATGACACAAGACTAAGATGTTATACTCAATTTTAGCAAAAGTAATCATGGAGCAGTTTTATTTCAACTATTCATGAGAAGGGTAAAACTGATCAATGTTACCCCGCCGATCAATGATATCCCGTTTTACGGTACATAGGATTGCTTCAAAGGGTCGAATGTCGAATATCACTCGTCTTTGTTTGACGAGCTGAGCATTTCCGGACAACAACAATATCGCACGCTTAGCCTGGGGGCTAATAGCGGTCTCGATCAACTAGATTAGTTGAGAGAATTCGTTATCGACATTGCTTTTGGCACATTTTGTATGTGTATGATAAGTACAACGATACACCGTGCCCCAGTTCTGAGTCGAGAAAATTTCCAGCTCGAAAAGATCCTAGACTCGATCGGGAATCGAACCCGACGTCACAACCATGTGGGAGGGCTAGCCGACCGACATCGCTAACCACAGAGCCACGGGGACCATGAGCATTTCCGGAGTGATTTGTGATTAGAGCGCAACAAACAAAATGTACACAATATCATTGGCTTTTAAAAAGACAGACAAATTATGGCAAGAAATTTTTGTTTTGTAACAATCGATAGAATTATTTAGTGGTGTTTTTGGTGGAGGACGATAGAACAGTTTAACCAGAACAAAAGATAATTTGGAATTAGGCCCGCTTTTTTCATTGTTTACAAGCAACGGGCAAATTTGTTTTGTAAAAAGGGGAGAGGTAAGGTGTTAGGGGGTTTATTATTTTCAAAACAAAGGCGATAATGAAGGGCGGAACAGCATTCTTTTCAAAACACAGGCGCATTTAAACAGGTCAAACTATAGAGACTTACTGTGCCTTTTTTAACTCATTACACTTAATCGACACAATATGTTCAATTGACAAAAAAAAAGAGAGAATAGTTTCCCCAACAAATTCAATCTTCTTGTGAAAATGTTTGCAAAGAAATCATGAAAAGCGGAAAGTAAAAAAAGGCACAGCTTGTGCAGAGTGACTCCGTTGTCTTAGTTTTGACATTTGAAAGATGGTTCAGTGATATTCACTATTGAAAAAAAAAAAAACAACACCAACACTAAAATGAGGGCTTTTGTTTCGTCTTACCCCGTCTTATTTATCCTGATGTACCATACATCAAATAAAATATCAACTAGAGAAAAACTTAAAACCCTTTAAGAAGTGTTTATTTGATAAAAAAATGGATTCTACGCATATGGCCCAAATGGAACTACTGCAGAGTTATTCACTTTTTCAGTTCTCGATTATGTTTGCCTTCAACGAGGTCATGCTGCAGCAGTATTGCTAGTAAAATTCAATGGTGAGCCGTCCGTCAGACATTCAATCAGTTTGGGGTGAATAGCTGTTTCTACAAGCATCGTAGCGCCTTATGGTCTCGAGAAGAGTTTTTCCCAGGAAAATTTCCTACAAATATCATGTATCGATATATTTTTAGGACCTAACTGGGAATTTATAGAGAATAAGTTTTGAAAAAGTGAATTTTCCCATATGAAACCTATGGAAACTTTAAAAATCGGGCGCAAATCGGGCGTTTCACCGATCGATCTGAAAAGTTACACAGTTGTTATAGGATCCATAAGGAACACGAAAAGTGCATGGGAGCGAAAAAATAACACCATCGCTTTTTTCCCATATAACCGTGTCCCAGTCTAATGTACCCACTCGTGAAAAAAGAAGCCTTTAACGAAAATTTAACATTTCAGTACGTTTATATTCTGTTAGTTCATGCATGTGTGAAAAAAGAGGCCAAGCGAGAAAGATGCGATCCACAACCTTCGATAACGCTCGATCGAATTTGTTTACAGTTCTAAGCGAAGCGAAATTTCGACACTTTGCGTTTTTCACGCACGCGAAAAAACGAATATTTTGTCCTATGAGATTTACACTTCGCCTGGAACTTTAAACAGGGCTTTAGCCTTGAAGAGCTCCGTGGTGGTGCCGATTTTGCCGACATTTAATGGAGGATTGCAATACAAAAAAAAAAACAAATACAAATCTAGATGGAGACAAAAATGTGGATTATGTTTTGAAAATCGTAATCATAATCAAATACGAATCCAGATGGAAACAGAACTATGGTTTATAACTTGGATATTTAAAAGTAATTTTAAACAAAACACCGATAGATGGCTTTACAACACATTCTAGCGATAGTGGCGCCATTAGTTAAATGTGACCGGTGTCAAGAACTATTCGTATTAACTGCGAAGCTTATCTTCATCAGAAACTAAAGGAGGAGTTAACAGTTGGTTTGTTCCGTCACTCCTTTGGTCTGAAATAGGGATATTCCTGATGAAAAATCAGGGAAGCGACAAAAGCTTTCAAGACGAAAACTTTTCCGGTGGTGAGCAACTGGTGGTTGGCGAATCGTTGTAGTTTCGTTCGCGTTGAGATTTGTGTAAGGAAAAGGAATCCACTGTTGATGCTGGTGCTTATATTTGCCGATCGCTTGCCAATTGGAGTCTAGTCAGGTTGTAGTTTGCCATGCTTAGAACACACAACCCGGCACATGCTACTTGCTTGCACCACTCCGTTTTTCGGAACTTTCTTTAAGTTCAATAAATAGCATTCGGAACCAGCCAGTTCCTGCTTGCGATATTCGTAAGGACTGGGGGAAAACTGCTCATTAGCCTGGCGCAAGATTCTGACTAACGAAGAAAGTAGGAAGGTTGTATCCAAGATACGACCGCATGGTTGACACAAGACTACGATAGTTTTATATTTCATTTTAAGGGGTTATATACCTTTTTAGTTTTCAAAAAACCGACAAAATTTTTATTGCATTATTTTCAAATACAACATCATGAGAACATTTTCACAAATTTTCATAAAGGTCTGAGCAATAGGAAGAAAGTTGGAGCGATTTGCAGCGCGCCTCGCCACGACCGCATAAGCAAAACTTGAAACTTTACACGCGATTATGTCGGAACAGTGTTTTCCGAAAAATGACTGCCGTGATCCTGATTGCGGGAAAACTACTGAACCGATTTTCTTCATCTTTTTTTTTAAATTTTCGTTATTAAATTCGCCGGTCCTTGAACGACCGCTTTTTGAAACATACAGTTACATTTTGCCGCAGAAAAAAATCTGATGCAATTTTTAGCGCTCAAAACGTGCATTTTTTGGAAAAAAACGTTCCCGTTTGCACTGAAAACAAAATACTCATGAAAGCGATCGTTCAAGGACACGGCACACTTCTAAACTAATGAAATAATATGAGTTTTTTGATTTCGGTTGACCCGCTGAGTCTCTATCAGGATCACCACAAGTCTCTGCAGAAAAATAGCGTTTCGGGTAAACGGCCATTACTCCAGTAATAATTGGTATATCTCAAAATCAAACGTATTTTTTTTATTGGTGATAAACTGTACCGTGAAACGGGGCAAATAGAAACAGTCTGCGATATATCTTGCAGTGTACAAAAAATACTATAATGTATAAAATGAATATAAAAGTTTTAAAACATGGGTCTTGCCTTCCTTTTTTAAGGGTGTAACATCCGTTTTGATAATATAAGTAATTCATTGTTTTATTGAAAAAAATGTTGCATGTTTCTATTCACCCCGCAATGGGGCGAATAGAAACACTCGCCAATAAAATACGTTTTCCTTGTTCTCTGATAGAAAATTTCAATTTCAATTTGAAGAAAACAGAACAATTGCATCATATTTATTGATATGAGAGGCAAGAAAACGATATAAAATATCAAAATAGTGGAAATGTTCCGTTTATTACTTCATGTTTGTTATCTTATGAATGAATATGTTCTATTAGAGTTCTTATTAGGAACAGAAGGACTCGGGGTTGGGTCAAGCATTTCCACCGGTCTGGCATCTTCCGGTGTTTCATCTAGGACACGACATCCGGGAACATTTTGTCTTGGCGGAACTGAAACCTTGATTCATATCTCTCGGGTCAATTCATGTCGAGCATCATGCAGCAGATAAATCAGACTTTTAACACGTTTTTGGAAACTAGCGTGGTTGTCTACTGGATTGAAGTCTAAAGGTAACATCTGATTTATCTATCATCCGATATCTATATTTCGTAACCGCTTGACAAGGAAACAGTTTTTTTTGCGTAAAATCTCAACAGCAACAGGCGGAGCGAATACGTTTTTGGACAAATTTATTGGTAGGTCCTGACCATGATGGGCTGAAAATGCACAACACATGTTCCAGACATCATTTTACATATGAAACATTATAGAATTTCTCAAATCCACATGTTTTGTTACAAAAAATAGCCGCTACGGCGTTGTTTCTATTCGCCCCGTTAATCTGAGAACCGCGAGTTTTCCATGAAACATAAGCAACGTGGTGATGAATACCTTACATTAATCCTTTATTTCACCGTAAAAACTTGAAATGCTTAACTACCGACCCAGTATATTACACAAACAAGTTCTAAGTGAAGCAGAATGGCTTCCACAAAGTTTTTTGGTACTCGGAAGCGTTCAGAATTTGAGCCCCCATTTTGCATTTTTTTTAGCAAACCGACAGTAGTGCTGCTAACCCAGAAATGGGTTTGCAGGACTTGTTTACTATTGAACTATCGAAGAAAATATTTTTTGCATGGTTTTTAAATGTATTCGAAGACTAAAAATCGCATTTTTCAAGTTCGGAAGTTTTGTTCTATTCGCCCCATTTAACGGTACTTTCAGAAAATTACCACTTTGATGCAATGAAAATGGTGCTATGTGCACTTAAAAATAAACTCAAACTTCCCTCATTTTTCTCGACCAAAAAGGTATATAACCCCTTAAGGGGTTATAAACCTTTTTGCTCGAGGAAAAAGAGCAAAGTTTGGAATTTTTTTAAGCGTGTATCCCTTTTTTATTCAATAAAAGTAATAACTTTCTGGAAGTTCTATCAATAAACAACAATAAAACGCGTTTGTTCATAAGAAATACAATTAATTGTGGAGTAATGGCAGTTTCCCCGCAACGCTGTTTTTGTTGCAGAGGTTTGTGGTGTTTACGATTGAGACCGAGCTGATCAACTAAAATCAAAAAAACTCATATTATTTCATTAGTTTAGAAGGTGCCGGGTATATGAACGATTATTTTTATGAGTATTTTGTTTTCAGTGCAAACGGGAGCGTTTTTTCCCGCAAAAACATGTTTTGAGCGCTGCAAATTACATTGAAATTGTTTTTCCGGCAAAGTTAAATTTCGTGTATCAAAAAATCGATCATTCAACGACCGGGAAATTTAGTAACGAACATTTAAAAAAAATGAAGGACATCGGTTCAATAGTTTCACCGCAATCGTAAACACGGTCTCCAAAAAGTCATTTTTGGAGAAACACCATTCCGAGAAAAACGCGTATAAAGTTTAAAGTTGAGCTTATGCAGCCGTGGCGAGGCGTGCTGCAAATCTCTCTAACTTTCTCCCTATTGCTCAGATCTTCATGAAAATTTGTAAAAATGTTCTCAAGATATTATACTTCAAGATAATTCAATAAAAAAATAATCGATTTTCTGGAAACTAAAAAGGTATATAACCCCTTAAGACTATTTTGACACTGGTCCACAAAAGCGAAAAAATGCTGCTCTAAAAGTCAAATAGTTGCCCTAGAAAGATTATAGCTTTTTTACCGTTCCCGTAAAATTTCGTGCTTCTAACCACAAGTTTTGGCAACCTTCGTCATTCAATCAAATCCTTGGTGTTCGAAGTCCGTTCAGTGGCAATCACATAATACGCAACAATACGCTTAACCGTGATATACTGTTGCGTGCCTGAGAGTGCGCTGCACCTCCTACTCTCTGCTTGATTTGTTTTTTTTTTTATTTGAATTGATTTATTTATTTCGTCCAACATTTTGTGGTCTTAATAAATCAATATAGGGATGGAAAAAAGCCCATATGAGTTTAAACAAAACGTCCATTATCACAACAAGCTTGAAAAACTCATCATCTTCCCAAACATAAATTTCAAATTAATCATACATATAACACAATTATTTGAACTATAAACAACAAGAAAAAAAACAAGTCTTAGTTGGACACACTATAAACATTTAACTTCTATATATTCTTTATATATTCTAATATTCTATAACTTCTTCAGCCATACACCTAATGGGCTCATTCATGCCATAGTTGTTTTGTTAGAAATTCAGACGAGTCAGGTTAAATTGTCTGCTCGGACAAAATGGGCAGTGAAGCTGTAGCTGAGCTAGCAATGCTGGTGTGTCATAAATTGATGTCAAAATTTTAAAAGCGGTGGTTACTTTCGAGCACTTTCGTCGCTGTTCAAGGGTTTGCAGACCTATCTGAGCACAACGATTCTCGTACGTTGGAAGATTATCCGGATCTCTCCAAGGTGAATTCCGAAGCGCACGACGAACAAACAATTTCTAGATACGTTCAAAACGATCAGTCCACACATCGGTAATTAACATCTATTCCAGCGACACTTCCATCTGACAAGTACAGAATTTTGTTCCCCCGGTCGCACATATCCGATATGCACAATATGCAACACGCAACATCGTAATTGTGCGACTGAGTGTGCATCTTCTGATATTTGCTTCTTTACGACACAAAACGAAAAAAACAATTCAATTGGTAATTCGATTGTCTTCCAGGTTGCAACACGATTCGCGATAGTCTAACACGCCTCACTGTGCGTCAGTGGCAACGTGATTATCACTTGGCCCTAATAGACGACGAGTGACCAGGGCTTTACTCATACGTGGCTCGGTGGGGTACTGTTGCCAGTGCCACCAATTTTCCTTCAAGACATCAATTTTAACAACATTCTGATAGCAGATTGTTAAATTTCGTGATGAAGGAGGTTGTTATGAACTTCCCGAAATAGCTTTATCTTCGAGACCTCGAAATAGTCTAGGTTCATGAAAGCAAACATAAGTTGACCTATTGGAACGAGGAGATTCTGTCAATTTTTTTTGCAACTGATTGAGAGTATTTCACAGCAGGCGGTTGGTATTTACGCATGAAGTCTGTGTTAGGGGTGCTCGCATGTGATTGCTCACATGGTACTTGTGGAAATTCGACCATGAAACTTTTCATCAATTTGCACTGCTGAACAATGAGGTAATAATGACAACTCTTCAACTATTGCATTACGTCCTGTAAATCTGTGCCATCGTATCTATTAGACAGCTTGTACAAGATTATCAGTAGATATGACCAACGGGTTTCATTAATACTTAGTGTCAAGAAAATCCTTGAGAGTACTGGTTCGCTACAGCATTAGCACGACAGTACTAAGCTTTTTGTAATTACCGATGTGGAATAAACAATAAGCAACGGTAGCCAGTTCCGAAGACTTGTACACACAGCTGTAAGTTTTTGTCCGAAAGTTAGCATGAACAATTATTCTCAGTTGTAAGCATCAAACATTTTCCTTACTATTTTGACGCACAATTACGTCCTCAAGGAAGGTTAATAGAGGTAAAAAATGAAAATCTCAAATCGGAACATGCAACATGTTTTCCCCCTTTCAAATGCTTATAACTCAGTTAGTTTTCAACGGATTTCTTTCTTTCAATCGATTAAAAAATTACCTGCGCATCTGTCCAATTATAGAAAATTATTATTTGTGCAATTATTTTGGCTCCCTTATATTTACAAGAGAAAAGTTGGCTATAAACTTGTAATAAATGAGTTTCAACAGCAATTTGTAATGTATATATAACTTTAATTTATCATTTTGCTTTGGAACATCAATACGAACGAATTTGAACCTGAAACTTTCATTGCAACTTATTTTTGACTTATTTATAACTTTTTCCTTCCACTTTTTCCAAATAAAATGTTGCATGCGTTACTTGAGATTATCTATCATTTTTTATAAGCATGTTGAGGAGCTGTCGTTTCTAGAGAGTTACTGGTGGCACCTGAGAACCTTCACATCCATCCATCATAGCCACAAGCGAACTGCGCCGCCGTGATTGACGAGCAGTTGTCACTGCGAAACATATGATATATGTTGTCAAGAAAATACTTTGTTTGAGAATTTTAATTAACCGTCCGCTGTACGGTTCAATATTACGTACCATGCTAATGTATCTACATTTTGTATAAATATATTGTTGTGTAATATTGAAGCTATAACTAAAACATTTTAACACGGATAATTTTTCCTCACCCTGTAGAAGTTGTTTTTATTTTGATCTGTGTTGGACAAGCAACATACTCACCACTGCATGTTTTTATTAAGTTAAAATTTGTAGTTTTCTCGTTAGATTTTATTGAAAATTGTACGTTAGGTGTTTTAGAATTTACTATTTGAATTATGGTGAAAATTGTATTGCGTGTGTAATAAGATTAGGTCTCGTTTCTCCTTCCGCGGCAAAAAGGAGAGAGCATTAACGGCGGAGAAGCCGAACGCGGTTACAAAATTTGACGTTTTGTTTTGGACTTGGATCAAAGGAAGAACGTAGTGCTTCCCCGACTCACCGCCAAATATCCTCTTTCGCCATTGCTCAACGAGTCAGCGAGGTTAGTTTTGCTGTTTTTATTTATTTATTGTATTATTTGTTATATAGTTTTTCTGTTATTTTAATTATTTCCATCCAATGTAATCCACTTTGTACACCGCCCGCCGGATGAATCGGTCCAGTAAAAGCTGGGGTGTGAGCTATAACTTACACAACAGCAAACATTACGCGCGCCATGTTGAATGGTTCTTGAAATATTGCATCGACTGGAACTTATTATTCTTGAAGTCAATTCCGAATTCGATACAGTACTGGCAGCAACGCAAGCATGATTTGTTCTCTTCGAGCCGGTAGCTGGGGAGCCGACGATGCTTCTTACCTTGAGCGGAAGCGATACAAAGTGGCCTCAGTTTTTTGCGAGGTGGAGACATCAGGATTGATCCAAATAACATCAGCACTGTGGTGAACGAGGGCTTGCTGCGTAATGCGTATACTTCAAGAAGCTGGTTGATGTTATCAGGCAGTCACTACAGTCATCTAGATACTGTTCGACTAGTTCCACGTTGTAGAATACTTTAAACGAATTGAATTTCAGCATCGCGGTAGAATATGCTCGCTAATGTTCAACTGATAGACAGCCTATGTTTGGCTAAAGCAATTGATATTGCAGACCCTTATGCAAACCAAGTACATAAACATACATTCACATGCTTCAAACGGGGCAAGATAATTTACCGTTTCAACATTTATTACTGGCCCATGAATGAAACATTGATTCTGTTGCCATTTTCTGCTGACGATAGAAGCCGCAACCGGCAGAAGGATCCGGCCAATAGATATGTATACGTATTGTGTTTATATGAAACGTAAAACGGCGAGCATACAACACCCATGACCTACAACATGAAAGCAATAAATCTTAATGTAAAAAAACATTTTAACTTTGGTGTGTAGTTCGAGTCGATGAAAGTGATGTCGCGGTTAGTAAATTTCCTAATCAGTCGAAAGAGTGAACCTTTAAACGCCTCTTGATACCGTATTCGAATGAGCTGAAATTTTGCAAAGTCCCTTTTGTCGAAAAGACGAACTTTTTAAGTTCTACCTCTAAGCGAAATTCGATACATCCCACTCTACTATACATGCATGACTAGCTATTGTGCAATGCTACTATTGTTTCAGCAGAATTCGAACATAAATAATTTAGATGAGCCTCACTCTTTGTTTGGAGCACGAGTAAATAACATGTATGCAAATCTTGTTCTTTTGAGATCGGCGGGAAGAAAAGATCTGATGCAGCTGATAGCTACATTTCTAATTGTAATCGAAATATGGTATGATTATCAATGTTGAATTATTGAAATAAGTTTCATAAAAATATATTTTGCGTCTGAAACGCAGGTTAAGTGACGGAGGACAGATAAAATGCCAGGGCCACTATAACTTTAATAAACGGCCAGCAGCGGAGTATGGACCAAGCAGTACTGCAAAAACGATACAATCGGCTCTGGCGGAGCATTCATTGAAAATACAAAGCCGGAGAGTGCCAGGCGAAAAATCGTAAGAAGAGTACGATCTGCTGCCAAAAGTGAGCCGGGCCCCGAATTTTAAAAGGCTTTTCAGTCCAGAGTGAACTCAAAACAACTGATTTCCAATATACCAGGTTGCTCCCTTCTGCAAAGTTGCGGAAAAGAAAAACAAGTGCTCAGTATTCATGTCCAATCTGTACGTTGGACACGACCAAATAGAGTTTTTTGTGGAACACTTCTTCTAAAAATCAGTTTTTCGTCTACATTTTGCCTATAATGGTCAAAACAATAAATTTTACAAAGTCTTAAGGGAAGCTTAGTTCAATGAATAACATCTTTGAACATTTTGCATTGTCACCGAAACTGTCGGAATAAGAAAAAACAAATCGTTTTTGCTATTATTTACGGACTGATTAAGCCGATAAACTCGTTAAACTAAACGATTCAGTCGTCATATAAACAAATATAATACTTGGAATATGTAGAAACTATTTTCGAAGTTATTTCATAAAATGGTGATTGAAAAACGTGTTTTACAACAAGTATTTCGTCGTTTTTATATCACTTTTTTGTACTTCAGACCTTCTAAAGGGCATTACTCAAAAATGTACCGTACAATGATTTCAAAATTTTGACCAAAGATTCTGGACGTCAAAACAAATCGAATGGTATGCTCAGATTCTTTGGTGCATTTTGAAGTAGAATACTTCTCTCAGGAAGTTCGGCTACATAGGGATGTGAAATGAAAATCTAAAACTGGAAAAAGTGAGAAATATGTCCAATTTCAAATGCTAATAAATCGGTTAGTTTTCGATGGATTTACTTCGTTTTTGCAGCAATCGATTAGAAAATCTTCTAAGATTCCTACCAAATGCATGAAATTGCAATTTAATGATTCGAACTATTGTACTATTGAAAATTCTTAAGCCTTGTCAAAAAACAAAATTCGACCTCTGATTGGTCGTTACACGATTGCTTTCCCAAGCACGGTCGGCATAGTTATGGACCTAGTAAATTGGGAATGCATCATTTGGCCTATTTGAAAGCTTCATCAGATAATAAACAGACATTTCATTTGATATTAAATTGAACAACTGAAATTTGAAGAACACAAATGAATATTTGAAGAGTTAATATTTTCTCGTTTTGCGCTATAATCCAATGTTAATTATCTTCATCTACATGCATACTCTGACTATTATTACGTGTTTGCGTCGCTTAGTGTTTGGCTACGGTCATGCAGAACGCAAATAACGGCGCGATGCGATTCGGCAAGACGAAATGTGTTGAAATGTATAGCTCTACTTCGCCTTAAAAAGAGCTGTACATTTCACCACGGTAAGGCGAATCGCATCGCGCCGGTATTCGCGATCTGCATAACCGTAGCCTTTGTTCCGTTCCCGTTTAATGATGTCGTATTAGGGATAAGCGGGGTAAGGCCGCCCCCTTAAGCAATTCTGTTTATAGAAAAAAAAGTTGCGGCTGAAATTTCATTTTTTCTTTGCTGAGAGGCTTTTCAATTCAATACCCGCATCTAAAAAATTAGAACTGAAATATTTTCGTTTATTTTCCAGCTTTTCTTGCAATTTCAAAAATGCATTGAAAATTTGCAGACCTTTTTCATGCGGGGTAAGCCCGCCCACCAGCGGGGTAAGACCGCCCATCATCTATTGAGGATAACAAATATTTTAAGAGCCAAAACGGTTGATTTTATCGGTATAGTGTCTTCGGCAAAGTTGTAGAAGGTATTTTTTCTCTATTAAAAAAAATGTACACTGTGAAAAATCTGAAAAATTTTTTTTTTCTGAGTTTTCACTTTTTTTTTAGTTTTTAACTATCCAAGCTCAAATCAATGTTTGGGCACCTTTTTCTGGTTTTTACAATAAATAGATTTTTCAAAAATGTGGTTTTTCAAGATATATAATTTATAATATATCTGCCTTTAAGCTAAAAATAAATACTCAGTAAACCTGTCTTTGGAAGTTTTTCGAAGAATTAATATATGTAGAGTAATAAAAACAATAATGAATTTTTTTGCTAATATTTTAAATTTTTTAATGTTTTTTTTTTTTGTAGGACAAAATTACTATCTGAAACTTTACCAGCGACTCTATACTAATCAAACAAACCGGCCGAATAAAATCTTCACAAAATTTAAGCTATTAATTATTTTTTCTCCACGATCCATCAACCACCAAAGTTTAGCTAACCTTTTGTAGATTTTTCAGGCAAAAATATATTCATATAATCAATTTGAATTATATTTTCCAAAATTTAATTTTTTATTAAATTTTTTCATCTTTCCTTTTTTTACAGTGCACACTTTTTTCGGAAGGGCAAAAATACTATTTTCTACTTTGCCAAAGACGTCATACCGATCAAATAAATCGTCCTGGCTATACAATTATTTTTGCTCATTAAGACAATTTTTACACAAGTTTACTTCTTTCAAAAATTAGTCTTGTTAAAAAAATATTATTAGAAAAGTCGATTAACATCGTTGTCTTATGTGGCTTGAAATCGCTTTACTGATCCTGTCAATGTTCCCTTTGTAGTGTCGCGGCATTTGGGTCTTGAAGTAAAACAACAAACAGTTGTATACGTGGCGGTTCTACCCCATGTATAGTGGGCGGCCTTACCCCCAGTGGAACATTTTCATACTTCACCGAAAAAGCAGTCTAAATTACAAGATTACTCACGGCTTTCGATATTTCCGAAAGAAGACTTATTTAGGCAACCGATTAAACGTATATTCACAAACGAAACAATAGATTTTTAGACAGTAAAGCCTTAAGTCCCGTTGCCGCAAAACACTAGCGCATTGACCGGTTGCCAGCTGAAATGTTGTTTTTGATTATTTCTGTGACCGTTCGCGCACTATCAAAGCGGAAAGCGGTGCAAAATGTTATGTTATTATATTGTAACATGTCTATTGAGGTAATTTTTCAATTATTATATAACTTGGCAGTGAAACTACGGTGGGCGGTCTTACCCCGCAGGGCGGTCTTACCCTGTTTACCCCAAAATGTGCATATTACAATTCGGCAGCACTTCAACTTCTCATTTGCACAAAATTTAAAAATATTCAATGAACTTCATTCAAAACATCAAACAAAAAGAAATTACAATACTGCCAATGAACGGTCAACGTTTATTTACTAGAAAAAATGACTGACACGCAAGCAGCCGGGTTATCTTTCTTGTAAAAGTATTCTACTTCAACCTTGCGGTCGTGGCTTTGCATACAACCTTCCTGTGATTTTTTTTTATAATAACGGTATGTGGGAGCACCGTGCGACGTAGTTGCATGAAATTAATCCATGGTGATATCAGTTTCGTTGTAAGTGGATCTAGTGCCGGTAAGTTCGATGGATATCTTGGATACGTGTTCACGGTACAGCGTTAAGGCCCAAGCACAATGGATACGTTTGCGTTGCGTTGACGTTAATTTGACAGTAAATGTATGGGGTAACTGTCAAATTGCCGCAAACGCAACCGCAACGTATCCATTGTGTTTAGACCTTTTGAATTCAACAACGCTGGGATGACTTCCCTTTACAGACGCTGTTGGCATGTTGTGTAAGTTAAAAACTAAGTTAAAGTTAAATGAACTAAGTCGAAATCGTTGATCAGTATATTCGCATTCGTACTACTTAGGGGCCATCCACATACAACGTGGACAGATTTTAAACGATTTTGAGCTCGATTCGTAGGTGGAAATAATAATGCTGTTGATTCTTTCTCGAAAGTATTTAGCAGAAATGATTAAAAACCTTTAGTAAATAAGTTTTTACGCAAATTTGAGAATTGACAGCAGATTTTGGAATTTACGCGGCTTTTACGCGTTTTTTACGTGCTACGTATCTCCCGCAGGGAAAAACTTTAGTGTATACCAATTTTTTTCTGCCGAGCTGTAATGCTTCGTATATGAGCCGTTGTGGAACAGAGTGATCTATAAACCATTTTTTTCAAAAATGAGTTGTTTGCATAAGCTGCATCTTCTCAAATAACTGAAGTTAGGAAACCATGAAAATTTAAAAAAATCGAACTTTAAAGCTGATGTTGAATGAGTCGTTAGGCGCTACGGTTCTGGCTCCACAAGCTGTGTAGCGGATTCTGAGGCTGAGGGAAGCTGTCGTATTTTTTGTACCAGAGATTGGTTTTTGGTTGTCTCTAAATCTCTGTTTTCAAAAGCGTGTACCAAGAAGAATAGCCTGAGAAATCAACTTATTCGAAGCTGGAAAAAAGTTGTCGGAAAAGCTTGTTCGGTAGCTTCCATCCATGCTCTAGTATTGTTTCTCTGTTCTCACTATTCTGACTCGTAACAGCATCGGCATCCTTATCCAGCAACAAAGAAGAGCATAGATTGTACCGTTCTACTATCTCCCTGTTCAATGGGACAAACGGATGCTTCCCATTTATGTGACGCTCTAAATTTGACGTTGAACCTGATGACATAGAAATTGTCGCGTTGCAGTACCGACACCCACACCCTTTCCCTTTTCTCTGGTAAAATGGTACCAGATGTCGCTGGAGGTTCTTCCTTGCATATCTGAAAAATGCTAAGGCGACATTCATAAATTACGTAACGCAAAAAAATCCAATTTTTGGACCTCCACCCCCCCATATGTAACGAAGGTAACACCAACACCTACTACCCAAAAAACACGTAACGCTGTAGAAGAATTTGCTTAATAAAAATGCTCGTTTTTGGAGAGTCTCTCCAGAGATTGTTTATTACGTAACGCTGATCTTACCTCCCCCTCCCCCCTATGAGCGTTACGTAATTTATGGATGCCGCCTAATTGATTTCCTAAAAGAAGTCGTATTCAACAAGTTTCTACCAGCTTCTATTTCAATCTATATAAGTTCGTCGATGGAAAATCAACTTGGTGTTAATCGCTCACAAACGGTGTTATTACAGTCATTCAGCATTTTCTTTCTTGTTCTAATGTGTTGGTCAATACCAGCTGCCTCGTACTTCCACGTGATTCAAGGTATCTGGCACCGCGATCACCAATGCATGGACTTTTTCAATGCACGTGAGGTTAGCGTTGGAACGATCCATCACTCTAAGTATTAGGTCGTATTCGTCGAAGAGTTTTGCCGGATTTTCGAATTTTCTCCTATTAAAGAAAAAAAGTCTTTGTCTCATTTTAATTAGAGTTCTTGTGTCAATCTTCTAGTACGCGCAAGTTTGGATGTCCATAGCTTGCTTGGCCTAGCTAACCCTCCCGAATATGTCCAGCATGCCATTGTTGACGGCCACCACGATTTCGTCAATCGTGTCAATATCTTCCTCCATTCTTTTCCGACACGGACAGCTTCTTCTGCTGGTGTAGCACCAGGACTTGGCAACGCGAAGACTTCCTCTTCCGGTGTGCGCTTTAGGCAGTGAATCAAGTTCATCTCGACTCCACTTCCGAGCGGTAAAATTACTCTCCGTCACGTCAAACACGTGGCTTCTGTCTCATCGGAGGAACCCCATCTGGACGACGATCCCTCGGTAGTAATCCCACCGGTCCGGTCACTTCTTCCTTGAAGTCCGCTTGTCGCTGGGTTTCCATTTACCACTTATTGATTTAGTTAACCACTTTCACTTGTAAATAAGTTCAACTCAATTTATTATTGTTTGGAAAATGATAAATATATATCTGTTATTTATCGAGTCATTTTAATTGAACTAAGTCAAATAGCGATACATAAACTACTATCTATTTATGTAGGAAAAAGTCGGTAAAGATGGACACTTTCAAAATTTCACAAACTAGTATGTTTTCTGGTAATTTTTTGAAGCAGATATTTTCTGTATAATATGTCAAAACTTTTGAGACGCTCTGTTGAATCACAGCAAGCGAGCTGTCAATTTTGTTAACAAAATAAACATTTTTTTCGTGGACGTGCTATTCGATATAGTTTCTACTCTACAGAAAATAGGAAATAAACTAGTGAAACTTCTGTGTTTCGTGTGTTTCAGACAGCAATTACAATTCATTACATCTTTAACTTATTAACTGGTGAAAACCCAGCGGTTTTTTGACGTTTCAGTACAGAGCTACGATCGATTAAAAAAATTGGACCGCTCAGTAATTGGAACAGGCCGTAAAGGCTGTTAAAAGTAGATCACCAGTGAAAACAGCTGCGGAGAGCTACGCAGTTCCACGAACTACGCTGATTCGCCACCTGGCGAGACCAGTTGTATTATCTCGGTTAGGACCACTTGATTCCGTGTTCAATCCCCAACAATAAAAGGAGCTGGTACAGCATCTACTGAATTTGGAAAAGAGGTTCTATGGAATCACAATGACCAATTTTCGAAAGCTTGCATTTGATTTGGCCGATGAAAACGCATTAAGGCACCCATTCTACAAATTTACCAAGATGGCAGGAAGAGCTTGGCTAAGTAACTTTCTGAAACGAAATCCCGAATTGACTTTCCGTAAGCCTGAAGCTGCCTCTGCTGCCGAGCAAGGGGTTTCAATAAACCTTCTGTGTATGCATTTTAAGATTTACTGGAAGAAACGCTCTGTATGGGTAAATCTGTATGGGTAAATATCAATTCTTAATACTATTCGTTGAGGTGTGATGGTTCCTTATTTCTTAGAAATCAAAACTTATATCTATGTTCGATGGATCATGTCTCTCAGAAAGAAGCGATGATTCATGTGTCTCTAAAAAGATCAATGAAAGAAAGAAGAAAAAGAACAGAATTAGTGTGAAACTTTTTGATGGAGGTTGTGTTATAAAATTAAGAAGAAATAGCGAGGAGATAATCAAATTCGATACTTGATATCTCTTAAAAAGTCATAAATAGGTATTACAAGCGCGGGGTTGCGGCTAGCAAGCGCATCCCGTACTTGCATTGTGAACGTCACTTTCTGTTTCCGGAGAGAATCAATAAGCTTGGTCCTTGCTCTGTGGTACTTAGGGCATACGAAGACTATATGATCCATATCTTCGTACCCGCCACATTCGCACAGATTACTATCGACTAAGTTTATTCGATAAAGGTGTGCGTTTGCAACATAGTGATTGGACATTAGGCGCGAAATAACTCGAATGAAATCTCGAGTTAAATCTAACCCTTTGAACCAAGCTTTTGTAGACACTTCGGGCGAAATCGAATGCATCCATCGCCCAAGATCGTCTTTATCCCATTTTTCCTGCCAGTTTGCCAGGGCCAGTTGTCGAGGCAGGTGAAAATACTCGGTATAGGTGATCGGTCTATCAAATATATCTCCTTCTATGGCACCCCTTTTCGCTAATAAATCAGCTTCTTCATTGCCTGGGATTGAGCAATGAGAGGGGACCCACACGAAGCAGATAATGAAAGACTGATCAACCAGCACTTCTAATATCCGTCTAATTTCCGGAAGGAAATAGGACGGGTGCATGAGTGGTTTAATCGATCGGAGAGCTTCGATAGAACTGAGGCTGTCCGAGAAGATGAAATAATTACCTGGTGTCTTGAGCTCGATAACTCGCAGCGAATTGTGTATGGCAGCTAATTCAGCTACGTATATGAAGCAAGGCTGTGCCAGTTTGCGGGATATGTGATGATCTGTGTTAAAAATGCCATATCCGGATTGTCCATCCATCACAGATCCGTCCGTGAAAAAGGAGTTCTGTTCTGGGAGATGGCCGAATTTTGCCGAAAATATTGATGGCACAACTGTTGGTTTGATGTGTTCGGGGATTCCCTGGATTTCTTGTTTCATCGTCAAATCAAATATAACAGAAGGATTGTTGAGCGATGGTGAAATCTCACGGTATGGAGCGACATCCGTAGGGTTTATCTCCATAATCAAAAACTGCTGGTATACTGACATACAGGGTTTTTGAACAACTTCCAAACATTTCGTATAGTTCTCGATTATCATTGGGTTTGCTATCTCCGATCTGATGAGGAAACGAAGAGCCAACTCATATAGCGTCTCTTTGAGTGGTAGTACTCCCGCAATGACCTCTAGAGACATGGTATGTGTCGATTGCATGCAGCCTAGAGCGATACGCAAACAACGTTATTGTATCCTCTCTAGCTTCAGCATGTGTGAGGCTGCGACACCTCTGAAGCATATGCTGCCGTATTCTATCACGGGCAGAATCGTGGTTTGGTAGAGTCGTATCAAATCCTCTGGATGAGCTCCCCATGTGGTTCCTGTTACCATCCGAAGAAAATTAATTCTCGGTTGGCATCTTTGCTTCAGGTAATTGACATGTTTTTCCCATGTGCACTTAGAGTCATACCATACTCCTAGATACTTGAAGCTAGGTGACTGAGTGATGGGTCTTCCGGACAGAACTAGCTCGAAGCGAGGTGGTGGTCGCTTTTTCGAAAAAACTACCATCTCCGTTTTTTCAAGCGAGAACTCGATTCCAAGACAACTGGCCCAACCGGTCAGATTATATAGCGTATTTTGCAGGCTGTTTTTCATGTCTACAGCTAGAGTCGCCGTGACTGATACAACGCAGTCGTCAGCTAACTGGCGCATTGTGCAGCCGTCCGTCAAGCATGTGTCGATGTCACTGATGTAGAAGTTGTACAACAGCGGACTCAGACAAGAGCCTTGGGGGAGACCCATGTAGCTTGTTCGTGTTATTGTTGAAGAACCGTGGTTGAAAAGTAAATGCTTTTCAGACAGCAGGTTGGTCAAAAAGTTTGTCAATACAGGGGAGAATCCTCTTTGATGCAGTTTCTCGGAAAGAATTTCGATTGAAACTGAATCAAATGCGCCTGTGATATCCAGGAAAACCGAGGTCATTTGTTGTTTGCTGCCAAGAGCCATTTCCGCTTCTGTGGCTAGCAATGCCAGGCAATCGTTAGGGCCCTTGCCCCTACGAAAGCCGAACTGGGTCTCTGAAAGTTGGTTAGTTGTTTCTGCCCAGTTGTCAAGCCTACGCAGGATCATTTTTTCAAGCAATTTGCGTATGCATGAGAGCATCGCAATCGGCCTGTACGAGCGGTGATCTGCGGCAGGTTTGTCTGGCTTTTTGATTGCGATAATCTTAACCTGTCTCCAAGCTTCCGGAATCATATTGTTCCTGATAAGCTTATTAAACAGTTTAAGAAATCGTAGCTTGGCCGAGTCCGGCAGGTTTTTCATCAAATTAAATTTGATCCTGTCCGGTCCCGGAGCCTTGTTCTTGCAAGACGCGAGGGCAATTGAAAACTCCAACATGGTAAATTCTGGTTCTTCAATAGCTGTTGTATCGCTAAATTTTTGCTGTGATGGGACAGCGTCTGGGCATACCTTTTTCGCGAAGTCATAGATCCAACGTTCAGAGTATTCATTAGCCTCATTACTGTCCGATCTATTGCGCATTTTTCGAGCCGTATTCCAGAGATAGCTCATAGAAGCATCTCTGGGTAACGAGCTCATGAAATTTTGCCAGTATGATCTTTTTTTCAGTTTGTGTAGCTTAGACTTTTTTATTTCCAGCTCCCTAAACTGATCATAAAGCTCAATTGAACCACCATCCCTGAATGCTATGTATGATGCTTTTAGAGCTTTTTTCATCTCGGTGCATTCTTTGTCCCACCATTGCTTGTTGGGACGAATTTTCAACTTGTTCTCAGGGGCAGGTCTCTTCTGAGATTGCAACGCGCTATCTAGCACTAATGTTGCAAGGAAGTTGTATTCGTCGGATGGAGAAAGCTCATCCGTTGTTTCGAGACCCTGGGATATTGTGTTCGAGAATTTTTCCCAATCAATATTCCGGGTAAGATCATACTCTACTTCGACTGTGGTGGCAGAATGGAGCCTGCTCTTAATCGAAATACTGATTGGCAAATGGTCGCTACCGTGGGGATCTTGAATAATCTCCCATTTGCAGTCCAAAGCCATTGAGGAGGAACACATCGACAAGTCTAATGTACTCTCTCGTATTGGAGGCCTTGCAATTCTCGTAGCTAACCCAGGTATGTTCAATAAGGTCATATCGAAGTCATCGAGAAAGCTTTCAATAAGAACAGCGCGGCTATCATCCCTGGGTGCGCCCCACGCCGTACCGTGAGAATTGAAATCTCCCAGGATGAGGCGTGGAGACGGAAGCAGTTCCGTTACTTGTGACAGCTGCAACCGGTTAATAACCGCTTTAGGCGGAATGTAGACTGATGCGACAGTGAGGCCCTCCCCAGCAATTGTTATATGGCAAGCAACAATTTCTATTGCATCAATTGCTGGGAGAGGAATTCGGAAGAATGGGTAGCATTTTTTGATACCAAGAAGCACTCCGCCATAAGAGTTTCCTCGGTCTAAACGGATGATATTGAAGTCTTGAACGGCTAGTGTCGTATCAGTTGACAACCATGTTTCAGATAGCGCGAAAATATCGCATTTGCTATCGTGAAGCAGGAGTTTAAATTTATCTAATTTGGGGATCAAGCTTCTACAGTTCCATTGTATGATCCTTGTTGTCGATTCGTCACTTCGGCTGTCTGATTTAGACATCGAAGGATACGAACGCGAGGAGGGGCCATTTGGTGCTTAATTGCTTACCCAACATGCAAATTGTTGGAAGCCAAGCCGAAATCATACTCTTGAGGGAATCAGATAGACCAAAAGTGGTAAATATCCATTCAACGATCAGCAGTCGGGGCTCCCCCACCAAAAACGACGCGTATTCGCACACCAAACAACACCACTGCACACGCGAACGCTGAAAAAGAGAGCGGGAAATTAGTTTCGGTCCGCAGAGCACTCTAGAAAAACGACTTTCCTGCTCGGCTGCCGAAAAGACTATGAAATTTCTTGTTGAAATATTTTAATGTATATTTATGCATTACGTTACTAAATTTTCCACCAAATAAAGCATTCACATTCTATGTGTATAGGATTTTTGCGATTGCTGACTTCCTTCTTTTTTTGCGTAGACATCTGTTGAAAAAAACCTGTAAATTTGATATGAGTCGTAAATAATTGACCACATCAAAACTCACTCTTACTCTCGAACTATCCACGCATAACCACCAAACACTTTAAACACAATACTACGTAACGTACTACAACTTTTCCGTGAGTGTCCACCTTTCCCACACCAGGTGTCCGTCTTTCCCAATAGCACTTTGACAAAAGGTGCTGTTGCACAAAAACAGCAACTTGACGACTTTATTCGAAGACCCGAAATACATAGAAAATGGAAAAAAATTAGTAGTACCTGAGATAATTATGATAACAAATGATCCTAAGTTTCAGTTCGTATGACTACTGCGATCAAAAAAGCTATATCTGAGTCAATATTAGGATTGTACCTTAGAGTGTCCGTCTTTACCCACTTTCCCCTACTAAAC
The DNA here is from genome assembly GCF_029784165.1 of Wyeomyia smithii. NCBI lineage: Eukaryota > Metazoa > Arthropoda > Insecta > Diptera > Culicidae > Wyeomyia > Wyeomyia smithii. The sequence goes on along the minus strand of NC_073695.1, from coordinate 170,900,136 downwards.
TGGTTGCACTGCCAGCGCAACTACGCTGAACATAACGAATGATTCTAACTAACAACATGGTTCTTCCACTATTCTCTATTGCTATCGATGGAACGATTTGAAAAAGAGAATTGTTTACCAAAACAGTTAATCTCACAAGTATGGCGGTAGACCACGAAGTATAGTGCATATTGCGAGTGCTATTTCAACAGGTAATTCCTTTTCAATTATGTTAGATTCAGGCAATTCAGGATCGTTGGAAAATAGACACCCAATGTTATATGCATACAAAATGGCTTAGCTAAAGACAAAGACCAAATTAAATCACTCGCTCTCTCCGCGAGATTCATGTATGCCATACATACTCTTTGTACACACATACTTATGAGATACTTCACTAATAAATACCGCTGAGCGGGTCTCAGGCGGCAGAAGTTTTTTGACACTCAAACCTTGAAGTTGGATTTAATCGTGTGCTCCGAAATCCTCGATTCCCGTCATCTTTTCCGCTAGCGCGTGATTTAATACCCAACACTTCATCCCATTCATATATTAGGAAGATACTTCACCCCGGAGGACACAGCTCCCACACTTTGTTAGAAGCTGCCGAGACATTTAGCAATTTGGGTGTCATTGATCGCCCTATGTTTCAATGCCACCCGGATATTTCATTCAGCAGATAAGTCAGCGCTTGAAATTCATTAAAGTGGAACACCATCCACAGCCACCTCCAAAAAATCACAGGAAACAACGACGATCCATTTGGAGATGTGTAAATCGTTTTCAGTGTTGATCAAAGACAGTTACCTTCAGTGAACGCACGGGCAGTGTACAAACCAAGTGCGAGTTCGAAGCAAGGAACTCTACTCTGGTACTTTCTCTAGTATTATAATCCTCTGATAAATGATGCGTAATCAGAATCTGGCAACAGCACCAAACGGTGATTCAGTTTACCTTCTTAATCAATCGTGTTCTTCTGGGCTTAATTGCAGATTTTTCCACGACACTTCCGCCCAAATTTTCCGTCACACTTACGCTCGTTACACGATAATTTCGTTGGTGAGCAGCATTTTAATGTTGGGACATTTTAACTCGGTTGATTACAAAAGGAAAGTATAAAATAGAACTAAAAGGTCATCCTTGAAGTCTGTGTTAAGAAAGTTTTCCTCGAGTTCAATCTATAACTACTTTAGTTGTAGCAAATAAACGTCAGCCAACTTAAATGTTTTGTCTCAATAGTTTTTAATCATTTTAATGCAATGAATGCTGTCATTCACACCAAATTTTGAGTTTTCGGGTAAAAACACAATTCGATATTGGGTGCGCCAATGGAATGCCATAGAAATTGAGTAGCAACCCCCTAACCTATTTTTAAAAGAATCAAGTGGGTCTTGAGTTCTGTATCTTCTTGAGAATTCTGATGATAAAGAACGTGTCACAACCTGGTTTGAATAAATAAGCATAACTTTTTTAGATAATACTCGCATGGGAAATTATTATTCAAATCACTTGCTTGGTGGTGAAATTGGCTTGGTGGTGAAACAAAATAATATTTCTGAAATGAGTTGAATCTTGGATAACGTGCCTTTAGCTACCTCTATCGATAAAATATGCTCCTTGGGCAATGTGGTGAATCTGCTGAATTGTTAGATGGAACAGCTCTAAGGTCCTATAATAACATATTGCACTACAATTATAAAAATGTATTTTAAAATTGATGTGCTTCAATAGAATTGAAATGATAAAAATTACTGATGATTGGAAGAAAAAGTTGGCATACTGGAAATTAAAAAGTTCGTGGTGACACCATTTTCAATATTACCGCTGTAGTCAGCAGTTTATTTTTGGATCTATACAGAAAAGCTTTCGGATTATGACAGATCACAGCTGATGGTAAATTCTAGCCAATTATTAAACGTAAACAGCGGGCAAATGTTTGTTGTGTAGCGCATATAAAATGTTTCCAGCCTTGAAACAGTCGAGATTGTGCAACAGTTATGCGGTTTTACGAAAAAGATGGATGTATCCACCGATTGGTGCCATTTATTGTGATAAGTTGTTGAATGTTCGTCGTCAAAATTCAATTGCGCGTTACTGGTGCTCTGAAAGGCATTTTTCGTCTTCTGAACGTTGGGGTGACAATTTTCAACACTATGGGCTGAAGTTTGATTCCATTAGCACCACACCACCGAAGGATGCGCGGGTGGTTGTGTGTGGGGGAGGAATTATGGGTGCAGCGGTGGCTTATCAGCTGGCAGATCGAGGTTGGGGTCCTCACACGGTTTTGCTGGAAAAGGGCCGGATTGGGGAAGGCAATCCATGGCACTACAGCGGTTTACTGGGAGAGCTGAAGCCATCGTACTCGCAAGTTTTATTGGCACAAACGTCGTTAGATTTAATTAAAGAATTTGACAAGAAAGGTCTTCCGACTGGCTGGAAGAAAACCGGTTCACTCAATTTGGCCCGTACGAGGGACCGTATGACGGTGTTTCGAAGGATGAAATCACAGAGCGTGTAAGTATCCTGAATTGTATTGTTGAATCTGTGTGACTTGTTTCATATAAGGTCTCAATTGTTTAATGATGAATTATTTCAGGTACCATTGTCGGGAAAATGAATTTAACTGATGTGTAAATTTTTGATGGGTTTCTATATAATCTAATTGTAGATCTTGGAACGTCGAGTGTGAACTAGTTACACCAGAACGCTGCAAGGAACTCTGTCCGATAATAGAAATTGATGATTTGATCGGCGGTCTTTGGATTCCCAACGATGGCGTAGGAGATCCAAATGCATTCTGCCAAAGTCTGGTAAAGGAATCGTTAGATAAGGGTGTCACTGTTGTTGAAAATTGTGCAGTGACGAAAATCATTCAGGAGGACTTCCGGGTAAAGGCGGTCGAAACGACCAACGGTACAGTGGAATGCGTCTATTTTGTTAATTGTGCGGGCTTTTGGGCTCGCCAAGTTGGTCAATTATCCGAGCCATATGTGAAAGTGCCTTTACATGCTGCTGAACATTACTACTTACACACAAAGCCAATTTATGAGCTGCCACAATCTGGCATTCCAGTGGTACGAGATTTGGATGGACATGTTTATTTTCGAGAGAACAATGGATGCCTATTGGCAGGTGGCTTCGAAAGTAAGGCTAAACCTGCCTATGAGGACGGCGATATTCCGCTTTCAATTGCGGATAGAAAGCTTCCATCTGATTGGGATCACTTTCATCCTATATTGGAGGAGTTATTGCACAGAATTCCTTGCTTGAAAGATGCAACTCTCGATCGCCTGTCAAACTGTCCAGAAGCATTCTCACCCGACTGTAAGTGGATCATTGGTGAGGCACCAGAGGTGGGATGAATGTGAGATCAAACGTTAGCAAATAGTTTATCATTATTTGGATATTTGCAGATTCAAAACTATTTAGTAGCGGCTGGAATGAAAACTATAGGTATGTCGGCAGCTGCTGGTGTTGGTCGCGCAATAGCTGATATCATCACTCAAGGTGAGAATCAAGATTTGAGTAAAATGAAATTGTTGAGCAGCAATTTTGAAATTCACTAGGCTGCAAGTCTTTTTTTTTGTGACAACAGAAAAAGCGAAAGCCATGCTTTTTTTTACATTTTTCACACGTTTATTTACGTAGTTATTTTATGCGCATACCTGCCATGGCGCGGTTTGATATCCAAACATTGATACCGTTTAAAATATTTCATGATCAATCCGTAACATTTCAGGTTATTCCACAGTGGACCTTCACGAGTTGGACATTTCTCGATTTTTGGGCTTGCACAATAATCGCAAATTTTTGCGCGATCGTGTCCGCGAGGTTCCAGGTTTGCATTACGATATGAATTACCCCTTCTACGAGTTTCGCACGGGACGTAATCTGCGCATGTCGCCAATTTTCCCGGTGCTCAAGGAGGCGGGGGCGGTTTTCAGTCAAGTCATGGGCTACGAACGACCTGCATGGTTTGACAAATCTAATTCACTGGATGAGAAAGGCATTCCCAAGTTCCGGATAGCGACCACAAACGGTTTCGGAAAACCACATTGGTTTGAGAACGTGCAAAGTGAATACGATGCGTGTCGAGAGAAAATTGGATTGAGCGATTACAGTACGTTTACCAAAATCGATCTTTGGTCGAAGGGACGGGAAGTGGTAGATCTACTTCAGTACTTATGCTCAAATGATATCGATCAACCGGTAGGGGCCATCGTCCACACCGGCATGCACAATCGACACGGCGGTTATGAGAATGATTGTTCACTAGCTAGACTGTCGGAAAATCAGTAAGTTCTTTTTTATTCCCATCGAAAAATCTTTTTTAATGATCTTGTTTTCAAAAGCTACATGATGATTGCACCTACGGTTCAGCAAGCTAGATGCAGGGCTTGGATTGAACGTCATTTACCTCCGGGAGGGAGAGTGAGCGTTTCAGATGTAACTTCCATGTATACTGCCATATGTGTTATGGGACCTTTTACTCGAATAATGCTATCGGAACTGACCGATACAGATTTGGCTCCAAAACACTTTCCTTTCTTCACATGCAAGGTACAGTTAGTGATGCAATGTAACTGTAAGTTCATTAATATGGTGCAAATTTATTGACGATTCTGTAGGAATTAGATGTAGGGCTTGCCAACGGAATACGGGCACTAAATCTCACGCACACTGGTGAGTTGGGCTATGTTTTGTATATACCAAACGAGTTTGCTTTACACGTATATACGAAGCTGATGGAAGCCGGCCAAAAGTATGGAATCAAACATTGCGGGTACTACGCAATGCGTACATTAAGAGTTGAAAAGTTTTTTGCCTTCTGGGGTCAAGATCTGGATACATTCACGACACCTCTCGAGTGTGGACGAATGTGGCGTGTTAAATTTGAGGTACGAAAAAATCTTCAATTTGAGAACGTCAATTAGTTTTATGATATTTTTTTGTTAGAAACCTGTGAACTTCATTGGTCGGGATGCCTTGCTGAGACAACGTGATGAGGGCGTGCAGCGTATGTACATTCAGCTTTTGGTCAACGATCATGATCCCGATATCGATTTATGGTGTTGGGGCGGTGAACCGATTTACAGAGATGGAGTCTATTGTGGACAAACAACGACTACCGCTTACGGATTCACGTTCAAAAAGCAGGTTAGTATAGCTAACTTTTTTATATTTTTCGGTTGAAACACGGAATGACACGTATTTTGGGTCGAAAGGAGAAATCGGTTTAAAAAATAGGAATGGTCTGCTTATCTATTCCAATAACATTATTTTAATGCGGCTCGCTAGTCTTGAGATGTGCTATGGGCCGATCAAATAAACAAATAAAATAAATAATCATTTTAATGCCCTTTTTTAAACTGAATGACCCGGTTGGAGCAGATAATTTTAATGAATTATCACACGTAGGTATAATGCTTCATTCCAAAGCCAAATACATATTATTTGGAAACTTGAAAGGTGAAAAGGTTTCTCCACAGATGCCGTTTTGAAGGAGATTTCTAAACGCAATTCAGATGAAAAATTGAGCGATAGAGTAATCAATATCACCCCGATATTTTTATTGATTCGAACAACTGCATCAATTATAGTTAACAATTTGACACTTTATATATCATTGACTGATTCGCGTTTTTGATACCTATTTGTTCGTCATTTTTTGACATATTTTATATATAGTAAAATCTAGATAGACATGACAATAGAAAATGTTGCGGCTCTATACCATTGCCACAATTCAAGTAACCAGCGTTGTTTGGAAAAACTCTAAAATGTATAACAGAAAAGAAATTTGAAGAATAGTTAATAATTTCTCATATACCTATTTGTGAAAAATTACTATTTTCATACTTCTCACAGGCACTAAATACAACTGTGAACCATCTGTATCCAATTTTGTTAAATTTTTTTGTAGATCTGTCTTGGATTCGTTAAAAATCTTGACTCCGATGGCAATTCGCTGCCGGTTACGAATGATTTCGTTCTCAATGGAGACTACGAGGTGGAAATCGCTGGGATCCGCTACCCGGCCAAGGCTAATCTACATTCACCCAATCTGCCAACTAAATATCCGGACCAGGAGCGGGAAGCCTACAAAGCAACAAGGGATAAGTCTGATGATAGTAATTTGCTCGCTTACAGAAAGCGGTAGGCATGTATTCATGCTCGTGTGTGTGTGATAGTGTGTTTTTTCATCTCATGATATTGAAGTGTATTCAATCAATCTGAGAATGGAACAATGACATATATAGTTTGGATTTTTAAAAATTGTTCTCATTTATTTAATTGCCAACGAAATTGATCTTCCTATTTGTTCATATATTGTTGTGTTCGCCATGTATTGTAGTATTGGAAATAAATTATTATGAATTCAATGAAACTATCTATTTTTAGATTAGGAAGCCCTTCCGTAATGATTAAAAAATATAATTGCATTCGTTTGCGTTATTAATTGATCTGCTTCAATTCAGTGACTTCACGAGAATAAATGTTCATGACAAAAACCAGTTAAGCTACTCATTATAACAGCCCAATAATTCAACACAATGTAATTGACAATTCGAGAAAAAAAAAACGAATGCGTAGAATGCCACACAAGCGGAAATACTTTTCAACTTGATATCCTGCTTTAAACCTCATTTGACATCACAGGCGTGAATCCAATTTTGAGTGCTGTATTTTCCATGTTGTCTGTCTGATGTTTTGAATTTAATGAAATCTAATTAAATAAAAGGAATGTAAATAAAAGGTTGTATTTATTACTGTTTTGATTCATTCTAGTTTTTTTACATACTGGCACTGCTTGTTTATAAGTGAGCTAGTCCTTCAGAAGCTTGCTGCGGATGAAGTCACCCGTGGTTTTCTCCACTTCAGAATAGTTGACGTTAGACTTATTGATTTGAAAGCTTTGGGAAATGTTCTGTATTTTTTGCCCGGCTTTGGTATTAACACCATAACATTCCGCCAGCTGTCCGGGATTGTTCCATAGCAATTACACTCGAAGACTTTTAACTAAGAAGCCTGTGAATTATTAAGCTGGTTGACAGCACAATTTTCTCTATTCATATTTGTTCCAACCTCCAAAGAATATAGACGTTAAAGCTACAACTAGTCTTTTATTTGTTGGAGATTACAACAATTCTTGGCGACGAGGACACTTTTAAGCTGCTTCAAGACTCTTGCAAGATGTCCGACCAGGATTTGAAAAACGCGATTCTCCGACTAACCGAACTGGTAGTCAACCAACAAGAGCAGATTCAACTCCTCAAGCGAACCGGTCAAGCCAGCCAACCGGGAAGCGAGAAGATAATCGAATCATTGGCCACGGGAATTCAAGATTTTTACTACGATCCTGACGGTGGAGTGTTCTTCGACGCGTGGTTTGCTCGCTACGAAGATGTCTTCAAGGTCGACGGCAAGAATCTAGACGATCCAGCGAAGGTGAGGCTACTCTTAAGAAAAATCGGCACCCAGTTCCACGAGCGATACGTAAATAGTATCCTGCCAAGACATCCCCGCGATTTTGGCCTGGACGAAACGGTGAAGAAACTTAAGAAACTTTTCGGTCATCAAACCTCGCTGTTCAACGATCGTTACCGTTGTCTTCAGTATACTAAGAACGAAGCAGACGATTTTTCAAGTTATGCTGCCTCTGTGAACAAGCATTGCGAAGCATTCCAACTCACCAAGCTCACCGATGACCAATTCAAGGCGCTACGTTTTGTTTGCGGTCTACAATCTCCCCGCGATGCAGACATCCGAACTCGATTGATCGGCAAATTGGAAGCTGAAGAGCATGCTCCGCCAGCAGACGACACAAAGCTAACCTTGGAAAATCTCGTCGAGGAGTGTCATCGGTTCAACAATTTAAAGCAGGACACCAAGTTGGTAGAGAAGCCCGTTCCGGAAAAATCCGTCGTCAACGCTGTTTCCACCAAGCCTGCTAAGAAAAAACAACCGAAATCTCCGTGCTGGTTTTGCGGTGATTTACATTTCGTAAAGGAATGTTCCTATCAAGACCACAATTGCAACAAGTGCAAACGAAAAGGGCATAAAGAAGGTTACTGCTCATCCGCTGAATCAAAATCAAAGCCAGCAAAGAAGTTCGAAAAACAAAAGTACAAGGCATTTGTGAAGTCCAAAGGAATTTCAGTGAAACGCATCGATCTTCAAGGGAAGAGGAAATACGTTACTGTTGGAATCAATGGCAAAGAAGCTGTCCTTCAGTTAGATTGCGCTTCTGATATCACCATTATTTCTACGCAGACCTGGGAGGCGATAGGCAAACCAGCCATCAGAGAAACTGACATAACCGCCATCAGCGCTTCCGGAGACAAGATTAACATGGCTGGTGAGTTCCTTGCAGACATAACCATCCGAAGCGTGACAAAAGCTGGCATTGTCTATGTGTCATCAAACCCGGATTTGAATGTCCTTGGAATTGAAACAATCGATCTATTCCATCTATGGTCGATTCCTTTCAACTCACTGGTCAATGCTGTGCATCAGAAGCCGGAAGACATTGAGCAAAAGCTGCGTACGAAGTTCCCGGAAGTGTTCCAGAGCACACTTGGCCGGTGTACCAAAGCAAAAGTTAAACTCTACCTGAAGTCCAACGCCCGTCCCGTGTACTGTCCCAAGAGACCAGTTGTATATGCTGCTCTTCCCAAGGTGGATGCCGAACTTCAACGTCTTCAGGACAAGGGAATTATCTCACCAGTGAAGTTTTCCGACTGGGCAACTCCAATAGTAGTGGTCCGTAAGTCGGACAACGTTTCCGTCCGTATCTGTGGCGACTATTCTACAGGGTTAAACAATGCGCTAGAATCAGATGCCCATCCGCTACCACATCCAGATGATATTTTTGCTGATCTAGCTGGCTGCCGTTATTTCTCCCAACTCGATTTTTCTGATGCGTACCTGCAAGTCGAGATTGAAGAGGAATCACAAAAGTATCTGACGATAAACACTCATCGAGGACTGTTCAAATACAACCGTCTGCCGCCTGGAATCAAGTCCGCTCCTGGTGCCTTCCAAAGGATTATTGACAGTATGGTCGCTGGTATTCCTGGAGTAAAACCGTATCTAGACGATATCATGATTTCTGGTAAGACAAAAGAAGAACACAATCGAAGCCTTCATGAGGTCCTGGAGCGGATCAAAACGTACGGTTTTCATCTGAAGATCGAAAAATGTCGATTTGGTCTATCACAAATTAAGTTCCTAGGCCATATCATCGACAAAGACGGCTTACGACCTGATCCCGCGAAGACAACCGCAATTTCGCAAATGCCAGCTCCAACCGACGTATCACAGCTTCGATCGTATCTTGGAGCTATCAATTATTATGGGCGTTTTGTCAAGCAGATGAAAGAGCTAAGAGCACCCATGGATTATTTACTGAAACAAAACGTGAAATGGGAATGGACTGCGAACTGTCAGAAGTCGTTCGACAAGTTCAAAATGCTGCTCACTTCCGACTTGTTGCTGACACATTTTGACCCGAACAAAGAAATCATCGTCGCAGGTGATGCATCCAAAAATGGCTTGGGCGCTGTTATTATGCATCGTTTTCCGAATGGTCCGAAGTGAAGGCTATTTCGCACATTTCAAGATCTCTAACTCCTGCGGAGCAAAATTACGGCCAGATAGAAAAAGAAGCTTTGGCACTGGTTTTTGCTGTAACACGGTTTCATAAGATGGTATTCGGCCGGAAGTTTACCTTGCAGACTGATCACCAACCACTTTTTAAGGTGTTCGGGAGCAAAAAGGAATTCCGGTATACACGGCTAACCGGCTTCAACGCTGGGCGCTTACGTTAATGCTGTACGATTTTGACATCCAGTTTGTGCGCACTGAAGACTTTGGACACGCTGACCTCCTTTCACGACTAATGAAATGCCATTCAACAACTGACGAAGAGTATGTCATTGCTTCTGTCCAAATGGAAGCCGATGTCAACACCGTTCTCAGTGATTCTACTTCAAGTCTACCTGTGACGTCTGAAATGATCGCTACTGAAACATCGAAAGATCCTGTTCTCCAGTCGGTGGTGTTCCATATCAATGAAGGATGGCCCAATCATTCCAAAGCAATTAATGATCCAGTTGTCCAACAATTCTTTATCCGCCGAGACAGTCTGCTGATCGTCCAAGGTTGCATCATGTTCGGCGATAGAGTTGTTGTGCCAAACCGCTTTCGCAAACGCATTCTTCAGCAACTACATCGAGGCCATCCGGGGATGGAGCAAATGAAATCCCTAGCAAGAAGTTTCGTGTACTGGCCTAACATCGATGATGCCGTCGAAAAATATGTTCGATGCTGCAGACCATGTGCTGAAGCTGCTAAATCACCACGCAAGACGGACCTGGAGTCGTGGCCCATTCCATCGAAGCCGTGGGAACGAGTCCATATCGATTATGCTGGCCCGATTAATGGATACTACTACTTTCTGGTAATTGACGCATATTCAAAATGGCCAGAAATCTACCGCACTCGAAGCACAAACACAACGAAAACGTTGGAAATGCTAGACGAGATTTTTCAAGATTCGGCAATCCAAAAATTCTGGTTTCGGATAATGGCTCGCAATTTGTTAGCGCCCGATTCAAGCAATTCTGTGATGAAGCTGGAATCACCCACTCAACAATTGCGCCCTACCATCCACAGTCTAATGGACAGGCTGAGCGCTTTGTGGACACTTTGAAAAGAGGACTCAAGAAGTTACGAGAGGGAGGAAATCCAGCAACTTTCCGACATCTTCAAACTTTCCTTTCCGTTTACCGGTCCACACCCAATCGAAGTGCTCGTGATCATAAGTCACCTGCCGAACTTTTTCTAGGTAGACCCCTCACTACTACACTGGATCTTCTTAAGCCCCGAAAATCAAGCACACCAGCTGTAAACAGTAAGCAGAATAACCAGTTCAATCAACACCATGGTACCGTCAAGAGAGAGTTCTCCGCTGATGATTTAGTGTACGAAGAGGTTCATCATCACAATCAAACCTCATGGGTTCCTGGCAAGGTGATTGAGAGAAAAGGCTCCGTCATGTATGCTGTACTTCTGGACAACGGTCGTCTCATCCGTTCTCATACGAATCAGCTACGACAGCGTCATCTAGAATCCATTAGTGAAGCTACTGAATCAAATTTACCATGGACCGTGCTGCTTGAGGAATTTGGAATGCAAAATCTGTGTACTCCATGTTCGGATGAAACTGCCGATCCTGATTCCAAAGAAACTCAACAACCGCCTGAAATGCTGCCAAAAGTGGCACAGCCAATTCAACAATTGCCTGAAGTATTGCACCCTGCCGAACCAACATTGGACCAAGAAAGGTTCTAGCACCAGAAGTCGTTGTTGAAGGCATCAATCCGCAGTGCTCCAATCAACCCGTTCGTAACCGAAGGCTTCCGGCATGGCTCGGATCCTACGATCTCTTTTAAGGGGGAGATGTTCCATAGCAATTACACTCGAAGACTTTTAACTAAGAAGCCTGTGAATTATTAAGCTGGTTGACAGCACAATTTTCTCTATTCATATTTGTTCCAACCTCCAAAGAATATAGACGTTAAAGCTACAACTAGTCTTTTATTTGTTGGAGATTACAACAGGGATATGTCCCAGAGTGAAGCTAACACGAAAGAGGCTGAGAGTTCGCACATTGTGACCCCGTCTGATTCTTTCTGAAATATTGGTAGTATGACATCCGGTCCTTGTTACTTCATGAGCTCAAAAGATCTTGGTGCCCGGTTGATAGAAGTCTGCGTGAACAGTCGGCGAGCGGACACTGCGGAGTCACGTGACGTCGTGCGTCTAGATAAACTTGTTGGTTTGACATTCATTGTTGTGGCTTTGAATCGAAAATGAAATTCAGTGTGTTATCATTTTTACAAATTTTCAGTAAATCTGAGCAATAGGGAGAAAGTTAGAGGGATGTGAAGTGCGCCTCATTACGGTCGCATGAGCCAAACTTTAAACTTCATACGCGTTTATCTCGGAATGGTGTTTTTAAAAACTTTGCCGGTAAAACTACTGAACGGATTTGCTTCATCTCTTTTTTCTTATGTTTGAACTCAAGTTTCCTGATCGTTGGACGATCGTTTTTCGTCATGTTTGCAATGAAAGATGTTTGTCTTGCAAGACTGACCCAGCAGATATGGCACGCTTCTGAACTAATGAAATAATCTGAGTTTTTTTATTTCAATTGTTCTTGTGGGTCTCTATCGTAAAAACCGCAAACCTCTGCACTGCCGCTATTCGCATATCAGTCCTATGTAGAAGTCCTATGTTTTTTGTTTTTTTGCGGAAATGGTTCCATTTTGGCATGCTCTACAAGAGTAGCCATTAAAATCGAGGTTATGGAAATCAAACCTTACTTTTTCAATGGCTATTCTTGGAAAACATGCCAAAATAGACCCATTTTCGCAAAATTTACATAGGACTCGCAACTTTAACATAGGACTATTATGCGAATAGCGGCAGTGCAGAAAAGTGTTTCGGGTAAACGACTGTTACTCTACAAATAATTGGTATTTCTTATGAACAAACATGTTTTTGTTGTTGAATAACTGAACTTTCAGAAAATTATTTTTATTAATTAAAAAAGGGGCCTAAAAAATCCATACTTTCCTCTTTCTTCCAAGTTAGTCTTACCTTCATAGTACCTTACACGCCTAATATCCTTTTAGTGATGAGAGTAGAAAATTTAGTAAACATTCATATTCTAGGTCATTCAATAGCTATTAAGAAAAAAAAACGAAAGTTTTAGAGATTTTCAGACGTTCGAACGTTTTTTTATTTATCTTAGGGGCCATCCACATACCACGTGGACACATTTATAACGATTTTGACCCCCCCCCTCCCACTTCGTGGACAACTGCCCATATAAATTCTTAAAAAATTGTATGGACCGTGAATATTAGCCAAACCCCCCTCCCCCCCCTCCCCTTCAAAGCTACCCACATGGTATGTGGATGACCCCTTACCAACAATGGAAATAGTTATTTTAGTTCGTTCGAATCGTTTTTTTTCGTTCGAAAGTTTGATACAGCCGTAAACAAGAATACAAGCCCCAAACCGAACAACTACCGAGCACCATTAAAGAAATTATAAGCTTTTGAGATAAAAGAAACTAACGAAATAAAATACATATAAGCCGAACATGGAATTGACATGTACTAATCCATGCATGTTTAAAACAAAAAAAAATTAATTAATTCGTAGTAGTTGTAGTGCACAGGCACAGGCGTTGCACTGATAGGAATGTCCATTAACATCTATGTCGGACCGAAAATTGCGAAAGTGTGTCTGCATCAGATTTAATATATTTAATTGAATGAATGCGGTTTTGTCGGTTTGGTGCAGTCGGTCTCCAAGCGGTGGATTGCGTGTTGGAATGTTCGTACATGTTTGATTAACGCGATTCTGCTGTTAAACAGATAACAAAGTCGACACCATTTTGAGTATCAATTTAATTTAACTCATCGCGTCATGAAGGCACAGATGGTGCTGAAAGATAACCGGTGCATGATTATATTGCAATCTCTTGAATAAAGCTTAGAGTGCAGACTAACCTTATCTTCGATTACTAATAGTGTGTTAAACAAAGGTGATTCCATTTGCTGTTGACCCATGAAAATCTGGTTCTGTACTGTACCGATCGAAAATATGCATTAGTAGATAACATTGTATAAAATTTGGTAAGCATTGTAAATCTGAGGCATGATTTTGTTTGAAGACAAATGATTTTACTTTAACTATTAGTTTATTATAAAATACATGGTATACGGTACACATTGAAATTCCGTTTTGATGGGTCACGCTCAACAAGAAGACCTTCGATGACATGTGAAGATTTCAGCGTATCTACATGCAATGTGGACGAGTTTACATGCCTAATTTTCGTTTGTGGCTTTCATGCACCTTAGGATGCTGAAATCTGAATCATTTTGCTTACTAAACTAGAAGGCAACCAATCAATGACGCTAAACATCTTCACTTCAGAGTGACAGCGCTTCATCATTCTTCGGGAAGATCGTAGGATATCACAGGAGAAGGCGCTGTCAACCCGACTAAATACCCGAAGAAACCAGTCATTTCCAAACTTGCACCGAAAATTCCACCGGCACACAACAACAACAATCATCAGAACAACACCGGGAGCATCAACAAACCGTGGACGCAACTTGGCAACTTCACTACGTTCACGATTGCCTTTTCCACGACCAACGGTGCGGCAAATGTAGGGATATTCCAGTGTATGTCGTCTTGCCCAGAAAAGAAACGTAGATGGAGACAACAAGCATCACAAACAAAGGGTATTTATTCCGTTGTACAAGTAGCTGCTCGTGACAAGAGAAAATTCGTCACCGGGTTTATCAACAACTTCGATATTGAGTTGGATTGCGCTTCAGGCATCAGCATCATCACTAACGCCAACTGGAAACGAATCGGACCTAACCCACCAACTGGCTAAAAGCATTATTTTCGCAACCGTTCTTCTGACTTTATCTGAAGCCTAAAGCTTGATGTCCAGCCTATTTTTCGCGAAAAGAGACCTGTTCTGTTTGCCGTACTAGAGCCAATCGAGGCCTCGCAGAAAGAATTGGATGAGCTGAAAATCATTTCACCCTAAAGTTTTTTCATGCGCGGCAAATTATCGTTACCGTTCAGAAAATAATTTTCAATAGTCAGCTTTAAAAAATGAGCGTGTGTGCCGATCCTTCAACACAGCGCATCCAGCCAAATCACTATCCTCTTTCGCTTCCCGAGGAGATTTTTGAAAAGCTTTCTGGCAGCAAAGTTTTCTAATACATCGACTTGTCGGACGACTATTTGCAAGTTTTCCTTAGTAACAATATTGGTTTTATTAGGGTTTAAGAGCCTTCTATACAGCTAAAACAGTGCTATAAAACATTGATAAAACCAGTTTTGTTACTTGGATTTGATCGAGAAAAATTCTAGATAGTACCTTAAGATCAACACCCCTCGTTGGTTGATCAAGTTTAATCGTTTGCCCTCAAATTTCTGCCCCCGGCGCTTTTCGAAAGATCGTCGATGGTAGCTGGAGACGAAACGAACCTCGACAACGTACTAGTTCATGGTAAGAATGACAAAATCAACAACATCGAGACTGTCTACTGAAGCTTCTGGAACGCAACCAGGAGTGAGGCTTCACACTGCGCAAAGGAAAGGGCTCGTTTCTAATGCCGGAAATCCACTATTTAGGTTTTAACATCAACCATCAAAAATATAGTCTGGACCAGAAAAAAGAGCAGCAATACGTATAATGTCGCCTCCAAATGATGTCAATCCCTTGCGATCGCACTTCGGCGTAATGAATTTTATTGCAGTTTGTTCGCAACATGCATAACCTCCGAGATCCACTCGACAATCTTCTTCAGATGGATTCCAATTGGGATTAGAAGGAAAACTGCTTCGTTGGGCCCTGCTGCCCGCTCTTCAAAAGGCGCACCTCGGTACCCAACCGTTTCTATGAAGATTGTCTGTCACGCCTCCCTCATGCTAGCTCTAGAAGACCAGCAATACGGTTATGTATGAAAGAGGCTCTTACCTTACCAAACAGTCTCAAACCGTGGTGTGGCTTTTGCTGTACGTAAGAGTCGTCTCCATTTCACTCGGTCCATGGATGAAGTTCGCCAGCTCTGAACACTGTACACCTCTCCGTCTCGTCCTTAACGGATTGGTCTCAAGAACCATCTTTATCGGGCTGTCGTCCGACATTCTTACGATATGCCCAGCCCACCGCAACCTGCCAATCTCAGTCATCTGCAGTCCATAGCTTAGTTCCACGCGAAATTATTTCTCATTCTCAAGCGAGTTTGCAACAGCAGCATGCTGCAGCAGTATTGCTAAGAAAATTCAATGGTGAGCCGTTCGTCAGATATTCAATCAGTTTGCGAGAAATGACTTTTTCTACAAGCATCGTAGCGCCTTACGGTCTTCAGAAGAGTTTTTCCCAGGAAAATTTCCTATAAATATCATGTATTGATATATTTTTAGGAACCAACTGGACATCTCTAAAGAGTAAGATTATTTTTATTCTCGCTTATTTTCCGTCGGTCTAGTTCCGCCACTGTTGTTGTGCCAATCACCTACGCCCGGGAAGCGACTCCACCCAGGACCCTAACATTGATTAACGGACCGGCACCAACGGCTTTACTTCCTCATGCGATGGAAGGCGTGATCCCAGAGATTTTTCGCCTCAAAAAATCTCCCGGTGTCGGGTAGGTTTTAGTCTAGACCAGTTGAGTTGGTTGTGAGTGGATCACGATACCCTACAACCATTGACACCTATGTTGGCGTTGGGATTCGAACCCAGGCATCGAGCGTGGTTGGCGGAGACGTTACAAACCACGCTAGGCCCCCGCCTATTAGAATAAGTTTTTGAAAAGTAGATTTTCTCGTATAAAATCGTATGGAAACTTTAAAAGTCGGGCACAAAAATATTGTTTCACCGCTCGATCTGAAAATTTACACAGTTGTTGTAGGACCCATGAGGAACACGAAAAGTGCATGGGAACGAAAAAATACACCATCGCTTTTTCCCATATAACCGTGACCCAGTCTAGTGGGCACGTTGTATTCGCGGCATTTCCGCATAACCTGCCGAACCGCGAATATCTGATCCGTGGTGGTGAGGACACCCATGAATCCCGCCTGGCAGTGCCCCACGAACTACTTCGCAAAAGGTGATAATCGACGGCAGATAATATTTGGGGGAGTACCTTATAGGCGGCGTTCAGCAGAGTGGTTACCCGGTAATTGCAGCAATCCAGCTTGTCGTCCTTTATGTAGATGGGAGTATGGGACACACAGTACCTTCCATCCACTCCTCCGGTACTCGTTCTTCCTCCTAAATCTTGACAATGATCCAGTACACTGCTCTAACCAGTGTTTCTCCACCGTAATCCAACAGCTCGCTGGAAGGTTGGCAGCTTGATTGCGGCACGAAGCCTTTACGGGAGCTCTCGGTGTTGCAGCATACTCGCTCGTGCTGCGTTCTTCTCTAATTAACTGTTTGCATTCGCCGTCAAACCAGTCATTTCTATCATTCGGAGCCCTTGTACCCAGTGTCTTCGGAACAACTGTTTGTATAAATGACCCGCATAATCGCAAATTGTCAAAAAATTCGAAAAATTTACTATACTAAAAATAAAAAAAATAACTTTTTTGTGTTAAGAGATAGAAAAATAGTTTATTCAGCAAAGTTGTAGAAAATTCAAAAATATGAAACTTTGTTGAACAAATGAAAATCCTATTTTTGTTCGGTACAAAGTTACAATGTGATGGAGATGTGTGGCCTTCAACAAAAACGTGTGTTTTGTATGTCCAGATGCTTCTCTAAAATAACGTTTTCTTGTGAAGTGTAACTAACAAAAGTTAAGTGCAAAAAATTAACTTTTAAGTAACTTTTACAGAAAATACTCTGTAACTCTGTACCGAAAAAAGATAGGATTTTTTTTTGTTCAGCAAAGTTTCATATATATTCACTTTCTAAAATATTGCCGAATAGACTATTCTTCTATCTCTTAACACAAAAAAATAGTATTTTTGATATATGAAAACCTACTGTGACATATGTTCGCCGTACTCTAATATGGGTGAATTGGGACAAATGGAACCTAGAGGAGTTTATAGTACTTCAGCTTAACTTCAAGGAAAAGTATTGACATCATGATTCCACTTGCCCCTTTTTAACCTATACGTTGTTGAAGTTATCGAAAAAATAAGCTAAAATATGATATAACTTTGTAAGGAAAAGTCCTGGAGATTTATGGTCTTTGGCAAGAATGTGTGTTTTGTGTGTCCCAACAATCTCTCTGAACAACACTTTCGTGTAAAATGCAACTAACAAAAGTTAAGT
Organism: Wyeomyia smithii; assembly: GCF_029784165.1. NCBI lineage: Eukaryota > Metazoa > Arthropoda > Insecta > Diptera > Culicidae > Wyeomyia > Wyeomyia smithii. The sequence continues at coordinate 170,882,258 of NC_073695.1, read as the reverse complement.
ACAAAAAACTTACTTTTAAGTAAGTTCCATGTAATATACTTTATAACTTTGTACCGAAAAAAGATAGGATTTTCATTAGTTCAACAAAGTTCCATATTTTTGAGTTTTATACAGTTTTACTGAATAAACTATTCTTCTATCTCTTAACACAAAAAAGTAAATTTTTTTATTTTTAGTATAGTAAACTTTTCTTATTTTTTGACAATTTGCGATTATGCGAGTGATTCATGCAAACAATTTTTCCGAAGACACTTTTAAGCTAGGATGAAGGTGAAAGGCGCTATGGAATTAAGTTCCACTTTTTGCCTTATTGGACCTCAGTGATGGCGGATCGGATGCTCTTCCAGCCATCTTCAAGAGCAGCTGCGCCAAACTGCTCTCCCGTGGGTAACGCTGCCTCCAGCTGCTGCGCGTATTCCTGTGCAATCCCAGCATCCCGAAGTTTGTTCTAATTTCCCTCTCTGCCCATTAGAAATTGTCCGTCTCGATACAAGTGAATTCGCAACCTAGGCGCAACACGCAATAATTGCCCCACGATGAACCACCAACAGTAATAAAAGGCCCTCTTCCGAGGCAATACATTGTTATCTTAGCATCCAAAGGTCTTCATTGTGGAGCACATGTATTTTGATGAAGGCCTTCTGTGTGTGCTTGAGGGTGCGCGAAAAATTTGTCTGAGCTGAGGCCCTACGAGTTGATCCTGTAGCCGAAGTGATCTGAGGGATTCAATTTGAGCCTGGCATACTAGTCGACGCTAGACCTAATGTAGCGGTCCAAGTCCCTTTAGATGATCCCGTTTTGCACCATAATGTCGGAATCGTTCTGCAATATGAAGCTCTACGGGAATGCAAATTTAGTCTCTATGGGATTATGCTTTAATACTTTTACCTTTTTTTAGCGATCGATTTGTTTGATTTTGCGGTGATCTTTTTTGTAGCGAGCTTGCGTAAATATCCGGTTGCTGCATGCACTATATCTACCTTTAATCAAGCGACACTACAACCACTCTGGATCAATTATACTGAACGACTGATTGCTCGCAATCGGGTTTGCAGCCGAGGAGTGTTATTGTAGTGCGAGAGCGAAAGCAGTTTGTTGCTTTGATTATTTTTAAGCGAGCGAATGAGCTTTTGGGCTATAGATCGGCTGCATTCTTAACAACCTTAAGCGATATGTTGTGCACGTCTAAATTTGTTGCAGTATTTTTGTCGGCCTAATCTCAAAGTGTAGTGGTCCGAATTTATATTCGCACCGCGGTAAGTGCGAACGTTGATGTTGTCGGAGAAGAACCTGCTGTCAATTATGCCATGGCCGATTTGATTCTCTGTCTGTAGGTCAGGTAATCTCCAGGTGGACTTGTTGATATATTTGCGGGGTAAGAAGGTACGTCGGGCTACCATACCACGGGAGACCGCAAAGTTTACGCACCGACGGCCGTTAACATTAGGCACGGCGTGGAGGCTATGTGGCCCGTCTACACACTACGTCTGTACATTACCTCCCGTCCTACCATAGCATTCATGTCCCCAATGACGACTTTCACGTCCCGTCACGGGCAGTTATCTTAGACCTGCTCCAGCCGCGCTTGCCTCTCGTCATCGGGTCGTTCTTCATGTGGGCAGTGCACGTTGATGATGCTGTAGTTGAAGAACCAGCCCTTTATACTCAACTTGCATATCCTTGCGATGATCGGCTGCCACCCCATCGCGCGTTGACGCATCTTGCCCAGTACTATAAAACCGGTTCTTACTTCACCCGTGGTTGCACAACTCTGGTGGAAAGTAGTCACTCGGTGCCCACTTTTCCATGCCTTCTGTCCCGTCCAACGAAGTTCCTGCAGCTCTACGACTTTGAAGTTGCGTGGATGTAGCTCATTGTAGATAACCCTGTCGCATTCTGGAAAGCAGAGCGATTTGCAGTTCCATGTCCCAAGTTTCCAATCGTAGTTCTTATTTCGTTGCCTAGGTCTATGCCGATTGTTCCGATCCGTATTATCTTATACGTTGTTTGTAACATATTGTTTTCCGAGCGGCTCGTTGGGCCTTCCTTACTCCCTGTCTCGCCGGGGGACCATCGTGTCAGTTCTGTTTAGAGTCCCACGCTGATACCAGGAGTTTTGAGTCACGCCATCTTGGTGAACAGACGCTCGGGTTGGCGAAGCATTTCCTCTACCGCCGGAATATGCTTTACGCGCCAATGATCGCGTCGCAGCTTCTCACTTAGTTATCGTCGGATGACAACATTGCCCAGGAGCACCAACCAGTTGTGTCCATGTCTGAACCGGCAGTTTAGTGTAATCATATGACACGTGGAGGTGTGGGATAGGAACTTTTGAGGGCCGGAGCTATGTTACACTTCTACCAGGTTGTCAATTCACCATTTGAAGTCCAAATAAAAAGAGAGAATTCCTTCGGTTCATTTATGAAATTCTCATGAATGAACCGAGGCTCATAGATCCTCGAGCAAATCCTGACGAAGATTTTGTGATTACAGTAAAGTTCTTTTTTACACGATTCTACGTACCGTGCAAAAAAACGTGTGAAAAAAACGCGTTATTTGGAAAACGTCGTAAAAAAAATCGTGTAAAAAACGTGTAAAAATGAAACTGTGTAAAAAACAGCCTACTATAGTCTGTTACCGTTACTGCTACTTACTGTAACAGTTTTACGCGAAGACGAAAAATCGTGCAAAAAACCGTGTAAAAACCGCGTTATTTGAGAAAACGACGTAAAAAAATCGCGTCATTTGTAAATTCGTCGTAAAAAGAACGCGTTAAATAAAACCGTGTAAAAAAAAGACTTTACTGTATTTCAGTCCAGCTTGAAAACGATGTATTTGCTACTGTTGATGCAGCACTTGCGGCCCTGCCATTAACCTTTAAACAACCTTAAGTTGCCTTAACAAGTTGTAGCTATAATATTCAGCGCGAACATTGGTTGAATATTCCTCTGAATATGGGCTCTTACATTTTAGACATAAGAGATAGAGCACTGCTTTCTTCAACAAACTTGTAGCATTACTTAAGGACTGCAAGTTTGTCATACATCATGTTTCAAAATTGTACTTGTGGAGCGAATTATCGACAAGCGACCAATTGAATGGAATTGACACTTTAAAATTGAATATGTGTGCCTTATGTTATCCGGTCGAATCGTTGTGCCGACAGAATATACACAACCTGTACTCATGGCTCTCTATAAAAAGGCATCCAGGTCATGAGCGCGAATGAAGTTAGTGATGAGAAGCCATGTCTACTAGCCAGGCGTAGACCAAGAGGTGGAAAACTTCCTTTTGGCATATCGTGCTTGCGTATTAGTAGCTCAAGATCCGCCAAAAACAGTAGTCTTTTCATGGCCTCAATCAAGAAACGCCTGGGCTTTCGTGGGATATTATTGTCTGATTACTGTCGACTCCTATAGTATGTTCATTCGTACTATAACTAGCAGCATGACGATTTTGATTTTGATGGGGAGGAAACATCGGACCGCTCTGGACTTACTGAAACCATCTGCAGATTTTGCTTTTCAGAAAAACCAACAAATCAAAAACCAGTTCAACAGGCACCATGCAGCTAAGAAGCGAAGCTTCGAAAAAGGCGTTCAAGTGTATGCATCATTCCGAGTTGTGCTCTCGTCGTGTTCGGTCGCAATTTTATTTCGATCTCGATAGTGCCGACCAGTAAATCGCCTTCAAGGTCACCGTGCATTGTGCTCTGCTGCTCGTTGCCGTCGTCGCTGTTGAAGACAGCAAAAAGAAGAAGAAGTCAACAATAGCCCGTGCGTTGTGTCACTGCCTGAAGAAATTCGGTACCCGGCGCACGGCCGTTTGGCTGTATTGGTCGATCGGACAACCAAGGAAGGAAGCAGCAAGGAGAGATTGGCATCGCCCGTGCGCTGATTGTGGAGGAGAGCGGCTGCATAAGCTAAGTAGTTTTTTCTCTTGTTTTTTTTTTTCAACAATATTATTTGTTAATTGGCATTTTGCGTGTGTGGCTCACGCGTCCAACATGGACGACGATGGTGGCATGACCGAAAGCGGGGATGAAAACCCGCTCGTTCCACCGCCTAGCCCTCCCGGATACAAAGTTCCAAGGGTTAAAATTGGAACCCCGCAGGAATTTACCCATCGGCTAAAGGAGTATCCGGAGGGCAAAGCTGGTATTGGGGCTGTATTTTTCCGGCCGAAAGTTAAAGCGAATCGACTCTGACCGTCGAGGACCTGTTGAAGTAAAAACTTGCACCCCATCAGACTCTTTTCGCGTGACTTTCGCCGGGTCTGCTCTGCCGAGCTATGTGCTCGTGGACAAGGTGCGTCTGCCCGTGCGCTTGTTTGTACCGCGGGTAATGAATTGCCTCAAGTGCAAACAGTTGGGCCATACGGCCTCCCACTGTGGCAATAAAGCACGTTGTGGCAAGTGCGGAGAGCAACATGCGGATGACGCCTGTAATAAGGTCGCTGTAAAGTGCCTCTATTGTGGGCAAACTCCGCATGAGCTGTCTGCATGTCCCGCGTACAAACAGCGCCAAGACAAGATCAAGCGGTCTCTGAAAGAGAGCTCTAAGCGTACTTTCGCAGAAATGCTCAAAGAGGCCGCTGCCACCAAACTGGTTTCCCAGAATCTCTTCGAGGTCTTGTCATCCGATGAGTCTGATTCTGACGTTGAAGAACCTTCTTTTGATGAACTCGGGAAATCTAGGAAGAGGAAAAACCTTTCTTCTCCTAGGCTTCCTAGGAAAGGACAGAGAAGGTCTCCATCTGAAGTGACTGATACTAAAAAACTAAGAAGTGCTGTAGAAAATCCGAAGCAAACTCCTCCGGGATTGGCAAAATTGAATTCAAATAAGGAGTTTCCGGCACTTCCAGGAACATAAAAAAACCCAACTGTTTCTTCTTTTTCGTCCAAGATTCAGCCAGAATCTGGACTGCTGAAGTTTTCAGATATTGTGGTCTGGATTTTTGAAAATTTTAACATAACTGATCCTCTTAAAAGTCTTCTGCTGGCATTTCTACCAACAGTGAAAACGTTTTTGAAGCAGTTGACTGCTAAATGGCTCCTCCTTGCAGCGATCGTACCCTTCGATGGCTAATTCAACGGCTGAGATGAAGGATTCTATCTCTATTTTACAGTGGAATTGTAGAAGTATCATTCCCAAAATTGATTCAATCAAAGTTTTGATTAATAAGCATAAATGCGATGCATTTTCGCTCTGTGAAACTTGGCTCACTTCAAATGTAGATCTTAACTTCCATGATTTTAACATAATTCGCCTTGACCGAGACACCCCTTACGGATTAAGAAGTGCTATTCTTTCTATCGTATTAACCTTCCCTCGGTCCCAGGCGTCGAAGCTGTCGCATGTCAAATGACAATACAAGGTAAAGAGCTTTGTATTGCCTCAATATATATTCCTCCCAGAGCACAGGTAGGGCAACGGCTGCTTTTTGCTTTAATAGAACTTCTTCCCTCGCCACGTCTGATTTTGGGAGATTTTAACTCTCACGGCGTGGCTTGGGGTTCCCCTTCTAATGATAACCGTTCCTCTTTGATCTATAACCTCTGCAACGACTTCGACATGACAATATTAAACAACGGGGATATGACACGCGTTCCGAAACCTCCAGCACGCCCCAGTGCTTTAGATTTATCTTTATGTTCAACATCGCTACGGTTGGATTGCATATGGAAGGTAGTCCTTGATCCCCACGGTAGCGATCATTTGCCTATTCAAATTTCAATTGATAATGGTTCAACTCGCACGCGATCAGTTGATATTCCGTATGACCTCACACGGAATATCGATTGGAAATTATACGAGGAAATGATATCAGAAGCTGTCGAGTCGATTCAACATCACTCACCACTTGAAGAATACAATCTCCTCGCGGGCTTGATTCTCGACGCCGCGTTGCAAGCCCAGACGAAGAAACATCCCGGCGTGACGATCAAAGAACGGCCTCCCACTCCGTGGTGGGACAAAGAGTGCTCCGATGTCTACACGGAAAAAATCCGACGCGTTTAAGGCCTTCTTTTGGGTGAAAGGTAAACCCGACGACTTTAAGCGGTATTTGGAGCTTGAGACCAAGTTTAAAAGCTTGGTCCGAGCAAAGAAACGCGGATATTGGCGCCGGTTCGTGAACGAACCGTCGAGGGAAACATCGATGAGCATTCTTTGGAACACAGCCCGAAGAATGCGAAATCGTTTAACGGTCAACGAAAGCGAGGAGTCTTCAAGTCGGTGGATATTTGATTTTGCCAGGAAAGTATGTCCGGACTCTGTTCCTGCGCAAAACTTTGTTCGCAATACGTCTCCGGGCCACGACGCGATAGAATCACCTTTTACGATGGCAGAATTTAAACTGCCCTCCTGTCCTGTAACAATAACGCACTTGGGTTAGATAGAATCAAATTCAACTTATTGAAGAATCTACCCGGCACTGCCAAGAGGCGCTTGTTGAACTTGTTCAGTAAGTTCCTGGAGCAAAATATTGTACCGCAGGATTGGAGGCAAGTGAAAGTGATCGTCATCCAAAAACCGGGAAAACCAGCTTCTGATCACAACTCTTATAGGCCGATGGCAATGCTATCCTGTATCCGGAAATTGATGGAGAAAATGATACTCCGTCGTTTAGACCAGCGGTTCTCAACCTTTTTTTGTCTGCGTACTCCTTGGCGAAATTTTTGAAATCAATTGTACCCCCTGGATTTGGAATGTTCTCCCAGACCGACAGAGAGTAGTGGTAGATCATGTTGTGATATGCTAGTTCAGGTTTCAAATTGAACTTTGTTATGTTTGATTGCTACAGTTATGTTTAAAGAGCAATCTTAAACAACAAATGAAGCATTAAAAAGAAAAACTGCTTTGTCCGCCATTACTGATTTTTCTTCCGCGTACCCCCTGAAGGCTTTCGCGTACCCCTAGGGGTACGCGTACCACAGGTTGAGAACCGCTGGTTTAGACCATTGGGTCGAATCAAACGGTCTACTATCAGATACTCAATTTGGCTTCCGCCGTGCCAAAGACTGTCTTGCGTTGCTTTCTACAGATATTCAGCCTATGCTCGCAACTATGCTCTCACCAATTTTGAACAATTTTTTGCATAATTTGTTGTCCGAAAAGCATATGCATTTTACGCATGGCGATTTGGCAACGTTTCGTATTAGCTACATGGGTGTTCCCCAGGGCTCATGCTTAAGCCCCCTTCTTAACAATTTTTATGTGAATGCCATTGACGCATGTCTGGCAAATTTATGCACGATAAGACAACTTGCAGACGACAGCGTGGTCTCTATTACAGGAGCCAAAGCTGCCGATTTGCAAGGACCATTGCAAGATACCTTGGACAATTTGTCTGCTTGGGCTTTACAGCTAGGTATCGAATTCTCTCCGGAGAAGACTGAGATAGTAGTTTTTTCAAGGAAGCGTGAGCCTGCTCAGCTCCACTTACAGTTAATGGGTGAAACGATTTCTTAGGTTTTGGTATCTAAATATCTTGGTGTCTGGTTCGATTCGAAAGGCACCTGTGGATGTCACGTTCGGTATTTGATGAAAAAATGTCAACAGCGAGTAAATTTTCTCCAAACAATTACTGGATCATGGTGGGGCGCCAACCCAGGAGACCTCATAAGGCTTTACCAAACAACGATATTGTCGGTGCTTGAGTACGGGTGTTTCTGCTTCCGCTTCGCTGCAAACACCCATCTGATCAAGCTGGAACGATTGCAGTATCGTTGTTTGCGTATTGCCTTAGGTTGCATGCACTCGACCCATACGATGAGTTTGGAAGTTTTGGCGGGCGTTCTCCTATTAAAAGACCGCTTTTGGGATCTGACTACTCGTATTCTCATCAAATGTGAGGTTCAACCCCTTTGTAATTGAAAATTTCGATAGGCTAGCTGAACCTCATTCTCAAACCCGTTTCATGACTGTGTTCAATCACATGTCTCAAAGTATAAATCCTTCCTCACACACCTCCAATCGTGTCAACTTATAAGATACTTCTGTTTCTACTGTGTTTTTTGATACATACATGATGGAAGAAACTCGTGGAATCCCGGATCATTTACGCGTGCAGCAGATCCCTGCGGCAATGCGACAATGCGTTTTATACTGATGGATCACTTCTCAACGGGTCCACTGGCTTCGGTATCTTCAACAATAATTTTACCGCCTCCTACAAGCTCGATAATCCTGCTTCTGTTTACGTCGCAGAATTGGCTGCAATTCAGTATACCTTAGGGATTATTGAAACAATGCCCACGGACCATTACTTCATCTTTACGGACAGTCTCAATTCTATTGAGGCTCTCCGATCAAAGAAGGATGTAAGGCACTCTCCGTATTTCCTGGGGGAAATACGGGAACATCTGAGTGCTTTATCTGAAAAATCTTCTCAGATTACCTTAGTGTGGGTCCCTTCTCATTGTTCCATTCCGGGCAATGAGAAAGCAGACACTTTGGCTAAGGTGGGCGCAACAAACGGTGATATTTATAACAGACCAATTGCCTACAATGAATTTTTAAAATTTTCACGTCGGAGTACACTTATCAACTGGCAGGCCTCGTGGGATAAGGGAGAACTGGGGTGGTGGCTACACAGCATCATCCCCAAGGTTTCCACCAAACCTTGGTGTCGGGGGTTGGATGTAGGACGGGATTTCATTCGCATGAAGTCTCGGATTTTGTCCAACCACTACGGGCTAGATGCACATCTCTTGCGTATTGGGCTGGCGAGCAGTAATCATTGCGTTTGTGGATTGGGGTATCAAGACATTGAACACGTGGTTTGGGTGTGTGCTGAATTCTGCGGCGCCAGATCTCTACTTTTGGATACCCTCAGGGCCCGAGGAATAAAGCCCTATGTGCCAGTTCGTGATATTCTCGCTCAGCGAAACTTGCCATACATGCTAGGGGGAAGTAGGTAAAGACGGACACCCTAAGGTTTAATCTAAATAATTACTTAGGTATTGCTATTTAGATCGCAGTAGTCATACAAATTGAAACTTAAGGTCATTTGTTTTCATAATCATTTTTGGTATTGGTGAACTTCCTCTAAGTTTTATGTGTTTTGGGTCTTCAAAAATAAAACTACAAATTGCTGTTTTTTGACATGGTTGGGGAAGACGGACACTTGGGGTGGGTAAGATGGACACTACGAAAGTTAAGGTGGACACTCACAAAAAAGATGTAGTACGTTAAGTATTCTTTTGATTTATGTGTTAAGTGATGGCCATACATTACTCTACGTTATTAGAGTTCATCTATACATCACGTGAACAGTTTGAGAGGATGGGTTTCGATGAAGGCGAAAATTCTCCGCCTATATGGCCTGTTCTAACTGCTAAGTGATTAATATCTGCTGGTTTCTCTCGCGGGTGTACTTTGTGAACATCTGTAGTACACAACAGATGCTACATGTGAAAATTCTTGAAAAATTCGTATGTCCATCTTTCCCTACCTTAGTGTGTCCGTCTTGCCCGACCTGGTTGTAAATTTTTCAAATGATCGTAGCTCTTCATCGTAACATCGAAAATCTTCTGGATTTTCACTAGAAAACCGAGGAAAGACTAATTAATCACTTTACTATTGTGAACAAATGAAAACACGTAAGTTTCACGAGTTTTTCACTATTTTCCGTGGAATAAAAATTACATCAAATTGCGCGTTCACGAAAATATTCTTTGTTTTACTTACAAATTTGACAGTTTGCTTGCTGAAAACCGATAATGCAACTCAAAAGCATTAACACACTATAAAGAAGGTATTCGCATCACTCAACTATCATAATACATTCTAGTTTGTGAAATATTGAAAGTGTCCATCTTACCCGCAGTGTCCGTCTTTACCTACTTTCCCCTACATGTTTATAGCTACTTGAAGAGCATCAAGGTGCCAATTTAACAGCGAAACGAATCTCGGATAAAAAAAAACCATGTTAGTTGTGATCTTAGATTTAGTTTCAGCTCGTAGTCGGCAGCGAGGGTAAAGAATTTGCCTTTAGATTATAAGATATTTTAAACCATAAGGCATTAGATTTAATTGGCTCCGTAAAACATTAATTTGTATTGTGCCGTGTCAAATAAATGTTGTGTGAACAAAAAAAAAGTGTATGCATGTTTAGCAGACTTGTGTGGCTTGCTGGAATAGTATCGAACGCGTTGATAGATTCTACTTTTATGAGTTTCTTTCAACTCCTTGCTCGGGGGAATACTAAAGTCGAGGCCTTTCCGGAAGAAGCTTCATCGGATCATCAGCTGCCGTTGCACGCCTTGCTGCAGGATTTCTAGCTTTTCAAAGATTCACCTGGTCGCAAATGTGAAACACGTATTTTCATATGTTAACGTAGTTTCTAGTGTTTAAAGGTCGTGAGCTTTTTCATCATCATCCGACTACGTACCGCCTAGTACGAGCGTCAAACACAAATAAATTCTATTATCATACATGGCATAGCAATAAAATTAAAAAAGTATTAAAGTAAGTATGTAAAGTGAATATAAACAAAAGTAAAAACTAGAGATGCACCGATTAATAGGGCTGGTAAGAAGTTATTTTTGAAAATTACTCAATATTCGGATTATCGAATAATGATTTAAACTAGACCTTGTCTAGGGTAATCCATCTTAATTCATGAGTAATTTGGTTTTTAATTTTTCTCATTTAAAAATCATGTTCAGTTGAATATTCGGCCAATTATTCGGCTGAACAGACGGCCGAATATTCAACGAAACATGATGATAAGATGAGAAAAATTAAAAACCAAATTTTTCTTGACTTAATGTGACTTACCCTACACAAGCTCAAGTTAGAACCACTATTCTGTAAACTGAAAATTCGATACTTTTCACAAAAAAAAATTTTCCCAGCCCAATTATTTGGTGCAACGCTAGTAAAAACAGCTAAATCAACAAATATACATGAGTAAATGAAAGGGGAAGGTTGATAAGATAGAAGTACATGTCCTAAGGCTGATTAAGTCCAGCGACATAGATTTAATTTTATAGTTGAAATAAACATGAATTTGGTTTTCACGAGCATAAACCAAATACAAAAGAGATGACTCATGTTAATTTTGATTACCAAAATATTTTTTTTTCGGAAATTTGCATTGGTGCGGTTATGCATACGCTCAGCTTGTGAAAAGTGCGAATAGGTCGTAAATAACGATATTTCTAGTTCCGAAATCATGTACCATCCCATACTGTAAATCATGCCGGCATTCTGCCGTTGATCGCGGTGAAAGCGTGCATTTTGCGGCGAGTCTGTTCACGTCATCGATTGAAACTAGTTTTCTGGTTGCAGCGTTTTACACGTGATAGACACCGAATTACGACACTATTTTAAAATTAGTTATACAATTAATTCACTAAAGTACAGATGGCAAAAATATTACTCGAAAGGGATTAGCTGCATTGAATTCAAATTGACCGTAATTTTCATCGGCTAATTATTCAGTTCAATAAGCCAGATACGTGATCTAGTGCCTATGGCAATTTAAATCTCGTCGCCCACAGCTGCAAGAGTGCAGTCAATTCGGACCGAATCAAATTGAATATTGATCCAATTGAGGAATTTTAGTTTATATATGTACTTGTACTACGCTAGGTTCATAATTTTTTTTGAAGGTTCGGCATCATCTCAATTGAATTACTCTGAAAATGGTTTATGTTTATAAAAACTTTAAATTTGTTCATGTTTGTAAAAACTTTAAAATTGTCTGCCTCCAACATACTTCAAATATGGTACAATTTTTATTGTAAATCACAACAAGGTTTTTTTCAGCACATTTTACACCATACTCTATTCAGAAAGGTGGGTTGATGACCTAAAATGTTTCTGTTCCAGTGACCTGCTTGTAATCTACCCACAGAACCTAGGAGCGGTTTAATACTCCTTTAATGGCAACTTAAATTAGCTACCATTTAGCATCGCAAAAAACGAAAGCAATTTCTCTAGACGAGTATCACACGGAAGTACTACTAGCAAGTGCTAATCGTTGGAGAAGCGATACAAACTGGTCGGTCGATGTGACGTCGTCGTTTATTCAGAGTTCATTCGCACGTCAACCATAATCGATACAGACGCCCTGAATGGCCATCACGTTCTTATGAGGCGTGACATAATCGTGACCTGGTGGCACAGACGCGACGTGGGAGGTTTGTGCACGGAATGTTCAGAACGTGGTGCTAAGCCGTTAACGAGAAAATCAATTTCATCACCATAAATCAACCGTACGGTGGTTTTGAGGCAGCCTGTTGAAATCTCGGTGTAGAGTGTCGCCCTTCAACACATTGCAAAGCAGTGTATGATATGCATTAGAGAGCACATGTGGTATTCGTTGTACATATTAGGTGTATTCGGTCAATGGCGACGGGTGAAAAAAAGTGTAGAGGAAAAATGTTGTAGGATTAGTTCCGGTTTATGTTTCCGGCTGTCAGGTTCAGGACAGTGTGAATATTTCAAATGCTACCTTCACTGTATGCTACCAAAGTGGAGCGGAATGGAATCATTTTTCGACGCACGTTGTTTGTTCGCCCACTCTGGTTAGTTTATTGAAAATAAAATGAGTTGTACAATGATTGAGCCTGAGTTTAGTGGTCGTTTAATTTTGGTAATAGAGCATGAGTTGCTTAATCTATGCTGTCAAAAATGTGCGATGTGATTTATTGATCATTTTTCATAGTTTTGAAACATGATTTGATTGCGTAATTAGAGAGGCTTATCTACCATTAAAATACATGAATTTTCTAACGGGATGTAATAATAATGCATTTATGAAGATGAAAGCCATTTCTCCGAAATGCCTTGGAGCCTTATCGATATGCGAACCTATAATCCGGATGGTAATGATAATGTTTGGCATAAAAAAAAAACATAATTTTGAGATTGGGGTAAAACAATGCTTCAAACCAAAGCATTCTAATGATGGTTACTTAAACTCTTTAAGAAGCAGACGAGCTCGAAACAAATGTGGCAGGAAGTGACATTCGCCTTGGGCTATTACTCGTACGAACCATAAAATCAAATAGTCAAGCCGGCGTCTGCTATCTACGAGCCGCCAACATGATAATTGAATTCTCTTCTGGGCAACTTTAACAACGAATTACTCTAAAGACATAGCATCTCAGTGTAAAATCAACGATGTGAAACATATTGTGAATCGACCAGAGGCTTAACTAATGGAAACATAAGCTCTGGTTACTTCAATTAAAATAATACTGCGGGAAACAAGAGAAACTGATGAAATTTTTGAATGTTATTACCAAGGAATTTGTGCTGGTACCGATGAACAATGATCGATCGAGCACGGTTAACAAAATTATTTTGTACATCCAGTCAGCGTTGCCACTAAGTTTTGAATAAAATCTGGCAAAACAAAAATAAAAAGTCTTGCAAAAATCTGTCACTCATTATTGGATAAAATTCCTGGCAGAACTGAAAGTGATGACCTTTTTTTTTGCTCTCGCCGGTTATATCAGGCACGGCCCATCTCGCAGTAATGACCTTTTTGCGAGACGACGCGGATGAAATCTGGCAAATATCTGGCTCATTTACAAATATCTGGCAGATTCTGAGGTTTATCTGTTTGTCTGGCGCGCAAACAGAAATCTGGCAAAATCCAGATTTATCTGGCACAATGGCAACACTGTATCCAGTGCAGAACCAGCACCCAGTTGCGATGTCCGTTGACAGAGTAAGCTATACAAGCCCGAAGCTAACCCGAATAATTTTTCAATCATTTTAGTAGCTTAAGTATTTATAATGAATATTAGTAAGTAATGAGTATGTGTGTCCAATCACAAATGGTGACTATTCAACACTGTTAGAAAAATTGGAATTTTAATTGTTAAGAACTTATCATTCGTAGGAATTTAAACCAACTTGTCAAAAAAGGGAAGTAAACTTGCAATGATTTTGGTCGAAAATTGTTAATAATTTTATTTGACACAACTTCTAATGATTCAACACCAGTAAGCAGGGCTGGAATTCACCTCAGTGCAGACAGAACCACACAAATTTGTACACAACACATTTGCCATCAAACCGTGCGTGCCACTCCAAATATTTCGTTTGTGTTCTCTTCACCCCATTCGCTCTTTTGCATTTCTTTCGCACCAGAAAAAGACGACTGAGCACACTTTGTGCGTTTGCCAAAAATGTGCGACACCACACATTGTGTTTTACCTTGCGTGTTGCTTGGGGCAATGATTATCGGATTTGACAAACGAACGATCATAGCATTAATTTTTTTTCGGTTTCATTTGACTGCTACTGAAATATTATAGGAGCTGATTTTCAGTGCTGCTCAATGGGTTTTGTTTCAACAGTAGGGTGGCAATAGAAATCGACATTTCGAATTTCATTTAGAAGTTGGGCTCAATAGTTTCGTCTTCGAAAAAAGTTCCCATACTAAACTACAGCTTAACCTGACTTTGGGAACACGAAAGCATTATTTTGTAACCAATGGAAAAAAGGCACAGGTAGTTCAATAATTTCTGAATATCAAAAAATTCTAACGCCAAATGTCTTAAAAATGCATGAAACATCGAGATCAGGGGACGGACGAAGGCTGATTTTAGCTGCAGGCGAAGACTGATTTTGCCGCCCCCCCCTCAAGTTTTTATTTTATATGAAACGCATTTTCTATAGACTCGAAAATTTGATTAGACAGCATGTGTTGTGTTAACAATTCAAAAATTAACTTTTCATGCTTTCAATGTTGCAAATTTTTTTATCGTTTCCGACATATCAATTTCTTGAAGCACCTGTCTTTCTATCGATATTATCGCCAAGCCACACAAACGTTCTTGCGACATGGTCGATCATAGTTACGTCTTAATAAGTTTTAATTTTGAGAAACTTCTCTCGCTACTTGTTACTTACTTACTTTACTTTAGTAATGCTTTTAAGGCGACAGACCGATTATCAATCCAGTGCCGAATCCAGAATTTCTGCTAAATATAGCCTTCACTTGACGCTCATCCAGCATTCTCGCTACATGCCCAGCCCACTGATGCCTGCCGTGTTTTATCCGCTTGACTATATCCGCCGATTTGTATGCCTGGTACACTTCATGGTTCATACGTCTGCGCCAAACACCATTTTCTAGTTTGCCGCCAAGGATTGAACGCAAAATCCTACGCTCAAAAACACCAAGAGCTCGCCGATCAGCCTCTTTCAGCGTCCATGATTCATGGCCGTAGAGAGCCATCGGAAGAATCAGTGTTTTATAGAGTGCAAGTTTTGTACAGATTTGCAGACTGCGGGACCTTAGCTGGTTACGTAATCCGTAAAAGGCCCTGTTTGCAGCTGCTATCCGCCTCTTTATCTCTGGCTAACCTTGTTGTCACATGTCACTAATGTTCCCAGGTAAATAAATTCGTCGACTACTTCAAATGTTTCCCCATCTAGCACCACCGCAGCACCAACCTCCGACGGACTACCACGCACTCTGCCAGCCACCATGTATTTCGTTTAGGCAGAGTTTATGACAAGCCCTAATCTCGCAGCTTCTCACCTGAGAGGTCCGAAGGCCTCTTCCACTGCTCTACGATTAATACCAATAATGTCGATATCATCTGCAAAACCTAGAAGCATGTGCGATTTCGTAATGATGGTGCCGCTCCTCTGCACACCAGCTCTTCGTATAGCACCTTCCAATGCGATGTTGATCAATAAGTTCGACAGCCCATCACCCTGATGTAGAACCTTCAAGGGTGGCACGTATGACCCTAATCAGCTTTGTTGGGAAGCCATGTTCGAGCATGATCCGCCATAACTCATTTCTCTTGACTGAATCGTACGCTGCCCTGAAGTCTATTAACAGATGGTGCGTCTGTAAGTTGAATTCTCGAAATTTATCGAGGATTTGTCGCAAGGTAAACATTTGGTCCATCGTGGAGCGTCCCCCTCGAAAACCGCATTGGTACTCGGCAACAAAGGTCTCCTGCAACGGCCTCAGTCTGTGGAACAGGATGCGGGAGAGAGTTTTGTACACGGTATTGAGAAGAGTTATGCCCCGATAATTGCTACAGTCCAGGCGATGACCTTTTTTGTAGATCGGGCATATGAGACCCTCCAACCAGTCCGAGGGCAATTCTTCATCAGACCACACTCTCAGCAAGATCCGATGGATGGCACGATACAGCTGTTCGCTCTCGACTTTGAAGAGTTCGGCGGGAATGCCGTCCTTCCCAGCTGCCTTGCAGTTTCTCAGCTCTTTCACTGCTTTCTTCACCTCGTCCATGGATGGTGGATCCACAGCTTGACCATCATCCTCAATAGTCATCCTGCTCCTTTCGACTCCACTGTTTCCCTCACCGTTCAACAGCACACTGAAGTGTTCCTTCCAACGCCCGGCCACCTCTGTTTTATCGGTTATCAGGTTCCCCTCCCTATCGATGCACATGACAGGAGCTGACACGTTTCGATTCCTAATTCCGTGGACCTTCTTGTAGAAGCTCCTCGCATCGTGCCTGGAGAAGCAACCTTCCGCCTCCGCAAGAAAACGCTCCCAATGCTGTCATTTCTTCCGGCGATGGAGTCTCATTTCAGCGGCTCTAGCATCTCGATATCTACCCACGCTCTGACGAGTCACAGCCGTGGCCAACATGTGACCCCTGGCGCGGTTCTTCTCCTCCGTCACTCGCTGGCACTCACCGTCAAACCACTCATTGGACGCAGCTGCCGCAGTTGTACCCAACACTTCTCGCGCTGTAGTGCTCATCGAACTGTGGATGTGTCTCCTGCGCTTTCATTGTATGTCTCTTCCAGGAGCTCAAAGAAAACCACTTGTTACACTAATGGGTAAAGTGAGTAAAATTCTCAAAGATACAAAAACATTTGAAAAAGTATCAATCAGTTGATTTTTTGTGATGTAGTTTAACGCATTCATTGGAGTCGTCTCAGCTGGCAACATAGGTGATAAAATAACAAGTTCTTGGTGCATTACATGTCCATCGATGTCACACTCTTTCTTGTGTGTGAGGATTTTCTGTAAATGTAGACAACTTTTCTCTTACTGATCTGTACTACAACCCATTAAACTGTGAATATCATACAAGAAGCTGAAATTGTCACTGTGATTTTTCATCAACTGGAATCGATCATCGAACGATGCAATAGCTACATCCAATACAGAATAGAAGAAATTTACTTTGAAAGAGAGTTTTTTCGATGTAATTGGTTCATCTGACTTCGTATGCAAACTGTTTCTTTATCATTCTCGGCCGAATTCGTGTTTCTGTTCGAAACTCCGGATTTACTTCTAAAATGTCGGCACGTTCTTTAGCATCAGTAATGACGCTATTTAAACCTTCATTTCTCATATTTTTCAAAAAGTTTTAAACGCTGCCTATCAAGTCTATAGTGTTTTCGAGACTGCTATTTATTTTTTGAAGGTACTTACTCACTTAATTGATTTTGAACAAAATTGAATGCCAAGCTACTAAACTGCATAAGAATTTGATTTTTTTAATTTTTTTTTGCTAGGCTTTTGCAGTATTTCTTGCAAACGCATCTTGCTTCAGATCCTCGATTGCTTCATATAGGGCATAATAAATTTCTCCTATATTAAACCTCAAGGGAGTGACAGCATCAATTCGACTTTCCCAACGCGTTCCACTCAGAGGCTTTACCGTAAGAGAAGTAATGTGTTTTTTGAACGATGAGTTGGAGCAGAAAAGAAGTTGAAAATTTCTTGCACGACAATGAAAAAGTCTACTGCATCAAAACACGACTTGGCACCATCGCTAACAACAAGATTGAGAGAATGGTTGCTGCATGGAACGGATTGATTTTTACAAAAATTGATTTTTACAAAAAAAAGTTTAAGATAATTAGTTTAAGAGATTATGACAGATCTCGACGTTTCATGCATTTCTAAGACCATTTTTTTCAATATCGAACATTTTACGAACTACCTGTGCTTTTTTATCGGCCGAAAAAGTGAAAATTTGACCGCTTCGAGGCACCACTTTTCGAAGTCCGACTGAGCTGAAATTTTGCAAGAAGACTGTGGCATGTGGAGTGTTAGTACAACGTTAGTACATGAAAATGTGGATGGTCGCGTCGCACGTGAAAGGAAATCCTGCTAGAGAGAGAAAAAATTTCCTCGTTGCTTAAAAAATAAGCACACGCATTAGCCGTCTGTTTGCCGCCCCTCTATGATTGACGAGCAGGCGACCGCCTGCTTCGCCTACGCGTTAATCCGCCCCTGATCGAGATCTGGTGTTATCCAAAAACAAAAAATGAAAAAATCGATCGCTTAAAGTTTTACTTTTCGACTGAACGAACTTCTAAATGCGACGAAGGACAATTTTTTTCCTTCAAATCATTACCAGCATAATGAACGGTATCAGTAGTGAATGCATGTAGCGATTGTATATAAATACCGCGACAGAAACATGTTTGGACGTACGTAATATGTCCTAAGGAACACGTCCACGTCATTAAGAATCGTGTTTAAATGAATTCTCAAAAATGTAGATGGTCCTTTCTTGGTTCCTTTTCTCTGCTATTCTTTCTACCCGCAACGCAACGCAAACTGCTCAAACTGAAGCTCTTTGTTCTCACGCAATGTGTCACAAAAAGCAGCACAAAGTGTTGTTCCGTTCTCCCTCTCTTGAAATATTTTTCACTTGGTGATATCTTTCATAGTCATTTCGTTTTCGCTCTTTCTCTTTGTGCCTGTTGGTTGTCAAAATGTGTAGGTACCGTTCTCGTTGTGCCTTGACGTAAAATTAACACACTGAGCGCAATGAGTGTGCGAATGACAGCCCTGCCAGTAAGTCTATGTATCTCCCTGATGGTCTTGAGGTACGATGCTGGTCTAACAAACCAGTCGTCGAAGGTTCGAGTCTCGGCTTGGGGGAGACTGTTAGTGTCAGTAGGATCCTAGCGCTAGCCCCGCAATTGTCCTGTACACTAAACAGTCGGCTGCGAAGTCTGTGCATAAAAACAGAAGGTCGAGCTCCGAATCGGAATGTAGCACGTTTGCTTGGCTGGCTGAACGACTGGAGAATGCGTATCATCGGGACCAAGAGCGCCTACTGGAATAAGATAGACCCCACATGTGGTCCTTAGCCTCTTATCCAGCCACTTCTATCCCGACCTCTACGCGGTGCCAGCTGGAATACGGGCAACCAAAGGAAGATCGGGTAACCAACCCCGGTGGGACCTTGGTCGTATGCTGACAGGGAGGGAGGGCTCTTTTGAGTTTCCGAGCGTCTGTCTTCCATGTTAGGAGTGGCTCAAAACGGCGTCTGTACTCCAGGTTAGGGGCGGCCGATTAGCGTCCTCGTGCCAAGGTGGGACTCTAAACAGTGTTGTGTACGATGGTCCTCCGGCGAGACAGAGACAGGACTTGGGATAATTCTGAATAAAACATCAGAGTCCTGTACGCTAGGGGTGTGCGAAACTGGCTTTTCTGGTGTCGAAACGAAACGAAACGAAATTAACCCTTAATTTCGATTTCGCCAAATTAGTCGAAACGAAATCAAGGTGGATTTCGAGTTCTCGAGACGAAACGAAATTGGGCTCTAAATTTCGCGAAATTTCGCGAAATTTCTAAAAATAAAATAAATGTTTCTGAAACATAGCATTACAATGATTTGTAACGTTGGAGCGTACGCTAACGAAGTACGAAGAGTACCGTAGGTATTCAGATAACGATAAACTGATAATGACGAGAAAATCAAAAATGTTAAAAACTAAAATCTTGATGCATTCATTTATACAGATTATATTGCAGGTTATAGCACCTCGATAGATACAAATGATATAAAGGTCAAACTCGAAATGTCTTTGTGAATAATAATTTAATAAACTTCTGAACTGATTCTTTTGGTTTGAATGCAACTATGTTTAAAATAGTAATCCTTCTTTCATGGCACTTTCATCATTCAAAATCCAAGTTTTGTCCTAGAGCTCGAACTGGAAAACATGAGAGATGGGCCCTATGCAAACGTAAAAGCGACGAATCCGATAAGCAATTCCTCGGCGGCCTTCTGATGCATTTCTGCATGCTAAAAGCAGCAAAATTCACAGGAATGGTTAAAAGCTGTAAAACCTTTGGAGGGCAACTTTTTTGTCGCTTTTGTCGACCAGTGTTATTGAATTTTTTTTAACACTGTTTAGTCAGACTAGACTAAGTGACATCTTTATCAATTCGAGGAAAACAAAATTTAAGTTAACTATTCTGTAAACTTTGAAGTTTTCAATATTTTTGCACATTTTTTAATATAACTTGAAATAACTTTTTAGCTGAGCAGTTCCACAAAAAATGTCCCAGTTTCAATATTTTTTGACATTTTAGATTTGGCCTAAACTTTGCATAAACGTTTCTATAGGCTGAGAAGCTATTTAAAATGCTATTTTGGGAGGGTTATTGTGATTATAAATATTTCCAGAGCCAAAAATTTTTTGATCAGTGTGACGTCTCTGGAAAAGGTTTAGACAGTAATTTTATCTTTCCGATAAAAAAAACTCTAAAAAATTCATTTTTTTAATGTAAAAGAAACATTAAAATTAAAGCTTATTTTTCAAAAATCTTTTTTTTTGTATAAAAATTACAAAAAAATTACCGAAGCGATGAAGGAGTCAAAAAAAAAGTTATATTTAAAAAAAAATTTACAACATGTTTATTTTTGGAAGGACAATATTGTTATCTACAACTTTGCCAAAGGCACTATGCCAATCAAACCAACTGTTTTGATTATAAAAATATTTTAATTACCCACAGAGTGTCCAATCCGAGATTAAAATTATTTTTCCAGCTAAATCGGTTTGTTCGACTGGCATAACTAGTGTCTCTGGTAAGGTTGTAGAAAATAATTTTGTCCTAAAAAAATATGCCCTGTGAGTTTATGCGAGACCAAAAATAATGAAATGCATTTGGGACCATTCCTAAACTATGTGGTCATATTTTGATCCCTTTTATACCCCCCTACTCCCCCGTGGTCTTTCGTGGTCTTTTGTTTTGTGATTTTATTCTGCACTTATATGTACAATAAAGTATGAAAAATTTATAAAAAAAATAAGGTTCAAGAAAACTGATTCTTAGTTATTGCGCAAATTGTAAATAGAATTTTCAGTAATATCATTTTCTCACAACCAAAATAACAAATAGATATAGTTGTTTAATTTTTGATAATATTTCATTGTCTTTAACAAATATAATAATTTCCTTACCTGAAAGTATTTTAAAATATGTTTTTCTGTTGAGTATATTCAAAATGATTTTTAATTTGTTGTTGAGTATCAAAATAAATAAAATTTGTTTAAGTAGTTTGATCATCTACGATAAATTTTTCGCTTATAGTTATGGTAAATTGTATACTCATCTAGAAATCATCTAGAAAAATATCGGAATATATATAGTTTGCTTGTCTTTCAGTCACGCGCACGACAAACGAAAGTTACTCAAATTGCTTTTTTCCCAAGCAAACTCTGAAGCTGAGGTACACTAAAGTTTGTTTTTTTTTTTTGTGGGTAGCAACGCAAACACTCCTGTTCTGACTACAAGTTACCTTTGCTTTTAGTCCTCCACCCACCTCCTCTCAACTGGTATGAAGCCAGTCGTAAGGAAATCAAAACTAACTGCGTCTTAACTAATATTCGGCACACGTATTAAATTAGCACATGGCTATGGGTTCTGATATAGGTTCTGATCAAAGATATCAAGCATGTAAATGAAATCTAAAGTTAACCAAACCACTGTAGGTCGATTATGAACGTTATTTTATAGTTACATGTCCAATAAGTTCTGTAATGTCATGGAATTGCCATCAAAATTAGGTTGTCAAGTGATGGAATAAGGCAGTACATGTTGTAATTCATTGATGATAGACTATGAAAATGTCACGAACATGATGGGGATTATAAACCTTTTTGCTCGAGAAAATAAGTAGTTTGGATTTTTTTCAAGTGTGTAGCAATTTTTATATGATTGAAATTGTAATTTTCCAATAGTACAGTTATTCGATTGCATAGAGTTGTTTGTTTATTAGAAAATCAATTACGACCGAAGACGTTAACATTTATAAAAAAAAAATTGAAGATAACCGGCTGTAACTCGGCAAAGCCATTTTATGCAAACAACATATCGAGTTTCAAGTTTAGCTTATAGCGCCGTGACGAGCCGCACTTGAAATCTATCTAACTTTCTTCCTATTACTCAAAGCTCTAGCAAAATTTACAAAAATGTTCTCAAGAAGTTGTACTTAAAGATAGAGCAATATAATTTTTTTTCGATATTTTTAAAAATAGCAAAGACATTTAACCTTCACATGACATGCCGCACATATTGTACCCCAAATTAATTCTTCAAGTGTACTACGACGTTCAAGATGTACGGAGAAAGGGATAATTATTTTGCTGATACGTGAAAATTTTAGCTGTTTCCAAAAAACTTAGAGTATAAGATAAACCCATTCCCGACGAGTGACATTCAAACTTTGATTCAAGTTCAAGTTCATTATACTTGAAAATTTTCACGATGAAATTATTCAGTAAGGTACAGATTGATCTTTAATTTGCAATACAGTTTGTGTTAATTATGTTTATAGTTGATGAGTAATAAGAGTTTTTTTTTCATTTTTTGAGGTAATAACTGATTTCTCTCCGCCGGGATCGGGTTAAGCTATTGGCCATTATTTTTGAACATTATGTCAAATCTGATCAACAGTTTTGATTTAAGATATTTTGGTATATCGACCTTAAATTTTTAAATTTTTTTAAAATTAAACATAGGTTTATCTACTATCCTGCAAATGCGCTACAGTAAGCCAATTTTTTTTTATTTTTTATCAAATAGTATTTGTTTACTTATGTAGAAGAAAACGAAAACAAAGAAATAGACAAAGGTGGTGGTGATGGAATGAGGATTGTTATGTTGTTACGCAACACTATAAAAGGTTTCTGTGATGGAACGCAAATGTCAGATGTTTCATGCGCGTCATTTATCATGCACAGTACCAAAAAAATGAAGTTTACAACTAATATAAATGAAAGCACATAATGATTTCTAGCACATAAAGTGAAAAACATATACAATTTCACACCGTAAATAATGTACAATACAGAATCGTTTTAAGACATGTAAATTTGTACGTTAATTGATATAAACTTAAAGCTTCGAATATAAATATGCATGCAAATTTACAATATATTTATTTACTTCGCACGTGAATATAATGCCACACGGAATATTACGTGGTTTCCAATGCTCCATTTATGTGCATTTAAAGTAATGTAAATTTTCTTTACTGTGTGTGTGAAGTTATATAGAAGTATCAGAGAGGGATTTGAACTACCCATCAAAGATTAAAAGAGGACAGTACTTCGTCATTCCAAGCTTTGCTATTGTTAATAACAAATTGCAGAGACAAATGTGTGAATGTTGCATGTTGCATGAATGTTGCTTGTGTGAATATTTTTTTGAGCAATCCAGTATTTTTTCATGAGCAATGGTTTTTTTTCCTTTTTTTTTTTCAATCACTTTCATTTTTAGTTATTTTGAAAGTTTAGTTTGAATATAACATATGTAACATAAAACAATTGAGAAAATGAACTATTACTCAAGTTATGAAATTTAAAAATAATATTAAATCGTTTTTCGAAAATAATCAAATAATGGAGAAAAAGTCTTTAGATATTGGATAAAACAGCTGTGCAGTGGAACCGTATAAGAAGCGAGATTCAGATTCGTTTTCGAGTAAGCAATCAATCCACGATCTACTGAACGAAGGATTTATCGTAGTTTAAATAATTAATTTAGTTTTAAATCAGCGCTGGTCATCTGCATCGAATTGTCGATAGTGTCATAGTTACATCTTGAGCTTCAACTCGATATTTCAAAAATAAAAATTCATCTTAGATTAAATACCAACTTTTAATAGTTTAAAATGCATTTGAAAGTGGCTAGCCACTACGGGCCAACTAGTTTAGTGGATAATAAGTGAAACCTTACTTTTAGTGATTTTCGGATATCGGATTTGTAACGTAGCTTTTTTTTTAATAAATTACAAAGTTTTTGAATGTCGAACAAAATAAAAACATCTTTCTTTCTTCCTTCAGTTCACGAACATCCAGGTCTTATATATTGTTTTTAAGACCAAAACGTTGATTTGTTTTACCGGTCGTTAAGTATTGAAATATACTTCCAGGAAAAATAACATAAATCCCGACGCATTGCAAAATAGAACTATTATTCTAAAGAAGTAAATGCCATATAAGGCAAAGCCTGTTTAAAACAAAAAAAAAATTTCTTCGTTCGGTTAAATTTGAAATATGTTTCAAAAATTTGATTACAGTTAATTGCTGACAACTCTCAAACTTTCCGTGACACTTATTAATTAGTCGTGTCAAATAAATTTCTTAATTAAAAAATTGCGAAAGCTTCGTCTTGACTTAGTGGCAATAAAAAATTATAAGTCAGAAAAAAGACTACGTGGTCTATTCGTTAACCCCCACACCCCCCACGTGATTTTTCGTGGTCTTTTGATAACCCCCCCGTCTCCCTATATATGACAACGTGGTTTGGGAACGGCCTCTTTGAAACAAACCAAAAATTATTTTTCTTTTTACCAATCAACAGTTAGAATGGAATGTTGTAATGCAACAAACAAATAGTTTTCTCTTTACTCAATTAAGTTATTCGTAATCAACTTCGTTCTCTTATTTCTCGTTCTTTCTAACCTCTCTTTTCTTCTACCATGTATATTCGTCAAGTGCAAAGTCAGAATCACTTTTATGCTATAATCATAACTTGTTTTTGACATTGTAAAATTTTGTGTCCCATAAAACAAGAGTAACATTTCTCAGTTATGTGTTCAACGAGAGCGAACCATGTACTTTTTATTCATTCATTGATAAAGTATACTTTTTGGTAACACGTTTAAAATATTTATGATAAGGTACCTGGCAATTTTGAAACCTATGCTGACTTTGAAGTCAGAGTGTTTTGAAACAATACTAAAAATTCAGGCAATTACAACTTTTTCTGCTTGACACATCGATCACTAAGTCTGCACACTATAAGGCATGATATCCCGTCAGCCTAGTGATAGCAATGAACTATCTGAAAAAACACATTTAAATACACTACGGTGTGCGAAGAGGAGTCCTTTAACACAGAGAAATCCGAAAAAACGCTTGAAAATTTTTACAAGTCGAGTAGCATAGAACATTTGGCCTGTACGATAGAGCTTCAGAGCTTTAGTTTTGACAGAAATTGCTATGCCCTCCTAAACGAAAGACTAAAAGTTACCTCTTTAACCTTGTGGGCTGCAAATATAGCCACATTTTGATGTACGTAAAAGATGCGTAAAATTTATTCCTACAAACAAATTACTAGATACCTTGTAGCGCATTTGGACGTCTTCATATTCCTCGAATATGACTTTAGTGATGACATGAATTTTATGCTCTGCGTGAATAAAAAATACCGCATGATGTTACGGTTTTGTCTTTAAAAACAAAAATTACCGGCTGAGAGTTTATTCTTCTATGACTGACTTAGTATACCAGATATCTGTTGAGATATATTCAATTTAATTTATAGTCGCAATGAGCACAAATTAAAATAATGTAATAATGTGCATCGGAAATTTGGTCCGAAATTTCACGAAATTTCGTAATCGTCGAAATTGGAAGTTTAATTTCGCGAAATTTTAGGCAGAATTTAGCGAAATTCAACGAAATTTTTCGGCAATTTCGCGAAACCGAAATTTCGCGAAATTTCGGGAAATTTCGAGTTTTGCGAAATTATACGAAATCATTCGAAATCTCGCACAGCCTTACTGTACGCATGGTCATTCGATCATGTGGAACGCTTGATGAAGCAAGATTAAATTTATTGAAATAATTCAACTTAATTCTACCCTATCGAAAGAATCGGAGAGAAACAATTCTCTTGTCCGATTTTTCGTCCTGTCCTTGTCGTAAATCTTTTAATTACTTAGCTATTTACTTCTATTTTTCTGTCTCGCTCAATTTACTCGCGGACACACGCTCGTTATTTACTTAATCGATTATCACATATGTACGTTCAGTATTTTTTCGGTTTTTTGCCATGTGGCCATCATCGTTTCATTCCCAGCGGAAACAGATTATCGAATTTCAAATTCGAATGCTATAGAAAAATAACGAAGTAGCGTTCTCATGGAATAAGTAAAAATTGCTAAGTGCATTGAAAAATGCTTATTAATCATACACTCGCGGCTAGCATTTCGGAACCTGTCTGTGGGAACGGAATTTCACGATTAATTCCTAATTCGAGGAAAATGTATGGACAAGAAAATTCTTGTTCATGGGAATGAAATGCAAAAGTTTATGAGAATCAAAAAATGTTTCCTAATTTCTTGGAAGGCCTGTTCACATGATATCAAGATCGTCATCGGAGATTTCAACGCTCAGGTCGGCTAGGAGGAGGAATGCAAACTGGTGATTGGAAGGTTCAGCGCGCGCCAGCTGACCAACGAAATGGGCCTAAGACTCATCGACTTTGCCGCCTCCAAGAACATGGCCGTGCGTAGTACCTGCTTCCAGCACAACCTCCAACACAACTACACCTGGAGGTCACCAAATCAGACAGAAACACAGATCAACCACGTTCTGATTGACTGTCGGCACTTCTCAGACATCATCGACGTCAGATCCTATAGGAGCGCTAACGTTGACTCGGACCACTACCTGGTGATGGTTAAGTAAGATACGCCCAAAACTCTCCGTTGTTAACAACATTCGGTACCAACGCTCGCCTCGGTTAGATCTCGCGCGACTGAAGCAGCCGAACGTCGCCGAAAACTACGCGCATTCGCTCGAAGCTGCGCTGCCGTAAGAGGACCAGCTGGAGAAAGCTCTTCTCGAGGACTGTTGGAACACCATCAGAACAACCATCAACAGCGTAGCGGAGAACGTCATCGGGCATGAGGAACGAACCCAACGGAAAGAGTGGTTCGACGACGAATGTAGGAGGGTGATGGATGAGGAGAACCCTGCGCGGGCGGCGAAGATGCGCTCTGCAAACTTCTCCTGTTGCAAATTCAATCCTGTGATAAGAATTTTTTTTCCCATATAACCGTGTCCCAGTCTATCGTATACTCTCGATGTGCTCTTTGAAAATAATATTTTTTATCGTAAATCAGTCCCAAGTACTTAACCTTGTAAGACCAACTTGAAATAACCCCATTCATCTTGACAACGAGATTATTGTTTGGCTTGAGGAAAGAAGCCCTATTTTTATGAGAAAAGTTATCAATTGAATTTTAGAAGCATTGGGAGAGATTTTCTACTTTTGCAAGTAGGAAGAGAAAATATCTAAACTTTTCTGCAATCGACTGCACATGACATGAAGACTTTTTCCTTTTACGGAAATGCTCGTGCCATCGCAGAATAATGACTTTATGCATTCTGGAGGTAAATTAGGAAGATCTGAAGTGAATATGTTGTACAGGACTGAACCTTGAGGCACACTTGTCCTGACAGGAAATCCTGCAGAGTTTGGTCGGATTTTTAGTTTAGAGGTTACGTATCAATATGTAAAAATCACGAAACATCATTATCTCAGAAACTACACAACCGATTTGAACAGAATTGGTTTTAAATGAACGGGCTACCTAAAAACCCTTAACTTCTTAATCTTATAAAGATTTAACATGTGGTTTAAAAATTATGGAAAGAAACGTGTTATGGAGACTGTTTAATCTCAGTCATGTTTCTCAGAGATGGCTGGACCGATTTTCATAAAATCAGTGTCTAATGGAAGGTCTAGTTGTCCCATAAGATCATATTGATTTGTTTCTCAATCGGACCTTTACTTTGCCTGTTATGTTTAAAAATGTGAAATCTAACTATGAAAAGAACCATATTCCGAAGAATACTTGAACACACTCACTTTTCTCAGAAATGGCTAAACTGATTTTCACAAAATTAGTGTCCAACAATTTGAACAATATTGGTATCAAATTAACGAGCTAGTTGAGGGTTAACTGACGTATTATAATGATTGAACACGTGGTTCAAAAGTTGTGAAAACAAAGTCATATTTGAAATAGAAAAAAAAACGTTACTATAAATAATAGAATCTAAAATGATTTTTAATCGAATGATATATGATCGAGTCCAACCTAAATATGATTACAGTGACGTTTCGATTATACCACGATCAAAAAAAAAACAAATCGCGTCATATATTTACTTCATGTAATTTGCATGTGTTAATGTATGTTCATATGTGTTTGAATGTTTAAATCTTCGGTATAGTTATACTGTTGGCTATAAAAAAATTGTTATTTAAAGTGAAAAAAAAAATCCAGCATATAATTTCAAGGTGTATTTTTTTTCTGAAAATTGATGTGTTCGTGTAAATCTATTTTAATTAATAATAAATTCGTATGAGAAAGGCTGGGTCTGTGCGCTAGGTGGATTAATTTGGGTTTTGTTTACCCCCCACAAACGGTCATTTTAGAACTAACTACATTAGGCGGAGTAATGTTCGAACTACCTGTTACCTGTGCATACGTTAGACGGGTATGCAAAGGAGTAGAAAAATGGGGCAGTACAACTGATACGCTTGGAGAATTTTGTTTTGTTTGGGAAATTTGATTTTGTTTACCCTGCCTTGCTTTAACAATTGCTAGAGATGGTGGCGTTTGGTGTTTTTCAAGCCCGTACCCGACCCGAACCCGAATGTTTTTTTCGGTTGAAACCTGACCCGAGCCCGAAATTATTTTTCGATCAAACCCGAACCCGACCCGAACCCGATAATTTTATTTCTATGAAACCCGAACCCGAAATTTTAAAACCCGAACCCGACTAGAACCCGAGATTTGATAGATTTTATAGTCGGATTTTGGTTTTCAAACCCAAACTCGACCTGAACCCGACATTTTCAAACCCGGACTCGACCCGAACCCGAATATATTTTTTTTCACCCGACACTTTTAAAATTCGTCAAACTCGAACCCGACGGGTACGGGTCGGGTTCGGGTTTGACGAATTGAAATTCGGATTTGAAAAACTCTCTATTAAGTCTTTCATCTCTATTAAATACTGAATAAGTCGTTTCCAATCTTTCAATGTTTGGGCCAGTAAGCGGCACTCGCCTCTTCGGCCAATTTGATAGCTAACTTTGATGTCGGAGAGAAACATTGAAAGTTCCTCTTTTAAAACTATATAAAATAAATTAATAAAACTATATGAAATAAATTTTCACTGCATAAACTAGTGTCAGAAAGCGATGCCTCTCTTTTCCTCCCTGTAGCGATGCGTGGTTTCTTTTTTCGCCCTGCCATTTCAGGTGATACGAAAAACATTGAAAAATAATATCAAATTGCAAATAGGTAGTCTTGAGAAAGACATTGGTGGGGTTATTGTCTGAATTGGTGGGGTTATTGACAAATAGCTCATGTTTGGAGACCAGTTTAGTGAGTTTTATACCGTACGAAGACCTTATCCTGTACTAAGGTAAGGTTGATCTCGGATTTTTTGCTGTGTGTTATTCTTACGCCATTTGTTGAAAAATGCTTTAATTTCTTTATTATGTTACAATGAATAATATTTTATGGTCGTTTTGGGTTTACCGTTCAAAGGTTTATTCTAGTTTTATTGCTCCACCAGCTTATTAAATAGTCTAAAAAGTCTTGCGCCTATTATTCATAGCAGTGTTCAGTTCTCCCATACAATATGCTTTCATTATAATTGCAATTGTAATACACTCATCATTCTGAAGCAGAATCAATATCAGAAATTTTGATTTATCACAAACTGGACCCTAGGTACTAGCGTTTTTTAACACGTGTTTTCATAAACTGCCAACTAAACGTGATAAATCAACATCCATCCAGCTTCACTGTTATTATAGGTTCGGAGTGGAAGCTTAAATATACAACTCAATTCAATGTACGTCGTAGCAGCGGAACTTCAAACGTAACCTGGACAATCCCACAATGTTGTTAGAACTTCTAAACTAAGTAGACCATACCGTGATTTCAATTATATTTTCATATGAATTTGTTTCCATTTATGTATTTGTTTCCGTTGGTAGGAGTGGCTTCTATTAATGGATCTTTTCAATGTTTTGACTTTGTACTACTACAAGCAGTACCGAGAAAGCGACTCGAAAGCTGATAATTGCAGCGTTTTTCTATTCCGATGAAGGCAGTTATTTATTTAACGAGTCTCTGGAAAATGTAATTTAATAATGATGATTTCAGTTACAAACTATCAGTAATATACGATAATTTTGAGATGTGCAATGAACTTCCAGCTTTACATGATGGCGCTCATGATTGATGTTAGCTTAATATTATCAGAAATATCATTGCATTTCACTACGCACAGAAAATTGTATCAATAAATCATTATATCATTGATCATTCTGAGCAAATAACAGCAACATTTCTTCATTTTTTTCCATTTCTTTTAACCCCCATTTCGATTCCATTCTTACTTCTCGCTTTCAGGTCATTTATTTCCATGATGGGATTGGCGCGATAAAGCCGAATCACGGATTCCCTGCTGATGAAGCCTACTTCCACTTGCTTAGGTCATTTCGACTTGCAGATGATGCGCACTTGATTAAGACTTTGCTAAATACCTCCACCTTTTTCTTCGTAGACTGCTGAATTGGACAAAAAAATTACAAAACGATAAGTGGTGTGAATTTCCGAACGGACGAGAAGAGGGTGAACTGAAACATTAATCTATCCCACGACGCTTTATCGAAGGGTGCGGAAAGTTTCGTTCATCTTTTGAGCAGGATATAAATTTCTCCATAAATCAGATCATATCGCCGTTGATGTTGATATTTTTGCTCTAATTAAATTTAAATTATTTTCGCGATAATTTCATCGACTGGATGGTATTATAGTGAGCTGAGCACTGTGAAAGATTGTCTCGAGCAACCCCTAATGGTTTTGACAGTGGGGAGAAAAATTACTGCTCTCTCATTGAAATTTTTCAATTTCAGTCCGAATCAGATGGCAAACTTTGCCAGGGAGTTACTAGTTCGCAGACAGAGTAATTACCAGCGCGGAAAAAAACTTCTTGCATTCTATAATTGGAGCATTTCTCGGCAATGGGCTTGGTGCAAAAAGTTCCCAATGTAACTGCGAATTATCTCTTACATTGATGTTCAATAAAAGGTTGAAAAGATTCGAATGAAATTTAAAAACTGATAACTAATTATGGCGGCATTGTGGATGCCACATAACGTTTGCATGCTTAACCACTGCTGTGGCAATCATCAATGGAATGAATTGCTGTCGCATAAGCAAACGTTTCATTTCCGCTTGTGGTCGTTGAATCGTATCATATCAATCATGGGTTTGATGATTCAATTGTAAGTCGATTTCATCACATTTCCCAAAAATTTCAAATCAGTCTGAGTGACAATCGAATTGTTCTACTATTTCAAAGCGAACCGCATTCGAATTTCCGCGCACAGATGTGAAGCACATATATTAGCAATTGAGGGCAGCCTCACTTTCCGGTATTTTCGTGCAAACAATCAGCCTCCGCATACTACTGGCGGTGACATGTTCTTCATATAGCTTTGGGGAATGGTTTGCTCGTCCCAGCTTCTCGGCTCGGCAGCCACGGTTTATGGCATAACGTAGAACATTGCTGGTTTGGTTTGGAAATGTAGAAGAAACTTATCTCTCCCTGGATTAGCCAGAGCGACAACAAAGCGCTCATTGCCTCCATCGGTCTTAACCTTGTGACATGTGGCACAAATTTTTGGTATGGAAGTGTGAAAGCGATTGCCGAACAATCGGAACGGAAATTGGTAGATTTATTTATACAATTTATAATTTTAGCTCGATTAGAAGTAATATGCACTAACCTATACCGTTTAACTGAAAGAAAATTGACAGTACTCTATTCGGAGGTTGGTGTGTAAAATCACAGAAAAATCGAAAAAACTACAAGCAAGTTGTTACTAGTGCGCCGTATTTTAACTGCCTCCATGGTGAGTCGATTCACTAACACGCATTCGAAACTTATCTTTTACAATATTGTTGTATTGTTGGAAGATTCACCTGGGAACAGCCAATCTGACCTGTGTTCCTCCTTTTAAAAACCTGACCGACATCAACCACCCGGATTAGACACGCTACAACAACAACGTAAGAACCAGTAAGCGGTGCTTATTGGAAAACTTTGTAATGGGGAATCTGACTCGCCCTGGTTACTTTCTCTACGGGGTTTGTCAGCTCCATGACTAACTTTGTGCGACGAAGCTTTAACGTTCATCTTTGGGTTACACTTGACGATTCAGTTTCAACTCTCATTTGCATCATAACATAACCATTATTTGGCAAAACTTATGACTTCTTTGGGCTTTCATTTATAGTTTCAGTTTTATAAGTAAGACTGTTCGAATCAAAAATAAAGTAACTCATATGTACTTATAAAACTTCCAATGTTTTCTTATTATTAATTCTTGCAATAACTCAGTGTATTATTCATTTATTTATTTCACTTAGAGAAAATGTCGTTTCTCTTGACGGTAATTGTTTTTCTATTATAATTAATTGACCTGATAATATTTGGAATTGATTACACAGTGCAACATTTTTTTTGCCTTGGCTTCTTTTGATGCGAAAATAAATTCCCCCGAGTTTGAACATAATTCAACTTAAGGGGCAACAATGGCATGGCGCCATTTTGAATTTTTTAGAAATCGGAAATTTTCAATATATTTGTGCTCAATCAGACTTCGGGAAGCGGATATTCAGAGTGGACAAAGTTTCACCTTTTCGACCGTGTCGTACACCAGTTGATCGTTAGGAACATTGCGGAAGTTTAGCTGGAATAGTCGGTGAATCAATTTCACCCTTCAGTATTTTCGCAACAAATGCAGCATGCTGGATTTTACGACGACGTTCTTAACGTGTCAAGGCCAAGTAATCGACAGCGGTCAGGATACGGTGGAAGATTTTCCGGATCACACCAGGGTAGGTCACGTAATGCGAGACGGAATCTCTTCTGACCACGTTCGATCCGATGACACTAAGTTAACTGATGAGGGTGTCAAATTGAGCTTCAATTTCCAAGTAGTGGTCGCACTAGTGAGTAATACAAAGTTGTTTGGCAGTGAGGTTCTTTGAAGTCACGGCTAATTTTTGCAATAAATTCCAGCTGTCAAGTCGCATTTGATATAAGGGGCATGATGTAGGTGGGAAGTTAGCCTAGCGTTACGTAGAATGCCAAGGTCGCAAACTCGGTCTACTCTTCTCAGCACAAATCCACTAATGCGGTATTTGAATATAATTAAGTTCAAATTACTGAGAAATGTCATGACCTTACATCTTCCAATGCTAACTACCAGCCAGTATCTGTGGCATCAGTCGACAAAAACATTTAACATATCGACAGTCGACTTACAGCCAACCTTTAACCGTGAATTGTGACGAAGCACAGAAACTAAGGCTCACACAAAGTACCATTAAACAAAATCTGGTCGAAAGCTGCCTTTAAATTAGTATAGAAGACTACAATGTTTGATATGTAAAATGCACTTTAAAGTTAAGCGGCTCTACATTCATCCATGCTGCGCGGTGGAAATGTACAGGGTGTCACCGTGAAAGTGACACACTTTATTTATGCCATAAAATAAAACAGAAGAACATTTCTTCTCTGGATCATGCTCCATATACACGATCATTTTGTTTGTTCAAAACAAGTTCCAACGTATACAATTTTTATCAGAAAATATTATTTTTTGAGCAGCGTGTGTCTCCAGTAGCAATCGAGATCTGGCAACCTTCTCGGTAATTTTAAATACTCGAAAGCTCCGTATCTAAGGTCATTTCTGATTATTTTATGTATAGTGTCATGACTCATTTTGTTTTCACGATCCATTTTTCTACCGACTGGACGGTATTTCCCAGGACGTTTTTTAGACCGATTTGATCACTGCTGCAACCCGCACACTCCGTTTTGACGTTGGACTAATG
Source organism: Wyeomyia smithii (assembly GCF_029784165.1). NCBI lineage: Eukaryota > Metazoa > Arthropoda > Insecta > Diptera > Culicidae > Wyeomyia > Wyeomyia smithii. The sequence goes on along the minus strand of NC_073695.1, from coordinate 170,848,300 downwards.
TCTATATCGATATTAGGCGCCTGAATTTGAAAATCTAGCAACTCAACCAGGGAAAAGTGGAATTTCTTTTCAGAATATCGAGGTTCTGGCATCAACCGATCAGTAATTCTTTTACGGTTGAATTTATGCAACAAAACCAGCCTATTGTTCAGGATACACTACTGAAAACTTGGTAAATAACATCGATTGTCTAAACCATACCGAGCAACAGGGCCGGATTTAGACGGTGGGGGGCCCGGGGCAAATTTGTTTGTGAGGCCCTCTTTTCTAAAAACATTTAGAGGTAACGTTCTGGAAGGTGACGAGCAAAATAAAAAAAGGTCGCCCTAAGACTAGGGGGGGCCCGTGCATCGGGAGGCCCGGGGCATTCGCCCCCTTTGCCCCCCCTCAAATCTGGGCCTGCCGAGCAACCAATCAATACCTCTCTTCCCAAGCACATCCGACACTAACGGAAATAACCGATCTGATTTCGTAAACAATTTCCAAAAGTTTTTTGACCGGCAAAGCGGACGGTTCTTCCTGGAGCAGCAGAAAGCGGCTGGGGGCAAATATTGGTAGCTTATAAAGGCGCACACCATCGAATTAAATTCTCATTCGTTCATTGACAGGTTAATCGGATGGTTTTTCTTTAAATTATGGCTGCATACTTGGAAAGTTGATAGACGGATCGGTGACAGTTGGAGTGGACCTGAACGAGCTGTGGAAACATATCTATGATGCGGTTAGCGAAACAGCGCGAGAAGTAATTGGCATGACAACGGGAACCACGCGTAGTGGGTGGTTCGATGCAGAGTGTCTAGAGGTGACAGAATAGAAGAACCGGGCCTACGCCAACACGTTAGTGGCAGTTAATCGTGTGACGCGTATGATACGGAAGGAATACCGGGGGGCAAGAGCTGCCGAAAAGAGACTTCACCACCGTAAGATACAAAAGCACTGCGATCGCGTTTTCGCGGAAGTGAAGAATTGCTTCACCGGGCACGATACGAGAAGCTTTTCGGAATCAGGAACTGGACCTTACTAGTACCTGCCATGTGTAATGACAAGGAGGGGAAAGTGATTACCGATAGATCGCAGGTGGTCAGGCGTTGGTAGGAGAGTCGAGAGTCGAAGAGAACACAAACGAAATATCGGGAGTGGCACGCACTACTCCCGATATTTCGTTTGTGTTTTCTTCTCCCCATTCGCTCTTTTTTATTTCTTTCGCACCGAAAAAAAGCGACTGAGTACTCTTTGTGCATTTGCCAAAATGTGCGACACCACACATTGTGTCTTACTTTGTGTGTTGCTTCGGGCAATGATTATCGGATTTGACAAACGAACGATTATAGTATTGAATTTTTTTTTTGGATTTTGCACTTCATTTGACTCCTACTGAAATAATTTAGAAGCTAATTTTCAGTGCTGCTCAATGGGTTTTGTTTCAGAACTAAAAATGTTAGCTTCCCGGAGATAGCCACATCAACTTTTCGACTTTTCGAATTTTGTTTAGAAGTAGGGGTCAATAGTTTCGTCTTCTAAAAAGTTCCCATACTAAACTTCAGCTTAATCTGACTTCGGGAACACGAAAGCATTATTTTGTGACCAATGTAAAAAATGCACAGGTAGTTCATAAATTTCTGAATATCAAAAAATTCTTATGCCAAATGTCTTAAAAATGCATGAAATATCGAGATCTGGTGTTATCCAAAAACAAAAAATGAAAAAAATCGATCGGTTAAAGTTTCACTTTTCGACTGAATGAACTCCTAAATGCGACGGAGGACAATTTTTTACATACAAGTCATTACCTCCCTAATGAACGGTATCAGTAATGAATGCTTGTAGCGATTGTATATGGACAGAAACATGTCTGGACGTGCGTGATATGTCCTAAGAAACACGTCCACGTCATTAAGAATCGTGTTTATATGAATTCTCAAAAATGTAGATGGTCCTTTCTTGGTTCCTTTTCTTTGCTATTCTTTCTACCCGCAACACAACGCAAACTGCTCAAACTGAAGCTCTTTGTTCTCACGCAATGTGTCACAAAAAGCAGCACAAAGTGTTGTTCCGTTCTTCCTCTCTTGAACTATTTCTCACTTGGCGATATCTTTCATTGGCATTCCGTTTTCACTCTTTCTCTTTGTGCCTGTTGGTTGTCAAAATGTGTATGTACCTCGTTCTCGTTGTGCCATGACGTAAAATTAACACACTGAGCGCAATGAGTGTGCGAATGACAGCCCTGCTTGCAGCACTGCCGCCTAAAATTGATATTGAAACTTAGCCTAATTTTCTTTAAAAATAATATATCTTTTTTTTTTCTAGATATTATGTATTTGTGGGCTTATGGGCTTATTAGAAGAAAATAAGAGTTTCTGACAAAGTGGCATTTTTATAAGAATAGAAGAGGGTCTCACAGAGCAAGGGATGGATTTTTGCGTTGCTATGAGCAATTCCCAAAACTTTGAATCAAATCTGAGAAAGTCGTTGATATGTATGTACTTTTTTTGCACACTTGAAATGGAATTACCCATGTATTCTTTTTATATGGCAATTATTTACCATAAAGCGAATTTTCAGGTTTCTTTATTTTTTTTTGCTCAAATTGAAGAATCTTTCTTTTTGCATCAGAAAGATACTTTCACTAACTTTCTAACTCTTTATTACATAAATCGATGCGATGTGAAAAATTATGTTTAATCGTTTTTACATAACTTCTGAAACACAAACCCAGTTGTAGTGAAACTCGTTATTTGCAGGTCTTACACGTATATTTATATTTTTTTATACCTCCCAGCTAGTCTCGAGATACAATGCTGGTCTATAAAGCTAGTCGTACAATGTTTGAATCCCGGCTCGAGAGAGACTGTTAGTGTCAGTAGGATCGTAGCGCTAACCCTGCGGTTGTTCCGTACACCAACAGTTGGCTGCGAAGTCTCTTTGTTATACACAAACATAATAGCCCGGCCTTGCCGGTTCTAGTTTTGGATAAGAATATAAATTTAATTACCACTAATATGGTCGACGTGCGACCAGACCGAATCAAGCGCCATTTTTAAAAAAAATTGAGTTTTCAACACCAGTGGATGTTAAAATTGATAATCTATCTTTCATGAAAAAAGAAATCATTAGAACAGTTTATAATGGTATTACAACAAAATTTCCCCGTAGCAAACAGGAAATATACGGAGTGGTAAAACTTTGATCACGGATTACTCGAAATAATGTTTTTGGTGCTTGGTTCGGTCTGATCGCCCGCCGACCATATAAGAAACAGAATTTTTTGCGTATCTTTACTTATTTGAATAACAATAGTATTTATGTCACTGCTTGTAGCGTCGTTGTTATGATACATAAGTTAATTATATCTTTATTTTGAGATATCCCCTAAAAGTCAACATAAACATTACAACTTAAACAACGTTCTAGTTCGACCTGCAACTGAACGTATGATAAAGAATTCCACACCTCACCATCACAGATCGCTGTCCCAGTGGGATCATAAATTTTCCAAATCAAACAATCGAAGCCTCGTTCTGGAAAACAAATGCACCGTTCGCGACGAAACCAGCAAAGTACAGGCGGAAAGCGTTAGTGATCTGCAGAGACTATGACCAAACAAATTGTGGGGCTGCAACTAGAGATATTTGGTAGCCGGCTGGCGTGTTGTTTAATTTCCTATCGGTGAGGATGTGTCGCCACCACATACACCAAACGGTACGGCTATATTTTTGCATGCATACCTGTAACACCAAAGATACGCATCCCTATTGACGTGGCTCATGTAATCACTTTGGAATTTTTGGCTATTTTTGAATCGGTCATACACGTAAATTTATGAAACTACTCACAAGTATAGTAATCCTTACTTACTTGTCTAAAAAATAAATCAAATTATGATTGGTGATCTCTAGTGGGGGACTGATTAGTTGTTTCAGCTCCTTAGACAAAAAAGCGTAAGCGAATCCAATGCCAGTACATACCCCAAATGTTCATTGCAAGTGTTGACTCAGAAAGGGGCCCAAAAAATTGAAATCACTACCTGATAGAATATCAAAAATAATATTCATAGATAATATTTGGCTAACCAGCTTGTCGAGCGCTGTTGACTCGTTCCGTGCAGCTCGAAAACACTGCAGTTGGCGGTTCCCGTGTTTGCGGCCAAGTCGAAAACATGAGTCCACCTATACTAGCAACCGAGAAAATACAGCAACAGTCCTCCAAATAGCTTGATCTCCCCATCAGTCGTGATCAGGCCAGCCGGACAAACGCGGAGCGAAACGATATTTTCGGTTTTTGAGAACCCGCGAGATATTGCTGTCTTTTTTCATAATTCCACACAGTGAGCGATCGTGCTCCGACAACCGATAGTTTTCCTCGGGGACTTCGTGCGAATTGACCTGGTTTGATATTCACCGCGTGTAATAAATAGTATCAAGTTCCGGACTGCAAATTTTGAATTGAACTTTATACGTAATAACAAAGCAATTACTTCCAGTGCATTCATCGTATATGTGCGTCGATTTTGAATTTCTTCAGCTCAGCACAATCCGTCTGTATTCAAGTTTTGCACAGCTTTGGATTGGAGCCGGATGTGTTGAGTAAACCAATTCGTGTTTTTCTCTTGATGCTACAACGAATTTGTTATATTTTGAAAAATCCAGAAGATTTCACAATACACTATAAACTAAGGAATCATAACCTGGCGGGTGAATCAAGTGATAGAGGACCAATTGCGGAAATCAATGTGAACAATGGCTTATCCAGGAAGCGTCGATTGATCGGATGTTTCCATCAATGTTTTAGCGAAAAAAATCTCATTCCTCAGTTAAGAGCGGGCAAAGGCGAACTCACGAGAAAAATCGTGAATTTCTGTGTATGAAATCACCTCAGCAAGTGTTTGATTTTCTCTCGTTTTGTTTTAGTGCCGTGTATCGGTTCGGTTATTGATGTGGAGGTTGTCTGTTCCAAAAATAACATAACTCGAATGTATAACATATCGTTCGCTTCGTTAAAATCACCGTGAATGAACTTTTCGTCTGACAGGCGGTACTGAACTCGTGGCAGGGAAAAATAATAAAATCTACGGCAGAGAGAAACCGATTTTTGTTTGTTTTGATGAAGTGTTTTGATTTCAAATTAACGAGTGAATTTCGAACAAATTAACTGCCGAAGCAATTAACAGCAGGTAAATGAAACATGAAATATGAACAAATAAACCGAAACCTTTATGCATTTTCAGCAGCTTATGATTGAATGAATGTTGGTGGTGTTACCATCGTTCCGGTTTTAATACCGATCTGGTTCGCACACAGTGACATCAACTAGTTGTATTTTGTAGTTTTTAGTATGTTTGATTGTTTTCGAGTAATGAGAGGCATTATTTATCTGAACAAGGTGCCTTATTAATGCAGCTGTGTAAGCTAGTTATATAATTTAATATTTCAAAAACATTTTTGTTTGAGTTGGTTTTTTTTACGATTTTGCTTATAGAGTACACATAGTGTTCATGATTAGCAGTTTTTTCATAAACTTACAGTGTCTAGTAAGGAGACAAATGATATAAACACAAACTGCTATTGACTACTACAAGCGGATTCGAGTACCAAGAAAAAGGAGGCGCATTGTCATTTACTTTTAACATAGAGATCTTGCACTTCTTTGCAGGAATTGCAAAGAATATTTACCTACCCCGGGCCAGGGTTAGGCTCTGCTGATGTGACGTCCCAGTGGAAATTAATTTCCTTCCAAGGGACTCACTATTTTACTTATTTATATTTATTTATATTGATATTCATATTTTATTCTATCTAACTTTTTCAATTTTTTTTTCAAATGCCCATTACCGATACCTTCACACCAGAAGGCTAGCACTTGGAGCCTCCTGGTAGTGCACACCGACAAGAGAATGAAAAAATGAAATAAAACGATAATGGTAAACATTAGATATGGTAAAATTAAATCAAGAATCCTAACAATTCTTGAAACCTTAAACTATAAAATTAACTAAAATGAATTATATAACGATAATTAAATTATACATATTATAACGACAATTTTAGTAATTATGATTGAATATCATTACAGTAGCTCCCGTGATTTGATTTTAAGATATTTTTTCAATCTAGCCTTGAAGATGTTTTGTTATTAAGGGATTTTAATTCATTTGGAAGCAAGTTGTATATTTGAGGACCTTTAAATGTTATGCCTTTTTGTCCAAGGGTTGTATTTGCTCTGGCACTAAGAAGGTGATGAGATTGCTTTGTATTGTGAAGATGGTTTTGGACTGTGAAAATTAAATTATTATACCTAGACCTATTGTGTTTTATGTCATGCATGAACATACACGTTTGAAGCTCGCATAGTGCTCGAATTGGTAGTATACAGTGTGAACTATTCAAGTAAATATCAATGGTAGGATGCAAATATGGCAGTATGTAGATCAATTTTAAGCAACGATTTTGAAGGACCTGAAGTTTTTGAAGTTTAGATTTCCCAGCATTTCCCCAAACAATATTCATGTATTGAAAAGTTGAGTGTATACATGCGTAGTAGAATGATAGTGAAGCTTTTTGTGACACAAATGTACTGACTCTTTTAGGCATACCACAAAGTGCAGGAACCTTTCTTTCGATAAAGGTTATATGATTACTCCAGGATAAAGTAGAGTCTAACACTATTCCTTAATATTTGAATTCATTCACTTTTTCGATTGAATGATGGAGCATATCGGGATTATTTACGATAATAGGTTGTTTTTTTGATAGAATGGAAAATCATATATTTAGTCTTTTGTAAATTTAAGGACAGCAAATTAATTTGAAAATATTCGGACAGGATTATAAGATCTTGTTCTATGCAAGATATTATTGCCTGTGAACTTTTTTGTGGATAGAATAAGGCTGTGTCGTCTGCAAAAAGTCGGGGTATTCCTTTTAGATTAAGTTTCCCAATGTCATTAACGTATATTAGAAATAAGAGCGGCCCTATGTTGCTACCTTGGGGGACTCCTATATCGATCAATCGCGTAGAACTATGTTCACCATCAATTTCAACAAACTGTGTTCTATTCGACAAATAGCTTCCAATCAATTGGTTAGCCATTCCTCGTATACCATAGTGCTCTAATTTATTTAACAGTATCCGGTGATCAAGAGTGTCGAATGCTTTTTTCAAATCAATGAATAAGCCTCCTACAAAATTCTTCTTTTCAATTTCTTTTGTTACATAGTCGACTAATTCGACAATTGCTGTTGTTGTACTACATCCCTTCCTGAACCCGTATTGTAGCGAGTATAAAACTCCATGTTTTTCAAAGAAGTTAAATAATCGATTTACAAGTAATTTTTCAAAGATTTTATTAAAAACGGATAATGTTGATATAGGTCGATAATTTGAAGCTATGATGGCATCTCCCGTCTTGAAAATTGGTATAACCTTAGAAACTTTTAAACACTCTGGATAATCGCCAGTTGATATAATCTGATTGAATACATGTGACAAAATCATTGAAAAAGCCTGAGAGTTTTTCTTTAAGATTGACACAGGCATGTTGTCTGGACCACTACTTTTATTAACATTTAAATCTTTTATCAGTAACATAACTTCGTTACTAGTAGATGGTCGTAAGAAAATAGTATTTCTAACGCGTTGTATGTTGGCACATGGATTAACATCGGGTAGTTTTTGAACGGCACTCGCTAACTGCTTTCCAACTGTTGTAAAATATTCATTGAAGACATCACAAGATTCCCTATTTGTTGCGGTTTTTTTGTTATTGCAGCTTAAAGTGACTTGTTTTTTTGTTTTTTTGCGACCGAGTATTTGATTTAAGTTCTTCCACATCCCAAGTAACACACGTTGATATAGAACAGTTAATGTAACTCCTCCAACACAACCTTCGGTTATAGATTTCAGTTGACATTACCTTTTTCATGACATCTCTATCACCAGAAAAAGCGCAAAAATCGAAGGCTACTATAACAAGTACTGGTGTTATGTGAAGTATTATATAACTTCATGAAAGCAAGCCAACTTGCTAGACTCAAGCTGCAAAATACATCTCGAGTACCAATGCGGTAAAAAAACATGGAAAACAAGTTATTTTCGAATTGTAATTACTAACTAATAAAAACATCGTTGACGCAAGCATAAAACTTCAAAATAGAAATTTTGTAGAACAACGCTTCTTTATATTAGGAACTACAAAGGAAAAAAATAGTGATTATGGCGTATCGAATATTCACCAAAAATAAACAATAATATTAGACCAACTATTTGACGCTTTTAATACAAAGTTCTACGTGCGCGTCAAATTTCATGGTGAAACATTGCATTTTACTTCTGAAAAAATCATGCGCCGTTCATTGGATACGGTTTTCTGTTTGTAAATCAGTGGAAAATAGATTATTCATTACAGAATGGTTGCTGATTCATTTAATTGCGAAGGGTCTCAATTTAGCCCAACACCGCATGAGCTTAGCTCGTAAACAACTATCTGGCATCTCTTTCTTACTTGCCTAGTAAATCGCAATGTCGTTTCTTTTTTCTTGGGTTGATCTGCACTGACCTAGTGGAATAAAAAAACTCGCGCATTCGTGGGTCAGAATTCGCCATACCAGCGCGCATGCGCAATTGTGTTGCTATCAGAGGGGATTCACTGCTGTTAAATTTCATCTATGTGTGCGTTATCGCAGATCAACTCTGGTCCATGACGTTTGTTGGTCCATGATGTATGTAACTTTGAACAATAATGGGGGAAAAATCACTATACAACACATTCATGAAAGTTTTTCGCGGTTTTACGAGTTTTGATTTAAAAACGTTCCGATTCTATAATATTTCACATCGATCAATTCCATTACCAAAAAGAACGAAAACCAAAATAAACGCATTGTTGCCGAATATGTTGGTTACAAGATGTTTGACAGATGGATCCCCCCTGGTTGCTATGACAACATTTACCTAGCGCCTGCGCAAATGTATTGTTACGCGCAGTGCAGCTAGATCGAAAATTGTGTTCGTCAGCGGCACTTTTAATTAATTATAAATTGATGATAAAAACAATGTTAAACCTTTCAAAATGAATTGTTTCTGTCGCTTAAGTATTCAAATTGTTCTCGTATAGTTTTAACGTTATTTAGACATAAAATATAGCAAAACTAGAAAACATTGTTAGATATACGGTAACAACGGATATACGGTTTGGCGTGACATTGGTTGCACTGCAAACGTTTTGTTTACATTTTCATGGCGCATTTCGATCCAACTCAAAGAGTTTTCATAAAATCGTTTAAATAATTTTAATAACAATATGATCAAGTCATTGGCTGCTGAATACTAAGACCGACCAAAGGAAAAGCACTTTACAGGTACGTAAATTATTATTGGGCGTGTAATATTGATCTGTCGCGGCTGCCTCGGCTGGACATTTTTACACAGTTGTTATAATAGCGAAAACATCTGGAAAACATCTTGAGGACAAGTGACATTTATGTCATAGTTTTTGTTTGGTGAACTCATGTTATTTAAAAACATCTCCAAAACCAGAAAAACGAGCTTGTTTTCGAAGTGTGGTTGAATTACTGATGAAGAACAACTTCTCACAAATGTTCTATTTTTTTGCAAAGTGAGTTTTTCAAAGGTATTGCTTTGGAAACAGTCTTCGAGCATTGACTGATCATTTCATCATAGGTGTTCACTATACCAGTTAATGTCACGTTTGGATTCTGTGCTGGAATGAAATTGTTTATGTAATTTCTAAACTGAAGTTCTAATCTGTGATGGTTGATTAACTGTTTTTTAACAACTAGCGGTTCTTTAGGTGAGCTTAATTTAAAAGATGAAATTATTGGTAAGTGATCACTAACGGTTGAATAAACTGTATCATTTCTAAGTAACATTACATCATCTGTTCTGCAAACAACGTGATCTAATAAATTCCCAGTCAACGGTCTAGTAATGAACGTATTTGTGCACATGAAACCATATGATTCTAAAAGACTTCTATATTTCTCAACAACGTTAATGCTGGATAAGTTTATAGGAATATTTACATCTCCAATAATAAAGCAAGAGTGATTGGTGTTGGTTGAATGCATCCAACTTTCTAGGGCATTACAAAACTGGTGTACATCGAAGCATGGTGGTCGATACACTCCATGTATATCATATCTCCTCCCATTTATGCACAGTTCTACATGTAAGTGGTGCAATTCCTCATTGACAATAACATTGTGAACAATACTATTATGGATAAACATAGCAAGTCCTCCGTTTGAAGCATTTCTGCATGAAAAATAGCTCGAGTAACCTGGAATATTGTAAATTGAAGTATATTCATGCTTTAACCACGTTTCCCCTAATACTACTACATCAATAGACATAATACAATGATCTAAAAATTGCAACAGTGAATCAAATTTTTCTAAATTGTTAATTCCTCTCATGTTCCATTGAAGGAATCTGAGGTTTTTTGCGAAGTGATCAGGATTGTTTTTATTCCAATCGATTATCGAATCGTGATAGTAGTTTTGAATTGGATTAGCCATCTAGTTAATTTTTTTGAACAAATAGATACAAAACACGTAAAATTTATTCATTCACGAGATATGGGCTTCAGTACTACTACATTTTAGTATTTTCTCGTGTTTGTTTAAATCATTTCGATCGTGGATCATAATGGGCTTAGAATGTTGATTAGGTTTTACATATATTATGCCATTTCTCGCAGGCCAAACGTATTTTAGATTGATTGATTTTTGTAACTGTCGTAGGTTTTTTAATAATTCGGCTGAGTAAGGGGTCAATTCATCTTGGATGGTTTTGTGAGTGGGTTTGCCATTAAGTGTAAGTGTTGGGTTTATTGTTGTCGATAGCACTTTTTTGTTGTTTTTAATTTTACGAAAAACAGTTTCCTTAGACTCTCTATCCTTGAATATAACCCTAACAGGAGTCAATGCATTTGCGTTCCTTTCGTTTTTGTATAACAATAACAATACTGAGACAATACGACAATACTGAGCCTGGCATTTGAGCCCCATGGACGTCGAAGAGTTTTTTAACTGCTTGAGAGAGATTTTCGTTCGGTTTTGTTGGGATACCCAAAAGAATAGCATTGTTACTAACGGTTGCTTTGTTATGTATTTCCGTATTTGATTCTATTTTGCTAACAACTGTTGAAAGCCAAGAATGTGTTAACTTTAGTTCGTTAATCTCTTTCCTCAAACGAGCATTTTCATTTTTCAGTCCCCTTAGCCCATTTACAATTGCATCAACTTTGGTCGATAAGAATTCTTGCGAAACTTGAACAGCATTTGTAATTGATCTGAAGTCCTCTTTTACGGATTGCATTTCTGTGGTAATGCTCGCAGTGATATTAACTATTTCGTCTTTTGAATCTGATGTTACTGAATTATTTCTGTCTCGCAAGGTCATTATGCACACAAAAAACAGAGCAAAAATAAAACTCCTCGATAACGCGTTTGAAACTAAGATTAGGTTTCCAACAACTATTTCGTGCCATTTTGAAACAATAGTTACAAATATTCAACTGTTTTGATTTATTTTTTCTTTGGTTCATCTTCGAGGCCAGATTTATTTTTCCAATCCAGACCCACAGAGACGATAGACAACATAAACCACAAAGACAAGCAGAATCAGGGAAAGTGTAAATACAGCAATGATCAGTGAGTGCTTGTGAGAGATCATCGATGGCATGTAGAACAAGCCTGTGTACTAAAGCTTCTATATGAGCCAAGTGTTGCCTGCAAGCTTACAGATCTTAAAAGGAAGGAAGAATGAGTAATTAACTACGATTTGTTTGTGTAAGTTATGACGATGCTCTACTCACCGGGATCTCATGAAGCTACTTGCTACTCACAAAATTAGACATTAGCTACCTTTTCCATGTCGCAATCAAATCTACTCCTCAAACAGCAGCTACTGTTGGTACGCTAGCAAACAGATGCCGTATAATGGAGCCAGACTACCACAAAAGACTACCATATACTAAGTGACAGTATCTCTAATGTGTACTGGCGACGTACTAAAGCTCAGCTTTTTCCATGTCACAGTCAAATCTACCCCAACAGCTACTGATCATGCATTACAGCGTTAACGCACAAATACCGCTTAAAGGAGCCAGAACCACAATAATGTGTACTTGGAATTGGTATTGAAAACGTGAAAATTAAACTAAATACCGTCTGGAAAAAATGCCTTCTAAAAATTATGATTTTTGCTTTCTCCTAGAAAGGTATAGCATTCACTGGCAAAATCGAAGGTATAAAAGTACCTACTCCAAATAGCCTGGACGTACTGATATTTCGGGAGAAATTAACATGAAGCGAGTTATTTGGAGAGTATTGTAAAAAGTTATCAATTTCACCCCTTTTCATGGCAACAGGGTAGTAAACATTTTTAAACTTTTTTTTATGTTAATTTTCATTTGCTATTAAAACCTGCTGCTCTGTTTCTTTTATAGTGAACAGTACAAGATACTTTTAATCAATTAAAAATTAAACGATGATCAAAAAAGTTATATGAGCGTTTTTATGATTTGAAAATGCAATAAAATTTAATCGACCATTTTGATTAGAATGAAACTTTGCACACATATTTGATTCAGCTAACTGAGTACTTCCCACGGGTGGATGCATTTTGCAGACTCAAGAGTAACTTTACTAAAAGGGCGTAAGCATTTTGGCATAGGACCTATTGAAAAACTGTCTGTGAATGGAAAAAAAAAAATACATCGCAACTGATCCATCTAGCGGTGAAACGACCCTATGTTATATCCTCACATCACAATTTTTTAGTTATGTACTTCCGAAAATGTACGTGTTATAAAAATATGAACATCTTCTTCTTCTATTGAATAAAAATCAGTTGGTGTCTGTAAAAAGGCGCATCACTTAGAAAAATAATCAACGGATTTATATGGTTCTTTTTGTGTTTGTTTTGTTTTGATCTCCGACGAGTTAATAAGTCATAAAAATAACAACAATCCACTAATAAAGTTAAAAAATCACAGGAGGGTTCTGTGCAAAGCCACGACCGCAAGGTTGAAGTAGAACACTTTTACAAGAAAGATAACCCGGCTGCTTGCGTGTCAGTCATTTTTCCTAGCAAATAAATGTCGACCGCTCATTGTATTGTATTGGAAATTTTGTGCAGATGAAGTTGAAGTACTACTCAATTTCAGTTTGCACATAAAAATACGACCTCACTGAACAGAAAAAGAACAAACTCTTTGCGGCGCAAACCAGTAGAGAGTATATGTACATGTGAATTCAAATATATGTACATGTGCATTCAAATTAAGATAATTAACTTTTGGTTAAAGCTCAGAACGAGAAAATATTAAATCTTCAATTCATTTGTTTGGTTGTCCTAAAAAAGACAGTTTGTTGTTGAATTTAAAATCGGATATGACGCTGATTGCATCTCTGTGTTACGCCGATAGCGGGAGTTATGGTGAACTTGCGTTTGACGAAGGCATCGTATTACCTGTTTTATTGAATGAGAGGAAGAGGCATTTTGTGAAATATTGTAAACATTTATCTCAAACAATATTACCAGATCGTGATTCGTTTAATTTGAAGGCAGCCACAGTCTCAACCCGCTGCTATTGTCTGTTACTCCTGAGTGCTGATATCTGCTGCTACTGCTGTCAACGTTGTGGACGGTCCATCCAGATCACCTTCCGACTAATGAATGTAGCTAGTTTTCCCAGAAACACTCTTTTATAGCCGAAGGGTGCTTTGAAATAGGCCACGCCTTTCTGTTCAGTTTTGCCATTTCCTAATGTTCTTTAGACGAATTATTCCACAATTCGCATTTGATTTTTGTATCCAGCGAATAAACACCGATGGTGCTCTCACATACGCAACAATTTAACCCCTAACCGTCTGCGGCTTGTAACGCTCGGAGACCGAAGGGCGCGATTGTCCTCTACAAGCATAGTCCGTGTCTCATGGCCGTAAAGGACTACCGGTCTTATCAGTGTCTTGTAGATGATCAATCTGATGCGGTGGCGAATTCTACTCGATCGGAGACCAAAGTATATGCGATTCCCTGCGCCGATGAACTTTTCTGCTGGTATCGTTGTTGGCAGTTAGCAGTGAACCTGAATGCGCGAACCCGTCGACCACTTCGATTTCATCCCCACCAACTTGAACTCAAGGTTGGAAGTTAGCACTGTTTTCACGTGAACCCTTTCCTTTCATGCATTTCGTCTTCACCAGTCCAATCCGTTTGGCTTCGGCCTTCATTCCGATGTACGTATTCGCCATCTTCGCAATGGTCCGAGCCATAATGTCGATGTCGTTGGCTAAGCCACACAGTTGAACCGACTTTTGGAATATCGCGCCACTCGTGTTAATCACCGCTCTTCTAATAACATCTTCCAGGGCAATATTAAACAGTAGGAACGAGCGACCATCACCTTGCCTTAAATCTCTTCGAGTTTCGAAGGGGCTTGAGAGTGCTCCCGATACTCGAACAACACACACAACTCGATCCATCGCCGCTTTGACTGAACAGCTGAACAGCTCCCGCAAAACTCACGTACCGCAAGCCGATATGTACTTGGAGCTTGGACGGCTACCACTTTACGGAGCTTGGACGGTAACCACCTTACGGACGAGTGTGAGGTGATCGAAACGTGGAAGCAGCATTTCGATGAGCATCTGAACGGCGATGCAGTAGAATGCGAGAATGGTGGGTAGTTGATCTTAGTGACCGAGGTGAAGACAACAGAATTTCTGCCTCTGATCTTCTGGAGGTGGAGGAGGAGATTGGACGGCTGAAAAACAATAAAACTGCTGGAGTGGACCAACCCTCCAGCGAGTTGCTAAAATACGGTGGAGGAGCATTGGTTATAGCCGTTCACTGGGTTTTTGTCAAGATATGAGGTAAAACGAGTAGCGGAGGAATTGATGAAAGGTATTGTGTGTTCCATCTACAATAAAAAAAGGGCGACAATCTAGAGTGCGGCCCACTTAGCTAAATGCCGTTTACAAGATACTCTCCCAAATACTCTGCCATTAACTATAACCATTTACCAGTGGGGGGCACCATTCTGTTCGCTAATCGCTAGTTAGCGACGCTAACATTCAGTTAGCGATTTAGCGATTTCGCTATTTTTTGAGCTGCTTAGCGAACTGTTAGTGTCGCTAAAACTTTGGACTCCGAAACGCTAATCGCTAATTCGCTAATTTTTGAAAGAAGCGAAATTTTTTTTTAATAAATACTGTGAGTTGCAGTTAGCGTACATAAATGCTTCGAATGATGAACATACTTCACTGTGAAAGTTACTTTTGCAACGTATGTTTCATTCAAACAACGTTCAATTGTTTTATGGCCCAGAATTCCTCTCTTCATGACACAAGTGCAAGTCAGCCTTTTTACCCTAGAATGGGGTTCCAGTTATCGTATAAGCTAGGCTACAGGAGCATTCTAAAGAACAAGCTCAAGATCTAAACAAATCCTAAAAAAATATTAGAGCTGTTCGAATTTGAGTATGTCGAAATTTAAGTTGCAAATCATTTTTTCTACCAACACTGCCAGTGTACCGGCGTCAGTCAGATTTCCATCAGAAGTAACCTCTGAAACACGTTGTAGATTCTACCTACGCCTAGAATATTGACCTAAATTAGTAAACTTGATGCAGCTGAGTGTATAAACTCGTTACGTTAGTTTACTTCTGATGGAAATCCTACTGACGCCGGTACATTGGTAATGTTGGCAGGAAACAAGATTTTCTGCATTTAAATCGACATACTCAACTTCAAACAGCTGTAGCTCTTCTTAGGGACATTCTAGCTCTTCAGTGTCTTCTGCAAAGTTATTAGGCATCTAAAATACTATACTTCAACATAATGTAGTACATTATTAGAGCATTATTGAGCTCTCTAGAAAGGTAAATGCAAAAAAGTTGGTTTTCCCATATAAATTTTCTTAAAAATTTGAAATGCAATGCGCCAACTGGAGACAAAACCAATCGACTTCAGGTAAGTTTAGGGTTGTTTGAGACCCCAAAAAGATCCACAAAAACTTGGTTCTGGAAAATCAATCACTTTGCCCTACCCTAATAGCCATATGACGTGGTTCTTGAGACCAATCCGCCAGGGACGAGGTAATCAATCATCAATCAAGTAAGGTAAGGAGAAATGAAAGTAAGGTAAGTAAGGAAGTGAAAGACTATTTTTGATCTGATTTCAAGTGGAATGGAATGAATTGAAAAAAAGTGTTTGTTTTGGTAAATTTATCTGTTTGTTGCAATGTAGCACTTCAATTGCCGGAAATTGTTAAAACATGAGAAAACCATGTAGCCATTGTTGTTACTCGTGATGGGGCATTATATTAGTGATAAAGATTTTGCACTCAGCTTTTCGACACATTTGTTATGGACACATTTGTTATATACTGCCTAATAACGTATATGAATCGATTTTACCAATGGTATAGTTTTTTACCAACGCCTGCTGAGCGAATCTGAAATAAATGATTCTGTTATAAGTGAAGTTGGTGGATCAGAACGGAGTACAATGTTCTTTGCCGAATCATTCCATGTTTGGCTATAACTGATATCTACTGGAAAAATAAATTTTTTCATGGATTGCCAATTTTTATTAAATTGAAATTTTATTATTTTATAGCAACAATCTCTTGTTCACAAAGGTTTTCAATTTCTGTAGGGATATGATTATACAATGATTGAACTCAACATTTAGGAACATCATTGCTTATATTGCTAAATGAAATACTTGTTTCCGTTTGCGTTGAATTATTCCGCGGAACCATTCAACGTATACTCCCCTTTCTGTCGCATGTACGGTTTTCTACATTATGTCACCAGGAATATGCCGTTTTGGAGTTGGTATCGAGCAAGGAGAACGATAGCGCAAGCAACCCGAAAATTCAATGTCCAACATTATTGAATACTATAAATTGTCGAATGTGCAGTCACTCGGTCACGTGGTTCGGGCCACGATAGCACAAAATATATTTTTATCTCGCTACCATAAATTGCACTCAAGGATTATTACTTCCCATTGTTATTCTCTTCTGGCGATTGGCTTTCTTCGTTCATACCAGATAGATTCGACCGGAAGGGAGGGTTCGCGTGAGAATTGCGCCGTGATAATTCATGGTGCTTAGCGTTGAGTTTGTGGGGTCGTGATTGGTGTATGAACATAAAAAAGTATCGCCTTCAACAATAATTTTTTCATAAGCGCGTAGAATTGTTTAAATATTTCAAAAATAAATAAAATGTCGCGCCACAAGTCGTAACTTTATTCCGTTTAAAACTCACAACATCTCGAGATGAAATACAAAATTTAAAAACTCTGTACAAAAAAACTGCGTCTAATGGTGGCCGCACAAATATTATATCCGGGCGCGGTAATCTTGTGAATATTATGAATGGAAGATAGACGGGAATCAAAGCGTAATGGCAAGAATGGAGAAAGGTTTAAGTCATCTATCGAGAATAGTGAACAGCGCGAGAGCTATCCTTCATTTCAGTTGTTTGAGCTTATCTCGCTAATTCTTAGGAAGGTTCGTTCGAAGATTCTGAAGAAAGGTAGAAAGTAGAAGAAGGCCGGTTAAAGACCATGAACTACAAAGATTGCAGAGTTTGCCAAAGATAATGTAATATATTTTATTACCCTAAAAACATGCAGTGTAATGTCTACTCGTTCACTCCCCTTTTTGGGGTCAACTTCTCGTTTGCAGGATTTAGAAGTCGCTTAGCAGCAAGGTGATATGCGCAATTTGTATGTTAAAAACCATATAGCATAAATTTCGCTCTGCATGTATTATGACATTAATGTTTTATTATACCAGACTCAATTCGAACAAATTGTTTCAAATTGAAAGAAATAATTTTCTACCCGTTGTGCGAGGTGATACGAAAAGATATGAAAAAGCAGCAAATATTGCTTTCCGAGCTTGAGCTGGTTATGGCATCAGCATGAATTTGAATATACATTTCCGCCTTTGTCATTTCCTTTGGTCCCTTCTGATACACAACAATGTATCATATACGACTCGACAAAATAAAATTGTTCACTGGCAATCGTACATATAAACATACACTCCACATACTTGCACACATACTCATAAAGAACACTCGAAACTGTATAGCAGTTAATTTGGCGGAAAATTTATGTCGAGTGGTATTTGTCTTAAGCAGCAAGCAGCACCAGGGACGACACATCAAATCGAGTTGTCGTACGGGCGGTGAAACGGTTGTGCTCAGTACCATTCCATTATTGCAGTTGCAGCTGGAAGAATCATTCACCGGAATGATTTGTGCCGACATTTTTCAAAACTCTGCATCCATGCACTCGTTACGAGGATGTAGAAATGCGAACACTAACATAATATCTCGCATTATATTCCGATCTATTCTATAGCCCGTGTGTATTATGGCTGAAATCCCCGCCACTATAGATTTGGATCTCGCCTGCGAGCGATGAACGCTGAAATGGGTGTTGCAATAGAAACTCGATTTATATTTCATTTAGTGTACTGTTAAATTTAGAGCGAAATTATGCTAATGTATGTGCATAAAATGTACGATTAAATTTGTAAGGCTCGCATAAGTGTTCGGTTCGGGCGCAATATTGAATGTCGCGCTTAGACTGCCATACGCCAGCTGCCATCTGTAGAAATGGGAAAAAGGGATCAAACTGCGAAGTGCGCCCAAAATAAAATGCATTATATCATGATTTAGCTCAGACAGTTATCGATTTATTCTAATTCAGTTCAAGATCCGTACGTGTGTGTCCCCCCACGTCGGCTGTGCTTGACTTCGATGCACAATGCAGTTTAGCCGGAAACGGTGCACGTGATTCAGAGGGTTGGATGTCATTTAGTAGCGTTTCCCGATTCCATTTTGAAAAATTGATACTAAAAGTCTGCATGCAATTGCTGTTGTTTATCGACGTCTCTCGCAAGGTTTGGCAGAATATTGATGACGATAATGGCATTCGTTTGCGTTGTGAGGCGAAAAAATGTGCAATCAGTTGTGGAAAGTAGGGTCGTCGATAGTTTGAATTCTGGATTTGGCATTGTGAGTGTTGCTTCATTAGACGGCTTCTTTGAAAACCTATAGTCATGGAAACTATTTGAGAGCGAAAAAATGATGATAATGAACTGTCATCATTTTCACATGGAAGCGGTGAGAGCGCATGGTTATTTGTAGAGTTCGGAGTAAAATTCATGTCCATCCTATCCAACATATATGACACTAGGTAAATAGAGACATCCACTAGAACATTTTCTCTTTATTTGATTTCTATGTTTCTATGAGATCTGAAGTTTCGTCTTCGGGCAGTTTTGCTGGTTCGGGTTGGAGAGTCTACAAATTTCTTATTTTTTTTTATCAAGAAAAGTTCATCGAAGTTTGAAAACAGAAAATTTTTTTTTTCGAAAAAACCTAAAGGAACATTCAAACAAATACTCGAACAATATATATTTTATTTATTGTATAACTGTGAACCGTAGAATCAAAGTTAATATATGAATTTGCTGTTGAAATTTGTCAGCAATTCGATAAATTTAAAAAAAAAATCGAATTTTGCTAGCGACTATCAGTGTGAGTAAATTGCTATTACAGAAAAAGTCAGTAATTTTCTAGAAAACCTAAAAAATGAATTATTCCTGCTGTATGTGATATTGTTTCATAGCAAGTGCCATTAATTATCAAAACATATATATTTTTGCAATATTAGCCAGATACGAAGTCAAGCAGAGAAGCTGCATGTGCTCTTTGCACACTGCTTGAGCTGTTAAATGTTGAACAAAACAAATCGAGTTTTGCAGCAAGACATAGAAATTTAATTGAGTTTTGCGTTTGCCATTTCCGTTGCAGAATGATTTTTTATAATTACACATTTCGATGCTAGGTTTTTTTAAATTCTGTTGATAACAATCTTTACATATCAACGTTAGATGCAAGATTTTCACAGATGTTTTTATTACTCAACGTACGTGACTCACTATAACATATTTCATTCCGCAAAACAATTTGTTCAGTTAACAAGTTCATTACCCATAAACTTCAACTAGCAATTCTTACCACAGTACGAAATATTATCATACAAACAGTTTGCAGCCAGCGCCCAACACCCGCCTCGTTGCATCTGCAGAACCTACCCAAATAATATGTAACATTCATTAGACAAAGTTGAAATTAAATCCCTTCTCATTATGGGCGTTGTTGGGCGTAGCGCACTTGCAAATATCGAAAACTTCCATCCCACATAAGATTTAATGCATCACGAAGTCGTAGACCAGAGGCGTGCGCTGCGGGTGCGAATTTCTATTTTCCCCTGTGCCGAATGAACTTTCTAAAACCGGAAACGGGTATGTCCCACCGGACTAGAGGCTAATTGCCTGTTGCAATCCTATCAGAACCAAACAGGCCGAGCATGTAGTGCGAATCATCCGATTTCAGATTAGAAATTTCACGTTGTCCACGTACGCAACGGACTGGTACGGTATAATCCATGTTCTGTGCCGCCCAATTAAATGCTTTGGAATTTCCATTTTATTTTAACGAATTGTGCTTAATATATGGGGATCGTGTGATGTGCGTTTATATCTTACTGTTTTCCCTGAAGTTGCAAAAATGTTGGAACTGTGTTGTTCGGCATGTTGTTTGCGTAGAATCGATTTTATTTAATTCCAGTCGTCCTTATTTACGCTGATGGAAAGCGAAGCATAATATTGATTTTGCACTCGTTTGCTTATTACTCTTATGCAAAAATAAAAAATAGTAGCGTGTTGATTTTATTGCGAGGTCCAGAAGCAGTGTGCGGACATTTAAATCCTTGTGGAAATTAATTAATAAAGGTTCTCTGCAAAATTGGTGCTTCTGAATATAACACCGTATGCATGGTTGGAAATTTCTGCTGAAATAAAGGTATAACCTATAAGGTTGCTTTGAATAGGGCCGATCTTGTAGGTAAAATGTGATGTAACACTAAAGTATGTTAATGCGCTTGACAAAACGAAACATATATCTTCTCCGCGGTAAGCTTACTTGGCTTGGCAACTACTGCCTTTTTGAGAAACAGGTTAAGTGTGCGATGGTAGCTATATGCCAAAGTGAAACAAGAAAACGCGCTTAGGAAATTTTGAGATATTAACTGTATTCAACATAATTCTCTTTTGAAGAGTGATAATCGTTAAAAGAGAGGTGGTTCAAAAAGGAAGAGAGGAGTTTGATTGATAAATGTGATTCAGCTCTGCAATCTCACTGAACTGTGTTTTGAGATTATATTGCATTTAATAGTTATAGGAAGTTTTTGAATAACTGAATTATAATAATACCTGCTTCTACAATCAAAAACATTATTTAAAATTCATAATAACCGCTATAGAACTAGTTTACCGTTGATTGGCTCTATACAGCAAAAGTTCAAGAGCAATTTTAAAAACAACAATAAAGCTTGTATGATTCTCATTAGAAGTAATCTTTATTTGGCGTCCATATTAAGCCCTCGATTGCCCAAAAATGGCTCAGAAGGTTGATTTTCGGCCAAATTAATTTTTTAGATGACACCATACCTTGACACTTTTTGCATTTCAAGCCATTTGGAACGAAAAAAATTCGATTTTCCCAATTTTATATAGCCCCCTTTGGTAGATTTGCGAGGATCGAAAAATCACAACTTTGAGCGCTTTGAGGCACCTCTAAATCATTTCTGATTGATCTGAAGTTTTGCATAGATATTTTTTCTGAAAAAAATGTACTTGGTCGGTTTTTGAAATTCGATGATGATTTTTTTTATAATGCAACGACCAAATTTAACATAGCTTTGTGAATCTCACTGAAAATTGTTGAATAATTAAATATGTAATATGTAATAGTATTTGAATAACTGGATTATAGTGAAAACTGCTATTATAACCAAAAACATCATTGAATACTCATGATAACGGCTATAGTTTAGCGTCGATTGCCCCTTTCCAGCAAATTTTTCAGAGCAGTTATGAAAACAGTAATAAAACTTGTATGAATCTCATTAGAAGTAGTCTTTAAATGGCGTCGTAGCTTCTACACGATTCCGAAAAGACCCATATTAGTCGGTTTTTTGTCCGTTTAGACTTTTTACCCGTAGCCGAGAGTTGCCACATTGGATTTCAAAATGACATCTTGAATAGAGCTTCCGCTTTCGGACATCGTCCCGTTTCTGAAAACACCTGTGTCAGATAGTATTTGATCAAATTCTGGCCGTTTGGCATCATCCCGATCAGGAATAACGATATTTTAATAAGTTCATTTTTTTATCGAGTTGAGCTCCGTTACGTAATTTTATATTTATGCATCAGGAGAAGATAAAAAAATAGATGAAAATTGAGCGATAATTTGCGATATTTAAAAGGAAAGATTCAGATGTTTCTAACATTTCTTCGTGATTTTTCCGATGATAATATACTAATTATAGTTAAAGCTATGTCCATTAAAAATCCGAAATAATAAAATCATCTGTAGCTCGGTAACGAATTGCCGTACAAGTAAGGTTGGTACATAAAAACAAGATAATTCACTGTACTTTGAGGAAAAAAAATATCGATACAAACCTTTTATCTTTGTTTCTAATGAAAATTTGCATTTTCTGGTTTACTCCTTATTCACTTTTTTTTCACGTTCCTTAAGCTTCCGCTTCATTATTGCCCAAAATCTCTGGATGGGCTGGAACTGCGGGCAGTTGGGCGGATTTATGTTTTTATCGAAGGAACCTACGTTATTATCGCGGTACCACTGGATGACTTCCCGGCTGTAGTGGCAACTCGCTTGATCTGGCCAAAACTTCACGGGATCTTCATGATCTTTAATGAAAAGTAGTCCGCGATTTTCGAAGCATTCTTTCTTGTACAGCTCCGAGTCCATCGTCTTATCGTCACGAACACTTTGGCCTTTGCTCTGCAACTGCATATCCGTTGCTAAGTCATCAGTTTTTTTTTTGGAAAATTTGTCCAAAAAAGCAAACCTAAACTTCGCAGGAACATCTCCTCGTGCAGTCGCCATGTAGAATCTTTGGCCAGAAAGCTGTCCGAAATCCATTTTGACCTAGGTTTTATCGTCTATGAGCAGGCATCCTTGGTACTTAGTTAAGAACTGCTGGTACAATTTCCAAGCTCGAGTTTTGGTGAAGAACTTTTGCTTCAACATTCTGCTTGGTTGCTTGCTGGCTAAGTTGCTAAGTCATCAGTTTTTTTTTTGGAAAATTTGTCCAAAAAAGCAAACCTAAACTTCGCAGGAACATCTCCTCGTGCAGTCGCCATGTAGAATCTTTGGCCAGAAAGCTGTCCGAAATCCATTTTGACCTAGGTTTTATCGTCTATGAGCAGGCATCCTTGGTACTTAGTTAAGAGCAGTTCTTAACAATTTCCGAGCTCGAGTTTTGGTGAAGAACTTTTGCTTCAACATTCTGCTTGGTTGCTTGCTGGCTCAATAAGAACAATATCCTGCTTGTAAACAAATTCTCCGAACGGTACTGCGAGCAGCAGCGTAATTTTGTGCGATTTCATTATCTGATAGTCCAAGGTTTCCAACGACGGTTTTCAACACCTTCTAGTTCAGCTTGCGGTCATATGTTTCACTACGACGCTGACCTTGAGGCACTCGATCCAAGCTCTTTCGCTCCCTGAAATATTTGAACACATCATATATGGTTGATTTGGCGATTTCAACGTTTTTGCGATTTTCACTGCGGACCACGTAGGATTATTTATTTATTTATTTATTTATTTATTTATTTATTTATTTAGTTTAGAGTTTTTTTCTCCTCTCGGCTTCCATTTGGAATAACTTTTAACTAACTGCACACAACACCGTGAAATTTGAACTACAGTGGGTTCCTAGGCAAACAAACCACTAGAAAAGGATTGTTGCAGCGGTCACTTTCCGTGCCGCTGCAACACAGTAAGCGATTCCAGATTCTATCTGGACAGAACTTCAATGTAAAATACTCATGCTTTCGGGACATTTTCGTCATTCCAAATATTAGTACGTAATCGGACATAGAACCTTATTCTCACGTGTTTTCACTTGAGGTTGCAGGTATGAGCGCAACTCAAGAGGGTTAGAAGGGGGAGGGGGAATTCTCACCGAATGATTGTATTCTATATAAATCCATTCCATGCTTTTTCTCAAGGTATCGAAATCAACACAAATTGAGACGTCATCATCCAGCATGTAGGATCGATTCTCATGTTTCATGTCGCTTTTTTAACGTAGAATTATGTCTTGCGGCAACATAGGGGTGCAAACTGAAATATCGAGAGCGTCACGAAAATTGTCCACTTTCACATGCTTGAAACTCGGTATGTTCCCAAATGAGTTTCTTCATTCTTACAGAAATCAATAGGAAAATTAGCTGAGCGTCTACCAAAAAGCGGAAAATTGTAATTTTGTGACGCTAACTATTGTGATATTGAAAAATGCACAGCCATCATTTAGAGCTGAAGGTAAGGTTAAATATCAAGCGAATCTATCTCTCCTGGTAACAGCAAACGTACGGAAGTCTGAACTAGGCTGCTTTGCCGCTTGTCTTCGGTGCCATGCTAACGATTTACTAGTTGACAGTAATACAGACAGTTGACGAAAAATGAATGTGCTTCGCACACAACGTTCGTTTGTATAGCTACAGTGGGGGGGAAAATAATAGGTGCGAGCATTGCTCATACATTTATCTGCATTTCAACTTATCATGTATGAGGCATGTTTGAATGCAATATTTGTTTGAGTTGCTTGCATTATGAGCAATGAATTGAAAAATGCTATCGGTCAAAATTCGTGGTATTTTGTCCGTGAACGAAAAAAATAACTTTCGTTGACCAATATTTTAAGTGGAAAATATAATAGGTGTAAAGTAAACTATCCTTCTTGACGTGACTGTTAATACAATTTGCTTGTTGAAAAACATTGATTTATGGTTTTCTGTGAGTGAAAACAGTAAGTCTGTACTGATAAACTAATAATTCATAAGTTGGGTTCATAATTTTGCTTTTTGTTTACCGATGAAGGGTCATGGTAATCATTTCTGCCCTGATACAAAACCGCTGCGATTGTCTTAATGCTACCTAGAATTCCTGTTGTTGAGCCCGTTCGTCAGACATTCAATCAGTGTGGGGTGAATAACTTTTTCTACAAACATCGTAGCGCCTTATGATTTTCAGAAGAGTTTTTCCCAGGAAAATTTCCTATAAATATCATGTATCGTTATATTTTTAAAAGCCAACTGGACATTTCTGGAAAATAAGTTTCGAAAAAGTGGAGTTTCTCATATAAAATCGTATGAAATCTTTAAAAATCGGGCGCAAAAATATAGTTCCATCGATCGATCTGAAAAGTTATACAGTTGTTATAGGACCCACAAGAAACACGAAAACTGCATGGAAGCAAACATTAATTTTTTCCACTCTAGTGCGTATATTTGCTTGGCAATAAGTAAATAACAATAAAATTAGTCACGTAACTATTCCACGTAACATCTTGTGAAAAAATTCAAAAGTTTCTGAATAATAAAAAAAAACAATTAGAAAAATTGCAAATCTGTTTTAAAATTACGATTCACCTTTGTAAATGTCATGATTTTTTTTAGTATAGGTATATTTTCTTCAAGTTAAGAAACCTTATCCATAGATAGCATTTTAGTAGAGAGCAAAGTTTTCAAAATGCTATTTTTCCAAAATTTTACCACCTAGAACATATACGCCCCTTTAAAAAATGACGCTTGAGTCAAAATAGTTCAAATACTCGGCGAAAAGTCATGTGTGCTTTCTTCGAAAACATGTAAATAATTTCATTTTCGTTGCTATTCAAATGAAGAAGATTTTCAGTTTGTCGTTTACCGATTTCGCTTAGAAAATATTCTACAAAATAATCAAGTTTTTCGTAATAAATCCGTTATATTAAAATTTAACTTTTTTGTCGTTGTAGATGATAGTTTAGTTGTCTATAATTATATTTAAACATCGAAATATTGGCCTATTCCTTCAACCTTGATTATTAATACTATTTAAATGACAGAAGAAAAAAATAGTAAAAGGGGGCAACATTCCGAAGAGGTAGTTCCATAAATTCAATATGTGCAGTTCGGTCGCTGTTGGATGAGCTTAGCGTGTTGATTTTGTTCTCTTTGTTCACTGCCATACCCTGTTTTTACCACCGCTAATGAAGGCGTCATCTTCAGCGCGTTATCTTCGCTCTCGACCTGCAGAAATTCTACCTAATTGAGTAAACAGCAGGTTAATTAGTTGGTTGACACGTGTAATTAAACAATAGAAAAACAAGCGATATTCACACCAAGCTAAGACATTAGGTAGGAAACAGCTTTTTTAGCTAAGTGCATTCGTTAGCGATGAGTGCTAATTGGTGCTTCATTCTTGATGGGATCCCAAAACCAATGATATCAACACTCATATCACTTGTTCATTTGTCATCTCTGTTAAAGTTAATTAAAGATCAAATGAGGGTACAAATACCAAATGGGTTGAAAATTACCCTCATCATGTACTCTGCCCACTCGGTTCTATAAACGAAACTTTCGCAGCGTACCTGAAAGTTTAAATGAGTTGACTTATTTTCATAATTGCATTCACCCTCTGTCTATCATCTCTGCGCGTTAATAAACTGCATGGGAGTGGTTGCCGAGCGTGCTTATCATAGTTTCAAGTATTTTGTTGCTATTTATATAAATTTTTACAGTTGGTATGACGAACAATGGCGCGTTTCAGGTTCGCTCGAGCATGCCAATTCCTCTGAACAACCTTTACCACTAGCAAAAGTCACAAACAAACTGATCTAGCGTGGAAAATAGTCGGGGTTCATGTCACTATCAAATATCTATTTATCTTTGTTGATTGGATCAGATTCATTTTTGATGGGTTTTTGAAGATAAATATTTTAAATAGTATAACTCAACTGCAGAGTGAAAAATTTTGGTTACTTAATGAAATGTGTAAGTTAAAAGTAACTCTCAATCTTAAGCGAACATTTAATAACCAACTAGTTCTTAGAGTTAATGTTATACTCGTTTCTGCATAGATAAGCAGATTCATTTTGCGAAATGTCTCTTTCCATTCCGCTCCTGTGTGATTGTCTGGCTTTGGTGGCAGTTCAACTTTATTCATTCTCTTGTCAGGATTTTGTTTTTCGTCAGAGTTAATAATTTCATTTTACGTCATTGTCGGATCAGCCCTGTATTAATTGACAATGATCAACATTATTGAACAACAAAAAATAACAGAAAAATTGAATTGTATGCTAGATTTTACCAGTTTTGCAAGCCTTGTCATATGAGTCATGAGTATGGGAATTGGGTAATACAATAATTTGATTTCATATGTTGCAACGGAGGCCTGCTCTCAGCAGATCTAGTGGAAGCAACGAAAAAGTGGCTTCCGCAGCTTAACTAGGTTTTCCGAAAGAGACAATGGAGCTTTTTGTCATCGATAAATGTGCGTTTCTGATGCAGTGGCTGAATTGTTCCAAAAAAGTTAGCAGAAATTCGCATATCATGCAGCCGTACGGAGCCGAGCATACGAACTAAGGACTAGTAATCTGTGATATGCACGTCCCAGTTCAGTTCTGTTTCATCATATCACTGGGTAAATGTTGACAGGAATCTGGAATACTGTGACACTTTTCAGATTGAGTGATAAGCTCTAGAGTGGAAGATAGCTGCGTTTGCTATTATAACTATTTCAATTGTTGAATGTTCACTGTGGTATTTGCGTTTGGCAAACTGAGTAGTTCTTTATTATGCGACGTGAAATGATTTTTTATAGCTCTTGAGAAGAAGAAATTAATTATCAAAGATATCAGTGCGTCTTGAACTGTCCTACAGATCAGACGTTTTTTCGGTTGCTTGTGGACTGGTCTTTGACTGCCTATAGCTTCAAAGTTTGTGTTTTGTCAGTGTGTCTTTTAAAGACTACCTGAAAGTTATTTCCCATCAGTCTTTCTCAAGACTACTTACTTTTGAATTTAACATTTGTTTTAACTTTTTTCGTATCACCTGAAATGGCTGGACGGAAAAAGAAACCTCGCATCGCTGCGGGGAGGAAAAGAGAGGCATCTCTTTCTGACACATCGAGTGTCTGTAGTGACAATCCTTTTGATATTTTGCCTGAGCAAGAAGCTGGTGAAATGGAAGTTACCAATAATGAAACTATACAAAATATAAAATCTTTAAAAAAGGAGAAAGTTCCACCTATTGTGGTAACTATTTCTTCTGAATTTAATATATTCAAAAAGGAACTTTCAACGTTTGTTTCTGACGTTAAAGTTACCTATCAAATTGGCCGTAGAGGTGAATGCCGCTTATTAGCCGACTCAGTAAAGGGTCGTGATCGTCTTGTTCAGTATTTAACTGACAAGATGTACAAATTTTTTACATATGACACGAAGAGCGCCAAGCCGTTCAAGGTTGTCTTGAAAGGTCTCACCAACGATCAAACCGTTGATGAGATCAAACTTACTTTAACAGAATTACTTGGCATAGCCCCTACCCAAGTAATTCTAATGAAACAAAAATCACGAGGCGAAAACAGTCAGAGAACTGGAATTTCCCTTGTTAATTATTTAATTCATTTTAACCGCAATGAGGTTAACAGCTTAAAATATTTTGAAAAAGCACATGCTTTGTATAATGTGCGTGTAAAGTGGGAAACTTATAGGAAGTATGGCGGAGGTGAAAAGCATATCACCCAATGCCGTACTTGCCAACGTTATGGCCATGGTTCCAAATTCTGTAACATGGACCAAAAATGTCTTAATTGTGGAGACTCTTCTCACAAAAAGGACACATGTCCTGTGAAAGAGAGTAAAAATTTTCGCTCTGCGAATTGTAACGGCAACCATATGTCAAATTTTTATCAATGCCCAGTCCGTTTAGCAATTGTTAAGGCAAGGCAAGGTAAACAAAATTCAATTTCTCAATTAAAACCAACTTCAAAACAAAATTCTCCAAGCGTACCATTGACGCATAGTTTACCTACTCCTTTGCATACCCGTTTAACTTATGCACAGGTTACAGGTAGTTCGAACATTATACCGCCTAGTGTTGGTAGTTCGAAAATGACTGTTAATATGGGTAAGCAAAACACGCTAGAAAATAATTGTACACCTATTACTCCAGCTAATATTGCTGCCGAAAATATTTTTTCTAATGTCAACTGCCTGGGGCCTATTACGGCAGGTAAACTTTCTTTTTTGCAACAGGCAATGTTCGATCTTATGAACGCCATGTTGCAGGCAAAATCAATGTTTGAAGCCATTCAAATAGGCACAAATTTTACTATTAAAATTGTTTCTAATTTAAAATTTAGCAATGATTTTAAATAAAACAATTAAAATATTAAATTGGAATGCTCGCTCATTGAAGGCCAATGAGAATGAGCTTTTTAATTTTTTAATAGTAAATAATGTGCATATTGCAATTATTACTGAAACATTTTTGAAACCTAACATAAAATTAAAATATGATCCCAATTACGTGGTTCATAGATATGATAGGATTCAGGGTTCCGGCGGTGGAGTTGCAATTGTTATTCATCGCCGAATCAAACATCGTGCTCTTCCCCATCTTGAGACGAAAGTTATTGAAACTTTGGGAATTGAAGTTCAAACTGAACTTGGGATTTAATTTATTGCCGCAGCATATTTACCATTTCAATGCACACGCGAGCTCAAAAATTATTTTAAAGGTGATTTACAAAAACTCACCAGAAATCGTTCGAAATTTTTCATAATCGGCGATTTTAACGCTAAATTGGGAAAGATACAAAAATTATATTGAGAGAAATTTCAATAATGAGCTTGATTTGCAAAACGAAGTGAATATTGATTCCGCTTTGGAAGCATTAAAATGTGCAATTGTTGATGCCAGGAATTATTCTGTTCCAAAGGCTCAAGTGAAATTTGATTCACCAATAATTGACGAAAATCTTCAACTTCTAATTCGTTTGAAAAATGTCCGCAGACGTCAATATCAACGTTCTCGTGACCCTGTTGTCAAAACTATTTATAAAGATTTACAGAAAGAGATTAAACATAGATTTACTCTTCTGAAAATCAAAATTTTGAGACTAAAGTTGAAAAATTGAAACCATATTCAAAACCATTTTGGAAGCTGTCGAAGATTCTTAAGAAACCTTCAAAGCCTGTTCCGGTTTTAAAAGATGGTGAACGTTTTCTTGTATCCAATGAACAAAAGGCTCAAAGACTTGCTCAGCAGTTTGAGAGTGTTCATAACTCAAATTTGAATTTTGTGAGTCCAATTGAAAATGAAGTCACACGTCAATTTGATTTAATTTCTTCCCAGAATTTTTTACCTGCAGAAATAATTGAAACTAACTTGAATGAGATTAAATCAATTATTAAAAATTTCAAAAATATGAAAGCACCTGGTGACGATGGAATCTTTAATATACTAATCAAACATCTCCCTGAGAGCACAATGGATTTTTTGGTGAAAATTTTCAATTGCTGCTTCAAAATTGCATATTTTCCCAAATTATGGAAAAATGCAAAAATTACTCCCATTTTAAAACCGGATAAGAACCCAGCTGAAGTTTCAAGTTATCGACCAATCAGTTTGCTTTCTTCAATAAGTAAACTGTTTGAGAGAGTTATTCTTAACAGAATGATGTCACACATCAACGAAAATTCAATTTTTGCAAATGAACAGTTTGGATTTCGCCATGGGCATTCCACAACTCATCAATTGCTCAGAGTTACTAATATGATACGAGCTAACAAATCTGAAGGTTATTCCACTGGAGTTGCTCTTTTAGACATAGAAAAAGCATTCGACAGTGTTTGGCATAAAGCTTTGATTTTCCTAATCAAAATTTTAAAAAATTATCTTACTGATCGAACTCTGCAGGTTGTCTATCAGAATTCAAAATCTGATAGATTTCCTGTCAGAGCAGGTGTGCCTCAAGGTTCAGTCTTGGGTCCAGTCCTGTACAACATATTCACTTCAGATCTTCCTGATTTGCCTCCAGGATGCACAAAGTCATTGTTCTGCGATGACACAAGCATTTCCGTAAAAGGAAAAAGTCTTCGTGTCATATGCAGTCGATTGCAGAAAAGTTTAGATATTTTTTCTTCCTACTTGCAAAAGTGGAAAATCTCTCCCAATGCTTCTAAAACTCAAATGATAATTTTTCCGCATAAGCCTAGGGCTTCTTTCCTCAAGCCAAACAATAATCACGTTGTCAAGATGAATGGGGTTATTTTAAGTTGGTCCGACAAGGTTAAGTACTTGGGACTAATTTATGATAAAAAACTTATTTTCAAAGAGCACATTGAGAGTATACAAGCCAAGTGCATCAAATATACGAGATGTTTATATCCTCTCATTAACAGGAATTCTAAACTTTGTTTAAAGAACAAACTTTTGATTTACAAACAAATTTTTAGACCAGCAATGCTTTATGCTGTACCGATCTGGTCAAGTTGCTGTTCAACAAGGAAGAAAACGCTCCAAAGGATTCAGAATAAAATTCTGAAAATGATTTTGAAGCGTCCTCCTTGGTTTGGTACACTCGAATTACATAGACTTACTGGTGTTGAACCGTTAGAAGCTATGTCAAATAAAATTATTAACAATTTTCGACAAAAATCGTTGCAATCCTCAATTGCTACGATAAGCTCTCTTTATAGCCAATAAGTTAGCAATTAAGTTAGTTGTAAGTTTACTTCCCCTTTTCTGACAAGTAGGTTTAAATCCCTACGAATGATAAGTCCTAATTGCGAAAGCAAACAAATCCTAACAATTAAAATTACAAATTTCTAACAGTGTTGAGAAGTCACCATTTGTGATTGGACACACATACTCATTATTTACTAATATTTAAAAAAAAAAAAAAAAAAAAAAAAATTATCAAAGATATATTATGAGCAGGCACTTATTTAACAGTTTTCGTAAAGGTGTATTGACACTATTCTGCAATGTAGGATTATTTAATGTTATTCATTCCCACTTGAACCGGGTAATATTCAAAATCATACGGTGCACAGAAATGAAAAGCTTTCCAATTAATACAAGTTAACAATCGCGAACAAACTGCAGTTGCAGGTGAAGTATTTCTTCTGATAACAGTTTTTGCGTCACTCAGGAAGTGAGGAAGCTTTCAAAAGGTATGTTCTAGGTAAATAGTCATTGGATAACTGATTAGTGATGCACAAGTTGCGACGTATTACTAGGCGTTTCATACTTACTTTTATAAGCGCTCCGCAGAATAGATGGGGAAGAAAACCTAAGCATTGTAGACAGGCTAAAAAGGAAAAAGCAACCCAACCAGAGAGCGAAATTTGTGTTTGATCACAGATTTAATTAATTTTCAATTTTTTTCAGGGCTCTCCTCCCGTTGGCGCTCTTTCTGTTTCTTATCCAAGAGTTTTTTTTATTTCACTATTGGTAATAAAATCGCGAGAAGTGCAGAAATTTTGTTTGTAAAAAATATTGACTCCATTTCCCATTATTTTCAACTAAGTGTGGTGAAATAGGCGCAATAGCGGCTAAGAAATCAATTTTGAACAATTTAACAGACGAAAAAGAAACATCTGCACAAACTGACATCTCGCAGTCTTTTCAAAATACGTTAACCATTTAGCATAATGGGATTTAACCCTCTAGTGCCCAGTACTGCCTTCAGACGGGCTTTAGTCAAACCTCCAATAAATACTTAAAATATGTTTATGAAGATTCAGGTGATTTTTTCGAAGTTCATCTAAAAATTAACTTGGGCTAGGGGGTTAATTGTTCTTTGAAAATACATATGTAAGGTTAACAACAATGTTGGTCAGTTGTTAACAAAAATATACCAATTAGTATGTTTCTGGAAGGATTGCAAATTTTCAAATAATATCTCATATCTATATACATGAATAGAGTTATGTATATCTGGCTGTCTGATTCATATAGACTTGAAAATTACTGAACTAATCAGCGTGACAATTTTAACGTGGGTTTTTTTTGGATCGGATTCATTTAGTTTGAGACCTCTCCCACTTTTATAAGAGAGGGCTGCCATTCAAATGAAACGAAAATTTCTGTTCAACTCGCGAACTAATTTTAGAGATTTAAGATCACAATTTAGATCTCCCAGCTGTTCTCGAGGTACGATGCTGGCCTTCTTTGTATGTTCGTATGATTCGTATGTTCGAATCCCGGCGCGGGAGAGACTGTTAGTGTCAGTAGGTTCGTAACGCTAGCCCTGCAATTGTCTTGCACACTTAACAGTCGGCTGCGAAGTCTGTGTATAGTAAAACAGAAGGTCGAGTTCCGAGACGGAATGTAGCACCAAGGCTTTGCTTTGCTCTTTTTAGATCACAAAAAAATTATTTATGATGGTTTGACATCCATCCCGAAAATTACTGAATACCAGCCTACATGGCTATATTATTGGTATCTGAATGATTCAAAGAGGTTTCAACTCCAGGTGTTATTTCGGACTATAAGATGGCGATTTCCTATATCTGGAAAACAACCTAAAATGACCAAATACCATCCAATGTTATTATTTTCGTAATCGGGATGATGCTAAAAGCCAAAAATCGACTCCAGACGTCATTTGAAAACGGGTTGGACTACTCTAGTAACAATATTGGTTTTATCAAAGTTTTATAGCGCTTAATACAGTCAAAACAGCGCTATAAACCTTTGATAACACCAGCTTTGTTACTTGGGTAGTCGAATACCACCCATACTAACATCCCTTAGGGTTTCAAAGTTCAGTTTTGTCTCCAATTTCTTGAGTGTCCTACGCTTCTCCATTTTTCTTGAACCTTCAGTCTCCCTGGGACTATCGTTAGGTATTGCTGGAGAAGGGCGATTGTGCTCATATTTTTAACGACTTGGCTGACTTCGTAAAGGCAGAGCTAGCCTTCACTGGCATTTCGTTGGGTTTTCCATCGATTGGTGCCTTGCAGCGTGAGAACGATTTGGAAGCAGGTGTGATAACTGCTCTCTAGGTGCTCTCGTCGTTGCACATCTTTCTCACTGTTTTCCGGGGTAGTATCCGGCCCGCTCACTGTCAACATTTCGTTACTCACCTGTGCGAAACGAGAGCATACGAATAGCACGTGCTAAGTGGTTTCCTCCACACCCGCACATTGGGACACATAGGTGACTCCGAGTGCCCAAACTTGTGCAGGTACTGTCTAAAGGGGCCATGGCCTGACAGTATCTGTATCAGGTGAAAGTTATCTTCCCTATGTAGTACCTTTGGTAAAATTGGACCATTCTCTCTGCCATCTGGCCTTCGAAGTTGACTCTTTGGTGGTCCGTATACCTCTCTTGTCACGTTGGTCGAAGCACTCCACATCCTATTTAATAATGATGCTGATAGGTAGGCAGGTGCTTTCCATTTTTCTGCGGTAACTGGAAGTACCCAACGTTTTCGACCACACGGGTCCGCCATTCCTGAGTATGGACGTTGCCACACTAGCTAGCAGCTTCCACCTGCTGCTTAATACCACCGAGCTATTTGACATCATGCGCGATAATGCCGCTATAGTCGTGGAAGCCTTCTTGCAGACATTGTCGACGAGGTTCCCGAACGTGAGCTTGTCATCGACCATTACCCCCAAGAGCTTCAAGGATCGCTTTGAGTCGATAGTGAATCCACCGGCACTAATCGCCGCCTTCTGTTCCGAATTACGGGTGTTCACTACCATGACCTCTGTCTTATGGTGCGCTAATTCTAGTTTCCTGGAGTGCATCCAATCCTCAAATACGCGTATGGATAGCAAGGCTTTCAACTAGACCTTGCTGACTGACTCTCGTGTGTGTTGTAGACCAGCACCTGATTCTGAAAGTAATTTTCCAGAATCTTGTACAGTGGCACTGGCACTCTGAGACTCCGAAACGCGTAGGCTATAGTCACAGCTGGCGCTATAGAATGCGTTTTTCACGTCTAGCGTGATTATTGCGTAATAGCGAATTCCCCTTCTTTTACGGTAGCGTGCCACCTCGGCCATATTGGTGACGGATAGAATAGCATCCACCGTGAATCTACCTTTTCGGAAGCTGAATTGGTTGCTTGACAGAACTGTTACACTCTCGGAGAATCTCATGCGTCTGTTGAGGAATACGCTCTCAAGCACCTTGCCCGCTGTGTCTAGCAGACAGATTGGTCTACATTCCGATGGGTCAGCTGGTGGTTTCCCGGCTTCGACAGTAATACCAGTCTCTGTCGCTTCACTGATCCGGGAAGAGGCAGTTGTCTGCATTTCTGCATGACCTTGCCACCTCCTCGACCTCTGCGAGGCTGCCGTCACTCGCTGTTTGTGGTGACTTAGCAGCCGGTGGCTAGAGGTTTGGCTCCTGGTGTGTGAAAAGTCTCTCAATGATCCGCTACAACATAGGTGGTGATTGCTCTGTAGGGGATGGCGGGCCTCTGGTCTTGACCGTAACGACCCTATAAGTGTCACCATGGGTTCGTACTGGCACTGTCGCAAAGTCTATCGACTGGCTCGTTTACTGGTCTTTATTGCGCTCTTAAGCCTGGCACTCCGATCTTTGTGCATCGGTGCGCGAGCGTTACATCCTCCGCCTCGCCCGAAGGCACGCACTGCGGAGGTCGGTTATCGCGTCGGTCCACCAGTATGCCGATTAGTGATGAGAAATATCGAGCAAAATCATTCGTTGTTTTGCTTTCGTCTCGATTAGACGCAAATTGTTTATCTCCGTTTGATTCGCAAAATAACAATACACGAGTTATCGTACGGGTGTTTTTTTTTTCGATTAGTTCTTGTGTGCGATAACAATAGCCTGCAATATATCGGCAGAAACATCTTCTGCACACTGGTAGGGGCAGGCTACCCCGCCAGTGATCCGATACGCAGCTGATATATCAGCAAGAATAATTCTCCCGCACCGCTGTTACCCCGCTAGCAGCACGGACCACCATACGATCGAGCGAGTGGAAGTCAACTACAAGTGGCATCTACAAGGTCGCGTGTAGGATACGGCCACTGTGTCACAACACGAAGCTGGATCGTCATTGTTTGTTCTGCGGAGACGCTCGATTAATCCTACTATCAGCCGTGAGGTCGTGACTTACACGTTCGGTGAAGTATTCACTTTAGAATTTTTATCATTATTATTAATAGTATTATTATTATTGTTATTATTATAATTATTATTACTATTATTATTATTATTATCATTATTATTATTATTATTATTATTATTATTATTATTATTATTATTATTATTATTATTATTATTATTATTATTATTACTATTGTTATTAGTATTAGTATTACTGCCTTTTTTTTATTTTGATCCATTGTAGTTTGAAAAATTGTTTTTAAAATTTAATAGCAACTACTTGACCCCCCCTCACATTCGAATATTTATCGTTTGTGTGCGGTAGAGCGTAACGCTCCCGCAAAATGGACGACATGCAGGTGCAACTATTCCTGGATGTGGAAACAACTGGGGAAGAGATTGAGATCTCCCCCATCAATTCCCCTCTACCTTCCCCGCTACCTAGCCCCGTACCAAGGGTACCGGCAACACGGGTGAAAGCTTACCCAGATGCTTCGAAAGGTCCGTTCGTAGTTTACTTCAGGCCCATAAAGAAGCCTCTAAATATAATTCAAATCAGCAAGGACCTGGCAAAACAGTTTTCGGACGTAACCGAAATTACAAAGGTTAGACCGAACAAACTGCGAGTTGTTGTGAGTAGCTTGAAGCAAGCAAACGCAATTGCTAGCTACGAGCTCTTCACGAGAGAGTACCGCGTGTACATCCCTGCCAAGGACGTGGAGATCGACGGTGTGGTTACCGAAGGAAGCCTCACGGTCGATGACATTTTGCGTCACGGGGTTGGCTGCTTCAAGAACCCCCTGATTCAAGATGTAAAGATACTGGATGTCAAGCAATTGCATTCAGTATCCATCGAAGAAGGGAAGAAGAAATTCTTCCCTTCGGATTCCTTCCGTGTAACATTCGCCGGATCCGCACTGCCGAACTACATCTCTTTGGACAGGGTTCGTCTGCCTGTACGCCTGTTCGTACCGCGGGTCATGCATTGCCAAAACTGCAAGCA
Source organism: Wyeomyia smithii (assembly GCF_029784165.1). Taxonomy (NCBI): domain Eukaryota; kingdom Metazoa; phylum Arthropoda; class Insecta; order Diptera; family Culicidae; genus Wyeomyia; species Wyeomyia smithii. Next base: position 170,811,223 of record NC_073695.1, on the reverse strand, counting down.
GTTAGGTCATACAGCCACCTACTGCTGCAACAAGGCACGCTGCAGCAAGTGCGGAGGCAATCATGCTGAGACCGCTTGCAGTGAGGATACTGAAAAGTGTCTTTACTACGAGGGAACTCGGCATGACCTTTCGGCGTGTCCCGCGTACAAACAGCGCGAGGAAAAAATAAAGCGTTCCCTCAAGGAACGATCAAAGCGCTCTTTCGCAGAAATGCTGAAGAGTGCTGAGCCACCCTCGACAGGAAACATCTTTTCCTTTTTGCCAACCGATGAGGGTACATCTGACGATCCCCTCGAAGGGTGTTCTTATGCCATGCCAGAAGGATCTAGGAAGAGGAGAATGATCAACTCTCCTAATCTTTCTCGCAAAGGTCGCAAGATAACCCCTAGCGGAATGACCAATAAGCCAACACAAAAAGGAAGCGGTGAAGAAAAACCGAAGCAAGTACCTCCCGGTTTTAATTTTAAATCAAACCAGGAGTACCCACCGCTTCCTGGGGCACCAAAAACCCCTCGTGCACCCATTTCTCGATCAGAAGATAAAAAAGAAACAGGGTTCATAAAATTTTCTGATATTGTGGACTGGATATTTAAAACATTCAACATACCAGATCCCCTACAAAATATTCTTCTTGCCCTTCTTCCTACAGTGAAAACCTTTTTGATGCAACTAGCAGCAACTTGGCCCCTCATTTCAGCTATCATATCTTTCGATGACTAATACGGCGAAAGAGGTTAGGAATTTTATCACTGTATTACAGTGGAATTGCAGAAGTATCATCCCCAAATTCGATCTATTTTCTCATTTAATAAATACATACAATTGTGACGCATTTGCGCTCTGTGAAACCTTTCTCAATTCAAACGATCAACTCAATTTCCACGATTTTAGCATTATTCGTCGAGATCGAGACTCACACGGTGGAGGGGTACTTTTAGGGATTAAAAAGTGCTATTCCTTCTTCCGAATCGACCTCCCCTCGATCTCGAATATTGAAGTCGTTGCCATTCAAACGAATATGAATGGAAAAGACCTATGCCTTGTTTCGTTATATATGCCTCCATCCGCGCGGATTGAACAGAAGCATCTCACTGATATAGCAGAGTTGCTTCCCGCGCCTTTTTTGATATTGGGAGATTTTAATTCTCACTGTTCGCTATGGGGGTCGCTGTACGACGACAACCGATCTTCTTTAATCTGTAACTTGATCGACGACTTCAATATGACAGTTTTGAATACTGGGGAAGCGACACGTGTACCTAATCCTCCAGCACGTGAAAGCGTGCTTGACCTATCCCTTTGCTCGACATCACTAGCGTTAGATTGCCGGTGGAAAGTAATCAACGATCCCCACGGTAGTGATCATCTTCCAATCGTTATATCAATTGCTAATGGTTCAACTTCCCCGAACCCAATCAATATTTCCTACGACCTTACACGTAATATTGATTGGAAGTGTTATGAGTCTATTATAGCGCAATCTATCGAGACTCACGAGGAACTTCCTCCGGAGGAAGAATACGCGTTCTTAGCTGGCTTGATAATCGACGCCGCGACTCAAGCTCAGACGAAACCGATACCCGGGGTAACGATTAGACAGCGCCCTCCCAACAAATGGTGGGACAAAGAGTGCTCTGAGCTGTACGCGCGAAGGTCCGCGGCGTATAAGGACTACCGGGAGTACGGCACTGTCAACCTGCTTCGAAAGTACGAGGCACTGGGCAGGCAGATGAAGAGCTTAGTAAAGGCGAAAAAACGCGGGTACTGGCGGCGGTTCGTAAACGCGTTGTCCAGGGAAACAGCGATGAGCACTCTTTGGGATACCGCCAGGCGCATGCGGAACCGTGACGTTTCGAATGAAAGCGAGGAGTATTCAGATCGCTGGATACTCGATTTTGCCAAAAAGGTCTGTCCGGACTCTGTACCGGAACAGAAAACCTTTCGCGACGCGTTATTAGTAACTACGGAAGAGCCTCCATTTTCGATGTTGGAATTTTCAATGGCTCTCCTGTCGTGCAACAATAAGGCTCCAGGGTTAGATAGAATAAAATTCAACCTGTTGAAGAATCTACCCGACTCTGCAAAAAGACGCTTGTTGAATTTGTTCAACAAGTTTCTTGAGCTAAATATTGTTCCGCATGACTGGAGGGAGGTAAAAGTCATTGCTATTCGGAAACCCGGGAAACCTGCCTCTGATCACAATTCATATAGGCCGATTGCGATGCTCTCTTGCCTCCGGAAATTAATGGAGAAAATGATCCTCTTACGGTTAGACAAATGGGTCGAAACAAACGGGTTACTTTCAGATACTCAATTTGGCTTTCGCCGGGGCAAAGGGACGAACGATTGCCTAGCGTTGCTTTCTACTGAAATTCAACTTGCCTTTGCTCGAAAAGAGCAAATGGCTTCTGCGTTCATGGATATTAAGGGGGCTTTTGACTCTGTCTCTGTAGAAGTTTTAAACGCGAAACTTCATTCGCAGGGACTTTCACCAAATTTGAATAACTTTTTGCTCAATTTGTTGTCAGAAAAGCATATGTATTTCTCACATGGCGATTCGACAACTTCCCGAATTAGTTACATGGGCCTCCCCCAGGGCTCATGTTTAAGTCCTCTCTTATATAATTTTTACGTCAATGACATCGATGAATGTCTTGCAAATTCATGCACGCTAAGGCAACTTGCAGACGATAGCGTTGTATCCATTACTGGTGGCAAGGCTAGCGATCTGCAAGGACCATTGCAAGATACCTTAGACAATTTGTCTGAATGGGCTCTTAAGCTGGGTATCGAATTCTCTCCGGAGAAAACTGAGCTGGTCGTTTTTTCTAGGAAGCATAACCCAGCTCAGCTGCAGCTCCTACTAACGGGTAAAACGATCTCTCAGGTTTTAGTCGCTAAATATCTCGGGGTCTGGTTCGACTCTAAATGCACCTGGGCTTGTCATATTAGGTATCTGACACAAAAATGCCAACAGAGGATTAATTTTCTTCGTACGATTACCGGAACTTGGTGGGGTGCTCACCCAGGAGACCTTCTAAGGTTATACCAAACAACGATATTGTCAGTTCTTGAGTACGGCTGTTTCTGCTTTCGCTCCGCCGCGAACACGCACATTATAAAATTAGAGAGAATACAATATCGTTGTTTGCGTATTGCCTTGGGTTGCATGCAGTCGACCCATACGATGAGTCTTGAAGTGTTAGCGGGTATTCTTCCGTTGAAACATCGTTTTTGGAATCTCTCTTACCGGTTGCTAATTCGATGCACAGTTATGAACCCATTAGTAATTGAAAATTTCGAGAGGTTGGTCGACCTTCAATCTCAATCCAGATTTATGACTTTATATTTTGACTATATGGCTCAAGATATTAATCCTTCTTCATACGATTCCTCCAATGTCGCACTTTTAGCTACTTCTAATAATGCTATATTCTTCGACACCACCATGAAACAAGACATTTCTGGTATCCCGGATCAATTGCGACCCCAAGAGATCCCTAAGATTTTTTCCAATAAGTTTAAACATGTTAGTTATGATAAAAGGTTTTACACTGACGGATCTAATCTAGATGAGTCCACTGGCTTCGGTGTTTTCCACGAAAATTTTACCGCCTCCTACAAACTCGATGCTCCTGCTTCCGTGTACGTCGCAGAACTTGCTGCTATTCAGTACTCTCTTGGAATCATCGAAACCCTACCCATAGACCACTACTTCATCTTCACAGATAGTCTCAGTGCCATTGAGGCTCTGCGATCAATGAAGCCTGTGAAGCACACCCCGTATTTCCTGGGGAAAATACGGCGGTTTTTAAGTGCTTTAACAGATAAAAATTACCGGGTTACCTTAGCGTGGGTCCCTTCTCATTGCTCGATTCCGGGTAACGAAAAGGCTGACTCTTTAGCTAAGGTGGGTGCTATTGACGGCGATATTTATGAAAGACCATTTGCTTATGATGAATTTTATAGCATTTTGCGTCAGAGAACACTCAACAGTTGGCAATCATCATGGAACTCAGATGAACTGGGACGGTGGCTACATTCCATTTTTCCTAAGGTATCGACGAAAGCATGGTTCAAGGGGTTGGATGTAGGTCGGGACTTCATTCGCGTGATGTCCAGACTTATGTCCAATCACTATACGTTAAACACGCATCTCTTTCGTATAGGGCTTGTAGACAGTAATCACTGCGTTTGTGGCGATGGCTACCATGACATCGAGCATGTTGTTTGGTCGTGTACCGAATACTGTGGTGTTAGGTCTGAGCTTATAGATTCCCTTCGGGCCCGAGGAAAACAACCGAACGTACCCGTTAGAGACATTCTGGGAAGCGGTGATCTCCAGTACATGACACAACTATACGGGTTTATAAAAAATGCTGGCATTAAAATTTGATTTCTTTTATCTATTTGCTAGAATACAATTTCTGTCACAAACTGAAAGAGAATGATACACCCGGCTGGAGACGCTAAAATGAAGACTCGGCATCTCTATGTTTACGCAGACACCTCAGACCAAAACTGCTCAAACAGAACATCACTGGTTAGCCACGTACAAATGAATACATTCTGTAATATAAAATAATTAAAAACAAAATTGTAACACCCCTCCTCTCACCTTAAATCCCCACTAGCTCGTAGTCGGCCGCGAGAATAAAGAAAAGGCCTCCCTCTTTTCCCTGCTAATTTAGAATTTAAAAAAAAATGTACTTGGCTCAGTTAAACATAAATTGTATCGTGCCGTGTCAAATAAACTATTTAAAACCTCAAAATCGAGCAAAATCGTTAACGATAACATCGATCTCCCAGATGGTCTCGAGGTACGATGCTGGCCTAACAAGCCAGTCGTCGTAGGTTCGAGTCTCGTCTCGGCAGAGACTGTTAGTGTCAGTAGGATCGTAGCGCTAGCCCCGCAATTGTCCTGTACACTAAATAGTCGGCTGCGAAGTCTGTGTATAAATAAACAGAAGGTCAAGTTCCGAATCGAAATGTAGCACAAAATAAAAAAAACCTAAATTAATCCACCTAGCAGTCAGACTCAGCCTTTCTCATTCAAACTTATTATTTGTAAAAATAGATTTACATGAATGCTTAAATCCAATAAAGGTATATTCACTCTTAGAGTTCTAAAATATTGATGTTGTAATTGAAGTATAAAATCTGAAATTTGACGTAATGTTAGTGCTCGAGAAATAGCGAAATAAAAGAAATGACTCTTAATTTCGAACAATTTAATCACGAGCGATACCGGGAACGTTCAAATAGTACGATACCTCATTTAAATCATGTTGAGGCCATATATATTGATCAAAGCAGGTATAGTGTTGAATAGTGTTGAATAGTCTTTGAATTTCTTTCCTTTCCAAAACTTTTGAACAGTATATCAAATTGTTATGAAGTTTGTTATTTGTAAGTTTGAGATATGACTCGTTTGTATGACACTAGTTAAGTTCAAATAAGTAGTGTAATACTTGAGATAATAGACTTTCGTTGTTTCAACAATTTAATACATAACCATACTGCCCATAATCGCATATTTGTAACATTTGCAAAATTGGTTGTTCGAGTAAATCGCACTTTTATATTTTGACCTTAAATGCATTGTTTCTAATATATTCTTGCAAATAGACACTTTAACTAAACTTAGTATCATGAAGAAAGCACTACTTTACACTATGTATACATTGAATATTACTTTTGAAGTCAAATTGGTTGAAATTTTTGCAATGATACATTTAAGCCTTACTTTTAAGTTACTTTTGGAATATATCACAGGGAAAATGAAGTTTTTCATGTATTCAACAAGCATTAGCTGAACATCAGAAACGGATTACCGGTGGTTGGTTACCGGACCAGAATAACTTCCGAGTTCCAAAAGATGCAGATGTGGATTTGGATGGAAACTTTTTTGACAAAAAGTTGAAAAAGATAAGTAGTGTGACAATTATGCGGTTATTTACGCTATGTGACAAAACAACTTGGTATTTTTTACGACTTTTTTCAAACAAACATAAGCATATTTTTCCAGATGTAAAAAGTACATACTATTCTAAGCATTTCCCAATAAAAAGCACGAAATCCATGAAATGTCGGATGTTACAATTATGCGATTACAGGCAGCATAGGGCAGCCAAACTTTGAAACCACGTGTTCAATCATAATTTATCAGTTAACCCTTAACTGGCCCGTTCATCTGATATCAATATTGTTCAAATCGGTTCTGTAGTTTCTAAGTTAATGATATTAAATTCAATAGGGTGATATGAGGCAGCTAGACCTTTCATTTGACACTAATTTTGTGGAAATCGGTTCAACCATCTCTGAGAAAAGTGAGTGAGCACAAGTAGTCTTCGGAATATATTCCTTTTCATAGCTGGATTTCACATTTTTAAACATAACGGGCAAAGTAATAATCCGTTTGCAAAAAAAAAAAATCAATAGGGTCTTATGGGGCGACAAGACCTTCCATATGACACTGATTTTATGAAAATTGGTCCAGCCATCTCTGAGAAACATGAGTGAGATTAAATAGTTTCCAGAACACGTTTCTTTCCATAACTTCTGAACCACATGTTCAATCTTCATAAAATTCAAAAGTTAAGGGTTTTTCAGGTAACCCGTTAATTTGAAACCAATTTTGTTCAAATTGGTTGTGTAGTTTCTGAGATATTGATGTTTCGTGATTTTTACATTTTGATACATAACCTATAAAGTAAAAATCAGATTGCAAAAAATTCAATAGGGTCTTATGGGGCAACTAGACCTTTCAGTTGCAATTAATTTCATTGAAATCGTTTCAGCCATCTCTGAGAAAATCGAGTGAGATTGGGAGAGCGTTACACACTCATGTACAGAAAATGCTCAGCTCGTCGAACTGAGTCGAGTGATATACGACATTCGGCCCTTTTGAGCACTTTCATATTTTTAGTTTTTGCGGTAATTGCTATACCTTTCTAGGAGAAAGGCAATATGAGAAAGGCAAAAAGTGAAATGATAGAAATGACTTTATATTTCAAATTCAATTTCGAGCAAGGCCGCAAACATTGAAATAGTACTACATCAAATTTTAATGATGTTTAGGCCACATATTTTGATCGTAGCTATAGTTTTAAACAGTCTGCGGGCTACGTTTCTTTCTATAACTTTCAAACCACATGTTTAAACATTATGAAATTCATTGTTTAAGGGTTTAAAAGCCCATTTATTAGAATTCAACTGTGTTCATAGCTTTTGAGATATGAGAGCGATTTTCACATTCTGACGCAGCGCCAAAACTAAAAGTTTGATTACAATGAAATTCAATAGCAACCTAAGCGGCAAATAGACCCTTGATTTGACACCAAGATAGGAAGAATCGATCAGACCATCTCTGAGAAAAGTGAGTGCGAAAAAAAAGGTGCACATACACACGTACACACCCACACACAAACATATACACCTATACATGCGTACATGCAGAGAATGCTCAATTCGTCGAACTGAGTCGAGTAGTTTATGACATTCGACCATTTGGATCACTTTTCTACCTTTTAATTAGCCAGTGATTGTTAGGAGAATGTCAACATGTTTACTTGCATTATGTGATTTCACATTTTTATGAACAACGAAAAAAGTTACAATCCGATTACAATGAAATTCAATAGCAACCTATTGGGCAACTAGAGCTTTCATTTGACACTAATTTTGTGAAAATCGGTTCAGCCATCTCTGAGAAAAATGAGTGAGTTTAAACAACCTCAGGATTACTTTTCTTTACATAACTTTTGAACCACATGTTCAATCATTACGAATTTCAAAAGTTAAGGGTTTTGGAGGCAGCCCGATCATTTGAAACCAGTTTTATTGAAATCGGTTATGTGGTTTCTGAGATATTGATGTTTCGTGATTTTTACATTTTGATACATAACCTCTAAACTAAAAATTCGATTACAATGAAATTCAATAGCAACCTATGGCGTAACTAAATCTTTCATTTGCAATTAATTTTATGAAAATCGGTCTAGCCATCTCTGAGAAAAGTGAGTGAGAAAAAAAAGTTGCACATACACACACACACACACATACACACTAGGGTGTCCCAAAATTGCACAAGACTGGGGCTCACCCTCCAGATGATAGAAAACGGTGTTACGAACAAACTTTTGTTCGGCGGTAGCTCTAGAAAATGATGTTTTCAACTGGCCCCGATGACTTTTTTGAAAAAATCGGTTTTTCTTATGTTAGATCCAAAAAACATGTCCAGTTATTCAATTTTCCATGAAACCTAATCCTTTTATATTTTTGAAAGGTTCCTTAGGGTCCAAACTGTAACGGAAAAATTCGTTTCGGATTGATTATCGTCAATTTATTTTCCTAAAAAAAATCTATCGTTTGGAAAAGAGATTTTTCGAGAATACTTTGACATTCAAACAATAAAAGTGGGTATTAAACCTAATGCTCTGACCAACTGAATACCATTAAAAGTTGGGAAATTTTATGAGGAAGAACATTGCCAAAGACTACATGGCTCTGAAATAACTTGATTTATTCGTGTTATCGTGATTTACTGTTGAATAAAAAGTTACATTTTGATGTTTTCCAATATTAAAATGTTCATTTGCCGTATCATATAGTATTGTAATTTCAACTAAATCTCCTGCTACTCAAAAGGCCCGTTCTGCAGGGTCATTGATAACTGTTAGCTTCAACATTTCGATTTGGCATCAAGATAATAGTTTCTTTCTATCCAGGCCTTGGAATCTTTCTGAATAAAAAACTTGATACCAAACCGCAGTCTATCGAAAAAACTTTAGTGACTTCTTTGTGCGTCCACTAGGTTTTTTTACAGACGAAAATTCTTTTACTCTTGAATTGTCGTTTTCACTGCTCACTTTTTTCAAGTTTTGTACCACCTCCTCTTCGAGTCATCATTAACATTTTTATCGAAAAATACCAGGCTATCATTGACTTCCGGAAGATACCACAAGTGCAGTCTGTAGACCCGGCACCGTACCGAAGTCACCGGAGATTGCGGGTTCGAGTCCCACATGAATAAGTTTTTTTTTCTAATTTTTTTCGCATCCTCGTTAATTTTTTTACATTTCCTCCCTTTTAATAAACTTGATAATTTGGAAAATCTATACCGAGAGTCTTAGCAGAGTGATTTATAAAATCAAAAGAAATAATTATCGGTTTCCGTTAGACTCTACTGGAAATTTGGGAAATAAATATTGAAATTCAGTCCGCGCAAATAAATATTTCGACTGTGACATACAGTCATCCTCAGTGCCTATGTGGACTGGTAAAGAGCAGACATGGTACGGTAAACAAACCGACTGCATAATTCCCTACCTAACTCCAATTAAGAGGGCTAAATTTCCCTTTTACCTACTACAAATAAGAAACAGGGTTTACGCTTTGCTCTTTACCTGTGGACTGGTGTGTGAAAAGTCTCTCAATGATCCGCTACAACATAGGTGGTGATTGCTCTGTAGGGGATGGCGGGCCTCTGGTCTTGACCGTAACGACCCTATAAGTGTCACCATGGGTTCGTACTGGCACTGTCGCAAAGTCTATCGACTGGCTCGTTTACTGGTCTTTATTGCGCTCTTAAGCCTGGCACTCCGATCTTTGTGCATCGGTGCGCGAGCGTTACATCCTCCGCCTCGCCCGAAGGCACGCAATGCGGAGGTCGGTTATCGCGTCGGTCCACCAGTATGCCGATTAGTGATGAGAAATATCGAGCAAAATCGTTAACGATAACATCGATCTCCCAGATGGTCTCGAGGTACGATGCTGGCCTTCTTTGTATGTTCGTATGATTCGTATGTTCGAATCCCGGCGCGGGAGAGACTGTTAGTGTCAGTAGGTTCGTAACGCTAGCCCTGCAATTGTCTTGCACACTTAACAGTCGGCTGCGAAGTCTGTGTATAGTAAAACAGAAGGTCGAGTTCCGAGACGGAATGTAGCACCAAGGCTTTGCTTTGCTCTTTTTAGATCACAAAAAAATTATTTATGATGGTTTGACATCCATCCCGAAAATTACTGAATACCAGCCTACATGGCTATATTATTGGTATCTGAATGATTCAAAGAGGTTTCAACTCCAGGTGTTATTTCGGACTATAAGATGGCGATTTCCTATATCTGGAAAACAACCTAAAATGACCAAATACCATCCAATGTTATTATTTTCGTAATCGGGATGATGCTAAAAGCCAAAAATCGACTCCAGACGTCATTTGAAAACGGGTTGGACTACTCTAGTAACAATATTGGTTTTATCAAAGTTTTATAGCGCTTAATACAGTCAAAACAGCGCTATAAACCTTTGATAACACCAGCTTTGTTACTTGGGTAGTCGAATACCACCCATACTAACATCCCTTAGGGTTTCAAAGTTCAGTTTTGTCTCCAATTTCTTGAGTGTCCTACGCTTCTCCATTTTTCTTGAACCTTCAGTCTCCCTGCGACTATCGTTAGGTATTGCTGGAGAAGGGCGATTGTGCTCATATTTTTAACGACTTGGCTGACTTCGTAAAGGCAGAGCTAGCCTTCACTGGCATTTCGTTGGGTTTTCCATCGATTGGTGCCTTGCAGCGTGAGAACGATTTGGAAGCAGGTGTGATAACTGCTCTCTAGGTGCTCTCGTCGTTGCACATCTTTCTCACTGTTTTCCGGGGAAGTATCCGGCCCGCTCACTGTCAACATTTCGTTACTCACCTGTGCGAAACGAGAGCATACGAATAGCACGTGCTAAGTGGTTTCCTCCACACCCGCACATTGGGACACATAGGTGACTCCGAGTGCCCAAACTTGTGCAGGTACTGTCTAAAGGGGCCATGGCCTGACAGTATCTGTATCAGGTGAAAGTTATCTTCCCTATGTAGTACCTTTGGTAAAATTGGACCATTCTCTCTGCCATCTGGCCTTCGAAGTTGACTCTTTGGTGGTCCGTATACCTCTCTTGTCACGTTGGTCGAAGCACTCCACATCCTATTTAATAATGATGCTGATAGGTAGGCAGGTGCTTTCCATTTTTCTGCGGTAACTGGAAGTACCCAACGTTTTCGACCACACGGGTCCGCCATTCCTGAGTATGGACGTTGCCACACTAGCTAGCAGCTTCCACCTGCTGCTTAATACCACCGAGCTATTTGACATCATGCGCGATAATGCCGCTATAGTCGTGGAAGCCTTCTTGCAGACATTGTCGACGTGGTTCCCGAACGTGAGCTTGTCATCGACCATTACCCCCAAGAGCTTCAAGGATCGCTTTGAGTCGATAGTGAATCCACCGGCACTAATCGCCGCCTTCTGTTCCGAATTACGGGTGTTCACTACCATGACCTCTGTCTTATGGTGCGCTAATTCTAGTTTCCTGGAGTGCATCCAATCCTCAAATACGCGTATGGATAGCAAGACTTTCAACTAGACCTTGCTGACTGACTCTCGTGTGTGTTGTAGACCAGCACCTGATTCTGAAAGTAACTTTCCAGAATCTTGTACAGTGGCACTGGCACTCTGAGACTCCGAAACGCGTAGGCTATAGTCACAGCTGGCGCTATAGAATGCGTTTTTCACGTCTAGCGTGATTATTGCGTAATAGCGAATTCCCCTTCTTTTACGGTAGCGTGCCACCTCGGCCATATTGGTGACGGATAGAATAGCATCCACCGTGAATCTACCTTTTCGGAAGCTGAATTGGTTGCTTGACAGAACTGTTACACTCTCGGAGAATCTCATGCGTCTGTTGAGGAATACGCTCTCAAGCACCTTGCCCGCTGTGTCTAGCAGACAGATTGGTCTACATTCCGATGGGTCAGCTGGTGGTTTCCCGGCTTCGACAGTAATACCAGTCTCTGTCGCTTCACTGATCCGGGAAGAGGCAGTTGTCTGCATTTCTGCATGACCTTGCCACCTCCTCGACCTCTGCGAGGCTGCCGTCACTCGCTGTTTGTGGTGACTTAGCAGCCGGTGGCTAGAGGTTTGGCTCCTGGTGTGTGAAAAGTCTCTCAATGATCCGCTACAACATAGGTGGTGATTGCTCTGTAGGGGATGGCGGGCCTCTGGTCTTGACCGTAACGACCCTATAAGTGTCACCATGGGTTCGTACTGGCACTGTCGCAAAGTCTATCGACTGGCTCGTTTACTGGTCTTTATTGCGCTCTTAAGCCTGGCACTCCGATCTTTGTGCATCGGTGCGCGAGCGTTACATCCTCCGCCTCGCCCGAAGGCACGCACTGCGGAGGTCGGTTATCGCGTCGGTCCACCAGTATGCCGATTAGTGATAAGAAATATCGAGCAAAATCGTTAACGATAACATCGATCTCCCAGATGGTCTCGAGGTACGATGCTGGCCTAACAAGCCAGTCGTCGTAGGTTCGAGTCTCGTCTCGGCAGAGACTGTTAGTGTCAGTAGGATCGTAGCGCTAGCCCCGCAATTGTCCTGTACACTAAATAGTCGGCTGCGAAGTCTGTGTATAAATAAACAGAAGGTCAAGTTCCGAATCGAAATGTAGCACAAAATAAAAAAAACCTAAATTAATCCACCTAGCAGTCAGACTCAGCCTTTCTCATTCAAACTTATTATTTGTAAAAATAGATTTACATGAATGCTTAAATCCAATAAAGGTATATTCACTCTTAGAGTTCTAAAATATTGATGTTGTAATTGAAGTATAAAATCTGAAATTTGACGTAATGTTAGTGCTCGAGAAATAGCGAAATAAAAGAAATGACTCTTAATTTCGAACAATTTAATCACGAGCGATACCGGGAACGTTCAAATAGTACGATACCTCATTTAAATCATGTTGAGGCCATATATATTGATCAAAGCAGGTATAGTGTTGAATAGTGTTGAATAGTCTTTGAATTTCTTTCCTTTCCAAAACTTTTGAACAGTATATCAAATTGTTATGAAGTTTGTTATTTGTAAGTTTGAGATATGACTCGTTTGTATGACACTAGTTAAGTTCAAATAAGTAGTGTAATACTTGAGATAATAGACTTTCGTTGTTTCAACAATTTAATACATAACCATAGGGCAGCCAAACTTTGAAACCACGTGTTCAATCATAATTTATCAGTTAACCCTTAACTGGCCCGTTCATCTGATATCAATATTGTTCAAATCGGTTCTGTAGTTTCTAAGTTAATGATATTAAATTCAATAGGGTGATATGAGGCAGCTAGACCTTTCATTTGACACTAATTTTGTGGAAATCGGTTCAACCATCTCTGAGAAAAGTGAGTGAGCACAAGTAGTCTTCGGAATATATTCCTTTTCATAGCTGGATTTCACATTTTTAAACATAACGGGCAAAGTAATAATCCGTTTGCAAAAAAAAAAAAATCAATAGGGTCTTATGGGGCGACAAGACCTTCCATATGACACTGATTTTATGAAAATTGGTCCAGCCATCTCTGAGAAACATGAGTGAGATTAAATAGTTTCCAGAACACGTTTCTTTCCATAACTTCTGAACCACATGTTCAATCTTCATAAAATTCAAAAGTTAAGGGTTTTTCAGGTAACCCGTTAATTTGAAACCAATTTTGTTCAAATTGGTTGTGTAGTTTCTGAGATATTGATGTTTCGTGATTTTTACATTTTGATACATAACCTATAAAGTAAAAATCAGATTGCAAAAAATTCAATAGGGTCTTATGGGGCAACTAGACCTTTCAGTTGCAATTAATTTCATTGAAATCGTTTCAGCCATCTCTGAGAAAATCGAGTGAGATTGGGAGAGCGTTACACACTCATGTACAGAAAATGCTCAGCTCGTCGAACTGAGTCGAGTGATATACGACATTCGGCCCTTTTGAGCACTTTCATATTTTTAGTTTTTGCGGTAATTGCTATACCTTTCTAGGAGAAAGGCAATATGAGAAAGGCAAAAAGTGAAATGATAGAAATGACTTTATATTTCAAATTCAATTTCGAGCAAGGCCGCAAACATTGAAATAGTACTACATCAAATTTTAATGATGTTTAGGCCACATATTTTGATCGTAGCTATAGTTTTAAACAGTCTGCGGGCTACGTTTCTTTCTATAACTTTCAAACCACATGTTTAAACATTATGAAATTCATTGTTTAAGGGTTTAAAAGCCCATTTATTAGAATTCAACTGTGTTCATAGCTTTTGAGATATGAGAGCGATTTTCACATTCTGACGCAGCGCCAAAACTAAAAGTTTGATTACAATGAAATTCAATAGCAACCTAAGCGGCAAATAGACCCTTGATTTGACACCAAGATAGGAAGAATCGATCAGACCATCTCTGAGAAAAGTGAGTGCGAAAAAAAAGGTGCACATACACACGTACACACCCACACACAAACATATACACCTATACATGCGTACATGCAGAGAATGCTCAATTCGTCGAACTGAGTCGAGTAGTTTATGACATTCGACCATTTGGATCACTTTTCTACCTTTTAATTAGCCAGTGATTGTTAGGAGAATGTCAACATGTTTACTTGCATTATGTGATTTCACATTTTTATGAACAACGAAAAAAGTTACAATCCGATTACAATGAAATTCAATAGCAACCTATTGGGCAACTAGAGCTTTCATTTGACACTAATTTTGTGAAAATCGGTTCAGCCATCTCTGAGAAAAATGAGTGAGTTTAAACAACCTCAGGATTACTTTTCTTTACATAACTTTTGAACCACATGTTCAATCATTACGAATTTCAAAAGTTAAGGGTTTTGGAGGCAGCCCGATCATTTGAAACCAGTTTTATTGAAATCGGTTATGTGGTTTCTGAGATATTGATGTTTCGTGATTTTTACATTTTGATACATAACCTCTAAACTAAAAATTCGATTACAATGAAATTCAATAGCAACCTATGGCGTAACTAAATCTTTCATTTGCGATTAATTTTATGAAAATCGGTCTAGCCATCTCTGAGAAAAGTGAGTGAGAAAAAAAAGTTGCACATACACACACACACACACATACACACTAGGGTGTCCCAAAATTGCACAAGACTGGGGCTCACCCTCCAGATGATAGAAAACGGTGTTACGAACAAACTTTTGTTCGGCGGTAGCTCTAGAAAATGATGTTTTCAACTGGCCCCGATGACTTTTTTGAAAAAATCGGTTTTTCTTATGTTAGATCCAAAAAACATGTCCAGTTATTCAATTTTCCATGAAACCTAATCCTTTTATATTTTTGAAAGGTTCCTTAGGGTCCAAACTGTAACGGAAAAATTCGTTTCGGATTGATTATCGTCAATTTATTTTCCTAAAAAAAATCTATCGTTTGGAAAAGAGATTTTTCAAGAATACTTTGACATTCAAACAATAAAAGTGGGTATTAAACCTAATGCTCTGACCAACTGAATACCATTAAAAGTTGGGAAATTTTATGAGGAAGAACATTGCCAAAGACTACATGGCTCTGAAATAACTTGATTTATTCGTGTTATCGTGATTTACTGTTGAATAAAAAGTTACATTTTGATGTTTTCCAATATTAAAATGTTCATTTGCCGTATCATATAGTATTGTAATTTCAACTAAATCTCCTGCTACTCAAAAGGCCCGTTCTGCAGGGTCATTGATAACTGTTAGCTTCAACATTTCGATTTGGCATCAAGATAATAGTTTCTTTCTATCCAGGCCTTGGAATCTTTCTGAATAAAAAACTTGATACCAAACCGCAGTCTATCGAAAAAACTTTAGTGACTTCTTTGTGCGTCCACTAGGTTTTTTTACAGACGAAAATTCTTTTACTCTTGAATTGTCGTTTTCACTGCTCACTTTTTTCAAGTTTTGTACCACCTCCTCTTCGAGTCATCATTAACATTTTTATCGAAAAATACCAGGCTATCATTGACTTCCGGAAGATACCACAAGTGCAGTCTGTAGACCCGGCACCGTACCGAAGTCACCGGAGATTGCGGGTTCGAGTCCCACATGAATAAGTTTTTTTTTCTAATTTTTTTCGCATCCTCGTTAATTTTTTTACATTTCCTCCCTTTTAATAAACTTGATAATTTGGAAAATCTATACCGAGAGTCTTAGCAGAGTGATTTATAAAATCAAAAGAAATAATTATCGGTTTCCGTTAGACTCTACTGGAAATTTGGGAAATAAATATTGAAATTCAGTCCGCACAAATAAATATTTCGACTGTGACATACAGTCATCCTCAGTGCCTATGTGGACTGGTAAAGAGCAGACATGGTACGGTAAACAAACCGACTGCATAATTCCCTACCTAACTCCAATTAAGAGGGCTAAATTTCCCTTTTACCTACTACAAATAAGAAACAGGGTTTACGCTTTGCTCTTTACCTGTGGACTGGTGTGTGAAAAGTCTCTCAATGATCCGCTACAACATAGGTGGTGATTGCTCTGTAGGGGATGGCGGGCCTCTGGTCTTGACCGTAACGACCCTATAAGTGTCACCATGGGTTCGTACTAGCACTGTCGCAAAGTCTATCGACTGGCTCGTTTACTGGTCTTTATTGCGCTCTTAAGCCTGGCACTCCGATCTTTGTGCATCGGTGCGCGAGCGTTACATCCTCCGCCTCGCCCGAAGGCACGCACTGCGGAGGTCGGTTATCGCGTCGGTCCACCAGTATGCCGATTAGTGATGAGAAATATCGAGCAAAATCGTTAACGATAACATCGATCTCCCAGATGGTCTCGAGGTACGATGCTGGCCTAACAAGCCAGTCGTCGTAGGTTCGAGTCTCGTCTCGGCAGAGACTGTTAGTGTCAGTAGGATCGTAGCGCTAGCCCCGCAATTGTCCTGTACACTAAATAGTCGGCTGCGAAGTCTGTGTATAAATAAACAGAAGGTCAAGTTCCGAATCGAAATGTAGCACAAAATAAAAAAAACCTAAATTAATCCACCTAGCAGTCAGACTCAGCCTTTCTCATTCAAACTTATTATTTGTAAAAATAGATTTACATGAATGCTTAAATCCAATAAAGGTATATTCACTCTTAGAGTTCTAAAATATTGATGTTGTAATTGAAGTATAAAATCTGAAATTTGACGTAATGTTAGTGCTCGAGAAATAGCGAAATAAAAGAAATGACTCTTAATTTCGAACAATTTAATCACGAGCGATACCGGGAACGTTCAAATAGTACGATACCTCATTTAAATCATGTTGAGGCCATATATATTGATCAAAGCAGGTATAGTGTTGAATAGTGTTGAATAGTCTTTGAATTTCTTTCCTTTCCAAAACTTTTGAACAGTATATCAAATTGTTATGAAGTTTGTTATTTGTAAGTTTGAGATATGACTCGTTTGTATGACACTAGTTAAGTTCAAATAAGTAGTGTAATACTTGAGATAATAGACTTTCGTTGTTTCAACAATTTAATACATAACCATAGCGCAGCCAAACTTTGAAACCACGTGTTCAATCATAATTTATCAGTTAACCCTTAACTGGCCCGTTCATCTGATATCAATATTGTTCAAATCGGTTCTGTAGTTTCTAAGTTAATGATATTAAATTCAATAGGGTGATATGAGGCAGCTAGACCTTTCATTTGACACTAATTTTGTGGAAATCGGTTCAACCATCTCTGAGAAAAGTGAGTGAGCACAAGTAGTCTTCGGAATATATTCCTTTTCATAGCTGGATTTCACATTTTTAAACATAACGGGCAAAGTAATAATCCGTTTGCAAAAAAAAAAAAAAAATCAATAGGGTCTTATGGGGCGACAAGACCTTCCATATGACACTGATTTTATGAAAATTGGTCCAGCCATCTCTGAGAAACATGAGTGAGATTAAATAGTTTCCAGAACACGTTTCTTTCCATAACTTCTGAACCACATGTTCAATCTTCATAAAATTCAAAAGTTAAGGGTTTTTCAGGTAACCCGTTAATTTGAAACCAATTTTGTTCAAATTGGTTGTGTAGTTTCTGAGATATTGATGTTTCGTGATTTTTACATTTTGATACATAACCTATAAAGTAAAAATCAGATTGCAAAAAATTCAATAGGGTCTTATGGGGCAACTAGACCTTTCAGTTGCAATTAATTTCATTGAAATCGTTTCAGCCATCTCTGAGAAAATCGAGTGAGATTGGGAGAGCGTTACACACTCATGTACAGAAAATGCTCAGCTCGTCGAACTGAGTCGAGTGATATACGACATTCGGCCCTTTTGAGCACTTTCATATTTTTAGTTTTTGCGGTAATTGCTATACCTTTCTAGGAGAAAGGCAATATGAGAAAGGCAAAAAGTGAAATGATAGAAATGACTTTATATTTCAAATTCAATTTCGAGCAAGGCCGCAAACATTGAAATAGTAATACATCAAATTTTAATGATGTTTAGGCCACATATTTTGATCGTAGCTATAGTTTTAAACAGTCTGCGGGCTACGTTTCTTTCTATAACTTTCAAACCACATGTTTAAACATTATGAAATTCATTGTTTAAGGGTTTAAAAGCCCATTTATTAGAATTCAACTGTGTTCATAGCTTTTGAGATATGAGAGCGATTTTCACATTCTGACGCAGCGCCAAAACTAAAAGTTTGATTACAATGAAATTCAATAGCAACCTAAGCGGCAAATAGACCCTTCATTTGACACCAAGATAGGAAGAATCGATCAGACCATCTCTGAGAAAAGTGAGTGCGAAAAAAAAGGTGCACATACACACGTACACACCCACACACAAACATATACACCTATACATGCGTACATGCAGAGAATGCTCAATTCGTCGAACTGAGTCGAGTAGTTTATGACATTCGACCATTTGGATCACTTTTCTACCTTTTAATTAGCCAGTGATTGTTAGGAGAATGTCAACATGTTTACTTGCATTATGTGATTTCACATTTTTATGAACAACGAAAAAAGTTACAATCCGATTACAATGAAATTCAATAGCAACCTATTGGGCAACTAGAGCTTTCATTTGACACTAATTTTGTGAAAATCGGTTCAGCCATCTCTGAGAAAAATGAGTGAGTTTAAACAACCTCAGGATTACTTTTCTTTACATAACTTTTGAACCACATGTTCAATCATTACGAAATTCAAAAGTTAAGGGTTTTGGAGGCAGCCCGATCATTTGAAACCAGTTTTATTGAAATCGGTTACGTGGTTTCTGAGATATTGATGTTTCGTGATTTTTACATTTTGATACATAACCTCTAAACTAAAAATTCGATTACAATGAAATTCAATAGCAACCCATGGCGTTACTAAATCTTTCATTTGCGATTAATTTTATGAAAATCGGTCTAGCCATCTCTGAGAAAAGTGAGTGAGAAAAAAAAGTTGCACATACACACACACACACACATACACACTAGGGTGTCCCAAAATTGCACAAGACTGGGGCTCACCCTCCAGATGATAGAAAACGGTGTTACGAACAAACTTTTGTTCGGCGGTAGCTCTAGAAAATGATGTTTTCAACTGGCCCCGATGACTTTTTTGAAAAAATCGGTTTTTCTTATGTTAGATCCAAAAAACATGTCCAGTTATTCAATTTTCCATGAAACCTAATCCTTTTATATTTTTGAAAGGTTCCTTAGGGTCCAAACTGTAACGGAAAAATTCGTTTCGGATTGATTATCGTCAATTTATTTTCCTAAAAAAAATCTATCGTTTGGAAAAGAGATTTTTCAAGAATACTTTGACATTCAAACAATAAAAGTGGGTATTAAACCTAATGCTCTGACCAACTGAATACCATTAAAAGTTGGGAAATTTTATGAGGAAGAACATTGCCAAAGACTACATGGCTCTGAAATAACTTGATTTATTCGTGTTATCGTGATTTACTGTTGAATAAAAAGTTACATTTTGATGTTTTCCAATATTAAAATGTTCATTTGCCGTATCATATAGTATTGTAATTTCAACTAAATCTCCTGCTACTCAAAAGGCCCGTTCTGCAGGGTCATTGATAACTGTTAGCTTCAACATTTCGATTTGGCATCAAGATAATAGTTTCTTTCTATCCAGGCCTTGGAATCTTTCTGAATAAAAAACTTGATACCAAACCGCAGTCTATCGAAAAAACTTTAGTGACTTCTTTGTGCGTCCACTAGGTTTTTTTACAGACGAAAATTCTTTTACTCTTGAATTGTCGTTTTCACTGCTCACTTTTTTCAAGTTTTGTACCACCTCCTCTTCGAGTCATCATTAACATTTTTATCGAAAAATACCAGGCTATCATTGACTTCCGGAAGATACCACAAGTGCAGTCTGTAGACCCGGCACCGTACCGAAGTCACCGGAGATTGCGGGTTCGAGTCCCACATGAATAAGTTTTTTTTTCTAATTTTTTTCGCATCCTCCCTTTTAATAAACTTGATAATTTGGAAAATCTATACCAAGAGTCTTAGCAGAGTGATTTATAAAATCAAAAGAAATAATTATCGGTTTCCGTTAGACTCTACTGGAAATTTGGGAAATAAATATTGAAATTCAGTCCGCGCAAATAAATATTTCGACTGTGACATACAGTCATCCTCAGTGCCTATGTGGACTGGTAAAGAGCAGACATGGTATGGTAAACAAACCGACTGCATAATTCCCTACCTAACTCCAATTAAGAGGGCTAAATTTCCCTTTTACCTACTACAAATAAAAAACAGGGTTTACGCTTTGCTCTTTACCTGTGGACTGGTAAGCACTGAGGATGACTGTATGTCACAGTCGAAATATATATTTGCGCGGACTGAACTTCAATATTTATTTCCCAAATTTCTAGTAGAGTCTAACGGAAACCGATAATTATTTCTTTTGATTTTATAAACTTGATAATATTTATTCAATTTTTTCACTCGACCTTGTTTATTGTAGGAAAACATTAAAATTCAACTTTTTATTTCACAGTAAATCACGAATAACTCAAAACCAAGTAATTTTAGAGCCATATAGTCTTTGGCAATGTTCTTCTCCATAAAATTGTCCAACTTTTAATGGTATTCAGTTGGTGAGAGCATTAGGTTTAATACCCACTTTTATTGATTGAATGTCAAAGTATACTTGAAAAATCTCTTTTCTAAACGATAGATTTTTTTTTAGGAAAATAAATTGACGATAGTCAATCTGAAACGAATTTTTCCCTTACAGTTTGGACCCTAAGGAACCTTTCAAAAATATAAAAGGATAAGGTTTCATGGAAAATTGAATAACTGGACATGTTTTTTGGATTTAACATAAGAAAAACCGATTTTTTTCAAAAAAGTCATCGGGGCCAGTTGAAAACATCATATTCTAGAGCTGCCGCCAAACAAAAGTTTGTTCGTAACACCATTTTCTATCATTTGGAGGGTGAGCCCAAGACTTGTGCAATTTTGGGACACCCTAATACACACGTACATACATACATACAGAAAATGCTCAGTTTGTCGAAAGGGGTCGATTGGTATATGACATTCGGCCATTGGGACCACTTTTATACCTTTGGTTTTTCCAGTAATTGCTATACCTTTCTAGGAGAAAGGCAAAAACATCGATAGTTTCCATGCTTTTATCGATATTATCGATAAATTATTGATAATTTTTGCAGGGAGTGCGAGGTTGCAAAAGCAAGGATAATGTTTGTTCACTTGTGAATTTTACAGAAGCTATGCGGCCAGTAGAGAATTGGGAACAATAATTGACTGTTTTGGATAACTACTATATGATATTTAGCAAGTGCAAGAAATAATTCGCATACTTTGTTATACCTGAACTGCCGCCTTCGACTTATCGGTAATTATCGTTAGCGCTAAAATTGAACGATATTATCAATATGAAGCAATTATCGATATCGATATTATTATTACTTCCGCAAGTACATCGTCATCAAAATGCGATGTCTTCCAGCCACGAGTGGTTAGAGTATTATAAGGGCGTCGCTTGCCGTTGTCTACCCTCCAGTTCGTGATCAGTCCCAAGCTACCGAACGATACTGGGCTCGTTGCAGAGTTGCGTCAGCTCGTGGTCCATTTTTCACGCGGTCATAAGCACATGTCGTTCGAAAACGGCCAGTGCTTGCGGGTAGAGGACTACCAGTCTTACAAGAGTCTTGTACATGGTGTACTTGGAACGGGGACGAAGTTTACCAGATCTCAAGGTTTTGTGAAGTTCGTAGTAGGGACGATTTCCAGCTACGATACGTCTACGGATTTCTCTGCTGTAGTTGTTGTCTGACGTTACCAATGACACAAATACTCAAATTCGTCAACCACCTCGAACTCATCTCCGTCGATTACTACTGAGTCCTACTGCTTAGCTAGTAGATATTTGGTCTTCTACGCATTCACCTTTAATTCAACCTTTTCCGCTTTACGTTCAGCTTTGTGTATTGATCAGCAATCGCCTGGCTTATAGCTTTGATCAGTCTTGTTAGTTTCGCAGGAAAACTATTTTCGTCTTTAATTTTCCATAGCTCTACATGGCCGATAGTATCGTTAGCGGCCTTAAAATCGAGGTGATGCGTGAGGACTTGATATTCATGACACTTTTGGAGGATCTGCTGCAGCGTGAAGATTTGGTCAGTTGTTCCACCAGTTTGAAAAATTCTCACAAATCTTCTTGCTGGTGGCGAGAAACAGCGAAAGATGATCTGGAAAAGCACTTTGTAGGCTGCGCTGAGAATCGTAAACGCTCGGTAGTTCTCACATTCCAACTTTTTGCACTCCTTGTACTCCTTGGGGCATATTACTTCCTCAATCCATTCCTCTAGTAGTTTTGTATCCCAGATCTTAACTATCAGCTGGTGCAGACAGGAAGTCAACCTATCCTGGCCCAACAGGATAAGCTCCGCAACGATGCCATCTTTTTGCCTTCTCCTAGAAAGGTATAGCAATCACTGGAAAAACCAAAGGAATAAAAGTGCTCCAAAGGGTCGAATCTCGTATATCAAACGACTTAGTTTGACGAGCTGAGCATTTTCTGTATGTGTGTGTGTATGTGTGTGTGTATGTGTGTGTGTATGTAACGCTCTCCCAATCTCACTCGATTTTCTCAGATATGGCTGGACCGATCTTCATGAAATTAATTGCAAATGAAAGGTCTAGTTGCCCCATAAAACCCTATTGAATTTCATTGCAATCGGATTTTTAGTTTAGAGGTTATGTTTAAAAATTTGAAAATCACGAAACATCATTATCTCAGAAACTACTCAACCGATTTAAACAATATTGGTTTTAAATGAACGAGCAACTTAAAAAACCCTCAACTTTTGAGTTTCATGAAGATTTAATGTGCGGTTCAGAAATTATGTAAAGAAACGTGTTCTGGAGAGTGTTTAATCTCACTCATGTTTCTCAGAGATGGCTGAACCGATTTCCACAAAATCAGTGTCATTTGGATGGTTTAGTTACCCCATAAGACCCTATTGATTTTTTTGCAATCGGACTATTACTTTGCCTGTTATGTTTAAAAATGTAAAAACCAGCTATGAAAAGAAACATATTCCGAAGACTACTTAAACTCACTCACTTTTCTCAGAGATGGCTGAGCCGATTTCCACGAAATTAGTGTCAAAAGAAAGGTCTAGCTGCCTCATAACACCCTATTGAATTTCAATGTAATCGGTCTGGTACTTTGTCTGTAATGTATCAAAATATGAAAATCACGAAACTTCATTATCTCAGAAAGTATACAACAGAATTGAACAATATTGGTATCAAATGAACGGGCTAGTTAAAGGTTAATTGATGAATTTTATAGTTATTAAACACGTGGTTCAAAAATTGTGAAAAGAAACATGTTCCGGTGACTTTTTAAATTCACTCGTTTTCCCAAAAATGACTGGACTAAATTCAACAAAATTAGTGTCAAATGAAAAGTTTGGCTTTCCTATAGGTTCCCATTTTATTTGACTATAATCGTATTTTTTTCCAACCGTTATGAATTAAATTATAAAAAACAACGAGAGTCTATTATCTCTAAGATCACACGACTCATTTGATCATATCTAGTGTCATTTGAACGGGTTGTCTCGCAAACTCACAATTAAAAAATTTCATAGCAATTTGATATGTGGTTCAAAAGTTATGGAAAGAAACGAAATTCAAAGACTATTTAAAACTGTAACTGCTTTGATCAAAACATACGGGCTCAACAAAATTCAAATTTGGTATTGTGCTATTCGTACGTTCCCGGTATTGCTCGTGATTGCAGTGTACGAAATTTAAAGTCATTTCTTTTATTTCGCTATTTCTTCAGCACGAATATTTTACTCCTAATTAATAATTTTTTTAACTTTTTGCCTTTCTCCTAGAAAGGTATAGCAATCACTTGCAAAACCGAAGATATGAAAGTGCTCCAAAGGGCCGAATGGCATATATCACTCGACTCAGTTCGACGAGCTGAGCATTTTCTGTATGTATGTATGTGTGTGTGTGTGCGTGTGTGTTTGTGTGTGCGTGTGTGTGTGTGTGTTTGTGTATGTGCAGATTTTAACTATCACTCACTTTTCTCAGAGATGGCTGGACCGATTTTAATGAAATTGTATGCAAGTGTAAGTTCTAGTTGCCCCATAAGACCCTATTAAATTTCATTGTAATTGGACTTTTATTTTAGAGGTTATGTTTAAAAATGTAAAAATCACGAAACATCAATATCTCAGAAACCACACAACCGATTTGAACAAAATTGGTATCAAATGAACGGGCTATCTGAAAAACCCTTAACTTTTGAATTTTATATAGATTGAACATGTGGTTCAAAAGTTATGAAAAGAAACGTCTTCTGAAGACTGTTTAATCTCACTCATGTTTCTCAGAGATGGCTGGACCGATTTCCACAAAATCAGTGTCATATGGAAGGTCTAGTTACCCCATAAGACCCTATTGTTTTTTTTGCAATCGGAATTTTACTTTGCCTGTTATATTTAAAATGTGAAATCTAGCTATGAACAGAAACATATTCCGAAGAATACATAAACTCACTCACTTTTCTCAAAGATGGCTGAATCGATTTTCACGAAATAAGTGTCAAATGAGAGGTCTAGCTGACTCATAACACCCTATTGAATTTAATCGAACTGTAACTTCGTCTGTAATGTACCGAATTGTGAAAATCACGAAACTTCATTATCTCAGAAAGTACACAACCGATTTGATCAATAGTATTATCAGATGAACAGGCTAGTTAAGGGTTAACTGACGAACTATGATTGAACACGTGCTTTCAAAGTTTGGCTACCCTATACGTTTCCTTTGCATTTGTTTGTAATCAAACTTAAGCAACGTTATGTTTTAATTTGTGAAACAACGAAAGTCTATTATCTCAAGTATTACACGATTTATTTGAACATAACTAGTGTCATACAAACGAGTCATCTCTCAAACTTTCAAATAACAAACTTCATAACAATTTGATATGCTGTTCAAAAGTTTTGGAAAGAAAAGAAATTCAAAGACTATTCAACACTATACCTGCTTTGGTCAATATATATGGCCTCAACATGATTTAAATGAGGTATCGTACTATTTGAATATTCCCGGTATCGCTCGTGATTAAATTGTTCGAAATTAAGAGTCATTTCTTTAATTTCGCTATTTCTCAAGCACTAACATTACGTCGAATTTCAGATTCTATACTTTAATTACAACATCAATATTTTATAATCCAAAGAGTGAATATACCTTCATTGGATTTAAGCATTCATGTAAATCTATTTTTACAAATAATAAGTTTGAGAAAGGCTGAGTCTGACCGCTAGGTGGATTAATTTAGGTTTTTAGCTGATTTGTATTTCTTGAGTTGCTCATGCTATCTGTTATTGCTCAATCTGCCAAAAGGGCAGATGTTGAAAATCCACAAGTCGCGGGTCGTTCCTCTGGGGGCTTCCGGGGTGGGTGCTCAAGACCCTTTTTTCGCCCGCTCGGCTCTGAGACACACGAAGGCACTCAAGGTCGGCTCCGGGTCTACTCTCAGATCAATGGATTCAAAATAACACAGTATTCCGCACAGTCCAACTTTTGCGTGTAGCAATCAAGAGGGTTCTTGACCCCGTATCCCAGAATTTTCACGAATTTCGGCTCGCACCACAAAGCCTGGAATGCGTTCAGTTTCTTGAAAAATTTACGTGTTTCTTGAGAACGGTACAGCTGCTCTATTTCCTCTTACCTCAGCTCACCCAGGCTGCGCTTTTTGCTCCGGAAAAGATGGGTCTGCTGTCTTCGTTTCTGTTAATATTGCATCACGTTTTGACGGGTTTTTCGCTGCAGCATCATTACCCACGCTGTATTCTTCTCGTCTAGAATCGCCTGACATTCCTCGTCGCTCCAGCCGTTACGTCGATTTATCTCGATGGATCTAATAGTACCTTCCACTGCGCTGGTATAGATTGCTTTTACATTCCTCCGGCAGCCTTCTTGAGGGGCTTTGACGAGCTCTCACTCATCCTACAACACTATCTCAAGGCTTTGCACGTACTTAGTGACGACTTCGGGAAGTTTAAGTGGCTCCAAATCATACCGAAAGTCTTTGGCACAATTCGGGTATTTCCGTAATCGGGATAATGCACATGAACCAAAAATAGACTCCGCACATCCCTTTGAATTCTTAGACTGAACAGTTTAAAACAACCGATTATCACTCAATATGACTAAGGTTAGATCTTCTTAATATTTGGTCGCCGCTTTCTATTTATTGTGGCGCCTCTAGTGGCAGTAACGAGAAACCAATGACAGCGCAGTGATCAGGAAGGTATGTTTACATAGTGATGAAAAACGTGAGAAAATTTTGCACATTCACGTTAAAAATCCAACGGGGTATCACCTTGCAAACATTTCGAAGTGCCTCAAATTTCCCAAAACAACCGTAAACAGCGTGCTGAAACGAATCAATGAAACTCTAACGATGGATCACAGCACCGCAGAAGTGGAACGATTGACAAGCAGCTACGATTAAAAGTCTGCAGAGCAGCTCGAACGAACCCTAGGATCACCCCACGCGATAGGATGCTGTATGAGAAAGTCTGGACCAATTTCGACGGCTGCATTTTAATGGACGATGAGACATATGTAATAATGGATTTTGCGCAGCTCCCAAGACAAAAATTCTATAAGTCCAAGCGCTAGGATCATGTCGCCAAGCGGTTTAAATTTGTGTTTGCTGACAAGTTCGCTCGGAAGCTGATGTTGGGGCAGGGAATCTGCAGCTGTGGCAAAAAACCAAAGTTTTCATCACCGGATCAACCATGAATGGCCAGGTGTAAAAGGAATTGTGTCTCCAGCAGCGGATTTTGCTGTTCATCCAATCACATGACGGTCCGGTGAAGTTCTGGCCTGACTTGACCAGCTGTCACTACAACCGGGGAGTCATGGATTGGTACAAGGGGAAGGGAATTGATATCATCGAAAAAGCTATCAACCCACCAAATTGCCCAGTTTTTCGTCAAATTGAAAAATATTGGGTGATGATCAAAAGCAAGTTTAAGAATAGTGGCAGAACGATGAAAACCTAAATTAATCCACCTAGCGGTCAGACCCAGCTTTTCCCATTCAATTTTATTATTTGTAAAAATAGATTTACATGAACCTTTCAATCCTATAAATGTGTATTTACTTTTTGGGTTCTAAAATAATGATGTTGTAATAGAAGTATAAAATATGAAATTTGACGTAATGTAAATGCTCAAGAAATATCGAGATAAAAGAAATGACTTTTAATTTCGAACAGTTCAATCACGAGCGATACCGGGAACATTCAAATGGTACGATACCAAATTTAAATTATATTGTGGCCACATATATTGATCAAAGCAGGTATAGTTTTAAATAGCCTTTGAATTTCGTTTCTTTCCATAACTTTTGAACCACATATCAAATTGTTATGAAGTTTGTTATTTGTAAGTTTGAGAGATGACTCGTTCGTATGACACTAGTTATGTTCAAATAAGTCGTGTAATCTTTGAGATAATAGAATTTCGTTGTTGTATTAACAATTTAATACATAACGGTTTCATATCTTCGGTTTGGCAAGTGATTGCTATACCTTTCTAGGAGAAAGGCAAAAAATTAAAAAAAATATTAATTAGGAGTAAAATATTCGTGCTGAAGAAATAGCGACATAAAAGAAATGACTTTGAATTTCATACACTTCAATCACGAGCAATACCGGGAACGTACGAATAGCACAATACCAAATTTGAATTTTGTTGAGGCCATATGTTTTGATCAAAGCAGTAGCAGTATTAAATAGTCTTTGAATTTCGTTTCTTTTCATAACTTTTGAACCACATATCAAATTGCTATGAAATTTCTTTCGGTTGTGTACTTTCTGAGATAATGAAATTTCGTGATTTTCATATTTTGATATTGATTACAGACAAAGCAACAGACCGATTACATTGGAATTCAATAGGGTGTTATGAGGTAGCTAGACCTTTCATTTGACACTAATTTCGTGGAAATCGGTTCAGCCATCTCTGAGAAAAGTGAGTGAGATTAAACACTCTCCAGAACACGTTTCTTTAAGGGGTTATATACCTTTTTGGTCGAGAAAAATGAGGGAAGTTTGAATCTATTTTTTAGTGCATAGCACCATTTTCATTGCATCAAAGGGGTATTTTTCTGAAAGTACAGCTTATCAACAAAAAAAAAATACGTTTGATTTTGAGATATACCAATTATTGCTGGAGTAATGGCCGTTTCCCCGAAACGCTTTTTTTTTGCAGAGGCTTGCGGTGATCCTGATAGAGACTCAGCGGGTCAACCGAAATAAAAAAGCTCATATTATTTCATTAGTTTAGAAGTGTGCCGGGTTCTTGAACGATCGCTTTTATGAGTATTTTGTTTTCAGTGCAAACGGGAACGTTTTTCCCAAAAAATGCACATTTTGAGCGCTAAAAATTGCATTAAAAAATTTTTTGCGGCAAAATGTAACTGTATGTTTCAAAAAGCGATCTTTCAAAGACCGGCGAATTTAATAACGAAATTAAAAAAAAAAGGTGAAGGAAATCGGTTCAGTAGTTTTCCCGCAATCAGGATCACGGCAAAGTCATTTTTCGGAAAACACTATTCCGAGATAATCGCGTGTAAAGTTTCAAGTTTAGCTTATGCGGCCGTGGCGAGGCGCGCTGCAAATCGCTCTCACTTTCTTCCTATTGCTCAGATCTTTATGAAAATTTGTGAAAATGTTCTTAAGATGTTGTATTTGAAGATAATACAATAAAAAAATTTTCGGTTTTTTTAAAACTAAAAAGGTATATAACCCCTTAAATAACTTCTGAACCACACGTTCAATCTTCATGAAACACAAAAGTTAAGGGTTTTTTAAGTAGCTCGTTGATTTAAAATCGATTTTGTTAAAATCGGTTGAGTAGTTTCCGAGATAATAATGTTTCGTGATCTACACATTTTTAAACATAACCTCTAAACTTAAAATCCGATTGCAATGAAATTCAATTGGGTCTTATGGGGCAACTAGACCTCTCATTTGCAATTAATTTCATGAAGATCGGTCCAGCCATCTCTGAGAAAATCGAGTGAGATTGGGAGAGCGTTACATACACACACACACATACACACACACACACACACACACACACACACACGCACACACGCACACACATACAGAAAATGCTCAGTTCGTCAAACTAAGTCGATTGATATACCAGATTCGATCCTTTGGAGCACATTTATACCTTTGGTTTTTCCAGTGATTGCTATACCTTTCTAGGAGAAAGGCAAAACCAGCTGATTTACATGATAGAAGAAAATGACGGATCGAGTTGACAGTTCCACTGTGCAGAAGACGATGGGAAGTATCAAACGAAAAAAGCGTGAGTTCATCCGAAACTCAGACGAATATTTTTGTCTTTCTCCTAGAAAGGTATAGCAATCACTTGCAAAACCTAAGATATAAAAGTGCACCAAAGGGCCGAATGGCATATATTACTCGACTCAGCTCGACGAGCTGAGCATTTTCTGTGTGTGTGTGTGTGCGTGTGTGTGTGTGTGTGTGTGTGTGTGTGTGTGTGTGTGTGTGTGTGTGTGTGTGTGTGTGTGTATGTGCAGATTTTTATTCTCACTCACTTTTCTCAGAGATGGCTGGACCGATTTTCATGAAATAAATAGCAAATGAAAGGTCTTGTTGTTCTTTAAGACCCTAATAAATTTTATTGTAATCGGATTTATAGTTTAGGGGTTATGTATCAAAATGTAAAAATCATGAAACATCATTATCTCTAAAACCACACAACCGATTTGAACAAACCTGGCTCCCTGAAAAACCCTTATCTTTTGAATTTTATAAAGATTGAACTTGTGGTTCAAAAGTTACGAAGAAAAACGTGTTCTGAAGACTGTTTAATCTCACTCATGTTTCTCCGAGATGGCTGGACCGATTTCCATAAAATTAGTGTCCAATGGAAGGTCTTGTTGCCCCATAAGACTCTATTGATTTGTTTTGCAATCGGACTATTACTTTGACTGTTATGTTTAAAAATGTGAAATCCAGCTATGAAAAGGAACATATTCCGACGACTACTTTGACTCACTCACTTTTCTCAGAGATGGCTGAACTGATTTCCACAAAATTAGTGTCAATTGATAAGTCCAGCTGCCTCTTAACACCCTATTGAATTTTACTGTAATCGAACTGTAACTTCGTCTGTAATGTACCGAAATGTGAAAATCACGAAACTTCATTATCTCAGAAACTACACAACCGAATTGATCAACATCATTATCAGACGAGCGGACTAGTTAAGCGTTAACTGATGAATTATGATTGAACACGTGGTTTCAAAGTTTGGCTGCCCTATACGTTCCCATTTCATTTGATTATAATCGAACTTAAGTAATCGCTATTATTTAATTGTTAATAAAACAACGAAAGTCTATCGCGGGGGCCTAGTGTGGTTGGTAACGTCTCCGCCAACCACGCTCGACGCCTGGGTTCGAATCCCACCGCCGACATAGGTGTCGATGGTTGTGAGGTGGCGTGATCCACTCACAACCAACCCAACTGGTCTAGATTCAATCCTAGCCGACACCGGGAGATTTTCTGAGGCGAAAAATCTCTGGGATCACGCCTTCCATCGCATGAGGAAGTAAAGCCGTTGGCGGCGGTCTGTTAATAAACGGGTCGTGAGTTAGGGTCCTGGGTGTGGAGTTGCCTCCCTGGGCGTCGGTGATTGGCACAACAACAGTGGCGGAACTAGATCGACGGAAAATAAGCGAGAATAAAAAAAAAAAAAAACGAAAGTCTATTATCTTAAATATTACATGACTTATTTGAACATAACTAGTGTCATACGAACGAGTCATCTCTCAAACTTACAAATAACAAATTTCATAACAATTTGATATGTGGCTCAAAAGTTAAGGAAAGAAAAGAAATTCAAAGACTATTTAAAACGATACCTGCTTTGATCGATATTTGTGACCTCAATATAATTTAAAGTGGTCCCCGTGGTTCTGTGGTTAGCGATGACGGTCGGCTAGCTCTCCCACACGGTTGTGATATCGGGTTCGATTCCCGATCATGTCGAGGATCTTTTCGAGCTGAAAATTTTCTCGACTCAGCACTGGGGCACGGTGTATCGTTGTACTTATCCTACACATGCATAATGTGCCGAAAACAATACCGATAACGAATCCTCTCAACTAATCTAGTTGATCGAGACCGCATTAGCCCCCCAGGCTAGCGTGCGATATTGTTTTTATATAATTTAAATGTGGTATCGTACTATTTGAAGGTTCCAAATTCGTTGATTCCTTGCGATGTGTTTAAAGTCTGCAAATGTACGGAGGATCGGCCATGTACGACCATATGATCAAAGTCAAATAACAAATCGTTTGAAATGATTGGTTTTATCGAAATGACAACATTCTCGACTTTTGGCTTCTGTACATCGCCTTAATTCTGAATACATTCATATTGGGTGGTATTCGGTCATTTTCAGCAGATTTTCTGGCATCAATCTGACACTGCAAATACCCATATTTGGAGGTATTTGGTTATTTTGGTTGTTTCCCAGAAACTAAAAGTGGTCGTCTTTAAATTCAAAATGGTGTCCAGGGTCAATGTTTGGTTTCTATGCATCATCTCGATATCCATATTGAGTATTATTCGGTCATTTTCGACTGTCTCCTAGAAGTTGCCATTAAGCAATTCAAAATGGCGCTGATTGGTTATTTTAGGATGTTTTTCACAAACCGGAAGTCGCCGTCTTGGATTTCACAATGGTATTTAAGATAATTTCTGGCATCTGAGCGTCATTCTGATTGGAGAAACACCCATATTGAGTGTTATTCGATCATTTTCGGCTGTTTCCCAGGAACCGGAAGTCGCCAACCTAGAATCCAAAATGGGGTCTGTGGTCGATTTCAGCTGCTGTGTATCATTCTAGTTCCGGAGATACTGATGTTTGGCGGAAATCGGCCATTTTTGGCTGTTTTCCAGAAACTAGAAGTTGCCATCTTAGAATTCAAAATGGTGTCTGAAGTCAATTTTCAGCTTCTTGCAACATTCTGGCTCCGGAGATACTCATATTGGGTGGTTTTTGGTCATTTTCAGCTGTTTTTCAGAAACCGGAAGTCGCCATCTTAGAATTCAAAATGGTATCTGTGGTCGATTTGAGCTCCTGTGTATCATTCTAGATCCGGATATTATTATATTGGGTGGAAATCGGCCATTTTTGGCTGTTTTCCAGAAACCGTAGGTTGCCATCTTACAATCCAAAATGTTACCTGAGGTCAACTATGGAACATATTTGTTACCACTGAAAACTTTCAATCACCAAATATGGTTCCATTTAGTTGATTAGTTCGCGAGATGTACGGAAATTTGTGCAGAAACATGTGCTTCCAGAAGAGGGACATATTTGTTACCTCTCAAAACATTCTCATACCAAATTTGGTTGTATTTTCGTGATTGGTTCTTGAGCTGTGCGAAAATTGTGTTTTATTTGCATGGTACCACTCCCTCATAGAAAAGGGAGGGGTGTCAAACCATCATGCACATATTTGTTACCTCTAAAAATATTCACCTGCCAAATTTGGTTCCATTCAGTTGGTTAGTTCTCAGGATGTGCAGAAATCTGTGTTTCATTTGTATGGCATCGTTCCCTTCCAAAAGAAGGAGGGGTGTCAAAACATTATGAACATATTTTTTATCACTAAAAACATTTACCTGCCAAATTTGGTTCCATTTAGTTGATTAATTTTCGAGATGGGTAGAAATTTGTGTTTCATTTGCATGGGACCCCTCCCTTCCAGAAGAAGGAGGGGTCTCAAACTATCATAGTAACCTTTATCGGCACCAAAAACCCGTACATACATAGTTTCACGCCGATCGGTTCGGTAGTTTTCGAGCCTATATAGATCAGACAGACAGACTGACCGGACTGAATTTTTATATGTATAGATTACAACATCAATTTTTTGGAACCTTAAAAGTGAATATACATTTATTGGATTGAAGCGTTCATGTAAATCTGTTTTTACAAAAAATGAGTTTGAATGGGAAAGGCTGGGTCTGACCGCTAGGTGGATTAATTTAGGTTTTACTGTATTTTTTCCTTTAAAGATTAATAAATTTGCTGCAAAATGATTTTTCTTTTTTTGACGGACATATGTCTCATTTTGTGCGACCAAATATTAATTGGATCAAGCTTTATTTCCGTGATTGGGATGATGCTCAGAGGGCGGAAATATACTCTAGACTTCATTTTTAAAACAGTCTGTATTGAACGAATACCACCCAATATGGGTGTTTTTGTAATCGGCAAGATGCACCGATACCATTTTGAATCTTGTCACTGCCACCCTGTTATTTACAGAGAGTTATTTTATTTATGTTATTATTGATACAATATGATCTATAACAAAAAAAAATTGTCACGGATATACAATATTCACTAGGTATAATCTATAACTATCTGATGTGCTAATACATTTAGGTTTTTAATTTATTGCGTGACTTTATTACGTTAGCGCATTTGAATGGTCGTCAATGTTGATTATTGTTTTTTCTCTATTTTATTGTCGTAGCAGGATGACGTTGAGAAGACCGAAGAACGAAAGAAGATCAAGAATTTAAAGAGTTGATATATGTTTAGTTCCGGTGAAGACGTCATGTATTTTTATTCGGGAGTGATCCAAAACATTGCGTTTCATAGCTACATAGTCCATTGCCACCCAAGTTTAATGAACACCTCAAAAAGAATTCGAAAGGGGTATCGTGTATGGGGGGGTATGTGACCTTTTGTTAAACTTTGAATGCGAAATGAAGCATAATTTTTACATGTGATAGTGATAGTGAAAATGTGAAGTGTGATTTCGATGCACTGTGAATATTATCAAAGTTGATCCAATTATGAAACAGCACCCTACCCATCCCACGAATGCTTTCGCACTGAAAGCTATTGGTTCTCTAGTGCCAAAGTTCGTGGGTTGGACTTAGTAGCTGTAGCCTATAAAGATGATCTCAACATCCGTTGTGCTGATGTAAAGCAAAGCCTTGGTGCTACATTCCGTATCGGAACTCGACCTTCTGTTTATTATACACAGGCTTTGCAGTAGGGTGGTTTACCGGTAAAACAAAAACCGGTAAAACCGGTAAAACCGATATTTTTTCCAATACCGAAATACCGGTATTGGAGAGACGAAAAAACCGGTATTTTCGGTATTTTTTTTAAAATGGAAAAAAAACTTCTCACAATATTCATAAATCTTTGTTAGGCTAATGAATGCTTCTCACTTAGGAATAGTCGTTACAAATCACATAACGATGTATACAGGGTGTAAGGTAGCTCACTTTTAATCAAATCCTTTATGGGATAGAGGACCCTATTGGATGAAAAAAATTCTACGCATATGGTCAAAATTTAGCTACTGCAGAGTTATTCTCTTCTTCTAGTTTTCGGTTATGTTTACCTTTAACGAGGTCTATCACAAGAAGTATGATAGCTAGCTCAATTCTGTTGGTTTTCTTGAAAAGCTGAGAAAATTTCGTAATCAATAGTGTCTCAAAAATGTCGAATTAGGAAGAACAAGAAGCCTTTAGAAAGGAACAAATATGAAATCAAATGTTTTTGAGAACTTAACAGCAATTTTCTCTTTGAAATGTGTGATAAACATGGAGTTTGTTGTTAACCAAATTAAACATTGAAGTCTACTCTACTAGTTGTTCTCTGACACCAAGCACCTAATTCTTTTAGTTTAGATACTATTTCACTTGAAAAGCAATCAGCCGCGCCTTCGTTTAGTGTGATAGAATTCACAATTTTCTGCTCGTTTAAGGCAAACATAACCAAAAACTGAAATTAGTGAATAACTCTGCAGTAGTTGACTTTTGACCATATGAGTAGAAGGATTTTTTTCATCAAACATGGTCCTCTATCGCCCCTTGAAGGATTTTAAGTGAGCTCCCTAATATAATAAATACATTTAGACAGAAGCAACATTATATATATATTAATTTTTCCTCACCTATTTACCAATTTTTGTTATTTTTTTGTTTGTTCTACTCGGATTCAGACAATGTGTTTGTGTGTATTGATAATATGTCAAAAAACTTCAATAAAGCATTTATTTTTTAAGTATAACAGCTTATCTCTTCACATACTCATACTCACAGAGGCAACGCGTGGGTAGGTTCAAAACCTACCAGTTTAACTACAAATTATGAGGCAGTAATTACAATTATGTCAGCGAACAAACGCAAGACATTATTCATTTTGTGCTATTTAAAAGTAAAACTGAAAAAAATATTAATAAATATAAATTTGGATTAGGAATTTATTTTTTGTTGAGACAAAGTGTTATAATCAACCAATAAAGATTTTATCCTAAAAATTACTGCTCCTTGAAAAAGTGAAATTTAAATAGCTGTAGCATGGTCAAAGCTTCGTCGCCCGTACCGCAGCGGGCTTTTATTAGCAACTAGCTGAATGTACCCGGCCTCACTTGTGTACAAGTTTCTGCTTTTTCTATTTCAAATATTAATTTCTATTTCAGTTATTTCAAATATTTATTTCTATTTCAGTTACAAACTTGTTCATATGCCACATTTTTCGTTTCTCCATTGGAAGCTAAAGTTAATAAAATAATAATAATAGTAATAAATAATTTGGACGAATTGTTGAAAGAGCATCGAACAGAATAAAGAAGTATTTACCTTCGATTCATTCGGATTCGTAAAAAGTAAATTCTGGTCTGATCGTGATTTCTTTTTTTTATTTCATTCATATACTCTTCTCAACAGTTTCAAATATTGTTTTTCTACGAAATTTATTGTTGTTCACTAATTTGAAACTAAGTTTTGCGATGTGAAAGAAAATTTAAATAAAAATCTGCATGTTTTTTTTCGTTATTACATTAGTTTCGAAATTATGTTCATCGTAATCATATCACTAGATTCATACATTGTAGTTTTTCAAACACTGTTATCCAGTGTTGTATCTGGATCGTATACCACAAGAGATCAAAATAATGGTCGCAAAGGTCCTAATCTTAGAAAAAAACCTGGATCGTAATAAAGCAGAGGTACTCATAAATGCAAAAACATAATCATGCAGCGACACGACCATACATAGATGCAACCTGAGACGCTAAGCAAAAAATAAATTTCAAATCTAAATTTATGTAGGTAACGTTTTCGGCAGTGGCTTACTTCGGCAGGTTTTTGCATAAGACTGCGGCAGAAAACCACTACCGAAGACGTTCGACACCCCATATCTTTAATTATTTTTCAGTTTTATTTTTAAATAGTACAGGGAAAATGACTTGCGTTTTTTTTTTCGCGGACAATCATCATTACTTCCCCGAACTATGATTTTAAGAACTTTGTAGTTGAAAAAGTAGGTTTAAAGACCACGAGTCACCCCTGGTTTGTATTAATCCGAAAGAAATAAAAATACCGGTTTTTTACCGGTTTTATCGGTTTTTATTTTTATGAATACCGAAATACCGGTTTTTCGAAAAGTCGGTAATACCGACCATCCTACTTTGCAGCCAACTGTTAAGTGTACAGGACAATTACGGGACTAGCGCTACGATCCTACTGACACTAACAGTCTCTCCCGAGCTTATGTAGACTGGTTTATAAAGGAAATAGGCTGGCATAGACCATATTGTCATAAAAACTCTTGCTGCAACCAGAGCCTTTGCATTCATTGGTGTCTGAACATAAACGGAGGTAACTTACAGATTATGTAATAGCATTGATTTGCAATGAAATAGGATGTGTTTATATGAAAACTAAACTTCGTGTGGTGGTATAGCTAGACATAATTGGCTGTAAAGTAAAAGTTTCAGCTGTTATTTATATACTGAATGGTACATGGGTACATTGTACTATAGAGACTATTGTCCTTGGATCGAATATGTGTTGTTCGCCGCAGTTGCAATATAAACAATCAATAGTTATTTACGACAACGTAACGCTTCTAGAAGTTTTATGCTCAAAAAGTCCTTGTTTGCTAACAGAATATAAGAGGAAACTACGAATTCTACAAGCAATTTTCTGATGTGCATTCATTTGTCGTCCGAGATTATAAAGCAATTTATACAATCGAATGTCCCAAATGTTGCCATAGTTAAAGTCCGAAAATAAAATTCAGTTTTACCATCAGTTTTCAATTCAATAAAATATCACAGATATCAGTATCGAACTGCTTTTATCCACAGAAAAAAATGTCTAGAATGTAACCAGGAATATGAGTGCATTCTGGTTATCCTCAATATAGCAAAAGAGGAATAATCCTACAACATTCAAATATGTACCTCTATTCGATATAGAAAAACGCTCCACTGGAGCGTGGTCGAAATTGAATGTTTCTTCTGCTCATTAAACGTACCTTTCGGTATGGTAGCATCCTTTCCTATAGGTATTGAAGCTGAAACCTTTCCTTTTTCGTATCGGGGATTGCCAATCGATGGCACCACTTGTAGCGCCAAGCTGGTTGACTTGGACATCGTCTGGCTTCGATGATAGCAAGTCACTTGTTCTGGACAACCTACATTTCTATAGCAGAGAATCCATGGGATATGAGCCAGCCAAAAGTGATTCTCTTCTTCCGATATCGGATTTCAGAAGCCATTAGGCGAAAGGGGACTTGAGAAGCTATGTGATGAAGTATATTTGAATTTCAAATACACACTTGTTTTGGGACTAGTGGAGATACTGCTCTCGGGAAATCCAATTGTTTAGTGAACATGCACAGTTACACATAGAATTTGTGGCTGACGGTTTAATCATAAATAGAAAAGCAGAGGGCGAATGTAGTGGGTGAATAATTTTGATAACGGAATTGAACTTTAATTTTTGGAACCATTATTTTTGCCTTATCGTTTTTGCAATACGCCACCCAGTATCTCAGGAAGACCGTATCGAAAAGCTGAATTATTAAAGAGCAAGATCGCGCCAAATCACCGATGGTCGAATATCGACCATTTTTGATTTGAATGAAAATTTGCACACATATTTGGCTAAGCAAACTGAGCATTTTCCACAGATGGAGCGATTTTTCACACCCATGAGTTACATTCTAAAAGGGCGTATGCCTTTTGGCATAGGTTTTATTCAAAGCATTGTAGCCCAGAAACCGTTGGTTGTATAGAAAAACTGTCTGAGAATGAGTTGTGGGGAATTAAAAATGCACCATAAAAAAATATACACTGTACAAAAAAAATATTTTTTGACCAAAAAAAAATTAAAAATAAACATTAAATTTCAATTTAAAAAAAAGAGTTGATTTTTTTAAATTTTTTTTTAAGAAACTTGACGTTAATACGTAACTTTTTAAAAAAAGTCCAGGATGGAGAAGTGAAAAATATTTTTTTTATGATAGATTAATTTTTTTATAAAAATTCTAATTCAAACATTTTTCAAAATATTTGTATTCTGATGATCTTAAAAGATGCAAAGTATCTATGTCATAAAAAATATGTTCCTAAGATAATAAAACTCGAAAATAAATATTTGATTCTTATATATATATTTACATCACTTAGAACATTTAACTCTTTTCTTGAGAACCGTTCGCCCAATCGTTTTGTTGTCAAAGAATGAATTGTATATTTTTGATGAAGCATTCCAATGAATGTATGGTTTTTGCTGGAGAACCATGGACAAATTAAGAGAAACGTGTATTTTCCTAAATAATTATGATTTTTCGAGCTTAAATTAGAAATAACTCGAAAACCAATGCCTTTAGAATGTTTACTACCAAGAGCTTTTTGATTCAAAATGACTCTCTGCATCTTTTAAGATCATCAGAATACAAATATTTTGAAAAATGTTTGAATTAGAATTTTTATAAAAAAATTAATCTACCATAACATTTTTTTTTCCATTTCTCCATCCTTGACTTTTTTTAAATAGTTGCGTATTAACGTCAAGTTTTAAAAAAAAATTCAACTCTTTTTTTTAAATTGAAATATAATGTTAATTTTTAATTTTTTTTGGTCAAAAAAATTTTTTTTTTGTACAGTGTATATTTTTTTTATGGTGCATTTTAAAAAACCTAAAAAACCTATGCCAAAAGGCATACGCCCTTTTAGAATGTAACTCATGGGTGCAAAAAATCTCTCCACCTGTGAAAAATGCTCAGTTTGCTAGGCCAAATACGTGTGCAAAGTTTCATTCAAATCAAAAATGGTCGATTAAATTTTCGCGTATTTCCAGACGATTTGAAATGATTTTGCTCTAAATCCAAAAATATTCTTCTGGTATATCATTTTTCATAATTTGCTACTTTATTATCTATAAAAAAATTACTATCCATCTACTGGATCGAAGATATTCAGCACAGTAATAAAATCGGATCATTCTTTTCCACACTAACGCAGCTTCGTGATAGACTAACGGTCTCGAGAAAAAAAAATAGTTTTAGGTTTCGATATATTGATTGGTGGATCGTTTGATATCAAAATGATGATTGGCGGAAGATATATCCCAGAATTTGTTTTGTCCAAGACACTGCGTTTAGCGAAACCAAATGACATAATAATAATGAATATTTTACTGATGATACTGAGACATCGTTGAAATTGCAATTTTCAACAGTCATCGCACAAAAGCGGTGTGATATCAAAATATAGACTAGAGAATCATTAATAACATTATGGGTTACTACTGATTGAGGATAGAACTCTTGAAATATGCCTAAACGGAAAAACTTCATGAAGTGTAGAAAGAGTTCTTTTGTAACCCTTAACATCGCGACTGTGTTGATTTTACTGTGATAATTGCAAAATTCGTGCCATTGTTATGGAACCCACTAACATTTAGCAACTAGTTACAATCATCGATATGGTGGCTTTCGATATTTGTACGGAGGCTGCAATTACATCTGTATGCACCGATTGCCTTCCTGAATCCGTAGGCGATGGAAAACATTTGTCTAACTCATAACATTGTTTGCAGGAAACGAATTACATAAATTCTAAATCCGCTCTTCCCTTCTTCTATCTGTTTCGTTCTCAGGCAGTCAACTCAACCAGCTGGGGGAGTAGACGGAAAACTATTGCATCGCTAAGGAGAAACTTGGTCTGACAATGTCAACCCGTCGCACCGGGCCGCCTCAGGGCATGCCGATTCCGGCACAACTTCCGCTTCCATACGAAGGCGAGAAGAAGCAACGCAGCAAGTGCATGTCCTTCGTGTGCTGCATGTGGAAGGTGTTTACGTGCATTTTCTCTCACGTCACTTTAGTGGCCATGGTTGTTGCTTACTGTTTCCTGGGCGCGGTCACTTTCGAACATCTGGAAGCGGAGAACGAACGGAACGTGAGTGTTTAGGTTTACATTGAAAGTTATCCCAAGTGACCCTGATGTTAGCCAGGCTGTCACATCCGGATGTATCATCGAACAGTATTGTTTTTAATTTCGGATTCGGGATTTTGCTTCATGACAGAATTATTTTTACATGCTGACAGCGGACATTTGCTGCCTGAGAATGTTCAAAATCAATGCGATTGGATTTGAATTTAGCGTTACATAAGCGTAGCTCATTGTGAACGATGTATGCTTCATAATAATTATAATTTTTATGTATCATACACATCGTTTCCATTCGGTTATTTGAAATACACAAAAAATTTCAATTCACATACTTCATCGACACGAATTAAGCATCAAATAACGGTTGCCCCAACGGCAATTGGAATAGGAGTGAATTTTGTTTAGGGGCCATCCACATACCACGTGGACAGCTTTTTGGAGGGGGGGGGGGGGGTTTGGCTATTCTTTACGGTTCATACAATTCTTTTAGAATTTATATGGACAGTTGTCCACGGAGGGGGAGGGGGGGGGGGGTCAAAATTGTTAAAAATCTGTCCACGTGGTATGTGGATGGCCCCTTACCTATTATTAGTATTCACATTACTCAGTATCTCGAATGTTGCAGACGACGCCGAAAATTATGCACAGCACCATATGTTGAACATTATGAATATTTTGCGAAGGAAAAAAACTCCCGAAAATGGCAATTGCTACTTTCTTCAATTGAGTCGACTTTCTAAACGATAAGTTCATTCATAGCCGAAGTTTCATCCTGCGTATGCTTTTTCTTTTTGCGGGAAAATGCGGAGCGGTGGCTAGAACAAAAAAATATATATTTTTCTACTGAATATTTAACGATACCGCTCGTGAAAGTTACGAAGAAAATGTAAATTTTAAATGAGTTAACTTGAGAATAAGATAAATTCATTCTGAGCCTTTGTTTATTATAAATTAGGATTCCAGGAAGAACTGCGCTGTGTTAATTTTTCTTTTTCAGTCGTTAAGTTGTATAATGAATGTATACGGCACCATCAGACAACTTCTATTTAAATGCATTGTGCAGACATGTCTGAATTCAAAAGTTTATCTCAGTATTGCTTGAATATGAGGTTATGGTTTTAGAGGAGATTTATAACTAATGTTTATAAACGGGCAGTGTACGCTGCGTAGAACATGTGCTCTTTGTGCATAAAATGGTTTTATTTTGTTCTTAGTGAAGAAGAATAATTTTAAAATAAAGTTTAACAATCCTGAGTGTTGTAAGCCCAAGAATAATGAAGAATGCTCGTCAATACTCACGTTATCAAACATTTTTTTTTATTTAAAAAAACACATTGAAAGTATACAAGCGAAATGTACAATAATGGTTGTATCCTCTGATTAAGGAAGTTACTTCAAAAAGGTGTTTCTTCAGATGAAACAGTGACAGAGAGATATAATCCTCTGCATTTATTTGATGGTAAATTTGGAAATTAGAGATATTTTTTTCTAAAGTAAAAGAATGGCGGAGTTTTGTACAATCTCGCACGGTGACTCACCGCTAACAACTTAAATTGCGTGCATTATTCAAACTTTTCTTCTGTCTTATTATAACATAGTATTTTTCCTCAAATTCATATTTTCATTACATTATTTGCAATGAAATTGCAAAACATTGTTAAAGCAGGCCATGACCAGAGTCGGACGTCGAAATTTTCGCTCGCGTGGTATTTTAGAAGAAAATGTGTTTGATACCTAAGGTTTTCAAAATTTTACAAGTGTTTTATAGAAATTTTGTGAATAGCTGTGTTTGATGTGCTGCTGCGCAATGCTCGCCAAATGCGTATAGTAATGCTGTGAACATAAATCGACAGAATAGCTTGAATAGCATATAGCGTGGTACTATGCTACCGTCGTCTGCAGCAGGTTTGGTTTTTGCGTCTCGTCCCTGTGTGTTATGTGTGTAGGGGTACCTGGGGTAAGAAGCACAAAATAATAATTCTATTATTTGAATCTATGTTTTCTATAGTCACCCTGTCAATTTGGCAGCACTAAACTGTCAGAAAATGTGAATAAATACAAAAAAAAAGTTTCCGTTGCATACGGTCTAATATTTTTCTCAGCTAAATTAAGTGTTTTTAGCTCTTAAATTAATGTTTTCCACCAGCGAAAAGTGTTATTGCATCGAATATATGTCGAGCAACATATTTCTGATGAAATATCGATAAGTTTCAATGAGAATTACCGTTATGTAGCCAGACACATTCTTTTGTTACGTTCGGGGCATAACGCTTCCCTTAGCTCGGGGCAAAAGGACTCTTTGTAAACAAATTTCTTGCTTACATTTTATCTCGTTTCCAGCATTGTCCGGAAGTCCAATAGGCGGTCATGGATCGTTGAACAGCTACGATCGGTGCTAGAGGCAGTCGAAAACGGTG
Source organism: Wyeomyia smithii (assembly GCF_029784165.1). NCBI lineage: Eukaryota > Metazoa > Arthropoda > Insecta > Diptera > Culicidae > Wyeomyia > Wyeomyia smithii. The sequence goes on along the minus strand of NC_073695.1, from coordinate 170,768,106 downwards.
TTTCCCAAAACCATGCCGCTCGAGTGTATGGAAATCCATAGAAAACCGTTTTGCCTTTATTTATTAGATGACAAAATGAGTCGTACTGCCCCAATATTGTAGTGCGTTCTGACCCGTAGACGGGGTGCATTTTACCTCATTTGCATGGTGCTTCTTGCCCCTTTGTTGCGGTGCATTTTACCCCTGAAAGAGTGCATTTTGCCTCGATTGACGACTTTTATAAAATTATTACACTCTCTTAACAAATTTGTATTATGCATTTTCTCTAATGCTTTTGCATCAGATGCAAGTTTGAGCGAATAAATAAGGGTGTTTATATATCGATCAGTATATAACATTGGTTTTATCTCTTAGCTTTAAAAAGAGTATACTCTGCTTCCGTTAACTGGTGCGTTTTACCCCCGGAACCCCTATGTGACTTGGAGCAAATGCGTTTGCAATAGCCATCGCACTATAGGATTTCAGGCGCACAAAAATCGGAAAAGTGACTGTCGCCGATCTATTTCTCTATATTTTTTATAGGAAGTAGACACTCTAACTAAGAAAAGTTCCAAATTTTAAGACTGTATCAGGTACTATACCTGAGATATCGAGATATGAAGATGAAAAATGGTGAAAAAATGCACTTTTTCCTCGAAAAAAAGTAAAATATAAAAAAAAATCGCGCATAATAACAGAATAACTAATTTTTGTAAACGTTGTTGATTGGACTTTCAGAAAAATGTGTGGTTGTGTGGTTTTATGGGTGAAAAAAAAGAAGATAAAGCACAATAAAAAGAAAATAAAAAAAAAACATTTTCAACTTTGTTGGACAGCATCTTTTCACTCTCAAGACCCCCGTGCTGGGTTCTTGTTATTTTGGATCATGTTAACATAATTGTTATTGAGTGTATCATATTCTCATAAACGTAAGTGATTTGGCTTCAGGAAAATGAATTGAAAAAGAGATAAGCAACAACAAAAAGAATAAAATGATAAAAAAATCATTATTCTCAACTTTGTTGGTCGGCATTTGTTTACTCCCAGAATCCCAAGGACAAGTCCCTGTTTTTATTCAAATTTCAGATGTCTACTAACAATCTCAGAAAAGTTAAGCTGCGATTACCTGCGACCAACTGATTAAAACCGCTTGACAATAAGAAAAAAATGAAAAAATCATCTTTTTCAACTTTGTCGGTCGATATCTTTTTTTCCCAGGAGTTCCAAGGCTAGGGGTTTCAGAAAAGTTAAGATGCGATTACCCGCGACCAAACGATTAAAACCGTTTGACAATAAGAAGAAAATAAGAAAAATCATTATTTTCAACTTTGTTGGTCATTATTTTCGACTTTGTTTGTTCAACTCCCAGGATTTCTAAGGCAAAGTCCCTGTTTTTATTCAAGTTTCAGGTGTCTACTAACAATTTCAAAAGAGTTTAGTTTCCATTACCTGCGCCCAAACGATATCATTTTTTGGCAAGTGATCAATCTCTGCTTTTTGGAGCAAAATTGAAGCATATTAGAAAAAAACGTTTTTGCCTTTCTCCTAGAAAGGTATTGCAATCACTGGAAAAACCAAAGGTATAAAAGTGGTCCCAATGGCCGAATGTCATATACCACTCGACCCCTTTTGACGAACTGAGCATTTTCTGTATGTATGTATGTATGTGTGTATGTGTGTGTGTGTATGTGCAACTTTTTTTTCTCACTCACTTTTCTCAGAGGTGGCTGGACCGATTTTCATAAAATTAATTGCAAATGAAAGGTCTCGTTGCGCCATAGGTTGCTATTGAATTTCATTGTAACCGGATTTTTAGTTTAGAGGTTATGTATCAAAATGTAAAAATCACGAAACATCAGTATCTCAGAAACCACACAACCGATTTCAATAAAACTGATTTCAAATGATCGGGCTGTCTTCAAAACCCTTAACTTTCAAGTTTCGTTATGATTGAACATATGGTTCAAAAGTTATGTAAAGAAAAGTTATCCTGAGGTTGTTTAAACTCACTCAATTTTCTCAGAGATGGCTGAACCGATTTTCACAAAATTAGTGTCAAATGAAAGGTCTAGTTGCCTCATAGGTTGCTATTGAATTTCATTTTATTCGGATTGTAACTTTGTCCGTTGTTCATAAAAATGTGAACTCACATAATTTTTTTTTCTTCACCTATCGTTTATTTGACACGGCACAAATACAATTTAATGTTTAACGGCGCCAATTATATCTGATGACTTAAAATCTTTAAGCAAATTTTTTATCCTCGCTGCCGACTACGAGCTGAAATTAAGTCTATCTTAAAACTAGCCTATATTTTTCAATTAATGTTTTGTAGTTGAATGGTCGTCTGATGATCGTCGAATGGCCATGAATATGCAGCATGTATGGATTTGTTCTGCTAAGCCACGATGTTATGAGCTGGGACAGGGGCTTGTAATCCTCGGGTCCTGGAAGTATTGTGCGGGGTTCAGTTGCTGGTTATGGTTCGTTGTTGTTGTTCGCTGTTGTTCAAGCCAAGATATCACGAAAGGCCTCGGGTTCTCAGGTCCTGGCGGATTCGTGTGGGGTTCGGTTGATGATTCCAAAATCCAGGTCTATGACGTGTTTTTGCCGTTTTGTTGAATGTGGATGGAAATTAATGGGACTAGACTGGGGCATGGACGGATTTCAGGAAAATGTATACAAGGGACATGTAGGGTAGGTCACGACTCGCCAAGACATCACGAACAGGAACAGCTGGTCCTCTACCCTCGGCCCGGAGGGAAGTTATTAATTTAGACCTGGCGTCACGGTGTACAGGGCATGACCAAACAACGTGCTCTATGTCGTGATAACCTTCACCACAGGCACAGATACCACTTTCCCCGAGCCCAATACGACGGAGATGCGTATCAAATCTATAGTGATTGGACATAAGCCGCGAAATCACGCAAATGAAATCTCGACCTACATCCAACCCCTTGAACCACGGGCTCGTCCATACCTTGGGGATAATGGAATGTAACCACCTTCCCAGTTCCCCTCCAGTCCAAGAATTTTGCCAACTGATGATCGTATTCTGACGTACAAGTGCGAAAAACTCATTAAAAGCAATTGGTCTTTCATAAATTTCACCGTTTGTTGCGCCCACCTTAGCCAAAGAGTCCGCTTTCTCATTACCCGGTATCGAGCAGTGAGAAGGGACCCACGCTAAGGTAATCTGATACGATTTTTCGGATAAAGCACTCAGATGTTCCCGTATTTTCCCCAGGAAATACGGAGAGTGCTTAACATCTTTCATCGATCGGAGAGCCTCAACGGAACTGAGACTGTCCGTAAAGATGAAATAATGGTCCGTGGGCATTTTTTCGATAATCCCTAGGGTGTACTGAATTGCAGCTAAATCTGCGACGTAAACAGAAGCAGGATTATCGAGCTTATGGGAGACGGTTAAATTGTTATTGAAGATACCGAACCCAGTGGACCCATCGAGAAGTGATCCGTCAGTGAGAACATATTGTCGCAGTTGATATTTCGATATTTATTAGAAAAAATTTTGGGGATCTGCTGCACGCGTAAATGATCCGGGATTCCACGAGTTTCTTCTATCATGGATGTATCGAAAAACACAGTAGAATCAGAAGTATTTGATAACTTGACACGATTTGGAATATTCGAAGACGGGTTAATATTTTGGGACATGTGATTGAAATACAATGTCATAAAACGGGTTTGAGAATTAAGTTCGATTGACCTTTCAAAATTTTCAATCACAGGACGGTTCAAAACCTCACATTTGATAAGAATACTAGAAGACAGGCTCCAAAAGCGGTTTTTCAATGGTAGTACTCCAGCTAAGACCTCCAAACTCATCGTATGGGTCGATTGCATGCAACCCGAGGCGATACGCAAACAACGATATTGTATTCGCTCCAGTTTGATCAAATGTGTGTTTGCTGCGGAGCGGAAGCAGAAACACCCGTACTCAATAACAGACAATATCGTTGTTCGGTAAAGCCTTAAAAGGTCTCCTGGATGGGCTCCCCACCATTGTCCGGTTATTGTACGAAGAAAATTCACTCTTTGTTGACATTTTTTCATCAGATACCTAACGTGACAACCCCAGGTGCCTTTAGAGTCGAACCAGACACCAAGATATTTGTGTACCAAAACCTGAGAAATCGTTTTACCCATTAATTGTGTTTGAAGCTGAGCAGGTTCATGCTTCCTAGAAAAAACTACTATCTCAGTCTTCTCCGGAGAGAATTCGATACCTAGCTGTAAAGCCCAAGCAGACAAATTGTCCAAGGTATCTTGCAATGGTCCTTGCAAATCGGCAGCTTTGGCCCCTGTAACAGAGATTACACAGTCGTCTGCAAGTTGTCTTATCGTGCATGAATTTGCCAGACATTCGTCGATGTCATTTACATAAAAATTGTAAAGAAGGGGGCTTGAACATGAGCCCTGGGGACGACCCATGTAGCTAATTCGAAAAGTTGCCAAATCGCCGTGCGTAAAATGCATGTGCTTTTCGGACAACAAATTGTGCAAAAAATTGTTCAAAATTGGAGAAAATCCTTGTCGGTGAAGTTTACCCGGAAGAATGTCAATAAAAACGGAATCAAAAGCCCCCTTAATGTCCAAGAACGCAGACGCCATTTGTTCTTTGCGAGCATACGCCAGCTGAATATCTGTTGAAAGCAACGCAAGACAATCATTCGTCCCTATGGCACGGCGGAAACCAAACTGAGTATCTGATAGTAGACCATTTGATTCGACCCAGTGGTCTAAACGACGGAGTATCATTTTTTCCATCAATTTCCGGATACAGGATAGCATTGCAATCGGCCTATAAGAGTTGTGGTCAGAAGCAGGTTTTCCCGGTTTTTGGATGGCGATCACCTTCACCTGCCCCAAATCCTGCGGTACAATGTTTTGCTCCAGGAACTTATTGAACAAGTTCAACAAGCGCCTCTTGGCATTGCCGGGTAGATTCTTCAACAAGTTGAATTTGATTCTATCTAACCCAGGCGCGTTATTGTTACAGGACAGGAGGGCAACCAAAAATTCTGCCATCGTAAAAGGTGATTCTATCGCGTCGTGGCCCGGAGACGCATCGCGAACAATGTTTTGCTCAGGAACAGAGTCCGGACATACTTTCCTGGCAAAATCAAATATCCACCGACTTGAAGACTCCTCGCTTTCGTTGACCGTTACGCGGTTCCGCATTCTTCGGGCTGTGTTCCAAAGAGTGCTCATCGATGTCTCCCTCGACGTCTCGTTCACGAACCGACGCCAATATCCGCGTTTCTTTGCTTTAGCCAAGCTTTTAAGCTTGGTATCAAGCTCCGAATACCGTGAATAGTCGCCAGGTATACCTCCCTTCTGGAAGGCCAAAAACGCCTCAGGTCTTTGCGTGTAGACATCGGAGCACTCTTGGTCCCACCACGGAGTGGGAGGCCGTTCTTTGATCTTTGCGCCGGGATATTTCTTCGTTTGGGCTTGCAACGCGGCGTCGAGAATCAAGCCCGCGAGGAGGTTGTATTCTTCAAGTTGTTCTGACATGTTGAATCGACTCGACCGCTTTTGAAATCATTTCCTCGTATAACTTCCAATCGACATTCCGTGTGAGGTCATACGGAATGTCAATTGGTCGCATGCGAGTTGACCCGTTAGTAATTGAAATAAGAAAAGGCGAATGGTCGCTACCGTGAGGATCGAGGATTACCTTCCATGTGCAATCCAACTGTAGCGACGTTGAACATAATGATAGATCCAAAGCACTTGGGCGCGCCGAATGTCATATACTACTCGACTCAGTTCGACGAATCGAGCATTTTCTGCATGTATGCATGTATAGGTGTATATGTGTCTGTGTGAGTGTGGGTGTGTACGTGTGTATTTGCACCTTTTTGCCTTTCTCCTAGAAATCACTGAAAAAACTTAAGGTATTAAAGTGCTCCAGAGGGCCGAATGACGTATATCACTCGACTTAGTTCGACGAGCTGAGCATTTTCTGTATGTATATGTGTATGTGTGTGTGTATGTGCAACTTTTTTTTCTCACTCACTTTTCTCAGAGATGGCTAACCGATTTCCGTGAAATTAATTGCAAATGAGAGCTGTAGTTGCCCCATAGGTTGCTACTGAATTTCATTGTAATCGGATTTTTGGTTTCGAGGTTATGTATCAAAATGTAAAAATCACGAAACATCAATATCTCAGAAGCTACACAACCGATTTTAACAAAACTGGTGCCAAATGAACGGCCTGTCGTGAAAATCCTAAACTAATGATTCAACATGTGGTTCATAATTATGTATAAAAGAAGGAAATCACGTTTTGAAAAGAAACGTATTCCAAAGACTGCTTGAGCTTACTCAATTTTTGCTTTTCTCCTAGAAAGGTATAGCAATCACTGCAAAAACTAATGGTATAAAAGTGCTCAAAAAGGCCGAATGTCGTATATCACTCGACTCAGTTCGACGAGCTGAGCATTTTCTGTATGTGTGTGTGTAACGCTCTCCCAATCTCACTCGATTTTGTCAGAGATGGCTGAACCGACTTCAATGAAATTAACTGCAAATGAAAGGTCCAGTTGCTCCATAAGACCCTATTAAATTCCTTTGTAATCGGATTTCTAGTTTAGAGGTTATGTATCAAAATGTAAAAATCACGAAACATCAATATCTCAAAAACTACACAACCGATTTGAACAAAATTAATTTCAAATGAACGGGTTACCTAAGAAACCCTTAACTTTTGAATTTTATGAAGATTGAACTTGTGGTTCAGAATTTATGGAAAGAAACGTGTTCTGGAGACTATTTAATATCACTCAAACTTCATTATCTTAGAAACTACACAACCGATTTGAACAATATTGATATCAGATGAACAGGCTAGTTAAGGGTTGACTGATGAATTATGATTGGACACGTGGTTTTAAAGTTTGGCTGCCTTTTGCGTTCCCTTTTCATTTGATTGTAATCAAGTTTAAGCAACCGTTATGTATTAAATTGTTAAAACAACTAAAGTTTATTATCACGACTTATTTGAACATAACTAGTGGCATACAAACGAGTCATCTCTCAAATTTACAAATAACAAACTTCATAACAATTTGATGTGCTGTTCAAAAGTTTTGGAAAGAAAAGAAATTCAAAGACTATTCAAAACCATACCTGCTTTGATCAATATATATGGCCTCAACATGATTTAAATGAGGTATCGTACTATGTGAAGGTTCCCGGTATCGCTCGTGATTAAATTGTTCGAAATTAAGAGTCATTTCTTTTATTTCGCTATTTCTTAAGCACTAACATTACGTCGAATTTCAGATTTTATACTTTAATTACAACATCAATATTTTAGAACCCAAAGAGTGAATATACCTTTATTGGATTTAAGCATTCATGTAAATCTATTTTTACAAATAATATGTTTGAATGAGAAAGGCTGAGTCTGACCGCTAGGTGGATTAATTTAGGTTTTTTGCTTATATTTAACTCTAGGACGCCTTGATCAATATTTACCAAACTTGACTCACATGTTCCTTACACATTAGAGGTTGTCAAAAGCCTATTGGAAATGGTGGGGCAACGAATCCATGTTTTATTTCCTTTTTTTATACCAAAAAATACTCCCCTCTATCAAAATTTGACCGTAATATAGTCACAAATGATCCAAAACTTGTTTTGTTCATAACAAGTAGAAAAAATACCCGAAATGTAGAAAAAATGATGAAAATATTTTTGTCCGCCTGCTTGTATGAAAACGTCCCATAGTGCATTGGCTGGTGATAGCAATAAAGTGGTTTCATTCAGCAACGGTTCAGTCAAGTACCTATGACTAATAACAACTTATGATGACTTATAACCAATATAAAATTATTTTGTTTTTAGTAGTTCTACAAGTGAAACAGTGATTTTTTTTATAGAAAGTGTTTTTGTAATGGTTAAACTATTCACTAATATCTATAAGTTATTAATTTAGACCTGGCGTCACGGTGTACAGGGCATGACCAAACAACGTGCTCTATGTCGTGATAACCTTCACCACAGGCACAGATACCACTTTCCCCGAGCCCAATACGACGGAGATGCGTATCAAATCTATAGTGATTGGACATAAGCCGCGAAATCACGCAAATGAAATCTCGACCTACATCCAACCCCTTGAACCACGGGCTCGTCCATACCTTGGGGATAATGGAATGTAACCACCTTCCCAGTTCCCCTCCAGTCCAAGAATTTTGCCAACTGATGATCGTATTCTGACGTACAAGTGCGAAAAACTCATTAAAAGCAATTGGTCTTTCATAAATTTCACCGTTTGTTGCGCCCACCTTAGCCAAAGAGTCCGCTTTCTCATTACCCGGTATCGAGCAGTGAGAAGGGACCCACGCTAAGGTAATCTGATACGATTTTTCGGATAAAGCACTCAGATGTTCCCGTATTTTCCCCAGGAAATACGGAGAGTGCTTAACATCTTTCATCGATCGGAGAGCCTCAACGGAACTGAGACTGTCCGTAAAGATGAAATAATGGTCCGTGGGCATTTTTTCGATAATCCCTAGGGTGTACTGAATTGCAGCTAAATCTGCGACGTAAACAGAAGCAGGATTATCGAGCTTATGGGAGACGGTTAAATTGTTATTGAAGATACCGAACCCAGTGGACCCATCGAGAAGTGATCCGTCAGTGAGAACATATTGTCGCAGTTGATATTTCGATATTTATTAGAAAAAATTTTGGGGATCTGCTGCACGCGTAAATGATCCGGGATTCCACGAGTTTCTTCTATCATGGATGTATCGAAAAACACAGTAGAATCAGAAGTATTTGATAACTTGACACGATTTGGAATATTCGAAGACGGGTTAATATTTTGGGACATGTGATTGAAATACAATGTCATAAAACGGGTTTGAGAATTAAGTTCGATTGACCTTTCAAAATTTTCAATCACAGGACGGTTCAAAACCTCACATTTGATAAGAATACGAGAAGACAGGCTCCAAAAGCGGTTTTTCAATGGTAGTACTCCAGCTAAGACCTCCAAACTCATCGTATGGGTCGATTGCATGCAACCCAAGGCGATACGCAAACAACGATATTGTATTCGCTCCAGTTTGATCAAATGTGTGTTTGCTGCGGAGCGGAAGCAGAAACACCCGTACTCAATAACAGACAATATCGTTGTTCGATAAAGCCTTATAAGGTCTCCTGGATGGGCTCCCCACCATTGTCCGGTTATTGTACGAAGAAAATTCACTCTTTGTTGACATTTTTTCATCAGATACCTAACGTGACAACCCCAGGTGCCTTTAGAGTCGAACCAGACACCAAGATATTTGTGTACCAAAACCTGAGAAATCGTTTTACCCATTAATTGTGTTTGAAGCTGAGCAGGTTCATGCTTCCTAGAAAAAACTACTATCTCAGTCTTCTCCGGAGAGAATTCGATACCTAGCTGTAAAGCCCAAGCAGACAAATTGTCCAAGGTATCTTGCAATGGTCCTTGCAAATCGGCAGCTTTGGCCCCTGTAACAGAGATTACACAGTCGTCTGCAAGTTGTCTTATCGTGCATGAATTTGCCAGACATTCGTCGATGTCATTTACATAAAAATTGTAAAGAAGGGGGCTTGAACATGAGCCCTGGAGACGACCCATGTAGCTAATTCGAAAAGTTGCCAAATCGCCGTGCGTAAAATGCATGTGCTTTTCGGACAACAAATTGTGCAAAAAATTGTTCAAAATTGGAGAAAATCCTTGTCGGTGAAGTTTACCCGGAAGAATGTCAATAGAAACGGAATCAAAAGCCCCCTTAATGTCCAAGAACGCAGACGCCATTTGTTCTTTGCGAGCATACGCCAGCTGAATATCTGTTGAAAGCAACGCAAGACAATCATTCGTCCCTTTGGCACGGCGGAAGCCAAACTGAGTATCTGATAGTAGACCATTTGATTCGACCCAGTGGTCTAAACGACGGAGTATAATTTTTTCCATCAATTTCCGGATACAGGATAGCATTGCAATCGGCCTATAAGAGTTGTGGTCAGAAGCAGGTTTTCCCGGTTTTTGGATGGCGATCACCTTCACCTGCCCCAAATCCTGCGGTACAATGTTTTGCTCCAGGAACTTATTGAACAAGTTCAACAAGCGCCTCTTGGCATTGCCGGGTAGATTCTTCAACAAGTTGAATTTGATTCTATCTAACCCAGGCGCGTTATTGTTACAGGACAGGAGGGCAACCGAAAATTCTGCCATCGTAAAAGGTGATTCTATCGCGTCGTGGCCCGGAGACGCATCGCGAACAATGTTTTGCTCAGGAACAGAGTCCGGACATACTTTCCTGGCAAAATCAAATATCCACCGACTTGAAGACTCCTCGCTTTCGTTGACCGTTACGCGGTTCCGCATTCTTCGGGCTGTGTTCCAAAGAGTGCTCATCGATGTCTCCCTCGACGTCTCGTTCACGAACCGACGCCAATATCCGCGTTTCTTTGCTTTAGCCAAGCTTTTAAGCTTGGTATCAAGCTCCGAATACCGTAAATAGTCGCCAGGTATACCTCCCTTCTGGAAGGCCAAACCGCCTCGGATCTTTGCGTGTAGACATCGGAGCACTCTTGGTCCCACCACGGAGTGGGAGGCCGTTCTTTGATCTTTGCGCCGGGATATTTCTTCGTTTGGGCTTGCAACGCGGCGTCGAGAATCAAGCCCGCGAGGAGGTTGTATTCTTCAAGTTGTTCTGACATGTTGAATCGACTCGACCGCTTTTGAAATCATTTCCTCGTATAACTTCCAATCGACATTCCGTGTGAGGTCATACGGAATGTCAATTGGTCGCATGCGAGTTGACCCGTTAGTAATTGAAATAAGAATAGGCGAATGGTCGCTACCGTGAGGATCGAGGATTACCTTCCATGTGCAATCCAACTGTAGCGACGTTGAACATAATGATAGATCCAAAGCACTTGGGCGCGCTGGAGGTTTCGGGATACGTGTCATTTCACCGTTGTTCAAAATAGTCATGTCGAAGTCATCGCAAAGTTTATAGATTAAAGAGGAGCGGTTATCATTGTAAGGGGAACACCAAGCCACACCATGAGAGTTGAAGTCTCCCAAAATCAAACGTGGCGAGGGAAGAAGTTTTATTTAATCAAAGAGCAGCCGTTGCCCAACCTGTGCTCTGGGAGGAATATATATTGAGGCAATACAAAGCTCTTTACCTTGTATTGTCATTTGACATGCGACAACTTCGATGCCTGGAATCGAGGGGAGGTTAATACGATAGAAAGAATAGCACTTTTTAATCCCTAAAAGTACTCCTCCATATGGGGTGTCTCGATCAAGGCGAATAATATTAAAATCATGGAAGTTGAGATCAATATTTGAAGTAAGCCAAGTTTCACAAAGGGAAAATGCATCGCATTTGTTTCTATTTATCAAAACTTTAAATGAATCAATTTTTGGTAAAATACTTCTACAATTCCACTGTAAGACAGAGATAGAATCCTTCGTATACGCAGTTGAATTAGGCATCGAAGGATACAATCGCTGCAAGGAGGGGCCATTGGGCAGTCAACTGCTTCAAAAATGTTCTAACTGTTGGGAGAAATGCTGTGAGAAAAATTTTAATTGGATCGGGTATATTGAAAGTTTCAAAAATCCAGTCCACAATGTCAGAAAAATTGACCAGTCCAGCATTTGATTTACCAACTGGATGTGCAAAAGGAACAACTGGGGTTTTAGATGTTCCAGGAAGTGCTGGGAACTCCTTCTGAGACTTTAAATTTGCAAGCCCAGGAGGAGTTTGCTTCGGCTTTTCCGCAGCACTTTTAGATTTGTTCGTATTATTCATTCCATCTTGAGAAACCTTAGGGCCTTTCCTGGGAAGCTTAGGAGAGGAAATATTTTTCCTCTTTCTAGATTCTCCAGGATTGGCGTAGGACGTTTCTGCTGGTGGATCGTCAGAGTCCGTTTCATCCGAAGACAGCAGATCAGAGGGGTTCGATGTTATGGTAGAAGTGGTCACGGTCTTCTTAAGAATTTCAGCGTAAGAACGCTTTGAGCGCTTCTTAAGAGACCGTTTAATTTTATCTCTGCGTTGTATGTACACCGGGCATGTGGAAAGCTCATGCAGATTTTCCCCGCAGCGAATACACTTTTCAGCGTTTACGCTGCAAGAATCTTCCGCATGAGTCTCCCCACACTTGCCACACCGTGCCTTATTGCTGCAGTAGGCAGCTGTATGACCTAACTGCTTGCAATTGGTGCAATTCATAACATGGGGCACATACAAACGCACAGGCAGACGAACCCGGTTAATCGAGAGGCTAGGGAGAGCAGATCCGGCAAACGTAACGCGAAACGAGTCTGACGGAGTGTATACTTTTTTACCGCTGACGAGCGACATAGACCGTAATTGCTTACAGTCCAATATCTTCGCCTTAGTATTGGAATTCTTGAAGCAACCGGTTGCACTTAGACAGACTCGAATCGGTTATCACACCGTCGATCTCCACGTCTCGTGCGGGTACATACATGCGATACTCGCGTGTGAAGAGCTCGGAGCAAGCTATATCGTTGGCCTGATCCAGATCATTCACCACAACACGGAGCTTGTTTGGTCTGACTTTTGATATTTCAGTCACGGCCTTGTATCGTGACGTCAGATCCATCGCGATTTGCAACGTGTTAAGCGATTCACCTCCTGGTTTGGGCCTCATGTAAAGGACCAGTGGACCCGTTGATCCGTCTGGGTAAAGCCTGGGACGAGGATTGATTAAAGCAGGGACAGACGGAGACTGAACAGGAAGGACAGGGTCGGGTGGGTTCGGAGACGGGGGATCGGGGGCTAAGGGATCCACATCCATTGCGCTCAAACTAGCGCAACAGTACAGTGGCAAAGAAACACGTACCTCTTCTTCTTTGTTGACTTCAATAGAACAATCACCGAGTCTTTCGGTGCTGGAACGGGCAGCTGCGCAGCGACACCACTAAAGCACAATAGCAGGATGACCTTCACTGCGGATTATCAGATTATCTTCACACCGCACTTCGCATTCTTTGAAACGCGACCGGGTAAGCAATGCCTTTTTCGATTTTTTCTACACAATATCGGTTTTATAGCGAGACAACCACTTAATGCGTCCGTTATTGCCGAGCGTTCGGGACGGAATGAAATCACATAATGAAAGTAAACATATTGACTTTCTCCTAACGATCACTGGCTAATTAAAAGGTAGAAAAGTGATACAAATGGCCGAATGTCATATACTACTCGACTCAGTTCGACGAATCGAGCATTTTCTGCATGTATGCATGTATAGGTGTATATGTGTCTGTGTGAGTGTGGGTGTGTACGTGTGTATTTGCACCTTTTTGCCTTTCTCCTAGAAATCACTGAAAAAACTAAAGGTAATCAAGTGCTCCAGAGGGCCGAATGACGTATATCACTCGACTTAGTTCGACGAGCTGAGCATTTTCTGTATGTATGTATGTATGTATATGTGTATGTGTGTGTGTATGTGCAACTTTTTTTTCTCACTCACTTTTCTCAGAGATGGCTAACCGATTTCCGTGAAATTAATTGCAAATGAGAGCTGTAGTTGCCCCATAGGTTGCTACTGAATTTCATTGTAATCGGATTTTTGGTTTCGAGGTTATGTATCAAAATGTAAAAATCACGAAACATCAATATCTCAGAAGCTACACAACCGATTTTAACAAAACTGGTGCCAAATGAACGGCCTGTCGTGAAAATCCTAAACTAATGATTCAACATGTGGTTCATAATTATGTATAAAAGAAGGAAATCACGTTTTGAAAAGAAACGTATTCCAAAGACTGCTTGAGCTTACTCAATTTTTGCTTTTCTCCTAGAAAGGTATAGCAATCACTGCAAAAACTAATGGTATAAAAGTGCTCAAAAAGGCCGAATGTCGTATATCACTCGACTCAGTTCGACGAGCTGAGCATTTTCTGTATGTGTGTGTGTAACGCTCTCCCAATCTCACTCGATTTTGTCAGAGATGGCTGAACCGACTTCAATGAAATTAACTGCAAATGAAAGGTCCAGTTGCTCCATAAGACCCTATTAAATTCCTTTGTAATCGGATTTCTAGTTTAGAGGTTATGTATCAAAATGTAAAAATCACGAAACATCAATATCTCAAAAACTACACAACCGATTTGAACAAAATTAATTTCAAATGAACGGGTTACCTAAGAAACCCTTAACTTTTGAATTTTATGAAGATTGAACTTGTGGTTCAGAATTTATGGAAAGAAACGTGTTCTGGAGACTATTTAATATCACTCAAACTTCATTATCTTAGAAACTACACAACCGATTTGAACAATATTGATATCAGATGAACAGGCTAGTTAAGGGTTGACTGATGAATTATGATTGGACACGTGGTTTTAAAGTTTGGCTGCCTTTTGCGTTCCCTTTTCATTTGATTGTAATCAAATTTAAGCAACCGTTATGTATTAAATTGTTAAAACAACTAAAGTTTATTATCACGACTTATTTGAACATAACTAGTGGCATACAAACGAGTCATCTCTCAAATTTACAAATAACAAACTTCATAACAATTTGATGTGCTGTTCAAAAGTTTTGGAAAGAAAAGAAATTCAAAGACTATTCAAAACCATACCTGCTTTGATCAATATATATGGCCTCAACATGATTTAAATGAGGTATCGTACTATGTGAAGGTTCCCGGTATCGCTCGTGATTAAATTGTTCGAAATTAAGAGTCATTTCCTTTATTCGCTATTTCTTAAGCACTAACATTACGTCGAATTTCAGATTTTATACTTTAATTACAACATCAATATTTTAGAACCCAAAGAGTGAATATACCTTTATTGGATTTAAGCATTCATGTAAATCTATTTTTACAAATAATATGTTTGAATGAGAAAGGCTGAGTCTGACCGCTAGGTGGATTAATTTAGGTTTTTTGCTTATATTTAACTCTAGGACGCCTTGATCAATATTTACCAAACTTGACTCACATGTTCCTTACACATTAGAGGTTGTCAAAAGCCTATTGGAAATGGTGGGGCAACGAATCCATGTTTTATTTCCTTTTTTTATACCAAAAAATACTCCCCTCTATCAAAATTTGACCGTAATATAGTCACAAATGATCCAAAACTTGTTTTGTTCATAACAAGTAGAAAAAATACCCGAAATGTAGAAAAAATGATGAAAATATTTTTGTCCGCCTGCTTGTATGAAAACGTCCCATAGTGCATTGGCTGGTGATAGCAATAAAGTGGTTTCATTCAGCAACGGTTCAGTCAAGTACCTATGACTAATAACAACTTATGATAACTTATAACCAATATAAAATTATTTTGTTTTTAGTAGTTCTACAAGTGAAACAGTGATTTTTTTTATAGAAAGTGTTTTTGTAATGGTTAAACTATTCACTAATATCTATACAAATTTTGTGTTTCTGCTACAAACGGTGACAAATCTATACTGTTATATACATACACTGCCGGTACCCGGATAACTGTCCCATAATGAAAAACAACATGTTGAGAAAACGGCGATTAAATATAATCCTTGAATTTTCGGATTTCCAGCAATTACATTCAGAACCAACGACCATAACAGTTTAATGGCAACACAAGTTTATCATTGAGAACAAAAAACATGGATGGAACTGGTTTTACGTTATATAACTTGAAAAAAATTTAAAATGGGACAAAATATGCGGATACATTTCGAAAGTACTCGCATATTTTGTCCCATCCCATATAAATTCAACCAGCAACCGGCAGTATCATTGGCAACGTAGATTGTACTACAGAAAAACAACACTAGTCTAGTTAATCAAATGACATACTTCTATGAGCCTAAAATAATCCGATATATACTAATCTGGAGCAAAATTATATGTTTGCAGTTTGCACCACTATGTAGTGGGACTGTAATGCGGGTACTTTCAATATGGGACAAAAAGTATCAATTTTATTTTTTTTCCAGAAAATATGATAACAGTTAAGTCGATTCCCGATGATAACTCAAAAGTGACCAAAATCAGTATGGGACAGTTATGCGGGTACCGGCAGTACAGTCATGGAGAAAATAATAAATACACTCACAGATTTGGTTAATTTTCCATATTTGAGCACTGATTAAAGTTGTTATATGATGTTATATTTCGTCATTACGATCTGCAGACACTCTCTTTCAAAGAGGAACGGAGAAATTACTGGAATCTTTCTGTGTCGGTGATTCCGAAAGTTTTTTGCGTGAATTAGTGTTTTTATGGCGGCGAAAAAATATATATACAAAACAATCCAAATAAGCTTCATTTCTCTACATCTCGTTAGCAAAGTGACCCTTTACGTTACGTTAGTACGGGTTTGCAGCTGGTTATGCAATCCGTAGAAGGCCCTGTTTGCAGCTGCTATCCGCCTTTTTATCTCACGGCTAACCTCGATGTCACATGTCACTATCGTACCCAGGTAAACAAATTCGTCGACTACTTCAAAAGTTTCCCCATCTAACACCACCTCAGCACCAATATCCGTCGGACTACCACGCTCTCAACCAGCCACCATGTATTTCGTTTTGGTAGAGTTAATGATGAGCCCACTCTCGCAGCTTCCCTCCTGAGTGGTCCGAAGGCCTCTTACACAGCTCTACGGTTGATACCAATGATGTCGATATCGTCCGCATAACCGAGAACCATGTGAGACTTCATAATGATGGTGCCACTTCTTTACACGCCGGACCTCCGTATGGCACCCTCCAATGCGATGTTGAACAATAAGTTTGACAGCCCGAGCCCAGAAAGCCATACCTCTGGCTGCAGCGAAATTGACAAGCCTCAGGCCGTTGTCGTTCGTGGAGACTTTCTTTACCAATCACGGGGCGGAAGAAGCAGTGGCGTAGCTATGGTTTGGTGGGCCTGGTGCGGCAACAAAAATGTGGGCCCCCAATGAAAATGACTGGGCAGTTTTTTCTTCCATAAAAAGAATTGAGACAAACAAAAAACTTAGATTTTTCTACTTATTTATTCCGTTGTCCGCAAAATCAATAATTAGGTATTTAGATAGGGTAAGGAACGGCTTAAGCAGTAGCGCCTATTTTAATCAGTCGCAGGAAACAGGCCTCAAACTCCTGCTTTTTTATCAATATCGACAATTTCAATGATGGAAACGAGAACTTTGATTGTCGAACTGTCTTAAGAATATAGGAAATACCGTTAATCTCAAAGAAATCTGTGAGCAAACAACATTTGAAACAAATCGACCTATATTGCAGCCATTCAGGAGCCACTTCGGGTGCTGCAAAAAACGCCTGCAAAACAGATGAAAACTGCTTAAATTAAGTTCGGGGTGATTGGAATAGTGTCCCTCGATTGGTAACCTTGATTGATGATTGTTAAAGTTTGCTAACTTAGTTTTACAATCTGAAAGCAAGTTCTGACAGAGAAAACAATAGAAAACTGATTAATATACTACTGTTTGAGTTTCACCCAACACATTTCGAGTATTTTGTCTGAATACACAGGCGGTTCCTAAAGCTGCTTAGAATATGTTCCCTACCCTACTCACTTTCCGAGCCGTTTGGTTGGCAAAATCAGAAATCACAGATTTAAAATCAATGGAATCAGTGATTTCACGTTCGATTGATAAAATGGCAAGGTTTGTTAATCTCAAGTTACTCATCGTTGACCTCAAATAGTTCTTGATCAACTTTAACTTAGAGAAACTTGATCAACTTCAACTTAGAGCCAACTGTTTTCGGGTGCATATAGTCTCGCGTGAACGCAGATTATTTCCCTCGCTCTGTTTCATGTTTTCGTTAGCCATACAGCAACACAGATAGACAGCGTTTTCCAGACTTGGTAAAAGCACTGCTCCGAGCCGCTCGGTGACATCGCCAAATTATAGACACCAAGCACCACGAACGTATTATCGTTTTATGTGACATTCGTAGCAAGCACCAGCTCGGCGCAAAAGCTAAAAAAGCTACGAATGCAATGCGTTAATCTTGTGTTTGTCTAGTCACCTGTAGGCACGTTGAGCGTTTTTTTCTATTTCGTTTTGTTTTGATCTGTGAAGAGATATTTGCTGTGTGATGCTTTTCTTAGTTTGTTGCGCACCAAGCTGAAGACCAAAGTACCTAGCCCGAGTGTGTGTGGGTTATGGAGTTAGAGCTACAATCAAGCTCTGCTTGAGATGCTGTGCGTACCAAGTTTGAATAAGAATTTTGTAATATTTTTTTAAATATAAACTCGTTTTTTAATAAAGATTGATGATTACGCTTCCTGAAACGACGGAAAGTATCAAAATAGTGTCTTGATTATATTCCACTGTGTTTTCTGGCTGAAGGTTCAAAAATATAAAGCAATTTAAACCTCATATTACAGGAAATATTTACCGAAACGCATGCTTTCTTTAAACGAAACAAACAAATCCAAGTAATTGCAACAGGCAAAAAATTTTCACGGCATGTTCTTTTGAAACTATTAAACAGAACTTTATTTTGCTGCTTCATTGCATAAAATTTCATTTCATTCAATTCATGACATTTAAGTTCAAAAACAACACAAATATATAGTCACCCACTCACCAGCATACGTCGTCAGCGCTCACCCTCTGCACTAGCTGTAACGTGTAATACACATAGCAAAGAGAAGCAGAGTACAAGAAGACGGAGATGCCACAAAGTAAAAAAGTAAGTAAAATGATTAGGAGCTACACCGTGAGCTCTATGTAACTTTAGAAAAACACGAACGAAGAGATATCTGCTCTGTGGTGGTATTCTTCATTCTTCGCGTGCCGAATCATCGCCCGAAGCACCCAGCATGAGGTTAAGTTTTGATGAGCAGTTAGACCGGTTTGGTGTTCGCAAGATTTTGGGGCCCCCTTGAGTGGTGGGCCTGGTGCGGACCGCACCAACCGCACCCCCCTAGCTACGCTACTGGGAAGAAGTTCACCTGCCCGACCTACTTACCAAGCAAAAATGGAATGAAATAAAACTTGAACTTGAGACTAGTTTACTTATACATATTTTTGTAGGAATTGGTTGATATTTTGTATTGGCATTTTTCCCAATATTTTCGCATTTGTAAGCTTAGGTCATTCCTGCTTAACCAGGGAAGACGCTCAAAATCATTTTCAAAAGGTAATTCTGAATCCTTCAAAGCATCTTCTTCCTGGTAGCACAAAAAAGATCGTTTCTCGGATTGTCGGTGGCCTCTCACTAAGTATGTATTACATCATCAATATCCTTTCTAATATCCCAAGCTACGCCAAAGATGGGCGTGGCCAGCAATGATGACTATTGGCCTACTTCATCTCAGATTGGTTTAAATGTTACTCCCAAACATTGTACCTAACACAATCCGAGTGGAAGCGTTAGTCACCAGTCTGCAATCTACAAAGTATACCGTGCTTACGCTACGCTACTGTGTGGGAAAAAACTATTCCAGTTGGTCTCGAGGTACGGTGCTGGCCTAACAAGCCAGTCCGTAGGTACAAGTCTCGGTTCGGGAGAGACTGTTGATATCAGTAGGATCGTAACGCTAGTTCCGCAATTGTCCTGTACATCAAACAGTAGGCTGTGGAGTCTCTGTATTATAAACAGAAACTCAAGTTCCGAATCAGAATGTAACACCAAGGCTTTACTTTTTTTTTGCGGGAAAAGTTGCATATTTTAGTCATCATAATGATGAGTGTAATCTAATATCTGATTTGAGCTGCTTTTGTTTTGTTGTGTTCGTCTTCGTCTATGGAAGATTGTTACGACAAGAATACCAGAAATATTTAAAAAAAATTTCAAAATTCACGAGAATACAAATAACCATAAAATAGAAAATGAGAATGAATTCTTCGATAAAGTAGTTGCGTCCAATTTTCTTACTTGCGTACAAGGTTTCCATAGAAACTCCGCAATTGTTTTTACCCTTGATTGCTCTGAAAACCTGTAAAAGGAGACTGAATGATTGAAGCACGATAATAGGGACATGTTGATTCCAGCTCACTTGCGTTCTACAGAATCGTTGTATTGTTTGAAGAAGAATCGCGACAAAAAATATCATCCCGAACAACTTGCAGACACACCATCTGTTTATAGACTTTAAGGCGGCGTACGATACAATGGAACGCAACGAGCTGTGGCAAATAATGCTTGAATATGGTTTCCCAACAAAACTGATTAAACGGTTTCACATCAAGCATCAGGATTGCGGACGAATTTTCTGACGCGTTCGTGATGTTAGGTGGTCTGAAGCAAGGTGGCGAGCTCTCGAACTGGCTGTTCAATAAAGCTTTAAGAGGTGCAATATGAAGGGCAGGTGTGTAGAGGAGCGGCACCATCATCTCGAAGTCTCACATGCGGAAGACATTGATATAATTAGTGTTAATTGTAGAGGAGGCCTTCATGGCTCTCAGAAGGGAAGCTGCGAGAATCGACCTCATAAACACTGCCAAAATGAAGTATATGATGACTGGCAGAGAGCATGGTAGTTCTGTGGGTCTTGGTGCTGCGGTGAAGATAGATGAGGATACTTTCGAAGTGGTCGACGAATTTGTTTATCTTGATGCTTTTGTGACACGTGACAACGAGGTGACCCGATCAGAAAGAAAAAACAAAAATATAACAGAAGTTGTTAGTTTGTTACGGGAAAAACCGTACAGGCTGTGTTTTCAATTTGGTCCCGTTAGGTGTTAAAATAACAGAGATTATAACAGAAATGATTCTACTATTATCAAACACATATCAAAATTTGTTACTAATATATCAGCTTTCTAACAAAATAAGATAGTATATAGAACAATATAAAAACAAACATTGTAAAAAAAACAGGTTTTGATAAAAACGAAAAATAAGCTAGACTCGTTTCAGAACTACTTCATTTCAGGTTTTGCTATTATAACACATTCAGATTCAATTTTGTTATCAAAATTATATGGAAAAATACAAAATTGTATCAAAATATGTTATTTGTATCTAGCGTTGATAGAATTTTGTATTTTTTTAGTTATGCTCTTCTGATCGGGGAGCCGCGAGGTGAAAAGACGGACTGCGAATGAAATACGGCAGGTCACTTAGCACTCTGTCCGAGAAAAATGGAGAAACGGGCCACGTAGCACGTATGGCGGATGAGCAAAGAATCGGATAGAAGCCGACGACTTCGAGACAGACCTCGCACGCGCTGGATGTGTGCTGTCGACGAGGATGCCAGAGCAGTGGGTGTAAAATAAAATAAAAAAACAAATAATAAGAGATCTGTTGTTTCTGGTATAAAACATTACCGTGGAATTGTAGTGATATTATGTATTTCCAAACTTATTGAAAATTTCGTAAACCAGAAAATATTTTGTTAAAAACCGTGCAATATTTTGTTAACGTGCAATCAACATGGTTTCTACAAGCGGAGGTCAACAGCTACCAATTTACTTGGATTCGTTTGTTTCTCCCTTGCGTCTATGAACAAGGGACCTTTATGGAAACTCTATACAAGGATTTAATTAAAGCTTTTGACAGAGTAGATATTATCATTCTAATTTTCAAACTCAAAAGGCTAGGCTCTAAGTCAGGCTTACTCAAAAGGATTGAATGTTATTCGACAAATATGACACAAACGGTTAGATTTAAGGAGCACCTTTCTGAACCAGTTACAGCGACATCTGGAATTCCACAAGGCTTCCATTTAGGCCCTATGCTTTTCATTTCATTAATTAATGATGTTACCTTTGCTTTGAATCGTCTCAAAGTATTGAAATCAGATATCCAACAACTCCAGCAAGAAGTTGACGTTTTCTGCATTTGGTACAAGAAAAGTCTTGTTTATCTAAACGTGAACAAATACTATATCATTGCATACACAAGGAAAAAACCCAATTGCACTTTTGGACAGCAAACTATAGCAAGGTGTTATCAAATAAGAGATTTAGGAATCTGAGTTAACATTCATTAATCACTACAATAGGATCATCAATAAAGCCAACAGCATGCTAAGTTTTATAAAAAGGTTTGGTTACCATTTCAAAAACCCGTACACTATAAAAAATCTCTTTGTTGCTTATGTTAGATCTATTTTGGAAAACTGTAGTTTATATTTATTGTTCAGTCGTCTTATAAAAATTTTCATTCCAACAGAATAAAATACATACAAAAACAGTTTTCGTCAAATGCACATTTCTCTTTCTTTTTATAAATCGCGTTGCATGCTTATTAATATAGAAAAACTTGAAAAAAGAAAAGAAATTGCTCTGATCACCCTTGTTAACGATACAGTTTCACAACGCATATGCTCTGAAAATTTGCTAGAAAAACTCTACTTCTGTGCTCCTGAACTCTCATTAAGAACGCGAAAAATCAATATATTGATTTTTTTAGAACAGAATATGCTATGAAGTTATTAATCGATGTCACGAAATGCTCTAAGACAAAAATTAAACACCACACAAGTTTTTAGATCAGCAATACAATATGCAGTCTGGTGAAGAAAACGATTCAAGCCTCAAAATGATTTTAAAGCACTTTTTTCCAATGAGTAAACTCGAATTACATAAGCTTACTGCTGACGAAATATTAGAAGCTGTATTAGTACAAAATTATAAAAAAAGTTATAATCAGCTTTCGACAAACATCTTTGCAATCTTCAATTGCTACGACAAACTCTTAATGAGTTAGCAATTAGATCAGTTGTAAGTTTATTTCTTTTTTTTCGCAGGTAGGTGTAAATCGCTACGCCTGTTAAACCTCAATTGCGGAAGCAAACAAATTTTTAATTCCTGGGTTTGAAAAGCCATTATTTGAGATTATGTACAATAAAACTGTTAAAGTAATGCATGCAAATTATAACACAACACGTGCTCCAAAGACATATTCACGCTTCAATTGAGATGATGACATGCAAATCCAAAGGCATGTTCGGTGTTTAAATGGAAAGACTAAATGAAATTCAGTTGGGGGTGATGATTTGCTATAATTTGTAATAAGGATTAAACTCATCTATGAAACTCTTTCGTTACAGGTGAAGAAAGGTATTAGTTCCATCCGTGTTAATCTAACAGACGCAATTTGGAAGATGACTAATGATAAATTGGTGTTACATCAGCATAACTGGACTGAAGCGGCTGTCATTCATCTTCAGGTACGTTTGCATGTACTGGTAAACATTTTCAGATTTATCATAAACATTCAGCTAACCTAGGTACTTGATTTCAACTATTTATTCTTTTTGATCATATCATATCTAGTTCGATCACCTAACAGGTAACTTTTTGGATTTTTCCAGTCGTTTGAAAAAGAGATTCTCACTGCGATGAAAAAGGACGGCTGGGATGGCATCGAAGATGTTAACCAGATTCAATGGACATTTTTCGGTGCATTGTTTTACTCAATAATCATCATCACAACTATCGGTAAGTACAAGTTATAAAAATATTTATATTGATTTTAACGAAACGAATGGGTGTAACAGACAAAAAACTCAAACAGATTTCTTTTCGATTTTCTTGGTGGATTGTTTTGCTTGATCAAATTGTGGTCCGAAGCCACCTCCTCCAAAGGGTCCACCAACAGGTCCTAAACCTCCAGGTCTCGCTCCTAGACCTGGTCCAAACTGACCAGCACCAAACTGTGCTGGTCCCAGCTGACCCGGTCCGTAGGGAGATTGGGATCCGTAAAATCCTCCTCCAGGATAACCACCTATTCCGGTCTGAGGATAAAAACCCCCTGGTCGACCAAATCCTCCCTGGTTACCGTACAAAGGGTTTCCATACCCTCCGTAATTGCCAGGAAAATTATGACCATATTGTCCATACCCTGTGTTCGGATATCCTGCGCCATTTAAACCATGATAGGGACGTCCAATGATTCCGGTTGGACCTTCCGGGCCGACTAGAATGCCATTGGCAGCACCATATCCACCACCGTATCCGCCGCCTACAAAACCACCTCCTCCATAGCCACCACCATAACCAGGTCGTTGAAACCCTATTCCGCCTGGTCCACCAATGAATGGATTACCTCCACCAAACGCGGGATTGCCTCCACCAAATGCAGGATTTCCTCCGTATGGATTCCCGGGATAGCCAGCTCCTCCATATGAGCCACCAAAACGCTGGTTTGTGCTGAAAAAAAGAAAAATGCGTGACGATCAAAACCATTAATATTTTATTGGCCTAATGATCTTGGAAAAAAGAAGATTCAAGATCCACGATTTACGTAATGCATAATTAGGTATCATTAGAACCAATTCACACTTTAACATTCCCCGATTTTCTAGTACGACAGTCAAACGTCATAATTGTGATATTTCAGATATTTTTTTTAGTTCAATTCATTGAAATATTTGATTTAGTTCAATTTCATTCATCCAGAATACAACAAATATATTTTTGGTTAGAATACCATCCATCAAAGATTCCAATAATTGAAGAACGTAAAGCAAATAAAATGAATTCCTTGTTGTTCAAATGTTCTTTTCACATACGTGCTTTTTGCTGATAGTATTATTTAATACTCTTCATCAACAACAAAATACTTGCCCAAAATCTTCAGGACGATTACCATTCACTTCGCCAGAGAACTCATCACTTAGTGGCCGGTTACTGTTTGGCCTTCGAGTTGAGGATTCCTTCACTTCATATCGACCTTGCCTGGAATGAAACGTAACAACGTAATCAAGTACATGCGTCTCCATTGAAATGGATGCTAGTGCAAATGCTAGCTGTGATGATAGTGGAGGCGCATGTACATTTTCGAAGCCAATTTTGGCTGCTAGTCGTTACCTGATGTCTTGATTCCGATTGGAGTGGGTAGATGCGGCATCGTTAAATCGCTTCGGTTCCTGGAACTCAATAACATCGCTTCGCACGTTCAGCTTGCCAGGATTCCTGTGGTTGAGGTTGTTATTGTTACTGTTGCTGCTGACGACGTCGGTTGCACCACTCTTTGACCAGGACCACTTCTCCTCTGCTGCATTGACTGATGCCAATAGCAGGGCAACAATATAGCCTGTCACGAGAAGTGTTGTGTTTTCGAAACGATGTTAATATAGGTACGTGCGTAACATAGATATCATGCAATGCGATTCGGAAAGCAGAGCAAGATAAATCTTGCATTATTCAATGCTTATTCTAGGAATACCTACTAGATGCGGAAATGAGATATGAGGACGCATAGGTCAAAGGACATTTGAAGAATGACTTCATTATTGCCAGGAAGAGTCTGCCAATAAGCTGACTCGATATAGATTGAGAAAGGGTTCAAGCAACGAAGGGAAACCATTTTCCTGCTGGGTAGCATAATATTTCTGACATCTTGGATCACGAAGTAACTCTTATACATTTAACCATGTAACTCATGTGAGGCAACTACACGTACACATTTACTTTACAGAGCTATGATTGCTTTCTATTTTTCTGGCTTCGGAATTTGTTGTTTCTATGAAAATTAGTTTAGGATTAGGAACATTCGTTACAAAAGCATAGTTTATTCAATTAATTCAAATGACCTAAAATGTTTTCATTACTCCATAAAATGAATCCTCATACGATGGAATTGAATTGAAAATAAAAAAAAACGTTTTATTCTTTTAGTTTATCGGGGACTGCTATTAATAATTTTATTGATTTATGCTGCAGGTGACGGATGTGTGTTTGCTGCGCATAATCATTACTTGATTTTTTAAATTTAAATAAAAGAACTAAGCTTTCTCTATATAGTTTCAGGATTGATTAAAATATCATGCATTTAATTTTGCCTTGAAATATCTTCAAACTCAATAAATCATTCAATTAACGAAATTCAATTAATTGATAAGAGTTGAGTAACTTGAGGATTTCCAATAGACATGAAACAAACTCTCATACATAATCTTTGAGTTAAGTTTCCAACCGAAGATACTAATAGCATGCGAACGCATTTGCAGAAATTTGCTTAAATTTAAATGAACTTTTCAATTATAGTTTGAACCAACTGTTTTCAATCGCCAACGATTACTGTTGATGGTCGAGTAGACACTCGTGAACTCACCCGTAAACTTAACCAACAAATGTAAATGGATGAATAAACGAAGCCACATACTGTATACTATGCTACGTAGCCTGCAGGGTGGAATGAAGTGGTTTTGAAAGCAACCCATAAACACACACACAGATGCATACTTTGTAGAGAAGACAAAAACCAAAATGCAGGGGTTTAGTATTATGACAGCTGAAAACTAATAAACGGAAAAGATTTTTTCCTTGTGGTGCTCGGGGCAAGAGGAGGTATGGCGAAGCCGAATAAAACTTTAAACGGATCATCCAAATCCCTGTTGACACGGACGGAGCCAACAGCCAGCATAGTATATGATGCCAGTGGGTGACGCTTTTGGCCAAACGAGCGTCACACTATAGAACAATATGTCTTTTCGGTGCAGTTGGTGTTTCGTGCTTATTGTTTGAAATGATTCATTCGTAGGTGGCCAGCGGGGGATGCACCTCACGATTAAAAGTTTTCCTCCGTGGTTGTTTCTATGTGGGTTGGTAGAAAAGTTTATTTCACGAAGAATTTGAAAATTTAAGAATTGAAGACATCATGCTAAAGTTTTAAAGCGCTTTGCAATAACGATGATGTTCTATGAATGATTTTCAAGTTTTAGCAAAAATGAATCAATTTATATCATAATAGAAATCGTCTTCTGCCGATCCTTTCCATACATCACATTTATATGACGAGACATTGCGAAAATTGAGATACTCTGTTCTGTTTCGGGGAGTTCGTAACCACCTCCTTTATCAGACAGTGTAACGATCTGCTGTTAGAATGTTGTTAAAACTGATGTCTTGAAGAAAAACATGCTGGCACAGGAAACAGTACTGCACCGAGCCATCATGAAGAGAGTGCTTTTCATTCGTCGTTTATCAGTGCAATAGAACTCAACATTTGTGTGCAGCCAAGCCAAGTGAAGCCTACATTGTCGCTGTCGACGCACAGTGGGGTGTGTTGGGCTAAAGCGTCGGTATCGTGTTGCGATCTGGAAGACAATCGAATTGCGTTTAAATTGTCTTCTTCTTCTTTTTGTTTCGTACAGAAGCAAATATCAGAAGGTGCCGCACATTACGCTGTGCCGCCGGGGACAACAAAAACCTGTACGTGTCGGTAGAGGCAGATATAAAATTAAAAAACTTAATATAGGGTATATAAAATTGAATAACTAAATATAGGGTATGAAAAAAACCGAAATGCTCCGTACAGATCTTTGAATAGGCAGTTTAACGAGCTCTACTGCTGTTTATATTTTTCTAGTTAAACGAATTTAATTCAATATGACAATCCTAGTTGCATCCCGTGGTTGCGGTATAGAGAAAAACAAAATTCATTTCATTTTGATATTAGGGTTTCCACAATTATATTTGTATTCTTCAAATCAATTTGTTTTGCATCAGCATCTGCAAGAATACATTACCTTCCATAAACTTCCAAATAACGATAATATAAAAAAAAAAACTTTAAAAGTGGCTGTAATTATACAAAGCTGTACTATAATTTAACTATGTTTTGAAGTAGAATACTTCTCTCAGGAAGTTCGGCTACATAGGGATGTGAAATGAAAATCTGAAACCGAAAAAAGTGAAAAATATGTCCAATTTCAAATGCTAATAAATCGGTTAGTATTCGATGGATTTCCTTCGTTCTTGCAGCAATAGATTGGAGAATCTTCTAAGATTCTTCCCAAAATAAGATAATTGTAATTTTATTATTCACACTATTGTACTATTGAAAATAGTCAAGCATTGTCAAAACGAAAAATTCGACCTCTGATTGGTCGTTATATGCTTGCTTCCCAAGTACGGTCGACAGGATCATATACCTTGCAATTGAAAACATGCTATTTGGCCTATATAAGAGCCTGTTTCAGCCGGAGCCGCTCATAATACCGTGCTGGATCGAAACCCGTACAGTATCGAAATCCGTACACCTTGATGTTTTTCTTCAGCATTACAAAAATGAAAACTCATATAAAAGTTACATGTACATGTCCGTTGAACTATTGGCTTTCTGTTAAATTGAACTATGCGCCAGTAGGCCATGAAATAAAAATATTAAAAATAAAAAATCAATCGTGTATCGGTTTCAGTTGTCATTTCGTCGCATCGTTAGAGATTTCACTAAGGAAACGTTCTTCAGATAAAAACGTTTTTCAAGTGGGGTATAAGTGTTTTACTCTGTGAATCTTTTTGAAATCGATTGAAAAGGTAAGTCTTTGTCATTTTCGAGCTGTGTATTGTCTGGTAAATAGTGCAAATTGTATTTATTCATCAAAAACTGTGCCGTACGGATTTTGATGCTTGTTAATCGCTTGAATCTAAATCCGTACAGCGTGTGTATCATGCATATTTTGTTGAACTTTCATCCTTGTTTTCAGCATTTTATGGAAGAAAACAAGCAGAAATATACGGCAAACAATCCCGAAAGAGCTGTGACAGAAGTGCGCGAAGGAAAGTCGTACCGGGAAGCTTCAAGAGGTTCCGGCGTTCTAGTGACTACGATAAAAGAGCCGTAACTTATGGCTACGAATCTCAATCAAAAGGAGTTCCACCAGCCTTCACTGCTGGAGAGGAAGATTTGGATCATGAAGTGGGGTATAGCAATCGGGGGGCCCGAGGCATTTGCCCCCTTCTTAAATCTGGGCCTGGAAGAAGGCGTCTTGCAGCTGGTAGTTGAGAAAAAATTTATGTTTTTTATGTCGAATCATTCATTTGGGACCTAAAGCTATTCCAGTTCTTAAATATCATTAAAAGAAAGCCGCATTTTCTGAGCAAAACTTGATTTTCAAAAAAAGGTTTATCATTTCCTTCGATTTTTAGACGAAAAATAAAAAATTGCTCGAAATTTAGGGCATTTCGAGCAGTTTTTTATTCTTCATTCAAAATTTGAAGGACAACGATAAACATTTTTTAAAAACATGTTTTGCACAGAAAGCTGCACTATTTCAGCTGATATAAAAATTAGAAAATCGTGTAAAACTTTAGGAACCAATTGACCGCCACAATTTTTTTTTTGCTTAGTGTAGAATTTTATAAGAAGTAATTCTTACTCTACATGCTCAAATAAACAAATAATAAATAAATATAATATATTTATTCGTAAATTTAAAGATAAATTGAAAAATAAAATTCATTTACGTACTCTATATCTGTACGGATTTTGATTCACTGCTGTACGGTCTTTAATCCAGTCTATATCGCGTGCGTGCGGATTTCGATTCAAAAGTGTACGGATTTCGATTCAGACGAAAAACTGCGTACGGATTTCGATTCAAAACATGTTCTATTCAAACATGATTTTTTCGAGTTTCAGAGTAGTTTAAATCATTTCGCTTGAAAATAGTGATAAAATATAAGTAGACCTATAAGTTAACATGTCAGTTTAAAGCAATATGTAATTTCTTGATTTTATATTGACCGTTGAAGATTATCATGTGCTTAAGTGTACGGATTTCGAACCAGCACGGTAGTTCTAGACAGCGACAACAGCAGTCGTCCTTCCTTAGCAGCAGCACTAGCCCTGTGGTTGGTCACCACGTCTCAGGAGCAGCGCGATTTTTCTCAGCGTGTGTCGCCAGACAGCCATTATTTCCCCCGTGTTGGGGCAGCATGAAGATTGGCATCACGAAATCCAATTTTGGAAATCAAAATGCCTTTTTGAAGGCAAATAAACAAGTCATTGAAAGTTAATAATTTTTGTCAACGCAAGCAAGCATTCTATGTTGCATCCTAGCAATTTAAATCTGTCGCACCCGTCGAATTTACTGAATGTAAAATAGCTTCCACAGTGCATGTTGTCCGTGTATCTTAATTCCCCCAATGTTAGGGCAGCTCAAAGGTTGTAATTAGCAACCGATTTTGAACCGCAAAATGCTTTTTTTCAAGGCAAATAAAAAAATAATTGAAGGTTAATAATTTTCTGACATCAACACAAGCAGACATTCTGTGCGGGATGCAATCAAATTCTGTTGTAGTTGTCTAATTTTTACTTTATTTAGTAAACCCCCCGCTGTAAGGGCAGCGCAAAAGCTGCGATCAGCATAACCGACATTGAATAATAAACTGCCCTGTTAGAACGCATTCACATAAGCAGTTAGTTCGACTGTGCAGAGCTAATATGAAGTCGATTCAATCAATCTGCATAAACAGAATTTCGTCGTCTCCCAGCTGCCAAGTTGCAACATGATGCAACACGCAACAACGAGCAAACGAAATCGCTTGATGTTACAAACCGCAATAAGATACGGGTTAAAACCGTTGCGTGTGTGAGAGCACCATCGGTGTTTATTCGCTGGATACAAAAATCAAATGCGAATTGTGGAATAATTTGTCTGAAGAACATTAGTGAATGGAACAACTGAACTGATAGGGCGTGGCCTATTACGTAGCACCCTTCAGCTATAAAAGAGTGTTTCTGGGAAAACTAGCTACATTCATTAGTCGGAAGGTGAGCTGGATAGACCGTCCACAACGTTGACAGCAGCAGCAGCAGATATCAGCACTCAGCGGTAACAGAATATATCAGCGGGTTGCGCCTATGGCTGCCTTCAAATTAAACAAATCACTTGCCCTGTGGTTGGTCATCACGTCTCAGGTCTCTGCCTGAGAACGAAAGCCAACGCGAGCGATCGGGCGAGATTTTTACCGTACATCAGCCGGTACTTCCTCCTAAAGGAAAAGTTGGATCATTTTGTTCAAAAGAATATTACTGTCAGTAATATTACAGAGCTGCGATTGTATTATATCCGATATGGAATTGAACAATTGTTCTTTTGAGGACAAATAAAACACTTAATTTGAAGAGGTCATAGTGTTGGGTATCAGTAGCAGTATGGTAACAGCCTCAGCGGTAGGTGCAGCCGGTACTTCCATGAGGCGGATGTTATAAGCAAGTAAATGGAAGCGGCATGGCGAAACAGTTCGGGTGTGCTTAGACGCGCGTCATTTTTTGTTGTTGATATTATTCCCCACATGAAACGAAGCGCTTTCGTACGATAGCGGCGGTATTAGCGGTAGATGCATTTGCCAACACTTACTCCAGTAAAGCCGTGTCTAATTTTCAATGTGAAAACACCTTTCTATTGTGTTGGCCGTGCACATTAGGCCTCTGCCAGGCTAAACGCGAAAAGCGGCGTGGGCCGTTTCGCCCGGTCGTAGGTAAATGTGCAGCCGTAGCTGTGTAAAAGTATTCTACTTCAACCTCGCGGTCGTGGCTTTGCACACAACCCTCCTGTGATTTTTTTATTGTAAATACATCAATTATACATCAATTACAGTCGAATCGCTGTATAGTGACATCGTGAGGGACCGTCGTTATAGAGAAATGTCGCAATAAAACGAATAATTTTTCTGAATATGAAGCCGAAGGGACCATTGAGAATGTCGCCATAGAGAGATTTGTCGCTATATAAGTTGTCGTAATAGAGGGTTTCACCTGTATATATAACATTGTTTTTGCCATTTTTACCATGAAAAACAACCCCCTTGTTATGTATCTTAATAGCACTTTTTCAAGCATTTTTCCCATACATTTAGAAGTCGCTGACAATGTTTTTCACGGTACAATAATTGTCGGTGGTAGATTCCACAACAAAAAACGTTGTTAAAACATGGTAATGACAAAAAACGGTTGTAAGCTTTCAGTAAAAATACCATGATTTTAATGATTACAATAAAAAGCATTGTTCATTTGCTGTTCTCACCGAAAAATACATCGTAAATTTTTTTTCGGGATTATTTGTAATTGAACAACACTATGCAAACAACAATTACTGAGGCTAATGTTATTGATCATTCTAGCCCGGTTTCTTTTCGAAGATAACAGAATTTTCGCAGTTCTTTGATATCTTGAAACTGAAAAAATTTTTCTCTGGTTCTGCTTGCTGATAAAATGTGCAAATTGGCCTGAATTAAATGTTAACATGTTCAAAAAATTCTATGGCAGTTTTAAAATTTATGTAATATACATTTTCGACTAGAAACTGTAATATTTTATTGTTACTTTTCCCGCGAACTTGTAAATGTAGGAAAATATTTTATGTGGCATCTTTGCTTGGTAGTTGTGATGCTGCTTTGGAATTGGTGAGTGAGCCATCTTTCACAAGACAATTATATATATAGAAGATAGTTTACTTTCTACTAAATCGTACTTAATTATATTCATTCAATGTAAATGATCCATCATCGAATATCGACTATTTTTAATTTGAAAGAAACTTTGCACATGCATTTGACTTAGTTGCAATTTTATGCACCATAGGGCAACCATTTAATGAAAATTCTTCCAGAAGGTCTCAAGATGTTCTTATGAATTAAAGATGCCATTTTGTGATTTTGATATTTTTTTTTGAATCACGACTAGTTTTTGAAAGGATCTGTGTAAAAGTATTGATTGTAAATATTTTTAGAGGCAGAACAGTTTATTCGATAGAAGACGCAAAGACGCAAAGACGCAAAATTTTTACTCGTGAATTTAAACGCAATAACGAAGCATTCTCCCTTTTGTAACCAATTTGTTACTTTACAGGCAATAATCTTCATCTCCAATCAAATAATAACACATACTGTCATATGTTTTGCACATGTTACGAGATCACAGCTTTTCAATAACATTGGTCGACAAAAGCAAAAAAAAAAATGGCCCTAAAGTTCAAACAAGTTACCCCAAAAAGATTACAGCTTATTGACTATTTCTGTGATATTTGGTGCACCTAGTAAATGCGGTGCGTCAAAAGGTCCGCAGGGTTGCTTGCCGAGTTCGTCTCTTCTACGTTTGTTTACGAGAAAACTCAAAAAGGTTTTTGAAAAAGTTATCTTTGCTAGGAATACCAAAATTCACAGGAATGGTTAAAAAGCTATAATCTTTTATTTTTTCTTACCACTTGAGCTATCGTGCAAAATCTGGGTTTATTGGTTTCTTTCAACATCAAATTTATTCGGTGTTTATGTATGATTTTGTTTGTCGTCGTACTGAGTAGAGAAAAAATATGGCATCGCCAGGTATATTTCATTCTTCGTTGTACAGTATGCAAATGTTGATGATTTCACAGACGTCATTTGCTTTCTGAAATCGCATTACAATCAGTTAACTGCTGTAGAGAGAAACACGAACATTTGCTTTCTTGCAAGCGGAATCAAGCCATGTTGAAGGACGCATTCATCGCGAACTCTGATCGCAATGTAATACGTTTTGATTTCCAATCGTTAAACGTTAAAGTTAGAAAGGGAACAAAACATTTGAGGCTGGGACGCTGTGGGAGAGATCCTGCATATGTAGTGAGTAAAGAAAACTGAAAAGAACGTTCGTTTATGTGGGAAGTGATTCAAGCTCTAGGGATCAGCTCCTTCCATATTTTATGTTCGGGTACAACACAACAATTAACTAATCTACATGATTCAAAGCAATCCAATTAACACACGGAAGAAGTGATCGGATACCAAATTCAGTATACCAACTAAGAAATGGCAACCGATGTGGGGAGATATAGTGCTAGTCAAAGCAGTTCACACGAGTATTGGTCAAAAATTACAAAATCTTCAGAACGGACTATATGAAGTCATTAGAACGAAAAACATTGCACAGCAATAGACCGCAGAAATGTATCGATTAGATTTATGAAAAATAAAATAAATCTCAACCTTTGGAAAAACGGTAATATAATGGAAAAATGGGAAAAAATTTGACGAGGAAGATAACATGGATATATCATAAGATAGTGGATATAATAAAATAAAAGAAATGAATAAGGTAGTAACGTGGGTATCCAAAAATGCAGAGATTAGTATAAAAAATGAAAAGGAAGAAAAACCAAAACGCGCAAAGAACCGACGGAGAAAGGATGAATAAACAGTACAAGAGTAGTACCGAGAATATACTGGATTATTTGTTAAATACCATTGATAAGAATAGATAGTATCGCAAAAAGAGTTAAAGGAACCGTGGCACAAATGAAAAAAAGTGCACAAAAAGAAGTGGAAAAATAAAATATTTCGATATTGTGAAGAAATAGGAATAAAGGAAAAATAAATGAGAGTATGGGGATAGAAAATGATAACAACTAGAAAAATTACAAAAAAAAACATGAAAACTCAGAGAACAAATAAAAATGTACTAAATACCAACCAAGAAAAATAGAGCATAAAATATCACAAAAAAAAAAAAAATACCGAGGACAAAGGAAAAACATGATGAAATAGAGGTGAAGAATATAAAAAGTGGGGTAGTTTTATATTAGCATATATAAATATCAGAAGGGTTACATGCAAAGCGCATGGTTGACGAAAAACTACATGAAGCTGTTTGTTACGTCACTTGCATTCGAGAGTAATACTTATTGAGTGGTATTTGACTATTTCCCAGGAACCGGAGGTCAACATTTTGACTTTCGAAATACAGAGAGTTATTTTATTAGTACTGGAGAAAAGTTATGATTGTTGATCTTTCTCTAATGTGAATAATGTAAAAACAGCCTTCTGTAGTTCTTCGCCAGTCTTGCGGTCATGGCTTTGCATATAAATCTCTGCTGTTATTTCAACAAATTATAATTCTCAAACAAACCTGTTTTGAACTGTAAATTTTTTCTAGCGAATGAAAGATGATCGTCCATTGACAGTATTGCATTTTTTCCTCGTTTGCTATTTTGAATGAGTCGTATTGAATATTTTTAAAATTTTCTGCAACTGAGAAGTTTAAGTGCTACTCAATTTTTATTTGCACATATAAATAACTCATCACTGAAAAGAGATGGAACAAACATTATGCGGCTTAAACAAGTTTTAACAGTCAGAGTGCATGTGGATTAAAATAACATCTCACTTTCAATTCTAGCGCAAAACGAGAAAATATCAAATTTTGAATCATTTATATGTTTTGTCCCTAGAAGGACAGTTTGTTGTTTAATTTAAAAACAGACAAGTTGTTAATAGCATCTCTATGCGACAGCGAAAACAATGCAGTTGAAAGCGGTTCTCACACTGAAAACTAGATATGACCGGCAAATTTTGATTACCAGCATTCAAAAAGTTTGTGTTATTGCGTAACCAAGGCAGGGAAATGACGCTCTAGTTACACCAGTGTTACTGTTGGCTACCGCTGCTGCTACAGTTATTCGTCGGTCGCACCATCCAAAAGTAAACTGATTGGTTTGAGCAGAAGCAGGTTCGTTTATAGCCCAAAATGTACATTCCCGGTAAACTGATAATAATATTTTTTCCGACCGTGTTAGAGAAAGCTTGCATTAAGCGATCAATTTATAAGTACCTATATGGAATTTGGACATAGGGTAGGGAACATATTCTAAGCAGCTTTAGGAACCGCCTGTGTATTCAGACTAAATACTCGAAATGTGTTGGGTGAAACTCAAACAGTAGTATATTAATCAGTTTTCTATTGTTTTCTCTGTCAGAACTTGCTTTCAGATTGTAAAACTAAGTTAGCAAACTTTAACAATCATCAATCAAGGTTACCAATCGAGGGACACTATTGCAATCACCCCGAACCTATTTAAAGCAGTTTCCATCTGTTTTGCAGGCGTTTTTTTTTCAGCGCCCGAAGTGGCTCCTGAATGGCTGCAATATAGGTCTATTAGTTTCAATTGCAATTGTTCACAGATTTCTTTGAGATTAACGGTATTTCTTATATTCGTAAGGCAGCTAGACAATCAAAGTTTTCGTTTCCATCATTGAAATTGTCGATATTGATCAGAATGCAGGAGTTTGAGGCCTGTTTTCTTTGACTGATTAAAATAGGCGCTACTGCTTAAGCCGTTCCTTACCCTATCTTTCGCTTGTTCCGTTTCTAGATTTTCATCTAGCGGAGCTGTCTGAGGGACGTTGAACACTCGTTGAATAATAATAAATAGTTGGTTGTCAGCAAGTGTCATTATTTTAATAGTCGTTTGTTTTCCGGGCTATTTTAAATTTTTACTTCATTCGGGGTTCATCGCTCTTCAAAGGTGATTGCGTTACCTTGCGTTGGTGGATTTTTGCTCAAGAGAATGGGCTCAAGATTGTCGGTTAATATTGATATTTAATATGTAAAATCCTGCTTGATAGTCATTATATTAAGAGATGCGGCCGCCGAAGCGCTAAAGTTACATCAATGCAAATGCTGTGAGTGAAGTCTTGTTGCAGAAACACACTCAAGCGCGTAGCTGGTAATAACTACAGATCTTGTTTCACATACTAACGATGCTGTAGATGAGTTGATTAATATTTTAAAATTATCAGAATTGTACAGGGATCTGGTAAACATTAGATAGGGTAAGGAATGGCTTAAGTAGTGACGCCATTTTTAATCAGTCGAAGAAAACTGCCCTCAAACTCTTGAATTTTGATCAAAAAGATTCCCTCATCCGCGCGAGTTTATACCACAGCAGGTTTGGTAAATGTGCAGATATGTCTCGCAGAAACCATAACAGAGCGGCTCAATATCGTTGATTTCTTTTTTGCATTCACCGCAGTGTTTTTTTTTTTTTTCATTTTGCTGCACACGGGTGACAGATACACAGTGCAAAACTCAACGAAGAGCGTTGATGCTGCTTGATCAGTCGAGACAATGTAGTGTAGATCAAAACAAACGCTATATTAAAGTTAAACTTTGTTAACTGCAAAGTAGACAGCTGAATCGAAAGAACTCCACACTGGTCCAATAGGGAAATATTTGTGTGACACGGTTCGCGTATTCACGGTTTCAAATAAACGGTTTAACTGTAAAAAATTTCGATGAGAAGCTAGCGACAATAACACAAACAAGTGAACTGGTCATAACTTAACGAGAACAAATTGCTAAAAATAGGTCGGGGTGACTGAGTAGTGTCCCTCGATTGGAAACTTCAATTGATTTTTGTTAAAGTTTGCTAAACCACCTTTACAGACTGAAAAGAATTGTCAACAGAGAAAAAGATAGTGAGCAACTTATTATTATTATGTTTGTATTACATCTCACACATTTCGAGTATTTCGTCTCAATACACAGGCGGCTCCTCAAGCTGCTTGAAATATGTTCCCTACCCTACTAGTTTGAATATATAAAGTTTCATATAGAAATATTCAACGGTCAGACAATTACGGGACCTGTGATCTGTTGATTCTATCGATTTCTACCTGCCGTTATACGATGAATGACTGGTTAGAACAGCGTTGCTGCTTGAAACCGACTGGAAGGGACGTTCATCGTCAACTGAGATGAACCTCAAGTTCTGAGAAGGTAAAGACATATAACTTTCACGAAAACAAAGTTTGCGTTCGTTGTTTATATAAGCAAATTGGCAATGTTTAGAAACGCAAATGGGCTAGAGAAACGACATATCATTTTTCTCAACCAAAATAGTGCAGGGTTTTTGTACAAAGACAGAATAAAATAATAATTATTTTCCTCTAGGAAAATTTGCTTGAAAAAAAAAAATTGGACGAGTTTTATCAGTCTTTTAGTGATCAGTAGCAATTTGCTTGTTCTGATGATATGTTATTCTATTTTCAGCTGTCTGAATGTTGTCATTTATAATAAACCAACATTGTAGAAATGCGTTCCTTTGCCATCTGCGGTAAATATCAAACAATGGAGAAGTCATATTGATTAAATTTGTATCTACATTGATTGTTATAATAGCACGATTTTTGAATAATTAACTCACAGTAGCCGGACTGACGGATGGCATTAAAGTAGTAATTATCGATACTGAATATTAATTACAATACGTAAATCTCGTGCAGCAGTTCATTTCCGAAAGCACTTGCTTCAGCTTATGCAATCACAGCATCAATCTGGGCTTGTAGCGTTATCAATGCAGCAGCTGAAACCATTCACAAGTGGCAAAGGGTTAGGGCGACCGCTATGCACTTCAGATGTAACACAGGATTAGCTGGTTAGAAATCATCAAGCTTGTACGTGGTACAATGTAAGCTCTTATAATCTTCACCATAAATAAATATAACGAATGTATGCTGCAGCCACTGAGTGGCAGGCATGTAATCGCTGCTATCGATGTGAAAATATGTGTGAACTGAGCACGTACCAGGCGCCACTTGTCGAGGATAAGAAGACGAAACTTGCCTCACTTGCATGGCTATGGGTTACACAAACTGCATGTACGTACAGGATATATCTATATCTGTACTTAGATAGTTCAAATATAGCCACACTTCCTCGCGTTCTTAGCAAGATCTGCACACTTCAAGACGACCGACCTTATTCTCTCAGCCGAATTCCAGCTGTACGGCGCGGCGGATATTCCAGCGATGCTGTGTTTTATTACCGGCAAATGTAAGTTTTTCCCTTCACCCACGCTCTTATATTCGATGCTATTTACGAAATCGGGAAAAGCAGTCTGAAACGCGCACTTTTTGCAAAGAGGTTTGTGTTGATTGCACAAAGGTCTGGAAGCGTGTAAAAATGTCGGTTGTCAGTGAATTCGTTTCTATGATAAATTCCCTAAGAGAATCATTTTCAAACTTTACTCCCTCTAATTTTACGGGGGTGCAGAATTAGGCAGGCATCGCAGATATGTGGTTTCGATTGCCATGAAAATTGTAGAAAGTTGTGTGATATGGGGTATTACCAGGAATTATCGTAGACTTGGTTGCTTCAGGATCATGTGTTACGCAATTTTCAGGTTCTGAAATGACTATCCTGCAGAGTTCAATCAGGACATACACTGCCGTTTCATCCATCCAAAACAATCCACTCAAAGTCCGACGAATGGAAGAAAGGGGTTCTGTCCAGATTTACAGGTGAAAGTTTAGTTAAATTAGAATTACAAGATCTATTATTGAAAAAAAAAAATGTCGATATAGGTGTGGCAAGAAATTGTGGTAAAAATCAAAATCGATCATAATCCTATAGGACAAATATGAGTAAAGTGGCTGTATACATATTTTATAAAGCTATTTATTTTTTATACACCCTCGCGTAGGGTGGTCGGTATTACCGAGTTTTCAAAAAACCGGTATTTCGGTATTCATAAATAGTAAAACCGGTAAAAAACCGGTATTTTAGTTTTTACGGATTATTAAAAATCAGGGGCGACTCGTGGCTTTCAAACCTACTGGTTCAACTACCAATTCTGAAAACTATAGTTTGGGGAAGTATTGAAAAACATGTCCGCGAAAAAAAAACGCAAGTCATTCTCTCAGTACTATTTAAAAATAAAACTAAGAATAAAAATATATAAATATAAATTTGGGTTTGAAGTTTTTTGCCTGGCGTCTCCGTGTGAAAATTAGTTTTAAGTTAGTGAATAAAAAAAAAAGCTTAGAGAAACAATACTTGAAACTATGATTAATGAAGAAGAGAATTAAATGACGATCAGACAAGAGTTTTAATATTACGAACCCGAAGAAATCGAAGGTAAATACCCCTTTATTCTGTTCATTGCTCTCTAAACAGTTCATCCAACTTTGCTTGAACCTTGAACCTTTAGCTGGAATTATTGCTAATAAAACCTATGCCATATCTGTTGAAATTTAACTTTTTCAAGAATGTGAAGCAGTAATTTTCAGGATGAAATCCTTTATTGATCGATTGTTTTATCCTGTAAACACCATTTGTTCACACTTTGTACTAACGGTAACTTGTCCATAACTATGTGCAATCTGTGCATTGCGCGGAGACCCTACACAGTAAAAATCTCCACATCCAAAATATATTTCCAAATAGTACAAAGCGAATAATGACTTCCTTATTTTAGCGGACTGTATTGTGATTACTTCCCCAAACTATAATTTTCAGAATTTGTAGTTTATCGGGTAGGTTCAAAAGCCACGAGTTCCCCTGTAATTATGTGTGTTAGAAAAGATTAGCTGTTCTATTTGGAAAATAGATGTTTTGTTCTTTTTAACATGTTATCGATACACACAAACAGATCGTCTAAATCCAAGTATAACAAACATCATCAATTGAGAAGGAAACGAAAAATAAAAATCACAGGAGGGTTGTGTGCAAAGCCACGACCGCGAGGTTGAAGTAGAATACTTTTACACAGCTACGGCTGCACATTAACCTACGACCGGGCGAAACGGCCCACGCCTCTTTTCGCGTTTAGCCTGGCAGAGGCCTAATGTGCACGGCCAACACAATAGAAAGGTGTTTTCACATTGAAAATTAGACACGGCTTTACTGGAGTAAGTGTTGGCAAATGCATCTACCGCTAATACCGCCGCTATCGTACGAAAGCGCTTCGTTTCATGTGGGGAATAATATCAACAACAAAAAATGACGCGCGTCTAAGCACACCCGAACTGTTTCGCCATGCCGCTTCCATTTACTTCCTTATAACATCCACCTCATGGAAGTACCGGCTGCACCTACCGCTGAGGCTGTTACCATACTGCTACTGATACCCAACACTATGACCTCTTCAAATTAAGTGTTTTATTTGTCCTCAAAAGAACAATTGTTCAATTCCATATCGGATATAATACAATCGCAGCTCTGTAATATTACTGACAGTAATATTCTTTTGAACAAAATGATCCAACTTTTCCATTAGAGGAAGTGCCGGCTGATGTACGGTAAAAATCTCGCCCGATCGCTCGCGTTGGCTTTCGTTCTCAGGCAGAGACCTGAGACGTGATGACCAACCACAGGGCAAGTGATTTGTTTAATTTGAAGGCAGCCATAGGCGCAACCCGCTGATATATTCTGTTACCGCTGAGTGCTGATATCTGCTGCTGCTGCCGTCAACGTTGTGGACGGTCCATCCAGCTCACCTTCCGACTAATGAATGTAGCTAGTTTTCCCAGAAACTCTCTTTTATAGCCGAAGGGTGCTACGTAATAGGCCACGCCCTATCAGTTCAGTTGTTCCATTCACTAATGTTCTTCAGATAAATTATTCCACAATTCGCATTTGATTTTTGTATCCAGCGAATAAACACCGATGGTGCTCTCACACACGCAACGGTTTTAACCCGTATCTTATTGCGGTTTGTAACATCAAGCGATTTCGTTTGCTCGTTGTTGCGTGTTGCATCATGTTGCAACTTGGCAGCTGGGAGACGACGAAATTCTGTTTATGCTGATTGATTGAATCGACTTCATATGAGCTCTGCACAGTCGAACTAACTGCTTTTGTGAATGCGTTCTAACAGGGCAGTTTATTATTCAATGTCGGTTATGCTGATCGCAGCCTTTGCGCTGCCCTTACAGCGGGGGGTTTACTAAATAAAGTAAAAATTAGACAACTACAACAGAATTTGATTGCATCCCGCACAGAATGTCTGCTTGTGTTGATGTCAGAAAATTATTAACCTTCAATAATTTTTTTATTTGCCTTGAAAAAAAAAGCATTTTGCGGTTCAAAATCGGTTGCTAATTACAACCTTTGAGCTGCCCTAACATTGGGGGAATTAAGATACACGGACAACATGCACTGTGGAAGCTATTTTACATTCAGTAAATTCGACGGGTGCGACAGATTTAAATTGCTAGGATGCAACATAGAATGCTTGCTTGCGTTGACAAAAATTATTAACTTTCAATGACTTGTTTATTTGCCTTCAAGAAGGCATTTTGATTTCCAAAATTGGATTTCCTGATGCCAATCTTCATGCTGCCCCAACACGGGGGAAATAATGGCTGTCTGGCGACACACGCTGAGAAAAACCGTGCTGCTCCTGAGACGTGGTGATCAACCACAGGGCTAGTGCTGCTGCTAAGGAAGGACGACTGCTGTTGTCGCTGTCTAGAACTACCTATTATGAGCGGCTCCGGCTGAAACAGGCTCTTATATAGCCCAAATAGCATGTTTTCAATTGCAAGGTATATGATCCTGTCGACCGTACTTGGGAAGCAAGCATATAACGACCAATCAGAGGTCGAATTTTTCGTTTTGACAATGCTTGACTATTTTCAATAGTACAATAGTGTGAATTATAAAATTACAATTATCT
This sequence comes from Wyeomyia smithii, assembly GCF_029784165.1. Lineage (NCBI taxonomy): Eukaryota > Metazoa > Arthropoda > Insecta > Diptera > Culicidae > Wyeomyia > Wyeomyia smithii. The sequence continues at coordinate 170,726,222 of NC_073695.1, read as the reverse complement.
TATTTTGGGAAGAATCTTAGAAGATTCTCCAATCTATTGCTGCAAGAACGAAGAAAATCCATCGAATACTAACCGATTTATAAGCATTTGAAATTGGACATATTTTTCACTTTTTTCGGTTTTAGATTTTCATTTCACATCCCTATGAAGCCGAACTTCCTGAGAGAAGTATTCTACTTCAAAAGCTGAAACAGTCAGAAATAGGAAATATATGATTATTTGAAATTTGCCTGAGCGTCTGTTCTCCATGTTAGGGGTCGCTCAAACAGCGTCTGATCCGGAGCGGACGGCTGAATCGTGAAACGCAGTGTCTCGCCAGCTACACCCATGACGGCCGGCCGCTCCGACGCGCGACTAGACATCCACATTTCAGTAAGGCATACGAACAATCAAGAATTGAATACGAACCTGAACAATCGGCAACGGCCTAGGCGACGAAATAAGGACGACGTAGGAGCTCGGTACAGCCAGCTGTAGACCAGCTAGAACTCCAGAACCATTTTGACATCGTGACGCTTCAGAAGCTTTTCCGGAAAGTAGAGAAGGTACGGAGGATTTGTGGCCGCAGGGCACAGTACTACCAGAGCGGCGTCACAACCAATGAGCTAGGTACCAGCTTCATAGCGCTAAGTAGGATGCAGAGTCGTGTGATCAAGTGGCAGGTGATCAGCGACAGGTTGCATTTGTTGAGGATAAGGGTGTGGGTGTTACAACTATACTATCATTAATGTGCATTGCCCTCATGAAGGAAGGCCCGATATAGAGAGTGAAGCATTCTACGCACAGCTGGGGAAACTCAACGATAGTTGCTCGCGTAGAGACATCAAGATCGTCGTCGGACAGCCTGCACACCATGACGAACGACAACAGCCAGCGATTCGTCAACTTCACAGCTTTCCGAGGATTGGAAGTCCGAAGTACATTGTTTCCCAGAAAGATATCCACATAACCACCTGTAGATCACCCGACCAGCGTACAGCAAATCAAATTGACCATTTTCTCATCGACACGGCCGGTTTTTCTCAGACATTACGAACGTACGCACCAAACGTACGCTCGGGCCTAGTTGCGATATCTCTGCGCTCAAAACTGTCGACCGAATACTACGCGTGACTTTGTCGAGCCCCGCGGCTCCACATTAAGCAGCTCCGGAACTCATAACTGCGGAGGAATACGCGTAACAGCTCGAAGCGGTACTTGCCACCATGGAGGGGCTTGGCGCATCGTCTGTCTAGGACGGCTGGTGCAGCATTCGCACAGCTATCGTGAAGACCGGAACGGCGACACTTGGAGTTGAATCACCGAGTGGCAGAAACGACTGGTACGACGGGGAGTGCGAGGTAGCGGTGAATGAGAATTATCGGACCTGGACAATACACCTGGGCAGGTCAACGAGAGAGAACAAGGCCAATTTCGAACGGGCACTGAACGACATGACCACGATTCTCAGACGAAAGTAGCGTCAGCAAGAGGATCGTGAACATGAGGAGTTGGGGCAGCTATACCGTGCCAGTGGTACGCGGAAATTCTATGAGAAGGTAAACCAGTCTCGCAGAGGCTATGTGCCGCAAACCGACATGTGCAACGACGCAGATGGGACCCTCCTCACGAATGCCAGCGAGGTAGTCGACAGATTGAAGGAGTACTCCGATGGAAACCTGAATGGTGATACAGCAAAGAGCAGCGGAGCATGAACTGACCTTGGAGCACCAGCAGAAGATAGCCGATTACCATCCGCTGATGTTCATGAAGTTCTTTTGAGATAGGGAAGCTAAAGAACATCAAAGCCGCAGGCAAAGACAGACTACCGAGCGAGCATTTTAAACCGAGCTAGAGCGCTACAATTGGTGTCCAGAATTGCCCCCTCTACAACAAGGGCGACAATCTGGAGCGCCGCAGCTAACGCAGTATTTCGCTTATCAATGCTGCCTTCAAACGACTCTCGCAGATTCTGTTCCATCGTCTATCACCTTTAACCAGAAGGTTCATGGGCCAGTACCAAGTGGGCTTGATGAGAACCCGTGCCACCAGGGACCAGATCTTTTTAATTCGACAGATTATAAGAAATGTTACAAATACATTGACTTCACGGCGGCCTAAGATACAGTCGAACGAGAACAACTATGGCAGATCATGCACGACAACGGATTTCCGTATAAACTGACTCGATTGATCAAGGCCACCATGGCGCACGTGATGTGCTATGTGCGTGATTCGGGGATACTCTCGAGCCCCTTTTAATCGTGCAGAAGGTTAAGACAAGGTGATGGACTTTCCTGTTTACTGTTCAACATCGTCTTTGAGATTGTTATCCAGAGGGCCGGCATCGACACGAGGGGCACGATTTTCACAAGGTCTGTTCAGCTTTTGGGCTTCGCGAATCACTTTGACATCATAACACCTAACTTCGCGACGGCAAAATGAACATACGCTCGATTGAAAGCAGAAGCCGAACATATCGGCCTGCGCATAAATGCGTCGGAAACGAAATACATGCAAGTGAGAGGCTCCAAGCTAAACATCATCAGCCTCCCAACTCAAGTCCCTATAGACGGCGATGAGCTTGAGGTGGTCGACGAGTTCGGATATTTGGGGTCACTGGTAACGACCGACAATTACACCAGCAAAGAGATTCAGAGACGCAACCAGAAGACACTTCGATCGAGTCGAGTGCGACGACGCACGAAGTTGACGCTGTACAAAACCCTGATAAGACCGGTGGTCCTCTACGAAAACGAGACAACAACGGTTCTCGCAGAGGACCTTAACGCTCTTAGAGTTTTCGAACGGAAGGTGCTGCGGACCGTTTATGGTGGAGTACAGGCGGACGACGGAGAATAGCGACGGCGCACGAATCATGAGCTGCACGCGCTGCTTGGAGATAACCCCATTGCACACCTGGCTAAAGTCAATAGATCACGGTGAGCTGGTCTCGTCGTAAGAATGCCGGATGACAACCCTTTGAAATCGAGCGGGGGCCTAGTGTGGTTGGTAACGTCTCCGTCAACCACGCTCGACGCCTGGGTTCGAATCCCACCGCCGACATAGGTGTCGATGGTTGTGAGGTGGCGTGATCCACTCACAACCAACCCAACTGGTCTAGATTCAATCCTAGCCGACACCGGGAGATTTTCTGAGGCGAAAAATCTCTGGGATCACGCCTTCCATCGCATGAGGAAGTAAAGCCGTTGGCGCCGGTCAGTTAATAAACGGGTCGTGAGTTAGGGTCCTGGGTGTGGAGTCGCCTCCCTGGGCGTCGGTGATTGGCCACAACAGTGGCGGAGCTAGACCGACGGAAAATAAACGAGAATAAAAAAAACCCTTTGAAATCACTTCACTTCTTCAGCAACCCTGCCGGTACCAGAAATAGAGGGGCGCAGCGTGCATGATGGCTCGACCAGATCGAAGGAGACTTGCGGGTGATAAGACGCCTATGGAACTGGCAAAACACAACCCAAAGCGGAGCAACATGGTGACAGCTTCTTGATACAGCACGAGCCACCACGACTCTCGTCTGATTGATGATGATGTAGGAGAATATCTCTCACTGCGAAAACAACTGCTCTCACACTGGTGTGCAAAATGACGCATTAGCTTGAAGAAACAGCGAATCGTCTGTATCTAAAAAGCTTACAAAGCAAACTCTGTGGTGGAATCTGAAATATCTCTCCTGAGAGCTTTCTCACACGTAAATGATTCTACTAGTATCCAACCCATATCAAACTTTGCTACTAGCGTATCAGCTTTTTAACAAAATAAGATAGCAAATAATACACTATCATAACAAATATTGTTAGAAACAACAGGTTTTGATAACCCCTAAAAATTTGCTAGACTTGTTTCAAAACAACTTAATTTCAGGATCTGTCATTTTAACTCATTTAGATTCAATTTCGCCATCGAAAACATATGGGAAAATACGAAATCGTATCAAAATATGTTATCTGTATTTTGTACATTTTAGTATTGCACTTTTGATCGGGTACACAACAGAGCTCACAGTTTTTACAGTGTGGTTCTTGAAAATATACCTATCAAATAAACATCTAGGTAGAACAGTAGATTGGGTTTTCTGCTGAGTATGCTTTGAATCTCGAAACTAAATAAAATAAATCAGGGCACATGTCACGCTTGTTTACTCTTCGAATACTATTTGATATCGATTTCACATTTGCGGGCTACAATTTAAAATCGAAAAAGCATCACTCACACACCCCGCATTACTTTTTTTTTACGAGAAAACTCAAGTTGTCTTTGTAGTAACTTCTCAGCAATGTGCATCGGGGTGTATTTCTGTGTACTCTCACTAGAGTGATTCACCACTTTTGTTTCGATCAGGTGTGGTGTAAACAGCAAGTGTGTTAATTTTTTTCTGCGCGCGGCAGAAACATAGCACAAAGCAGAAGAAAGAACAGTGGTGCAAAATTTCTACACGCAGCGCTCATGCTAGCGATGTAGTGTGCGATGAATTTTAACTCAGCTTTTTCCAAAAAAATGAGGAAAATAACAAGCCTGCTTGTCTGTTTCAGGGAATTAAATTATCACAACTAATTTTAAATTCTTAATAGAAAAATTCCAGTCCACAGAATATCGTATTGATAGTTTTTATGCATGTTATATGAAAAATCGTACTGTACGAAAAGTACATGATGTAGGGCAAGGAATCTATTTTAAGCAGCCAATGAAGCCTAATGTGTATTGAGATAAAACACTCGAAATGTGTAAAGTGAAATACAAGCATAAATATATAAACTTTTATCATCTTAATTAATTAAAGATTCCAAGCGAGGGACACTATTTCAATCACCCGGAACCTATTTTGAGCAGCTTGCATGTATTTTGCAGTTGGTTTTCTTCAGCACCCAAATGGCCCCTGAACAATTTAGTTGAATGTTTTTCGATTAATGTTTATTCAAAGATTTGTCTGTGACGAACGCTAGTCTTCACAATGTAGTACAACCCTGAGTTTTTTGTAGAATACAACATCTCACAAATTTTCATTACCTGATGCGTTTTTTTTATTGAAAAAATGCATTTTCTATCGCCGAAACAGTAAACACCAAGCTGAATTCTTCAACTAGAAACAGCAACACCAAGAACAAAAGGCGATAAAGACAAAAGGAATTGAAGTTCCAAACAGTTATTACTATCAAAGTGCAATCGAGTCCAAACAGAACATTTATACCTGTGCACGTCTAGTAAAATTAGCAAAAGTTTCGTGATGCTCCGGTAAAGAGCGATTGTTCACTTAGATTGTCGGAATGAGTGTGTGATATAACTTTCAGCAGTCTGAATTGAAAAACTTCGGAAAGAGTCTAATCTGGTGAACTCGATCTCCGACCCCTCTCTTTCTTTCTGTGTAACCGCGGTGCAATTTGAAGTTCGAACTACAAAACTTGCCTAGACACGTTCTCATCTGGAAAATCGTGATATCAAGTAGGGTGTAAGGTTGCGGGCTCGTGAATACCGTAGCACTGATGACAATAGCAGGAAACAACAGGCTGAATGTGCATTTACAATTAAGTGAAAGTTTGAACGAGTACGAAATAAGATGCCAGCGTGGAACGAGGTTCGTATTTTCGAGCTGACGAAAGTTGCTTGTAAACATTGTTAAAAGTTTTTTGCCCATTGTTCAATGTAATAATTTGTTTCACTTACTTTGGATAATCGAGACTTGGAACATTTTGATGTTCATCACAAGTGAGTTGGTGGTTATCTCTGCCAGTAGCTTGCACCCAAATTGAACCGGCTTCCGATTGCGTTCAGAACTAAATTGAGCACAACGTCTGGTATATATTTAGTTTAGTAGCAATGCGTCCAACCCTAGTCTTAGTTGCAATAACGAGTCACTTCCTATCTGGTACAAATTGCACTTGTTTCTCTCTGTTGTTAGGACCGGTCGATTGCGGGTGATGCAGGACTGCAATGGGGCGGAAGCTGCAGTATGCGGTTTTTGGATATACGGCCCGTCTGAATGATGGCGGATCCGCCGATGCAGCGGAACTAGTTTTTGTTGATGTTGATGATGTACGCTGTTGGATAAGTTAGAACGGTGGGATGGACAATGGAGGTACGCGTAACTTTCCAGCAAACTGCCACAGTCGATGTTTTCAGGGGGCGTCGCTGCTAACAAGGGATGCGGTTTGTCGCAGTAAAACGGAACGCTCTGTAATGGTAATAATAAGCAAACGGGGATGTTAATATTGCGCTTGTGATGCACAACTTGTAGCCTGCAAACGGTTCGACAATCATATGGGATATACGTTGGTGTGGTGAGACGGCAAGCGAAGTTTTAATAATTTAATTATTTCTGCAGGGTGGATAGCTTATGTGACGTCCTAAATTTCAATCAATGAGTCTTGCAAGATTGTTTCTACAGCGACAGAATATGGGTGTTTCTTAATCACGGATTCCACACTGTTTATCAATCTTAGCTTTCACAACCTGTAAACGACAGTTTAGACCGAATTACAGAAAACTCTGAAGATTATTTTCAAGTATTTTAGTTTACCAATGATCAATCTTAACTGTCAAGGTGCCACTAAGGAGTCATCCATATTTCTCGTGTATAAGTTTTCGGAGATGTTAGTTCTTCTCACCTCTTCGTAAACAATCGTTCGTATATACTCTGAATATCTTGTATGTACCCTAGACATTGCACTCACAAAGTTTAACTTGTATTAGTGTTATTCCAACTTTGAACGTATTTTAAGTTCAACTCAACAAATAAAAGAAAAGATTCTAATTAGAATGCAAAAAAAAAACTTTTTTGCACCGTAAACATCATTGAAATAATTTTATGTCGACAGAACAAAAATAATTATGTTGTAGAGTTTCACATTTAAAAAATGGAAATTTTTAGTGTAGATTTGACAAAGTACATTTCATGGAATGATTTTAGAGCTTTGATACCGTACTTTCACGGAGGCACATAATCGTTTAGAAGCAAATACGTTTGACATTGCTGGACATGAATTAGTTTTTGTTAGAACAACCTTTTAATCCCTAATAGAGAGACCATTTTTCAATGTTCAGAAGAGGTAACTAAATTATCGATCAGAAAACCTTAAGATTGAAATGACCGTTTTTTGTAAAATAAGTTCACGTATGTTAGCACTAAACGAAGTTGATTGCTTAAAGAAATATTTGTGCAAGCTTTTAGTAAAATCAATTATTCTATCTTGATTTTTCACCTAACTGGACGTTTTTGCAATGATTTTGAGTGTTATATAATAATAAAGAAATCGCAAATTAGATATAGAATTTTTAAATCAACTTTCAATTTCTTTATTATTAAGGAAAAATGATTGCAAAATTTGTAATATTGGTATGTTTTTCATGTTTTACTCGGTAAGAAAACACATAACCGGGTTGATAGACTTTGAAATGTGAGGGCGCGAGATCACACTCCCCGCTCACGTAGGGGTCGAACGAAAAATATGTTGACATTCTCCGTTCCATTCAATTACGCTGCCTGTGATATCAAAACCCACAGAGAAAAAAACCTTTAGCCCTGTACCGAGCCACGGAATGACGTGAACCGCAAATCCGCCGGGAGCGGTCTCATTTATTCTCCCCGGCGTGCTTTAATTTTCATCGGCACACCTGATGGATTTGGCGCTACTTTCTGGGTCACAATGACGGCACTTGCCAGACTCTTGGGGATGATCATTAGTATACATAATCAGACTCATTTTGCGAGAGTTCGTTTGAAATTGTGGCCTTTTTGAAAATATGTTGAAGCGTCTCTAAGTACTGTGTGAATATATTAAAATAAGACAACCCTAATATCTTTTACACTCATTAGTCTACAGAACCTTTGGGTACACTATTGAACATCCAATCCTCATTTGTACCATTCATTACTACTTACAAGCACCCATCGAAATATCGCTTGCCCAGTTTTCATGAGTCACAGCTCCCAAAATTATTAGCACACTGTAACAAGAGCTCGAGGGGATGATAGAAAGCTGTAGTATATCGCATGTTGGTGTAAATCTTCCAGAGAACACGTATTTCATTATTGAGAAGGATTCACCTGATAGATATTTGTATGTATATTTCAACTGTGCAGCTCAGACCGGTAACTGGCTGCGTATTTATTTAATTAATATGGATAATATACTCTTAATTACACTACCAATATGCATTACTGACACCAGCCCGAGCATGTTTGTCTCAATTAACATCAATAATTTGCTCATTAAAACATGCATCGATAACTCCCTAACGCGATTAGTATTAGTACCGACTCATCAATAAGAATTTCACTCGGCTGGGGAATTTCCATTGACTGTCAATAGTTATTAGGCACAATACTTGTTAGTGTGTTTAAATTGAGGGTTTCACCGGAACAATCTAATCAGTTTTTACTTATGGAAATACTTCTATTATCAAAGATAATAGACCTTCACGTTGAGCGTGTGACCAAGCTCTTTGACAGTCACAATAAAACCTTTTGGTCACTGAGCCAGCTTGATCTATACAGTCATACCTCGATATAAGGCAACCTCGATATAACGTAACTCGATATAACGTAACTTTTACCTCGATATAACGAAATGTATTGAAATTGAAATGTATTGAAATTGAAAATAAATGATACAGCAACTGTTTTTGGGGTATAAATTGCTTCAAAAAATGTTTGTAGTAAGTTTTAAATTTAATAAAACTAATGCGAAAATTATCCTAAATGAGCATCAGAAAGGTTTCAAAATACCAACAGGTGATGGAAAATAGATTTTCACGCATCCTTCAGTAACAATTCACAGTCTTGCATCAATTAGAAAAAATTTTTTTTTTGCTTGTTGAAATTTTCTCTAAATGGGCATAAGAAAGGTTAAAAAATACTGATAGGTGATGGAAAATGGGTTTTCGCGCATATTTGAGTAACCATTAACGTTCTTGCATAAATTAAAGAAAAAATTTTTTTTTGCTACGATATAACGTAACTCGATATAACGTAACGAAAATAAAAATAAAGTTGCCTTATATCGAGGTATGACTGTAATCCTATTTATATTGTGATTTTTTAGTGTTGGCAAACCGCAGTGCCAGGTCCACAATTTGTGTTTGACGATGCCTGTTGTTTGTTTACACGTATAACTAATTGTCAGTGCATGTCCAAGCAAAAATTACGCATATAGGGTAAGGAACGGCTGAAGCAGTAGCGCCTATTTTAATCAGTCACAGAAAACAGGCCTCAAACTCTTGCTTTTTTATCAATATCGACAATTTTAATGATGGAAACGAAAACTTTGATTGTCTAGCTGTCTTACGAATATAAAAAATACCGTTAATCACAAAGAAATCTGTGAACAAACAGCATTGGAAACAAATTGGCCTATATTGCAGCCATTCAGGAGCCACTTCGGGTGCTGCGAAAAACGCTTGCAAAACAGATGGAAACTGCTTAAAATGCTTATGCATAAGTGAAAACAAGTCGTAAATTAGGTCAAATTATTAAATTGTTCTAAAAAGTGAAAGAGGTTGTTTATAAGAAACGACCGCGAAGTTAACGTAGAATTACGACAGCCTGGGAATACACTCGATTAGGGTTAATCATTTTAATGGTGTGAAGCGATATATTTTTCCGTATATGTTTCGTATATTATTTTTGCTTTAATGGAATGGAATGGGATAACTGGAAAAATAGGTGTGACTTCTTCAAGACGTTACATCCTTGTTAATGAAGTGTTATGAATTTTCTAAAACGGACTCAGCACCGTGAGCAGAACTTGCTGAACTTTTCTGTTTGAAATCGGATTTGTTTCGCATATACCGTAATATACATCACACTGCTGCGCAATTGCAGCAGCATCAAACTGCATTCAAAGTTGTAGTTTAGTAATAACCATTCATTTTGCTCTTCCAAACACATTTAGTAGCCTTGAAAAAGGCTGGTTACTGCAGTTGCAAATTTCATTCAACTATCGCATAAATGCTTTATGGTCCAGATAGCGCGCGATATCCGCTCTGACATAGAATTTTCGCACGTTGGGACAACTGGAAAAATAGGTGTGACTAAAGTCGCAACCAACGTCCGTGTGGTATCGTCACAATCATGGAATGAATTATACATAAAACGCAAAGCGCGCATTCTTAGTCAACTAGGTATATTCTGTCGACCTTGTTAGAGAAAGAAGCATTGTGCGACCAATCAGAGGTCGACATTTGCGTTTCGACAAGGCTTGACAATTTTCAATAGTACAATCGTTCGGACAATCAGATTACAACTTTCTGCATTTGGACGGGTGCTTGGTTGATTTTCCAATCGATTACTGCAAAAATGACGAAAATGACTGTGCTTAAAACGGTTGAAAATGAACAATTTTTGTGACGCTCTCGATGTTTTTGGTTTTTGAAATTGGATTCCTGTAATTAAATTGGTCCCCTGTATATGTTGCCGTAAGACGTAATTCTACGTCAAAAAATTGAATAATGATAAAACCCTGGCACACGGTGTGTCCGAAGTCACTTTTCACTTTTCAGAGCGGTCCCAATTATAAAACAATTTGCATCATATTAAACAGTTTTCGGCAATGAATTTGTTTAATGAACCTTATTCTAATTATGTAATATGAAGAATAACCATGTTTCGTATCGTTTTAAAGATCTCACATGGCCTGGTCACATTCTATGTGACTTTCGAGGTTGCAGTAAGAATGAGAGTCCAGGTATGTCGCTTCCGAAGGTAGCGATGAACCGTTCCTTATGGTACATCATAACTTTTCGCCGCTTCACGTAGCTTACCCGTCCCACGTGCTTTGAGAACAGTATTTTTCAAAGACTCAACACTGTTTAGCTCCCGTTTAAAGCCCAATAGAAGTTAACAGGATGTTTTAACTGGTTAAAATTATATTTGAATCTAAGTGATTCATAACTGTGAGAAACTAGCTTGTCTTGGTCCCTATCATGAAACATTTAGAAAATAACTTATTTTTATGGAAAAATCGCTATCAACCATCAACATTTTGGTAAATCGTGAAGAACTCACCTTGATTTTTGTGTATTAGCTATTTTTTGCCCGAGAATTAGCTATGAAATCAAACAGAAACCTTATGAATGAGGAGCGCGCTACTTACGCTGATTGAGAAAAACGATAAATACTTTGATAGATTGTAGATTACAATATTATACGCTTATAAAAAAGTATCTATCTTGGGATAAAAACCATGTTTTTTGTGTTCAAAGCTAGCAAATATGGTATGTTTTACTGCAAAAATGCTACATGCCTTCAAACAGTTTTTTTAACTCAGTCAAATAACATAAAACACAAAAGTGATCCGTAATTGTTGGGGGAGTGTATACCTGATAAAATACGTCAAAAGTTGTAAATTGTTTTCAATCTGTCTGATTTCATATTTTTGTTACAAAAGTCAATAAAAACTCAAATGTTTCATTCCTGGTTTTTTTTCTAGGTGGTGAAAACACACTATAGTATACAATATAGCAGCTTCCGCAAAGAACTTTGGGATACATTTCACTATCTTTGTCGCATTCGAGAATGAAGCACTGTTTATGGTTTTTGTCAGCGTATTACGTTTTCGAAACACAAAAGACATATTTTAGGCCGATTTTGTTCATGTGTTTTCTTCATTTTGTACAATCTACTGAAAACAACTAGACGAGCCGTCGTTTGTTTTAACACTGTCGAAATGGTTTGTTAATAGCACTGTTTCACGTGTGTTGTAAATCATAGCAATCACTGATTTTTTCACATGCACCATAGCAACCAAGGTTGCTTTGCAGTGAGTGAATAACAAATGCATATCAACCACTAGTATATAAATGTGTTCGGTTTTTTTCGTAATGTTTTTTTTTAATACCTGTGTATGCATCTCATTTTTTCTTCAAAATGTTATCTAAAAATCTACTAGAAAAGCTATTTTAAGCTTAAGATTGTAATGTAGTTATTTATCGTGAACGTTATCAGTGTATTGAACATTGAAAATTAGTATAATTCTAAAAAAAAGGACATGAAAAATTTAAATAAATTTTATTCAATTTTCCCCCGATGGATTTTTTTAAAACAGGTTGATTTTGAAAGGTATGGACCCAAACTAACTTTTGGTGAAAGAAAATCCGAGGTACATTAAAGTATGATAATCCGGCATTTCGGACACACCGTGTGGCACCAAACTAAACGATAAGTTTGTAGACGTTCCGAGTCATCGGGTACAAACAACGGGGCGGTGCGCTATGCGGCAGGGAGGGTCTACGATGGAAAGCGGACAGGTTGTAAATAAATAGGTCGGATAGCAAATATGTGGGAGAGTTTTTTTGATTATAACCCGGAGGAGTGTAGGCGCGTTGAAGATCCAGTTTCGAAGTTTTGGCGGAATAACGTTTTAACTGAGACCCTTTGTTGCCAAATTGAAACGCCATTTTGTACGCTAGTTTTGGCGCGTTGTTGAAAACCGCGGTCGTTGTGAAAGGCGAGTTAAAGCCATCCGTAGTGCAACAGTGACACCCTCCGGGTTACCCACCAGCCGATTATTCATCGATCAACAAGCCGGTGCTACCCTTGTGACGCCCCACCGGTGACCACCGACGCCACTGCGTCTGATACTGCAACACCCAGCTGGCCAGAAGACTGGATCCGACCAGCGAAACCACCGCATCTCTAAGACAGCAAAGCAGCCACCTAACCAGCATAAATTGCAGAAAACTATTGAGCAATTTCTAGGGTTCAGTTACGAGAACGATACACGTAAATAACAAGATGTTGCTCAATTCTATTAAATTTCTTTAGAGTAACCGGGAAAGTTTCTTGCACCGCTAAAAGTTTTGAAACAACAAATATTGAGTAGTCTCCTTTGAAAACATGTTGCAAGTACTGCTTGGGCATCGTCCATCGAAATACAGCCGTTGTACTCTGTCAGAACTTGCTCGTATAGCTTTCTTGCTCGGGTTACAACAACCAAGTTCTGTTTCAGCGTCCTGTTGGGTTGTTTGCTGGCATAATACGACCGTAATCCTTTACGTATACAGATTCGACAAACTGTACTATGTGCTGCATTGAACCTTTTCGCCAAATCACGGAGGGAGACTCCAGGATTATTCCATCCGGATTTCCCTGATGTTCCACTTCTATGTTTGGTTTGTTTAGCGCTCATTACTCCTGGCCATGTTGGGTTTTCAACGTAGGTGTGCACATTTTTTTCTCGTCTCTCGCGTTCCATCTTGGATAACTTTTCAATGCGTGTACCAATCCTGTTGAAATTTTCACCTCTAAGTAAACAAATCTTTCAGGTCAAAATGCTGTCATTAGTTTCTCGGTACGACAACTAAGTGGAACAAACCTTAGTTCCGAATCAAGATATAGCACCAAGGCTTTGCTTTGCAGTGGAATATGATGTGTGCTTCAAGCTTATGAGAATCTACTAAATATAATTTTATATAAGCTTAATTTTGTAATATACAAAGTTTTATACATATCTCACTGGGCTGCAAAATGAGATTAGGGTTATTTGGATGAGATTTGGTTATTCAGTTCGAAACCATGTTTCCTAATATAATTAAACGATCAGAAATAAAATATTTTAACGTTTGTACTTCTTTTGGCATTAACGACATTCTTAAAAAGCAAAAAGCACGCGTTGTTATTATTAACTCCGCTTAACATAGAGTATTTTTTTCTGTTTGCAGCAGTTACAATCCTTCTTTTGTTTGCAGTCGGTATTCGCCAAATAAATTTTCAACATACTGGCTTACTGCTCATCCCGTGAACGATGTAAGAAAAAGACAAGCAAAATTTAACTCGAGCCTCCGAATTAAATTGTACAAAGCATCCTCTTTAGTTCATTTATTAGCTCTCTTCAGATCAAAAACTTTTTTTTCATCAACCAAACAACGAGAGATTTCTTTTATCGAAATAGATAGAATATGTGATATATGTTGATATGTGACATTATTGTAGGCATCGTGCTTTCCCTGAGTATAAGTTATGAGAAGGTACGTTATAACATTGTACAGTCATACCTCGATATAAGCTTAAAGGAGAGCTTCGTAGCCGCAAGGTTACAGAGTCCGCTTTGATAAGCGAGTGGTCGTGGGTTTGAATCTTAATAGAATCAGGCCATTTGGTTGTCAAAGGACTTTTAACATGGGTTCATTCTCAGGCTCTCCACTACATACCCTTCCTTCAAGCTGAATTCTATAGTACCCGTGCTGACTTTCATCCTAACAAAAAAGTACCTCTTATAATAAAACTGTTCTGAGTAACGTGTAATAGTTCTCTTCAGGGAATTGTAATTATAACGCGGTCTTGGCTGGAGGAACGAGGTTTCGATGAGACTCCTTCCTTTCGACAAAAATATAAGTCCTACTTATAATAAACCTGACCAGAGGTGAAGCATTGAGTGCCTCTTCAGAAAATTGTAATTGTGACGCGGTGTTGGTAGGAGGAACGAGGTTCGATAAGACTCCTTTCTCTTGACAAAATAAGTCCTTCTTATAATAAAACTGATTACAGAAATATTTACCCTCTGCAGGGAATTGTAATTGGCGATCTTGGCACGAGGAACGAGGTTTCGATAAGACTCCTTCCTCTTGACATAGTAAGTCCCTCCTAGAATAAACCTGGCCAGAGAGGAACGTTAGGTGTAGCCTCAGTTCAGGGAATTGTAATTTGGCGATATTGGTAGGATAGAAAAGAGGCTCGGAGAGCAGTAAGTTTACGGGCTTCAAATTTTTTTTTATCAATTTACAGGTATCGAAAATTTATTTTAATTAAAAATTCAACGACATTAGATAAACCAAATAATTGCCTGATTTTTCGTTTACTGAAAAAGACAGCAGATATTTTTGACAAATATTTGAAGCAAATTATTTGTAATTACAAGACGAACAAATATTGACCGTCATTTCAAGCAAATATTTGCTTTGTGTAATGCCCACTTTAGAGCTACTATACAATTTGACGACGTCAGTTTCGTGTTTTATAGGGTATGTAGATTATTGCATAGAAAAATGTGGTAAATCTTGCGGAATTTTTCAAGGAACTGGAGAATCCCGGGAAATCGTTCCCGGGATTGCAAACCCTACTCCAAACCCTGCTATTACCAAGTGACTTCTCGGTCTCAAGCGTGGTAAGCTACGTCTCTACACCGGAGTTATTGCCGGACATTGTCCTGCTCTTTACCACCTGGAAAACATCGGAATTGTCGGATGTGATAACTGTCGTTTCTGCAACCTTGCAGTTGAAATGTACGCTCACCTGCTTTGTCATTGTGAAGCCCTTGCATTTGCAAGGTACTACTTCTTCGGACATTACCTTTTAACTTAATGTCAAGTATGGAACTCTAATCCCAAAAAGGTCGTTAGTCTATTTGGCGATACCAAACTGCATTACTAACAACCAACCTTACTCCAATAATGAGTACGGTTACCTCGTAACCTGTGCACAGCAATCAGGGCCAGCCACAATAGATAATCCTTATGATGGTCGCTTCTAGTCCCAATTCCCTTCAGGCATACAAAAAAAATGTCCTTCTATCGTAACACATATATTTACTGACAGATAGGAAATAAATAAAATGAAGAAACGACGGGTCGTCCAATGTAGATTCGTGTGCAACGTAATGATGAGTGTTGAGATAATGTAGCAGTTCAATTGCCGGACCCTGTAATTGGCACGGTAATCGAATTAGAAGTTTACAATGAACAAATTCACTGACACAGTAATATAACAGGAACTGGTAGTCTTTGTACAAGAAAAATGCACGGTTATATGAAAAGAAGGTTTCAAGTTTACAGAGAACAAACTCAGCCCTCCCCACCCCTACTTGCCTACGTTTTTTTACGGTAAAATCCCTATATGCAATTTTTCATGGTAATCGGTTCAGTATTTGTTGAGTCCATTGGAGACAGACAGATTCCTTTCACAAGGATACCACCACTGCGCTTGTCAAAGAAAACCTAACAATTGTTTGAATCTGTTGCGGTTTGTTTTGTGATTAAGTTTTTCTGGTAGTACGCGCACGGTCATTCCTAGAACTAGTTTTCCTTTCCCCCCCTTGTGTTTTTGATTTCTTCTGGTATTTCACCGATTTTTAAACTATATTCTGTAAGCAGCGATGGTTTCTGCTAGTTTTTTGAAAGTTTCACTTTCATATTGTAGTTTTTGAGCAGCCGTTTTGTATCAGGACTGAAATGTTTACCGCGACCATTTACCGGTAAACAGAAAGCAAAATTATAAACCCAACTTATGAAATATTAGTTTACTAAACTGTACAGACTTACTGTTTCCACTCACAGAAAATCGTAAATCAATATTTTGCAATAAGTAAAGTGTTAACAGTCACATCGTGATGTATAGTTTTCCTTACACATATTATTTTTTCCACTTGAAATATTAGTCAATGAAAGTATTTTTTCGCTCACGGACAAAATACCATGAATTTCGACAGCTAGCGTTTTTTTATTCATTGCCCATAATGTAAGCAATTCCACACAGCTATTGCGTTCAAATATGCCTTAAACATGATAGGTTAAAATGCAGATGGCTTGATAAGCAATCCCCACACCTATTATTTTTCCGCAGATTCTGTCTGCGGACTCTGTAACCTTTGAACTACAAATCCCTCTAATTATTATGTTCCTGCTTTGTTTGTCTTGCTATCCAAGATAACAGCCAAAGTGGAATCAAATGGTGAATTCGTTTATCAGACGTTATTGATTCGATACCATCCACTATATATCGTTAACGTCATCGTCGATAACGATAACAGAGAGTATCGTCATCGGCGTTTACGATATATTATCGATTAACAACCGTCACCATTTCATACAACCCCTAGGGTTGTACTGCCGTTCCCAGCATAGTTGTCCCATCGTGCATAAAATTTTTGTAGAACATGGGAAAACTATGCTTGAAACGGCAGTTTATATCTTGTAGTATTTTTAGTATTAGGGCTCGGCATTACTGTTTATTAGGGAACGCAAAAATTTGGCCTTCGAATCTCGTTTAGGAGTAGGGCTCAAAAGCATCGTCTTCTCGAAAAAAGTCCCCATGCAAAATTTCATCTCAATCGAACTTCGGTATGTGGAAGTTCAACTTTTTTGATCAATGAAAAAAGGTACGGAAATCGGAAATTTCATTCTTTTTTTACCGGTCAAGAACACTCGACTCATATCCGTTACCAGTTACCAGTGAACCCAGGTACACGAGCTCGACGAACACGCTAAACCAGTCTGAACCACTGATTCTTTAATCCCGTTTTGCTTCTTAACAGTAATTGATTTTTTTTTCTCTCTCAATTTGCCATTGTCCTCAAAATTCTCATTATGTGGATTTTTTATCAAAAGAAGGGAATTCTGGCTACGCCACTGAAAACTGGTATTAGCGTTAGCAAGAATCTGTTTTCCAGGAAGATATCGAATAAAATATTACGTCTCCCTCCTACGTCATCCAGATTTTCTTAACTTCTTCTTTAATTTCTATACGCGAGTTCTGTATACAAGCCCCCCGTCTCCATGAGCCCCCAAAGACATTTTGAGTTGACAGTTGTGAGGAGATAGTGACGCTAACCTCGAATTGAATTGCAAATCACTGCTTTCCTCGAGCACTTCAGCTGTGAAACTCAATGTAAGAGCATTCGAGCAGTTTTCATGTGACTTATAAAGTGCTCGCAAATGAAACAAATCTTTTCCAACTGACAATTGTCAATAGGAAATGAATTTTTCAGACTCCGATCAAGTGTCTTCAGCGGAGTTTGCTCCGGTAGCATCAAGAACCTTTATGGATAGAAAGTGCCATGAATTTTTGGAAAAAATAGATTATGTTGTATTTTCAAAAAGAACTGAAAATTCAAAAATTACAAGGTGTAGTGAAAGAAAAAATCTCCTATTGGAGCTTCTGAGCGAAAAGTGTGCGCGCCACAGATGTCACGTTTTTTTAACAATTGATCAAAAAAGCCAATGTGTCAAATTTTCGAAAGAGAATTTGGCATTGGTTCGCTATAATATATGAATTCCCAATTGGCCGTATCCATCAGCAAGTTGTATTGACGAGTTTTTTTTGGAAGTCGCAAGGCATAACATTCATCGGTCACCTCCAATATGGTAAAACAATCGAGCAACAATATAATTGTACATTATTGGATCAACGTTGAAATCAAGGCGAATAAAAAATGCTTTTACACCAAGAAAACACTCCTGCTCATTCTGCTCGAAACACGATTGATAAATTGAAGGAATTGCGCCACTATCTGGTTTCCTATCTTCATATTTGCCATGTATAACCCAGAGCTGCTTTTTTTTGTTCACACAACATTTATTTGTCACGGCACAATACGAATTAATGTTTTACGGAGCCAATTAAAAACCCAGAGCGGCTGTTTTTTGTTTTCTTTGGCGGAATTGTGGCTCTGTCAAGCGATTCCACCCGAATACGGCAGAGTTGAAAACAAACGTCTGTTTTGAAGAACTTGACGTGACGATCAGCACTGCAAAACAGGCATCAATATGTTAAAGGACCCCTAGAACAAGTGCTTTATTACAGATGGAGATTATGTCGAAGACATAGAATGGTTTTTTTTTATTTTCGTTTTTTTTTTCTAGTAGTTTACCGCCCGAAGACCGTTCAACTCATGTAGCAGATGACAGAACCACGAGCGACTCAGAGCTCGTTACCTAAAGTAATGTTTCTCATTATTTTGTATCTGTGCTAATTTAGCAATATAAGGTCAGCAGAGTTTTTAAAGCCCATTTTTCGGTTTCCATTATGAGTGGATGACGAAAAAAAAATTGAAATCATTGCCCAGATTTTATCAGGTTCGTAAAACGAAGAAAAGTTTAAAGTAGCTCCGGTCGCCTCTGCATTATAGTGAAATTGCCGATCATATTATAATCTACTTGGTTGCTATTTCAAGGTCTTGAACCGAAAAAGAGTATCATTCCTTTTTAATGTCAGTTATTTAATTATGATACTTAAATGGAGAGATAAAATTCACATTTATGCAAAGTTGTTTACAAAGGGACGAATGAAGTTTAAAAATAACAATAAAAGAAATAAGCGTTTCTAATTTTAATTTTTGAACTTGGCAGCAGTTGCATTCTGTTGAATTACACAAAAATGTCAGTTTTTCAACAAGGCGAAATTTCAAATTACACTTGCAAGCTCAAATCAAATAAATAAAAGTGGATTTATCACGGAATTGTGTTTGTGATGTTTATAAAATAGTGATAACGTTTCATTGTGCCAAAAATGCTGCAACATTTGGCTCACGTAGCGAAAAAGGTATGAGAAATCAAACGACAGCAAAGAATGTAAAATTTGAAATTCGTTCTGCCAAATCTGTACCTTGGCCGACTGAAATCACAATAAATGCGCAATAAAAAAGGCGACTTGCTGGTAGCAACGATTCCAAACAACAATTCTTTGCTCGGTCAGACTTTGCCTATAGTTTGCTCATTTCGTAGGTTCGGTGCTCCAGCGAAATTCAATTCTTACGTGGACCTTGGAACGGAATGTACCGTGCAGTTGGTTGCATTGGTTGGAATGAAACAGCGAATATCGTTTTAGTTTTGGGAAACAAGTCAAAAGTGTGCGCCGGAAACCGCAGCAGCAGCACATTTTCTGTGGCGAAGGTCTTGGTCGCATAGTGTGTCGTAATTTAGTTTCAATCGCACAAAGCTATTACACAATTTGACGGTCTGCCCTACGGAGTCTGCACCGAACCGATGCGGAAAGATACTCTGATCCAGATGATGATGGCAACGATAGCTAGCTACCACAGCAGACCAGATATTTTCGGTGTTTTGTCCCAGTTATGTCATTTGGGGTGACTTCCGTACCCCACATTTGGCAGATATATATTTGAGGGGATTGACCAACTATAATGCAAATGGTAAATTATATTCTTTTTTTCGTCTAGTCGAGTCACGCGGGCTGTTTCAAATGGTTACAAATGGATAAAAATAAGTTTAGTATCCTTTTTTCTGACTATTTGATTTCGGTTTAAAATTCAGGAGAGATTTAACATTATTTATACCAGAACAAATTCAATGCAATCATTGCTAAAAAGGGACATCCCTAGCCATGAGAAGGCGTGTGTTAATATCATCAGTGAAGTCGATAATAATAATCCTGCAACGTAGACTCAATTTAATTTTCAATTCGAATAATATCCTTTCTAGGATTTACTTCAAACAAGAACTTAGCGATAAAACTTAATCTCATTTGAATAAAAGGTTACTATGAAGCTATTTCATCCAACAACGTCTTATTTTACATTTGAAATTAAAGGTTTTTTGCCATTTCTTTCTTTGTTTGTATTCACCTCTGTAGATCAGCTACTAGTGAACCAGCTCGATGATTGATGGGATCCGCTAAAATGTTTATATTCTTATATGCTTTTGTTACCCGAACTTGGGCACACAATTGCGGTTTGATATAGCGAATCCCCCCGCTATTCTGTAGTACCTACACGCATGTGTTTGAATGACGAATTTCGTCGACAGTAAGATTTATGCGTAAATCTTTGTATATAACATAAATTCAGAAGTGACAAAATGTGTCACCAGAATATGATCTAACTTTTTCACGAATTTTGAATGGATATGAGCCAATAAATAAAGCATATGTAACAGGCAAGAGCAGTATGTGGGCTGCTCTCGCTAATCTTCCAAAGCATCCATGGTGATTCTTATGTTTCCTTGGCGAGGTTTCAAAATTACCATAAAAGTTTTCCTTTGGGTAGGAAACATTCAACGATTCATTCCTCACTAGAAAAGTCTCTCTTCACATGGTACGGCACATATGCGAGTGCTTTTGTCCTCGATCTATGCCGGGCTGGGAAAACTAGTAATGTAATGGCCTTGGTTTCTGAACAAATGGGACGAATCATGCACTCGGAACTTTCGCCATTTTCTGCCAGAATCGATTCCAATGTGCGCTGGCTGGCTGGGGCAAAAGCGACCGACCGTAAATGTACAGCAGCATATAGTAAAATATTCTGTTGCTTATCGGCGCGCAAGTTTCAATCTCGGGGGGAGAAAATGCGATCTCGCAAATTAAATTTACGAGCTACTGCCGTCAGTTCCTATTGCCGACTACATGCAGACAGGGGATGCGTTGGGCGTCGCTCGTGTCCGGACAGAATAAGGAAGACTTCGCGTCATTATAGTGTTGGGTTTTGGCTACCGCGTGCGGGAAGACGGTGGTCACTGAATTCCATTATAATACTTGCTTGCACACACTTCTTTACCCCACACTTTGTCAATTTATTTTATGATTTACTTATTTGTTATTGCAGCAACCGGAAAATAATTCGACGGTATCCGATATATTGGGGCATATAGAATTAGTCCGCTAATAATAGGCTGACGAGTAATGACATAATGGAATATATTTTTTTCTTCAAACTCAAATTCTCGAATTTCTGATTGTTATTCTGCCGATCCACCCACTTAGGGATTTCTGACAGATTCCAATTTAAATGTGAGCGTTCGGCAAACTCTTCGGTGAAAATTATGACGAGTTTGCAGTTTCGATAGCTTTTGTAATTCTCTGCATATATTTGAGTTCATTATGCTGCAAGTCAGTGTATTAAAATGTCGACTTTCTATCCGTGCGAAACTCTGTAAAACGTTAATACATTTATCGAATTATCTAATGTAACTATTTGGATTGCATTAATGGTTTCTCAAAATAAATTCATATATTATTTATATCATAATGAATCGTCGTTTGGAATATACGTAAAACAATTTCGCACGCGAGCCTGGGGGCCTAATAGCGGTCTCGATCAACCAGATTAGTTGGAAGAATTCGTTATAGATTTGTTTCAGGCACATTAGGCATGTTGCAGGATAAGTACAACGATACACCGTGCCCAAGTGCAGAGTCAAGAAAATTTGCAGCTAGAAAAGATCTCCGACCTGAACGGGAATCGAGTCCGAAGTCACAACCATATGGGAGGGCTAGCTAGAAACCGGAAGTCGCCAACCTAGAATTCAAAATGGGGTCTGTGGTCGATTTCAGCTGCTGTGCTGGAGATACTCATATCTAATGGGAATCGTCCATTTCAGGCTGTTTTCCAGAAACCGGAAGTTGACATCTTACAATTCAAAATGTTGTCTGAAGTCAATTTGTGGCTCCAGTGCATCATTACGATTCCGGAAATACCCATAATGGGTGGTATTTGGTCGTTTGCCACTGTTTTTCCGAAACCAGAAGTCGCCATTTTGGATTTCATAATGGCATTTGGAGATAATTTCTGGATTTTGAACCTCATACTGGTTAAAGAAACTCTCATATTGGGTGCTAGTTGGTCATTTTCAGTTGTTTTTCAGAAAGCGGAAGTTGCCATATTAGAATTCAAAATGGAAATCTGAATTGAAAATGGTGTATCTTTCTATATCCGCATATTATTATATTGGGTGGAAATCGGCAATTTTTGACTGTTTTCCATAAACTGGAAGTTGCCATCTTACAATCCAAAATGTTGTTTGAGGTCGATTATTGAATATATTTGTTACCACTGAAAACATTCACCTGCCAAATATGGTTCAATTAAGTTGATTAGTTCGTGAGATGTGCAGAAATTCGTGCAGAAACATGTGCTTCCAGAAGAAGGAGGGGCGTCGAACCATTATGGACATATTTGTTACCTCTAAAAACATTCACCTGCCAAATTTGGTTCCATTTAGTTGGTTAGCTCTCGAGATGTGCAGAAATTTGTGTTTCTTTTGTATGGAACCCCTCCCTTACAGAAAAGGGAGGGGCGTCCAACTATTATGGACATATTTGTTACCCCTCAAAACATCCACATGCCGTTTGCTTGGTTTGTTCTTGAGTTGTGCAGAAATTTATGTTTCATTTGTTTGGGATCCCTCCTTTCCAGAAGAGGGAGGGGTCTCGAGCTATCATAGGAACCTTTATCGGCACTAAAAACCCCTACACACAAGTTTTCACGTCGATCGGTTCGGTAGTTTTCGAGCCTATATGGATCAGACAGACAGACAGACAGACAACCAGACCGGACTGCATTTTTATATGTATAGATTACAACATCGATATTTTTGAACCTAAAGAGTGAATATACATTTATTGGATTGAAGCGTTCATGTAAATCTATTTTTACAAATGAAAGTTTGAATGAGTAAGGCTGGGTCTGACCGCTAGGTGGATTAATTTAGGTTTTTTAACTTTATTTTTAATAGTAATACTCAAACAATTTAAATCAAACTTCCTGAACAGCATCAGAAGAAGTTGCATGAAGTTTTTGCTGAATGTATCATATATATCTTATTAAATAGCAGAGAAATTCCGCATATAGAAATTTATCGATGACTATTTTTTAACAGTTCGGCTCACCCTTATGTTGAATTTGTTTTTGCATTGTAACTACACTGGGACTACACTTTAGCTCTGCAGCTGTTTTTTCCATTTACCGGACTACACCAAAACTGCTCTTTTCTTGTCCTACATCGGGAAGAACCAGGGTATGATTTGAAAACAACAAAAACTAATGCTGTAAAATGACGTGCGAAAAAAATGACCGCTGAGTGTAGTTCCGTTTGACTGTTCGTTTTCGAGCTGCAAAGTGTAGTTCGGAAGGGGTAGCACCGTCGCAAAAACGTATTCGATATTGTAGTTAGCTGTATTTACAACCGAAACAGTTCGAGCCTAAACAACTATTGCGTTCTTCCAAATTACGCAAATATAGATCTGGCTTCGCACATATATTGTGCGAAAGGCATCACGCAATGGTTATCCAACGAATATAGAAAAGTGGTTCGGAACAGATTGAATAGTTTCTCTATATCTTTCACTAACACATGTACAAGACGATACTAGTTTTGAGTAACATATTGTTATTTTAGTGATTTTTGTCTATCAAAACATGAGAAAAGTATGATTATAAGTTTATACAAAAAGATGCACTTATCTAAAAGTTTTCTAATTTTGCGCAATATTTTTGTGGTTTTGCACTATTCAACTTTTGCGTGTAAAAATCATCTTTATTGGCTCAGTATCCTTTGAGTATTTTTTTTTAATTTTACAAATTATAGTACGCGAAATGTTGAAAAAAAAAGAAAAAACAGACCTTTTGCCATATAAGATGTACCTACATTCTGCACTTTCCAGAAATTTCTTCAAACAAACGTTCATGGTGATAATGCATTTTACCCGGTAGTGCCATAAACATTCCAACTTCCTTCCAACTTCCTTGCCGGAACAGCTGTATTTGAAGGTTGTCCTGCCGTTGACAGCATATGTACTGTCATAACCGCGCTCTAGAACATATCCAAAAGGTGAAACAATTGCGTCTTGCACACCAGTTCTCAACGTTTTCAGATATTTTTTTACAACAGTCAACACTATTCACATTTGAAACTTTGTTATATTAACGATAATAGTTTCGTGCTCTCTATTCTGAGCTGCTGTACGAATAAGTGATACAAGCTGGCTGCAAACTGAAACAAACTCAGTTTAGCATAAAAGTGCAGTCATGCAGCACGGTAACATCAAATGTGCTTCAAACTCGGTGCCTCAGACAACGTATCCCACAATGGAAACTTTTCCATTTGATCCCTAGCGATGGCTTTACACCACACCGAAGAACGGCAAGGCACATCAGAGAAGTTAAGTTGAATGAAGCTTTCATGGCTTATTCTCTTCATTTTCTCACCTTTCTGATCTGTTGGTGGAGCAGCCTGCGGACGTAAGACGAAACGAAGACCGTCATTGTCCTTGTATGAAGCTCATCACGGCTCAATGAGGTAACAGCTTTTTTGTGTGTATTTTTCACAATTCACCCAGCCGGCCTGCATTTGGTTTCCCGCATGGCTTACAAGCGTGTATGCAGTAAAACTACCTCTGTAGCGCAGGGATTTTCTAGAAGAGGGATGATAACAGTTTGCAATTCAGCTGGTTCGGGAGGACATCGATACAGAATCGTATCTAGGCGGCCCTGGGGAAGTAATAACAGGTTCGAGGGTAACTTGCTCCGTGCCAGCGTTAAGACTTCACAGCTGCATTTGGCTAGTTGAAGGATAATGCGCTAGAAGTGGACGGAAATTGTAGCACAAGCATAAGCTACTTATAGCGGAGACTGCTGCTTTTGAAATCGTAATGGATACAGTACATCCTGGTTAACAGGTAAAAGTAGATAACATTCTTCTCCCATATATGATAAAATGCTTCGATGCTGTAAGCCACTGGCATTCCGTGTAGTCAGCCCTGAGCGATTTGGAACACATTTTACGCTATTCACAGTTTTGTCGCCACGGAATGGTCATAATTTCATAAGTTAGGCAGACTATTACTCTTTTATACTCAGTTACGTTCCGTTTTGTATGGCTTATTCCATTGTTCTGTGTATTTCAGAACTCTTTTTAACATTTTGTTTGACAATGTCTTTCGTTTCAACAATTCATATTTTCCGACAAAAACAGATTATCATTCGCGGCATTATTTATCCATTTTCAAATAATCACGGGAAATGAAAAATGATTAGTGTTTCACAAGAAAATCTAAGAAATATATTGAAACCTTTATAGAAATCAGCGTTGCTACTATTGTTTTCTTCTTGTCTCATAGACATTGAAGCTAGGTCACTCACTCTAGAGTGTATTGCAATGCAAGCCCAGTTTGCATATTTCTGATTTTACAAATCTGGGAATCGAATTGAAAACCACTAATGGGACAAATATCAGTCTGGTGAGTTAACGCTGTTGTAGTATATTTTCATCATTCACCACAGACCGCAGAGATACACAAAAGTTCTCATAACGAGACTCAACAAATAAATGTACTAATTGGAGCTCACTTTTGCTTCAATCTCTTTGGACAGTTTTGTTTGGGGCGTATAGTTGAGACGATAAATATTTTTTGCCTTGAACCAAAAAACTTGCTCAAAATTTCTGGTGAAAATTTCTATCTGACCGTGCCAGGATTCTTTTTTTTTTCTATTATTCATTACTAAATTAAACTAGATTACTCAAAAACTTTGATTAGATTTGACTTAGAGCTGTAGTTGTGTTCGTTCGTGCATGCCATATTGGTACCAGACTTCTTTATGCGAGAATTATATTTTTTTAATTTTTGAATGGTTTTGCCATTTGCAATTTTTATATAATTGAATAATGTTAAGAAGTGTAGATGATGCGAAGCTACATTGAAATTACGTGAAATTAGGATAATTTTTGATTATGATAAAGCCTAGCAGGTTTTTTTTTATTTTTGCTAAGAAGCTGAAATACGTATTTGCCGCTAATAGTCTCGTTTTCAGAAGTTGTTCACGTTGCGTTGTTGTTGTATATTTTTTCAAGTCTGTATCATTTTTTTCAGTTCGCATATTTTTCGCCTCGATAACTTCATACACTGTCTGCTTTAATAGATTTGAATGTTGACGGGTAAAAACTCGCTGAAGACGTAATACGTAAATCAAAGAAATCTCTAAAGGCTTTAATTTTTTTTCTGTTTTTTTTTGTTTGAAAATTTTGACTTGCTTGCAATTTTTTATAAAAAAAAATTTAAAAAATGAGCTATTTGAAATAAATAATTTTAATTACTTTTTTCATTCTTTTTGTTGGAAAAACATTTTTTTTGGCATATATTTTTACGGAAAGAAAGTATTATTATTTATAATTTTGCCGAAAACGTTTCATCGGTCAAAGAAACCGTTCTGGCTCTAAAAATATTTGTAACCATCAATCCTTTTTTTCATAAACCCTTGCCACAAACTAGTCGTTAACTTCACCACAAAAATAAAGAGTAACTTCTTATTCTAAATGCAAAAAAATTTAGAGCATAGTTTTCAATGCACTACTACGACTAACTGTCCTACCCTACGGAGAAACTAGCTAAACAGCTCACTTTGACAGTTCTCATGGAGTGTACATCTTCATATTTTACATTTTTTTACACGACGAGTGGAATTACGCATTTATACAGTCACCGCGGGTGACAAACAGTGCTAAGGGGATAGCAGTGTGTAATTTCAAATCCCTAATGAAACGATAAAGTGAACCGTGAGCTACTTTTGCACCGTTCAGCTCTTATCGTTTGCCAGTTGATGGCTGTCATCTAACTAATGCTTGCACAGCGTATCGTCGCTAAATGAAGCAATAAAAGCATCGCTTCGTCAGGTTACGATTGCGCATTAAAATTGCAAATAAAAATGAGCCATTTCTGTATTTCTTTCATGTGTACTCTACCAGGGTTACCGTTAAAGGAGCCATTTATAAGGACACATGGCAAAATTAATCGTAAATGATCTTTTTTTTTTAATTTTGCCTAATTCGTTAAAATTTCCCGATTGCCATAAATCTACTCTGCAAAATAACGTCGGTGTCGGTAGAAGCACGACTGTGCTCACATTTCAAAAGTGAATCTAAACTCCAGCCACGCGCAGCTTTCCATTCTTCAACTATGAGCTATCAATAAATAAGAAAATAAGTGAAAATTAAATAAACATAAGTCTCCTATTCATGATACAATATGTGCTAAGCTAGTTCTTATAAACTATTGCCGTCAATGTTTAAATTCTAGCAGCACCCTGCGTTTGATTGTCGGCAAGGTTGCAGATCAATAACTATCTCTTTAGCAGTCGCATTTGTACACGTGGTGATAATCAGTTGACAAGTTTATATAAGGGTTCAGATAGAGCCAAAGCTGTTCCGTAGGTTTCTGATTAGAAATGTATGTCTTCCACTTGAATTCCTAGTTTGTTACACTTGAACAACCGCTTTATGGGGGAAACTCGGGTAGTGGTTATTAGATTCATCATCATTAATAAAATAAAGAACTAAAATTAACCAAAGAACATGAATCAGAATACAATTCATACTAAAGCTATTCAATTTCCTATCTATATAGTTCAAATATATTTTAGTAACCTTGATACACAGCAGCTTTCACTGATAAAGGATTAAAGGCAGAATTATTCCACCCGGCATTAAAAGTAATATATTCGCCAACCGAGCATAACATTCCTTCAGCATGACAACCGCTAGTATTCTGTGCGACGTAATTCCTTAATCTCCACACCAAACATCATTCTTCCATCTGAAATTCTACGCCGCTCGGGTGTTTGTTGAGGCCACATGTTTCGAGCATGGGGTTTAGTGGAATTGCGATTGTAAAATGGGTTGTGCCGAGAGCGAGGTGTTCTCCAGTCGACAAGGTTGCCATGGTAAGCTTAGAATTGTATTTCTCTTGTCATCTAGTGATCTGGAAACCCACTTTGATTTTATGAAATAAAGCCGAAATAAAAGAATTATAGACTTCATATAATAACACAAGCTCATGACATCGGCCATTCGAAGAGCATCAGACGACCATTCAACAACAAAACACTGATTGAAAAATTCATGCTAGTTTTAAGTTAGACTTAATTTCAGCTCGTAGTCGGCAGCGAGGATAAAAAATTTGCTTTTAGTTTTTAAGTCACCAGATATAATTGGCGCCGTTAAACATTAAATTGTATTTGTGCCGTGTCAAATAAATGATATATGAGGAAAAAAAATATAATAACACTGTTCCCAATAACATAAATACACGGCAGGAGCGAAGACGACATTGCATGAATCAACGCGTGTTAAATAACGTAAAATTGTTGTTGTAAAATTTTATTTGTTTCTTTTTTCTAAGTTTGTACAACTATCAATATTTAGCTTCTTACGTTTTGTACAGTCCCACTACAATCAAAAATATCTGTCATTTTTTATGTTCTGATGTGTACTTTCGATTAACAATTAACAGTAGTAGAGTTAAAAAAAAAAGAGTCGGCTACACATGTTTGAGCCACGCGCTCGAAGACTGACATAGACAATCTGGATATTGAATACATCAGGTTTCAATCCCTGAAAGTTGCTTTTTGGTTTGTAATAGTATATATTGCTGTTATTTTCATTTTCTACATTTATCTGTTTTTACGATTTAGTACAAAGGGTTGGGAGAAAAAACTGAAAAGGCTTGGGTTTGCCTGTGGACTGTAGAGCTCGTTATCGAGAATTATAGAAACATAGGATCTCTCTCGTAGTTCTGTATCGTTATCCAGAACCAATTCTGATTAGTTAACGCTCCTAAATGTTAGGTTCAGTTCCTAACCAAGTCCAGATAATTTTCGGGTTGGAAACGTTCTGGATGAGCCTTGGATCAATGTTATTGGAAAATCGTTTTTTTTTTTAATTTATTTTCAAATTATTGGTATTCTATTGAAGGGTTACTATGTCTGTATTAATAACCAGTACGTTATTAATTTGTCAACTGGTTACATTGTATGACTCTATATAATATCTTACTTAGATAAATCGACCAGCTCGAACCGATGTAGGGGTATGAGGTGGGACCATCATCATCATCATCATCAATTACAGGGGTTAGTCAAACTAAGTAGGATAGACAAAATGTTGATGAAATTTTAAATGCTGTAGTTTTGCCAAATCGACGAGGATGCCAGAGCAGCGGGTGTAAGGGGAGACTGGAGAGTAGCAGCCCAAGACCGAGTTTTGTGGAGACGTATTCTGGATTCGGCATAGGATCTTAATGATCTGTCGCCATAAAAGTAAAGTAAGTAAGTTTTGCCAAATATTATTCGATTTTATCAATTCGAACACCATTAAACTGGAAAACTTTTAAAATTTTAGTTGTACCCAGAATTATATATGTGACCAAGGTCTCTGGAATAAGGAAATATTTCTGAGTTCCGGTAGGCATGTCAAACCTGCTAGTTTTTGGATGAATTTGATAATGGGTTACCTGATAAAAATGCCTATTTACATTATTGGTAGTAGGGGACCCATTACCCATTACCAATTTCATCTAAAATTAGCAGAATTGACATGCCTACCGGAACTCAAGAATATTTCCTACATCCGGTGACCTTGGCCACATTTGTAATCAGAAAATGAAACTTTAAAAGTTTTCCAGTTCAATGGTGCTCAAATGATTAAAAT
This sequence comes from Wyeomyia smithii, assembly GCF_029784165.1. NCBI lineage: Eukaryota > Metazoa > Arthropoda > Insecta > Diptera > Culicidae > Wyeomyia > Wyeomyia smithii. Next base: position 170,696,309 of record NC_073695.1, on the reverse strand, counting down.
CGAATAATATTTGGCAAAGCTACAGCATTTAAAATTTCATCAAAATTTTGCCTATCCTACTCATTTTGACTATCCCCTGTAGCTTAAGAAGATGTGAAGATGTGGTTTAGAAAAAAAATATTATTTACATAGCAAAAGACACAATTATGGCTCACTTTTGGCATTCAAGATGATTTAGTCCATAAAATCGTCAAAAATCATCACAAAAGTTATTTTAATGTTGAATAAACTTTTAGTAAGTTATTATATTCAGTCTTGATGCATTATCATGAAAAAGTAACAAAAATATCCAAAACATAGACGGACCAGCAATTGTGCACCGCAAAATGTAACATTTCTACAATTATGGGTCACTTCACTTTATGCACCGATCAAAATAATTGTTTTTAATGACAGTTTATAGGTACTTTAAATCATTTCAATCGTATGAATAATATTACAAATGACTTATAAAAATTCCACTATGTACTAATGAAAATTGTTCAGTTTTGTGAGAATAGACGTATTTACGTAAAAGTGACCCATAATCGTAGCTGACCCATAATTGTGGGGGCACTGTAGTTGTCATAGCAAAAATTCAAATTTTTAATTTTTTCATCTTTTTTATGCAACACAGTTAGTGTTAATTGTGCATAGGTGAAAATTTATTTCTCTCCGCCGGAATAGAGTTTTTTAGCGCCAGTTTGCGAAGACCACAGCAACTAGGTCTTGTTTTGAGGTTCTCCGATCGAATCGAATAAATGAATACCAACAAAGCTACGCGATACTTTTTTGAGTTTTTATTCTGCCAAAATGTGTCCTTTGAAGATTTAAATTACCAAGAAGTCAAACGCAGTTTAAAACCAGATAAACTGTATATTTCATCATCTGTTGATGTTTTAAACAGGAATTTTGTCCTTTTGGAAAGAAATATGAACTCTAAACAAAAAAAAAATGAGAAAATAACACAAAATTATATTAAAGCAAAAATCTCACTTTTGAAAAATGTGATTTTTTTACGAAAAGTACCACACCGATAAAACAAACGATTTTAGCTTTAAATATGTTTTTATCAGTCTTAGGCACACGGCTCAAGAAATACTTCCAAAGTAAGTGCTGTCCACATTCCACGTGGACAAAAAATCGTCATTTTAGACCCTGTGGACATTGACGAAACCCCCTCCCCTCTCCTTTTTGACTACGTGGACATTTTTTACAAAAAGAAACGAAAAACATTTGGTTCTGTGGTTTATTAAATGATTTAGCCCAAAAAAGTCAGCAAAAAATAAAAATCATAATTTTAGATTCAGCCCAAAACCTCCCAGATCAGAAAAGCCATAAATAAAAAGAATCCCATCCAAATTCAGCCTAAAAAGACTGAGAAACGCAAAGGGCAAAGCAGAAATTTAATCTAAATTTTCATTTAATTGATTCCGAAGTTGGAAGAGACTGAAAACAAAAATGGTGCCATCACTGGTATTCAGCGGGCTTTCAACCGAGATTTATCTGCTTTTGATTTTCATTTATCGCATCGAGTTTTACGTTCCAAATTTATTTCTCTGTTTCGTAGTGTTTTATATTAATAACCATTAGGACTAGTTATTTATGTCTGTTAGTGGTTGCAAATAAACAAATAAAAAAATGTAGAAAGAAAGCATACAAAAGCTTATGTAGGAAAACAATCATAAAATCCAAAAGATGTCGAATGGAAAATAATCTTGAAAATAACTTGGTGACTAAAAACATGTTGAGAGGAAAATGAAAAATCTAAAATCGTATCGAAGGTAAGAAAAAATTGAAAATGAAAAGGAGTTATCAAATTTCCTGTTCTAACCTATTCTAAACAAGAAGACAGTTCTAATTTTAGTCCAACAAGCGGAAATTACTTTTGAAACAGTTAAGATAAAATAAAAAACTAAGAACAAAGCAATAAAATTTACTTATCATTCACAAATGGAAGCCGATTGTCATTTCCAAAATTAAGTTAACTGAAAATATGATTGTAGAAACTTCGAAAAATATAGTTCAGCAGGTCGGACTCGAACCCACAACTTACAATCTCCGGTCAGATGTGTTTCCGTTAAACCACCGCAGAACGTCAAAGACGTAGTTCTAGAATCAGTTTAGTATCGCTTATCCAATTCTCGCACTTCGTACATTTACTCAGTAGAGACTATTATTTATAGCTAGCTATCGTTTCAACAGCCTCAGTGGAAGTTGGAATGACTTCTCAGTGTGAAAGATATAGTAGTTTCTACAATCATATTTTTAGTTAATTTAATATTCTATCTTCATTACAAAACAAAAAATGAAAAATATAAGTGTATGATTTCAAGTTTTGCTGAAAATAATCAAAAGCGTTCAAAAGAACAGAACAATTTTAATTTAGCTGAAGCGCTCCTAAAGCTAGAAAAACTCGGAGTAAAATGATCAAAAAGGTACCCTGAAATACCTGGCAGCACTTTAAAAATTTGCGCAAACAAAAAAAAAGAGCCAACGAAAAAAAAAAAATTAATCCTAGCGGTGAAATCGCCATTCCCTTTATAACTTATTATTTGTTTCAGATTTTCAGATTCAGATTTACACGAACACTTCAATTAAAAAAAAATAAATAGCCAAAAAGAAAATAAATAAAATTTATCCTAAAACGGCAGAGCAAAAATTTATTCCAAATTTAGCTTAAAGTGGTCCTAACGGGTGACTACTTAAAATTGGATTTTTTTGAGGCTCTGAACTAACACGCTCACGCGCAAATTTGGCAGGTGAATGCTTTTAGGGGTAACAAACATGTCTATAATAGTATGACATCCCTCACTTTTCCGGGAGGGGGGGGGGGTTTCCTATACATGAAACAAAAATTTCTGCTTACTTGAGAAATAATCAAGAAATGGAACCAAATTTGATATTTGAGGTTTTTGAGAGCTAGAAAAATTTGCATAGTGGTTCCACACCCCTCCCTCTTGTGAAAGAGTGGGCTCATGCAAATAAAAGTCAAATTTCTTCACAACTCAAGAACTAATGATATAAATGGAACCAAATTTCGCATGTTGAGGTTTTTGGGAGCAAAAAATATTTTCATGGTGGTTCGACACCCCTCCCACTTCTGGATGGGAGGGCTCTTATACAAATCATACACAAATTTCCATGGTGGTTTGACACTCCTCCGTACTATGGAAGGAAAGGGAGGCCTCCCATACAAATTAAACAGCTATTTTAACCAGGTTTTCCGGAAAACAGCTCAAAATGATCGGGTCGTTGTACAGGAGCCAAAACTCTACGCCAAAGCGCCATTTTTTAATTCTAGATGGAAACTTCCGGTTTCTAGTATTGGTGTTTCCGGAACCAGGATGACGCTCAGAGGCCAGAAAATGTCTCCAAATGCCATTTTCGAATTCAAGATGGCGACTTCCAGTTTATGGAAACAGCGGGAAGTAACCAAATACCACCCAAAATGGGTATTTCTGAAATCGTAATAATACACGAGAGCTTAAATCGACCACAGACATTATTTTGAATTGTAAGATGGTAACTCCCGGTTTATGGAAAACAGCCAAAAATGACCGATTTCCACCCGATATAAAATATCCGGATCTAGAATGATACACAGGAACTAAAATCGACCACAGACAAGCATTTTGACTCTAAGATGGCGACTTCCGGTTTCTGAAAAACAGTCACAAATGACCAAATAACACCCAATAAGGGAGTTTCTTTAATCAGAATGACGCTCAGAGGCCTGAAATTGTCTCCAAATGCCATTTTGAAATCCAAGATGGCGACTTCCGGTTTCTGGAAAATAGCCGAAAATGACCAAATACCACCCAATATGGGTGTTTTCGGAATCTGAATGACTCCCTGAAGCCAGGAATTGTGTCCAAAAGCCATTCTGGAATCCAAGATGGCCGTTCCGGTTTCTGAAAAACAGCGGAAAATGACCAAATACCACTCAATGTGGATATTTTCGAAATCATAATGATGCATTGGAGCCACAAATCGACCTCAGACACAGGAGTTTCTGAAAAACAGCCTAAAATGGCCGATTCTATTAAATATGAGTATCTATGGAACCAGAATTATGCACACAAGCTAAAAATCGATCAACGATATTGAATCGAAATATTGCGACTTCCGGTGTCTGACAAACAGTCGAAAATGACCAAATACCATTCAATATGAATGTTTTTGGAATCAGTATGGCGCCCAGAGGAAAAATTGATTTCACATGCCATTTTGAAGTCCAAAATGACGACTTTCGGTTTCTGGAAAACAGCCTATGATAACCAAATATCACCCAATATGAGTATCTCTGGAACCAGAATGGTACACAGTAGTTTAAATCGACCACAGACACCACTTTGAATCCTGAAATTGTGACTTCCGGTTCCTGGGAAACAGCCAAAAATGACCGAATACCACCCAATATGAATATATTCAGAAATGAGGTGATGTACAGAAGCCAAAAATTGTCATTCGTTGTCATTTCGAAAAAACCAATCATTTCAAACGATTTGTCTTTTGACTTTGATAATTTCCTATGGCCGATGCGTCGTACATTTGCGGACTATAAACACATCGCAAGAATCAATGAATTTTAAATGTTTAAAATTTTTTAATTTAACACAAAAATGGGCGGGACGAAGTTTGCCGGGTCAGCTAGCGGTCAATATTTTTTTTGTTCATAATGAATGTATCTTATTGAGAAATTTAACCACTTTTTTTGACAGCAGTAGAGGAAAATTTCAAATTTTTAGTTGTCACCCGTTATAAATGGATGAAATGGGTTCCAAATTCAGCTTACACTTTGCTGAATGTGCCTCAAAGGGTTACAACCAGAGAGGCCAGAACTATTTCGTTTTAAACCGTAGATTCTACGGATTTCCCCTGATTTCCCCTGATTTTCCCTGATTTCCCCTAATTTCCCCCTCTTTTCTACGGATTTCCAATATAACTGTTAATCCGTAGAAGTGAACAAATCCGTAGATATACGGATAAATCCGTAGATCTGGCAATCCTGATAACAACAAAATTTATGATAAAAGATTTCAAATTATTCTGAAAAACTAAAACAACCTTTGCTAACGAGACAAAACAAAAAAGAGGAATATATCCTATTCTACCTGATATTCTTAAGGTGTCCTTAACATGTCTGAAGAACCTTTCCAAAATAAAAACGAGAAGTTACGAATAAAATGGTTCCAAATCTACAAACCTACAATGGCTCTAAAAACAGAATATCTGTAGACTTTCTATTGAAAACCAATATAATTTTCGGAAGATTTCCTTTTTTTTGGAAAAAATGTCCTGTCCATGCAGACATTATCATTACCCACCTCTAAACCCCATGTGGACAAGCGTGATTATTTGCGTACCCTCCATGCTCTCTAAGTTGTCCACCTATAAATCAAATTCACTGATCGAATAAATGGCATAAAATGACATCTACCATACAACCAGTTATATCGCAACTAATGGTGCTTTAAATTCGGTTGTGCTACAGTCCACATAAGCATAGATGATGGTTATGAACTATAGTTATAACGGTAGAAATTAGTATTTTTCGAGTTTATGCAGTAGAATTAAATAGAAACTATTTAATAAGATGGCTACCAGACCTGTTCATCGCAACAGTTTTGAAGATTTAACTGGTCGACAAAAAGGAAAAATATGCGGCCCAGAGCTCAAAATAGTTGCCCTAGAAAAATTATAGCTTTTCAATCATTCCCGTGAATTTTGGAGCCTCTAGTGTATGCAGAATTACGTCATAGAGTGTCGTATAGTAATTGCTCGCCTGGCTCGTCGCTTTAACGTAATGTTTATGAGAAAACTTGTTTAATTCTCTGAAAAAGTTATCTGTTTTGGGGCACCAAAACATACAGGAATAGTTAAAAAGCTATAATCTGCTATTTTTTCCAGTTTGAACTCTAGGGCCAAACCTGTGTTTACCAGTGTTCTCAACAAGTGGAAGCCTGAGCTATTTTGCCCTACCAATGCGTTTCGCAGTGTAATCGCAAACAACTCACTACGTTAGGATTAATAATTGAGTAAACAACAAAATTCACATGTTTGTCCATCTGATACATAAACAATCCTACCTTCTCCTGCTAAGTTTGAAAAACTAAGTTGAACCACTGGAAACGCCTTTTCTATATATTTCAATTAATCGAAAGCATACTCAATGTATATATCACTAGTCACACCTTATATGAAGGAAAAGCTGTTCAAATTTATCTCATTTATCATTTCTGCTATGCTAAAAGAAGCTGCAACTGTTCTGAAAGTTATTTCAAATATCACGTGCACTCTAGTATAAAACGGTTCTGCTTAAAATGCACTTAACTCACTTCAACCGGCTGAAAGAAATAGAATGAGACCTCAGACTAAAGAACTATTCAAAACTTTTGATACCCGACTATGCAGTTTCTTCTAAATGCTGAAACTTTGGAAACGAGGTATTGACAACTCTTCTGGGAATCATTTTGAAACAACGTGATTAAAGCGAGGCATGACTCGCTTGCGAATAAAATACGTTTGATTTATTTAAATAGTTCGCACTAACTCTGTATGTGCTAAACTTGATCGTTCACCCAACTAGCACCGCGTTGAATGACTTATTTTCTCGTACGGATAAGATAAGATAAATAAAACACAATCAAACACAACAAATATGATTTGATAATTGAATAAACGTTGATCTTCGCACTTACGTGAACAAAGATTCTTCATCCGAAGTAATTCGCGTTGAGACTGAACAATTTAATAACACAAATCAGTTCTTATACAGAAGAAAAAGTATTAAACTGCACTTTATAATACTGACATAGTTCTACTCATAGTCGCACCTCACCCAACACTGTTTGTATTGGCCGTCTTTTACCTTCATCTTTACCCACGGGCAGCAGACTCTGCCAGTCACCGTAGGCCGGTTGGCCTCGAGCTTTTGCAGAAATAGTCGCCGCATGGTGACTGAAACTGGCAGATATGTCTGCTTTTACCTTCAATTTAGTGTATTGTGCCTTTATTCTCAGACGAACAGAGGCATCCAAACCTGCAGCCGACAGTCGGGTGACGTTTGTAACAATGGTCTCATCCGCAACAAAATAGACAGTTATACCGCAACTGTGCGCGTTCAATGCGTAAACTGCAATCCAACGGACAGGAACTTCGCTAATAAAGACGGACAAAAAGTGTGACCAGTGCAGTGTTTGGTGCTGGTAAACTAAATCTACTAAGGGCTATTGAAACGGTTGACTAAATGTCACATCACACTGGATTGCAACGCGTTTCACCTCACGCAAACATGAACGTTGTAGATATCTGAACTTTTTCTCTGTGCTTTCCGAGACTGAGTTTGGGGTTATGTATTTCGAGGGTTATATAACAGCAATTGTGTTGCACGATCAATGGGGGAGTCTTGGCTGGGATAAACTTCAACTAACGAAAGTGAACTGCACGCGATGGAGTCTAAGAAGAAGAGTTACTCGATTGGCTTCTGAAGTCTTTTCTAGCGCCACTTGCTTCGAGTTAAAAGCTGACTGTTGTCTTCATAAATGATTTATCTTCTGTTGGGTATCTCGTTATGTTGCGTTTGCTGTCTATTCTGGAAATCTGAGAAATATTCAACATACTCAATCATACGATACTGTACCACGAGGTTTTAATACTTTTTCGATTTAATTTCTAATTGATATAATTGTTTTACCACAGTATACTTATTTGTGATGCAATCAACAAGTCAAATTCTTACCATTCCTCGCATCCACATGAAACAAAACGCCGTGCGATGGAAAGCAAATTGGATGATTTATGCATCTGTGCCAAATGTGCACTCAATTGTAGAAGCACATTGCCACCCCGCCTGGTTTTCGCAATACCGAGTAATGTACGTATCCGTGCGATCTTAATATCGTCATTCCACCCTGGAACATTTTGGCTGACAGCTCGCTTTCAGTCATGAACAAATTTGTGTGCAACAAAAAAAAAGCCATTAATTTTCCTTCATTATTTGGCGAAACCTTAAATCCGCAAGAAATGTCAGTTCCATTTCCGTCCATCGCGGGTATTGCAAGCGAAGTTCGAAGCCAGACTTCATTCATCATTTTAGTTTGATTGCTGGATGCCGTGGATGAAATGAAACTTATACGTTGCAGACTAGTGCCAATTCTATCAGCCGTTGACGCCTCTTAGAGAATCGAACGTTAATTTTGATTTACGCCCTTTTGCTTATTTAATTTATTGCTAATATAACAAACGGTTAAATGTCAGTTTGAAGCAATGTTTTTTTTCTTCTTCCAAACAAATCTACACAAATTGGTTTAATGTGCGGAAACTGTTAAGATGTCAAAGTATCATCGTTAGCTTCTAAGCTCCTTTGTTACCCATCCATCCTCATTTTTTGGAATCAAGCTTACTCAGCTTGATTCGAAAAGTTAAATTGCATCGAGATTGTCACGGACAACTCTGTCAGCGTAAAAATGAATGATGATTGCTTGCGGTGCTGGTGACGACATCCGGAATTTGACAACGAATCAGCTAGGGTTTGCAATATTCCCGGGAATCGATTTCCCGGGAAACGGGAATAAAAAGTCACATTTCCCGGGAATTCCCGGAAACCGGGAACAGACAAATTTTTTAGCAAAATGAGACTTTTAATGAAGTTGATTAGTAAAAGGTAACGAAAAATTGTTTAAATTTAATTCTCAATTCGCATGAAAAACAAATGAAATACAAAACATATTCAAGTTAACATCAAAAATTCGTGATCGATTTTTGTAGCATATTTTTGCAGAAGAGAAAAATTAAAGGGCTTCATGTCGCTTCAGATCCGCTGACAATTTTCCGTTAAGCTCAAAAAATTTATTTCCTTCTGTAAAACTTTGCTCAAGTCTGCTGAATCACCGCTGATGCTCGATTTCTAGAATACTTTCAAATCACCGATTACAGCTTTTGCTACACTTAATTGAAAACTAGTGTCCAATTCTTTCAGTTTGTTGAAGAGAAAACTAAGTGTGAGGCAGGCATTGGACGCGGAAAATATTTGCTATATTCGTTACGGACTTTTTTAGCAAAATGTTTTTACACTACAGTAAATATTTACTGTTTACGTGAGCGGTGGTAAACCTATTCGCTATTTTTTTTCATTTAAATATATTTGCTATGCTATTGTGATTTTTATCAATAAACTGCGTTTTAAATCTAGTTTTCATTGACAGAACAACATTTCAAACCCTTCTGGAGTTTATATCATTATTGATTAGAACGTAAGATTTCGAGGAAGAATTTTGGTAAATTAACTACGTTATTTCGTTATTTCGCCGTTCGGTGGTTTTCTGTGACCGAGACAAACCGGAAGGAAACGATAGTATACTAAATAATCAGTTCAATACGAGTCAAAATAAGTCAGTCTTAGAGCATTTGAAGGCTTACTAATTAACATGCAAAGATGATTTTTACGTTGAAATACTATACTGACTTTAAGTTTTATGAAATGATTTATTTCAGGTCGCACCAGTTTGACGTATATAATTTTATTGCAATATTGCATAAGAAACTATAGTGAATCATATAAAATTTTTCGCAGAAGTCGGGAATCCCGGGATCCCGGGAATCAATATTTTTGTTCCCGGGATCCGGGAATCCCGGGAAAAGCTATTTCCCGGGAAATCGTTCCCGGGATTGCAAACCCTAGAATCAGCTGCTGTGCGGAAGGGTACACATAACATAATAACCTTTTTTTCGGATATCATTGTGGTTTAAATCGTCAGTTGTGGTGTGGTGTTATGTCGCGTTACTGCGTTGAACAATCAACATGGTCTGTAGCACAGATAAAAATATGGTTAAACTCCAATTACAGCAGCTAAGAAGCGCGTTATTAGCGAAAGTTGTGACAAGTGATCGGTTTTTTTCTGATAGGATGTTGAGATAGCTTTTAACGACACCGCACATATCATAATCTATTTAGAGCAATCATTTCCGATTCAGTTGTTCTCATAAATACCGATATATTATTTTCTGATATTAGTTGATTATTGATGTTCACGATTGCTCTCTCAAAAAGTACCGGAAAATATCTCATTCAAAAAAATTGATTTTTGTTTAATGAACTGAGGTTTAAGAGGATACAAAAATAATTGTAAAGTAGCTGAAATTTAAAGAGCTTGGGATAGCTGGAAGTAAAGAATGACCATTTATACACTTGCAATATTTATTATTGCTTTCGGTTATGCTGCTTGCTTTCATTTAAGCGAATGAACCTGATGTTTTCATTTTCTAAAACTGACCTATCTAGCTATTTCATCGAACAGGACGCAACAGAAAATAGTTTGCATAATTCGTTAAATTGAGTGCAAAGTATACGGCCTTGCAAAGGCAGCAAAATTTATTTGGCCAATCGATCTAAATAACTGTTGTTTGCATCGTCCACCTTCATTTTCTGCACGTTCGTGTTTTTCGGCTGTATTGAGTGCTAATCTGTGCATGTTTCATTCACAAGATTCAGTGAAATAAACTAACCACAGAGATTGTTTCCATTCAATTGAAAGGAGAACAGAAAAGAAAAAAAGTAGAAAATTGCACCACTGACAAACACATGAGCTCTAGAATAATATGGCTGGAGTGTTTCTTACATTTCAATGAACATTTTATATTTTCATTAACAGAACGTGTGAACTCACTCGACTTTTCGCTTCCGTTTTCCAGCGTATACTCGAGGCTACTGCAAGCTTTGTTTTTGCATTAGGTAGCGTTAGTACACTATTTCTCACTTGACGGCAATGAAGTTAATCCGAATCCGACTGCACTGCTATTAATAGTTGTTATTTAGCCATTTTTGCAACCGACCATCAGCAAATGCAAACTACTGAAGCTGCTCTTGGTACGTCGATCCACTTGCACTCCAAGCCAAAGGCGTCGTCGTCATCAAAATAGAAATACGCACACATACTAAAATTCCATTCCTGCCTTGACCGACATTCTTAATTCAGTTTGCACTGCGCCTAACTAACTAATTTGTGCTCTGTTTCGCGGTGGTGCTCTACGTTTCATTCACAAATCACTGGTTTTCGACGACGATTACGTCACAAAAGCGGCGTCGTCACCGACCGTCGTAGTGTCGTATTTTTACCTCTTCAAAGAGAAACATCAGAAAAAAGTTACCTCATCTAGACGGTAGTTTGGGAACCGGACAAGCGTGGCCAAGAACCGCGACCGTTGGGTTATAAATAAATTACCAAATATTTGACTCACTGCCATCCGTGATCTATGATGTTCGAAGCTGTCAATATGAATGAAAGTGAAATTTCATTAACGAAGTCGTAGTTGATTTGGGACAGCACGGAACGGATAACTACAGTCGTGGTGACTAGATGAATTTGGCTCAGCTGAAAAAAAAAAAAACCCAAGATGAAAGGAATGGCAGAGAGAATAATTTTCTGCAGGCAAAAAAAAAGTTTTCTTGGAATGTTGGAGTACTGTGTGACTGGGCTAATTATCTTTGATTGAAAGACAAGAGTACGTAGGAGTGTTTGCAACTGACCTTCGATTAAGCAATTGGGTTGGTGTTGCTGGTGCTTTTCTATATTGTATTGTGAGTATAGTAGAGGTTCTGCAAAATTAACGAGAACGGAATCGCATTTTAGAACAGAAAGCATGCTAATTATTTTTTTTTCTTTATTTTTTTCAGTGTTATGTTTTGTTAGTTTTTGTTAGTCTCATATGTAAACAGTTTTTGAAAAAAAGATAACTTTAAAGTCAAGAACAATCACGTCTTGACAATAATTCCAAGATTGAGGGTGTTTTGTAATTGTTGCTAGTGGCAGTTATACGGCATTAGCAACTCAATGCTTGAGAGTGTCAAATGTAGAGGTGCAGGTATGTATATAATTTATTCATCAGGTGCTTTTTGAAGGATTCTGTTCGAAGAACTCTGTTTGTTTGTCTGTGGATTGTATTAGATTCACCGCGGAGATAGCCTTGGAAAGACTATCAATTATTTTCAACAAGTAACAGTTGACGAAGTATTCTTTCATATCCCAGCTAACATTCGAACATAGGACAACTAGCTTAATAGACCAGCATCTCACCCAAGGTTAACGATTTATAGTTAATTTTTTGATACACACGTTCACTTCATCTAGGTTTAGATAACTATAGTCTTGGTTTTTTGTTCGAACTCGATAAAGTTATACGACAATAACAGCGAAGCAGAGTTAATTTCAATAGTGCGTCGTCTAACATAATTGTAATTACTGCTACAGAACCCCTGAGTTTTAGAGTTCAGGAAAAATAGATTTGAGAGCGTGCATCTATAAATAGCATAAAAAAAATTGTAAAAAAAAAACGAAGAAGCGTCAATTGTAATACAGATCAGAATGTTTTCCCTTTCAAATTATATTTTAACTAGCTGACCCGGCAAACTTCGTACCGCCTATTTTAGTGTTTAATTTAATAATTTTAAACATTTCAAATTCATTGATTCCTTGCGATTCGATTATATCGTTTAAAAATGACTGGTGTCATCGGAATGACAAAATCCTCGACTTTTGGCTTTTGTACATGACCTCTATTCCGGATATATATTGGGTGCATTTCAGTTGTTTTCGTTGTTTTCCAGAAACTGAAAGTGGTCATCTTCTAATTCAATATGGTGTCCAGGGTCAATGCTTGGCTTCTCTACATCATTTCGATTACGGACATATCCATATATAGTAGTATTCGGTTATTTTCGGCTGTTTCCCAGAAGTTGTCATTTTGCAATTTAAACTGTTGTCTAAGGTTAATTTATAGCTCCTTGCATCATTATGGATCCGGTGATACTCATATTGGGTGGTATTTGTGCGAAATTCGTGTTTCATTTGTATGGGACCCCTCCCTTGTAGAAGAGGGAGGGTGTCAAACCATTATGGATATATTTGTTACCCCTAAAAACATCCACCTACCAAATTTGGTTCTATTTACTTGGTTAGTTCTCGAGATGTGCAGAAATTTGTGTTTTATTTGTATGGGACCTCTCCTTTTCAGAAGAGGGAAGGGTGTCGAACCAACATGGACATATTTGTTACTCCTAAAAACATCCACTTGCCAAATTTGGTTCCATTTGCTAGGTTGGTTTTCGAGATGTGCAGAAATTTGTGTTTCATTCGTATGTGACCCCTCCCTTCCAGAAGAGGGAAGGGTGTCGAATCAACATGAACATATTTGTTACTCCTGAAAACATCCACATGCCAAATTTGGTTCCATTTGCTTGGTTAGTTTTTGAGATGTGCAGAAATTTGTGTTTTATTTGTATGGGACCCCTCCCTTGCAGATGAGGGAGGGGTCTCGAACTATCTTAGTCACCTTTCCCGGCCCCTAAAACCCCTGTATGCAAAATTTCACACCGATCGGTTCGGTAGTTTCCAAGCCTATATGAATCAGACAGACAGACAGACAGACAGACAGACAGACAGACAGACAGACAGACAGACAGGCAGACAGACAGACAGACAGAGCTGCATTTTTATATGTTTAGATTAAAAAATTAAAATCGATGCAACTGTCCATGTGAAAAATACATACAATACGAAACGAAACAATTGGCAACGACGAAATAGGGACGACGATTAGTAGCTCAGTACATGGTACTTTAGATCGCCGAACGTCCAGGGTGGAGACCGGATCTTGCTATATCAGCTAGAATCCCGCCACTTCGACATCGTTGCGATTCAGAAGCTTTGCCAGAAAGGAAAGGAGATACGGAAGATATGTGGCCGCAGGGCCATCAGTGCTATGGCGTCACCAACGAGCAGGGAATCGGTTTTATAGTGCTGAGCAGGTTGCAGAATGGTAATCAAGTGCCAGGCGGTCAATGCATGCATCCGTGCTTTCAACGCTGTTTACGACTATTTCGATTTCTGTATTAGTAGAGATGTTTTTGTTAATAGAATAAGGCATTTATTTTAAGCAACAGGTTGTACGAAATTTTCGAAGACAAAGAACAAATAAATAAATTAATAAATAAATAAATACATAAAAGGCCGGTTCTACAACTACACCATCCTCAACGTGCACTGCCCTCACGAAGAAAGACCTGACGTAGAGAAACAAGCGTTTCACAAGCAGCTGGAGAAACTCTACGATAGCTGCTCGCGTCGAGACCAGGGCCGGCGGTTGATGTGGGTAGTATGGGTAGTAGTACCCACACGGAAAATATCCCTGTGGGTATTTACCCACACGGAATTATCGGACAAACCCAAAAAAATGTAATGTTTTTTCGTGGTTTTACCTTTACACGCACTGACGAAATTTCCCAAGCAGCATAAACCATAGTAACCCATGAGTCAGTAGACAAAAATTGATTCGAACTCTTAATGTGATGGCGAAAACAGTGAAGCTCAGAAGTTTGCGTGTTTAAGGAGCGGTACCCCGCCGCATCCTATACAGACATTGTACGGCACTTTGTGGACGCCGGATACGCCAGTTCCGACATCTACAACATAGCACTGTTGGACAGTAATCACAGCATCGAAAGAAAGCCCGGTTCCGGACTGCCGACGATCCTGAGCTACAAGAAGCTTTAAAGGATGCTGAAGAGGAAGACCGAGGGACAAGTGGCTACATCACTGCATGCGCTTGGTCGGGAGGTCGATGCACCCAGCCAAATAGTAAAAAAGACCTGGCAAACATGGATATACAGCGGCGGTGTCGTCCACTTTTCTCTAAGCTGCAGCCAATGACGCAACGGCAGCGGCTGAATAAGATTGTCAAGTCGATTTTGTCAGCGAATTGCAACGTTGTGGTGGTGATGAACGTCGAGACCTATCTCAACCTGGATGGCGACGACTGGCAGGGCACTTCGTATTTCATTTCCCACGAAGAAAGTGAACTCCGAGGTGAAATTCATTTCACACACTAAGTTCCCCACAATGGTGTTGCTGTGGCTCGCAATAAGCGAGAAGAGGATGTCAAAGCCTTTCTTTTTTTTCTCCGGACTGCCTGCCGGAAGTTGCGTCGTTCAGCAAAAATACCATAAGAGCGAAGACACCGTATTCTGTTCGGATCGGCCGTCGGCTCACTATTCGAAGCGATCGTTGGAAGAAGATGGAGCGACTCAGTATCGATGTGGTAAATTCGAAAATCAAACTTTTCTTATACATCCCATTGACATCCTATTGTTGATGTATAGGTCGCCCTTCTCTGGCTACGCCTTTGTCACCCATGAACCTTTCCTATTCCTTACTACCCACTCGGGAAAATATTGTGACGCCGGCCCTGGTCGAGACGTCATCGGGGACATTAACAGTTGTTTATTGTTGGTTTTGAATCATCTGACACATTAGTGGTCTTAATGATAAAATAAACTACTTATTACTACTTAATGTTCACAAACAATATAGTGCACTTCTAAAACATTTAGGCCTCTCGTCTATGGAGAATATGCTTGAACGTTCGTACCGGGATGTTGAAGTCGGCTAGATCTGCTACAACGTTGAAGCTAGCTGACATAGAACGGATGGGATCGTGTTGCCCATATTACGCAGAACGATTCGGTAGCGAAAGGAAGTTTCTTCGCCGTAATGGCCTCTCTGGAGCATACAGATGTAACTATTTAAAATTTTGAACACAAATAACGCCTGTGAATTGAAACGTCTTTGTTGCAGTGTTTCCATGCCTAAAAGCTGGCAGCGATCAGAATATGCCGGTAGCTGCTGCGGATCTCGCCACGGAAGAAAACGAAGGGCGTACCGTACAAATTTCCGTTGCACTGATTCGATTCTGGCAATCCAGTTTGCGTTATATGGACACCACACTACGGAATTAGTTTCCAGAACAGATCGCACCAAGGAATAATATAATGATCGAAGGCACAGTGGATCATGAAATTCCGCGGCTATCTTGAAAATAAAACTAAGTTGTCGATTCGCCTTTGCTATAATCTCATTGTAGTGTGGCCTGAAGGACAGAGCTGCATCCAACGTTACTCCCAAGTCTCGAACCTGGTTAACTCTTGCCAGAGTTTGGCCAACCATTGTATAGCTGAACATTTCCGGATTATTTTTCCTATGGAACGAAATCACACAACATTTCTGAATACTAATTGTCAATTGATTTTTGGAGCACCACTTGATAAAAAGGTCGACTAGTCGCTGGAGTTCGAGACAGTCTACAGTATTTCGTATTGTCTTGTACAACTTAACATTATCTGCAAAAAACATACGGCAATTGTCTGGCAACATTAGAGATGCGTCATTTATATACAGTGCAAAGAGCAGTGGTCCTAAATTACTGCCCTGCGGAACGCCTGATACATTCGAAAAATTAGAAGAATGCTGTGATCCAATCTTTACATAAAGTGTACGATTAACCAAATACGACCTCAGCCATTGTACAAGAGCAGGGGCCAATCCAAGTTTTTCCATCTTAGCGAGCAGGATACCATGGTCGACGCAGTCAAATGCAGCTTTCAAATCAGTATAAACCGCATCGATTTGAGCACCTTCGGTCATATTTTGTAAACATATTGCAGTAAATTGCACGAGGTTGGTAGCAGTAGAGCGCTTTGGATAAAAACCGTGCTGATCGATCGTGATATATTGCTTGCAGCTAGCGAAAAGTGCATCATATATTATTATCTCAAATACTTTTGAGCAAGCGCAGAGAGAAGTTATGCCTCTGTAGTTCTGCACATTTCGTTTGTCACCTTTTTTGTGAACAGGGAACATAATCGATAATTTCCAGCTGGTAGGGAAAACACATCGTCGAAGCGACAAGTTGAATAGCAAGCTTAGTGGACGTACGAACACAGCTTTACCCTTTTTCAGGACGCAAGAACATGAACACTTAGATTGGAGGGTAAGTAATGTACAAACCGGTAATCGGCCAGCCCAGCATGCACCACGAAACGAGAAATAACGACCAGCGATGCGTTAACTTTGCAGCTTCTCGAGGACTGGTAGTCCGAAGTGCTTTCTTTCACCGCAATTGACCATGTCCTCATCGACAGCCAGGTTCTCTCAGACATTACCAACGTACGTACCGATCGCGGTGCGGATAAACATCAAACAGCTTCTCCAAGGCTGCGGAGGAGTACGCTAAATAGCTCTAAGCGTTACTAACCACGGCGGGAAGACTTGGCGCATAGCTTCTCGAGGACGGCTGGCTCAGGATTTGCACATTTATCAGGAAGACCGTGACACTGAGAGTGGAGGCACCGAGCGGAGGAAACAACCGATATGACGGGTGAATGAGAAGACCCGGTCAACCGATTCTCTGTCAAAAGCAACGTCAGCAAGAGAATCGTGAACATGAGGAGCTCGAGCATATGTCCCGTGTCAGCGATCCGCGGAAACTCTGTGAGTAGGTTAACCATTCCCGCAGAGGCTATGTACCGCAAGCCGAAACATGCAACGACGGGGATTAAAATCTTCTCACGATGTCACGATGTCTCCAGCATGTTGGTTGCAAGTGGAAGGAGTTCATCGATGGGCCCCCTAATGGTGATATAGCAAGCAGAAGCGGAACAGAAACTGATTTTGGAGCACCAGCAGCAAATGACCGAATACCAGTTCCGACGTTCATGAAGGCCGTTGTAAGATCGGAAACAAAACAAACATTACAAAATAATTATCTTATCTATCTAACGCGACAATACCGTTCACAAAAAAAAAAAACGAACGATTTTAAACAAAAATTAAACAAATTCACGTGAACGATATAGTGCGAAGGTTTTGAGCAGCTGTCATGTTGGGTACACACTCTTACAAGGGTACCAAAATTCATGGTTATTTTCCACTCAATGCTAAAATAGCTGCACATGATGACAAGTATGAGTGTTGGTATGTCGTTACAGAGAAAGGTCGTTGGAACGAAATGCCGCTATCGCGATCGGATTCGACTGTATAATGTTTGCAGACTCTCGCCAACTTGAAGTGTGTTTATTTGCCTGTCATTTTAGAACTCTGAAAATTAATTAGTTGATGACATAACTATATATGGTTTACTATTGGGATTTGTTATTGGATTACTCTCTATACTCTTCAAAGGAAATCCCATTTACTTTAAGGATTTCACACTTTAGGATCATTTTTTATAATCTATGCATTCGTTTGCTTATTTCTTAATTTTCTTGAGTATTTGTTATAAAAAATTGGATGTTTGTAGAAATGAAATTGTATATTTGAAATATATTGGAAAACAGCTTGTAAAGGATTTTAGCCGTCGCATCGATTTATTTTTGATTTCGCTCTACTGTTAACCACCAGTTAAATTCGTTATCAATGGTTTCTGTGACCTACATTTCGGAGTGAAAGATTTCCTCTTTCCCGAAAGAAGCCCATTCACCAATTATCGTTCTATTGTAGAGGAATTACTTCGTCACTGATACGTAGCCCTTCGTGTCATTTGCCTCCTGTTTGAAATATGCTCTTTTATCAATCAACCAATGCAATGGATGGAATCATTTACGTTTGCTCGTCTGGCCCTGTTACTACGCCATGACGGGGCGATAGTACACTGCATGCACACTGGAACATAAACTTCCCAAGGAAGGAAGCGACTCAAGTGGAACCAGTTGTTGGCCAATTTCCGCAAACCATTTTAGCGCAGATCAATCGACTTTATACATCAATCAGAACATCATGGGCGACTGACTCACGCTATTCTCTTGCTAATGTTTTTCGTCTGCTAGATACGCTTACACAATTTAGCACTTAAATGTTTTATTTACTAAGGACAGAGTGAGCCTGTTACCAAGATAACAGGAACGAAAGCATAATCCCGCTGAAAGGATCCTTAGGGTAAGATTTTGCACACGCAAACTTGCACAGAATACGTTTTGTATTTACTGGTATGGTTTTCCCTGTTTACGTGGGACCGGTTGATATTCGGCTAAAAGATACAATAGGCTGAAATCGCTCCGCAGCTATATCTAGTTACTCCACCCAATGCTCACCCACTGCGGTAGATCCGGTTTGTCTGATTCTCCCGGATAAATAAAAATCCTCAGCTGTAACATTAAGTAAAGTGGTTTAGTAGCTTATAAATGTTAAAAAGTCCAATAATTTCATACTGGTAAATGAGCCTTTACAAGCAAAGTTATCTCATCGCGTGGCTTTCTGCTTCCTGTAAGTAATGGAAAAATGGCCACATAACATAATTTCGAGCAAAAATGAAACGCTCATTTAAATCTTTCGAAGTATTATAATATACGTTGAGGTGAAATATAAAACTATAATATAACCATTTTTTGAGGAATGCTTTACGTAGATGGTAATCGAACCCAACATTCAAATGCTGCGCTACGAATTCTCAGACTTTTACAGTACGACACACAGTGCAGCAGGATATCTATCCGCTTCATCCGGCGGATATTTTATTTTCTTTTTCCTCTGTGGGGAGATATCAGTAGAAGACGAGTATGTGAAAAAAATATTTCGCTCGTACCAGCAGTGGAGTCAATTGCGAAGTCCTTTTTTATCGATGCTCATTCTGAGTAGCATAATCCTTCAAACATACTCTGTTGTAAGTAGAAGGGAGGTTTTACAAGAAGACAAAAAAAGACCATTTGATAAGGGAGACAAAAGAAACGATGATACGGTGCTCAACCAGCATTTTCCACTCGTTTGGGGTTTCCTACATTCATTGCATGCTTTGGGTCCTACCCGTACCGCGACAGGCTGGCAGATTGGCTGGTACCCGGGCAGGAGAGGATAACAAAATCATAACTCATCAATAACATATTTAGTTATGAGAACTTATCGTGTTATTCGAAAGATATTCACGTTTCAAACGTGCATATGAAAATATCATAAAATTTTGATATCATATCTTGCTATGCCTTCGATGAGATGTTTGAGATGATTTTAAAATATCTGATTAAAAGTAAGTTTTTAATTGAAAATTGTTCGATATTGATTATTTATAATGTAACAGTTATGCATTCAGTGTTCAATAAGTTGAAAATATCTGAATCTGTTATTTTCGTGATTTTTAATGCAAATTCTTGGTTTGTTATTGAAATATCAAGCTTTGTTATTCATATAGTCTTGAAGGAACAATATTTTGGTATTATTTTTTGTTATTTTACCAACTATGTAAACCATATTAAGATCAAAATGAGGTGTATTTCCAATATCTGGTTGTGATATTATAATGATATTTTCTCCTGCTCGGGTATTGGCGCAGTATTTTGAATGCAGAAGTTTTTTTGTTTGAATTTGCGTGAGCGTTTCACCATCGTAAAGTCATGAAATACCAAAATCAATCTTGTTTAAAGTATGCTCAGCAGAGTATGAAGAAGCACGTTATAATGGCCCGCGTGAATTATGCAATGCGGCAGAATATGGCAGTGCTTATCTACTTCGCCATGTGCACGCTTTGATCTGAGCTGCATGCTTTGTTGAGTCTTGTAGAGTGGTCAACCCAGTAGAATCTTTTTTTGTATGCTGAGTAGATAAAGTAATAATGCTTTTGGAGTTTTAAAATGAAGAGAAAAACTGTTGTCGTCAGTGAACTAATTGTTTCGTGAATGTTTATGAGTAATGCGTCGTGGTATGTGTTAACAGTGTTCGAACATTTTTCAAACATTAGAATTCTAAAACACGACAACTGGTTTTAAAAACTAGGACCGTATCTCGAAGCCAGCTTTTTTTTTCTCGCTTGTTTTCCGTCGGTCTAGTTCCGCCACTATTGTGGCCAATCACCGACGCCCAGGGAGGCGACTCCACACCCAGGACCCTAACTCACGACCCGTTTATTGACGGACCGGCGCCAACGGCTTTACTTCCTCATGCGATGGAAGGCGTGATCCCAGAGATTTTTCGCCTCAGAAAATCTCCCGGTGTCGGCTAGGATTGAATCTAGACCAGTTGGGTTGGTTGTGAGTGGATCACGCCACCTCACAACCATCAACACCTATGTCGGCGGTGGGATTCGAACCCAGGCGTCGAGCGTGGTTGGCGGAGACGTTACCAACCACACTAGGCCCCCGCTCGGTACGAAGCCAGCTTGAAGGCACGGAGTACACGGAGATAAAACTAAGCGGAAACTCAATAAAACATATTGTATTGGCTAAGCCACCTTGCAATTCTGAAACAAACTATTTGATTTCGTCTAACGTTTCGACGCCGGTTGGTGTCTTCATTAGGTAACTAGAATTTCGAGGTAGAATACTTCTCTCAGGAACCTCGGCTATATAGGGATGTGAAATGAAAATCTAAAACTGAAAAAAGTGAAAAATATGTCCAATTTCAAATGCTAATAAATCGGTTAGTTTTCGATGGATTTCCTTCGTTCTTGCAGCAATAGATTGGAAAATCTTATAAGATTCTTCCCAAATGAAGATAATTGTAATTTTATTATTCAAACTATTGTACTATTGCAAATAGTCAAGCCTTGTAAAAACGAAATATTCGACCTCTGATTGGTCGTTATATGATTGCTTTCCAAGCACAGTCGACAGAATCATATACCTTGAAATTTAAGATTTGTGATTTTTTTCAAGAGAATTACACCATACAATACAACACAGTCGATTCCCATTTTACAAGTTTGTAACTTATTTGTGTTTTAAAGAAAGGTATGATCAATATTAAGCAATTCATTGTGGCTGATAAATTAAGAATTTTACAAACCTTGTTTAATTTGAGATAACCTTTAGAATCATACATGATTATTATCACATAATTATTGAAAGAACACTAAGGTCGCTTTTTACGCGGTTTTTTACGTGGCTTTTTTCACGCGGATTCCGGAGTTTACGCGGTTTTTTTACGCTGATTCCGGAATTTACGCGGTATTCTTTTTTACGCGAATTTCGGTTTCTCTACACTCGGATTTACGCGTTTTTTTACGCGACACGTATCCCCCGCATAAAAGCGACTTAGGTGTTTAATTGTTCTAAAAATCGTCGAAATTGAAGATATGTTCTAAAATTTAAATTTTAAGAAAAATTTTTGACACGATCGCAAGGCAAACGCAGAATTACGACAGCTTGTTTCGATGTTTTCTTAAAAAAGATTTGGGAAATTCGCTCGATATGTTTTTATGTTGACCTTATAGAAAGAAAGATGAAAGGAAATTGAGCTAAATGTTGTGAAGTAGTTAAGATTTTTCTGCCACTCGCATCTATTGTTATATTCGTTATATTTTGTTGTCTATCTGCTAGCTGTTATGAATAACTGAGTAGCTGATGAAATTCTGAAAATAGAAAAAACTACCAAGATATACTAGAACGAGTCATCCCATCATATGTAAATCTGCAATGAAGAGATATTAGTTCTTCAGCGGCTCAAAATCAGTAGGTAAAATTATTGTGTTACTCAATTTTTTCTAAAGTAGGGTAGGGAACACATTCTAAGCAGCTTTAGGAACCGCTTGTGTATTGAGACGAAATACTCGAAATGTGTTAGGTGAAATTCAAACAGAAGTATATTAATCTGTTTTCTATCTTTTTCTCTGTTAGAACTTGTTTTCAGATTGTAAAACTAAGTTAGTGAACTAACAATAATCGGTTAAAGTTACCAATCGAGGGACACTATTCCAATCACACCGAACCTATTTAAGCAGTTTCCATCTGTTTTACAGGCGTTTTTTTCAGCACCCAAAGTGGCTCTTGAATGGCTGCTTGTTTCAATTGCTGTTTGTTCACAGATTTCTTCGTGATTAACGGTATTTATTATATTCGTAAGACAGCTAGACAATCAAAGTTTTCATTTTCATCATTGAAATTGTCGATATTGATCAAAATTCAGGAGTTTGAGGCCTGTTTTCTGCGACTGAATAAAATAGGCGCCACTGCTTAAACCGTTCCTTACCCTACTACGAAAGGATATTGTTTCTTCGCATGTATTGAAATATGTTTTTAATCTAACATTTGTTGTAAAACTAATGGAAAGAGTGGAAATTTATTTTGGTAATGGTTATGCAAAAAAAATCACTTTTTACGTTACGTTATCGAAAAAAATCACTTTTTACGTTGAATACAGTTTTCCCTTGAAAAAGACCACCAAAACGGCCGAAACGTCGGGCAATTTTGCTAGATTGTCGTGTTTTTCTTCATAAAGACTGAGAAAGCCAAGAAACAGACCAACCTTTAACTAATGGACAATAATTGCTGATTTTTCATGGACTCACCCTCACACGCAGTGACGAAACTACCCACGCAGTATCAAAGTTCAAAGAACGGTATCTCGTCGCGTCGAAAACGGATATCGTGCGGTAAATCGTGGACACCGGATACGCTCATTCCGGCATTTACGACATCTTGGCACAAGTCAACAATCAGAGAATCGAATAAAAGCCCGGTTCCGGACGGCCGACGACCCTGAGCGACTTGAAGCTCCAAAGGATGCTGAAGAGCAAAACCGAGAGAAAAGTGGCTACATCGCTGTTTGTGCTAAGCCGGGAGGTCCGTTCAACCGGCCAAACAGTGAAAAAGTACCTGGCTAACATGGACATATATGTCAGGAAGTGGAAGTTTTATCCACTGGTCTCAGAGCTGCAGGCAATGACGCAACGACAGAGCCTGAATAGGATGGTCAAGTTTTTAGCTCTCCATTTCTCGGTAGAAAACTCACGATTTCTGTAGTGCTCAGATGTGGATAATTCATTTTCACTACTTCAACTTAAAATATGTGGTCGTTCTGAAAAGGATAGTTTTTTTTTCAGTTTTACATAACTGGGGATAAGCCTGTATGTCGACGGGGATCTCTATGCAGAAGGGAGATACAAAATCTAGCGTTGTGGGAGGTGTCGTTTATTCTGTTGGTCCGTCCGCCATTAAAGGCTGCGAAATATTCGAAGTCGCCGCCGGCTTCAACTCTGCTTGCTGCTGGTCGGTCCAGTTCGCAGTGATTCAACCTCTTCCAACTGTGATCGAGTTTGCTGCTGCTATCCGCTGCCGCTGTAGCTACTACCCGCTGCTACTTGATTATCCTAGTGGCCATCCACTAGTAAACTGATTGTTCTGAGCAGGATCAGGTAACATATAGTCCAAAAAGTGTTGGGGACAGCGAGCATAGCATTGTATTATAACTGTTTACCCTAACAGAGAAGTTAAATTTTTTTTTATTCTCGCTAATATTCGGTCGGTCTACTTTCGCCACTGTTGTTGTGTCAATCACCGACGCCCGGGGAGGTGACCCAGGGCCCTAACTTACAACCGGTTGATTAACGGACCGGCAACGGATTATCATATCCATGAGACGAATATAAATCATGTCCCGCTGCAATAATAGACCAACGCCACTCTACTCCCCCTGTATTGTATGGTACTATTGCTTTTATCAGCATGTTTTCTTTCAAGACATCAGTTTTTATTAGATTCTGACAACAGATTGAAAAATTGCAAATGAAAGAGGGCTACACGATGATTCGTTTTGATTTGCACACACGTTTTTTTCACCCTTTCCTTGTTGTTACCGTGAGGTGAGATCCGTAATAAGCCCCTAAACAGCCTATCTCGTCTAGACGTTCCTTCTCCAGCATCCCGAGCCGAAGATGAAGCGACGTCGTCTCTTGTCATTATTTTGCTCGGTAGCTTGTAGCTCGCTGAGCATACGTTTTCGGCTGCTTACCTCCGGATTAGGGTGGTCGGTATTACCGACTTTTCGAAAAACCGGTTTTTCGGTATTCATAAAAATGGTAAAACCGGTAAAAAACGGGTATTTTTATTTTTTCTGACTAATACAAACCAGGGGCGACTCATGGTCTTTAAACCTACTTGTTCAGCTACAAAACTCTGAAAATCATAGTTTGGGGAAATAATGACAATCATGTCCGCGGAAAAACGCAAGTCATTCTCTTTGTACTCTTTGAAAATAAAACTGAAAAATATTTGAATATATACAGAAATTAGGATTTGAAATTTATTTTTTTGCCTAGCGTTTCAGGTCGCATCTATGGACGTGTCGCTGCATAATTAGGTTTTGCATTTCTGAGTATCTATGCTTCATTACGACCCACTTTTTTCTGTAAGATTTTTAATAACTGTTTTCATCTCGTGTGGTGTTATACGATCCAGATACAACACTGGAAAAATTTAATAGTGTTTGGAAAACTTTAATGAATGAATCCAGTTATATAATTACGAAGAACATAATTTCGAAACTCATATTAATAAAAAAATATGCAGATTTTTATTTAAAATTTCTTTCACATCGCAAAACTTAGTTTTAAATTAATGAATATATGTAAATTTCTCAGAGGAACAATTATTGAAACTGTTGAGAAGAGTAAATGAATGAAGAAGAAAATGAAATGACGATCAGACAAGAATTTACATTCTACGAATCCGAAGGAATCGAAGGTAAATACTTCTCTGTTCTGTTTGTTGCTCTTTATACAGTTCTTCCAAATTCTAGAATTATTGCTAATAAAATTCGCTGCAGTTTGGGCGACGAAGCTTTGACCAAGCTACAGCTATTTAAATTTCACTTTCTCAAGAATAAGCAGCAGTAATTTTTAGGACGAAATTCTTTATTGATTGATTATTTCATCCTGTAAACGCTTTGTATCAGGAGTAACTTGTTCATAACTAGATGCACCCTGTGCAATGCGCACGGAAACGCCAAACAAAAAATAAATCCCTAATCCAAATTTATATTTATATATTATTTTTTTAGTTTTACTTTTAAATAGCACAAAACGAATAATGACTTACGTCTTGTCGCGGATAAGATGGTGATTACTGCCCCAAACTATGATTTTTAAAATTTGTGGTTGAACTGGTATGTTCAAAAACCACGGGTTGCCTCTGTAAGTATGAGTGTGTAAAGAGATTAGTTGTTCTACTTAAAAAATAAATGTCTTGCTTTATTGATATGAAGTTTTTTGATATACTATCGATACACACAAATACATCATCTGAATAAATAGGTTAGAGTAAATTGATATTCAATGTTGCTTCTGTCTAAATATATTTATTATATACACCGTCATGTGATTTGTAACGCCTACCTAAGTGGGTAGCATTCATCAACCTTACAATGATTTATGAATATTGTGACGATTAATTTTTCAATTTTTAAAAAAATACCGGAAATACCGGTTTTTTCGCCTCTCCAATACCGGTATTTCGGTATTGGAAAAAATATCGGTTTCACCGGTTTTATCGGTTTTTGTTTTACCGGTAAACCACCCTACTCCGGATTGATCTCCGTTGCTTCGGCACGCTTGCGTGTTGTGCGTTTGTGTTACAATTTTTGACAAGGGCGTGTACCTAGAAGATACGTGCACGAATTTGAATTTACAGATCCGATTAAACGTAACTTGCAGATTCGATCGGACGGAATAGCAAAGGGACGATGAACAGAACTGCTACCCGTTTGATGAAACAAAAAATCGTGTGATTTCCTTGAATACCTACGGAGAGGACTAACACTTCAACGATAAGTGCTGCCGCATAAGTGGTAGAAACAAGGAACTTGAAAAAGGGGATGAACTACGCTGCACACTGTTTGTCGGTATAGAAACGAACTTCGAGCGTAAAAGCGACTTCATTCTATCGTCAACAGCGTATGTGCCAACAAACGTACTGTTGAGCTAGCATCGTAGAAGACAAGCAGCAAAGCAGAAATCTGTCGAAGCACAGAAAAACATTACTTCCTACGACGTTCAGACTGCCGTATGTTTGCTGTTGCCAGGAGAGCTAGCCAAGTACGCAGTGTTCGAAGGAACTGGGCTGTTACGAAATACTCTAGCTCAAAAGTAAACTGTTTCATTCCTCCTTGCCAGGTACAAATTACAATAGGTCCTTCTGTTTTTTTCTTACGTTGCAAATTATGAAATTTGCAGTTTTACGTTTGTTCAAAGTGATTAAAAATCTGCACTACTTCCATTACATTATTTTGGGGCACTAAAAGGTGCCATTGTATTTCACAACAGTAACAACACCACAACAGTTTATTCAATTCATCGCCATTTCGGTTGGCCATTCGTCGATGATTTTAATTCCCTCGTTATCTCTGTCAAAGTTTCCTGCTATGTCCAGCACTTTTGCAACTACCAAAAAACGATCGATCAGCACGTAGCGTCCGTATGGTACCGGTACGGCCTTGGAATGAATACCACATATAGCTCAAAGAGTGCATTCCCGGTTAACTGGACGTAATGTTATGTCGACCATGTTAGAGAAAGCAAGCTTTGAGTGACCAATCAGAAGTCGAAATTTGCGTTTTAACAAGGTTTGGCTATTTTTAATAGTACACTAGTTCACATAATCAATTTTCTGCGTTTGAGTGAGTGCATAGATGATTTTTCAATCAGTTACTGTAAAAATGAGGAACTTGGTTGACAACTGACTGAGTTTTAAATATTTGAGAGTGGATAATTTTCGTGACATTATCGACATTTTCAATTTATGAATACGACCTCAATATATGTTGCCGTAAAACGTAATTCTACGTAAAAAAATCTTCCTACATTTCTCCTAGAACTTTTACCAAATTGGTTGGGTTAACTATTATTTGAAAAATAAAATCAGTAACCGGGTTTTTCACTATAAATTTGAAGCGAAGACTGTCAAAATTTTTCGCAAATCTGTGTAAAAACAAATGGAATGGTTTGATGGAAGAAGATACATAATTTATGGCTTGGTTGAAACCTAATTTTTTGCTGATCCACAAGTAAAGTGTCACAATAAAACTATTTCTATGCGATAATCAACCTATTCTAAGGGTTTTCTTTTGGAAATTCCAAAGAAAATTGATAATTCATTGAATGTAATCCTAATTGCATATAGGCAATGAAATAGAGTTTCTTACGGGCGGGATTAACTTGGTTTTGTCAGTTTTTTTTACAGATGTTATACGACCATATGTGTAAATTTGCCGACGTTTCGGCCGTTTTGGAGGCCTTTTTGAAGAGAAGGTGGGTTATGTCGTATTTGTTCGGATGGTTACTTACGTATACGACAAAACTAAACTTCCTTGAAAAAGGCCCACGAAAACGGCCAGTACGTTTTAATGAGGAAATCCTTAGCATAGTATACACTTCTTACATCTGCGAAAAAATGCTCTGTTCGAAAAAAGTCGTAGAAAACGCCAAGCTGTTTTGTCACATAGTATTTACGCAACGCAACGGTTTTACAATGTACACTAAGGTCGCTTTTTACGCGGGTTTCTTTTTACGCGGCTTTTTTACGGGGATTCCGGAATTTACACGGTTTTTTACGCGGATTCCGGAATTTACGCGGTTTTTTTTCACGCGGATTCCGGAATTTACGAGGTTTTTTTACGCGGATTCCGGAATTTATTTCGGTTTCCCTTCACTCGGAATGCAGAATTAACGCTGGTTTTTTCCGGAATTTACGCGGTTTTTTTACGCGGATTCCGGAATTTACGCGGTTTTTTTACGCGGCATGTATCCCCCGCGTAAAAAGCGACATTAGTGTAATTACAAATTTCAACTTTTTTTCAGTAAATCGCGAACAACTCAAAATCAAGTTATTTTAGAGCCATGTAGTCTTCGGCAAAGTTTTTTCCCATAAAATTTCCCAACATTTAATGATATTCAGTTGGTGATAGCATTAGGTTTAATACCCACTATCATTGATTGAATGTTAAAATGTATTTGAAAAATCTTCTTTCCAAAGGATAGAAATTTTTTTAGAAAAATAAATTGACGATAATCAATCCGAAACGAGTTTTTCCCTTATAATTTGAGCCCTAAGAAACCTGCAAATAATATAAAAGGATTAGGTTTCATGGAAAATTGAAAAACTGGACATGTTTTTGAGCCCCCGGGATTCCAGACTTGATGCAATTTTGGGACACCCTAACATACCATATACACTAAGGTCGCTTTTTACGCGGGTTTCTTTTTACGCGGCTTTTTTTACGCGAATTCCGGAATTTACGCGGTTTTTTTACGCGGATTCCGGAATTTACGCGGTATTTTTTTGCGCGAATTTCGGTTTCCCTTCACTCGGAATGCAGAATTAACGTTGGTTTTTTTTTACGCGGATTCCGGAATTTACGCGGTTTTTTTACGCAGATTCCGGAATTTACGCGGTTTTTTTTACGCGACATGTATCCCCCGCGTAAAAAGCGACTTTAGTGTACTAAAAATCGTGATGTTTCAGAAAACTTTGGTTTTGGGCGAACGATCAGTTTTGGGGCGCTTAAAAATCACGGTTTACGTTCGCGAGCTGATGCGTATCACAGGATCGTGCATTCCAAATCACCGTCTGCAACTGAAATAGCCAACAGCAACAGGATTTACTGACGCTGGTGCCAGTTATGTGGAGTCGAATGCATGTTAAAAAATAAACAGAGTCATAAGTAAATGCAATTTTTTAACATACCCAATCTTTTTTGTTATTTGTTATTGACTTGACTTATTGAAATGACCGGATTCATGAAGGTGAATCTATCAGGCAATATTTGTATTAGGCAATTTAGTACCAAAATCATCAGCATTGATTACTGGTTGCACTGCTTCAACGATAGCAGCCTTCTGAAAAAACATTACCAATACCAGTGAAATTCAAATCTAATACATTGAAAATACGCTAGAGCATCAAATGTGTTATGAACAACACACATTCCTTGTACTGGTTTCAAACTAAATCACCAGTTGTACTAACTTCAGACATTATTGATGTGGTTTCGCACCATCTAACTCCTGCGTGCATAGTGAAATTACAGGTTTCATATTTTTAAAACCAGTACTGAAATCCTTAGAACTTGAGAAGTTAGTTAGTTAGCCCTTCGAAAATCCTGAACATTAAAAACATTTATTTTTCGTCGTTGTTTCAATTTTCCTTATTTGGGGTAACTTTGATCAGTTTCAATTTTGAGTAGTTTTGAAACCTTTTTGAACTAAAAATGTTAGATAATGCTTTGATAACATGTTTAGAGACGCTTCCCGTTCTCCTTGACTGCTTTTACTGCGGAGGATAGTCCTGTCCTTGCATTTAGCCGCGGTATGTACTGCGAGGCATTTTTATGCCATATGTAATTTTACCTTTCGCTGATGAAAAACGTAAACGTTGGTCGCTAAAGTTGCTAGAAGTATTTTGTAAGTCAACAATCGTTGTAAAATTTTTGTGTTCAGAAAACGTATGTTGATCTTATATGCAAGGCCTTTTCAACAACGGAAGTATCAATAGGCCAACTCTAGCCTCTTACGTTCTATGCTCTAGCCAAGACAACATCCTGGCGTAGGGCAGGATGTTGTCTTGGCGAGAGCATAAAACTGGACTTTCTCAATAAATATAAACTAATTAACATTGAATGAAATAAATTTGACTACATTTTTTTCTGGTTGATTGAGAAAATTTAATAACGAATTCGGAAAACATGTCAATGAATACGAAATGTTCAATATTCGACTAGTATAAAGTGCTTTCCTGACACTTACTGAGAGTAAAAAATATAACGATCGAATTAGTTTTAAAGTTTGGTCATCAAAACAATAAAAAATTTCAACCAATACAATATTGTTCAGACATCGAATGACACAAGACTAAGATGTTATACTCAATTTTAGCAAAAGTAATCACGGAGCAGTTTTATTTCAACTGTTCATGAGAAGGGTAAAACTGATCAATGTCACCCCGCTGATCAATGATACCCCGTTTTACGGTACCTACTTTCTTCATAATACCAAGTTTAGTTGAACTATCCTTTTGCGAAATATATTGGCAGAGTCGTTCGCTTGAACAACTGAACAAATGTTACAATTATGCTATCGTAGGCAGTGCATAGCTAATACCAGTCGCCAATCATACACAACAATAAAATCCTTTAGCGAGGTCAGGTTTGTAACGCCTATAAATCAGCCAGAGGATAAATTTTAATCGCCTGTATTTCAGGCAATTCAGATCTAATCAAACCATTATGCGGTATTTATCGCATCATTATTCAATTGCGAGACACAAAACAGTCCAAGATCATAATTCTTCATATTTTTACTCCACCCTCGCAAAACTACCTGCGCTGAAACGTTATATTGATTACTGGGCGATTCTCCTTCCAAATCGCAGAAAATTGACGTTGAATTGCACCTTGTATCCGATATGGGATGGATAACAAATGTAGTTTGTCACGCAGTGACCCTTTTCTGCCTAACAAAAGCAATCGAGCGAGCCTATGCGTGGGGTACTCTCGACCAATAAATTTATCGAAGATAAAGATTGTACTTTAGAAACTGACAGGATGATCCATTCTGAAATTTCGTCATCTTGCCAGCATAAGCCGAAACGATTTAACGCCAAAACCGATTCTCGTTGCCATTTTGCGGAAAGGTCGTACTAGTGTCTACGTTTTTACGATTTGATTTTTTTGTTTATTTCAATACGGAAGAAGGCGGATCCTAAATCGTTTCACCATCGGATTAGACCTGCAGCAAAACATGAAAATTGTTTTCCATAAACGAATCGGCAGCGAGTGTCCTTGGGCTAAGAGCACCGAAAGCAAATGCCGTAAGAATGTATGTCAATGATTATATTTGGTACGCTTATCGAATTCGTTTGAAGTGGGCGGAAAAGCCGGTGACGGTGCCATGGTAGGTCAGGGCAATAATGTTCGGCCATAAATGCCAAGAGGCATTAACACGGAAATGGTAAAAAGCTGCTTAGCATTCCGTCTGCTGTAGATGTATTCCCGTGAAGAGGTACAGGACCGGCGATTGAAATTGTAGATCATTACCGGGATTAATGTAACGAGGCTGAAATTTCAGCATTCGGACACCTTTTGCATACAAATGGTTGAGCGAGCTCGGGTATGGTGTAGAGGGGAAAGCAGATAAAATAAAAAATCAATTCACTCGAAGATATTATGGCTATTGCGCAGATTTCCTGTTGTTATTCTGTATTTGGTCAGAAGGGAAAATATACACAAGCGGTATGCTTTTATTGGATTTATTATTCTAGTATTATAGTGTATGGAAAAAGCAGCTATGCTTAAATGAATTATTAAGTTTATTGTTGACCTGTTTTAAGTTGAATGCAAACTCCATCCAGGAAGCGATAATTATTAAGTATAAATATTTAACTAGGTTCAGATTAGTTTTGTATTGTATTACATTGTATTGTACTTAAAATTCAAACATACTTTATTTATTTAAAAGTGGAAATTGCGTAGTTCTTTGAACAAAATTGTTATATTTCAAATGCCTGACCAATGAATTTCATAATATTTTAAACCAGCCAAACCAAATTATTTAAACCATCGTTCCGGCAATACTAAAAATCCAGATCAAATTTTAACGTAGTCTGTTTCATTTCGAGACGCAGTAATTGAAATGTACATTGCTGATTGAGTACTCCTCTTTGATTCCATGTACAAAATTGTCCAATTACTTTTACGATACATTAGAGCCACCATAGCTCGAAGGGCGACGGAGAGCGTAAACGCTAGTAAATGCAGTAGCATTTTGTTCTGAAAGCACACAATTAGTCCTTGTGAATAGTTAATTCAATATATTCTTATTTCCTAGGGGCACTTCGCTATCTACCCATCTGGGGCAGTGATGCCACCGGTTTTGCGTCTCGTCTTAATTTGCGACATAAATTTATTCGCGCACTGAACTTTGCGAAAACCGTGTAACTGTATTAAAGCTTTGCTCTCAAGCTGACGCTGATGATGATGTGTAATAAATCTTCATAAATTATGGCGTTTCTTCATCGCTGGAAACCGCCGCCATCGTACCGTGCCGTACCGATTCATTGTCCCTGAGTTTCCGGTGCTGGCTAGGTTCTTGGCAGTAACCACCACACAATTTTCTGTGCGGCAACAGTTTCCTTCACAGTTTACTGCTGGCTGTGTATGAGGCTTAGATGCTATTTTTTCCCAAGCTATCAGACGACTTGTTTAACATTTCGTGCAGCATACGTGCCATCAAATGCGTTAAGAATGCAAATTTTCACATATGTACGGCCAGATCCTGCGCAGGCTGTGGGAATTTCGATGTTTACCTGTGTCGACGCAGTCTTCTGGTCGTCATTAAAAATTCATGCGTGAATTAGCCCTAGACTTTGCTTGCTACCAATCCATTCCAAAAGGGTCTGCCGCAGTTTGACGTAGTGGCTAGCGTTTCCTATCCCAGTCTCGTGGCTAGCGTTTCGTTTCCTTTAGCCAGGTAAAATTCTGCAGGATGATTGGTAACGAATTTAGATTCCGCTACAGCAGTAGTTTATCGATTGTATGTAAGTTATACTATGCCTTTAGAGTAGAAAAATAGAAATATATGTCTGCCCCTGTTTACATAGTTGACGTTACAACCAACACCATCATTGCGAGAAAAACGTGTTTTTGTTATTTTAACCTAAATAATTATATTGAGATACAATTTCAACAAAATAGTCTGTCAAATTTATGAAGATTGATGTTTGAATAGAGGCCCCAAGGATTATACAAGTCTGCCCATGGGAATTATATCAGAAAAACCGCTACGCCAGTTTATGCGAATAAACATGCATTTTTCTCGCAGATTGTTCGCATAAGTTGGCGTAAAAACTCATCTACTTCCCACTCTGCCTCGCAATTGGTTCAGTTTTATCAATCGTGTTTCGGTCAAACTTTAGTTATTGTCCATCAGCATTTTCAATTAGGCAAAAACGCACAAACACACATACAAACACACACACAAACACATGCATAAAGGCTTACATTTACGCTAAGGTGGGTAATCGTTACATGAAAAAATGCAAACTTGACAGCACAGAGCCAGGACAAAGTTTTTTTTTGGTTCAATTTAAGCCCCCAGACAATGCTGAACCTGCCGGATATGGATTACTCGTGTCTCTGATTGGTGCATTACATATGCGTGTACTTAAATTTGTATGAAACTTAGTATGGGAAAACTTTTTCGCATGTTTCTTCCGGTAGTGTAAGGATTGTTTGGAGCCCCAAATAGAACCATAAAAACGTTCTGGCAAACCGATTGAGTTTACCCACCGTAATATACACACACGTTTTAATTATTTCGTCTGATGCGAATATCCACTAGTAGGGGGAAAGGACACGGTGTCTTTAGACCTTCCTGAGGCTGAGTGTTTGTAAAAATATTTAATATAAAATACAAGGCTTCAATCCCCCTTTTCCCTTTTCCCCTTTCCATGGAATATTTGTCGAATTAAACGACTTAACCTAGGCAAACAAACAGTAATTAGACAGTTGAATAAAATGACTTAACATAGACAATTGCACCTTGTATGGAGTGACGCCAGTTTTTGCAACCAATTGGCAGTTACGCCAAAACGTTTTTCCAATATTTTTAAAAGTTTCAGAACAAAATAGTTTTCTTTTCGTTT
The DNA here is from genome assembly GCF_029784165.1 of Wyeomyia smithii. Classification (NCBI taxonomy): domain Eukaryota; kingdom Metazoa; phylum Arthropoda; class Insecta; order Diptera; family Culicidae; genus Wyeomyia; species Wyeomyia smithii. Next base: position 170,662,105 of record NC_073695.1, on the reverse strand, counting down.
GAAGTGTATGTATCTTAGGGAAAGGAAACTGAATCAATAAAAAGGTGCATTTTGATCACTTTGGCTCTTACGTCAACTATGTAAACAGGGGCAGATGTATCTCAATAGAATTTTCTGCCATGTTCGAAAAAAAATGTGTTAAACTACAGAAAATATCCATCATTCATTGTTGACAAATTTATAACCACCGAGCCATCACGATCGCCCAGCATCAAGAGAATATGGTGATGTTTTAGAAAACAGAAGATCTCACAGTTGTAAACGTCGGAAAAATTAAGTCGATGGAAGTAAATACAATTTCCCCTACTTCACGGTAGCAGATTGAGATGATAGAGAGCTTTTAATATTTTTTTTTTTTATCTTATTGATCAGAATACGCAAGATGTGGGTACCAAGACTGATATAAACATACGGATCAGGTAAACTTGGCTTATCTTTGCGATTTCTCGAAATATTTGGTTCTTAATGAGGTGTTCATCAATTTTTCTTTGTGTTTTGTTTTCTGAGATTATTCGCAACTGGTGGAGATCCAATTGTATTACTAGCAAAATCTTCACATGGACCTAATACTCAGGCCTCAACATCGTAGAATGAGGCACCAAAAGGAGAACACGCAACCACTTCGTCTCACTCGCTGCTACTGAAACTTCGTAAACTCAGTTCGGCTGGTGCTTGCCGAAGAGAAGATAAAACTCTTCATATTCTACACGACTGTTGCATGCAGTGATGCCACATATACAGATTTATCTGTATTTATACAAATTTTTTGCATAATTTTCATACAGATACCTCTATATACCGATTACAGCTTTCCTGGACATAATACAGAATTATACAGATTTTTTTGGTTTCCATGGGGTCGCGAATTAAACTTCTTGTTATAGTTGAAAAACGAAAATGAACTCGAAAGCTGTTGAGTGTGTTGGAGGTTTTATTATATTAATATGTTAAACGTTAGCGTGTGCATAAATGAGACACCGGATATATGTTAAACATACTGTATTGCACTTTTTCTATAGAGGGATATGTCTAGTACATATGCAGATTTTCATACAGATTTTTTGAAATTTCACAAGGTGACAAGATTTTCTGAGGTTCGAAAAACAGATGAAAATGTGGCATCACTGGTCGCATGTGTAATACTTTGCGTTCTGCTTTGCCTCCCGTCTTTCGGATGAAGTTAAAAACAACTTCAACTGACGAAAATATTGCATAAAATGAATTTCTACAATCGTCGTCTTCATTCCCGAACTGAAGCGACTATAGTCAGCTTCAATGAAATCGTCACTTGGATGGATGAGGGTAAATTACTTCGGACAAACAAAGCGTTGATGCTGCTGTTGCGTTTTAGGCCGTGGACATACTGGCGCGGCTTGCGTTGCAAAGACGGTTCGCCTTGCCGTGGGTTAATGTACAGCCCTAAGTAGAGCTGTACATTAACCAGCGATAGGGCGAGTCGCCTTCACAGCGCAGACCGCGCCAATATTTCCATGGCCTTAGACATATAGGAGCATGAATAAGGGCTAAAAAAATTATGCTTTGAAGCTGATTCATGCGATTTGTAACATATTACATATGATTTGAATGTAAACGGTACGGGATCTAATGTAAATAACACGTGCAATGAGACATGTAATATGCATAATGTGTAACATGTAACGTGTAACATGTAGCGTGTAAAATGTTCCACGCAACGATTTGCAAAGTCTGCAACCAAATACAACAATCACAGCACCCAACATGCTTGTCCTTACCTCACAGGTCAAAGTGAATAACTTGCTTCGGTTAATCGTCATCATGCAGTTGACGATAAATTTTAAATCGTCAATTGAAGCAAAATTTGCTCGAATCCGCTTTCTTCGTTGCTGCCTTGAAGCCTAAGCTCTAGCAGTTCAATCTGAACCGACGATACAAATACGCCGAAAAAGAAACAACGAAACAAAATGTACCGAGTGAAAGACGATTGTTTTGTGCTCAGTGAGAGGGAGAGCGAAACAAAACGAAGTTGATATCAAGTCGGGTTGAAGACGAAGTTGAGTTGCGTCATCATCGCTTGACGATGCACTCATGAAGGTGAAGATTAAAGGGCCTGCCTAAAACATTTCCATTTAGGCTTTCTTTTGTTTATTGTCGGTGTTACCAAACTTTGAACGATACAGGAATTCAAAGCCTGAAAGTGAAAATAAGTCTTGGTCATATCTTGTAAAAAGGCGCGAATGAAATGATTGCAAGAATGGTCGATGTAGAGGTTCATATTTGAACAAGAGGTTAGTAGAATACAAAAAAAAACTAGAACTGTGCATACCATTCGATTGCAATCTATTTTAGAATTTTCGAAAAAATGAACCACCCTAATGAAAAATAAGTGAGCTACTGTGAATCAAGATAACAAGCTAGTTATGATAATATAGTATATTTTTTGATATTTTAGGGCAGTACACGGGTGATTTCACGGTTTAAAAGTTTGTGATTGTTGTTGTTTTTGAGGTTTCGAAACGAAAAGTGATATTTTATTGTTGTGTGATGTATTGTCACTCGTGATCAGGGGCGGACAAAGACTGATTTGAGCTGCAGGCGAAAACTTATTCTGGCGCTCCCCTTCATTTTTTTAGTTTACAGTCAGGTTTTTTTTGCGCGGGGGATACGTACCTCGTGGAAAAAAACCGCGTTAATTCAAAAGTCCGCGCAAAGAAAGGTTTTAGAAAAAAAAACCCGAGACGCTCTACGACCAGTATTTAAAATTGTCCTCTTTGACGGTTATTTCTGACCTGGAGGGCGGAGGGTTTTTTTGCAAAATCTTAGTAAGCATCATTATGGGGAGAGGGGGTCGAAAAAAGTCCTTACGTAATTTTTGGATTACGCCTTATGGGTTAGAAGCATTACTGTCAGTTAGTTAGAAATACCACAAAATGGAGGCTCAAGTACAGAGCGAGGCCGAATGCCGAAAAGCTTTGCTTATTGAAGCCATTTTGTTTCACTTTAAGCTTGCTCATGAGGTGCACTGGATGGGTAGTAAGGCATTTCAAGTGTTTACAGTGAATTTGAGGATTGTCGTAAGGTGTTTGTCAACCTTTTACTTATGTTTTATGTAAACCTCCAGGTTCGCAAATTTACGGGGCGAATAGAAACAACGCCATAGCGAATATTTTTACACAAAAACAAGCAGTTTTGAAAAATGCAATCTATTTTTTTATGTGAAATGATTCCTGAAACATGTTTTGTACATTCTCAGCTCATCTTGTTCAGGACTTACGAACAAAAAGGTCCAAAAACGTACAGAAAAACCGGAGTTGAATAGAAAAATCTGTCCCTTCGCCGAGCGGCCACGAAATAACCTAGAAGCCTAAATTTTGATAGTTAAAAGCATCTGAAAGGCCATTTAAAGTATTGAACCTTGTGAGAATGATTCGCAAACTTTTATTGGAATAACTATGCATCAGAAAATTTCACAATATAGGTACCTTGCAAAAGTTAGTTAATGATTCAGTATAGCTGTAATAGGAATATAAATTTAGCGCGGTAGTTCCTTCTACTTTAAGTGGCGAAAGATTTGGATAATCTATTTTAAGTTTGTTTGGTCAAAGGTTTATCAAACAAAAACAGATGGAACCACAAACCTGTCTCCGGCAGCTGCGTATCTGGTGCCAGGTACGGGACTTTGCGTCTACTTGAAAAGTGCTCGGGCTCTAGAGGGTGGAGTTGTGTATCACTCGAGCTCTGCAATAATCAACGTTCCAGTTGCCAAGGCGTTGAGGCTAATTTCATTACCAGCATTAGCATTAGCCGCGCTCGTCGACATCATTATTATCATCATCGTCATCCCCGTGGTTGTCATCACTGTCGCTGCTGTCGAGCGAGATCATCGGAGGCGACAGCCAGTGGTTGAGCTGTAAATGGGCGTTTTGGAAAGAGTAAGTCAGAATTTGAGTATCTTCCTAGTAGCCTAACGACACGCGCGTCAACATCGTCCCAATGCCTGCCAGATGTATACGCAAAGTGGGTGAAAGGTAAACTCGTCATCCTACTGGCCGTTTCGCCCAGTTGCTAGCGTAAACATGAGCATACTCGCTGCTGTTATTATTATCATCACGGATAGCGGCAGTTTGATTATTACAATCCGTCGTTCGTCACACGCTAGAAATTATTTCACTGAAAATGTTATATTCTAGAGGTTAATTATCTACAATGAATTTTGTTTAAATGCAATAATAGCTTGATTGATATTATTTATATTAAAGTTGGGAAATTTCTCTTCAGAGCAATATGTATTCATACGTTTGAGGTTGACAGTATTTTCATACCACGAATTCCCAGCCAGCAGATCAAACGATGTTTCCACCTTTGCCTTTGCTACATAGCCCTAATTTCATTGGATAATGAAATGACAAAGCTATTTTTGTTTACCCATTTCATGTACCACAATTGACAGTAATATTTCTCTGCCTCATTTTGCCAGAAGGCAGAGGCCCTATGGGATGTCTTCTTGCATCTACGTATAAAGTAAAGAAGGAAAATTTTTCGTGTACGCAATTATTTTAACAGCTCGCTTACATTAAATTTTATGGGAAAAATTACACGTAACAAAAATGACTGATTGCAACATGGCCGGTTCTTGGTTTGACCTACTATGGTACAGAACATGATAGGCAATATAATATGTGCCTCGTCGCTGGATACCGCACTAATGTCACCATCGGGATTCCAACGTAGACGCTCGCTGCAAGGGTTAAGGCTTGGTAGATAATCACCTAAACTACGTGGCCTCACAAGCCCATTACAGTAATCACTCTTGCAGACAGCCCCTTCATTTGTGGTTCAGCCTCTTCCCACGCTCCGCTGGAACAACAACACAAGCTACTATTTTCGCACTCTTGGCACTGTAACGCGGCATTGTCAAGAAGCCATTATCGGCCGTGAATAATTCTACATACGAAATCAGCCGGTTAGGATGAGACCCAAAGTGAACATCATTTTCCGCGACTCAGGTCGGTGCTAAAGCAGCGCTAATCGGTTTTAGCATCTACGTCGCTCTGTGTGGACGTACAATCTACACTGTTGCACCATAATTGTGAGATCTGTTTGGGGCACCATCTCTTAGAGGGTTTTTGTAATCTACAAAAAAAAATGAAAAGTAAGTATTTTTATCGAAATGGCAGGAAAATTTTTCAAACACCTTTTTCTTTATTTTGTTGCATGGTGGTAGCCATTTGGGATTATATACAATGTGCGCTGTTGACTGGTTTGTTAATTTTGTTTTATGATCCATACATGTGTCCGTGGGTTAAAAGGGGAATTTTTACCATGGGTTTTCAACCCCCGGCCCTCACGCATGCTGACACTATTTGGTCTGATAATTTTATACAAATATACGAAAAAATTATGTCAGCAGTCAAGACAAATAATTGCTTCGTCAATGGGTGTTACTTGAGCTCCAATTAATACAATTAATTGTAAGTTTATATCTTCCAATTTAAAGTTTACTTTTATTTTTCATTTTTAATTTAAGGAGTAAATGTAGTAATGAAGATAGAAAATTAAACTAACTGAAAATATGATTGTAGAAACTACGAAAAATATAGTTCAGCAGGTGGGACTCGAACCCACAACTTCCAATCTCCGGTCAGATGTGTTTCCGTTACACCACCGCAGAACGTTAAAGACGTAGTTCTAGAATCGAGTTTAGTATCGCTTATCCAATTCTCGCACTTCGTACATTTACTCAGTAGAGACTATTATTTATAGCTGGCTATTGTTTCAACACCCTCAGTGGAAGTTGGAATGACTTCTCAGTGTGAGAGATAGAAACGTGCCAGTGAGTTGCCATCTCTACCAGCAGCAACATCGACTTGCGTCAGAAACATTTTTACTTTACTTTAAAGTAAACATTTTTACTTAACTTTACTATTGCAGGCGTGTGATTTGCCATTGAATTGAGAAAGACGCGGGAAACATTACGCACAATGACTAACAACAAAGCTCACTACAGTGCCTTTACAGTAAGTTTCGTGAGCATATATCAAATAAGCGGAGCATTTAGGTAGAAAAGCAGATTTGTTTTTTTTGGTCAGTTTGAAAATAAAAATATGTACCCAACACGGAGAGAAAAACATAGTAAATCAAAGAGGGTTGATTTTTCTGTATAAATTCAATTTTTGTTACAATTTGACGTTATTCATGTTTAAAAAGTGTTGGATTTAGCATTGAAAGACCAATTTTTTCGTAGGTTCGAGTCTCAGCTCGGAAGACACTTGTGTCAGTAGGATCGTAGCACTAGCCCCGCAATTGTCCTGAAAACAGTTGAAATGTAGCACCAAGGCCTCCTCTTTACACTTATAACCTCCTAGCTAACTACCTGGAGACTGGCAATTAGCTACCACTGGCGTGTTGGCGTGTCTGCCTCTTGTGTTAGCATTCTTGGCCCTTTCTAATGGCGATGCTGATAGGCATCATGCCGGAAAAGATGCAGGTTGCGTCGTACGACACTGTACGATACGCACCCGTAACCCTCAGGCACATGAGCCTTGAGGTTCTTTCCAGTTTACCACAATAACTATACCCCTAGCACTTTGGCCCATGCTGGCGCACCATACCCAAGTATGGACAAAACCATGCTGGCCAGAAGTTTCCGCTTGCTGCCGTACACCACTGAGCTATACGGCATCATTCAAGATAAGGCTGCAATAGCCGTTGAGACCCTCTTAAAGACTTAGTTGACGTGGCATAACTCCCAAGAGTTTCAAATATCGTTCTGAGGTAATGGTGCAGTCTCCGACACTGACCACCGCCTGTTGCTCCGTCTTAAGATACGCTTGCTCCAGTTTTCTGTAGCGCATCCAGTCGTCGCGCTTGCCTACAAAGTACGCGGCCGTCAACTCGACCTCCTCGATCGACACGCCGTAGACCTCTAGCGTTATGTCGTCTGCAAAGCTGACGATCACAACTCCTACAGGGAACTTGAGTTTCAATTCACACGTCATACTTTACAGGGCCCAGGATAGAACCTTGCGGAAGTCCTGCTTTAATTAAGACGCACTGCTGACTCTCCTCCGTGTTGTTAACAAGTTCTCGGTTCTGGAAGCAATATTTTAGAGTCTAGTACAGGGACACCGATACATGGATGCTCCTAAGCGCAAGCGCTATGGAGTCCCAGCTGGTGGTATTGAATGCTTTATTCACTTCGAGCGTGACGAATGCACAATGGACCTTTTTCGCGCTGGAGTGCTACCTACGTCGTCTTGGTGACGGAGTGGATAGCATCCAGCGTAAACCTATCCTTCCGAAACGGAAACCAAACTGGTTACTCCCAGACCATTTATACCTAGGTTAGGGATTTCATCTGATCCTGGTGTCTTGCTCACCTTTGGGGAGTTGGCGATCACAATGTGATCGCGCACGATAGGACCCGTTGTTACAACCAACAGCAGCAAACGAGCACAAAGACGGAACGGTGATATAAAATGAAACAATAGCTGCTGTCGGTAGCACGACCAACCGCCAGCGGCGGTAGCTGCTAATGAACTGACTAGAATTGTTTTATTGTGTGTTCCTTCTGATCGTCTTAATATAGTATAATGGGATTAGATCGCTGGCTGGGGAACTGCGACAAATTACGCTCTGCCGCAACATAGTCCCACCCAAAACCGAAGGTTTTCAAATACGGTTCACAATCAAATATCCAGTGGGTTTTGCTGAATTCTGTATTTAAGATGATGATTGATTATGGTATATTCCGACCTGACTCCGGATGATCCTTCCGCTGAACACTTGCTTGGTTGAGTACATTCTCGGATGCTGTAAGCCTCGATGCCGTAGAGCCATCCTACTACTGCGCTGAATTCGAGACCAGTGAATCCAGGAGCTGAATGTATCATGCTAAGCGGTTACGAATCGCCCACACCGGCATAGCTCCGCTGGGGGAATTATTGCTAAGCGGCTGCGAAATCGCCTGTACCGGCAAAGCTGAAGTGCAATGAAATTATATTTGAAGCCAGTTTCAACAAAGTCGCACTCTCGTTGAGTCGGCCATTGCTGTCGAATTTGTCGGGAATCTGCACAATACTAAAAATTCACACGCGTTCTACTAGCGCGGCAACCTGATCAGCGGTGATGAAGCCGCGGCTAGTACCCGATGTCCAGGCTGGTATCCTGGTCACGGCACCAAATATGATCGCGCACGATAGGACCCATTCAACAAACAGCAGCAAACGAACACAAAGACGGAACGGTGATATAAAATGAAACAATAGCTGCCGTCGGTAGCACGACCAACCGCCAGCGGCGGTGGCTGCTAATGAACTGACTAGAATTGTTTTATTGTGTGTTCCTTCTGATCGTCTTAATATAGTATAATGGGATTAGATCGCTGGCTGGGGAACTGCGACAAATTATGTTCTGCCGCAACACAATGAGTTCATCATTCGTAACCCTTACACTGCTGTTTGAGGTACTGCAACGTCGAACGTGAAATTCGACTACCGGATGCCAAGGACTTGGCTCCTGGTGTGGAAAGAATCCCTCGATGATACGCTCCAACATCGCTAATGGTAGCTCTGCAGGCACCAACATGCCTTTTGTCTTGACCATTACGATCCTGTAGGCGTCACCCCACGGAACCGTAGTGACATAGTCTATCGAAGTAGGCCCTTTTACTTGCCTTTATCGCACTCTTTAGTCCCGATCTTGCAGAACCGAATGCTGCGCGGCGCTTAATCCTCTTTCGTTTGTTCGCACACGCTGCATCCTTCGTCTTGCATGGAGGCACGTACTGCGAAGGTTTGCTTTCGCGTTAATCCACTAGTAAACCGGTGACATCCCGTTTCTAGGTTGGTGAATCCTAGGCATGGTGTCATCGCACGGCTGCAATAGTATGGCAATTAGTTGGTTAGCAGTCGGGTGGAGCCAACTGCCCCTGGTGCTTTCATCTCATTGCCTCTTCTAATACCTGGGCATCGAAATGTGATGTCTTCCATCAGCGGACGGTCAGAGTTTTGGCTCTATCCATCACTTGTCGCCGTATGTTGTTGTCTACATTGTAGCAAACCGACTGATGGACGCTATTGGTGTAGCTATAGTCTACCATCCAGCTCATGACTCGCCTTGGGCTGGAGAACGTCACGTCGATGATCGACTCCGCACCATTTCTGCTGTGTGTTGATTTGGTCCCAACGCTGGTCAGATCTAGGTTGCACTTTGCCAAATCCTCCAACAAGATCTGACCCGTCTGGTTCGTTCGGATTCCGTTCACCTGGAAAACCGCGTACCCTTCTCTTGAGGCTGAAACAACCTCCTGAACCGGTAACCTGCTCGTCGTCCACATGGCCGTCTTACTGGACGGTAGAGGTTCGATACGACGACGGTCGGACATCGCCAACGACTCAGTAGTTTCTTAGTACGCGGTTAGGTTAAGTTGCGTCTCCCTTACGCCCGTTTTTGGTTTTTAACATTAGTGCAGACCTCTAGCGGTTGAATTTAATGACCTATCACACCTTTTACATATTTCGAAAAATTAGTCTAATTTTAGTGATGTGTTTTAATAAAAAGTTTCATTTATCAATTCAAATTTTGCTTCTAGAGTTTTTTAAAGGTTGCCTCTCCCTATTTCTAATCCTGGCTATGCCTATGATATAAGTACAGTATATTAAAACATGAGTATTGATTTCCTCTCATTAACAGAAATGCTAAACTCTGTTTAAAAAATAAACTTTTAATTCACAATTAAAATTTTAAACCAGTAAAATTTTATGTAGTTCCGATCGGATTAACCTGTTGTTCTTGTTAAAGATGCAAGGACAAAGCAGAGAAAAAAATGATTGATTTTGTAAACTCAAGACGCATAGACTTAAAGAGGTCGAAACATTAAAAGCTATGTCAATTGAATTAATTACCAATTTGCCACTAATGCCGTTTCAATCCTCAAACACTACGATAAGCTCTTTTTATAATCCATTAGATAGTAATTATGTTAGTTGTAAGATTTTTTCCTATAACAGGGTCAGGCTTTGAATGCATTTACCTGCTATGTTCTATCATTTTTCTACACCTGTTTACTTTTGTTGTCGCTAAATCATTTGTCATCCTCAAACCAACGCAACGCACAAAACGTGATACGAATATTGCATGTAGGAAACAGTTGCAAATGTGTTTTATCGATAAGCACAATGGTAATATGTCACCCATTGTGCTGAAGAATATCAAATTTATCAAAAAGCTTTCACCACAGAATCTATTTATCACTTCGATATTATACTACTCGACAACTCTCAGGGATTCGTCGATATGATGTATCGAACAAATGATTTTCTTGTTTGGTGCCAAGCGAAGAAATATCTTTTGCTTGATGTTTGAATTTTATGCTATTTTTATAATGAAGTTTTGCTAATGGAAAATAATAAAAAGGAATGTTTGTGAAAAGGTATGCAGATACTTAAGATTATGAACCAAATTGGGCCGTTACAAATTTTATTTTCATTTTATGTCTACCACCCCTCCCTCCCCTTCCTCCCTTTAAAAATTTTGAAAATTGGAAAGGGAAAAAAATTCAAGCCGTTTTGTTAATATTATAGGTTCTCCGACAGCGTATATGCTAGATTGAACAACAAACAAGTCCAGTGACAGCAATAGTGTCGTCAAAAAGCAAGCAATATGATTAACAACACTAATAAAGCGTAATTTTTAAACATTCATTTGAGTGCAAGTTACAAACGTCGTAGCTTGTGTACAAACTTTTATCAAAAATATTCCTTTTTTTCTTCTCTTTGATAACCTTGGACATATAAAATTAATTTTTTTCTCAGCCTTATTGTACATTATGAATGAAGATGAATTTAATAAGTTTGGTACGAAATAATACCAAACTTTGTGCAAATAGTAATAACACAATGATGGATTATATTTTGGGATTAAAAGTTAGTGACATTGATGACAGACTATATTTATTAGAGTGTTTTGATCCTCCGACACAACAAATGACAAAAACACTGTTTTTGGTAACACGCAAATATCAGAAATCTGCAAATATTATTAACAATCATATCATATTTATCCAAGCATTTTTTTAAAATGATATTGTACAGTACTTGACTTCTGTAAATCAAAGCAGTTAACTTTGAACTGCTGAGTTGTAACAAAAGCGTAAAAAACAGTTGAAAACCTTGGGGTTTTCAGCAAAGCGGGAAAAAAGAGAAGGCTCCATCAGGACATAAAAGTAATAGAATTGTTCTAATTGGTATAAATATAAAACACTACGAAACAGAGATAAAACATTTTAACGCAGAACTCGATGCGGTAGATGAAAGTCAAACGTGTATGGAACTCGGTTGAAGGCTCATTAATGCCAATGACGGTACTGTTTGCACTATAGTTGGTGCGACAAAGAGGTAGTTGCATCACAGATAACCTACGCAGGGTTCTGGATGGCGCGTCGCAGGTTGATCAGATCGAGAATGACCGGGTAGTGTATCCGTGATGTCAGAACATCCTTTGTTTTTCTGCAAAGCTGAAGAGTATCGAGCTGAAAAAGCCGACAGCAGTCCCCATAGCGTATGGGCTGCCGCCAGGGGAGCATGGTAAGAGAGTAATGTACAAACTGACGCTGGATGCTTTCGATGTAACGGATTGGACTAAGGAAGATAAAATATCCATATCCTTCAATGTGAATGTGAAAACAAATATGATAAGAGTAGCGGTAATGAAAGAAATTGAATTAAAACATTTGCCGAATATATATTCTACGATACCGTTGATGAATACATGTACAAATGTATTTTATTCACTAAGCGTAAATTTCTCAAAACATGAACATTTTTTATCCGATTGTTCAATAATTTAAATATGTTGTAGCACTGATACATAACTTTTTATTGCAACTATTCTAATCAAAATATGATCAAAATTGTCCAGGGGCAACAGAAAACGTTGAATTGCAGATATCAAAGTTTGGGTTTTGATTTAAAATCATTTGTTTCTAACGCTCCCGCATGATTTTTTTAAATTTCCTCATGAAAAATATACGCAAAATCATTTTTGTTCAATTATTAGGGATAAATTGCGAGTAAAAAATTGTTGGTATATTATTTGTAAGTTTATAAATTTCACATGTATAATAGTTCAAAAAATAGAAAAATTATTTGTTATTCTTGCGTGTTTCAAAAAAAAAATACAATTTTAGCATACAATATTCACGAATACACCACAGAAACATCGACCGGGTGGAAGCACCTTGAAGCGTAACAGCCATCGGATCGTTCTGAAACATTACCGGATATAAAATGTCAGGCTGGAACATAATCCAGCGACCCAATCAACATTCAAAGGAAATTATCTCGTTGCCAAGGTCGATACCGCACCGCCGAATTACTAGCCAAACGAACTCCAGTTGGCATCAAAATTCAATCTGATTTCGTTATCGTCGAGCCTTACCGTTGTACGACGAAAAAATACGGAATGCAAAATGGTTCGGGATTATTTAACTGAAGTTCCTCGCTTGATAGGCATTCCTGTTTGTTATCTTTGTGAATCGTAGCACAGAATCGATGCTGAAACGTTGTTTCTGTTTAATATTAGAATTTGTTCTATCTGTTCACATATCGATTTTCCTGAGCTCTGCTTGCTTGCGGGAGCTGTATGATATGAAAAAAACAAGCGAAATATACAATTTTCACAGGCAAATATTTTTTTCTATTGCAAAATCAAGCAGTAGACCTTACCACGATTTTTTTCTCTTTCGGTGACCAATCAGGAGGAGACAAAAACGTCTCTCTTGCTGAACTGAAGTTGTTTCTATATTTTTTTACTTTTCTAAGAAACCTGGCATGAAGGAAAAGCAGAATCGAGCTGTGGTTTACGATTCCTCCTGATCATTTTCGAAAGCAATTAAATTTCAAAAGCTGCTGGCGTATTGATATGAAAATCGAATGTTTTTCTACAATGATAGCTTTTATTTCTTGATTGTCGATATAGGAAATGTTTTGAGTTATCCCAGCCAAACAACCTTTAAATAAAACTTTGTGGTATATTTTAAGAGAAAATAATAAATAATTCAAATTCTTCTGGCAAGTACCTAGTTTAAATTCGAAAATATTTAAAATTGTTATATCATTGTAAAGCTAGCTAGCCCTTTCACAGGGCCAATTGTGATTATGTACTTCGGAAAGTTGTGGCGTAATGATGTTTTATAATATTTCATTGAGAGAATTACGTGACCTGTTTGTTCGTAAGAGTGGTCATGTCTGCGAAGAGTATCAGAGGAAATATTCGTCTGAGGATTTAAGCGCACGACAGTCTGCATTGGTTCTTGTTCCTAGCGACAGCTATTGGCAGGGACTGTTGTCCATACTGCTGTTGTCCGCCCTCATCCGATCGACACTGAAAACTGCATGCTTATCCGTTTATAGGACAGTCGGAAAACGAGCGGGATAATGGACTGCACATAATTTAATTCAGTGTGCACTGATGGCAGCCGCAGAACTAGGATAGACGAGACTCGAAAACACACTAGCGGGGATATTGGCTTGTTAGTGATTTTTCTGTCGTAGCGACGGTTGATTATCATGCTCCTGTTGACTCGGTTTTAAACTCCATGCCGCAGCAATTTTATAAACGGTTCGTTAAATCTTAAAAATTTACGAGTGTTCCAACTGAAATGAAATATATTTTATTAGGAACAGTCTTTCCATTGAAAGCAGGAACATTATTTTTAAAAATTGCCTAATTTAGGATGATTTTGAAAGGTTCGAGTACTCAAATACAATGTTTGAGTATGCTACTGTCTTCATCGTAGTTTTCGAAATATTCTGTTAAACCTCAAGAAGCTTTTGAATAGTTCAGCAGGGCGCACAATTTTTTATTCATCAGGTTACTGAGAATATGAGAAAAGGCACAAGATGACTGTGACGTGAAATATTTTCTTCACATGCTTGTAAGTTTGAAATGCTCAAATTTAATATTTATATGAAAGTCCTAATATAGAAAACAAAGAAAAGTCAAAAAGAAGCATGAGTGAAGGTAATTTCAAATGTTTTAACATGTGTTATGTACCAAGTCATTTAACGTCAGACCAGCATTAGCGCACCCCAGTGTTCTTGCCTTTTTCGTCTTTACTACAGCTTTCCGTTTGTTAGTGCTCCTCGACTATTTATTTATTTATTTATTTATTTATAGTGACTTTAACCTTGAGTCATTCGTCACTCAAGCTACACGTAAAGAGAGCTGTAAATCGAGCTTTACATTTAACCACGGTCATCGGCCTGACTCAGAAAACTGCGCATTTTCTTCGGAATGAAACTTTCTTGAGATGGCGTATGCATTTTGGGATAGGTTTTATTCAAAGCATAATAGCTTTAACCTTTAATTGTACAAAAAAAAACTGTCTGAGAAAGAATTGCGGGGTGGCTTGTGGCGTGTCAAAAATTGTCCTCCACTCTTCTCGGCCTGGGCTACTCGTCGCTATTTCCATAGGAGTCTCGACACTCACAGATCCGCCTCAACCTGGTCAAGCCACCTAGCACGTAGGGCCTCTTTGCTTATGGTGCTGGTAGGGCCTTTGAAAAGAACTGATTTTTCTGTCGTTCGGCAAACTCGTGACATGTTCGGCCCATCGCCGTCTTCCAATCTTCGTCAGGTGCACAACGGGGGTCGTGATTCAGACGCCTGCGTCATTCTCCGTTTTCGATTTGAACTCCACCGAATATTGTCCGCAACACTCGCCGTTCAAATACGGTTAGTGCGTTTTTATCCTCCGCACAGTGGGGCAAATTGGTCCGTTGGCGCGACAAAACCTCATAACTCCTTAACAGTTGTTTTCACAGTGTTAATATCTTTGGCAATGTTGTTCACACATAAAAACATCTTCTTGAAAAATGTATTCAGGCAGCTTTAATTTTTTTTCTACAGATGGCGCTGACATCTATCTTTTAAATAAATGGTGCTAGCCATTTTGTTTCTTCGGAAAAGTTGTTCAAATCATCAATTGACACAAAGTTGTCGTACATTCTACAACTGTAACTGTTAACTGACCGTTAACGAGATAAAATTATTTTCATTATTCATAAACCCAAAATTTCAGTAATGAATTATAACTGGGACTTAAGTACATATATTTCAATTTCAGATATATTCGAAATTTCGAGTCATCTTGAAATCAATTATTGAAGGTTCGTAGTTGCCTTTGTATAGTTTTTTGTCAACCTATGATGCGTCATCATATTTGATAGAGAATATAAAATATAATTTTAATGTTATTGTTTGTGATAAAATGTTTCAAATAGGAACATTGTTCAATTAAAGATTAGTTGGTCATGTTCCCTTTCTAAGAGCTCCTCTTGTTTAATTTTATACCATTTAACATGAATACTAAACGCTTACTTTTATTTAAAACACTGTTCACCCAATAACGAACTATTTCCTAGTACTAATAATCGTTTCCGAGGGGTCCTAATACTATTGGACGTCAGTTTCGAAAGACCCCCGAACATTATCATGGTCGTGTTGCATACACCGGCATTCAGCAAAGCTTATTGTAGGAAAAACATCGATACGGACACTGCAGAATGACGATTTTTTACATGAATTGACATGAAAACAATCGTTGCGAAAACTCGAATTACTCGGTAAGTCGCAACTAGTAGCAGCTGATTTTTGGTTTAGTACTAGCCAATACTTTGTATTTTAGTACAATAATAGTGTCATAGCAGAACAACGTAGAACTTTATGTTTTTCATATTGCCGAAAATGAGGAAAAATTACAAAAAAACTTGTTTTACATACTATGCCTCCTACGAACCTATTTTCAACAAAACTGTCTTAATATCACATTACCTATTAGTTAATACTCTGTTTTATGAGGATCATGTGAGTTAGCTAAATAATTTCTAAGTATTTGCATGCCCTACTGGAAAATATCTGAGTATTTTTTTTTCCATTTTACAAGCCTTGTAAATCCTCACTTTTACAATATTATAGCACATTTTATAAATTATTTTTCAAAGTGATTTATCATGATTTCTAGTCGATAACATGTCTACTGCAAGTAGAAAATAAAATGAGGCAAGAAAACTGAATTTCATTTTTTTTAGTTTTGTCGCGACTTTTCTGGGTTCTGCCCCACAGTGCTCCGTAAGCAGCGCCACGGTTTCATGTCCATAGAGAACTAGTGGTCTAAATAGGGTTTTGTACATCGCAGTTTCGTGCGGCACCTTATGCTGCTGGATCCAAGCTTCCTGAAGGCCGAAGCAGGCCCGATTTTCAGCTTGAATAAGTCGTTGGATCTTTTATTTTTGTAAGATTTTCACCACTTACTTTGATCTTTTGTGGTATACCTCAGACAATTATTCTGTTCTTTTGTGGTAGTTGAAACGAGTTTGAGAGCGTTTCATGACGAACATCCGTCTAAAGTAGTTAGTAGTAAAAAGTAGGTCGCCTGTGGTCAGGCAACCCACGATACAGTGCTCGAATTAGCATACTAAAAGTATGAGTAGGGAGTTATGGGCGAAACTATTATCGATGAGGTCATATAGGGGGAGTGGGTGATTGAAGAAAATTGATGATAGGAAGATTATTACCAAGAAATCGGAACCTAGAGTTAGAAATTTTAGAACAAAGAATAACAGTAATATAAAAAAGAAGGAAAAGAAGAATTCTAGGCTTGGACAGCCTAAGAGGAGAAAGCGTTGTTCTTCCCCACTTAGACCGCCGAGTTAGAAAGATCATATTAAAAAACCGAATCGAAGTTCATTTGTAGCAAACAAACGGGAATTATCAATCGTGATAATTAAGTAAAAATTGAGTCGAAGTAGAAAATTCCGGGTTGTAATTTTAAATTTTATTTTTCCAGAGTTTGTTATTCAAGTGAAAATAGTTAATTTATTAAAGCCGTGAGTCGAGTGACAAGAGTAAAATTTTAACGAGTGAGTTTGTCCGTTTTGTTGTCGAGAATTTACATTAAAATTAATTCAATTGTAGCTAGGGTATAGAAAAGGATAGGAAGTGAGTCGTGAAATAAGAACAAAGATAGCTGACAAAGCAGGTAATGCAGTTTTTTATTTGAAATACTTGGTGTGTTAATGGGGTATTTTTGGTTCGATAGGAGCCACGTGGTGGCTTCCCGCTGTTGGGAATCCAGTTCTGGATCGGATCCATTCTTATTGCAGCCACAGACATCCCGGCATTGAAAATTGGCTCGGCCGCACTACCGCTGGCAAGCTATCGAATCGGTGGACCTGGGTGATCCCCCAAGTGTGCCTATCGCCTCGAGGTTGCGTACCTCTATAGGTGCATTTGGAGAGCGTTGGTCATCGTTCAGCATCTCGGCATCGCGAGCACCACTTGCCATCACAGTGGTTGCAACACACCGCGAGCGTGTCTATCTGGGGAAAGAATTACCAACGCCAGTGAGATCCCCCCGACTCACGCCAAACTGAAGGAAGCCTTCCGAATGTCCCGATCCTCGAACGGACGACGCCGTTTGTCTCCGCCTGTCGTCGGTCCGTCAGCAGAGTCAGCCATCGCCCTCATAGCCGCGTCACTCGAAACGGCATCGGCGCCAACGCCGAGCAACTAATCGACAGCCAGCACTGCCAGTTTCTGCCTACCTGGCCGCACCAGCATCACTCGACGGCCGTCGCAAACCACCGCTGGGGTGGTTAGAACGCCACTCTGCAGAGAGAACCCGTGAGTACAATACCCCACCCACAAACACACACCGGAGAACCTGTAAAAACGTAGTAGGGAACGAGATTGTCAAGTAGGAGGAAAACTGAGTAGTTAGGAAAAACGACTCACGCAGTAGATGAAACAGTGACGTCACACAAAGGGCACTAAGAAACAACCAGACCGATCGTTCCTGTTAGCTAGCGAATACGCTCCGGGAGATCAGCTGATTGTTCCTTAGAGGGACCAGGAAGATAGGAGAAAAAGGGGGTTAGGAGAGTAAGAAAAAAAACAAAATCACATAAATTCCCAAACTTTGGAAAAACTTACAAAAACATTTTTGTTGTTTTCAACGTTCGAACTTGGTTGCTATCGGTTAACTTCACGCATATAAAAGGGAAATAAAAGATAGAATTTGGGAAGGAATTTAATTAGGAGTGTTTATACGTTTAGGAAGTTGAAAGAAATCTGGTTTTTGGGAAGGACTTGGGAAATTGGAGTTGGAGGAACACACCTGAGGGTGGATCCTGCGGTAAGACTGGGGAAAAAAAGCTAGCCAGGGCAAACCGATCTGAAATTCCTGACAGACGACTTGTCGTCTGGCGCATAAGTCGGGTATTTAGAGGTCTTACCAGGATCCTCCTTACATAGTCTTGGTACTCGTGGCAGACATATCACTATTGATGGAAGTGATCGTTAATGTCATGTGGCAACCTTTCTCCCAATTTGGCACATATTTTCATTTGAAATATATTACCTCATTAGGATTTGCAGACTAGACCTCGAACGGCTCCAAAGTTTTTTTTACGAAGGCTTTTATTCTGCGCTGTATAAGTGCACTGCAGTGGCAGAGCAAATGTTCTGCGGTTTAATATTCGAATCCGCAGAGACGATAAATTTCGTCATTTGACTGACTAATTTGTTTTAGGTGATGTAAACAGTGTCATGTAAACAGCCCAGTAATTGTCCTGAGTTCCTTTTCATTTAAACTAAGCAATTTCTTTTTCACGCTTGGTTTTATAAAGCGTTTCGACTGGCATATGCAGTTCTCTTGTTTTGTCCGTTGAATCTCCTTAGTTATGTTATTGTCGGTCAGAGATCTCACTTCGAGTTCATCGCAGTCCATGATCACCGTCCGTAGAGGGGCAAGTGAGGGATTCTCCCTTTCATATACTTTGATGCATTATTTTCTAGTCCAACTCTCCTAGCCTCCACTTCTAATCTGGCGTAGATTGCCTCCGCAAAGTTTCTCGTAATAACGTCGAGGTCGTCTGCAAATTCTATGAGTTAACTACCTTTGCTGAAAATCGTGTCACTTGTTTCGATGTCCGCTAGCCGGATTACACCCTAAAGAGCAATGTTGAACAACGTGCACGAAAGTCCATTTCATTGTCTCAGCCTTTTACGCGCTTTGAAGGGATTCGAGTGTGTCCTAGATACACACCCGTAACACATCACTCGATCTAAGGTAGTTTTGATAAGCCGTGTCGGTTTATCCGAAAAATTGTGGTCGTGTATCATTTGTCATAGCTGGTCTCGATTGACTGTAACATATGTTGGTTTGAAGTCTACGAAGATGTTATGTGTGGGTAATCTCAATAGGAATAATCTCAATAGGATTTGGAAAGTGAGGATTGAATCCTAAGTAGCAAGCGCTTGCGTGAAGCTCGCTTGATACTGCCCTACGAATCCTTTTGCTAGACTTTTTGGATATCGGGAACTGGGACATTGTTATTGTTTTAGACACTTCTAGGTTAACTTCCCTTCCGCTTCCTTGCGTTGCTTAGCTATTGAGATACTTGTGTTGCTCCGCTTCCATCTGTTGACTACCTGGCGTTCGCTTGTGATCAGGTTTTCCTCATCGTTCCTGCACATTTCTCGGTGTGTAATTCTTACGGAACTGATTTACCTTCTCGAAAAACTTGCGCGTGTCATTAGCCCGAAACAGCTACTCCAACCCCTCACGATCTCTGTCTTCCTGCTGGCGTATCTTTCTCCTCAGAACGCGGCGTTTTGTCATAGATAGCTTATTCAAGTTACCGTTAAACGGGGTAACATTGATAATTTTTTTCACTTTTTCGTGAGTATTTATATATTTTACAACTGAAATTACAGGTTTCATATTTTTAAAACCAGTACTGGCATCCTTAGAACTTGAGAAGTTAGTTTTCAAAACCCTTCGAAAATCCTGAACATTAAAAACATTTATTTTTCGTCGTTGTTTCAATTTTCCTTATTTGGGGTAACTTTGATCAGTTTCAATTTTGAGTAGTTTTGAAACCTTTTTGAACTAAAATGTTAGATAATGCTTTGATAACATGTTTAGAGACGCTTCCCGTTCTCCTTGACTGCTTTTACTGCGGAGGATAGTCCTATCCTTGCATTTAGCCGCGGTATGTACTGCGAGGCATTTCATGCCATATGTAATTTTACCTTTCGATGATGAAAAACGTTAACGTTGCTCGCGAAAGTTGCTAGAAGTATTTTGTAAGTCAACAATCGTTGTAAATTTTTTGTGTTCAGAAAACGTATGTTGATCTTATATGCAAGGCCTTTTCAACAACGGAAGTATCAATTAGCCAGCTCTAGCCTCTTACGTTCTATGCTCTAGCCAAGACAACATCCTGGCGTAGGGCAGGATGTTGTCTTGTCTAGAGCATAAAACTGGACTTTTTTAACAAATATAAAC
This sequence comes from Wyeomyia smithii, assembly GCF_029784165.1. Taxonomy (NCBI): domain Eukaryota; kingdom Metazoa; phylum Arthropoda; class Insecta; order Diptera; family Culicidae; genus Wyeomyia; species Wyeomyia smithii. Next base: position 170,641,773 of record NC_073695.1, on the reverse strand, counting down.
TAATTAACATTGAATGTAATAGATTTGACTAAATTTTTTTCTGGTTGATTGAGAAAATTTAATAACGTATTTGGAAAACATGTCAATGAATACGAAATGTTCAATATTCGACTAGTATAAAGTGCTTTTTCTGACACTTACTGAGAGTAAGAAATATAACGATCGAATTAATTTTAAAGTTTGGTCATCAAAACAATAAAAATTTTCAACCATTACAATATTGTTCAAACCTCGAATGACACAAGACTAAGATGTTATACTCAATTTTAGCAAAAGTAATCACGGAGCAGTTTTATTTCAACTGTTCATGAGAAGGGTAAAACTGATCAAAGTTACCCCGCTGATCAATGATACCCCGTTTTACGGTAGTTTTTTTCTCTCCTCTCCGTTGCTTGCTGACATTATCCGACAAACCAGTCATTTTGTCTGCGCGACGTTACCTCCCCTAGTGCCATAGCTTATCTTATCCATCGTCGAGAGTCGAAGCATAGAGTTTCTTCGTGGTAGTGCCTCATCAAGTAAACGCGCGTAATTCACCGCAGCCTGCGGGTTGTGCAACTACCGGATGTTTGGCCGAGGAGGACGGTTTTGTTGTGTGTGAAATACCGCAGATAGTTTTGAGCGCGCATGTACTGCTACTAGGTGGTGGGCTGAGGCTATATCCGCACTCCAAAGGGAACCGTTTATGATGTTCGAGAAAAACCGGCCATCAATGAGAACAAAGTCAACTTGATTTGTTGTTCTGAGACCAGATGATCTCAAGGTGGCTTTGTGAATATCTTTGCGTGGAAAGAAGGTGTTTCTAATCATCATGCCTCGGTAAGCTGCGAAGTTGATGCATCGTTGACCGCTGTCGTTCATTTTCATGTTAAGGCTGTGAGGCATATCACCGATCTATAAATCACTTCCCTACTAACCTGGGCGTTTATATCCCCGACAACGGTCTATTCGTTCCGTGGCGAGCAGTTGTCGTATGCTGCCTCCAATTGCGTGTAGGACGATTCCTCGTCGTCATCAGGTCTACCTTAATGCAGGCAGTGCACGTAGATGATGCTGTAGTTGCAGAAATAACATTCAATCTTCAACAAACACATCCTCTCGTTGATCCTCGTTGATTATTCATTTTACCCAGCACACAAAAACCCGTTTCCACTTTTCACCTTTGCGACAGTTCTCTGCATAACCACAATGCCGATCTTGCGGGGTTCTAACTGCTCAAGCAGCATTATGTCTCCATCAACAAATTTACGACTTGCAGCTCCAGGTTTTTCACTCGTGGTCCGTTTTTTGCTACCTTGGACTGTGCCGAATGCTCCGAGGCTTATTTTCATGATTGTTCGTAGTGTAATTGCTAAACTAGGTTCCCTTACCAAAGCCACGCATTCTACAGCATTCGAGACCACAGTTTCTAAATTCAGCAGCTTGCTTCGGGTCAAACGCTATTGTGAGCCGTCATAAACATGGGAACCAGACGTTCGAAAAGGTTGGTCTTTCCTCCGAGGAGGTCAGCCCCTCCTCAGTCTTCCCTGTCAGCCTATGACCGTGGTCTCATCACGTCGCTTGTGGTTGGCTTATGGGAAAACTTCGTTAAAGTCTCTGGAGACTTAATGCGATTCCGAAGTGACGAGGAGCACAAAAATTCACAGGAATGGTTGAAAAGCTATAATCTGGAATTTTTCCAATTGAAGCCCTAGAGTTTTTGTCGACCATGTGTTCCTTGGAGCTCTACCTGAGAAAAATGAAAGATTATTGGTTGTTGACCGTTCTTGTGAGCTTTTTTGCTCCTATCCAAGTTGGAAGTGCGTTAAGTCTTCAGAGACTTGAATGAAGCTTTCTCATAAGCAAACGTACCAGCGACGAACCCGGCGAGCATTTAAACTGCGGCCTTTTAACGCATTTCTGACCAAACTAGGGACACAAAAATTCACAGGAACGGTTGAAAAGTTATTAACTTTCATATTTTTCAAGTTGGAGCTCCACGGAAAAACCTGTGTTGAATAATTCGCATTGGTTGATAACATGCCTGTTTTACACAACATACATGAATAATTAGTTTCAATAGCAGTACAGTTATTTCCGAAGGAATGCCCATACGTATTTATTCATGAAGTGCACATATACAGTTGATTGAATCATGATAAGCCTTTCCACCAATAATTTTTTTTTATCTAACAACGCAGAAGGAGTAAATACTACTGAACCTGAACGAGGTTCTGTAATTACAGAAACATATGCATCGTTTACGTAATAAGGACAAATGGGACGGAGGAGAAAAATCCATTACACCTGCTCGACCAACAGGGATTTTATAATTAATGGGTTCAGGAAAAAGAACCTCACTTCTCTACTGTATAAACACCTCAGTGCGGTACACTGCAGGAAGTGTGTGCAAGTAATAAGCTTATAGTGAGAAATCATTTGCTCACTGGAGAATAGTGCGAATAACACGTTTCTATATTTTCTACACACAATTGCAAACCTTCCCCCGCATCGACAGGATATTGGCATTTTATTCAAAACGCGCTGCGGTGGTCACCAAACAGGTATTTTATAATGAATGTGTCATTATATTCAACCCACCTCATTGCAGCTAGAAATGGGAGATGCATTTCGAGAATTATTCAAATCCAATAATTAAATCATGAAAGCATTGCAAATCGTGCTTGCTGAAACTTTTTGGGTTAGTTGGGATTTATATTCCTGAGCCATTTTCACACCTACCGAAACCGACGAGTTTTTAATTAAAATTTCCCATCTCTCGATTCACGGAGGTGCTTTCTTGTCTACCGGCCCGGTAGCTGCGGCTTTTTATAGAAAATCATCTTGTCTGGCACGTTTCGTGCCGATTTTTTGCATAGTTTTTTATCTATCTCCCTGCTGTTCGGTTGGAGAAAGGTTGCAATTCCACTCAAATAAGTTTCTGACTTTGCGCTGCATGTGTGCTTGGTTGGGCGAAATATGATTTCTGTTAAATGGATTTTAGATGGTTTATGTCACTAGGACTAATAAAAATAGATGATTATGATAACAAAAACGATGATCGGACGAAAAGCATAAATACGGTAGACTTAAAGTAGATTGCCATACCGTACATTATCCATAACAGACGACAGTATGAACACGGTATTCATAATCAATCAGACGGTTCCGGATGGTTTTAGACGTCAGCTTCAATTCAAGTTCCGTTTTGACGGCTATAGATGTGAGGAATGCGAATTTTTTACGAATTACAGTATTACGATTTGTTTTTACGAATTACAGTACGTTCCTAGAACTAGTTTTCCTTTCCACCCTCGTGTTACTGATTTCTTCTGATATTTTTTAACTAGGTTCCGTGAGCAGCCGATGGTTTCTGCTATTTTTTTTAAAGTTTCAGCTTTATGTTGTAGTTTTGATCAGTCGTTTTTTATCAGAGCTGAAATGTTTACCGCGGCCCTTTATCGGTAAACAAAGAGCAAAACTATAAACCCAACTTATGAAATATTAGTTTATATGTACAGACTTACTGTTTCCACCCATAGAAAACCGTAAATCAACCGTATTTACAGTCACGTCACGATGTACTTACTTTACACCTATTATTTTTTCCACCTAAGGTGTTGGTTAATGAAAGTATTTTTCCGCTCACGGACAAAATACCACGAATTTCGACAGATAGCATTTTTCTCTCCATTGCCCACAATGTAAGGGGCCATCCACATACCACGTGGACAGCTTGGGGGGGGGGGGGGGGGGAGGTGTTGTCTAATGTCCACGGTCCATACATTTTTTTTTAGAATTCATACAGACAGTTTTCCACGGAGGGGGAAGGGAGGTCAAAATCGTTAAAAATCTGTCCACGTGGTATGTGGATGGCCCCTAAGCAACCTCACCCATATATTGCGTTATATGCCTCAAACATAATTGGTTAAAATGCAGATGACTTTATAAGCAATGCTCATACCTATTATTTTTCCACCACTGTATATTGTATGTTACCTTGGTGCTACATTCCGATTCGGAGCTCGACCTTCTGTTTATTATATACAGACTTCGAAATCAACAGTTTAGTGTACAGGACAATTGCGGGGCTAGCGCTACGATCCTACATACTCCATCTTTTATGGTATTAATTTTTATTTATGATAATTTATTATGTAATACTCTATATAAAGACATACAAAAACAAACATATCGTATAGGTGGATTAAGTTTCCCTCCATCGATTCTGTTCTGAAAAATCGACGGCTGCAATAACTGATTGAAATTCCAATTAAAATTCGTGCAAGTAATTTTCTAATTTGCCACAAATGAGTTTTTAACATACTCCATTATCGCTTCCGGGTTTCATTTCCTCCGGACTTTCATTCGCACGCTGTCTTGTTAGACTACGGCGTGTTTCATTTGACTGCATCTGCCGTGACAGTAGGATGTTCACCGGTTTTATGGGATCTATCTGGTCCCGGCGCAACGGCGGGAAATTGTGTGCCGTTGAAAGGTTTCCCATTCCTGAGGGTGGGAAGGCGAAATTACCTTCCCACAGTCATCACTGTCAGATCATGCTTTCTTGACAGCAAAATGTGAGACATTCCGTAGTGCTACCGGGCGAATGAATGCAACAAATGGTGTCGCTGTCTCTGATATCACACTTATAGTTCACAACAGAAAATTGTTTTTTAACGAATGAACCGATTAGAATTTCGGATGGAGCGGAAGTATTGCGTATTTTGAAGCAACGTGAAAGGGGTGACCTGTTTAAATTTTTAATGGACTGTAGGAAACAATACAGAAATTCAACTCAAATTGTTTTTTTAGCGTTGTAATCTCCACACGACATGGAGTAAACATATTGCACGAAATTCTTAAATCTGTTTTGTGGAATGTATTAATCGTATAAGTTATTTGGTTCTCGTTTTTTTGTGGCTTGTCCTATTTGTTCAACATTTGTGCACTTAGCAAGTACTTTAATGATTATTTCCAGTTCCTAAACAGATTTAACTATCGCACGTTAATAAAAATGACATACAAAAAACTGGCAAAAACCAAAAACGACAATGCTATGTGAAACGATGACAACCTACACCGGTATCGATATTTTTTTTTCATATTTTAGGAACGGTAATTTATTCATACTCTGATTAATGATCCTATCCTGCTTTACATGTAATTACAGATTGACGTTTTTCTGGTAGGTACTCCGTTTTATCTTTCGCAAGAAACTAGGTCCCACAGTCACCAATCCTTTCACGGCGTCTCATTCATCATTTGTACCTACAAGCCTAAACGATCCGGAGATGGCTTACGTCCCTTAGTTGGTTGTATCTGGTATTGTTAATCATGAGAAAACTTCCTGGCCACTTAATTGTTCATTCTAGATTTCTCGTCTCTTCGGACAATTTCAAGTGCAATGTATACAATAAACGCTGCCTTGGGCACTCGTTTCATTCTATTCAAACAACTTCTCAGCTTTGTAGTGTAGTATACAACTAAGGAACTGACTTTTATTTACAACTTTCGCTATCGCCTCATTCTTCTTACTCGTCAGTCATCAACCGTCCACAACTTTTCAATTTAACAATTCGCACTGTCATGCGGCATCTTATTTCTGCTATTCAACCCCTCGTCATCATGCCCTGGCATAACAAATTCAACACGCACAAAAACTCTGCCAGTTTTGTGAAAGAAAGTTGTGGTTCATTAGGAAAAGGCGTTTTTTGGGTGCTCCAGAAGATGGCAAGTCTGTAGTCTCTTGAAATTAATGACGTTGTTACTAAACATAGATTTTAACCCAGCATATAAAGTTTGGTTCTGTATTCTCAACCCAGAAGCTAAGCCGCTGTAAAAACAATGAAAGGAATGGAGATAATACTCTATATTAAACTCATTTCTGATTTCTATGTTTTTTCTTTTCCATGTTAATGTTTACCCCTTATCCAAAATAGGTTATAAATTTTACTGGACATGATTTTTATGATAAGATAATTATTGTTAAAATCTAATGACGTAGCAAGCAATAAAAAATCGCTTCAAGTTCGGATATCCCCATGTATTATCCTTTCGATTGACTCATTTTCCTAAAAAGGTAGATGCAGCGATCCCAAGTATATCGTCGATTTTGTGCTTGGCCCAACTCAAAGTTTTGTATTTTTGAGTTTTGAATGGCAAACGATGCCAAATTCTGCTAAGTTTTATCCTACAAAGACCCGTTTAGAAGTTCACAAAAAATCCAGAGTTGTAAGTGCTGCTCAAATCAAAATTTCCTTTTAAAGGAAAAAAATGAGATTTTATCTTGTACAACATGCCAGTATACACAATTTACCTAAATAGATTCAATGTTAATGGGAAGTGTGTAAATTTAGTATCAGTAATGGCATCTGGTAACGCATTGGAGCAAAACTTGTGACGAGGACATCGGCGAAGAACTAAGTTGCCTATTGAATTGCGACGCGGGGTCAGAAGAACAGTCTGGCAGTGAGAATAAAACACTTTGACAGTGTGAATTATTGCATTTGAATCTTACCTGCGGATGCGAACGGTTGCATAAAGTCTTTGTAGGAAATTAATAATTAAGTTATATCTCACAATTATTTGTTTCAAAATTACCCTAAAATCCAGAGTTAGATATAGATGGCCCATTATAGTACAAATGAAAAAGAGCATAAAAAAAGTAAAAATGGGATTTTGAATTGTAAAATTTACTCATAATATTTACATAATAGACTCAAACTAGTTCAATGGGAATGAATGGGAAGTCTTAAAACTTATAGTTTTCATGAAAATAAATGAGATTATTTTGAACGCCAATATGCAAACACGTTTTTCTCGAAACTGTGAATTTTGAATTGTGCCAGTATTGCACGAAACCAACGATATTTGCTGTCCTGTGTACTGAAGTGTTAATTTGTGATTCGGTGCGGAATCACATCTGTACAGCTGATTGTATAAATTGATTTGAAATTTGAACTTCTGACGCATATAATTATGTACGGTCTTCATATTTAGCAAGCATATTTGCCTCTCTAAAGAGGTGGGAGCCATAGAACGAAAATTAAAAAGAGTTGAAATGTTGGATTTTTTGTCTTCTTGCCTTTCTCCTAGAAAAGTATAGTAATCACTGGCGAAACCGAAGGTATAAAAGTGCTCCAAAGGGCATTTATCACTCGGCTCAGTTCGACGAGCTGAGCATTTTCTGTATGTGCGTGTATGTGCAACTTTTCAATCTCACTCGATTTTCTCAGAGATGGCTGGACCGATTTTCATAAAACTATTCTCAAGTGAAAGGTCTAGTTGCCCCATAAAACCCTGTTAAATTTTATTATAATCGGATTCTTAGTTTGCATGTTATTCATCAATACATGCAAATCACGAAAGTTCATTGTCTCAAAAACTACACAACCGATTTGAACAGAATTGGTTTTAAATGAACGGGCTACCTAAAAACTCTTAACTTTTCAATCATATAAAGAATGGACATGTGGTTCAAAAGTTGTGGAAAGAAACGTGTTCTGGAGACTGTTTAAGGTAAACATCATTGAATCCAAAAATGGCCGACTTCGAGTCACCACTTCGAATTTTCAAAAGCACAAGACTCGGAAATACTCATAGCGTTCCCTATGAAAATTCTATTTCATGTTTGCTTCACTACAGCAAACATAAAATGGCATTTTCACAGGAAACGCATTAACTGTTTCCGAGTCTTGTGCTTTCAAAAATTCGAAGTGGTGACTCGAAGTCGGCCATTTGCGGATTCAATGAGGTTTCACCTTAATCTCACTCATGTTTCTCAGAGATGGCTGGACCGATTTTCATAAAATCAGTGTCAAATGGAAGGTCTAGTTGCCCAATAAGACTTTATTGATTTGTTTTGCAATCGGACTATTACTTTGCCTGTTATGTTTAAAAAAGTGAAATCTAGCTATGAAAAGAAACATATTTCGAGGAATACTAAAACTCACTCACTTTGCTCAGTGATGGCTGAACCGACTTCCACAAAATTAGTGTAAATTTAAAAGTCTAGCTGCCTCATAACACCCTATTGAATTTTACTGTAATCGGACTGTAACTTCGTCTGTAATGTATCGAAATGTGAAAATCACGAAACTTCATTATCTCAGAAACTACACAACCGATTTGAACAATATTAATATAAGATGAACGGGCTAGTTAAGGGTTAATTGATGAATTCTGATTGAACACGTGGTTTCAATGTTTGGCTGCCCTATACGTTCCCATTTAATTTGATTACAATCGAAGTTAAGCAATCGTATTAAATTGTTGAAACAACCAAAGTCTATTATCTCAAAAATTACACGACTTATTTGAACATAATTAGTGTCATACGAATGAGTCATCTCTCAAACTTACAAATAGCAAACTTTATAACAATTTGATATGTGGTTCAAAAGTTATTGAAAGGAAAGAAATTCAAAGACTATTTAAAACTGTACCTGCTTTGATCAATATATGTGGCCTCAACATAATTTAAATGTGGTATCGTACTATTTCAACGTTCCCGGTATCGTGATTAAATTGTTAGAAATTAAGAGTCATTTCTTTTATTTCTTTATTCCTTAATGAAGTTTCGTGATTTTCACAATTCGGTACATTACAGACGAAGTTACAGTTCGATTAAATTCAATAGGGTGTTATGAGTCAGCTAGACCTCTCATTTGACACTTATTTCGTGAAAATCGATTCAGCCATCTTTGAGAAAAGTGAGTGAGTTTATGTATTCTTCGGAATATGTTTCTTTTCATAGCTAGATTTCACATTTTTAAACATAAGAGGCAAAGTAATAGTCCGATTGCAAAAAAATCAATCGGGTCTTATATGGTAACTAGACCTTTCATATGACACTGATTTTGTGGAAATCGGTCCAGCCATCTCCGAGAAACATTAGTGAAATTAAACAGTCTTCTTTTAATCGCGCAAAGCGCACCTCACAGTGGGATGCATATAGAACCGCTCTAACTACGTACAACAAAGAAATAAGGAAATCTAAACGTAAAAACTGGAGGCACACATGCGAAAATATCGAGAGTACTCCAGTGGTTGCTAGGTTACAGCCATCTCTGAGAAAAGTGAGTGAGTTTATGTATTCTTCGGAATATGTTTCTTTTCATAGCTAGATTTCACATTTTTAAACATAAGAGGCAAAGTAATAGTCCGATTGCAAAAAAAATCAATAGAGTCTTATGGGGTAACTGGACCTTTCATTTGACACTGATTTTGTGGAAATCGGTCCAGCCATCTCTGAGAAACATTAGTGAAATTAAACAGTCTTCTTTTAATCGCGCAAAGCGCACCTCACAGTGGGATGCATATAGAACAGCTCTTACTACGTACAACAAAGAAATAAGGAAATCTAAACGTAAAAACTGGAGGCACACATGCGAAAATATCGAGAGTACTCCAGTGGTTGCTAGGTTACAAAAAGTTCTTTCACAAGATCATTCTAATGGTTTAGGCACTTTGAAATATAACAGCGGAGCTTTCACTTCCACCGCCACAGAAACTTTGAACCTAATGATGGAGGTACACTTCACAGGTACACACCAGTCGTGAGCGGAAGTGCGACTTCGTTGGAATCATACACTGGATCAGAAACGACCAGCATAATTAATTCCAATGAACCCATTGAAATTGTAGGTGCAGCTGGGCAAAATATGACCAGAGAGCATTCGCAAGATCTAGCAAGTCGTATTTTTACTCACGCTAGAGATGAATGGGCAATAAATTCGTTTGCACCATATAAATCACCAGGTTCTGACGAAATCCGTCCTATCATGATTCAAGAGGGCAAAGGAAGTTTAACCTCTTGCTTAACTGAGATGTTCAAAGCAAGCTTAAGGCTAAAATATATTCCAAAAAGCTGGCGCCAAGTTCGTGTTGTCTTCATTCCGAAAGCTAATAAAAAGGACAAAACGAGTCCAAAATCGTTTAGACCAATTAGCCTTTCGTCGTTCATGTTGAAATTGTTGGAAAAACTCATCGATGACTATATAAAAACAGAATATCTGAAGCCAAAACCTTTGAATAAATATCAATTTGCTTATCAGCATAACGAATCCACAGTAACAGCACTTCATGCACTAGTAACAAAAATTGAAAATAAATTCGAAGCCAAAGAAATTATGCTAGTAGCATTTCTGGACATCGAAGGCGCTTTGGTAATTCAATGAAAGGTGTTATGATAAAACGTAACTTCGACAAAACTATCGTTGACTTGATATTTGAAATGTTACGAAAAAGAGAAATAACTTGCAATCATGGAGACTCAACAGTCACAGTAAGGACTGCAAAAGGATGCCCACAGGGAGGGGTTCTCTCACCCCTGCTGTGGTCATAAGTGCCCGGGCAGGAGAGTATAACAAAATCATAACTCATCAATAACATATTTAGCTATGAGAACTTATCGTGTTATTCGAAAGATATTCACGTTTCATACATGGATATGAAAATATCATAAAATTTTGATATCATATCTCGCTATGCCTTTAATAAGATGAGTTGCTTTTAAAATATCTCATTGAAAGTAAGTTTTCAAGTGAAAATTGTTCGTTATTGATTTTTTATAATATATTCAGTTTGCATTTAGTGTTCAATAACTTGAAAATATCTGAAACGGTAATTTTTGTGATTTTTTAATACAAATTATTGGCTTGTTATTGAAATATCAACCTTTGCTTTTCATATAGTCTTGGAGGAACAATATTTTGGTATTATTTTTTGTTTTTTATCAACTATGTAAACCACATTAAGATCACAATGAGGTGTATTTCCAATATCTGGTTGTGATATTATGATGATATTTTCTCCTGCTCGGGTGGTTGATGAACTGTTGACACATCTAGAATCACAGGGTTATGAAGTAATTGGTTTTGCGGACGATATAGTAGTTATAGTTCGTGGAAAATATGAGCATGTAATCAGAGATAGACTCCAACATGCTCTATATTTGACTACAATGTGGTGCAAAAAAGAGGGACTTAGGTTAAATCCAAAGAAAACTAACGTTATTCTTTTTACACGCAGGAAAAAAAAATCAAAATTCCTGACTGATGTCTCAATGGCACGAAATTAGAACTTTCTCAAGAAGTAAACTACTTAGGAGTAACTTTGACAGCAAATTAAACTAGAGCTTACATATGGAAAAAATAATAAATAAGGCTACAAGTGCCTTATGGATCAGTAAAAAAACCTTTGGTAACAAATGGGGATTGAAGCCAAAGATGATCTATTGGATCTATACAGCTATCGTTAGACCCAGAATAACATATGCGTCCTTAGTAGTATGGAGCCAAGTCGCACTGAATGGGAATCAGGTGGGCCTAGCATTCAACCAGACTCAATAGTGTTCTACACGGATGGCTCCAGGTTAAGCAATAGGGTTGGCGCTGGGGTGGCAGGCCCTGGAGTCAATCTATCAATACCTATGGGAGAGTGGCCAACAGTATTTCAAGCAGAAATACAGGCAATAATTGAATGCGCTACAATTTGCTTACGACGTAACTATAGACATACAAATATATGCATTTTTTCGGATAGTCAAGCTGCACTAGAAGCACTGAAATCCGTTTCCTGTTCTTCGAAATTAGTATGGTATTGTATTCAATTGCTACAGCAGGTGGCTAGAAATAGTAAAGTAAACTTATTCTGGGTACCTGGGCATTGCGGCATTGAAGGGAATGAAAAAGCTGATCTGTTGGCGATAAATGGATCAATGCAGTTGTTCATAGGGCCAGAACCGTTTTGTGGGATCTCAGAATGTGCCCTCAAAATGGAACTTAAGAAATGGTAACAATCAATGATAGAAAACATTTGGAAAAACAATAATTCAGCTCGACAATCGAAAAAATTTATTGCACCCCAAAAAACAGTAACCCAGAGATTGCTCAGTATCTCAAAAAAAAAAAAAGACTTATGTACCTTCAGTGGCTTTGTAACGGGACACTGCCCAAGTAAATATTACTTTAAACAGATAGGTGAATTGCAAAATGATGCCTGTCGCTTTTGTAACCTAGATAAAGAAACCTTGGAACATTTATTATGTGACTGTGAAGCACTCTCTCAAAAGAGGAAGCAATTCTTTGATAAACACTTATTACAACCATTAGATATCTGGATGACTTCTCCCAATAAGGCAGTGAACTTTATTCGTTCAATAATACTTTATTGGGACGATGCCTATATTCAGCAAGTAGAAACCATTCAACCTAATAGTGGTACGACACCCTGATAAGGCTTACATCAAATAGGGGCCCGCCACAAATGATCAAATCTCTGGTCGCAGTGGAAAATGTACCCAACAGGAAAAAAAAACAGTCTTCAGAAGACGTTTCTTTTCATAACTTTTGAATCACATGTTCAATCTATATAAAATTCAAAAGTTAGGGTTTTAAAATAGCCCGTTCATTTGATACCAATTTTATTGAAATCGGTTGTGTGGTTTCTGAGATATTGATGTTTCGTGATTTTTACATTTTTAAACAAAACCTCTTAAATAAAAATCCAATTACAATGAAATTTAATAGGGTCTTATGGGGCAACTAGAACTTTCATTTGCATATAATTTCATTAAAATCGGTCCAGCCATCTCTGAGAAAAAAGTGTGAAAATAAAAATCTGCACATACACACACACACATACACACACATACAGAAAATGCTCAGCTCGTCGAACTAAGTCGAGTGATATATGCCATTCGGCCCTTTGAAGTACTTTCATATCTTCGGTTTTGCAAGTGATTGCTATACCTTTCTAAGAGAAAGGCAAAAAGTTGAAAACTTATTAATTAGGCCATATGTTTTGATCAAAGCAGTTACAGTTTCAAATAGTCTTTGAATGTCGTTTCTTTTCATAACTTTTGAACCACATATTAAATTGCTATGAAATTTCTTACTTGTGAGTTTTAGAGACAACCCGCTCAAATGACACTAGATATGTTCAAATAAGTCGTGTGATCTTTGAGATAACAGACTTCCGTTGTTTTTATAATTTAATACATAACGGTTGGAATAAAAGTACGATTATAATCAAATAAAATGGGAACCTATAGGAAAGCCAAACTTTTCATTTGTCACTCAGATTGTTGAACTAAGTCCAGCCATTTTCGGGAAAACGAGTGAATTTGAAAAGTCACCGGAACATGTTTCTTTTCACAATTTTTGAGCCACGTGTTTAATCACTATAAAATTCATCAATTAACCTTTAACTAGCCCGTTCATTTGATACGAATATTGTTCAAATCGGTTGTGTACTGTTTGAGATAATGAAGTTTCGTGATTTTCACATTCTGGTACTTTACAGACGAAGTTATAGACCGATTACATTGAAATTTAATTGCGTGTTATGAGGCAGCTAGACCGTTCATTTGACACTAATTTCGTGGAAATCGGTTCAGCCATCTCTGAGAAAAGTGAGTGAGTTTGAGTAGTCTTCGGAATATGGTCCTTTTCATAGCTGGATTTCACATTTTCAAACATAACAGGCAAAGTAATAGTCCGATTGCAAAACAAATCAATAGGGTCTTATGGGGTAACTAGACCTTCCATTTGACACTGATTTTATGAAAATCGGTCCAGCCATCTCTGAGATACATGAGTGAGATTAAACACTCTCCAGAACACGTTTCTTTAAATAACTTCTGAACCACACGTTCAATCTTCATGAAACTCAAAAGTTAAGAGTTTTTAAAGTAGCTCGTTTATTTAAAACCAATTTTGTTAAAATCGGTTGAGTAGTTTCTGAGATAATGATGTTTCGTGATTTTCACATTTTTGAACATAACCTCTAAACTAAAAATCCGATTGCAATGAAATTCCCCAACCCTAACTAGACCTCTCATTTGCAATTAATTTCATGAAGATCGGTCCAGCCATCTCTAAGAAAATCGAGTGAGATTGGGAGAGCGTTACACACACACATACACACACACACATACGCACACACACACATACAGAAAATGCTCAGCTCGTCAAACTAAGTCGATTGATATATAAGATTCGACACTTTGGAGCACTTTTATACCGTTGGTTTTTTCAGTGATTGCTATACCTTTTTAGGAGAAAGGCAAAAAGGTGAAATATCATCCAATATAGGCATTTTTGCAATTGGGATGATGTCCAGAGATAGGGAAATGGCCCAGACGCCATTTTGAATTCCAACTTCCAGTTTCTAGAAAATTAGAATCATGCCCTGAGATTGGAAATCGTCTTCAGACATCAAATTCATCTGGAATCGTTTTCAGGTCTCATGGCATCATTCCGATTCCAAAAGTACTCTGCTGAGATGGTATTTGGACAATTTTGGATGTTTTTGGGAATTGGATGTCACGATCTTAAACTTGAAAATCGCATTTGGAGTTGATTTCTGGTCTCTGCGCATCATCCAGTTCTCTGAAATACACATATTAGGTGGTACACGGCCGTTTTTGATTGTTTTCCGGAAACCGGAAGTTACCATTTTGGAATTCAAAACAGGGTCTGGGATCGTTTTCAGGTTTTTGGACACCTTCCCGATTTGGGAAGTACTCATATGGGGTGGTATTTGATCTATTTTTACTGTTTTCCACAAACCGGAAGTCACCATTTTGAATTTAAAAGTAGCGTCCGGAGTTGATTTTTGATCTCAGCATCATTTTGTATCAGAAAATACCCATATCTGGTGGTATTCGACCATTTATGGAAGTTTTTCGGAAACCAGAAGTCGCCATTTTAGAATAAAAAATGGCGTCTAGGGACGTTTCCGGGTTTCTGGGCATCATTCCGGTAATAAACGTATTATAAGATATTTGAACTTGTTGCATTTATTTATTTCTATGGCCTCTAGAAGCTCCAGTGACATCTATTTCGGAAGGTCCATTTTCAGGGCATATCACCAAAACACCCCAAACCATAAAAAACGGCCTGCGGAAGTAATTTTATGAACTTTGAACCAATAATTGTGAAATTCTGCTGAAATATATACAAAATCCTTCAGTTTCGGATCATATCTCCAGAAAACCGGATTTCCAAAAATAAAAATAAATATGTCGGGGCACGGATACTCTGTTCATACAGTGAGAACTTTTGCCCTAGGGATGGGAAATATCGACTAAACGGCTATCGATAATTATAGATAAATTCTCAAATACTATCGATAACTATCGCTAATTATCGATAGTTTGACAGCTAGAACCAGATGAAGAAAAACAACAAAGTGTTGCTTCCGTTGTTGACAGGACCAATATTCAAAAGTTTATTCGCACACATAATTCGCACAAAAAACACAAAACTCTTTCTTCCAGACTACAATAATAAATGATTTTAGAGAAACTTCCATCTCAGTTAATTATTCTTCTACACACCAAAATTGGTCAGATTCTTGTCAGCAGTACAATTATTTATGAATTTCTCGCTTTCCGGCTCAGTGTGACATATTTCCCCTAATTTACATAATTACTTGGGTAGAATATCAGTCTGCTGGCGAAGTCTTTCAGTATTTGACGATATGAGAGCTGTCACGGTTGTCTTTTTGTGATGGGACCCCCTCTTACCGACCGGCCCCAACAGACAACCAATATTCGATGCGGTGAATCATGAAGGTCTACGAGAGCCACGCTGACTGACGCAAAATTGATATTCACCGCAGAGTGAACAAAGAAATAAAACAAGTTCAAGGCAAAAACCTCGCACTCCCCACCCTGGGCTTTTATTACTTACCATACCAACCACAGAGACGTTCTTGGAAGAAGAAGAAGAAGAAGAAGGAAAAGTGTACAAAGAAAATAAAACAAATCTTGACAACAAAGTTGCGTCGCGTTTCTGTGCCATCTCCCGCATTACCCACATTCAAGATTACCTATTCAAATTCAGTGTCAATATAACGAATTCGATACTTTGGCCGCGTTTTGATGGCTTTGGGAAGGCAAAAAAAGTTCCGTTGGACGGGGTGTCAAGCGGGCGAAGCGTGAAAGCATCTATTTTTGCAAACACACATAGCCATTGCTGCGTGTAGAAATTACTCACAAACACGAAATACTCACCGGAGGCACTTTAATATTTCCTGTTGTTACTTGATACAGGTTTTATTTATTTATGTCAGGGGTAAATCAAGGGTTTCAACACGAACTAGTGTCTAATTTGAGCAAATTTTGTTCTGATGATACTAGTTGAAGGGCTCCAAACATACGAAGTCGTGAAAAATGTTGAATTTAGGCAAAACGCCCAAAACACGTGTTTTCAAGGTATGTCGATGACGCTGGAGGGAGTGCGTTACAATATGTACACGGGACAAATGTGTGTGAATTTGTCGTTTTGCGTGGTTACGTCTCCAGCCACCTTGGCCTACATTACAGCTGGACGTAATTGTGGCTTCCGTGCCAGTGGGTGGCACCGAAGGACAATAAGTTCAATGAATTCGTGAATGACTGAACCCTGTATAACCGGTTTATTTCAGATAAGGTGGGTAAGTAGCCAAGGGAAAATGTATGAGAGAACAGTGGCTTTCATTTTCATACTCATGGTTTGAGATTACTGACATAACTAAGAAAAAATAGTATGCAGCTTATTAAAGAGGAAAATATTTCGGTCATAGAATGCAAACAGAGAACGGCCATCGATGACACAAAAAACGGAAGAACTAAGTCTACTACTACGCTAAAAAGAAGGACAAGCATGCATTTTTATGGCATAGTGAATTTTAAATTTTGCGAGACGTGTGCTATCTAAAATGAAATCATTCTTTTCCGTTTCTTGTCGCCATGTCATTGTGAGTATTGAATGTTCATTTATTTTTTCAGGCTATGGGCATATTGCTCCGAAAACACACATGGGCAAGATATCAACAATTTTCTACGCCATCCTGGGAATTCCGCTGATGCTGCTTTGCTTGTCCAACATCGGTGATATTATGGCTAGTTCGTTCAGGTAAGTACAGTATCGATTCCAGTGTGTTGGCGGACTTAACCCGTAAAGACCCGGGACGGATTTTGTTTCGGACAGATTTGGAGAAATCAAGTTTTCATAAGAACTCGTACTTTAGTGAATTCAAACTCGTTTCTCTCTAAATCTGTGCATGCTAGAATAAATCTTGCAGCATCTTTGGATTCAGAAGACGTTACTCTAGAAATATAGAGCTTGAAAATTGAAGAGCTAAGTTGAAACCTGCTGTGGGAGACTGAGAAAAAAGACTGAGAAATTTTCTCAAAATATTTGCATGCTAAAATGAATATTTCATTGCGTATTGATTCAGGAGACCTTACTTCAAAATTGTAGAGCTTAAAATTTGAAGAACGATTTTCTTATTTGAATTTTTATGAAAATACGTAGTTTCGTGATTTTGTACTGAAATAATTTAGAAACTCCAAAATTCACTCTTACATATCATATTTCATCTACCTGACATGATTTGATACATGGAGCAATTGATACGTATGAAAATTCCCAGTGTTTGCTCAATCTGCTTGAAAAATTAGAAAATAACACAGACATACTCGCGTCTCACGAAAACGGGGAGGGGTCCAGAGCATAGGCGTAGCCAGGGGGGGCAGAGGGGGGGGCGTTGCCCCCTCCCCTAAATTTTGACATTGGTGCAGAATTTTGTTTTCAATAACTCTAATAGCACAAAACGACATCTTTAGTCCATAAAGACTGAAACGCGCAAAAATTGGTCGACTTCAAATTGGTGTATTTCTGTTAAAAATGCATTAAAAAACCTAAATTAATCCCCCTAGCGGTCAGACTCAGCCTTTCTCATTCAAACTTATTATTTGTAAAAATAGATTTACATGAATGCTAAATCCAATAAAGGTATATTCAGTCTATGGATTCTGAAATATTGATGTTGTAATTGAAGTATAAAATATGAAATTTGACGTAATGTTAGCGCTTAAAAAATAGCGAAATAAAAGATATGACTCTTAATTTCGAAGAATTCTATCACGAGCGATACCGGGAACGTTCGAATAGTACGATACCACATTTAAATCGATGACACCCCGTTAAGCATACAGACGCGAGGCATACGGACGCGAGGCATAGTACGCTAGGAATAATGGACGGCAGGCATACGGACACGAGGCATATGGACGCGAGGCCGAATGGACGCGAGGCCGAATGGACGCGAGGCCGAATGGACGTGAGGCCGAATGGACGCGAGGCCGAATGGACGTGAGGCCGAATGGACGTGAGGCCGAATGGTCGCGAGGCCGAATGGATACATGGTCGAAAGGACACAAGGTCAAGGGGAAGTGATGTGGAGTATGTTATTATCGTCATCATCATCACAGCATTTAATAGCATGTATTTCGCTTCAAACTGTCATTTGGAAAGCAATACACTCGCGGCATTCGGCCAACTCGCTGTTCGAGCGAATGCTGTCTTTACTCGCTACCGCTCGTTCGGACTTAACTAAGGGAAGAAAACTCTGTTTGAGTAGACCTAGCAAACCAGTAGATCAGTCGTTTGGGTGCGAGAGGCTGCCGCTTCCGACGGCGGGTCGGCGGCCGGCTCGGACTGCGGCAACCACGGCGGCTTAATGCCGCCTCGTTTCCTTGCCCTCGATTATGCGTCTTCGCCGCATGATTTCAAGAAAAGTATTATACCCAACTTGAACTGTTTAGGAATATAAAAACAGCTGAACTACATAATTGGATCTCATGCGATCGTACAATATCGCATTCGGCCTCGCGTTCATTCGGCCTTGCGTCCGTTCGGCCTTGCGTCCATTCGGCCTCGCGTCCATTCGGCCTCGCGTCCATTCGGCCTCGCGTCCATTCGGCCTCGCGTCCATTCGGCCTCGCGTCCATTCGGCCTCGCGTCCATTCGGTCTCGCGTCCATTCGGCCTTGTGTCCATTCGGCCTCGCGTCCGTTATGCCTTTTGGCAGTATGCCTCGTATCCATTATGCCTCACATCCATTATGCCTCGCGTCTGTATGCCTAGCATACTATGCCTAGCATCCATATGCCTAGCGTCCATATGCATCGTGTCCCGTCCCCATTTAAATCATGTTGAGGCCATATATATTGATCGAAACAGGTATAGTGTAGAAAGTCTTTGAATTTCTTTTCTTTCCAAAACTTTTGAACAGCATATCAAATTGTTATGAAGTTTGTTATTTGTAAGTTTGAGAGATGACTAGTTTGTATGACACTAGTTATGTTCAAATAAGTCGTGTAATCTTTGAGATAATAGACTTTCGTTGTTTTAACAATTTAGTACATAACGGTTGCTTGAGTTTGATTACAATCAAATGAAAAGGTAACGTATAGGGCAGCCAAACTTTGAAACCACGTGTTCAATCATAATTCATCAGTTAACCCTTAACTAGCTCGTTCAACTGAAATCAATTTTGTTCAAATCGGTTGTGTAGTTTCTAAGATAATGAAGTTTCGTGACTTTCACATTTCGATACATTACAGACGAAGTTACAGTCTGATTACGGCAAAATTCAATTGGTTGTTTTGAGGCAGCTAGACCTTCCATTTGATACTAATTCTGTGGAAACATAAACATAACAGGCAAAGTAATAGTCCGTTTGCAAAAAGAATCATTAGGGTCTTATGGGGCAACAAGACCTTCCATATGACACTAATTTTATGAAAATCGGTCCAGCCATCTCTGAGAAACATGAGTGAGATTAAATAGTCTCCAAAACACGTTTCTTTCCATAACTTCTGAACTACATGTTCAATTTTCATAAAATTCAAAAGTCAAGGGTTCTGGAGACAGCCCGATCATTTGAAATCAATTTTGTTCAAATCGGTTGTGTAGTTTCTGAGATATTGATGTTTCGTGATTTTTACATTTTGATACATAACCTCTAAACTAGAAATCAGATTACAATAAAATTAAATTGGGTCTTATTGGGCAACTAGACCTTTTATTTATAATTAATTTCATTGAAATCGGTCCAGCCATCTCTGAGAAAATTGAATGAGATTGGGAGAGCGTTACACACACATACACACACATGCAGAAAATGCTCAGCTCGTCGAACTGAGTCGAATGGTATACGACATTCGGCGTTTTTGAGCACTTTTATACCTTTAGTTTTTGCAGTGATTGCTATGCCTTTCTAGGAGTAAGGCAAAAAAGAAATGATAGAAATGACTTTCAATTTCAACTTCAATCCCGAGCAAGGCCGCAAACATTGAAATAGTACAAAATCAAATTTAAATGATGTTGAGGCCACATATTTTGATCGTAGCTATAGTTTTAAACAGTCTGCGGGTTACGTTTCTTTCTATAACTTTTAAACCACATGTTTAAACATCATGAAATTCTTTGTTTAAGGGTTTGAAAGCCCATTTATTTGAATTCGACTATGTTCATAGCTTCTGAGATATAAGAGCGTATTTCACATTCTGACGCAGCGCCAAAACTCTGGCAAATAGCCCCTTAGTTTGACACCAAGATAGAAAGAATCGGTCCATCTCTGAGAAAAGTGAATGCGAAAAAAGGTGCACATACACACGTACACGCCCACACACAAACATATGCACTTATACATGCATATATGCAGAAAATGCTTGATTTATCGAAATGAGTCGAGTAGTATATGACATTCGGCCATTTGGATCACTTTTCTACCTTTTAATTAGCCAGTGATCGATAGGAGAAAGTCAATATGTTTACCTTTATTATGTGATTTCACATTTTTATGAACAACGGACAAAGTTACAATCCGATTACAATGAAATTCAATAGCAACCTATGGGGCAACTAGACCCTTCATTTGACACTAATTTTGTGAAAATCGGTTCAGCCATCTCTGAGAAAAGTGAGTGAGTTTAAACAACCTCAGGATAACTTTTCTTTACATAACTTTTGAACCATATTTTCAATCATAACGAAGTTCAAAAGTTAAGGGTTCTGGAGACAGCCCGATCATTTGAAACCAGTTTTATTGAAATCGCTTGTGTGGTTTCTGAGATATTGATGTTTCGTGATTTTTACATTTTGATACATAACCTCCTAACTAAAAATCCGATTACAATGAAATTCAATAGCAACCTATGGCGCAACTAGACCTTTCAATTGCAATTAATTTTATGAAAATCGGTCTAGCCATCTCTGAGAAAAGTGAGTGAGAAAAAAAAGTTGCACATACACACACACACACATACACACATACACACATACATACATACATACAGAAAATGCTCAGTTCGTCGAAAGGGGTCGAGTGGTATATGACATTCGGCCATTGGGACCACTTTTGTACCTTTGGTTTTTCCAGTGATTGCTATACCTTTCTAGGAGAAAGGCAATAGGAACAGCGTGTCAAAATTTTGCTCGCGCAGCAAGAGAATCCGACGTTCTCGCACGCCAAATTGGCAAAATTGTTGAATGTGGCCAAATCGACCGTAACATATATTTTAAAACTGTTCGGGGATCGTCTGTCGACCGCCAGGAAGCCCAGAAACGGCGGCAAACGGCAGCAATCGGACGTGGCAGCGACGATGAAGAAGGTGGCAGCGAATTATAAGCGGAATCCTAACCTCTCCATCAAATACGTCATTGGCGAGCTCGTTGTCTTCCATACTAATGAGTAGCGAGCATAGAAACGAACCGGGTTTTCGACGTTTAAGACTGTGAAGGTGGCGAACGCAGATTACGAACAAAACACCTCGGCAAAGCGGTGATCCGGAAAACTGTAACCTGCTTACAAAGTTCGACCGTGGGTGTCGAATCTTATGTGAAGTTTGATTTCAAGCAGCTTCCGGGACAGGAATTTTATACCGTACCAGGAAAGGGAAGGTGGCCTAAATTTTCAAAACCATCAAACTATCGAAGTTCCCGAAAAAATACCTCGTCTGGCTGGCCATATGTACGTGTGGTCTAAAAAGCGGCATTTTCATCACTACGAAACCGTCAATCAAGAGATCTACGTCCAGGAGTGCCTGGAAAATCGGCTGCTACCATTCTTAGAGCAACATAAAAGGCCTGTGCTGTTCTGGTTGGACTTGGCAAGCTGCCACTATGGGAAAAAGGCGATCGAGTGGTACGATGCGAACAACGTTGTTGTGATACCCTTAGACCACAATCCTCCGAACAACCCAGATTTCCGCTCTATCGAACAGAATTGAGACTTAGTCAAACGAAATATCAAAAAAACTAATAAATCCATCGAAAACGAGCAGCAGAATAAATCTAGCTAGCGTTTGGCGACGAATAAGGTCGATAAGACCACTGTACAAAATTCAATGAAAGGGGTTAAGCGGATGGCACGGCAATTTGGATTTGGCAAACCAAAATAATAAAGGAACATTTCTTCCTTTAAACATGTGAGTTGAACTACCAAAATTAAAATAGGAAAATTTTTGTATTATGAATTTTGACTGAAAGAAACGATTTTTTGTCGACCAATTTTTGCGCGTTCCAGTCTTTAGAAACATCTGTGTAAAGTATCAGCCAGATCAAAAATAACTAATTGAAACGCTTGCGCTATGTTGTGTTGAATTGCACAGGTTTTTCAATTGATCCACCAAGGATCTTGCAGCGGCAAAAGTACCGGGCAAATCCGCCTGCATCAACTAGCTTTGAGTATTGGAACCGAGCTGTGACAATTCCTTACTTTGATTCTCTTGTAACCTCACTGGAAACACGGTTCGATGAAGATAGTGCACCTGTCTACGCGTTGTCCTTGCTGCATCCCGCTAACGCAGCGGTTTTCAAGCTTGTAAAAATTATCAAAAGGGGGTGCATGAACTGAAGAAGGTTGAAAACCACTGCGCTAACGTAATACGCATGTCGTTGGAAGAGTTCACGCGCAAAACCGAAAATTTCGTATTTTTTTATGAAGTTGACAATTTTGTTGGAGAGGTGGAAGTTTTGTATTAACTTTGCAGCAGTATGAGAGCAGACCGTAAGAACTTGGAAGAGTTGGATCTTATAGACCTGCTAGCCAAAGCCCGTTCTTTCTTCCCTGCGACTGAGAAAGCCGTTAAAATTGCACTTGCTCTACCATGGAAATATGCACGATTGAAGGCTCGTTCAGCACATCACGTCGGGTGAAAACCTGGCTGAGGTCAACAAAATTTGAACAGCGGTTGAGTGCTCTCTGCTTGCTGAGTGTTCATCGGCAGATGGTCAAAAACAATCGTGAAAAGACACATGAACCGCTTCCGGAACGTTTGACGTTTGATGCCCGAAGATTTTATTGAGAATCTTGACTGTGTCCTCAATCTTCACGTCCTTGGGAAGGCTTTGACAGGATGTAGTTGAGATAGCGGCTGTGCGAATGGGTGTCCAGCTTCCGGAGAAGTAAACGTAACTTCGCCGCATCATTCAGCTGGCCTGCATCGTTCTCGAAGAGGTCCTGGTAGCGGTTAAACAACAACGTCCGAACGTAACTCCGTTTCTTCGTCGAAGACAAACTCGATGATGTTCCACTCTAATGTCAAGGACAACTTTTCACTGGTTGCCTTAATGTAACAATCACTAAAGACTAGTATTTATTTCTATTTTTCAAAACACACTAAAGTCGCTTTTTACGTGGGGGATACGTGCCGCTTAAAAAACGCATAAATTCCGGAATCCGCGTAAAAAAACGCGTAAATTTCAAAATCCGCGTAAAAAAACCGCGTAAATATCGGAATCCACGTAAAAAAAAAGCCGCGTAAAAACAACCGCGTAAAAAGCGTCCTTAGTGTACCATTTTTTTACTTATAAAATTTTGAAGAGCTGGCCACCTTCCCTATTTGAAATTTTGGCTACGCCCATGGTCCAGAGGGTGGCATCTTTACCAAAACTTAGAGCAACTATTTCCCTTGAATAAAATTCCAAGTTTTCCCAAACCGGCCGTTCCAGTGCTGAGAACGAGAGTTTTCAAAAACAAGTTCCGTCCTGGGTATTTACGGGTTAATCGAGGAAGGAAAGAATAGTAAAAGTTTTGTCAACCTTACCACGTTCTTGAGTGCTTGTAAGGTATGATACTGTAATTACATTATTGCATGAGGAGGAACTGGTTGTAGAATGCAACTTTATTGTTCAAGATAGTTTATGAGTGATTTCAGTGAGTTACAACGCACGATTACATTTGCGATTGTTATACCTAAATTTTTGTGCTACAAGAGTCAGCCAACGCAATAAATTTGAATTAATAAGTCAAGTTAAATCCAGTTTAATCCAGTATCAACTGATTCCCAAATCCGCTAATTATTTAAGTACCTTGCAGAGGGGGAGGCCGTTGACAAAGAAGTAACCCTCATTTTTACCCTGCTGGCTTCTTATCGGTTTAGTGAAAGAAATAATCTGGGTTCGCATAACCTCCGGAAGCCACATCAGCCAGCAAATCGGCAAATCTACCCTGAGGTGGCAAATGAAAATGGTATAAACTCAACAACAACTGTTTTTTTCCCTGATATCAAGCTTATGATAACTTTTGTGTCGTATCCATTCGAAAATCTTTTTACCAAAATCGTGTTGTTTCTTTTGCTTAATCTGTATAATTCTGACTTATTCAATGGTATCTGCGGTTTACGTTTCCGTTGAACGTTGAAATAGGAAGAGACTGTTTTCACGAATGGCAGAGATTGAAACAAGGCAACTGTTTGAAGATACAATATCACGCCTGAAATTGAATTCTTCAATTTAACCGTGACTGGAAACGGAAAACGGTTGTATTGTATTTCAGGCTTATTCGGTGAAATGCGTGATTGAATTGCTACCTCACAGAATGGGTTACTAAAAATAAGATTTGGTTTATTATAGAAGAAAATGTTGCATAATATTTATATAGTTTATATGGTTGGAGTGGAAGTTGAACCCTATCACTACCTTTTGTTGTGTTTTTGTTTGTTCTGTTTATTATGACCACATTATGTTATATTTGACGAAAACGAATAAGAAACCTCTCTGTATTTGAAGTACACAATTTTACTAGAATAGTTTCATCTCTACAATCTTGATTTTAAACATGAGGCAGAGTCTAGATAAAATTGAAACATAAACATTATGGAAAAAAGCTTAGCCAAGTTCGTGAAACGAATTCAGTAAACTGCCCAATAATGTTTACGGATGCTTCGAAGTACAATTCTGTTTCTGTCTCAACACAAATACACATTTACCAACTGTTTTCAGTCAGTCAGTCAGGATTCGAAGTCGAACCACCTTTGAGTTCAGACGCGCTTGTGTATCGCTTCTGTGAATATTTTTATTCATTTTAACTTTGTTTCAAACAATTCTATTGACCCGCGCGCGCTCTTGTGTCAGCAATTTTAAGTATATTTTAAACACCGCGTAGTAATCGATTGCAAATTTTTTCTATACCGTACCGGCGTGTAACGTAAATATAAAATGCATTGCTGTGTAAAAACATGCAGTATCGGCGACGATCGCTTCCTATGGAAGTGTGAATTTTGCTCCAAATATTTTCACGCGGCATGTATTGGAGTTCAACGGCACAAGGAGAATTACATCACGCGCTTCATGATACCACTTGGAATTGATACTAGTAAGGTGCTAAACGATCAAAAGGAGCTGATAATCTCAATCAAAGCCCAAACTGAAGCCAACTCTCAGATTGCTGCTGAACTCAAAAAGCTCAATGCAATGGAGGAGCTGTTTGGTCATATGGAGCACCAGCTGATGGAATCCGTGTCAGCGATAAACCAGAACACAGCAACAAAAGTCGATAGTGCTGTGTCCGCATTATCGCTTGACATGGAAACCAGCAAAACCGCGAAGAATTCGGAGCTCATTGAAATTAAAAACCACATCACGAAGCTCCTTGATGTATGAATGGAAGCTACAAGGGACCGAATTGAAGGATATGTAACAGATCTCACAACAGACCTCGTTGCAGATCTCAAGCGAATTAGTGATAGTTTAGAAAACCTAGGTAGCCTCACGAAGGACATGAAAGCGCACTGTAACGAAAACAGTTCTGTTCAATCCTGTTCCACAAAGAAGGCTCTAGATAAAGTTAGCGGTGAAGTTTTAATTGAAGTAAAATCACTCAGCAATGCGATTTGTAGTCTGGAAGAATACATTAAAAATACTCGATCGCAATCAGAGTCTCCTCCTAGGTTGATGGAAGAGTTACTTGATCAATCAGCAAAATTAACAGAAGGTTGGCGAATGCTCGGATAAAAAAAAATGTGGCGTGCTGACTGGACAGATTACGACAAACGTAAGTTGCGCCGCGTTCAGCAGCAAAAGATTAAAGATAAAGCCATAAAGCAAAGAAAAGCCAATAAAAAGTATTGGAATCTGCATAACAAATCCAACATTACACGTAACCGCACAAGTAACAACAACCGGAATGATCTACCCACACACAGCTATTACAACTACAACAACACCAAAAATATTGACAACAGCAACATAAACCACAACGTATCTTCATGTAGTTACCAAAATTGCGACAGTACGAGGATCAATCAGACCAACCATAAACCTGTAAACAATTCTCTCCCGGATAAAGAGCTACTAGCAGCTGCGAAAACAACATTTTCAAAGCCTCCGGTACAAACACAGCATGGTATTAGGTTCCAACGTGGTGAAGTACTGAATCCATATCCAGCAGATTATCAACTTCCACAAGTAAACCTGGTTTCTGCGATAGAGCGTTCCGATTTGACGAGCAATACAGCATCTACTTCAGCTTCATACTTATCATCTACGTCGGCATCTTCGGCCTCTCGTTTGCGTGTACATGTAGGCATTCGTGTTTTGCCAGAAACTGACGGACCCCTTGGAGGACATCATAAATACAGAATTGACGACATCCTCGCAAGGAGAGGTAATTAGTGTTAGTGAAAAAGTAGTGTATTGCCAAAATTTTAATCGAATGAAAGGTGCAAGCAAAATGCAGCAAATCTTCAAAAAAGTAAATGGCTGTCATTATGATGTCATTCTAGCTACTGAATAGCTGTAATAGCTTTTTAGTATTTATTTAAGCATTGTAAGAACTATTATGTTAGTCCCGATGATAATGATGGATTTTGTATTTAATGTAGTAGTAAAAAAAAATGAGAAGTCTACAAAGATTTGAGAATCGCGCGCGTTACACAGATATATTTGACTACCTTTCTTAAATTAATATATGACATGAAAAATAAAGGTTTTTTTTATTTACATACATACAGATGTATTATGCTGATGTATGTTATGAAAATTGAGTTTTTGTGACACAATAAACTTTTAAGTAGTTCTGGACATACGTCGGATTACTCGGGAAAATTATGACACTTTTGATTGTCTTTGGACGTTGAAATTCCTAGCTGTTCTAGGACTTTTTCGGGTTGGAAATTTTCTAGACTTCCCTAGGTGGGGAGTTAGCAACGAGCAACAACGTTATCGCAATTTCACCAGACGAGTTGAGATCATTCCGGAAACCACAACAATCTTTCCCAGACCACCCAAACGATATCTACAGGAAATGCAACATAAGCATAACACCATCGTCTAGCTATCAGCAATGCATACAAACACCCCCTTTGTTCTGGACGGAGCTGACCACAACGCGAGGTTTCTTCGTAGGTTAAGAGTCAATTGTAAATTAGTTCTTACTTAGCACCAAATAAAGAAGGAGCTCAGCTCCGATAAAAAATATATTTTTTCGACTCTCCCTTAAGGGAAGTCTTAACTGGCGCCCGAATAGGGACCCTAGCGTGAAATTAAGTTCAAAAGTGTTAAAGTGTCGAAACCAAAAAGAAGTATCACAACGTTAGAGTGAAGTGAACATCTTGTACCATCAAACACCAGATAGTGAAACTGTAAGAGGATCTCACATCCGCACTTTGAGCGAAACCTATCCCAATCGCAGAAGCAGCCGTACGAATCGGTCCCCAAGTATCCGGAACAGCTAACCACTCGTCCCGGCAAAAAAGGAATCTACCGACCGTACCGAGAAGAAAGGAAGTCACCTATCGGTCCCGACTCGACCTGGTTTCAATTGCAACCCGGCAATTGGTCGAGCTGAGGTAATAGGACTCGATAACAATCTGAGCAGGCGCTCAAGAAGATCTCCAGATTTTCCCTGTAAGAAGGATCGAAAACGGAGTCTACGTGTCCCGCAATCCCGTGGCATACCCACAGGATGCTCAGGCTAGTACTGTAAGTAATAAACCTTTTCTTAAAAATAAAAAACCAAGCAGTAAAAATAAAGTGAAAGTGAAAGTAAATTTATATATAAGAATATTAAGCGATAGTAACCAAGTGAAAAAAAAGCCTTAAACAAACTGGAAGAATTGAACGAATTGTTCAAGAAATTAAATATAAAAATAAAAATGGCCCAGAATCCCATAGTAGACGATATCCTAAGCCGACTCGCAGCTCTCGAAACGGCGAATATCCCTCCAGCGTCACCTGACTACAGCGATCCACCGCTAATATTCACTCGTCCCGATGGATCCGCGGTAAACCCAGAATCTTTTGAGAAGATTCCAGATTTAGTAGAGGACTTACCATTTTTCACTGGTGAGCCAGGGGAATTAAACAATTGGCTCTGTGATGTTGACAGTTTGGTTAAGCTATACCAAACCAACACATCGCATAGTATAGAACAGCAAAATAGATTTCATATGGTCTGCAAAACAATACGCAGAAAAATCAAAGGTGAGGCAAACGATGCGCTGGTAGCCTCCAATGTTAGCATCAACTGGAATGTCATAAAAAAAACACTTCTCACATATTATGGCGAAAAACGAGACTTAGAGACATTAGACTACCAACTGATGAGCGTGCAACAAAAGAACGATTCACTGGAAACGTATTTCGACAAGGTAAACCGATTACTATCCCTAATCGCCAATCAGGTTAAAACGGACGACAGATTTACACACCCAGAGGCATCAAAGGCTCTGATTGAAACATATAATAAGAAAGCTATAGATGCCTTCATTAGAGGTCTCGACGGAGATGTCTATAAATTTATTCGCAATTACGAACCGACATCTCTGGCAGCAGCCTACAGCTACTGTATTGCATTTCAGAATGTAGAATGCAGAAAAATGTTAACCAGACCTAGGCATCATGAAATGGCAACACCACCCAGAAATTTGATTCCGCTCGCTCCACCTAGGATACCACCTAGAATGGCACCGAGACGAGACCCTGTACCATTCAGACCAGTACAAGTATTTCCCAACCACAATTTTAGACCACAACCAATTTTCCAGAATAACAGACCACCTCCACACTTCAATAACTTTAGGCAACCCCTACAACAACACATGAACCAACCGCCTAGAGTCCCTCAGAGAAATCCATTTAGACCCCCACCAGAACCTATGGAAGTTGATCAGTCAATTAGAACAAACCAAGTTAATTATGGTAATCGACCCCAACAACCAAACCCATCAAAACGTCCGAGACTTTTTAACACGGTAACCGGAAAATACGAAGACCCACCAGTTGAAATCGAGAACGACGAAAGAGCAGACTACTGCCCATCAGAAGATGAAGAATATTATCCCGAAGAATCCAGTACCTACCAACGCTACATGAGACAAGTCGAAAACCAAGAACGCGATCTTCCTGAAGAGGACATAGAAAACAATGCCGAGCTCAATTTTTTAGGATAAAATCCACCCTAGCATACTTTCTTTATTATGGCAAAGCCAACAAACCACTCAAAATCTTAATCGATACAGGTTCAAACAAAAATTTCATTCATCCAAAACACACTAATATTTCACACAATGTGAAACAAACATTCCATGTATCCTCAGTGGGCGGGGATATAAAAATAGAAAAATATTCAAGAGGAAAGTTATTTTTACCTTATTCAGACGCCTTAATCAAATTCTTCCACCTAAAGGAACTAAAATCCTTTGACGCAATAATAGGACACGACACCCTGAAGGAACTCAAAGCAGTCATAGACACTTCAAATGAAAGATTAATTTTGGAAAATCAATTTGTAATCCCTTTACTTCAATACAAACTACAAGAAGTAAACAAGATCAACATCCGCGATAGTCACCTGGACGAATACCAGAGAAATGAACTCAACAAAATACTTAAGAAATTTTAAGATTTATTTCAACCTCCAGACGAAAAATTACCCTTTACTACCAGAGTAAAAGCAGACATTAAAACAACAGACGAAAACGCAGTATACAGCAAAACTTACCCATATCCACAAGCATTAAAATCAGAGGTCAACAAACAAGTGGAAAAATTACTTCATGACGGTATAATCAGACCTTCCCATTCACCGTATAATTCTCCCGTGTGGATCGTCCCAAAAAAATTGAACGCTTCTAACGAAAAGAAGTACCGAATGGTGATAGATTACAGGAAATTAAATTCGAAAACAATAAGCGACAGGTACCCTATCCCTGACACATCTGCAGTTTTGGCTAACTTAGGAGCAAACAAATATTTCACGACATTGGATCTGGCCTCAGGCTTTCACCAAATACCAGTGTCAGAAAAAGACATCGAAAAAACAGCGTTCTCAGTCAATAACGGGAAGTACGAATTCATTCGCCTACCGTTTGGATTAAAGAACGCTCCTTCTATTTTTCAAAGAGTAATGTATGATGTTCTCAGAGAACACATCGGAAAAATTTGTCACGTATACATAGATGACATTATAATTTTTAGCAAAACATTTGAAGAACATCTAAAAAATCTCGAAATAATCCTCCAAACATTACGAAAAGCCAATTTCAAAATCCAACCAGACATATCAGAATTCTTGAAAACAGAAGTCGAGTTCCTAGGATTCATTGTATCAGAAGACGGACTAAAGCCTAACATGAAAAAAGTTGAATGTATCCGGAAGTACCCGGAACCCAAAAACCTCAAGGATTTGAGAGCCTTTCTCGGACTCTCTGGCTATTACAGACGTTTTGTAAGGGATTACGCTAAACTCGCGAAACCCCTTACAAAGCTTTTAAGAGGGGAGGATGGCCACCGCCAAATTCCGAAGAATCAATCAAAAAACCATGCAATCAAACTGGACGAAGAAGCAATCAACTCATTCAATACACTTAAAGATATATTATCATCTAACGACGTCTTAACCTTTCCAGATTTTGAGAAGCCTTTTATCCTCACCACAGACGCATCAGATATCGCACTGGGAGCAGTTCTGTCTCAACAATTTCCAGATGGAGAACGACCAATAACTTTTATTTCTCGAACTCTTTCCAGCACAGAAGAAAACTATGCAACCAACGAGAGAGAGATGCTTGGTGTCGTGTGGGCACTCCACAACTTAAGGAACTTCATATACGGAGCAAAATTAAAAATCTATACAGATCATCTCCCACTCACATTCACATTATCACCTAAAAACAATAATGCTAAGCTGAAACGTTGGAAGGCATTTCTTGAGGAACACGATTACGAAATGTTCTATAAAGCCGGAAAGTCCAACGTGGTGGCTGATGCACAATCCAGAATCCAAATTAACTCATTAACCGTAACCCAACATTCAGCAGAAGACGACGACAGTTCGTACATACCCTCCACAGAGGCCCCAATTAATGTGTTCCGCAACCAGCTGATTTTTCAGATCGGACCGAATTCATCATATGAATTTAATGTCCCTTTTGAAAAATTCACCAGACATATATTTGTGGAACAACAATTCACTATCGACTTTCTAAAAGACAAATTACTAAGATTTCTAAATCCCGGAGTCCTGAACGGTATATTTACAGACGAACCAACTATGGGAACCATCCAAGAAATTTATAAAACCCACTTTAATCCTAAAATAACTAGAGCAAGATTCTCGCAACTAAGAGTCGAAGATCTTGAGGACGAAGAACGCCAACTTGACGAGATAAAAAACATTCACAACTTTGCGCATCGTAACGCAAAAGAGAATTCACTACAACTCGTTAAACGATTCTTCTTCCCTGGGATGCATAAACTCATCCAAAATTATGTTAAAACTTGCGAAATCTGCAAAACAGAAAAATATGAGAGACAACCACAAAAATTCATACCGGTTAAAACACCCATTCCCCAATATCCCGGAGAAATAGTTCACATAGATATATTTTTGTACAACGCGAATAACCTCTTCATATCGTCATTAGATAAATTCTCAAAATACCTAAAAATGCGACCCATCAAATCCAAAGCCATCTCAGACATAAAAGACGTTCTTTTACAACTTCTTTACGATTGGGACTTGCCTGCCCATATCGTTATTGACAATGAGAGCTCATTCGTATCAAATGTTGTAGAGCAAATGATTCTAAATTTGGGAGTACAAATTTTCAAAACCCCAGTTAATAGATCAGAAACAAATGGCCAAGTAGAAAAATGCTATTCTACAATTCGAGAAATAGCTAGGTGCACTAAAGCACTAAATCCAGATATGCCCGTGAAAGTACTTATTCAAGAGGCAACACACAAATATAATAACACCATACATTCCTTCACAAAAAATACTCCAAAAAACATTTATATAGGTGAAGGTAGGAACAACGCAACATACGAGGAGATAGCCACAATTCGAAACAAAAATAACGAAAAAATATTACAACTTTATAAAAACAAAGACGAGAAAATAATACCAAAGCTCTATCAGCCATACACTATTGACTCTTACGCATATGAGAAAACGTGCTCCAAAAACAAAAGGAAAAGTAGATATAACATAGTCAAAATAAAAGAGAATCACAGCACATATATTATAGATTCAAACAACAGGAAAATACACAAATGTAACCTAAGGAAGGATCCACATGAATAATCATCCTCTTAATATCTTTTCAGACTCCCTCTCTGCGTGTCTAATATGCAGGCATCCATACAAATTCACGACTTGACAAATAATCCTCTGGCCATTATACCACTTGGAAAAGCAAGAATAAAGATAGGTCACATACGTATTATCCATCCAATCGACTTGATACAAATCGGCAAAACTATATCTAACGTCAATCGCGACATTCAAAACAATCCTTCCACTAACCCGTTATACGAATTAATACAGATAAAAAACTATAAATTGTATGAAACATTCACAAAAATCAAACCTCTGACAAGAAGACCAAAAAGATGGGATACTATCGGAACAGCATGGAAATGGATCGCCGGAAGCCCGGATGCCGAGGACCTTCGAATGATCAACTCATCTATAAACTCCCTCATCTTTCAAAATAACAAGCAAATCTTAATCAACGAAGCCATGGACAAGAGAATTCAAGAAATAACCGATATCACCAACGAAGTACTAAGGATCGAAAATGAAAGATCGAAGAATCATTCATTAGAAATTAATCAACTGATAGTCCTCTCGAATCTAGACTCTCTCCAAAACCAAGTGGAAACATTAGAAGAAGCAATACTGATGGCTAAACACGGAATCCCGAGTAGCAAATTACTATCCATGAAGGACTTCACAAAAATAGCCACATTCCTGCAATTTCACGAAATAGAAATGAATACATTCGAGGAATTATTGTCACAATCACAAGCTCAAGTGATGTTAAACAATACTCACATCCTTTACATACTAAAGGTACCACAAATATCTACAGTATCTTTTGAATATGATTACATAGATTCCATAATAAGATCTAACAAACGAATAGCACTCAACAGAAATTCATCGTTAGGAACATCACGCACGTATACGAGATGAGCCAACCATGTGAAGATCAAAATAAGTATTTCCTCTGCGAGATGTCACAACTCGAACACGCCAACGATTGCATACACAGATTGACCACGGGAAGACATTCCAATTGCACCTTTGAAAAGGTATACTCAGGAGGACTTGTGAAACGAATAAACGACGGAGCAGTTTTAATTAACGACGCAGTCGTAGAAGTCTCATCAAATTGCACCAATCTCAGCCAAACGCTAAACGGATCGTTTCTAATTCAGTTCACCGACTGCAATCTTCATATCAACGGAGAACTATACTCAAACCCCGAAACCACTATACCTGGTCGAGTTTATTTCCCAACAACAGGACTATTAGCCAATGAGATAAAAACGATAGACGTACCACCAGCCGAATACATTCAAAACCTGACCATTCAACACAGAGATAAGTTACAGCTACTCAACTTACAAAATCATTCCATAAATTGGAAGCTCAATCTTTTTGGTTCCCTCGGCCTATCAACAATAATTCTTATTGCAAGCATAATAGCAATATTTTGCTACTTTTCCAGACATACCTATAAAAGCAACATCAGAGTCCAATTCGACAAAGTAGATGAGGTCATCACAATAGAAAAACCAGAGCCGTCATCTCCAATAACCAAACACACGCCACTTATCACCGAGACGGAGGGACTATCAGAAGAAAGAAAAAAAGAACTCCAGGCATTCTTCGACACACCAACACCACTACGCCCCATCCATTCGTGAACTTTGAGGACAAAGTCATTTAAGAAGGGAGGAGTTAGCAACGAGCAACAACGTTATCGCAATTTCACCAGACGAGTTGAGATCATTCCGGAAACCACAACAATCTTTCCCAGACCACCCAAACGATATCTACAGGAAATGCAACATAAGCATAACACCATCGTCTAGCTATCAGCAATGCATACAAACACCCCCTTTGTTCTGGACGGAGCTGACCACAACGCGAGGTTTCTTCGTAGGTTAAGAGTCAATTGTAAATTAGTTCTTACTTAGCACCAAATAAAGAAGGAGCTCAGCTCCGATAAAAAATATATTTTTTCGACTCTCCCTTAAGGGAAGTCTTAACTGGGGACATCCTCATGAGTCTCATGTTAAGTTCACGGTTTACCTGTGCTTTGCTTGCTGAGTTCGGCGGGAATGGCCTTGTTGGGACTGTAGCAATTTAGCTGTGGGCTAGATTGGGTGTTGGCTTAATTCAGATGTGAATAATGTTCAATTGATTGAAAGAAGTAAAATAATTAGAACTTGGTAATCTTGGTCGTAGAACGGCTTAGAAATTTGTGTTTAAATTTTTTTTTATTCAGTAATACTGCCGTTTAAGCATTGGAATATTATGGAGGATTTTATATCTGTATTGACAAAACCAGTCCGTTTTTTTTGCTTTCTGGTTTAATTGAAGTAATAACTAATTATCTAATAGATAAATCGTCTACCTCAAATCTTTGTAGGGGTAAGAGGCGGGACCATCATCATCATCATGAAACAAACTGGACAGAAGATATCAAAAGTGAAGAAGTCTTTGGTAGTAGGTTTAATGTTTTTCGTAGTGATCGCGGTTTGAAACTAACAGTAAAAGAATCTGGTGGTGTAGTACTTATTGCTGTTAATGCTACTTTACCATCAGAGCTACTTCCTACTGATAAACATTATATATTATTATTGATTGTTTAGAACCTGAAACTAATATTGATATTTATGGTGATATTAATCAAAACACCATTGATTTTACTCAGGATGTCGATAACGAATATCTTCTGCAGCCTGTCTAAGGTGAAAATGATACACTACACTTTATTTTCGATAAAATCAGCGAACTTGTACTTTATCAAATCAACCATGTTCGTAACCAACTTAACTGCTATTTGAATCTTCTATTCACCTACTGCACTGAAGACTTTTGTATTGATGCCGCCGTAGATCCACTATGGAGAAACGAAACATGTCATACTGCCATCGAGTATTCACTGTTCACTGACTCTCATAGACAGCGCCCTGGTGATACCGACTATGAGCTTGTTCACAATTTTCAAAACCTTAATTATCAAGAATTTGATAGGAGACTAAACGATGTAAACTGGCAAAATTTACTGAAAAAGACATAAACAAAGCTGTCGGCATATTTAGTAACAGCCTTTATTCAATTATCAATGAACTCGTGCCCAAGAGGAGAAAAGGATACAGGCAAACTATAAATATCCGGTATGGTACACACGAAAAATTAGTAATCTCAAAAACAGAAAACAAAAGGCACATAAAGCTTATAAGAAAGACAAAAGTTCTCAGAACTTGAATAATTATATAGAAATTTGCAGAGCACTTGACGTAGAAATATCCTTAGCATATGAGAGTTTTAATGCAAAAGTAGAAGCCAACATTAAATCCGATCCTAAAGCGTTTTTTAGCTTCGCGAACGAAAAAATGAAAACTTCTAATTATCCATCCCGCATGCAATTTGAAGACTTTGATGGAACTAATAGTGGTGATATTTGTAACCAGTTTGCGCGATTTTTTCAAAACAATTACAAAACATCAGAGGATACTCCAGACATAAACTATTTTTCCTACCTAAAAGAACAAGAAAATGACGTATCAGTTGACAAAATTACTGTTCAAGAAATCCTAATACCGCTTGAAGGCCTTGATGCCAATAAAGGACCGGGTCCCGATCAGATACCGCCATTATTACTTAAAACATTTGCAACTTCATTTGTTAAGCCCCTTTTTTGGCGTGACCTTGCTCTTTCCGCTCCTCTTCGTCTCGTACCAACCGCATTCGAGGTGAGAACCAATTTTGCAGGGTAATTGTCCGTTGTTGTAGCCACGTGCTCTGCTTGACGTATCCGTCCAGACATTGTCACTTTCTGGAATCTCACGGCTGGTATCGTTGTTCTCAGTCACCATTGAGCCAAGGTACACGAACTCGTCGACTACCTCAAACTCATCACCGTCGATTATCACAACACTACCTAGGCGTGCCCTGGTGTGCTCAGCACCACCCGCTAACATGTACTTCGTTTTAGATGTGTTTATCTTCATGTTTCGATCATCCGTCAAGAAATTCCCATCATTATCCCTGCACATTTCGGCTCACGGAACAAAGCCTTTGCGGGATGCGTTGAATTTCTGATAGAACTTTCGTGTTTCATGAAAGCGGTACAGCTGTTGTAGTTCTTCTCACTCCTTCTCCTCATGGTGGCGTTCCTGAAAGAGTTGGGTTTGCCGTCTCCGTTTCTGTTTGAGCCGCTCCACGTTCTGATGGGTGGCTCTTCGCAGCATTACTGCCCGCGCTGCGTTCTTTTCATCCAACATCTGTCGATATTTCTTGTCAAACCATTCGTTACGTAGACTCGGTACTTCGCGACCTAGGACGTTCTCCACTACACTGCTGATGACTGACTTGACGGTATTCCTGCAGGGGGCTTCTTCCAGCTCGTCCTCTTCTGGTAGTGCTGCTTCGAGAGAAAGCGCGTAATTTTCGGCGATTTTGGGTTGCTTCAGCCGCGCGAGACCTATACCTTGGCAGGCAAGGGTACCATGTGTTGTTCACAACGTATCTTTACCATCACTAGGTCGATGTTAGCGCCCCGTCCGACTCAATGTTAGTCTGAAAAGTGCCGACCATCTATCAAAACGTGGTCGTTTTGAGTTTCTGTTTGGTTAGGTGATCTTCAGGTGTACTGATTTTGGAGGCTATGCTGGAGAAAGGGGCTACCCATGGCCTTGTTCTTGGAGGCGGCAATATCAATTAGTCTTAGGCCATCTTCATTTGTCAGCCAATGATCGCTGAATCGTCCAATTACCGGTCTAAATTCCTCATTCTGACTGACCCAAGCGTTGTTATCCCCGATGACAATTTCGACATCATGTATTGGGCAGCGATCGTATTCGCGTTCCAACTGCGCGTAAAATTCGTCTTTGTCATTATCAGTACTTTCGAGGTGAGGACTGTACGCGTTTATAATGCTAATGTTACAGAATCGGCTTTTGATTCTCAACCTGCACATTCTGGGGTTTACCGCCCACCACCTGATTACCCGCTTCTGCATCTCACCCATCACTATAATAGCTGTGCCCAAAATTAGATAATTTTATCTATACAATTGTTGTAAAATATTTTGACTTTCTAAAAAATTGTTTTCAGGTTGCCCAAACGTAATTTATGAAAAAATGACTTTTTAAAGCTACAAAACCACTTTTTTGCACTTTTTTTAAAAAATCTGTTTGATTTCTACATTTTTCCATATATTTTTTGATTTTTGTGAGGTTGTTTTTGAATATTTTGCATGGTTTAGTTCAGCATCGCTTTCAATTATTTGACTCACAGAGCACATTGAACATCACAAAAAAGTGATTTTTCCTCATAATTTTTAGATAAAACCATTCAAAACACATTAAAAAAGTTTTTTTGACCAAGAACTGAAATTTTTACTGCAAAGCGGGATTCAAGACAAAAGTTTACATGCAAAAAGATCCTTGATATCTTATCGGGGGGCTGAGATATTGAAGTTTTTACATGTGATGGAAAACAATGCATTTTTACAAAAATGGCAGACGCTAAGCTGATACCGGGGCTAGAGGCGAGAAGTTATTCTGGCCGAACCTGACATCATTCCATTCCGCGCGGTCGACGTTGCACACTGTTTCCAAAGTTGCAAAAACGTGATCGAAATTATTTTGACTCAAAAAATTAGATTTTAGAGCCATAGTGCCTTCAGGAAAGCTGATCCATTAAATATTCTCCATTTTATAGAAGTTGCAATTTTGTGATTAATCCACTTAATAGTGAAAAGCGAATTTTACTTTTTTCATTTTTGCATATAAAAATTCACTTTGTCCAGCAAAGTTGTTGCATATTTTATAATTAACAACTTTTTCAAAGGAACCATACTTCTATCTGTCTTTTTAAATGAACTTTTGTGGAGTTTTCTACAGATTGCCACTAAAAATCATTTTTTTGCGATATAACATTCAGTGGTGATTTTCCACAATTTTTCAACATCCTTCATTATTGTTCGCTATCACAAAGCAAACAACTTCATCAGAGAAAGTTTATTTTTATCTCTCGTATTTCATCGGTTATTGACAATTTTTAATGAAACAATGCACTATTTTACTTACAGATATCGTTAAAATCTGCAAATATATGCAGACTAAACCTTTTCTATATTTAAGTATAAGTGAAACATCATTTTATCCAGGTATAGGCATTTGTCTCTCGCTGTCTCCTATGCAGATATTCGTAAATAAATAAGTGCATTATTTTAATAAAAATCTTTAATAACTAAATAAACTTAAGAGATAAAAATGAACTTTCTTCGGTAAGCTTGTGTGTTTTATGATAGTTAACAACATTGTAGAACATTGAAAAATTTTAGAAAATCACTATAAATAATTATATGAAAAAAAAATGATTTTAAGGGGCATTCTAGAGAAAGCTTCACAATAGTTCATTAAAAATAGCAGATACAAGTATAGTGTCTTCAACAAAGTTGTTTTTTACAAAATGTACTAAAACTTTGCTCAGCAAAGTGGATTTTTATATGCAAAAATGAGAAAAATAAAACTCATTTCTCACTTTTAGGTTGATTAATCACAAAACTTTAACTTCTCTAAAATGGTGAAGGATTAATAAAACAACTTTACTAAAACAGTACGACTCCAAAATCATTAACTCCAAAAACTCCAAAAACTCCAAAAATTGTAGAAAATTACCATAAAAAGTCGAATAGCAAAAAAGTTTTTTAGTAGTAATCTATAGAAAACTCCACAAAAGTCCAATTAAAATAGATAGATAGAAGTATGATTTCTTCCACAAAGTTGTTTCTTTTAAAATTTGCTACAACTTTGCTGAACAAAGTGGATTTTTATATTCCAAAGTGAGAAAAGTAAAATTCGTTTCTCACTGAAGAGTGAATTAATCATGGAATTTCATATTCTATAACATGGGAAATAATTAATGGAACAACTTTGCTGAAGATGTTACGGCTCTAAAATCAATGTTTTTGGGTTAAAATAATGTCGTTCACGTTTTTACAGCTTTGGAAACAGTGTGCGTGCGTGCGGAGACAATAACGTTGTTTTTGTACCAAAAACCGCTAACTCCCCAAATTCACCAGAGATTCGTCCGGTGGAAAGATTTTGAGCCATTATAAAGCCCAATTTCAAAAATCTTCCAAGGAAACGAATCACAAGAACGAGTTGGAGTTGAAGCAAGAATAGATGAAACTGATCAAAAAAGTCGGCTCCACCATTACACAATATGGAAAACAAGCCCGTAATCCTAACTTAAATCCAGTGGAAAGTATCTGGGGAATTCTTGTAAAACGGATCTACGCCGAAAGGTCGCCGCTTTGGAAGTGTGGAAGAATATCGAACTAATTATTCTGATAAACTTGGATTTTTTGAACAGAAAGTCCAACTGAGTATTAGCACTCAAAATCTATTCATAACACTAAATATTGGACTATTCACCGATTATCAAAATAGGTGCGGCTAGAGAAATTAGACACTAAACATCGGGGTTCGAGAAAACAAAAGCTCGAAAGCACTTGAAAATCTCCCAAAACGAAAAGTCTGATTCAATAACCTGTACCCAAATTACCCCTAAAATATGAGTGCGGCTTGAAACGATCACTGATAACTTTTCTTTCTTTTTTGTCTCATTTTCCTGCAGATTTCTATACTGGCGAGTTTGCTGCTACGTATGCACCCGAGAGCCAAAGAGAACAAATTCGAAACGAAGCCGTGCCGGGCGAGGCACAATTCGGCAAGGGTAAGATATGAAGCTCACGACAATGAAGATTTACGCAATACCGCTCTATTATAGCCTCTACTCATTCTGATTTTGTGAATTGAATTTTTACTAGGGTTTGCAATCCCGGGAACGATTTCCCGGGAATTACTTTTTCCCGGGATTCCCGGGAACAGAAATATTGATTCCCGGGATCCCGGGATTCCCGAGCTCTTCAAAAAAATTTCGCAAGATATAATTTAATATTCAATTTAATATAATTTCCCATACGGTTCCTCTTCACTCGGAATGCAAAATTAACGATGGTTTTTTTACGCGGATTCCGGAATTTACGCGGTTTTTTTTACGCGACTTTAGTGTACTATCAAAACACGGAGCTAACATCGTTAAAGTGTATAGCAGCTTTAAAAGGGGCATTATACGAAGTAAATGTTTCTTTGAAATGACGGTCAATATTTACTTGCCGAGTTCTATCAATTTATTTGCTTCGGTTATTTGTCGAAAATATTTGCTGTCTTATACAGTAAACGAAAAATTAGGCAAATATTTGCTTCGTTCAATCTCATTCTTTGACAGTTAGTTCACTACTGAGTGAATAGTGATTTTTTTCTTTGCCATTGATAAAAATTAAATTAAATCGATTAAGAAAATTTGAAACCTGTGAATCAATGCGACCAGAAATAAATAATTTAATAATAACTCAGTCAGCGTAATTTGTGTCATGGCCGCGATTTCACACGAAAAATAATCTTCAAGATTAATTACGTATACATTCAAATGCTCTGAAACTAACTTATTTAGAGTCATATTGAACAGATTATTAATAATTCTATCATTTCCTTCCAGTTTGTCTCGGTCTTCCAAAGAAAACTACCGAGAGGCTAAATAATGTTCTAGTTGAACAATCAAAATTCTTACATGGAATCCTACTCTCTAATCAATGGTGATACCAATTACAAAAGGGTTTGTTACGCCAATGAAAACTAGATTGATTATGCAGTTTATTTTTTAAAAATAATTCGCATCGTGTAATGGCACAGTAAATATATTTGATAAAAATTAGCGAAGAAGCTCTGATATAAACTTGAATAAGTTTTGTTTTGTAATTCGTTTTTCATTCGAATTGATAATGAAATTGTAAACGATTTTCAGATACCTTTTATAATTCAACTTTCATTGAAATATCATTTTTGCTAAGAAATTTTTCCCATTCCCGGTTCCCGGGAATTCCCGGGAAATGAGATTTTTTATTCCCGTTTCCCGGGAAATCAATTTCCGGGAATATTGCAAACCCTAATTTTTACCCCCTACCCTACCACTTCATTTTCCGGTTCTACTTTTTATTCTCTAAGACAAATGACATTTTTTTAATTTCTTTAAAACGGATTTCGTTGCTAGTAGATTAATATGATATTTTGTGCATCGAAACGCGATTGCATCCAGCAGGGGGCTTTAAAGCTTATCTTGGTTTTATGCAAATAGAAATAGGTTGCACAATCATTGCTCTCATAGGTAATTTTAGTCGCTCCACATCAGGAATATGGAATATTATGTGGTCCCCGTGGCTCTGTGGTTAGCGATGTCGGTCGGCTAGCTCTCCCACACGGTTGTGATATCGGGTTCGATTCCCGATCGAGTCGATGATCTTTTCAAGGTGGAAATTTTCTCGACTCAGCACTGGGGCACGGTGTATCGTTGTACTTATCCTACACATGCAAAATGTGCCAAAAAAACAATATCGATAACGAATTCTCTCAACTAATCTAGTTGATCGAGACCGCTATTAGCCCCAAGGCTAAGCGTGCGATATTGATATTGTACATCAGGAATATAAAACAATAATGAAGTATGCCATACACATGATTCAAATGAAATTTTCTTTTTTTTTCAGACGAAGCTCAATGCGATCTGCACCGGCAGGTAGCAGCATCCGTCGGTCAGTGAGGAACTCTCAACGATCGGCTGATTCTGGATTTGATCCCTGTTATGATCCTGGCATGACCCACGCTTACTCCGACACTGATTGCAGGTAATTGTGTCCCCAAATCGCCAAATGATTTGGTATTTGATAATTCGAATTTGTGTCTACTATTGTTCGAGATGAGAAGTCGGCCTAGTGTGACAACCAAGTTGGTAGCTTCAACTAAAATGAGTGATAATCATGAAGAGAAATTCGTTTATTTAAAATGAAATCATTTGAAAAAAAAAATGTTCAAAATAAGGACGTAACAGGCAGGTGGCGAGGCGTAGATGGTAGAATGAACGAATTCGAAAAAGGGGGCGGGTGAATCCGAATACAAGCGACAAAGCAACCCATTTTAAACATCGTTTGCTGTTGCCAGGAGAGCCAGCACGCTGGGTCCGAAGCTAAAACTGAATTAAAGCCGTTTCGAAATACACTAGCTTATAGTAAATTA
The DNA here is from genome assembly GCF_029784165.1 of Wyeomyia smithii. Lineage (NCBI taxonomy): Eukaryota > Metazoa > Arthropoda > Insecta > Diptera > Culicidae > Wyeomyia > Wyeomyia smithii. Next base: position 170,599,064 of record NC_073695.1, on the reverse strand, counting down.
TTTAATTCGTCATGCCAACGGATAAAGATGCAAATTATAATCTTCCACAAACACGTTCTTTAAGCAATCTTGAATTTTCTTACCTTGTAAATTATAAAAAGTGTAACCGCAGTTGTACATTTTTCCAAGCAATGAAAAGTGGCGCAAAAAGCCATTAAAATAGAACTGTTTCTCACTAAATGCGATCGTATTTTGTCTATCGAGCTAGTTTGAATGATGTTAATTAGAAGTCTCTGATTGAGCTATTTGATAATATAGAGCACAAATTAAACCACCATATTTATGCAACGACACAACTCGGGTTAATGTCCACGGTCCATACAATTTTTTAGAATTTATATGGATAGTTGTCCACGGAGGGGGAAGGGGGGGTCAAAATCGTTAGAAATCTGTCCACGTGGTATGTGGATGGCCCCTAAGAGCTCCTAAATTTACGGGAAAGGTTAAAAAGTTAAAAATAATCTTTTGAGGGCAACTTATTTGCCTATTAGGGCATTTTTTTTGCTTCTTCCAGCATAATTAACTTCGAGCAGTATAATTAAGTTAGAAGGAATGCTGCTGAAAATAACAGGCAAACGAGAATCATTCCGCGTCATATGAAAATAGAAATTCGCAATGACCAGAGTGCCACTATTGTGACAACAACAATAGCACTTCTTTTTGCCACTATTAACAATGCGTTGCAACGTTTTAGCAATTTGCAGAAAAAAGTAACTACTTCAATTGAATAATTTTGAGGCGTTATTAAAAGCCATTGGTGTATCACAATAATGACGCCGGGAAATTTATGTTTAATTTATCGTGTGATTGCGTATTGTCTTTTGCCAATGACACTGGATGATTCTAATTTTCTCAATATTTCTTAACACACTGCAAGCAAGCTCACAACACATATTACAAGTGAACATAGGCTATCAGCACACGCACAACTAAGTATTGGTAGTATAAAAATGGCCAGATCCGTTCAGTATCACTGCTATGTCCGGACATGAAAGCTAACCTTTAAACACCAGTATCGTCCGCAGGTTTTCTCTACTGGTTCGTTGTAATAAAAACCTAAATTAATCCACCTATTGGTCAGACCCAGCCTTTCTCATTCAATTTTTTATTTGTAAAAATAGATTTACATGACCACTTCAATCCAATAAATGTATATTCACTCTTTAGGTTCTAAAATATTGATGTTGTAATCTTTACATATAAAAATGCAGTCAAATCTGTCTGTCTGTCTGATCCATATAGGCCCGAAAACTACCGAGCTGATCGACGTGGAAATTTGTATGTAGGGGTTTTTTGTGCCGATGAAGGTTCCTATGATAGTTTGAGACCCCACCCTCTTCTGGAAGGGAGGAGTCCCATACAAATGAAACATAAATTTCTGCATAACTCAAGAACAAACCAAGCAAATGAAACCGAATTTGGCATGTGGATGTTTTAAGGGGTAACTAATATGTCCATAATAGTTGGATGAAACACAAATTTGTGCACATCTCGAAAACTAATCAACCAAATAGAACAAAATTTGGCAGGTAAATGTTTTTAGTGGTAACAAATATGTACATAATGGTTTGACACCCGACTCCCTCTTCTATAAGGGAAGGATCCCATGAAAATGAAACACAAATTTCGCACAGCTCAAGAACCAATCAAGAAAATACAACCAAATTTGGTATGTGAATGTTTTTAGAGGTAACAAATATGTCCATAATGGTTTACGCCCCTCCCTCTTCTGGAAGTACATGTTTCTTCACAAATTTCTGCACATCTCGCGAACTAATCAACTAAATGGAACCATATTGGCAGGTGAATGTTTTTAGTGGTAACAGATATGTTCCATAATAGACCGCAGACAACATTTTGGATTGTAAGATGGCAACTTCCGGTTTCTGGAAAACAGCCAGAAATGGCCGATTTCCACCCAATATAATAATATCCGGATCTAGAATAATACACAGGAGCTAAAATCGACCACAGATAGCATTTTAAATGCTAAGATGGAGACTTCCGATTTCTGAAAACAGCTGAAAATGACCAAATACCACCCAATATTAGTTTTTCTTTAAACAGTATGCCGTTCAAAATCCAGAAATTGTCTCCAAATGCCATTATGAAATCCAAAATGGCGACTTCCGGTGTCGGAAAAACAGCGGCAAACGACCAAACACCACCCAATATGGGTATTTCCGGAACCGTAATGATGCACTAAAGCCACAAATCGACTTCAGACAACATTTTGAATTGTAAGATGGCAACTTCCGGTTTCTGGAAAACAGCCTGAAATGGACGATTCCTATTAAATATTAGTATTTCTGGAACCAGAAAGATGCACAGAAGCTAAAAATTGATAACAGACACAATCTTGAATTTTAAGATGGTGACTTCCGGTGTCTGGCGAACAGCCGGAAATGACCAAATACCACTCAATATGCATGTTTTCGGAACCAGAATTACTCCCAGATGACAGAAATTGATTTCACAGGCAATTTTAAAGTCCAACATGACGACTTTCGGCTTCTGAAAAACAGTCCAAAATGACAAAATATCACCCAATATGAGTTTTTCTTTAACCAGTATCCTAAATACAAATTTGAAATCCAAGATGGCGACTACCGGTTCGTGAAAAACAGCCTAAAATAAACAAATACTATCCAATATGAGTATCTCTGGAACCAGAATGATGCAAGGAGCTAACAATTGACCTCAGGCACCATTTTGAATTGCTAAATGGCAACTCATAGGCAACAGTCGGAAATGACCGAATAATACTCAATATGGATATTTCCGTAAACTTGATGATGCATAGAAACCAAACATTGACCCTGGACACTATTTTGAATTTAAAGACGACCACTTTTAGTTTCTGGAAAATAACCAAAAATACCTCCCAATATGGGTATTTCCGGTGTCAGATTGATGCCAGAAAGTCTGCTGAAAATGACAGAATACCACCCAATATGAATATATTCAGAATTAAGGCGATGTACAGAAGCCAAAAGTTTAGGATATTGTCATTTCGATAAAACCAATCATTTCAAACGGTTTGTTATTTGACTTTGATCATATCCTATGACCGATTCGTCGTGCATTTGCAGACTTTAAACACATTGCAAGGAATCAATGAATTTGGAACGTTCAAATAGTACGATACCACATTTAAATTATGTTGAGGCCACATATATCGATCAAAGCAGGTATATTTTTTTTATTTGTAAGTTTGAGAGATGACTCGTTCATATGACACTAGTTATGTTCAAATAAGTCATGTAATCCTTGAGATAATAGACTTTCGTTGTTTTATTAACAATTTAATACATAACGGTTGCTTAAGTTCGATTATAATCAAATGAAATGGGAACGTATAGGGCAGCCAAACTTTGAAATCTCGTGTTCAATCATAATTCATCAGTTAACCCTTAACTAGCCCGCTCATCTGATAATAATAATCAAATCGGTTGTGTAGTTTCTGAGATAATGAAGTTTCGTGATTTTCACAAGTCGGTACATTACAAATGAAGTTACAGTTCGATTACAGTAAAATTCAATAGGGTCTTCTGAGGCAGCTAGACCATTCATTTGACACAATAATTTTGTGGAAATCGGGTCGGCCATCTCTGAGATGAGTGAGTGAGTCCAAGTAGTCTTCGGAATATGTTCCTTTGCATAGCTGGATTTCACATCTTTGAACATAACAGGCAAAGTAATAGTCCGATTGCAAAACAAATCAATAGGGTCTTATGAGGCAACTTGACCTTCCATTTGACACTGATTTTATGAAAATCGGTACTGCCAGCTCTGAGAAACATGAGTGAGATTAAACAGTCTTCAGAACACGTTTCTTGTCATAACTTTTGAACCACATGTTAAATCTTCATAAAATTCAAAATTTAAGGGTTTTCAAGGTAGCCCGTTCATTTGAAATCAATTTTGTTCAAATCTGTTGTGCAGTTTTCGAGATAATGATGTTTCATGGTTTTTACATTTTGATACATAACCTCTAAACTAAAAATCCTATTACAATAAAATTCAATAGGGTCTAATGGGGCAACAAGACCTTTCATTTGCAATTAATTTCATGAAAATCGGTCCAGCCATCTCTGAGAAAAGTGAGTGAGAATAAAAATCTGCACATACACACACATACACACACACACACATACAGATAATGCTCAGCTTGTCGAGCTGAGTCGAGTGATATATGCCATTCGGCCCTTTGGAGCACTTTTATACTTTCGGTTTTGCAAGTGATTGCTATACCTTTCTAGGAGAAAGGCAAAACCATACACACATATTAACCATACACACATATTATCCGCTGCTCTGCTTGCTGCTGGTCGATTTACCTTTCCAAAAATCACCCTGTAGTAACAGTGATCGGATAAACAATGAAGACTAAATTTGTGCATGCCAGCTTACGTGACCACCGAGATTTATACTCTCGATGAGCGTGTCATTGTGCACTCGAACGAGTGACACAACAGCAACGTTTGTATACTTTAGTATCGGCAGTGCTGGGTAAGAAAGTTGTGGTTGATTGTTCAGTTTGATTTAAACTGAGAATAAGAATTTCACCCGATATTTGGCCTTACTTTCAGCTTTGATTGGTCGAAATATGCGTTTAACAAGGAATTACAATTTTAATAGTACAGTGTTAGCATCACAAAATCACAATTTCTCGCATTTTGGTGAACGCACAGCCAATTTTCCAGTTGATTGCTATAAGAATAAAGCCAATCCGTTGAAAACTGGATGAGTTTTAAGCATGTCGTGACGTCCTCGATATTTTCGGTTTAGCAATTTGCACCCCTATGTTGCCGTTGGACATAGTTCTACATCAAAAGTAAATACTAGCAGTGCATTTGCAAACATGAAAAGTTTCAAATTATTACACAAGGTCTGGCCCTGCGCATGGAGCCGTAAAATATTGAGTGACAGTATTTAAAAGAGTCCGTTAGAAATGAGTAGATGAGCCTCGTAGTGGACGACTAAAAAAGTGGCAATGTCATGACATCGGTTTCCTGGGATGCACGTGGGGTACTTTCATTTACCGCTTCCCGGGTTCTTACTTTAAGTTCACAAGCTTGGATATTATACTTGATTCATCATCTTGGCTACTCCACACTGGCTAATGAAAAAAACTGGTGATATTGATTACTCACTTGTTTTTGGGCAGTAACTACTTAGTAACTGCTTAGTTACAACAAACATGAAAATCGTCATTGACTTAGCTTTGCTACTAAGTATACCTGACTACGTGTAATATTGCTGAAAGCTTTAGCTAATTTAGTACAATTTTTGCTTCACGCTTTTATTGTTACTGCCACTTGTTACAACCTAAAAAAATATTGCGGCACTTTTGTGCCTGAATGTAGTTTGTCACATTACGAGACACTTTCGCCCTGGTATCCTTTAAAGCAATTGATATAAGATTACCGTTACGTTGAAGCCGAGTATTTTATAGCTTTACATCTTCAGTCACCCTTTAAACCCGAGCTACACTTTCAATCGGCATTACCAATTCTTCCGCTGTTTGACTAGTCTCTGGTGAATCAATTTTACTAACTTTATCTGCTACTTTACGTATAACTCGTATTTTCTTCGTTTTCTAGTATTACCCAGCAAAGAATTTCCGAACGAAAAACAAAACACGGCAAATCCCACATTAAACCCGTCTTTTATATTGTTTTGTGTTTCCTCTTGTCTGAATTATCCTGTCAACGGATATGCAGTTTCGTATGACAACAATTGAGTGCATATAGAACATGTGTGTACACTCGATTTTTTTTTATGATCAACTAACTTATATTTAATTATGCTAACACTATGAAGTGAAGTTTTCTTAATTCAAAGGCAGACGACGCAAATAGTGCTACAATTGCACAGAAAAACACATCGAATGACTTATTATGCTACAGGGTCAAGTAGGTCGTTGTTTATTTTACTATAAAAATTATTACTGATAGTTTTTTGTGAGATTCCCAAGAAAAGATATGACGAAGCCAATAACGAAGGTAATAACCATGACAAAATTTTTCGGAAATTGGAATATGTAAATCGAGTAAGAACATTATCACGAATACTACTTTACATATAATCAAATGCGAGAAATATGCTATCCAAAGATACTTTGTAAGGTTAAAGATGTTTGTAGTTCTATTCGTTATCCTATAAACTTTCTCATGAACACCTTTTCACCTATTACCTACTATATATTATTTACCTCTTAAAGTTTCGAACGTCTGAGAAATCCGACCTAGCACGTTGTTCAGCATCAACTCACCTTGTTTTCATACAAATTAGCAAATGAAGTATTTAGCATATTGTTCGCCAACAACAAACAATATCATTAATTCAAGGAAGTGATCGTTTGCAGCTAACGTGAATCGCAGCTCGGGCAAAGGGAGTAATAGTGCATTCAAGTGAGAATGGTAATTTCCCCATTATGTTTGCCGGCCAGGCTTTGCTTGAGCGTCTTGTTACATGTTTATTATCGAACACGCAATAAGGATGGCAAGTGCAGAATCTTCGGTCCGTTCCTCCATGGATGATGTTAGGTCTGTACGGAGCTTGTTTACAGATAGTGTGATAGCGACACGTTGCAGTTAAATTAATTTATATCTCCTCAGCGACATATTATTACAAGTGGTTGCTACTAATGAAAGGATTCGCTGGGAATGTGTTTCATGAAAGCAGAGTCTCGTTATTCGCATCAGTTGGTTAATCCAGCTGTAACAATGCTTCCCACTACATAAGCTCTGTTATCCCCTAACAGAAAGATTCTCACTACAACCCCATTTCCAATTCTTCACAATTTTCCATCTCTCGAGTAAAAACCCAGCAAAACCAACTATCTACCCAAAGCGACTGTCGACAAATCAACCCTCGACTTTCGATTTACATCCTACTCTACTACCGAACTGCAACTAAACCAGTTTAGCAGGCCTTCCCAAGATACAGCAAAAAACTCAATTTACTCCAGTGTGGCCTCAATCAGCATCTCACTTCTACTGTGGTCGCTGTAGGAAACTGTTGTTCTTGGAAGTCAGACTGTTCGTCCATTTGTACCGGCGTTTTGTGTCTTTTTTTCCACTCTGTTTTCCATTCGGTATCCGATGTTGCTACTGTCCTGTATTTGGCCAGAGAAAAAAAAAAAGGCCAACGCTTGGCTATTTGATCAGTACTGAGTAACTTTCCGAATCGTTTTTACAGTTTTGTGGATTGGATTGATTTTTTGTTGTTGCTTTACACCCACGGCCACAGCCGTATCCACTATTCTTTCGTAACATGAAAATGAAGCACAGTGGTTTCAAAGGTACTAAATCGTGTCTATAGGTAGTAGAAATAGCTTAAATATGCAGGAGTTGCATTTGATTTACCAAAATTATTTTTCGTAAAAGCGTATTAGTAGTTATTTCCAGCTCCAGGACCAAACACAAGATAAAATTCTCTTTTATTTTGACTTTGTGATAAATAAAGTAAAAAGATTTTTTTACTAATCAACGTTATCGTCAAAATTTAAGACTTCAGTTATTCATGACAAAGCTAAAACTTACCACATGGTCACGGCTGATCGATCTAATCAATGAAGTAATCAAGAAGTAAGACGCGATCTTAGAAGTTTTTCGCAACAGGAAACTCCTGGATGTTAGCTAGAGTTTACTTTTGATGCTTGGAATTTCCAGCCTTTGAACTCGAACGTAGGGCACCAGCGTGGTTGACAGTGCGAAAAGACAATTATTATTCAGCTTTACAATAACTCTATCCTTTTGAGAATAATGAAATCTGAGAAAAAATCATGTTTGAGTTCATTCTTGGCCCTAAGGTGAAAATCAGTGAACTGGTTTACTTAACATATATTTACCAAACACCAACGCGCTAAGAATGCTGGAAATTAAATTTTCCAAATGTGGTCAATATTCTTTCACAATATTGTATACGATGAAATGTTGCAACGGTCCACTCTATCTAGCATTTATTGAATCGTCTATGTTGGCAACCTAAATTTCAGTGTGCCGAGTAAAGGGTGTTATTTTCTTGGTTTACACTTTTGCTCTACCGAACCGATGATGTTCTATGCCTCGTTCTGCTTTTTTCTCACTGACGAAAACTGTCGATAATGCCGAAGAACTGAGAGCAAAAACTTCTGCAAGCGACAGTTATGCAACTTTTTTTTATTGTTTACTTGAGCGACGGCAGAGGAAAGTTTTCGGAATTTGTTTTTTACAGACTTTGTGTTGAGGGTTTTTTTTTCGGATAATGAGGAGAGAACAAAATTGACAAGGATCGATTTGCAAAGTTTGTTAGCTTTTGACCCACATATAAATATGCAGAAAAATACTTTTTGCTTTTGGGATATATTGAATTGATAATGAAACCCCACCTTAAGATTTACTTTAGACGTCATTTCAAAAAAAATTAAATTCACTGCGATATTGAGCATAATTTGAATCTGTCCCTTAAATCATTCATTCTATGTATGAATTTATATTCAATTAAATATGTTGGTGTGTATTTCAAACACCTGGAGACCAGCTCAGTTTTTCCAAAAGGGATAAATTTATTATGTTTCGTATTAGAACCAGTTATTTGCTTAATGCGTAACAAATTTAAATTCTGGATGAATTTCCTTTATATGTTTGACCATGTGATGGTTGTCTCGGATCGCGTCGCATAATGTGAACACATATTCAAACAAATTATTCAGTTACAAATCTAACTCTAACTCTAACTAATAAATTGAAGCTGTTGTATTTTGTTAGTCCAATTCGGATACAGGTGTTCAATCTCAGTCAATTAATTATTTAATTTATTGTTCCATTAGTAGTCCTTTAAATGAATATCAAAGCAATCCTTATGTGTGCTCTTTAGCAACTGTAGCGTTAGTCACAAACATGTGGTGCGAAAGCGTTCAAAGTAGTGATTTCTCGAGTCTCGAAAATCCACCTCCCTTGGTAGAGGAGTAAATGAAATTCTCGATGCCAAATGACTTAAAAATGCATGAAACGTTGAGATCTGGTGTTATCTCGAGAAAAAAAAAATTCGGTCGAAAATCCTTATGGGAGCCATTTTATGAGCAACCGAAAGCTTCATATGGAATATTCTAAAATTGGCTTCTAAAATGACCCACAACTCGTTCCAAACCAGATGTAAATAGTTTTAATATTCAGTTACCTCATGACTTTATTTTCATTAGGGTGGGTAATTTATTTTTTACAAGGAGGTTCCAAAAACAATTGAAATGAAATTTGTTATTGAATATGAAAGAGCAATCTTAGTAGGAAACAATCGTATCCGGCGTCCATTTTCTGATCGATTTCTGATAGATTTCTAGTCCCGTCGTTTAGCAACTGATCGCTAACGCATTTCTCTAAAAACTGGACTCCCAGCACGCTCTCGAACCCTGTTTCGCAATACAGCCATAGGATAATCCTTACCACGTGCATACACATACATATACACTCTAACTCAAGCTTACTCAGCCCGATTCAAGCCATTCTCTTTCTCTCGATCAAATGCTGGGAAAAAACTCTATTACAGACTTACACACATTTTCTTGAATATATGTTTTTCCTTTTTTCATTTTTCTATCGACTATCTCCACTACAGAAACTTATGTCATTAACATTATGTTACTCGCGACATGACTAGCAATATTTTTTAAATAGGGATTACAAAGAGTTTTGTACAAAATATAACAGCGCGTGTTACGGAGAGTTAAGAGGTTGGGTTTCTCTTTTCTTTTAAATATAATAAAATTTCATGGTTTTCGTAGTTGCTACCACCCTTACGGAAACTAGTTGGTCCATCTTTGTGGTACAAGTATATCAAGTATAAGATGTCAAGTAGGCAAATAAATATGAACACTTTTACTACTAAACCACTTCAAATTAAATTTTAATTGTTTATGAAACCATCCTAGTAAAAAAAATTAACCACCCCAAAAAAATTAAGCTTAAGATACCCAATGAGCATTAAAATATTTTACATTTGGTTTGGAACGAGTTGTGAGTCATTTCAGAAACTAGTTCTTAAATATTCTATATTAAGCCTACGGTCGTCCAGAAGCGGCTAAGTCTCAGAAGGCCGATTTTTGGGCAAAATTTGGAATTACACCAGATCTCGACGTTGTATGCATTTTTAAGTCATTTGGCATTGAAAAAAACCTTGGTTTTCCGATTTTATCAGCCCTACGTATCACACCTTCCGAAGCAATTTTGAATAGCAAGCACGATAGTTAGAGTGCCAATGAGATGTATGAAAAAATTGACCTTCGAATATCGTTTAGCGGTAGGGCTCAAAAGTCGGTTTGTTTTCTCGAATAGAGTCCTCATGCAAAATTTCAGCTCGATTGGACATCGGAAACATGTGCCTCAAAGCGGTCAAAGTTTCACGAAAAATATCGATGAAAAAAAGCATAGGTAGTGATACATGAAACTGTCGAAATCAAATTTTTTTTTAGATGCCAAATGTCTTAGGCTTGCAGACTTGCTTCGAACCTCGGAGTATATTGTGGGTTGAAATATTATAGAAAAAAAAAACAATAAAATTAAATTTGACTAGTTTCAAAGCTAAAGGCGCTATCTTAATTCGGCGATTTCAATTGTAATTTATGCAAAGTTCTCCTAAAATTTCATAGTAGCATGAAAATATAATTTGAAAAAAGTTGACAAAATTGTTTTACACATTTATTATTAACCATAAAGAAATTGGCTTGATAAATCCACGTATGTAATTATTGAAGTGACAAAATGTTTTACATACGTATAAATTTTGAAATCCTTTTTTTCGTTTTCGATTGAATGATCGTCTCTTCGCTAGAAAGTTGTTATTCATAAAAACACTTATCGTTTATCAGACAGATAAACAAAGTTCGACAAATCGCATGGTTTGTATAGCAAGCAGTGTAAGTTATGAAATATATACATACATCCACTGTTCTTTGAACAACAGCTTTTTGCTCAATCAGCGACTACTCTATCTCCAGCGATTTCCGCCTCAGAATGTTGTAATATGAAACCGAACAGGTACAATAATAGAGAATCTCTCATTCATTATTCCATAGGTACAACGACGGTGATTACTATCCCGACGGGGACAGGTCGATGCAGCGCAACATGAATGGTCCTCCGCCTCCACGCTACAGCGGACACAGCACGGCCGGAAGGGAACAGTACCGGGATAGAGCTACCATTGAGCAGGGACGTGGTTATACGGAACAAGGCAGCGGATATGTTGACGATGGGTACAACACCACACCGCAGCAGATGAAGCGGCAGATGCGGGGAGAATCGGTTGGAAGAGAATTGATGCAACCGAGAGGCTTACAGAACTCTAGAAACTCGGACGGCAACTATCCACCTGACTACAGAAATAATATTCAGAAATCTCCAGGTAATAACTTCCTTTAAAGTCGTTACATTCAGTACGGTCCTGAATACATATTTTTATAGCAATACGAGCTCAATCATTGGATCGACGAGCGTTTCGGCGGGATCCACAGATGATGGAGTTTGATGAAGAGGGCGGACCAGGAAAACCACCTATTTTGTGCAATAAATATGCTTTGGACGAAATGCAGGAGCGCAATAGCATCGAACGAAGTCATACTGGACCCCGAGGAAGAGGCGGCGAAGACAACCGAGCACCAATAAACCCACGCAGCCAATCAATGCCTCGGCATTCGCGTTACGGTGACAGACTGATGCCGGACCGATTACCTTACTACAACGAGGACAACGAAATGGAGATGCATAATATACGAAAATCTTCAACCGCGACAGGAAGACGACGTGAGTTACGCCCCGGTAAGCTTTTCTAAAGCTAACTTTTTACAGTAAGTGTATAAATCCTCATATCCTCTGCCAACACTATTGTTATATGACCATCCGCTGTGCCTATGGTACCGAACTGTACCTTAGCAGACATATATTTTCTAAGTAATTTACCATACTAAATTGATTCCCAGCCAAGAAAATTAAGTTTTCGAGCAATAACTTAGCACTGATTATGCGTTTTTAATTAAAACCTGTTCTCGCAAATTTCTTCGCTTCCCACTAGAGGATAATTTAAACGCTTGAAAATAATTTCCTTCTCCGTCTTCTTCTCGCGTTCGGTGTTTACCATCCACTTGCCCTAACACGGTTCCGTCCTGGGCAAATGTGACCAAAAGTACCATCGCCGTCGCCGCGCATAATGTCACCGATGGGATTCGCGATTCACCGACAGGCGCGTCATCTGCAGACCGTAATGGACGACGGCTCGTTGTACGACGATGACTGGGACAGCGGGGACTTACCGCCATCCTCCATCATTCGGCCGGTGCCAATCTGGTTGTGCGTTTTTCTGGTTGTCAGCTACATAATTGCGGGCGCCTTCATGTTTTCCAAGTGGGAAAATTGGTCTTTCCTCGATTCGGCCTATTTCTGTTTCATCACGTTAACCACCATCGGTAAGTACTGTCAGATGAATATTACTAATGGAGTAACTGGGTGATGCGTATTAGAACTTGTAGCCATAGCAGATGTTAGGCATAAAATAACGCCACATAATTAAAATTACTGCAGTATCTAGTACTGAATGTTCTTAATTCGCTTTCAGACTGATTAAAAAGGGTGCCTCAGACTGATTGAATCGATTAATGAATGTTATGAAATATTGGAACGCAACATAAGCAAGACTACTTTAAACTCTGATTTTTCGCTTTTATTTTCCAACGGTGGGGGGAATTACTCCAAACTATTAAAATGCAAATCACGAGAAGGCAGCTTGCAACTTGAAACTAGAGCATCGCGCTGCTTTTAATTATAACAATCACTCCAATTCCGGATCCATGTTTCGCTGAATATAGCCGGTGTAGAGAGCCTTCTGGAACAAACGATGGCTGCGGTTGTGCTTGATAAAACAAGACTTTTTCCGCGGGCTTGTTCGGGTAACAAGTATTTTAATAGCAGAAGATTTTTATCTAGCTCGTTGCGAAGAATTTTTCGGTAGCAGTCTTGATTTTTCATTGCATTTGAATTTCGTTGATTTAAAAAAAGCAGTCTCATTTTTATATGCTGTAAACTCTCTTATTGATTGCTTTCCTGACAAAACTGATTCAACCTTAATTAATTTTAATCTCATGGATTTATTTTTGTTTAAATACTGGTGTACCGTAGTGCGAGACTTCTTTTGATATGCGGGACTACTTTGGACACGTCAATTTCATCATGTTTTTTTTTAGCAAAAATGTACTTTGAACTTGTAAAATATATTCCACATGTTGATAAAATTGAGTATTTTGCACCATTTTGCATAAGCTGTTCTAAAATCTTGATTTTTAGCGTTACGTAATTTGTGTACGACACCTTATGGGCAAACTTTAAATTTCCGAAAAAGTTATCCTCAGCAGCGACATCAAAATCCAGTTGAATAGTTAAAAATATATAATCTTTCATTTTTTGTCCAGTTTGAGCTCTAGGGCAAAACTTGTGCTTAACAGAGCTATAGTTGCTGAAACTTTTGTTCCAAAATGGTTGTTATAGGCCAATAATTTTGGTTAATCGATATCTTTATCTAAAAGCTATTCTTTTGTCATATTTAGCCATCAGTTTTATAAAATTTGACTTGAAGATTTTTCTAAGGAGGGGGATTAGTAGCTTAAGCATTTATGATAAATATTAGTAAATAATAAGTACCATGGAACGGGGTGAAATTGATCAATTTTTATAACAATTTCCGATCAACTAGCTTCATGTACATTTTTCCCGAAATAGTATAATTTTAAAACAAGTACTGGTATGTGCTCCAGTAAACCTCCATGGCTATTGGTGAAATCTCTATCATTTACTTCATGGAATAAATTCGATAATTCTATAAGGTACTATGAGGTGAATTGGGGTGAAATTGATCACCATTGAAATCGATACATTCTTTTGGCAATTTGCTTTTTTTCGATATGTTTAAGATAAATGATGATTTTTGTACTGAAAAATATCATTTACAGCTAGTTTGGAAACGAAAATCACGATATTTCAGGTTAAAATTTGTTTATTTTGGTTCACGAGCTGCTTGTTGCTAAGTTTGCTCTTATTTGATCGTCATTAGATCGTCATTAGATTTCAATTCGGTTTGTTGCAAAAGCTCAAAAACTAGCTCTGAAATTAAAATCTTTGTGTTATCCTGCAAATTCATCAGTATTACTTTAATGGTATGGAATGATCATTGTTGAAAATTAAATTTTTTGAGCTTTTATCAAACTTTACTTACTTCTCCAAATTTAACGTAATTAACCCTCAACTATGATTACTTCATGTAAAGTCAATACTTTTTTTTGTTATTTGGAAACTTGTTCGATCAAATTTGCTTGAAATTTGACTGAGTTAGAAGAATTTTTCGAAAATTTAAAAAATTGCACCGGGCATGCAAAGGTTAACTTTGACAGGTATGTGAATCATGCAAAAGTTGCGTTTAAGGACACGTTAACATTGCCTAGTATTGTAAGAGCAATATGTTTTGATAAGTATTTTTCATCACGAATTTTCAGGTGATCAATTTCACCCCACTGATCAATTTCACCCCATTCCACGGCATGTGTGTCCAATCAGAAATGGTGACTTCTCAACCTTATTAGAAAAATTGTAATTTTAATTGTTAGGATTTGTTTGCTTCCGCAATTAGGACGTATCATTCGTAGGGATTCAAACCTACTTGTCAAGAAAGGGAAGTAAACTAACAACTAACTCAACTGCTAACTTATTGGCTATAGAGATGGCTTATCGCAGCAATTGAGGATTGCAACGATCTTAGTCGAACATTGATTAATAATTTTATTTGACAGAGCTTCTAATGTTTCAACACCAGTAAGTCTATGTAATTCGAGTGTACCAGACCAAGGAGGACGCTTTAAAATCATTTTCAGAATTTTATTCTGAATCCTTTGAAGCGTTTTCTTCCTTGTTAAACAACAACTTGATCAGATCGGGACAGCATAAAGCATTGCTGGTCTAAAAATTTGTTTGTAAATCAAAAGTTTGTTCTTTAAACAAAGTTTAGAATTCCTGTTAATGAGAGGATATAGACATCTCGTATATTTGATGCACTTGGCTTGTATACTTTCAATGTGCTCTTTGAAAATAAGTTTTTTATCGTAAATTAGTCCCAAGTACTTAACCTTGTCAGACCAACTTAACTGCAATCGACTGCATATGACACGAAGACTTTTTCCTTTCACGGAAATGCTTGTATCATCGCAGAACAATGACTTTGTGCATTCTGGAGGCAAATCAGGAAGATCTGAAGTGAATATGTTGTACAGGACTGGGCCCTAGACTGAACCCTGCGGCACACCTGCTCTGACAGGGAATCTATCAGATTTTGAATTCTGATAGACTACCTGCAGAGTTCGTTCAGTAAGATAATTTTTTAAATTTTGATTAGGAAAATTGGAAAATTAAAAGTTTGCAATTTCGCAATCAAACCTTTATGCCAAACACTGTCGAACGCTTTTTCTATGTCTCCAGAGCAGCTCCAGTGGAATAACTTCAGATTTGTTAGCTCGTATCATATTAGTAACTCTGAGCAATTGATGAGTAGTGGAATGCCAGTGGCGAAATCCAAACTGTTCATCTGCAAAAATTGAATTTTCGTTGATGTGTGACATCATTCTGTTAAGAATAATTCTCTCAAACAGTTTACTTATTGAAGAAAGCAAACTGATTGGTCGATAACTTGAAACTTCAGCTGAATTCTTATCCGGTTTTAAAATTGGAGTAGTTTTTGCATTTTTCCATAATTTGGGAAAATATGCAATTGTGAAGCAGCAATTGAAAATTTTCACTCAAAATTCCATTGTGCTCTCAGCGAGATGTTTGATTAGTATATTAAAGATTCCATCGTCACCAGGTGCTTTCATTTTTTAATAATTGATTTAATCTCACTCAAGTTAGTTCCAATTATTTCTGCAGGCAAAAAATTCTGGGAAGAAATTAAATCAAATTGACGTGTGACTTCATTTTCAATTGGACTCACAAAATTCAAATTTGAATTATAAACACTCTCAATCTGCTGTGCAAGTTTTTGAGCCTTTTGTTCATTGGATACAAGAAAACGTTTAGAATTGCTTCATGTGATATGGAAAAAGTTATTGGAAGATGGTCAGAATAAAAGTCAGCATGTGTGATTAACTCACAACATACAGGACTTTGATCTGATAGCACCAAATCAATTGTTGATGGATTTCTTACAGAATAAAAACATGTAGGACTATTCGGAGACCAAATAGAATAGTATCCTGAGGAACAATCATTGAATAAAATTTTCCCATTGGAATTACTTTGAGAATTATTCTATGATCGATGTTTAGCGTTAAAATCGCCAATAATGAAAAATTCTGAGCGATTCCTGGTGAGTTTTTGTAAATCATCTCTAAAATAATTTTTGTGCTCGCTTGTGCATTGGAATGATAAATTTGCTGCGGCAATAAATAAAATCCCAAGTTCAGTTTGAACTTCAATTTCCAAAGTTTCAATAACATTTGTCTCAAGATGAGGAAGAGTAAAAAAATAAATATTTTTGGTAGCAATATTAGCTGGGGTAATAGGTGTATTTTTATTTTCTACCGTTCGGTTCTATTAACGGTCATTTTCGAACTACCAACATTAGGCGGTAGAATGTTCGAACTACCTGTAACCTGTGCATATGTTAAACGAGTATGCAAAGGAGCAGTAAAAGTGGGCGGTACTGGTACGCTTGGAAAATTTTGTTTTGATTGGGAAATTGAATTTTGTTTACCTTTTCTTGCCTTAACAATTGCTAAACGGACTGGGCATTGATAAAAATTTGACATATGGTTGCCGTTACAACTCGCATAGCGAAAATTTTTACTCTCTTTCACAGGACAAGTGTCCTTTTTTGTGTGAGGAGTCTCCACAAATGAGGCATATTTGGTCCATGTTACAGAATTCTGAATAATGGCCATAACGTTGGCAAATACGGTATTGGGTGATATGCTTTTCACCTCCGCCAAACTTTCGATATAATTCCAATTTCACTCGCGCATTATAGATAGCATGTGCTTTGTCTAAAAATTTCAAATTATTAACCTCAATGCGGTTAAAATGAATTAAACAATTAACAAGGGAAATTCCAGTTCGCTGATTGTTTTCGCCTCGTGATTTTTGTTTCATTAGAATTACTTGGGTAGGGGCTATGCCACACAAACACAAACTTTGAAGCTACAGGCAGTCAAACACCAGTCCACAAGCAACCGAAAACACGTCTGACCTGTCTGGCAGCTCAAGACGCACTAAGTCACTTTTGGATGTTTTTCAGAAACCGGAAGTCACTATCTTGAATTTAAAAATCGCGTTTGGAGTTTATTTCTGGTGTCTGAACATCATCCCGGTCCCTGAAATACTCCTATTGGTATTAAGCCATTTTAGGTTGTGTTCCGGAAACCGGAAGTTGCCATCTTGGAATTCAAGATAGCGTCTGGGATCGTTTTCAGTTTCCTTGGCATCATTTCGATTCCGAATTAACTCATACGGGGTGGTATTTGGTCAATTTTTACTGTTTACCGCAAACCGGAAGTCACCATCTTTAACTTAAAAATAACGTCTGAGGTTTCTTTTTGATCTCAGAGCATCAATTCGATTCCGTGTTCTGTGTATCACCATGGTTCCGAAAATAAATTTTAATAATTTGTTTCTATGGCCTCTAGAAGTCCCAGTGGAATCTCTTCTGGATGGTTCATTTTTGGGATATATCCCCAAAACACCCAAACATATCGCCAGAAAACCGAATTTTCGGATGCAAGAAAATTATTTCGGGGCACCGCTCTAACGCAGCTGAAAAGAATTAGTGCAAAACCAGCGAAAAACAATTAACTTTTTTGAGCATAGTGTAATAAATACACTGTTCATACAGTGCGAACTTTTGCCCCGTAAACTGCGTACTTTTGTCCCGCATGCTGGGTAAAAGTTCGCATCTGAGTATTTTTTCTAAAAAATGAAATTGTCATGCTACGAACAAAATTCTAAAAACTCTAGTAATACATTTTGAAGGCGAAAGGTTCATGTACCGCTTGGAAACAAAACCGACTTTTATGATAATTGTTTGCAATAGTTCTGTTGCAAAAACAATTAAGTGCGTACTTTTGCCCCTCACTACTCTATATAATTTTGTTGTCCTCGGCGGCGCAGCGTATTTTGCGGCACCCGGATAACCACATTAAATTCTAAAATTTGCTAGTATACAAAACAACAAGAAGAAGAAGACCATTCAAACGGCAATTCAATTGTGTTTCAGATCGCAATACGATGCCTACGCGTTTATCCAACACGCCTTATTGTGCGTCGATAGCGGCAATGTACACAGTAAAAAATTCTAAATACTACACGTCACGTAAAATATTTTCTCATTTAAATTTCAGTTGCTTCTGACGTAAACCATGATTTTTTTCTTTGATTTGAAAATTCTGTGCAATATCATATAAATTTCAGTTGCTTCTGACATAAACTACGATTTTATTTGAAAATTATGTGCAATATCATTTAAAGTTGCGTGGAATATTATGAAATTTTCTATTATAAGCGAAAGAGGCAATTCTTTACATGCGATTCGATATATAGTTTTTTTTACTGTGTAGTCTTCATGTGGCTTGGCTGCACACAAATGAATATCGAGTTCTTCTGCTCTGATAGACGACGTGTGACCAGCGCTATATTCATACATTTTTCGGTGCAGTACTGTTGTCTGTGCCAGCATGTTTTCCTACAAGACATCAGTTTTAATAACATTCTAACAGCAGAACTGTAAACTGTCTGATAGTGGAGGTGGTTACGAGCTTTCCGAAAAAACTTCACCTTCGAGACATCAAAATAGGCTCATAGGAGCATATATTATTTGACCTATTGGGACGAGGAGGTTCTGTCTTTTTTTGCCACTGCTATACAGGATGATTCGAACCTATCACCACCCGCTTGTCAAAGCGGACTCTGTGCCTTGCGGCTACGTAGCTCTTCGTGACTTTGCATACAACCCTTCAGTTATTTATTTTAGCACAGGCCTCATTCAAAGCTAAGAAACCGATTTTGTTCAGATAAACTATTCGGGAAGAAATTATAAGGGACTAATGCTGCTTTGTGAAAAATATACAATAATATATGAATTGTGTTATATTGTTTGGTAATTTTAATGAATCTACGTTTGATGCTGGAGAACCACAAATAACTCACAAAAAAGCTCTAGTTTTCCAAAGTTTATTTTGAGTATCTCAAAAATTTAATTTTTTTTTTCAATAAATTAAATGACCCATGATTTGCAATAACTTAAAAAATTATATTGTATCATTGAAATTTTATTATTCTTAAAATAAAATTATATTTGAAATAGTGTGTAAAATATAACATTAAAATAAAAATTTGTTTTACATTCCTTCATCCAGAACTTTTATCAAAAGTTTTGGAATAATGTCAAATTTCAACAAAAAATAATTTTAAATTCAACCCTTCATTGATTTAACATAAAGTTTAGTCTTCAGTTACTAATTTTCTCAACTTAATCTTGAAAATAAATGCTTTCACGATGTTAATCAGCATGAGCTTTTTGATTTGAAATAATTTGTCAAATCATTCAACATCGCTGGAGTATAATTCATTATCATTTTTCTTTGTTTATACTTTAGAATGTGTCCACTACCAGGGGGCTCTTGAGCTTTTTGGTGTGAGGGTAGTGGTGGGCCATTAAAAAAAAACATTTTTAAAACTGTTAGAATTTGGGTTATTTTTAAATTTCTTGCAGCAAAAATATTTATTTCCACAATGCATATTTTTTTACAAGGCAGCATCCGTGCTCTATAATTTATTCTCACACAATTTTACACTACAACTTAAGGTTTCTGAGCTACAATGCTTTAAAAATATTACACCTTTTTAGAAAGTCTAAAAAATTCTTCCACCCACGAAAAATACTCAGTATACTGAACAGATACATGTGCAAAGTTTCATTCAAACCAAAAATGGTTAATGTTCGACAATAGTTAATTTGGTGTTTTGCTTCTTTCTTTGTTTTGTTATTTCTATCAATTTTAATGCGACACTTTGATTGATGCTTATGCTTAAAAAAATCCGATCAAATCATCGGAACAATACATGTTTCCCTTTAAACAATGCTGAGAATCATTTTTCCTGTCTTCATTTCTAAAGTTTTCAGCCTGCGGCAGGTTAGCCTCGTGATAAGAATGATGTTTCAGACAGACAAACAAGAAGACAAATTGGAAAAAACTGAGATGATCAAATTTATACTAAAATTCGCTAATCCTGTGTTTTGAGAATATCTTATTTCATTATTAATTTCAATTGACTGAAAGCTATATCAACTTTAAAGTTAAGAAGTATAGTTTAGTATAGCAATCAAATGTTTGTTTTCAATTATGCTAACCGCACACAGTACTATTTTGATTCCCTATGTAAATTCTTTGTGTCGCATAACTGACGTTATTTTTAAACTTGTCATTCTATCCGATTTCAATTGAGGGCGATGCACCTTCAGGTTGCATCTATATTTAGTACAAGAACTAGGCCTGAAACAGAAATTAATGAAGCAGTAATTCAGTCGGAAAGTTTCTTTTCATGAGCGCGTTCATGCAGAACCCCGAAGGCGAAATTCGAACCCTTTTTTTCGTCATGTTGTCATTGAAACAAGTTCGTATACATAACGAATCCCAGCTGCCTGCTGGTGGTATCTTTCCGTACTCATCCTTACCAACGCTGTCATCGTCCTTGCAGTAGTTGACGAAATCTTTCTTTTCTATTTGGCAGAATGTTTTTTTTTCTATTTCAATCTTTTTTTCTTGCTACCTTCTCTGTTTACCCCGTAGGATTCGGCGATTTTGTTCCAGCACAGGGAGTGAAAGACGACTCTGAACTTTCCATCGCATTGTGCTCACTGTATTTGCTATTTGGTATTGCGCTGCTAGCGATGAGCTTCAATCTGGTGCAGGAGGAAGTTATCTCCAACGTGAAAAGCGTCGCCCGAAGACTTGGCATACTGAAAGAGGAAGAGGTGGACGATTGAGAAAGTTTTTTTCTCTCTCGCTTAGGTTTGACTTACCAACGAACCAACGATGGGTTCCGGGGGTACGTAGGTAGGTGTAGTGTTAAATGCAAATATGGAAAGCTTACTGAGAACCGTAAACTTTTCGGTCGGAAGTTTGATTTTCCCTTTCGTTATCGTTACTTTTCCGGTTATGAGTATCCATCTCTATGCAGGTGGTCTGTTTATGGTTGGGAAATGGAATGTAAATTGAAGAATCAATTCAGATATACAATGGAAAGTAAACTCTCTAAGCTAGTTGAAAGTTAGTGTTTCAGAACCATTGACGAATGAAACCACCCGGTACAGTTAATAGTAGTTGCTGGTTTTTCTTTATTATTATTTTGTAATATGTCGACATATGTTCAAAAATTGAAAGCAAAAACAACTCAAAAAAGAAGAAAAAGTATATGCAATCATGCTCAAAACGGAAGAAAAACTTTTCTGATCAATAAAAGATTGTCATTTTCATTAGTTGTAGCGCTCAATACTTTAGTATAAAAAATATAGGAAGGAAATATAAGGCAGCACTGGTAAGAATTAATAAGTCTTTTCCATATTGAGAAAGTTTCCCAGATGTGATGCACACAGTCAAATTAAACCAGATGTATTTATAACCTCATTGCAGTTCATTTCGTTTATCCAATGGAATGACTTTACAAAATAAATATTGTTATAGAAGCGACTGAAAATATGTATACTGAAAGCACTCATTCTAGTGATTTGAGTATTGCTCAACTTATCGAAACCTTCCATATGCAGTATTCTCTTCTATTTGCAAATGACACTTTAACATTGTTGGTCTTGTCATTACTTCTCACTATCCGTAGCTAGACCACACATCGAACTTGCTTCTTCAGACTTTACAATAAAGCATCAAACTGTGCAAACTATCGAAGATCCCCAGTTCAGTGCAATAACCACCGGTAATTGTGTCTATCGTTTCGGACCAGAATCAGTACTATGCGAATAGTGGAATCTGGCGAGACATGCAACTGATGGAAAGTTTATTTGCAGTTCGTACGGTGGCGGGATTTGAATCATGTACATATAATGTGGCGTACACAGGCCATATGTTTCTGGTCCTCGTTGGACTTCTACTTAGTTGTTAGTTGGCTGTTTTCTGCATAGAAATAGGAAAACTGTGTGCCGGGATAGTTGTTTGTGTTCTGTTTTGCTGTTGCACTGTTTGACGGGTATCACGCTAAGATTTACGATTAACTGGCGGTAATTGGAAAAGGTGGGCGAGCGGTGCTTCTTTTTTAAAATTTGATTTTTAGTTACTCCGGTAGCAGAAGGGAATGCTAGCAACAGGTCTTAAGAGTGTTTATTGTGCACTCTCTACCAAAATTATCGGAGCATGTTGATACAGGTTCAAATCGAGTACCAAACACAATTGGCTAATGTTACATGGAAGTTGATTCATATCCACAATAAAGCGCGTCGTAGATTGCATGAGAAATTTCCAAGAATTTTAGTAAACTGTTCAGATGTTTAGAAAACCTGTTTTGGTAATAGGAATCTTTATTTCGTTTTTTTTTTTGACGTTCTACAAGGTATTTATTTAAATTACCTGCTTACAGTGTTCAATTGCTATTATCAGGTCATGACCAGAAATATTATTTATTTGCTTCCTACCAACAGACATGTATTATCCAAATGGTGACCGGACTACTACACTAAAAATTAAGACAACAGTTCTCTAAGGGCCCCTTCAGCGGTGGTCTATTTTTGAAACAACTTTCTACTAGATTTACACCAGCGAAACCTGAATAGAACCAGCTAATATAGACCAATTTT
The DNA here is from genome assembly GCF_029784165.1 of Wyeomyia smithii. Taxonomy (NCBI): domain Eukaryota; kingdom Metazoa; phylum Arthropoda; class Insecta; order Diptera; family Culicidae; genus Wyeomyia; species Wyeomyia smithii. Next base: position 170,576,195 of record NC_073695.1, on the reverse strand, counting down.
TCGTTCTCCGCACCGGTGTTGTATATCTTGTTGTTTTAAACCGCTGACATCTGTCACACTGTCGACAATTCAATAGCCCATGCTATCAGTTAATGAGACTTGTTATAATAAAAACACTCAATATTTAACAAACGGAAATTCGATCATTTTTATGCACATTGAACGATTACTGTAGCAAGACACTTTATATCCACAAGACTTTATGGATTTGACGGTTTGACCCGAGCGTCAGTGACATTTCTCAGGATGGATTGGTATGATCGAAAATTTCTGCTACAAGTAGGGTTTTGGAGGATAGCGAAAAATATTGTCATTGTGCAGCTCGATTTTCGCTATTTTCGAGTAGGTCACATACTGCCAGTTATGCTTCAAGCTTAAAAGGAGCAGTCATTGTCATTTGTCCTGCGGCTCATCTAACCCGCGAGGTCAAAAAATACGAAAAACGAAACATAACGCCCCCCAGCGATCATTTAGTTTTGTTCGAGTTGCTCGAAACTAAATGCTCAATGTCACCCCAGCATTTTGAACCTTTTCAGTTCAGTGTCTTCGAGGAACATTTTTCTGGCCTCTTAAGTTCTCCTCTAGTCCCAATACAATTAAGGCGAATAGCCAACATATTTGTCATCCTGGTGGTTGCAAACCAAGTAGTTAAGCCTACGGTTATGGTCTTCCAGAATTCCCCCTTTTGCTGGTCGGTTTTCTTGAAGCCAAAAACGACAAACCTGTTTATTTTCTTTTTCAGAAAAGCTACAAAAATTAATTGTGAATTGTCATAAAAAAATCTTTGTTTTGTTTATTCCCCAACACTCGCAAAATGCTTATATGGAAATAGCTAAAAATGAGGTATTCAATTAAAATATGACATTTTACCACCTATTGGTAGCGTACAAAGGGTTTTAGGACGATCTATTTCTTGTTCCAAAAAGTGCGAAAATAGACCAAAATGTATACCAGTTTCAAATTTTTTCAATTTAGATCCACCGCTGAAGATGCCCTAAGCATGGCAACAACATTAGAACGAAGCACTTCAATAGATAAATGAGCCGTTGAGAGCAAAAGTGGTACATGTGCCATTGAGTAAATTTTTCAGGAGACGCAATAAACGAAAACACTCAAATAGTAAATTATTTTCAACAATTTTTTCTAACATAACTGCACAAAATCATTGCTGGAATGGCTTCAAAAGACGGTACATGAAAGCATAACGAGTTCTGGTTGAGAAACCTACACAAACTTCAATGGAATAACATGTACCACTTTTGTTCTATGGGAAAAATAATGACAACCAGAAAACGCTGAGAGCAAAAGTGGTACATGTCCAGTGCGAGCATGAAGGGTGCATTATGGCTCTCTAATTTCAGGATATAGAACATTCATGTCTTCAGCAGAGCTGTCCAAGTAATTGAGTACTATGGAATGATGATCTGTTTGTTAAGGAATTCTGTCACTTTGTGGCGCTAGTGTATATGTAACAGAAGACATTTTAAATAATCTAGATCAACTGGGGCCAATTAAAAAGAAAATATTGATAATAACTACACAATGGACCCAGGTTCAACTTTCGGTAGACTACCGGTTGCCCTCCGGATCCAGAAATACCGTAGAAAAGGAAAACTGAAAATTATTTTGGCTATAACTCTGGTATAAGTTATCAGATCTCGGCTTTTTTATGATATTATGGTTTATTTTTGCATGTGATAGTTTCGAAAAAAAAAACACAGAAAATATTAGGACCTATTCTTTAAAGCAGACAGTGTATGTAGTTAGAGGAGCGACAAATGAGTGAACTGAAAATATGATACAACCTTGGAAAAATACCCAAGTAACAAAATCGGTTATATCAAAGTTGTTTAGTATATGATACAACTAAAACATAAAACCTTCAATGCCGACCATGCGGTTATAACAACCTACTTACAACAGCTACAAACATGTGTTATGGCTAGTTGGCCCAGCTTTATTGCAGTCATCAAAACTTCATATACGCTCCAACATAGGACCAGATATTTTATACAACCCGATTTACTTACCACATAATGGCCTCGAAATTTTAATTGAGATGTAATGTGAATGCTATCGACTGTGACGTGTATCTATTATTGCTTGGATTTTCGGCTCATCAGTCTTTAAGCTGAACTAAACGAAGTACTGCCTCTTTTCCTTCAACGTTTCGACAATATATTTTGTCTTTATCAAGAAGTCTACAAAAAACAAAGCAGAGATGTGTTTTCCCTATTTTGAAACCTTTTTCGAATGTCTGGTACTTACTAAAGCTTTTCGTTTTGTTTTCATTTGTAACTTATATAATACATAATTAACTGTGGTCTGTTTGCGTTTATCACATAAAATGGAACTATTTTAAATAATTTTTGTCATTGAATAATCTAGAAAAACTTGTACTCGGAAAAACATTATTTATGGTCACAATTGTTAATTTTCTACTAGTGTGTTGTCGAAAGCTTATCTAGATCAGATTGTCTGAGTGCGCATGATTGTCAGTTTCATGACGTCTATGAATTTTATGTTGTTTATTATTGTTTTTTACTGTGTTAAACACACCTGCATAAATAGAACTTAACCCGTCTGTATCACTTTTCTTGTTAACTGTATTGTTGTTCGTTGCTATGTGGCATATTTCCAGAATCGGTAGTGCTGTTGTGTTTCTGTGTTGGTCGAGTATTTTAACATTGTTAAGATCTAATGTGTGTTGGGTTCTAATACAGTGGTGCAAGAGTGCTGTCTTTTCACTTAGTGTTGCGAATTGTGGATCTTCTATGTCGGTGCCTGTGTCAACAAGTTTCTGCAGTGCATTCAAGTTCGATCTGTGTCCCTTAATTCGTGTTTTTAACTTATTTGTAGTCATGCCAATATATTGTGAACTGCAGTCGTTGCATGAAATACTATAAATAACATTGGTGTGGTCGTCTTTTGCTATTTTATCTTTTGTTTGTGTATAATATTGTTTGGCCATGTTTGTCTTTCGTGTGGCTAACTTAACTGTTTTGTAATCGTTTTTCAGGAACTTACTGATCTTATCGGTGAGATACGGAATGTATGCTATTGACCGGTAAGTGTATTCCAGGTGTTCACTCGGCGATTGGTTGGAACTATGTTGCTCGGTACTCCTACAGTTTCTCTGGTTGATCAGGCGATGTCGCAGTGTCTTAGGGTAGTCGTTCAGCTTCAAATGTTGATCCATTATGTTGACTTTTGCAGACTCCGATAGGCCGGTGGACAACCTGTTCACTCTACTAATAAAATTGATGGCCATGTTTATTTTTTGGTGAGGTGGATGCGCCGAAAAATAGTTTAGAAAACGGCCACTTGCAATCGGTTTTTGGTACCATTCCGTCGATATATGTTGATCATCGTGCCTGACAAGTAGCATGTCAAGGAAAGGTAACCGGTTGTTTTCCTCTGTTTCACAGGTAAACTGGATGTTAGGGTTGTAGCTATTAAAAATCTTGAGCACGTAGTCAAGCTGATCGAGTGGAATGGCAGTGACTAAATCGTTCACATATTTTTTGATGAACGGCACTTTGATTTTAAGCTGTTTGAGTACGCAATCAAGCAATACCTCTGTGACAAGCTCCGCTACAATTGGCGATAAAGGGTTGCCCATAGCTGTTCCGAAGACCTGTTGGTGGTACCGTCCATCAAATTTGAAGAAACTAGCGTCGATGCAAAATTCAACCAGCTCCAGAAACAGGTCCAAGCAAATGTTCTTAGCGTTTGGTCTTATTTGGTCCCAGTAACAAATTACGTCATGGCATACTAGTTCCTTTGGAATGCATGTGAACAATGAAACCACATCCAATGAAATCAACGAATATCCAACAGGTAACGTGACAGTGTTGATGAAATCGCAAAACTCGAAGGAATCTTTAATGTTGTATGCACTATCCATGGAATTTTGAATAATTCTTCCTACGAACTTTGAAAGTTCATAGGACGGCGCCGTCATATTAGGTACTACAGGTCTCAAAGGTAAACCAGGTTTGTGCGCTTTAGGTAACCCGTAAATTCTTGGGCATAGTGCGTTCTGCGATTTCAGGTTGGAAGCAGTTTTTTTGTCGATTAGTTTCAGATTATGTAACCGCTCCACCAAAGAATTGTTTTTGCGTTGAAAAGAAGTGATACGCGCCGCAGGAATTCGGTTGGGAATAAATATTTAATTGAAACTCAGTTCCTCTTAACTAAGGTGATAAATAAATAAATGCCATGATTTGGAGTATTTTGTTAAATGTTTGCCGTTATCTAGCATTAGATTTTCAAAACAATGGAGTGGTTTTGTTATTCTCGTAAAAGAAAATGCTGATTTCAGATATAATTACAAAAGTTTGCAATTTTTCCATTCAATGCGACATGTTGTTTTAGAATAAAACCCCGGACGAATTTAAAATCTTCGTCATAACAAATTCTTATAATTTGATCAGAACATAGCATATCATAACCTAAGTCAACCTAACAAAGCATTCGTCTGGCTATGTTTCGATCATGAAGTTTTATTCAAGTCACAATAATAACCTACATGGCGGGGTTGCCATAACAAATTCTGTTCAAAAGGAAATCACAACTTGAAAATTTATTTTAGCTTTAAGAGGGACTATCATACAACTTCACGGTTTATGTATTTTTGGTTTTATTTGGTTGTTATGAAAGTCAATATAAAACAAATTTATGACCGTTTTAGAAACTGTGAGGCTAAGTTATATTATGGTAGACATATGATGGTTTGTAAAGCCTATTTGCAGAACATATTTCATGACTATCAAATAAAATCTACTTATAATCGAAGGTTTTCATGCAAGACAACTTGAAACAAAAACAAAACCAGAATAAATTCTTGAAGCATTCTAAATGTTACTTGGGTATACACCGTATTCAGATGGGACCAGGACCTATTTTTCAACATTAATCTCGTTTACGGTAACTCCGTATCTTTCTGAGGGCTATCTGATGGTAAATTCGAGTTACATTCTGTCATGAGATCATTTATTTTCGTGGGACTTTTCTTAAAAATTAATATCTTTAATGGTGATGATGATGATGATGGTCCCGCCACATACCCCTACAAAGGTTTGAGCTGGACGATTTATCTATAGATAATTAATATAATCACAATCTCAATCAGTTATACAAAAAAAAAAACGAACTGAATCCATTTCCAGATATAAACTTCTTCAAAAACTTTACTTGATTCACATCGGTAAAGACGTGAATTGCTGTAGAGCTACACAAAGCTAGCACAGGGTTTTCATGACCTTCAGTCAGACTAACTACAACTACTTCATGCATATTCTCTAAGCATTCAAATAACAATTTGAGTTTCAATTGTAAAAGAATCCATTTATATCTGACTTCCGCGCGCGAGGCTCAAACTTATGTAGTCACTTTCTATTATTTTTTAAGCTACAACAACATAAAGGAAAAAAAAATCCATCATCACCACCGCGACGAACACAGTAGTTTTGTCAATATATGTTGAAAAAAAAAAGATCTAATATAAAATGTAAATAAAATTTTACAACACAATCATACCCGTTCATGAAAAACTTCGTCAGTTACAGGCTTCAATTAAACAATCAATAAATAAATAGGTTTCCAAAAATAAGTATTTCATCCAAAATAAATCCGTTGTTTAAACTTCGTCATATAAACTCTCGTCATTGTTAAAAGCTTTTAAATTTCGTTCTGTACAACAGAAACTTTCACGTGTGAAATACATTGTCTCTTGAACTCCGCAAGTGTTGGTGCACGTTTAACATGTCTTGGCATCGAATTGAAAAAAATTATACCTTTATAAAATAATGAATTCTATGAAGCTCTGGTTAAAAAGAAAGGTGTTCTTATTTCATCCGCGTTTCTAGTGTTATATCTATGAAAATCACTTCCTCTTTCAATTCGATCACATAAATATTGAGGTAGCAAACCATTAATAATTTAAAAAAAGAACACCATAGATAAATAAACAATTCGTTGCTTCACGGATAACCATTGCAAAGCGTCCAACATAAAAGCAGAGGAAGTTAATCTATCACAATTTAAAATCAAACGCATTATTCTATTCTGCAAACGCTGTAACAAAAATTGTGTGTTATTGGCCAAATACAAAAAGGTAGGGCAAAAATCCTAATGGGGCGAGATGATTGACTTGTATAGCTGTATTTTACTACTAATTGTTAATTCGTTTTTCAAACGACATGATATTCCATACTTCTTGGCAATTTTCTTGATGACATTGTCAATGTGAGCGTTGAACTTTAGGTTGTCATCAATAATCACGCCAAGATATTCAATCTCCCGAACGCGACCAATTGTCTCATCATCTATTATAACAGAGACATGGTAGTACCGGTGGTTCACGTGGTGGCCATCTTGGAGCATATTTCGTTAAAAGATCATTTTACTTCTAGAATTGGTCTCGAAAAAAAAAACAGGAAGCTTTAGGAACACTTTTAAAATTGACATTTTACGCTAGTTCCGGATCTTTCGGTTAAATTATTTCTTTTCTAGTCAATCCCGCAGAAGCAGTTTCGAAAAAATTAGGAAGCTCTAGGATCACTTTAGAAAATTGACCTCAATTACAGTATTTCTGGATCTTCCGGGAGGCTATCGGTAGCCTGCCAAAAGCCAAACTTGGGTCCAGTGTGTAAATATATATCTATATCAAAGACCTCAGAGAGTTATCCACTAAATTGGCCACAGCATACGAGTTGATACTGAAATAGATAAAACTCTTTCTGCTACAAAATAGTCACGGGTACACTAGCGCCACGTAGTGAGAAAATTCCAAAACAGACAGATCTTCATCTGAAAGTACTCAATCACTTGACCAACTTTGCTGAAAACATGATTGTTCTATATCCTAAGATCTTCGACTTACAATTCATCTAATATGCACAGACTGGACATGTACCACTTTTGCTCTCAACGAAATGGTGATTATGTTAATTACCAAAAATTGTTCTGGCTATAACTTTGGTTTAGGTTATCAGATCTTGGTTTTTCTTGGATATTCTAGTACGTTATTAGGTTCTGCATCAATTTATGCAAAAAACCCCAAAAGTGTAAACTGGCACATGTACCACTTTTGCTCTCAACGGCTCAAATGAAATTCAAACACGGACGAAACTCTGTTGAACGCTCGTTGAAGACCAATGATTAAACTATTGGAACTGTTAGGGCATCTTCAGCGGTGGTCCAAATCGTTATTTTGTTCTATTTTTTTGGAACAAACTCAAATTCACTGCTGCACCGGTGGTGTAAATTTTGTTTTATACCAGATCTAAATTGAAAAAAATTGAAACTGGTATACGTTTTGGTCTTTTTTTATCACTTTTTGGAACAAGAAATAGATCGTTCTTAAACCCTTTGTACGCTACCAATAGGTGGGTAAAATGTCATATTTTAATTGAATACCTCATTTTTAGCTATTTTCATATAAGCATTTTGCGAGTGTTGGGGAATAAACAAAACAAAGATTTTTTATGACAATTCACAATTCATTTTTGTGGCTTTTCTGAGAAAGAAAATAAACAGGTTTGTCGTTTTTGGCTTCAAGGAAACCGACCAGCAAAAGGGGGAATTCTGGAAGACCATAACCGTAGGCTTAACAACTTGGTTTGCAACCACCAGGATGACAAATATGTTGGCTATTCGCCTTAATTGTATTGGGACTAGAGGAGAACTTAAGAGGCCAGAAAAATGTTCCTCGAAGACACTGAACTGAAAAGGTTCAAAATGCTGGGGTGACATTGAGCATTTTGTTTCGAGCAACTCGAACAAAACTAAATGATCGCTGGGGGGCGTTATGTTTCGTTTTTCGTATATTTTGACTTTGCGGGTTAGATGAGCCGCAGGACAAATGACAATGACTGCTCCTTTTAAGCTTGAAGCATAACTGGCAGTATGTGACCTACTCGAAAATAGCGAAAATTGTTCGAATCAAGCTGCGCAATGCCACCCAATATCCTCAAAACCCAAACTAAGTTTTAGGAACTGCAAGGTTTTGAAAGATTGATGAAACTAAAACGGAAGATGAACACCTACGCGATCAAATATTTTTCGCTATCCTCCGAAACCCTACTTGTAGCAGGAATTTTCGATCATACCAATCCATGCTGAGAAATGTCACTGACGCTCGGGTCAAACCGTCAAATCCATGAAGTCTTGTGGATATAAAGTGTCTTGCCAAAGTAATCGTTTAATGTGCGTAAAAATGATCGAATTTCCGTTTGTTAAATATTGAGTGTTTTTTATTATAACAAGTCTCATAAACTGATAGCATAGGGTATTGAATTGTTGACAGTGTGACAGATGTCAGCAGTTTAAAACAACAAGATATACAACACCGGTGCGGAGAACGAAAAGTTGGTCTCTATTAGCTGGTTCTATTCAGGTTTCGCTGGTGTAAATCTAGTATAAAGTTGTTTCAAAAATCTTTGAGAACTCTTTGGGGTACTCTTTGTAGAGTTCTTGGTGGAGCGTTTAAATTGATCTGGCGAAGAATGCCCGGATTATCAACCCACATTGGCCACAGTCATAGTACGAGGTCAGGCCGAACTTGAAGGGCGCTAAGATGGAGAAGTTGACAACGATCCTCATAACGAGTGTGCGCCTTGGGCTGTCTCCTTTGCAAGAGGCAGGCACAAAATGGCATCGCTTGCCCTTTATGGGCATCTACATTTGCAGTTAACAATTGAAAAAAAAAATTAAATTGGGACTTTTTTGAAGAATTGCTCAGATGCTTTACGCCCAATCTTGCCCCATTATTCTCTGATTTCTATGCATGATCTGTTGAATAGTTGATTACTTCTTCGTGATTATTATTACAATCTACTGATTTATTCATACAACCTGCTTATTTCCAAGAGTTTCGTTTTAAATATAAAATTCGAATCATCGACATCTTTGTTTTTCGCCGACAGGATTGCTAGTGCATCCAATCATGGTTCACATGGTTCTAAAAGATATTCGTATACATATTCGTAATAAGTTTCTCTTTCGTCGATATTGGGCGAAAAAATATAGAGGGAACGGAATCTATTGAACGAAAATCTCAACTGATAGTTCTCCACTGCTAATTGTTAACAACTGTTTCGAAAAAAATTCTGCAGTCGGCTGCTGAAACTGCGAAATCAAGTAGCTCAAATAATTACAAATCCTTGACAATTGAATTATTTTTTCAAGGTGGATCGGATTTCTGATTGTTCCTCAGTGTCAAAAAAAAAAATTAAATACGATTCTAGTTCTTTCTAGGTAAACATTTGGAGATGGTTATTACGAAAAATCAGATGGGTTGTGTGAGAGCCACGGCCGCAAAATTGAGTGATCGCAAATTATGACTTCGGGGCAAACTTCTTTTCTTCAATAATTCATCCAGTTATAGTAGCTTATATTACGACAGACTGTTTTGTATGAATAAATTTGTGTCAATAGCTTTAATCTAACACAAATAAAAATTGCTCTCTGAAAATACAGGGTCCGTCAATCGAACTCATTATTACGTTGCACACTAAACCCAACGCGGGTGACCTCTCGTCGTTTTATTTATATTGTTTCTTAGCTGTCAGATGATGTATGTGTTGCAAAACGGTAGAAGAACATAGTTTGTGAGTTGTACGATTCACATGTGTGCCGAAGTTTTGTATACCATAAGTCAAAAGCCGGAAGTACAAAAAAACGATATAGAGGGGGACGTCCGGCTACTGTGGTAACACTTGTCGACGAACTGTCACTAAATTGGCAGGGAATCTCAACAAATCTGATCAAAATCTACATCTGATGCTGAAAAATCCATCTTCAGACCCCCAGAAAGTACCTTTCGGTGAGGCATAAACAAAAATAAGTAAATCGCCTGTGGCCCGTGGTTAAATTCAAAGACGAACAAGTTTAACTTGCCCTATAGGTCATTCCATACGAAGTGACCACGAAAAAGCACAAACTTGGACACGACCATCACAGATTTTGCTCAAAGTTTGGGGAATATTTCATCTACTGTCTCTTTGGAAAAATCCCAATTTTGGTTTAGATTGGAATACCCCCCGCTCTGTTGGACCCCCCTCTTTATTGCAAAGTTACGCAATTTTTGTCAAAAATCTCTTTTTTCTTTTTCTTACAATACATAGACGTAAGATGTCCGAAAAATACTGATAGATGGTTTGCGAAGAAAATAAATCAAGGAATCCAGAAAAAATATAAGTTTTGGCCGAAAGTGTTGCCAGATAAATTATTTTTGTGTTCGAAAAATAAATTTACATTTTTTGGCAAGAGCAGCCATTTTTATTTTAAATTTGATAATTTTATCGTGTTCTTTGGAAAATTTCACATAAGAAACAAATATCATCCCGAGGTAAAATGAGCCAATCTCGAAACATAACATTTTTAGGAAAAAAGTTGTAAACTTCGTGATTATTTTGTTTTATAATTTATAGACGTAAGACACCCGAAAAATAGTGATAGGTGAATTTTGAAGAAAATAAACCAGGGAATCCAGAAAAAATACTATTTTTGACCGGAAGTGTTGCCAGACAGATTATTTTTGAATTTTAAAACGAAATTTGCATTTCTCGGCAAATGCAGCTAAGTTCATTTAAAATTTGATAGTTTCATCGTATTTCTTGGAAAATTTTACGTAAGAAACACTTGTCACCCCGTGGTAGTATGAGCCAATCTCGAGATATAGCATTTTTACTAAAATAGTTTTGAATTTCGTAATTAATTGTTTGTAAAATATACCATTCTCGAGATTGACTCATATTAGCACGGAATGGTAAATGCTTCTTACGTAAAATTTTTCGAGAAATACGATGAAATCACCTAATTTAAAATAAAACTAGCTGCATTGGCCGGAAAATGCAAATTTATTTTTAAAATACAAATTTAATCTGTCTGGCAACACTTCCGGTAAAAAAAATATTTTTTCTGGATTCCCTGATTTATTTTCTTCAAAATTCAGCTATCACTATTTTTCGGGTGTCTTACGTCTTCAAATTGTAAATGAAGTTAATGACGAAGTTTACAACTTTTTTCGTAAAAATGTTATATCTCGAGATTGGCTCATATTATCTCGGGATGATAATTGTTTCCTATGTGAAATTTTCCAAGGAACACGATGAAATTATCAATTTTAAGATAAAAATGGCTGCATTTGCCGAAAAATGTAAATTTAGTTTTCAAATAAAAAAATTATTTATCTGGCAACACTTTCGGCCAAAACTTATATTTTTTCTGGATTCCTTGGTTTATTTTCCTCAAAAACCATCTATCAGTATTTTTCGGACATCTTACGTCTATGAATTGTAAGAAAAAGAAAAAAGAGATTTTTGATAAAAATTGCGTAACTTTGCAATAAAGAGGGGGGCCCTACAGAGCGGGGGGTATTCCAATCGACACCAAAATTGGGATTTTTCCAAAGAGACAGTAGATGAATAATTCCCCCAACTTTGTGCAAAATCTATGATGGTCGTGTCCAAGTGGCATGTACACTTCGTATGGAACGACCCCTGTACATTTTTAGAAAGTGATATAGTTTTTTTTTTAAGTGAAATTATTTTCAGTTAAATAGAATGATTTTTAGGTAAAATGATTTTGTTTTGATATATTCACCTCTTTGTTACAATACTAGACCCTGCCATATGGTGGCTCTGAAAAGACTTAAAATGGCCTCTGGGGTTAATTTTTGACTTCTGTGCATCGTTCCGATTACGGAAACACTCATATTGGATGGAATTCGGTCATTTTAGGTTGTTATTCAGAAACCCAAAGGCACTTCTTGGAGTTTTAAAATAGCGCATGGAGTCTATTACCGACCTCTTAGTATCATCCTGGTACCAGAAATACTCATGTTGCGAGCATTTCGAGCTGTTTCCCAAAAACCAAAAATTGCCATCTTGGACTTGAAAATGATGTCTGGGGTCAAATTTTGGTTTCTGTGCACTATCCCGATCATTTTAGCTGCTTTCCGAAAAAATGGTTGAGATGTGTGTTGCATCATGGAAACATTTCTTTTACTCTAAAATCCTCAATTTACAATTTTGGCTCTATTAAGCTACTCAAATAATTCTCGAGTTGTGTAGAAATTAGTGTTTCCAGTTGTATGGGAGCTCTCGTCTTTAGAGGAAAGAGATATGTCAAACTATCATAGAAACATTCATTGTACCCGAAGAATGTAATTTGTTTATTTATTTATTAATTTATTTATTTATTAATTAATCAATTAATTTATTTATTTATTTATTTATTTATTTATTTATATTTATTTCCATCTGACCCGCAGTGATCTTAATGAAATGTTGATACACTAACAACAACAAACAAAGAACGAAGTGCAACATTAACAAACAGATTTCCAGCAATACAAACTATCTAACAAGCAATCGAAACATTTTTAAACTATCTTATGCACTGCATGAATCGTCTTAACCTATTCTTGAAAACGTCAATGGTTACATTAAAGTCAAAATAGTCAAAAAATCTATTGAATACGTCACACATCGCCCTAATAGGTTCGTTCTGGCCGTAGTTAGTACGTTGGTAGTCAAGTCGTAGAAAGTTCCATGATCTCAGACTTCTCGCAGGCACACAGATGTTGAGTTGAGAGAGAATGGCCGGGGCATCAATTTGTTCAGCAAAAAGTTTCCCCACAAAAACAGCTCTCGATATACTTCTCCTTTTTGCTAAAGTGTCCTTATCCAGTAAACGGCAGCGATCAATGTATGGAGGAAGCTCACTCGGGTTATTCCATGGTAGAGTACGTAGTGCATAACGGATGAACCTGCTTTGCACTGACTCAATTCTATTCTTACAAATCTCCGCATTAGGGCACCAAACAACAACAGGTGTTTCTAGCACCGACTGCACCAGGGAAAAATATAATGAACGCCGGCAATATGGGTCTAAAAATTATTTCGCGATTCGAATTATAAACACTAGGTTTCTATTCGCTTGTGCAATTATGCTCGTGTAGTGATCTCTAAAGGACATTTGAGAATCTAAGAGCACCCCGAGATCCTTAACTACAGTGACTCTTTCAAGCGGCTGACCAAAGATTGTGTAACTCCATAGGATTGGTTTTTTTCTACGGGGGAATGAAATCGCAGAGCATTTGGAGATACTAACTGTCAGGCAATTGTGTGTGCACCAGTTATAGAAAGCATCAATGTACTGCTGTAGTTCCTCACAGTCAGCTGTAGATCTTACGACGAGGAAAAAGTAATGGTTTATCATACTAAATTTTACAATATTTGCATGATTAGTTCTCGAGTTGTGCAGATATTCGTTTTGTATGTCAGCCATCCTAAGAGAAAAGGAGGTTTATAAAAACCATCATAGAAACTTTTCTTGCCCTCGAAAACCTTCAACTGCCAAACTTGATTCCATTTGCTTGATTAGTTCTCGGGTTATGCAGAAATTTATGAAACACATAACCCGAGAACTTCTATGGGACACCACCATTTCAAAAGGAGGAGAGGTTTCAGACTATCATAATATCCTTGTCCGGTCCCGGCTATACAAATTTTAACACGGCCTCCGAGCTGTGTGAGGTGTTTGAGAACATTATCCTCAACAAACATGGCAAGGTACACGGAGGGTGTAAACGGTCTGGCAAGTAACCAGTTCGGTTTCCGGAAAGGCAAGTTCATCCTATTCGCCACCAAGATGGCGGAGGTAGCACTCCAGCGCAAGAGAAACAACATACGCTACTGCGCAATCGTCACGCTTGACGTAAAGAATAAGTTCAATAGCGCCAGTTGGAATTCCATCGCGCTTGCGCTCAGGAGCATCCATGTACGGGTGTCGCTGTACAAGATTCTGGAAAATTACTTCCAGAATCGAGTACTTGTTTACAACACGGAGGAGGCTCAGAAGTGTGTCCCAATCACCGCAGGAGTTTCGCAAGGTTCCATTCTGGGCCCGGTGTTAAGGGAAGTCATGTATGACGGAGTGTTGTAACTTAAGTTCCCTGTAGGGGTTGTGATCGTCGGCTTTGCGGACGACAAAACGCTAGAGGTTTACGGCTAGTCGATCGAGAAAGTCGAGTTGACGGCCGCGCACTGTATACGCAAGGTTGAGGATTGGATGCGCTCCAGGAAACTGACGGAGGTCACGGATGTGAATAACTACAAATCAGAGTCGGAGATTGCACCATTACTCCAAAGCGATCTTAGAAGCTCTTGGGGATTATGGTTGACGATAAGCTCACATTTAAGATTCACGTCAACTATGCTTGCAAGAAGGCTTCAACGGGTATTGCATCATTATCTCGAATGATGTCGAATAGCTCAGCGGTGCGCAACAAGCTCAAACTTCTTGCCATCTTGGATTCGATCATACTTAGGTATGAGGGCCCAGTGTGGTCCAACGCGCTAGGTACTGGCATTCATCGTGGTAAACTGGAAAGTACCTACAGGCTCCTGTGTCTGAGGGTTGCGAGTGCGTTTTGAACGGTGTCATACGACGCAATCTGCGTCCTATCCGGCTAGATCAACATAGCCATTAGGGAGAACATAGAATGCTTCAATCAACGTGACACAAGGAGCATACGAGGTACAAAAAGATCATTCTCGATGACCAGATGGCAGCAAGAATTGTCCAATTCTCCGAAGGAGGATGGACGCACCGACTTATTCCGGGTGGATCGGGAAGCGCCATGGAGGAGTTACTTCCACCTGACAGAAATCCTGTCAGGTCATGGCTGCTTCAGGCAGCATCTACAGAAGTTCGGGTATGCGGGGTCCCCCATGTGCCCAGAATCCGTGGACATACTCCACGAAAGAGAGTGTTGGGCATGTCTTGTGTAGTGAGCAGGCAAGACACTACTCCTGACAACCTAGTTCGGAGGATGTGTGAAGACCCGAACATCTGGAGGGCGGTTTGTGCAGCCGTATCTCCAATAGTCCTAGAGTTGCAAAGCAGGCGGCAGGTTGTCCACCGACACCCCAGTGTTAGCTAACTGCCTGTCTTCAGTTCAGTTAGCTAATTAGCTTGGAGACTTGATAGAGCCAGGAGGTTGTACAAACAGAAAAGCTGCTCCCTGAAGCAATACCTAGCGGTCGTTCCGGGGAGTATTCTAAGTTAGAGTATTAGTGTTAGATTTGATGTCAAGTAGACCGGTTTGGAAACCGTAGATTTCCCTCAAATAATAAATTTATATTTGAAGTTAAAGTTGTTTTTAGGGATGGGAAACTCATCGATAATTATCGATAGTGTCGATAGTTGCTGGCTATCGATATAATCGTAAGGCTTTCAGTTTCATCGATAGTTATTGATATTTCCCACGCATTGGCATTCATACTTCACAATGATGCCCGAACTGAAGAATGAAATTGACCTTGCTATTGTTGAAAGCGACTTCGACGCTTGTTCGCTCTCACACGAAATTCTCTTTCAAATTTATTCATTTATTTATTTTCGTCAAACAAAACTAAGGGGCCGTTCAATATTTACGGAAGCGAATAGGGGGGGTTGCAATTTTCTTACGCTATCTTACAGGGTATGGAGGGGGGAGAATTGATTATCTTACATAAGAAAAATATTGTTATTGCAGCTGTTCAAATACCCATGTTCATGAAAGCGTGTGTTGGGGCTGCAGTGGACTGTGACTGCGCCGGTCGGTAAACGTTGCTTGCGTTCCCAGCGGGAACCGAGCCGGATGGGAGCAGGCCCCTCTCGTTCCTTCCCAGGAGGGCAACTAGATTGGCCGGACTCCTTTGATCGGCTTCGCCTCATGAAGCCGCGACGTGATTGGCCTGGACTAGCCCACTTGGCTAGCAGCAATCAAACTCGAAGATATGAGCCTTGAAAAAGACTCTCAAAAAACTCTTTCAATTAACTCTTACGGGTGGAGACGGAGGACAGAATGTTCGGCGGTCGGGTGCAAACACAGAACTACTGTTTACACGAATTTCTTCTTCTTATTCTTAATATCTATTCTTCGCATTAAAGTTCTTCGCGGTACGCAATTTTTGCCCACCGATGCTACTGCTACTGCAGCTACTATTATTGCTGCTATTGTTCTCCTTTCACTGTCTGCTTTCTACTGTTTATCGTATCGCGGTTGGAAAAATACTAATAAATGCTGCCGCATCTGTTGCTCTTTTATATCATTCCGCAGTGCTGAAGTATACAAAGGGGCGGGGCTGAATCTCACACCGCTGTTTACCTACTGCGACGCAATTAGTGGATATAAAGCGTTCGCTCGCTGCCACTCTGCCGCTTCAGTTCGAACAGGTTGGACTGAACATTCTCCCCCAGGCAAGAAGTGGAAATTGCAGAAGTAGACTCATTATCAGCTATCGGCAAAGGCGCAAGTTTGTGTATCGGCCTTTGAAACGTACCCGTTTTTGTCTGGACATCAACCACTCTTACCAAATCGTCGGCTCCAGGATAAACCTTCACAACACGTCCCAGTCTCCAGCATTGAGGGGGAAGATTATCTTCCTCTAGCACGACAATCATTCCAGGTCGAATGTTATTCCTTTTGTTGGTCCACTTTCCACTTACTTGCAGCTCGGTGACATACTCCTTAGACCATCGCTTCCAAAAGTGTTCGCGCAACTGCTGTATGCGCTGCCAGTGCGATAGTCGATTGGTCGGTAGATGCATCAATGATGGTTCGGGAATAGCCAAAAGTGGACGGTTTATGATGAAATGTCCAGGAGTTAGCACTTCCGGTTCCGTTGGGTCGCTTGATAAGGAATACAATGGTCTCGAATTCAGTATTGCTTCAATCTGACATAACAGGGTGGAAAGTCCGAAGAGTGTCAATGAAGTGGATTGATACACTTTCTTTAGTACTGTCTTTACGCTCTTCACTCCAGCTTCCCAAAGCCCACCAAAGTGTGGCGCGTTTGGGGGTATCGTTCTCCAGTCAATCTGCTTCGCTTGACAGTACTCGAAGATCTTGTTCTGGGTGGCTTCCTCCTTGAAGAGTAGATACAGATTCCGCAAAGCTGATCTTGCACCGATGAAATTTGTTCCGTTGTCGCTGAACACTTCCTTCGGAAAGCCTCGCCGGGATACGAAGCGCTGAAATGAGGCCAGGAATGAATCTGCTGACAAATCTTCCACTGCTTCCAGATGCATGGCCTTCGTGACCATGCATACAAAGACACAGATGTAACCCTTTATAGAAGTGGCTTTCCGTCCTGGTTGCTTCACGTAGATTGGACCTGCAAAGTGAAGTCCAACTCTCTCAAAGGCTGGTGCAGAGGTGACACGGTATGACGGCAAATCCCCCATTTGTTGATCGATCGTAGTAGGCTTCATTCGGAAGCAAGTGACACAACCTCTCAACACCTTTCTGATGGTAGATCTTGCGTTGATCAACCAAAACTGTTGTCGTAGAAGATATTGAACGCTGCTGCATCCAGTATGGAGATTCTCGCGATGAATATCGGCGATTAAACCACGAACGATGGAATTCTTGTCAGGTAATATCAACTGATGTTTCACTTCGAATGGTAGATCAGAATGGCTAAGTCGACCACCCACTCGCAGTAGATCGTTGTGCAGAAACGGTTTCAAGTTATTTAGACGATGGTTGAACTCTCCTGACCTAATGCACTCGATCTCCTTGGAGAACTCCTGATGCTGGACAGCTCCAACGATAAAATGCGATGCCGTTCGAAGTTCTGGTAAGGTGAGGTACGCTGAAAGCAACCGGTCCTTCTTCTTCTTTCTAGTATTCGATGTGAAGCGTAGCACGTATGCCAAAATCCGCTGCGTTTTCCGGAAGGAGCTATACTTTGTCAAGAGTGGGAATTCTTCATAGTTCATCACTGGCAAAGCTGCCAGCTGGACCCTCAACTCTGGAATCTCGACATCCGTAAGAGTAATTGGTTCCTCTTCTTGGTAGTCGACGGTACGCAAAAAGTGAGGTCCATTCCACCAGAGGTCATTTTATGCTAATTCCTTGGCAGCTTGTCCTCGTGACACACTGTCCGCTGGATTCTGGTCGATCCGAACGTACTTCCAGACAATATGCTTGTGGGACGTAATCTCTGCAACTCTGTGGCGAACAAACACTTGAAGACTATCAAGTGGCTTTCGTAGCCATGCCAGTACAACCTGGCTATCAGACCACAATATCGTAGACGTGAAGTCATTTCTTATGCTTCTTCAACCTTACTATTTAACCTTGTTGAAGTCGAGCGGCTAGTAACTCTTTTCTCGGAATCGTCACAGGTGTGATCGGTGCTATTTTAGACTTCGCGCTGACTAGCCTCAATGATGCTCTGCCATCAGGAGAAATCGACCTCACGTATACGCAAGCACCGTATGCCTTCTGGGAGGCATCGGCGAACCCATGAATCTCGTAGTGGATAGCTTCGCTCGATATAACTTGGCGCGGAATCCGAATCTGCTCACAAGATGGCAGCGATGTCAAAAAGCTTTCCCATTGGTACAGAAGGCCATCGTCTAACGGATCTTCCCATTTCAGCTTACAAATCCATAGATTTTGCATCAGAATCTTCGCCATTACTACCACAGGAGAGATAAGACCAAGAGGATCGAAAATCTTGGCGATTTCGGACAGAACTTGTCGCTTCGTTGGTCCTTTGATCTTCTCTGGAGATTGCGATCGGAACAGGAATTCATCAGTAGAAGGGTTCCACATTAAACCCAATATTTTTATAATGTCGTTGATACCGCTGTCACCAAGTGGAACGCATCGCTCTCTGTCTTCATTGGGAATAGGATCCAAAAGGCTATCATCGTTGGAAGACCACTTGTGTAGATGCATCCCACCAGACTTCAGTAGGCCTATCAGTTGGTCCCGAAGTTCACACGCTTCTACATAATCGTCGGAACCAAACAGTGCATCATCGATGTAGAAATTCCTTTCCACGATCATCGCTGCGAGTGGGAATCTGTGTCGTTCATCGCGAGCTAATTGAAGAAGAGCCCGCGTTGCCAAGAATGGGGCCGCCGCTGTACCATATGTCACTGTTGATAACTCGAGGACTCGCAGAGGATCTTGAGGGGACTTCCGCGAGAAAATCCGCTGTAATGGAGTGAAGGCGGGGTCGATCAGCATCTGACGATACATTTTTGATACGTCTGCACTCAAAACGTATCGAAACTTTCGAAAGCGAAGAATTATGGACAGCAAATCGCTCTGCACTGTAGCACCGACCATCATCACGTCGTTGAGTGATAATCCAAACACCTTGGCCGATGCGTTGAACACAACTCGACATTTGGTAGTCGTTTTTGAGGGACTCAAAACAGCATGATGAGGAAGATAAAACTTCAATATTCCAGGGGGGTCATCATGCTCGTTGATCTCGTGGCAATGCCCAAGAGCCTCGTACTCATCTAAGAAGGCGTCGTACTGGACTTTCGAATCTGGGTTACGTTGCAGCTTCGATTCCAACATGTAAAATCTCCGCAAGGCCATAGAACGAGAATCTGCCAGCTGGGGAGCGTTGTCCTTCAGTGGTAGATGGAGGATAAATCGACCACTGTCATCTCGACGATACGTGAGGTGTGCTTCGCACTGCTGCTTCTCGCTCGAAGGAACCATCTCTGGTGAAACGCTTTCCACTTCCCAAAATTTATGCATAAGCTCTTCCATTGGATCGACGCTAACAGCGCAGGAGTTCATCGCAAGGTTTGAACAGGACCTCTCGAGCAGCTTACCACCCACTAACCATCCCAGTTGGGAGTCTTGAAGGCTAGGTAGGTCGTCGTTTAGTTTTAAGCACCCTGGTTTCATTATATCATAGAACCAGTCCATGCCAATAAGCAAATCAATTTGGCTGGGTTCATGGAACGACGGATCAGCCAGTTTTAGACCTTGTGGCAGTTCCCAATTGTCCAAATTTATCTTCACCGATGGAATGCGACCGGTGATTTTCGGTGAGACCAAGCAATTCACGAGGAATGAGTAGTCATTACATCTAGAGCGGACATTTATGGTGCATTTCTGTTTTATAGTTGATCTCACACTGCCACTGCCTGTTATCGGGACACTTACTTCTTCCCCTTTAATCCCAAGAGTAGCGACCAGTGATTGCGTTACAAAACTCACTTGGGATCCGCAGTCTAACAGGGCTTTGCACAAACAAGAGCGCTGATGTTGATCATCCACTTGAACAAGGGCGGTTAGTAAGATCACCTGACTCGCCAAATTCATCGGGTTGTTAGTGTGTACTGCCGTTACCAATGGCTGGGTCTCCGGTTTCTTATTGGACTTCGGTGCTTTACTGGAGCCAGGAATTCCAATCGCAGAATTTGGGTTAGACTGAGAATGCTTCTCTTCACTGCTCTCACTCGTAGGCCTCGTCGAGCTGGCATTGCCCTCCAAGTGCAGCAATGTGTGATGCTTCTTGTTGCACCTAAAGCAAGACTTCTTCGATGGACAGTTCTTCACGCTGTGTCCACGCCTCAAGCAGTTAAAACAGATGTTCCTCTCTTTAACTTTGGACAGCCGTTCACTCGTGGAAAGGCTGTTAAACGACAAACACTTGAACGTAGGATGTCTTTCTCCACACATCTCACAATGTGGATCCGATGTCGAAGAGGCCGTTGCGGTGTTGGCCTTCGAAACTGTAGATTTTCCTGTTAGTTGTTTCGCTGTTCCTCGCTGGGACCGAGATTCTTCGTTTGAACCCTGACATCTCTCCAGAACTGAGACGCGGTCCTTCTAAAACTTGATGGTGTTTCGTAGGTGGGAAGCTCGCCTCGCTTTATTGTTGATTCCCACTCTTTCTTCGTTGTCGCATCCAAAGAACGAGCGACAAGATGAACGACAATTAGCTCCGACACACCTGTGAATTGCTGGTTGAGGAACTTGAGATTCCCCACGTGACCGCTAATAGTTTCGACCAGTGTTCTCAGATCGGCATAATCATTCTTCGGTATTTTCTTTGTTCCGAGTAAGCCAGCGATGTGAATGTCGATCATTCGCCTTTTATCCTCGAAACGCTCCTCTAAAGATTCCAGGCGTGTTCGTAGTTCCCGTCGCTAATCGTCTTCACATCGATAAGCCCCATTGCGTCACCAACGAGAGCCTTCTCAAGATGGTACAGCTTTATGCGTGGTGCTTCGTTGGTACGGTCCACGGCGTCGCGAAACATGATTTTAAATTTTTCCCAGTTCTCGTATCTTCCGTCAAACGTGGGAATCGCACGAGGAAGGGACTGCTGGATTACCACCGGTTGCTGATTCCCAGCGACTGGGGCCATTTGTTGGAGCTGATTCTGTGGAGGTGCTGTCAGATTCCCGAGCCAGGTTTCGAGAATAGTTGATACCTCTTCATGTAACGTTTCAAAACTCAAGTACTTAGCATCTTGCTCTTCTCGTTTATTGATTGGAAGACTGGCCACAACTTGCTGATGTAACTGGTGATATTCGGTGTATGCGGTTTCCACCTTCTTGATATAGACCTTTACTTGAGCAGGAGTTAGTTCAGTCTGATCCACTTCGGCTCGAGCCAAGATGTTCTTGATTCAAGTGACATTGCCTTGAGCCATTCCACGCATGTGAACCAGCGTATTCAATGCAGCTTCTGCCTCTTCATTGCCCTTGTTGGTTTTGGCTGGCGTATGCAACGTCGTCATTTTCACACTTCACTTTTAGTCTCTTTGATTGTTTAACTTTCACTTATGAGTTCTTTGAGTGTTTTTAGCGTTGTTTCACTTTCAATCTCCGTGTTTGCCTCCGACCTCCAACATCCATCCAACACTCCGATGTAACAGTTCGCAATCGCCGGGTGACGAATCAAAAGATGAACCGAATACGCTCACGGTTGAGTATCCGGTTCGAAGGACCAAAAAATATGTTGGGGCTGCAGTGGACTATGACTGCGCCGGTCGGTAAACGTTGCTTGCGTTCCCAGCGGGAACCAAGCCGGATGGGAGCAGGACCCTTTCGATCCTTCCCAGGAGGGCAACTAGATTGGCCGGACTCCTTTGATCGGCTTCGCCTCATGAAGCCGCGACGTGATTGGCCTGGACTAGCCCACTTGGCTAGCAGCAATCAAACTCGAAGATATGAGCCTTGAAAAAGACTCTCAAAAAACTCTTTCAATTAACTCTTACGGGTGGAGACGGAGGACAGAATGTTCGGCGGTCGGGTGCAAACACAGAACTACTGTTTACACGAATTTATTCATTTTTCTCTTCTTCTTATTCTTAATATCTATTCTTCGCGTTAAAGTTCTTCGCGGTACGCAACTTTTGCCCACCGATGCTACTGCTACTGCAGCTACTATTATTGCTGCTATTGTTCTCCTTTCACTGTCTGCTTTCTACTGTTTATCGTATCGCGGTTGGAAAAATACTAATAAATGCTGCCGCATCTGTTGCTCTTTTATATCATTCCGCAGTGCTAAAGTATACAAAGGGGCGGGGCTGAATCTCACACCGCTGTTTACCTACTGCGACGCAATTAGTGGATATAAAGCGTTCGCTCGCTGCCACTCTGTCGCTTCGTTCGAACAGGTTGGACTGAACAGCGTGGACGGTAAAATTCATGGAAGGAAATT
This sequence comes from Wyeomyia smithii, assembly GCF_029784165.1. Classification (NCBI taxonomy): domain Eukaryota; kingdom Metazoa; phylum Arthropoda; class Insecta; order Diptera; family Culicidae; genus Wyeomyia; species Wyeomyia smithii. The sequence goes on along the minus strand of NC_073695.1, from coordinate 170,553,700 downwards.
ACGGAATTACTCAAACAAAGGACAGGAGAGAAAACGAAGTACTGTGCTTGCTTCATAATGATAAAACTAAAATAAAAAAAAACTATACCTGCCGGCAGTATGATCTTTCTAAGGGGGAGGGGGGGTATCAAAAAATCTTACGATGTCTTACAATGGGGGAGGAGGGGTCGAAAAAGTGGAAAAATATGCTTACGTAATTATTGAACGGCCCCTAACTTACATTGTTAGAAAATGGTGAGATAATCATTTTCGCTCACTCTAACTCGTACGGACAACGACGAGATTTTGCAAACTATGTGTGCGTATAAGGTTTTAAATATTCCCGTTCACAACGGAAGCAATATTCTTTTGTTTTTCTTCATCTGCTTCCATCTGTCAAAGTATCGATAACTATCGATAGTTATCGATGGTATCAGGAAATTATCGGTAGTTATCGATAGCCATTTTAGTCGATATTTCCCATCCCTACTACCAACATCACTATCGATCGAGCCATTGACATCCCTATACTGAGTAACAGTGAATGACAATGAACTCATGTCCTGGGCTCAAATTCATTTGTGCTCGCTGTCAACTGTCAGGTAAAGGTGTATGAAAAGTGGCGGTGATATGCTATCTCGTTTACACATACGTTGAGATGTTAGACCTTGAAACATGGCGCGATGCCATGGGGGTACTATCGTTAGTTATTGATTTGCATATTATTCTGTTATCAATGTTATCTGTGCTTGTGCATATAATTTTATCCTACCCTTTAAACCCAAAAGTCTGCTGCCAGTATCATTACTTGGTGTTATTTGTTGCAGCGACTTTAAGAGTGGCTGAAATAGTCATGAAAAGTCATCGTGTTATTGCAAGATTCATCGTGAACGGAATTTAGCTGAAAAATCTGAGAATATACCCATACTTCAGTCAGTTGAAATCGAATATCCTAATTCTACTATGTCTCGATTCTGTGACCATATTGACCAAAGTTTTTTTCCCGGAGATCCAGCGTCCATTTACTTCGACAAAGTGGTTTTTTACCAGCCACTGGTTTGAAGCTGGAAAACAGAGTCAAAAATTCAAAAGTAACAGTGAATAACTGGAAGTAAACCAGCCCCTAGACAATTTCATATGGAATCTAATTCTCACAGTTTCATTAGTTTATGTTGACCACTCAACCACACCGACAGTAGGTATCACTCTGTATAACAGCTCAGCCGCCGAGATTGGTTGATTCATCAGGGATTCAATTTGGCTTATGTGACCTCCGAGCAATTAGTTTTACTTTGTGTCGGCGGGAGCTAATTTTGCCATAAATTTTATTCTGTCAAACCATCCTACCAAGCCACACCCACAGTGAAGTTCGCGTCCCCACAGTCTGACAAAGGACATATTATGATTTGAAAGGGACAACATTTTATGAATTATGGTAGTTGTCCTGAGCTATTAATTTTAATACATGTGACGAAAAAAAACAACAAAACCAGCCAGTCAAACCAATGACCCAGAGGGGCTTCCTTAACATTTTTCTCAGTTTTGTCTGCATCATAAGTGTTTATCTATTTTTTGATTTACAAATGCGTATTATGATGTTGTACATTTTTTAGGAGATAACACATGATTTTGAGAATTCACTTTCGCAATATGAAAAATTTATATGATTTTAGCGCTAGTTTGTAAATGGGCAATATTGAATTTTGCCACCCTACAACTTTAATATAAATTTTTTTAACATGAAACGTTCTGGGTAACAATTATTTGTATTGTATATCAATAGATCAACAAACGTTATTACGAAGTAAAAAGTCTAGAGATCCAAAAATTAGATGTTTATTGTTCTGATTTCAAATTTTTCGAATACTAAGTCTTTCAAACCTTCCGCCGTTTCAATCAATGAATGATAAGTTTACAGGTGTGAACCACAATTCTAACCTGTTGCCATTACCTGGATACGCCTAAAGCTTATTAATATGTGTAAAAATTGTGCCGACATGCTTGAAGAACGCCCAACGGATGTGGCAAATTTACCAGTATGATATTGCCACTACTGTACTAGTAAATGTTCCGCTTAGTTACCATTTATACGTGTAGGGCACAGCGTGCTCAACCGCATATGGTAGACGAGTTTGTAGCATGCAATTCAGCACAGCTTCAGACTTTCTTTGCATTTTTCGTTCTGTCTACTGAACATCTCCGAATAAAAATGTGTGTTTATGGCACTTGTCTGTAGGAGTTGGTGGTAACATAGCAATATTGCCATCACCGGAATCGTTGCTCGATTTTCGTTTCTGCTTTTTTGCCGCACATTTGATTGAGTTTTCACCAGTCAACGGAGTGCTGGAAGTACATTTCACATGGCATCATTTTCATATGCAAATAAACAGATTGTGGAAATGGCAAACAATATTGTCCACCAGGAAGAGCTGCAAGCTCAGTACAAAACATGGATGCATGATTCCGAAAGCATTCGATCGCCTGAATTATCACGGTGTTTAAAGTTTCTTTCGAGTTTTGCTTTTTTCTTTTGAATTATGCAGTGTGCCATGAAACTGTTTTGTGACCTGTTTTACTGGATGATTAAACCGATTGTAACGCTTCATAGATTAATTGAATTTTTGAATGGTGATGAATTACGTTTTATTATTTTAATTGTCTTAATACAATATGAAAATGAAACGGAATATGAAACGCATATATTCGAGAAATATATTCGTTCAATACGTGGAATACTACTTCATGGGTTTTATTTTCATTTTCAAAAGGGCTTCCAGTTTTCAGTTTTAAGTCAATTACTCCCTACATGAATTTCAAGAGAAGGAGAAGCCTGGTTATTTGTCTCAAATTTCATCACTATTGAAATTGACACACCTCGAAGCGGCTTCCACAGCACTATCTTTAAATGAGAAACAACAAAATTCGTTTTATTGAGATTTCATAATTTACTGTCGTTTTAACTCTGAACTTGAAAACACATTGAAATAAAATTGTCTCGCACCAGGAATATTAAGCTTACGAAACAAAGAATACCTATTTTGTGTTATCGTTATTGAAGGTGAAGGTTATCAAATTCTGCTATCGTAAAGTTTATTTTAACCCCTAAGAGCGCATCGCGTATGATTTTGCACTGATATCTAAAAGAATAAAAGTTCTTCATGCATAAATCATAACGTTGGTTGTGTTATGTTTTTATAGACTTACGCTATTGAGCTCATATGATTCTACAACCGTAAAACAGCACGCATAACTCCGCTGTTTCCAAATTCGTTGAAGTTCTTTATCTTTTCCATATTTTGCACGCATTTCCGTCGTGTAGCAATCCAGAATGGACGCGCACGCAGCCAAACAGGACCAGTTGGCGGCCGTTTTCCATCTGGGGTACAATGTTTGGACAGACATGATGGAGAAAACGATACCGGAAAACAGTGTCGATGAGATATGTTCGCTCTCTCTTCTCAGTGCCGCGTATCAGACAACTCTGGATTAAATGAAAGATAGGTTGATTTGAAATATCTGATTTTTGAATATTTTTCAATAATATTTTTCGTGTAGTAATTTTGAATTCGACGTGAAGTAATCATATTAGCTTTCACGTGGTACTTTCTGAACTGCAGAATAAAATAAACTCCAACCATGTTTTTTTAAAGTAGAATGTGATTCAGAGAAATAAAAAAAAAACAATTATTTTTCCGTGTCATTATTTAAAACATTGAAGCGTTGTAGTTATGGCCAATAACTTGCACCATGTGCCTCAACGAATAAACAAACTCGCATAGGTTTAAATAGTTGACAAAACAAGCACAGAGGACCGGTCGCATCCGCTGTTTACTTTAGAGCTATGGCATGAACCGAGTACTGAGGATGGTACCAATTTATAAACACCCAACAAGCTCCACATAAACGGAATCCAGATCTCCGATGGCAGCGCCGATGACCAAAAAACTCAAACAGCGAAAAACTGCACAGCGTTTTTTCATCCAATTTAGGATTTTTAATAATCAAGGCAAAAAAATTCACCAGTCACTGATGATCCGTGGGAATTCCATCGCTCAGCAGAAAATCACTAAAATTTTTCATGCATCCCAACGGTATTTTGGGAATTTCTCGCTTCGCATCCCATAGTAACTATGAACTGTCAACGGTGCTTTAGAAACGTGCCTTACCAAAACCAAATGAAGTTACCTGGGCAGCATGACATTCCACTGCGTCTGATTAGTGTTTTTCGCGGAAGAGCACCACGGGACTGCATATTGAATTTACACCCCCACGTTGAGTGGATGGCATGTAGGGGAGAACTGTACAAGACGCACCAGTTGGGTAAGATGGCCCATGCTATTAATTCCCCACAGTACTTACACATGTGGTTTTTTATGACGAAATTCTTCGCTTCTCTCATGAAAACCCAGCTTCTCTACAGTTCTCATATAAAAAAGTGTGCTATAATGACTAAAATACTCAAGAAACTGTGCAATTGGCTGTGGCTCTGTCCAACATGTAATTATTCATGAATTTTATTTAAGCTTTTATGATTAACTGACTAGTAAATAATAAAAAACTATGGTACCCCTAACCTTTACACTTTTGGAGTTTATAATACTATGAGTATTTCAAACCAATTCACTAAGTTTCGTCAACTTTTACCTAAAAACAATCAAAATTAAAATTGGGGCAGAATGCACTATGAAGAGCTTGCAGGAGATTGCTTGACAACTTAGAGCATGTTCCATTATTTTTTATTTTACTTTCGAGACTTCAAGCGCTTCTCACTTCGCGTGCTGAATTCTGCTAGTGGCATATTAGCCTACTGCTTTGGAGCATACTGACCTTTGTTGTGGTGCGTTTTGGTCACGGGCTTGTTTGGCGGAAATGGTAATTTTTACCAAAAAAGTCATTGAAATCGAGTATTTTATAATAAACTTCGTCATAAACATACAATAAATAGATCCTACAATCATCCTACACGTTCAATGTCGCTTTGAAATCATTTGAAGCGCTGTAAATCGCGAAAATGCTTAACAGGTGCGTTTTGTACAATCCTCCCCTAGTCTTTTTCCCTCTACCATACTGGGCAGATGACTGCACAGTACCTACCTCACAGCACTGAACAATTCCTGTTATCCATCAGCGTGAAATTGAATCGTGCTGCTTATTTTTAGCACTGCCGACAGAGCAGGCCATCAAAATATGGCACAAGTGCCACTGAGTTTTACCAAACGGAACACTTGCTCGATATTTCCAGTGAACTTTGATGTGACTGGCTCAGTAATTCCCGATAATTGAAGTTTTAACGTTAAATAATGGAAAACGTAATTTTGCTTCACTTTCTATAATCTAATAAATGTATTGCTGATTGAAACGCTATTTATTTATTAGGCTATGCTTTTGTGAAGTGGAGTAGGAGTGAGAAGCACTTTTTCCGGCGAAATTAGATTTTTTAGCTTCACAAACGTATTTTCGTTGACCGCTCCAAAAAAATAAATTATGTATTCATCCTTCGAAGTTGTTAATTATTTCACGGAATACCTTTTCCGATTTTTATTTCGAGACAGGGAGCATTGCGGCGGAATCTGTATTTTGATAATAAACTGCATATTACACCACGGACACAACCAAAATAATTAAATTACCAAGGCTATGTGTATTATTATTACCAACTACTTAAGGGACTCAGGATTCACTACACCCAACAGAAACGGGGAAGATTTTGTTGTTTGCGAACAACATTTTATTACTTTTTGTGTTCTATGACTGCGCATTAGACACAAAGTGTAATAACCAAAAAGTATCAAAATATATGACGCTTGTATGTGTTTCTGCCGGAGAACATACAACCAAGAACCGCAATGCGAGACTTCACTCGCTGCATTTGTATTAATGCAATGATCACGTTCATTTCTGTCCCCTTTTTCACACATAATCAGAATCTCACCCGTCAAACTCAAAAGTCTAATTAGAAACACCACTGTTTCGTTCCCCAGTGTTAACCTGAAATGGAAATATGTAATACCATGTGATCAGAGTTGCCGGAGTTGCGTCTAGACGAGCACCAGTTTTGTATCTTCAAACAGGTCCAAATGAGTTTCCATGAACCAACGAGTGTGTGTTTTAGGTCGAATTCGTTTTCGCGGTGTAGCTATACTCGGACTACATTTTTGACACCTTAAATGTTTTTTTTCACTTTCCGGACTACACTTTTTCTGTCTCTGACTACATTTTTTCTGTCCCGGACTACACCCGAAAAGGGCAGAGTGTACTGTAGGGAGTACACGTATGTGTCACAACTGGTTTGTTTTGGTTCTCGTTCCACGTGGTAAAGTGTCAGGTAAATTTTTTCAGCACATTTGCGAGATGGAAACGAGACAAAATGACGATGGCGATAATGACCAAAACAAAACAAATTGACAGATATCCCTGTTATTACGCATACCAATGCAACTACGCTGAAAATGTCTTTTTTAGCTGCAAAGTGTAATCCGGGATGGTGTAGCTACACCGCGAAAACGAATTCGACATTAGATAGCATGCAAGAAAACGAATGTTTAAGTTTTTCTCTATCGCAGTTTACAGATCGTGATGTGATTTCAAGACGCATTTGAAGTCTTTGAAATCATCAATGTTTGCATGCTGCATGGTAGGGAAAAATGCTGCTTGGCAGCTTTTGTCATTTTTTTTCTCTACTCCGTATGCATACACCGAGCGAACGCACACCGCATGAATTGGAGATAGATGAAAGTAAGTTATAGATGAAAGTAAGAGAAGTAACATGTGCAACATATGCGACGGTTTCTTGACTGAAGATGGAAAGCGAGCATTTTTCGACAGAGAAAATTTTGCATGTTGTTGAAACGACCATTAATAGATAGTCGTACTCCCGTAACACGTGCAAAATATATGACAGTATGTGTTGTTACTTGACTGGGGAAGAACTTTATTGCCTTTTGAGTAACAGATTTGTTACCCAAAAAGCGATTTTTGCGCTATTGCTCTTAAAGTAATGAGGAAAAGTTTTGCGCGTAGTATTACCTGCAAACATGAAGAAGTAATTTTGAAGCGTTGAGTTTTATTATTACTGAAAATTACTAGATATTATTACTAACTAGCTGACACCCGGCCTGCGTTACTGTGTATAATTTCAGACAAATATTATTATTACTATGTTATAGATAAGGCTGCCCAAAAATCAAGTCTCTTGAATCATGTTTCTAGAAATTCCCAATTTCGGGATAATTGGAATGGGCAAAATTACTAGAAACTTGACGGAGTTATTAGTTTATTCTTTTGTTTTATTATTAAGTTGAGCACTCCATAACTCCTACAAAAATGTGTATAAATTAGTACAATCAAAATAATCTAAAGGAAGGCCTAGCGTAGTTGGTACCTACTTCACTAACCACACTGGTGGCCTGGGTTCGAATCCCAATACCGACATAGGTGTTAATGGTCTTGAGGGGGCGTAATTCACTCGAAACAAACCCAACTTGTCTAAATTTAATCCTAGCCGACACCAGGAGATTTTCTAAGGCGGAGAATCTCTGGGATCACGCCTTCCACCGCATGGGAAAGTAAGCCGTTTTCGCCGTTCCGTTATTTAACGGGTTATTTAACGGGTCATAATTTAGGGTCCTTGGAGGAGTCGCCTCACCGGGCATTGGTGAATGGCACAACAATAGTGGCGGAACTAAACCGACGGGAAATAATCGAAAATAAAAAAAATAATAATAGTAACAACTTGGCATATATTTCATCTGCATAACACGATAGATATAGGACCGGGCTGTCGTCTGACATCGTTACGACATGCCCAGCCCACCACAACCTACCAATCCTAGTGAACGATAGATGGTTCCCTAAGCGGCTCCTGATGTTCGTGGTTCATTCACCTTCTTAAGGACGCGTTGGTCCTCAACAAGCATAGTCCATGTCTCATGACCGTACTATCAGTCTGATCAGTGTCCTGTAGATGGTCAACTTGGCGCGGCGGCGAATTTTATCGATTGGAGTATCCTCTGGAGACCAAAGTATGCGCGATTTCCTGCCGTATGGCACCGATGAATTTCTCTGCTGGTGTCGTTGTCGGAAATTACCAGTGAGCACAGGTACACGAATTCGTCGATTTCATCACCATCAACTTAAACTTAAGGTGGGAAGTTAGCGCTGCCTTCTCGGGGACACCTTCCTTTAATGTACTTCGATTCCAGTGCACTGACGACCGGTCAGTCCGTTTGGCTTCTGCCTTTATTGCGATGTACGTATCCGCCATCTTCCAAAGCTCCAAACCACAATGTCGATATAGTCGGTGAAACCAAACAGTTGAGCCGACTTTTGAAAAATTGTGCTACTCGTCTCAATCCCCGATGATACCTTCCAGGGCAATATTTGACCTTGCTTTGCACCATATCGAGTTTCTAAGGGGCGCGAAAGTGCCCCCGATAATCGAACTATACACAACACTAGTTCCATCGTTGGGAATCCGTAGACGTGCATAATTTACCATACTGTTCTCGATTGATTGTTTCGTATCCCGATTGGAAAATCGATGAACAGATGATGAGTGGGAACGCTGTATTCGCGGTTTTTGTGCATAACCGCGAATATCAGATTCGTGGTGGTGCGGACCGTCACTAATCCCGCCTAGTAGTGCCCCACGAACTGCTTCGTTTGCCCGGTAATTGCAGCACTCCAGCTTGCCGCCCTTTTCATAGATGGGGCACACAATAACTTCCATCCACTCCTCCGGTACTCGTTCTTCCTCCCAAATGGTGTCAATAATCCAGGGTTTTTCCAGCGTATTTCGAAGTTTGCTGGAAGTTTGGTTAACTCCAGCAGCTTGTTTTTCAGCCAGCTAATCTGCTCCTCCACTTCCAGAAGATTGGGAGCTGGAATCCTGTTGTCTTCTGCTCATGCAACAAGATGAATTGCCATACCGTCCTCGCGCTCTATTGCATCGCTGTTAAGATACTCATCGAAGTGCTGCTTCCACCTTTCGATCACATTGCATTCGTCCGTAAGGAGGTTGCCGTCTAAGCTCTTGCATATATCGACTTGCAGCACGTAACCTTCACGAGAGCTGTTTAGCTTCTCGTAGAACTTCCGAGTATTGTTAGCTTGGTAAAACTCTTCCGTCAAGTCCTTTTATTGGGACTTCTTCCTTCGGAGGAATGAGATTTGGCTTTTTCGTGCCCGTCGGTATCGTTTCACGTTCGCTCTTATACTGTGTTTGTTGCAGTGTTTTCGCCCGTGCTGCGTTCTTCTCCTCGACCAACTGTTTGCATTCGCCGCCAAACCAGTCGTTTCAATGATTCGGGGCTTATATACCTAGTAGCGCTACAGCAGTGGTGCTTATGGCGGATTGAAGAGAGCTAACCAACTAATTGGAGCCAAATTTGGAATGTGAATGTTTTTAGGTGTAACAAATATATCCATAATGGTGTGACACCCCTCCCTCTTCTATAAGAGAGGGGTCTCATACAAGTGAAACACAAATTTCGCACAGCTCGAGAACCAATCAAGCAAGTACAAACAAATTTGGCATGTGAATGCTTTTAGAGGTAACAAATATGTTCATAATGGTTCGATACCTCTGCTTCTTTTGGAAGGGAGGGGTTCCACACAAATGAAACAAAAATTTCTGCACATCTCGAAAAATAATCAAATAAATGGAACCAAATTTGGTATGTGGAGATTTTGAGAGCAAAAAATATTTTCATGGTGGTTCGACACCCCTCCACTTCTTGATGACAGGGCTCTTATACAAATCAAACACAAATTTCTATGGAGGTTTGCCACTCCCCCGGAAAGGGAGGGAGGTCTCCCATACCATTTTGAAATACAAGATGGCGACTTCTGGTTTCTAAAAACAAGCGGCAAATGACCAAATACCGCCCAATATGGGTATTTCCAGAATCGTAATGATGCACTGAAGTCACAAATCGACCTCAGACAACATTTTGAATTGTAAGATGGCAACTTACGGTGTCTGGAAAATAGCCAAAAATGGCCGATTTCCATCCAATATGGGTATCTCCGCAACCAGAATGATGCACAGTAGCTTAAAATCGATCACAGGCACCATTTTGAATTCAAAGATGGCGACTTCCGGTGGCTGGCAAACAGCCCAAAATTACCAAATACCATTCAATATGAATATTTCCGGAGTCAGAATGACACCCAGAGTTTAGAAATTATTTTCTCATGCCATTTTGAAGTCCAAGATGGCGACTTTCGGTTTCTGAGAAACAGCCTTAAGAGACCAGATATTACCCAATATGAGTATCTCCGGAACCAGAACGATGCAAGGAGCGGAAAATTGACCTAAGTCACCATTATTAATTGTAAGATGGCAACTTCCGGTTTCTAAAAACTGCCAAAATTGGCCGATTTCCATACAATATGAGTATCTTCGGAACTAGAATGATACACAGGAGCTAGAATCGACCACAGCCGAAAATGACTAAATAACACCCAATCTTAAACCAGAATGACGCGCAGGGGCCAGAAATTGTCTCAAAATGCCACTTAAAAATCCAAAATAGCGACTTCCGGTTTCTAAAAAATAGCCTAAAGTGTCCAAATACCACCCAATATGAGTATCACCGGAACGAGAATGATGCAAGGAGCTAAAAATTGACCTCAGACACCATTTTGAATTGTGAGATGGCAACTTTTGGAAAACAGCCGAAAATAACCGAATACTACTACATATGGATATTTCCGTAGTCGAAATAATGTGAAGAGGCCAAGCATTGACCCTGGACACCATTTTGAATTCGAAGATGACCACTTTCAGTTTCTGGAAAACAACGAAAATAACTAAAATGCTCCCAATATGGGTATTTTCGGAATAGAAGTGATGTACAAAAGCCAAACTCGAAGATGTTGTCATTCCAAAAAAAAAAAACCAATCATTTCAAACGATATAAACAATTCGCAAGGAATCAATAAACTTGAATTGTTTAAAATTATTAATCTAAACACTAAAATAGGCGGGACGAAGTTTACCGCGTCAGCTAGTGCCCAAATAAATTCGTGAAGTCGTGGTAAAAGACCGGTAACCGTCTCAATTAGGATCATAAGCATCTCGGAAAACCACGTTGGTTATATCATTCATAAATGATGTGTGAACAAAAAAATAGCATTCATAAATGTTTACACGTTTCACTAATTGATCAAAAAGATCAATGTGTCAAACTTGCGATCATCTGGAGTATGATTCAGTCGATAGTCGGCAGTGTTTTATTTGACTCTTCGGACTACCCTTTTCCTGTCTCTGACTACACTTTTTCTGTTCCTGACGACACCCGAAAAAAGCAGAGTGTACTGCAGGAAGTTACCAACACATTCACACGTATGCGTCAAAACTGGTTTGTTTTGGTTCTCGTTCCACGTGGTAAAGTGTCAGGTAATTTTTTTTCAGCACATTTGCGAGATGGACATATGAAAAGGAAACGAGACAAAATGACGAATGCGATAATGACCAAAACAAAACGAATTGACAGCTATCCCTATCCAGCTACGACACTGAAAATGTTTTATTTGAAGCTGCAAAGTATTGTCCGGAAAAAGTGTACACCGCGAAAACGAAAACGACATAGGTGGTCCCCGACCGGAGGTCCGTGGCCGCAAAGCGGGCCATTTACTATTTAGTTATGCAGGATGGTATGAGATCAAAAACCACAGCCTCGTATTACAAAACACGTATCTGAAAATCTTTTAAGAAACCACGAAGCTCTGTTTGCTTTGCATAACGGGTCGCGAAGCCAAAAATCTTAGGAAATTATTTTATCGATTTGGCTAAAACATGTTTTTAGAATCACTGAATCTGAATTTATTATCAGTAGAATGAGTGTCCGTCATATACATACTGAATGCATTGTCAACAACAAAAACTAATGCTTTGGTAGTCTAAAGGAAAATTCTCTAGGTACTCTAAAGTTTGACCAAATTTAGTGAAAATGCGCTTAACCATAAAAAAAAAACATTTTAAACTACAAACAGCTTCAAACTAGCATCATGGATTTCAAGCCACTCTACTCTACGAAACATTCGCATAATTACCAAAAAACTTGTTCAACCATGTTAGTTCTACTTCCTATTAGATGGCAGCGGGGCTCAATTTGCTTTCATTATAGTTGCTTGTGTATTTTACCCTTTACCCAATATGTACACAGAAACTGGCGCGCTTTACGTTCGCCGTAATCTAATGCGCTCACCAAAATGGGTCACCATAGCCGCTAGACATAAAGTGACGTAAAATATTCACGTACATCGAAAGTTGCTGCATAGTACAGGTAAATCACGACAAAATTTTGCATGAAATCGCACAAATCCCGCCTCATGCTATGCAGATTACATACCGTATGGAATGAGCGCCAAAACTATTTATACTACCGGCGACCGACGGCGATAAATAAAGCTGAGATTTTTACTTAGCCTACCGTGGCCGGCGGTATGAGGAAGTCGACGATGGCGGCGGAAGAGTTTGGTCCGAGAATAGCTCGCACCGTGAAGGAAAAATGGTTGTTTTGACATCCATCGCTTATGTGAAGCGGGTGGTATTCCGATACTTTTTTGTTAATGTAGATTCGTGACTATCAGACACACTGCGGGCCTAGCGACGGCGGCAGCGCTGATGATCTGTTGTTATGGCTGCGTATCGGCGAGGATTTAACTTTCGTTAGCGGTTTGTTTTCTGTGCCAGGCGCGAGTATCCGAACCGATTTGACCACACTTTCATTGAATTATTATCTGCAACGGATGCTGAGCGGGCAAAATCGCTGCAAGTATGTGTGTATCACAACGACGCCCCGCTTGCCTGCAAACCGTTGGGACTTATCGGTTTCTAGGCAACACGTCACAACTAAACTACTTCGATCCCTGCAGACAGACGGGGGATTGTCAGAGGTTTCGTTTTCCCGTGCCGCTGAGTAAGCCGCGATACTGGCTGAATGACAACATCGCTTTTTTCGCTGTTTCTCTCTGTGATGTATTTTTAACTAGACAGCAGTTTCGAACCTTTGATGCGTACCGGCATTGATTTTTCCTTCATTTTACTTTTTGCTCGAGCGATCGAACGTTGTGTATTGACTAATGTTGAGGTACACTGAAGTTGTTTTTACGCGTTTTTAGAAATTCACTCGGTAAAAGCGCAGATTTACCAGAAAAGTTATTTTCGCGCGGTAATGTTTTCAAAATTTCAAATCCGATTCTCGAAAGATCACCATTTGCATGCCATTTTTATTTTCCCTGGCATTTACCTTTTATCATTTATCTAAAAATGGCCTTGCATGCCATTTTTATTTCTCCTGACATGTATATTAATTTTCAATTCTCTAGCATTTTACGTATCCCCTGCCTAAAAAGCGACGTTAGTGTAGTAAACTTGCGATGCGCGTCGGTTGAAACTACTGTATGATATAGTTTCCAGAAATGATGCAATAGAAACTTGTATACAATGAAAGTGGATTGTATCTTTTTATTGATATAATAGCAAACTTTCCAATAACAATACTTTCGAGGAACTTATTTTGTGAATCTGTTATTTACTGATATACTGGATTCCACATTCAAGTTACCAATCAGGCCCAATGAAATAGATTAATCTTTTTGAAAATATTGTTTGATCTATTGTGGCATTGTCCGGACATTTTTGCTGTTTGCACATTTCTGTTTTTTTTACCACTTTGCAGTGCTACTTATTGAGAAGTAACCTGCTCCTTGTTATAGTGCTTTTTGTCTTCTCCTTCAGACTTAGTAACCTACTTCCTCTCTTATCGACCTTATCATATCCTCCTGCAGGCTATCACTCTAAAAGCATATAACGTGCTATAGTCTATGATATTATCGAAGCTTTAGATCAGTGGTTATTATGTCTGGAGGGAAGTTATAGTACTTTTTGTCTTCTCATTCAGATTTAGTAACCAACTTTCTTCCTTATCGATTCCATCATATCCTCCTGCAAGCTATCACTCTAAAAGCATATAACGTGCTATAGTCTATGGTATTATCGAAGCTTTAGACGAGAGGTTATTAAATCTGGAGAGAAGATTTTGTGTGGAAGAGCTTGAGAATAAACCCATACTTAAAGTCCTTTTTGCGAACGAATGGTTTGGTTCTACCAAGATTCGAACCTATCACCATTCGCTTGTCAAAGCGGACTCTGTAACCTTGCGGCTACGAAGCTCGACGGAAACTCCACCGCTTAATTGTTGACGAAACTTTCATCACCGTCTTTCCAAATCTGACAACAGAAACTTATCTAAAAACTGAAGCTTAAGGATGCAATTCTAACTTTTATACACATATTTTTGCTAATGTAATAATGTTTGTGTGAACTGGTTCGTTATCATGATAAAAAAGCAATTGCCTTTTTTCTGAACGCAGCCATATTCTTGATTTCATTATCATCTGCGTATCTGAAAAAAACATATGTCACGTCTATGTTAGCGGATAAAACAGTTTCCGTTTTTTTTCTCAAAATAGGTTGACTCTGTCCATTTTATTGATCGGTTTTCTCCAATCTCGGGTGTGACAAAATAAAATATTTTTCTGTAGCTTCACTTCTAAACTATTTTGATCCAAACTAATCGCTGGTACATAGAAAAACTTTTAACTTTTAACAAAATATGTGCTGCTGGGTGGATTGATCATTCTAATTACTTGCAGCATAGTGCTCCCGGCAGTTTCACTGTAGGTGGCACAACCCAAACCACAAAAAAAAACAATCTTTGGTCGTTCCCGACTGACCGCTGACCAACCGTTGCTCTTTCGCCACATGTTTACCTAGAAACGCGTTCCTATTCGTGCCTGCGCTTGACACCTACTCATGCCTGTCCTTTTCAGAATTCGACCACTCTGCGATCGCTGATTGTTGCCTGTCACATCAGTGTGAAATTCCAAGAGGTACATAGTTTATTTTTGTGCCTACCTCTACTTCACATAAACAACAGCATGTCAATGAACGTTATTAATGTTTAAAGACTTTTCTCTTGATGTGTGGAAATTTAGGAAAAACATACATAGTTAAAGTATACGCTCATTCACGGCGCTGAATGATACTCCATCGATAAATTAGACATTCTCAGCGAACTCAACACGAGCTGCACTTCAAGATTGCCTTGGTAAATACGTGTGCCCTTTAGAGTAGGCTTTCATCATCTCATCTCTATCTAGGAGATAACCATCACGGCATTCTCGGTCGACTGCCGGGTTGGCAAAAGATGTGGAATTCGTTGTGTATGACCATGCTGAAAATCATTGGAGAAAGCTAGGGTGAATCCAACTGTGGAGGTGCGTGCAAGTTGTGCTGTGCTCTACAAGATGAGAATGCAAAAAGGAAAACTATTTTCGCCCGGTTTGAGTGGAAAAGCTAATCTCGTTTGGTTTGCAATCTTGTGGTTTAATAAACAAGGTTACATTTGACGAAAAGCCATTTTTCATCTTCACTCAGCGGGAAACTACTAAATATCGAAGATGTAGTAACGCTCAACAGCAAATTCATTTGGTATATCAGTTTCTTTGACATTCTGCATACTAACGAATGATCTGTTAATGGCAATTTAGCCATTCTGATGTTGATGTCGACCTGATGGATTTTTCACGAATCAATACAAAAATATTAGTTTTAATAAAAATTATGTTGACAATATTTGAAAAAAAGGCTGCAATTATTATACAACGTTGTTTTACGCTCCTGTTTGAATTTGAAAAGTTCTAGAAATGCACTGTTCCTTATAGGCCTAAATTTGAAATATCGGTAATTTTGAACCGTTGGACCGATTTCCACAATTGTTTGCAATTATATCTGCAATTGAATAAAATGAATACTAGGTTGCAATAAAAACAATTAAAAAACCTTTTTTTTTTAATTTGGCTGGTGTGAGGAATAAGAAGACTCATGGTTTTGACGCTCTTGGTTTGATTACGTCTCTAGGTAAGTTGCGTTCGGGTAGGATATAAAAATAGGTAAAAAAAAATTTTTTCTGCCATGCCATTTCCAATTTCGCTGAAACTTTTTACAGCTGTTCCTTTTTGATAAAGAGGTCATTTTATGTTATCAGTTTTTCATCAATCAATCTAGCTATGAAAAGAAACATATTCCAAAGAATACTTAAACTTACCCACTTTTCTCAAAGATGGCTAAACCGATTTTCACAAAATTAGTGTCAAATAAAAGGTCTAGTTGCCTCGTAACACCCTATTAAATTCCATTGTAATGGGATTGTAACTTTGTCTGTAATGTATCAAAATGTGAAAATCATGAAACTTCATTATCTCACAAAACTACACAACCGATCTGAACAATATTGGTATCAAATTAACTTAAGCTTCATCTCTGCGCAATCTCTCAGCTTCCGGTTCTCTAAACCTGTATTAACTTGCTACACACACGTACTGTATAAATCGGTTATTTTGCGTGTTCGCCTTATTTTTACAACCTTCTAATAACAGGGTTCGCCGGTGAGTTACGCATATTCAATTTCAACAGGGCCAGTATAAAAATGTTCCATTATAGTACAAAAGCAGCGCGTTGGATTGTATCATGCTCTTAGTGATAAATTTTCAACATTCTTATGTGTAGCTAGAGTCTCCCAGATGGTCTTGAGCTACGACGCTGGCCTAACAAGCCAGTCGTCGTCAGTTCGAGTCTCGGTTCGGAAAGACTGTTAGTGTCAGTAGGATCGTAGCGTTAGCCCCGGAATTGTGGTCTTGTACACTCAATAGTTGGCTGCGATTTCTGTGTATAAATAAACAGAAGTTCGAGTTCCGAATCGCAATGTAGCAGAGAATTTTTTTTAATTAAACGTTTTTTTGGAGGGAAAGCCGTTTAAAACCGTTATGTGCTCGACAAAAAGTACCTTTACGCGTCCAACGGAGTACTCGGGTACTCACAAATTAAAATTCTTATAAGTTTTGCAGTTTTCCTCCTATGTCGATAGTTTTAGCACCAAAAGATTCAGAAGGTCATCTAGATATTTTCAAATAAGCGTTAGAGGTGTCCCGTATTTTCTTATTTCCGAAAATCTGGTTTTTCGGGTACATATTCCGGAAAAAACCAAGCTGCGAATGTGCGTATCGTTGAAAAAAAAAGCAGGGATGAAAACTTTATGCTTGAGTTAGTTTCGACTCCTGTTTCAACGTACTTTTTACAGTGAATTCGTAGTTATTCCTAAACTGTGCGTGCATTTATATGTTGATAACAGTTTGCGCTTTCAAATAAGCTAGTAAGATAGTATCTAACGATTACTCAGCAGTGTTTTCGTACCAAAAATAAAATTCGTTATCTCGCGCGAAAGAAGATAAATCGATCAATTGAGTGGCATTTACATATGTATTCAGCTTGCGCTGCGACGCAAAGAAGAAAAATGACTTCTGCTGTGTGTAGTGCATGCGCGCTGCGCATCTCTTCTGATACCGATCTTGTCTATTGCTTTGGTGGCTGGGGGCAAACTCTACACATTAAGTGCTCCGATATAAATTCGACTGCTGCGAGTGTGATGAGAAGTTTTGTTGCATTGAAGTATTTGTGCTTCGATTGCAGGAAAAGGCAAACGAGTATAAACGATGTGCAGACTGTGTGCAATGTATTGATGAGAAAGGTAGATGCGCTGATTACTGCGGTGGCAGATTTCGAAATTGAAGCTGAAAATAACGCTAAAAAACAAATCGATGCTTTTGAATTAAACTTTTTCCCACGTATTAAATCGTGTGTTGAGAATGCGATTGCTGCTGAATTGGCAAACCTTACCGAATGTAATGCAACTGATACCACTAATGTTGCGTCGGGTGTCACTTATGCTAGTGTCACAAGCTCTGTGCGCGCGAGTACGACAAGCAGTACGAAGCGGAAAGTGAATGATGTACCCACCGAACACGAAGGTGGTATGTTAAGATCGGGCAAAAGGCGCAAATTGGTAACCGAAAAAAAATCTAATAACCCAGAAAATCTAAAGACCGCTCGGGTGTCGAGCATGTGTAGCAATCCGTTGAACTCATTCGAACATCCTAAACCTACTAATGACGCACTCAGCAGAATCGTGAAAACTGTACTGATAAAGCCAAAAACTGCACAGCCTATAGAGACAACAAAAAGAGACATTAGCACTTACTTTGACCCGGTTAAATTTGAAGTGAATGGCGTACACTTCCGTAAAAACGGCGACGTAGAAATCGTTTGCGGCTCGACTGCGCTTGCACAAACGCTATTAGATGATTCCAAAAAACTACCTGAAAACTACACAGCTGAAATTCTCAAACCACTTTTGCCTAGAATAAAAATCGTGGGAATTTCCAACGATATTAATAAGGACGAGTTAATCGATAAAATTAAACTGCAGAATACACTACCGGCTACTGCCAATTTAAAATTGCTACGAGAGCAGACTAGTACCAAAAGTGGTGTCCAAACTAAGACTGTCATAATAGAGACTGATGCTTTAACCTTTAAGTATTTAATGAAATCGAAACGCATAAACATCGGCTAGGAACGCCATAACATTTACGAAAATATTGACGTCTTGAGGTGTTTCCACTGCTCGCAATTTGGACACAAGGCTGAAAACTGCAACAACCCTATGTGCTGCCCTAAATGTACTGGCGATCATCTAATTGGTCAATGCGAAGCAAACATTGAAAAAATGTGTGAATTGCAACAACTTGAATGAGCAGCAGAAACAACCTTCTACCGATCGGCTGGATATCAATCATGCCTCATTGAGTACAAGGTGCCCTTTGTATCAGCAACGAGTGAAAAAATCGAAATCCAAGATTGACTACGCCATATAGCAACCAATAAACAGCACACAATCTTTGTGGGCTTGCTCTGGACCAGATAATTTGGACGCAATTGAAGTTAACGGACCTCTGACGTCATCCGCTATATCTGACAACGTGGGACTATCTGTTCTGTCAGGTAATTATACAATGGGTATATGTCTGCCCGAAGCTACTGTAGATACTACACACACTCAAAGTAACTTTTTCCTGCATGAACCGCATTGGGACTCACTACCTGCCACACACGCAACTGGAGGAGGAGAATCCATCTCCGTGACGATGACACTGGTTACTGGTTCTAACCATTATCCCACCAAGAGCTCAATTACTTTCTACTACCAAAATGTGAGAGGGCTTCGCACGAAGATCGAAGACTTGTTTTTAGCTACCACAAGCGCGGATTACGATATAATTGTGCTTACTAAAACCTGGTTAAACGATGAAATTAACTCCGTTCAACTATTTGGTGACACCTATGCTGTCTATCGAAATGATCGTGATGCCGTTGCCACAAGGAGGAAGCGCGGTGGTGGCGTGCTAATAGCAGTATCTACGAAACCTTGCTCCTCCAGGTCCTCGTCTCGAGTCGACAATAGTATTGAACATCTCTGGGTGAATGTTTACGGTTCCGATAACACGATTGCTGTTGGAGTGGTGTATATTGCTCCTGACTTTGCAACTGAACTCGTTAAGGCCATGTGATTATCATCTGCTTTTTGGGGATTACAATCAACCAAACCTAGTGTGGACGAGCTCTCCTTCAGATTTTTTATATGCTGACCCTTCTGAATCGAGATTTTCGGTGTCAGGTTCTGCTCTTGTCGATGGCATGGCTTTGCTGAACATGAAACAGATCAACGATATCAGAAACATCAGAGATCGCACATTGGATCTTATTTTTATCAACGCTGAAATCGCCTCGGAGTGTGTCGTGTCAGAGGCAGTCGAGCCCCTGCTCCAGACTGATGCGTTTCATCCAGCTCTTGTTTGCAATTTGAACTGTCCTCACACTATCAACTACAATGATATTACTAATGACATGAAGTTCGACTTTCGCAAAGCTGATTTTGTCTCACTTGGTAGCGCTATTGCAAGCCTCAACTGGTCCCGATTATTAGATAGTGATATCGATAAAGCCGTTGAAACCTACACTAGCCAGCTGTCTCAACTTTTCCTCCAATATGTGCCTCTGTCACGCCCTCGGAGGAAACCACCTTGGTCAAATGGTCAACTTCGCGAACTGAAACGCCTACGAGCAGCTGCATTGAGAAGATATACCAACTATCGCAGTTTTTAGAGAAGCGTGAGTTCAACATCGCAAGCAGCAATTACCGGACTTTGAATCGTTATCTTTACAACAGATATATACAAAGGAAAGAAAAAGATATGAAGCGCAACCCTAAAAGCTTTTGGAGCTTTATGAATGAAAAACGTAAAACAAATGGACTCCCATCAACTGTTTTCCTTGGTACGAAAGTTGCCGAATCTCATGAAGAAATTTGCAATCTTTTTGCAGACCACTTTTCCGGCGTGTTCAGTGCTGAACCCGCTAACGAACAGTCCATCAACCTGGCGTTGGGATCAGTACCTCGCGATGTTATTGACATAACAACCTTCTTGTTCACCGTAGAAGAGGTTTGCACAGCAATTCGAAAATTAAAATCGCCTGTTGTAGCTGGGCCCGATGGTATACCATCCATTGTACTGAAGCTCTGTGCTGAATCTATTGCAACTCCGCTGATTATCATTTTCAACGCGTCACTATCACAGGCGAAATTCCCGGAGATGTGGAAACAATCATTTATGTTCCCTATTCATAAAAAAGGAGACAAGCGAGATGTCGGCAATTACCGAGGGATAACATCATTATGCACTGGGTCTAAGCTTTTTGAAATTTTAGTTGGAGATGTTCTATTTGCTGCAGTCCGTTCATATATTTCACCTGCTCAACATGGTTTCTTCAAGGGACGGTCAATTGACACTAACCTCGCTGAATTCTCATCACTCTGCATCAAGGCAATGGAGGACGGAAATCAAATTGATACAATCTACACAGATCTTAAGGCTGCCTTCGATCGTGTTGACCATCAATTGTTGCTAACTAAAATTGAGCGTTTAGGTGCCTCTCCGCACTTCGTTAAATGGTTGGGATCCTACTTGATCAACCGTAAGCTGAACATCAAACTTGGATCGACTTTCTCTTACAGCTTCACAAACAGCTCCGGAGTGCCTCAGGGAAGCAACTTGGAGCCTTTACTGTATTCGACTTTCTTCAACGATGTCTTGCTATACCTACCTCCTGGCTGTAAGCTAGCGTATGCTGATGATCTTAAAATCTTCGTCATTGTCGAATTAGTAGAAGATTGCATTGAACTACAGCGACTGATTAAAATGTTCGAGAAATGGTGCATGTGGTACCAGCTTATCATCAGCGTACAGAAATGCTGTGTCATATCCTTCACGAGAAAGAAATCTGCCATTGAGTGGGCTTACGAAATCAACGGACGCTCGGTCGTCAGAGTTGGTGTTGTGCGAGACCTTGGAGTTTTATTGGACTCACAGCTTTCGCTCAGAGATCATTACTCGAATATTATTGCTAAAGCAAACAGAAACTTAGGATTCATCATTAGAGCTGCCAAAAATTTCCGTGACCCCTACTGCCTGCGATCACTGTCCTACGTCCTCGTTCGCTCAGTACTGGAAACAGCTTCAATCATTTGGAGCCCCTACATAAACTGTTGGGCCACTAGAATCGAAGCTATACAGTCGCGATTCTTAAAATTTGCACTAAGGTTGCTTCCTTGGAGTAACCCAACGAACTTACCACCCTACGAGGATCGATGCCGTCTCCTTAACATGGAAACTCAGCAGTGTCGGCGGAATTCAGCTAGAGCACTGTTTGCTGCCAAGTTGTTGCTTGGTTATATTGACTCTCCCAACCTTCTGGAGCAAATCAACCTGAATGTGCCGGTAGTATCTTTAAGATCTAGTTACTGTTTAAGACTTAACTTCAGACGAACTAACTACGGGAAAAACGAACCTGTTTTAGCGATTTGTAAAGAATTTAACGAAGTGTACCATCTATTCGATTTTTGTCAATCCTGTGAAGTTTTTAAAAACCGTCTGAAACTATTCAACTTGGCCGCTTAAGTGTATTTGTAATAGTTAATAGTTTAAGTTTTATTCATGTAGACAAATGTAGTCAGATGAATTAATAAACCAATAATAATAATAATAATAATAATTTCTGCCTTACAGTGACGAACCCGCTATTCGATCAATTCAATATTCATTAAATAAATGATCAAACCAGCAAGAGAAGCAATGTGAGGACGAGTGATGGAATACAACGATTCTATGACACTAAACAAAAACTAAAAACAGAAGAGAGTTTTAAAAAGTTATAATCTGAATTGGAGGAATTACAGCGTTAGAAACCCATCTTCGAGGGTCGCCTTATTCGAAATCGACGATACTGAGAGATTCTATTCGCGAAGAAAGAATGGAGCGATTCAACCGTTAGCCCAAATTCAAAATTTAACGTTTCGCATTGTTTGATCAATGTTTATGTCCGGTTTTATTTTGGATCGAACTGTAACATAGTTGTCCGGGCTAGGTAACGGACTGGGTTATGCTTCCGAGGTGTGAAAAAGTCCGGCCAAAATAAATTGAACTGAACATAAA
This sequence comes from Wyeomyia smithii, assembly GCF_029784165.1. Classification (NCBI taxonomy): domain Eukaryota; kingdom Metazoa; phylum Arthropoda; class Insecta; order Diptera; family Culicidae; genus Wyeomyia; species Wyeomyia smithii. Next base: position 170,531,263 of record NC_073695.1, on the reverse strand, counting down.
CATGAATCACAAGAAGCACACTGCAGGAAGTTTAGATACTGTCTGAATATTGAATATTTGAAAAAAACTAGTCTTTTGTGTCATTTTTTGCTCACGATTTGTTCAATCCAAGAAATCAAAAAGTGTACAATAAAAACTACTGGAAAAACTGGTCAAATTTTACAGCAAAACTTGTGTTGCATTGTTTTTATATAATCAAACATATAAAACTGAGATTGATTCTCTCATTAAAATGACCATTTAAAAAAACTGACATTTTCACCCCCAGACGCTGGTCCGGACATCAGAAACGGAAGTATGCGGATCGTCAATTTCAACTTCGCCGCGAATCAAGCGGGCTCACCAAAAGATTGAGTAATTTAACCTTTTTGTCATATGAGTTCGATCCCCCCCCCCCCCCAGCTACGGGCCTGTATCCCGGGACTCCGAATCCTGGGATTTTTTTATTCAAATTTCGTGATCCCGGAAAATATATTCAGCACTTATAATTATTGAAACCCGATTTTAAATTACAGACCTGTGACAGACTTTTGTGCAAGATTGTATAACTATTTGTTTATGACAGATGTCTGTCTTTCTGATGCTAATAAACTTGGAAATTACTGCTTCGAACGGCGTGAAAATTTGTGCGTGGGAGTTTTTTAATAAGGCCAGGAAAGTTTCTCATGATGGCTAGAGGCGACCCCTCCTCTCCAAAAGAAGACGGCTTTTATACAAATGAAACCCAAATTGCTGCATAACTCGGAAGTTATTCTAATAAATCAAAAAATAGCTCTACGCCTTCTGAAGGATCCGAAATGACCGTCAAAGAGGACAACTTTAAATACTGATCGTAGAACGTCTCGTAGTTTTCTATAGAATTTATTGGTGGTTTGCTTCATGGGAATTTTTTTAATTAACGCGTTCTTACGCGGATTTATGAATTACTGTGTTTTTTTACGCGGATTTTCGAATTATCGTGTTTTACGCTATATCAACCTATGATTATTTTAATACCGCTGAACTGATCATCTTTAAATCGGGAATGTAGCTGATACTAGTGATACCAGTTGATGTGTTTCAACGACTTTGTTTTTTTTCTATTTAGTTAGCGTGGCAAGGTGAGAGAAGGCAAATTTGTTATTTATAAACTTCTAAGCATCAAATTCGATCACCGTACCAATTCATAAATATGTATTTTCAGCATGTTTCTATGACATTGATTTTCCTGTTTCTCAGTGTCGTAATTAAGGAGAGAGAGGGGGTGGTATATTACATTTCATCTATCTTAACATATAAAAATGCAGCTCTGTCTATCTGATTCTTATAGGCTTGGAAATCGTTGAACCGATCGGCGTGAAAATTTGAATGTAGAAATTTTTGTTAAGGTGATAATGATAGTTTGAAATCCATCCCTCTTCAGGAACAGATGGAGCTCATACAAATAAAACACGAATTTCTGCATAGCTCAGGAACTAATCATACATATGGAACCATATTTGGCATATGAAGATTTTTGGGAGCAAGAAATACGGAGCCACCTTTGGCATGAAAAATTCTTTGGGAGCAACAAATATTCCTAGGGTGGGTTATGATGTCTAGATTAATGATGTCTAAATGTTGTGCAATAGTAAACCGTATATAAATATAATTATTTTGGAATTTAATAAAAATAGTAACGAAAACTCATTGTGGTGGCGTTTAGATCTTTTTTTCGTCGCCCAGAAATTATTCAAATACCTATACTTTTTAAGCCTTTTATCTCGAAATGGATAATATTCTAGCAAACTTTTTCTTTTGATACTTCTATACAAAAAAATTGGCGTTTGAGACATTTTTGCGACCACGTACTTGACATTCATCATTTATGCAAATATCAGATCCCATCGATACTAAACATTTTTCGTGTTGCACCAATTGAAAAAATGGCTATAATGGCTGTTCTGATTTTTGTTCCGCATTCCCATATATTCAACGCACTATGCGTCGTTGGATCTTTTTACCAGTATTATTTTCGGCAGTTATCTGAGATCCTAGGAATACGAACTTGTCTACCACTTTGGGATCATCGCTATCCATGAACAGTGTTATTTTAACACCGTCCCTGGGAGGCGAATGTTGGTTTCTTCCGAGCTTCTTTCTGTCATATACTTGATTTATATACTTCAAAACACACATTAATTTCTAATCCAACTCTCCTAGTCTGACGTAGATTGTCTCAGCCGTCGCAATGTTTCTTGTAATTGCGTCGAGGTCGCCTGCAAAGTCTATCAGTTTCGATGCCCGCTCGCCGGTTTACACCCTCAGTAGCAATATATTGAAGAACGTGCAGGATAGACCATCCTCTTGTCTCAACCCTCTGCACGGTTTGAAGAAATTTGACAGTTTCCCCGATACGCACCCGTGATACATTACTCGATCCAAGGTAGCTTTGATAAGTTGTGTCAGTTTATCTGGGAAACTATAAGTCTTGCATTATTTGTCATAGCTGGTCTCGATCGGTTTGGTTGGTTAATGACTGGACCTAAGGCGCATAACAGTTCCCACTAGTGAACCTCAGCCTTCCAGCTACCGTACCCCTACCTTCTCGTGGTACCAACTGATGTGCGAGTAACCAGTGGAAAGATCGGGTAACCAATCCTGATGGGACTGCTGGTCGCATGCTGACAGGGGGCGGGGCTTCCTTCCTCGGAGGGGAGTTTCCTGGGATCGACACCAACAGAAGCGTTCTAAGTAACGCAGTGTCCTTCACAAGTCCTGGTAGTGCCCGGGACACTAAACAATGGCACTACGATGGCCCTCCTGCGACATAGTGGGGTTGGTCGCTAGCCTTGCAATCCCGCAAAATTAAAAAACAACAGCAACGAATGCAATAACGTTAAGTACGGACCGGAACAATCGGCTAGGACCTAGGCAACGAAAACGGACTAACGATTGGATTCTCGGAACATGGAACTGCCGATCTCTCAACTTCCTAGGAAGTACCCGCGTGCTTTCCGAGGAATTGAAGACCCGCAAGCTAAACATCGTAGCGCTGCAGGAGGTATGCTGGAAGGGGACGATGGTGCGTACGTACAGGGATGGTCACATCATCTACCAGAGTTGTGGAAGCACGCATGAGCTGGGAACAGCTTTTATAGTGATAGGGGGGTCTCGATCGAATCAGCCTTGAAGCCCACGAAGACATGATGAGTGGATACGGGGTACTCCCGGCATTCCTGTGGGATTTGCCGGAGAGTAGAGATTTTATCCGTAGAAGAGCGTGCTTGTGTGCAGCCCGCTTGGTACTGCCTTACGAATTCTTTTTCTAGAGGAGAAAGACGGCGGAGCAGAATTTAAGAGGGGATTTCATAGGCGGCGTTGATCAGCGTTATGCCACGGTAGTCTCTGTTCCTCCCAAATCTCGAAAATTACACAATTTACCTCTTCTTTGCTTGCTGGAATCCATCGTCGAGAGTCGAAACACGTAGTTCCTCCGAAAAAGGTACTGCCTCGTCAAGTAAGCGCGCGTAGTTTTCGGTAGCCTGCGGGCCGTGTTACTGCCGGATTGTAAACAACTTAACCGTACACACCTTATCAGCTTGTGATACAGTTTATTGATTGAAAGACTGTTGAGCTTCGTGCGTGTGGTGCTCCGAACAGATAATACTAATGGAGTCGGATTCGTAGCCAGGAGCCTACTGACTAGGCCTTCGTTGTTGAACCTTTTTATACTCTTTGAATAATTTACAAATGTCTCCAAGATAGCAAGTCTACACGATGATTTGTATAGACTACTATAGGCTACTAACATCTGGAGCGACGAGCTTGTAACGGAGCATTTTGCGTGCTGTATGAATTGGCCCCGCGATGTAGTACACTCAGCTAGGCACCGCGTAGTGCGCCAGCAGCGAGTATGCTATAATCGCAAAGGTGTTGGCAATGTGTTAATTTAGAATGTGTTTGTTTACGGTTCATGGTGTCGTACGAAATAGCTAGTATGCGACAGGATGCTAGGCCGAGTAGGACGGTTTTGTCGTGTGTGTGAATTAACTTAGACAGTTTTGAGCGTAGATATACTGTTACTAGGTAGTGATCTGAGTCTATATCCGCACTATAAAGAGAGCGTATATTGGTGATGTTCGAGAAAAATCGGCAGTGCGTCTGCTTGTGGACTGGTCTATGACTGTCTATAGCTTCAAAGTTTGTGTTTTGTCAGTGTGTCTTTTAAAGATTACCTGGAAGGTAACTTACATCAGTCTTTCTCAAGACTACCTATTTCTTTCTTTCTCAATACTTGCAATTTGATATTATTTTTGAACTTTTTGCGTATCACCTGAAATGGCAGGACGAAAAAAGAAACCACGCATCGCTACGGGGAGGAAAAGAGAGGCATCTCTTACTGAAACTAGCTTATGCAGTGAAAATTTATATGATATTCTACCTGAGCAAGAAGCCGGTGAAATTGAAATGTTCGAAAGTAAAACTATTCAAAGTGAAACTTCTGTAAAAAAGGAGAAAGTTCCACCTATTGTGGTAACTATTGCTTCTGAATTTAATATTTTTAAAAGAGAACTTTCTACGTTTCTCTCCGACGTCAAAGTTACTTATCAAATTGGCCGAAGAGGCGAATGCCGTTGACTGGCCCAAACATTGAAAGATTGGAATCGTCTTATTCAGTATTTAACTGAAAAGATGTATAAATTTTTTACATATGATACGAAGAGCGCCAAGCCGTTCAAGGTCGTATTGAAAGGTCTCACCAACGATCAAACCGTTGATGAGATCAAAATTACTTTGACAGAAATACTTGGCATAGCCCCTACCCAAGTAATTCTGATGAAACAAAAATCACGAGGCGAAAACAGTCAGCGAACTGGAATTTCCCTTGTAAATTATTCAATTCATTTTAACCGCATTTTTTGAAATAGCACATGCTTTATATAACGTGCGTGTAAAATGGGAATTATATCGAAAGTTTGGCGGAGGTGAAAAGCATATCACCCAATGCTGTGTTTGCCAACGTTATGGCCATGGTTCAAAGTTTTGTAACATGGACCAAAAATGCCTCATTTGTGGAGATTCTTCTCACAAAAAGGACACATGTCCTGTGAAAGAGAGTAAAAATTTTCGCTGTGCGAATTGTAACGGCAACCATATGTCGAATTTTTATCAATGCCCAGCCCGTTTAGCAATTGTTAAGGCAAGGCAAGGTAAACAAAATTCAAAACAAACTTCAAAACAAAATTCTCCAAGCGTACCAGTGACGCATAGTTTACCTACTCCTTTGCATACCCGTTTAGCTTATGCACAGGTTACAGGTAGTTCGAACATTATACCGCCTAGTGTTGGTAGTTCGAAAATGACCATTAATATGGGTTGCAAAACATGCTAGAAAATAATTGTACACCTATTACTCCAGCTAATATTGCTGCCGAAAATATTTTTCTAATGTCAACTGCCTGGGGCCTATTACAGCAGGTAAACTTTCTTTTTTGCAACAGGCAATGTTCGATCTTATGAACGCCATGTTGCAGGCAAAATCAATGTTTGAAGCCATTCAAATAGGCACAAATTTTACTATTAAAATTGTTTCTAATTTAAAATTTGGCAATGATTTTAAATAAAACAAATAAAATATTAAATTGGAATGCTCGCTCATTGAAGGCCAATGAGAATGAGCTTTTTAATTTTTTAACAGTAAATAATGTGCATATTGCAATTATTACTGAAACATTTTTGAAATCTAATATAAAATTAAAATATGATCCCAATTACGTGGTTCATAGATATGATAGGATTCAGGGTTCCGGCGGTGGAGTTGCAATTGTTATTCATCGCCGAATCAGACATCTTGCTCTTCCCCATCTTGAGACGAAAGTTATTGAAACTTTGGGAATTGAAGTTCAAACTGAACTTGGGATTTTATTTATTGCCGCAGCATATTTACCATTTCAATGCACACGCGAGCACAAAAATTATTTTAAAGGTGATTTACAAAAACTCACCAGAAATCGTTCGAAATTTTTTATAATCGGCGATTTTAACGCTAAACATCGTTCATGGAATAATTCTCAAAGTTATTCCAATGGAAAAATTTTATTCAATGATTGTTCTTCAGGATACTATTCTTTTTTGACTCCGAATAGTCCTACATGCTTTTCTTCTGTAAGAAACCCATCAACAATTGATTTGGTGCTAACAGATCAATGTCATGTATGTAGTGATTTGATCACACATGCTGACTTTGATTCTGATCATCTTCCAATAACTTTTTCTTTATCACATGAATCAGTTTAAAACCCTATGAGCTTTGTTTTTAATTATAACAAGGCTAATTGGGAAAGATACAAAACTCATATTGGGAGAAACTTCAATAATGAGCTTGATTTGCAAAACGAAGTGAATATTGATTCCGCTTTGGAAGCATTAAAATGTGCAATTGTTGATGCCAGGAATTATTCTGTTCCAAAGGCTCAAGTGAAATTTGATTCATCAATAATTGACGAAAATCTTCAACTTCTAATTCGTTTGAAAAATGTCCGCAGACGTCAATATCAACGTTCTCGTGACCCTGTTGTTAAAACTATTTATAAAGATTTACAGAAAGAGATTAAACATAGATTTACTCTTCTGAGAAATCGAAATTTTGATACTAAAGTTAAAAAATTGAAACCATATTCACAACCTTTTTGGAAGCTGTCGAAGATTCTTAAGAAACCTTCAAAGCCTATTCCAGTTTTAAAAGATGGTGAACGTTTTCTTGTATCCAATGAACAAAAGGCTCAAAGACTTGCTCAGCAGTTTGAGAGTGTTTATAATTCAAATTTGAATTTTGTGAGTCCAATTGAAAATGAAGTCACACGTCAATTTGATTTATTTTCTTCCCAGAATTTTTTACCTGCAGAAATAATTGAAACTAACTTGAATGAGATTAAATCAATTATTAAAAATTTTAAAAATATGAAAGCACCTGGTGACGATGGAATCTTTAATATATTAATCAAACATCTCCCTGAAAGCACAATGGAATTTTTAGTGAAAATTTTCAATTGCTGCTTCAAAATTGCATATTTTCCCAAATTATGGAAAAATGCAAAAATTACTCCAATTTTAAAACCGGATAAGAACCCAGCTGAAGTTTCAAGTTATCGACCAATCAGTTTGCTTTCTTCAATAAGTAAACTGTTTGAGAGAATTATTCTTAACAGAATGATGTCACACATTAACGAAAATTAAATTTTTGCAGATGAACAGTTTGGATTTCGCCATGGGCATTCCACTACTCATCAATTGCTCAGAGTTACTAATATGATACGAGCTAACAAATCTGAAGGTTATTCCACTGGAGCTGCTCTTTTTGATTGCGAAATTGTAAACTTTTAATTTTGAAAAATTATCTTACTGATCGAACTCTGCAGGTTGTCTATCAGAATTCAAAATCTGATAGATTCCCTGTCAGAGCAGGTGTAACTCAAGGTTCAGTCTTGGGTCCAGTCCTGTACAACATATTCACTTCAGATCTTCCTGATTTGCCTCCAGGATGCACAAAGTCATTGTTCTGCGATGACACAAGCATTTCCGTAAAAGGAAAAAGTCTTCGTGTCATATGCAGTCGATTGCAGAAAAGTTTAGATATTTTTTCTTCCTACTTGCAAAAGTGGAAAATCTCTCCCAATGCTTCTAAAACTCAACTGATAATTTTTCCGCATAAGCCTGGGGCTTCTTTCCTCAAGCCAAACAATAATCACGTTGTCAAGATGAATGGGGTTATTTTACGTTGGTCTGACAAGGTTAAGTACTTGGGACTAATTTATGATAAAAAACTCGTTTTCAAAGAGCACATTGAGAGTATACAAGCCAAGTGCATCAAATATACGAGATGTTTATATCCTCTCATTAACAGGAATTCTAAACTTTGTTTAAAGAACAAACTTTTGATTTACAAACAAATTTTTAGACCAGCAATGCTTTATGCTGCACCGATCTGGTCAAGTTGCTGTTCAACAAGGAAGAAAACGCTCCAAAGGATTCAGAATAAAATTCTGAAAATGATTTTGAAGCGTCCTCCTTGGTTTGTTACACTCAAATTACATAGACTTACTGGTGTTGAACCATTAGAAGCTATGTCAAATAAAATTATTAACAATTTTCGACAAAAATCGTTGCAATCCTCAATTGCTACGATAACCTCTCTTTATAGCCAATAAGTTAGCAATTAAGTTAGTTGTAAGTTTACTTCCCCTTTTCTGACAAGTAGGTTTAAATCCCTATGAATGATGAGTCCTAATTGCGAAAGCAAACAAATCCTAACAATTAAAATTACAAATTTGTGTTTTTGTGTACAGTGTTGAGAAGTCACCAGTTGTGATTGGACACACATACTCATTATTTACTAATATTTATCATAAATACTTAAGCTACTAACAAAAGAAAACAAAAAAAAGAGAAAAATCAGCAATTAATGAGATCGTGGTTAATTTGATTTGTTGTTAGGTGGTCAGGTGAGCTCCTGATGTCTTTGCGTGGAAAAAGTGCTTTTAAACACTAGGCCTCGGCAAGCTGCGAAGTTGGTACATCCTTGGTCGTTGCGCTCGCGCCGGTATAATGTGAGGGCCTAACGTTGATCTGTACATCTCTTTCCTATCAACCTGGGCGTTCGTATCCCCGATAACGATCTTGATGTGTAACAAATTCCTTCTCGTTGATGAACGTTTCCTCCTCGTCGTCAGGTCTACCTTCCTGCGGGCGGTTCACATTGATGATTGATCCTCAACAAACACATCCTCTCGTTGATCACCTTTTAGTTGATCACGTGACCCTGCGTTCTGCCCAGCACACAAAAACCTGTTCCCAGCTCGTTGGTCGCTCCACCGCTCTGGAAGACCTGGGCCTTGCCGTCACGGACTCTCCACACCTACTCACTTTTGCGACAGATCTTCTGTAGAGTCACGAAGCCGAACTTGCGGGATTCTAACTGCTCGAGCAGCGCCCGGTCTCCGCCAACAAAATTTAGCGACTTGAAGTTCCAGGTACCGAGTTTCCATTCGTTGCTTAGGTCCGTGTCAAATGTTTCGAGGTATATTTTTTGATTACTCGTAGTGCAATTGTTTAGGTAGGTTGCCTTACTAGGACCACGGTACCGAGACTCGTGATGTGGCTACCATCTTGGCTATAGCGTTCGAGACAACACGTTTTTTATTTATTTTAGTCGGTCGCTCCGGGTTAGATGCTGTAGCCACCTCTCACCTGGGAAACAGACGCTCAAAGGTTGGGATTTCCACTGAGGAAAACAGCCAAGTCATTTTGGACTTTGTCCAGATGTTTTCAGGGCGCCTTCTGGTACTGTTGGTTTTTGCAAAATTTTTAACTTTTGTGTTTTAGTAAAGTAGGTATTGAAGATTACAATCATTTTTAGAGCGGGTTTGTGTGATCAGTTTAACGTCTTCGGTAAAATTGTAGATATTGATTTTGTCTTCCCAAAAAAATGAACAACTCAAAAAGATTTTTTGACGTAGGACTGCGTCTTTGTTTTCTATACTAGAGCACGTTTTGTAAAATTGAAAATGAAACTGGCAAATGTTGCGTCAAAACGACTTATTGCATCCTCGTCATTCATATGTCGGTTGATTGATAAAATGTGTGACAATTGTTTGATATAATGTTTAACATTGTTGCTTTACTACTTAATGGTGAAAATAAGTGAAAAGTTACAAGGTCGAGATTTCCCATACTCTTTCCTCGCTATTGTCTTGCTTCTTGAGCACGGATAACAATAACGCGGACGGAATAAATTCCACTGCACACTTATTTTGACTCAGTGAAGTGTTTTGTTTCGCTTCTCATTCTCGAGTCTGCAATAATTGATTCTCAACTCGATACATATGATCACGTGTAGAAAATAACATCAAAAACCTAAATTAATCCACTTAGCGGTCAGACTCAGCCTTTCTCATTCAAACTTATTTTTTGTAAAAATAGATTTACATGAACGCTGCAATCCAATAAAGGAATATTCACTCTTTGGGTTCTAAAGTATTGATGTTGTAATAGAAGTATAAGATATGAAATTTGACGTTATGTTAGTGCTCAAGAAATAGCGGAATAAAAGAAATGATTCTTGATTTCGAAAAAAATAATACCAGGAACGTTTAAATAGTACGATACCATATTTAAATTATATTGAGGCCACATATATTGATCAAAGCAGGTGTAGTTTTAAATAGTCTTTGAATTTTTGTCTTTCCATAACTTCTGAACCACGTATCAAATTGTTATGAAGTTTGTTATTTGTGAAATTGAGAGAAAACTCGTTCGTCAGACACTAGTTATTTTCAAATCAGTCGTGTAATCTTTGAGATAATAGACTTTCGTTGTTTTTACAATTTAATACTCAACGGTTGCTTAAGTCCTATTATAACCAAAAGAAATGGGAACGTTTAGGGCAGCCAAACTTTGAAACCAAGTTTCCAATCATAATTCATCAGTTAACTTTTAACTAGCTTGTTCATCTGATATCAACATTGTTTAAATCGGTTGTGTAGTTTCTAAGATAATGAAGTCGTGATTCGTGATTTTCACATTTCGATACATTACATACGTAGTTACAGTCCGATTACAGCAAAATCCAATAGGGTGTTATGAGGCAGCTAGACCTTTCATATGACACTAATTTTGTGAAAATCGGTTCAACCATCTCTGAGAAAAGTGAGTGAGTTTATGTAGTCTTCGAAATATGTTTCTTTTCATAGCTGGATTTCACATTTTTAAACATAACAGGCAAAGTAATAATCCATTTGCAAAAAAAAAAAATCACTAGGGTCTTATGGGGCAAAAAGACCGTCCGTATGACACCGATTTCATTGAAATCGGTCCAGCCATCTCTGAAAAACATGAGTGAGATTAAATATTCTCCAGAACACATTTCTTTCCATAACTTTTGAACCACAAGTTCAATCTTCATAAAATTCAAAAGTTAAGGGGTTTTCAGGTTCATTTGAAATTAGTTTTGTTCAAATCGTTTGTGTAGTTTCTGAGATATTGATGTTTCGTAATTTTTACATTTTGACACATAACCTCTAAACTAGAAATCCAATTACAACAAAATTCAATATGGTCCTATGGGGCAACTAGACCTTTCATTTGCAATTAATTTCATTGAAATCGGTTCAGCCATCTCTGAGAAAATCGAGTGAGATTTGGAGAGCGTTACACGCATTCACATACACACACACATGCAGAAAATGCTCAGCTCGTCGAACTGAGTCGAGTGATCTACGACACTCGGCCCTTTTGGGCACTTTTGTACCTTTAGTTTTTGCAGTGATTGCTATACCTTTCTAGGAGAAAGGCAAAACGTGTTATGTTCGTTTATTCAACCAATAAAACTAAAGAAAATACAAAATAATGTGACAACCTCAGTGGTACGTCACACAAATTTTTATCAAAATTCACTATAACGTTTTGTCACACATTAATGATCCCTACAAGGGAAGACAATAGAATAATATGTTATAATAATATAGAAATAAAATATTATTATAATATAAAATATTACTTTAAATTCTCCACTGCATTTTTAGTGTCTTATTATACATGATCTATAACAAAATTTCAGAAACTTTCATATAAATCTTCATTTACTAAAATGTCAATAAAATAAAAAAGAGGAGCCAGGCGCAAGGTTTTTCTTTCCGTATATATTCAGAAGGCTTCAACCTCTCTGTTGGTAAATAAATTTTGATGGGACTTGCCCGGAAGGTTACTAAATCATAAAATTAGTATCTCAAGATTATGGATTTTTCGCGGCTGGCTTTCACAGTCACCTATTTTGTAAACAATCTGTGATTATTGTATGTATTTAACTTTATAAATATTGCAAAATATTCTACTTATCTTATTCTAACCGTGAAAAAGAACAACCATTTGACAAAATTTTTCATTTTTTTATGCCACCCGAGCAAAAGCACGTATTTTGCAAACTGACCAAATAACTGTGGAATAACTCTGAAATACAACAGTTTGGTGTATGTGATAAGGCACCGATGGGTTCTGGGATAGTATGTTTCAACTGAAGTCAATCCAAAATAATAGAAATCATGTATTTTGTATGTCGAACTTATGACAAGCATTTTGGGTCAAATACTCCTATGTGCGGTGGTGCGATCATCAGCGTTCTGTAGCAAGCATTTTTAGTTGAAAATTATGGAATCGGTTCTTTTCAGAACTGAGAATGGTTGCAGATAAGAAATCTGAGAATTGCCGCAACTACTACTAGTGTAAAATTTTAATGTATTTCCCAATAATCTTTTTTACAATAACGACCGGGGCACTAAAGGAAAATGGCAGTGTTGCCTATGAACAGTTAGTCGCAGTAAGATATAACCATCGTTTTAAGAATTTCCGCTGCGAAATTTAGTGATTTTCCGGTTCAATTGTTCCTTTGTGCCCAGTCTAACACCGTTATCGGTCCAATATCGATAATGCAAATTATTTAATCTGAAACCAGGGTAATTTTCGCATCAGGATGATACAATTTTTTTGGTGCTCATGACAATCACCCAATAGTATCTAAGGTGTTTTGTTTCATTTCTCATTCTCAAGTCTGCGTCGCGCCGCCTACATTGCAAAAATCTACGCCCAACTCGATACAAAAGCGTGTAGGAAATTCAACTTCCTTCCTGTGCTTAACAAAACAGCAACTGGAGCCCTTATAACTGTTGGTGATACACAGTATATAACAGCCGTAGTGAAATGTGTAAAACAAGAATTAATAACAATAGATATATTTGTCCTACGTCACCATACTCAGGGCTGTATGCCTTGTAGTATTTTAGATTATTTTTGTTTTTAATTTTTTCATGATCGGATAGCCATCGATAGACGTCTTCTCCTGCTGCGACAATAACATTGGTCTTAAAATGAAGAGAAAAAGTGCACTCCGAAAGTTCAAACTGTAAAAAAAACACATTATAGCTATTCAACCATTCTTATGAAATCAGGCTCGAATTCAGGGGGAAAAAGTGGGCAAATGCCCCGGGCCTCTCGACACGAGGGGCCCCCTAGTCCTGGGCCAGACATGAAACTCTGTTTTCACAGAGTGGAGACCTTTTTTTTGCTCGTCACCTTTCAGCGAAGCGTAGTTATTAAGAAAAATGTGCCCCTCAAAAAAATCTGCCCCGGGTCCTCCAGCACCTAAATCCGGCCCTGCCCCTAGCCATTACCAAAACGCGTCAACTTACGTTCGCACAGTAATTGCTCGCCGGGTTCGTCGCTTTAACGTTATCTTTACGAGAAAACTTGTTAAAGTCTCTGAAAAAATTCACCAAAATTCACAGGAATTGAATAACTATAATCTTTCATTTTTTTCGGTTTGAGCTTTTGGAATGCACCTGTGTTAATCAGTGTAATCAATAACTTACAACTACTTAAAGTCCGCATTCGAAGAATGAAGTTGGCAATGCGTGTAAAATCGCAATTTATCGTTACTGATGCGATTGGTTATGGGTTGAATGTTCTAACAATTCACAGCTTTGCTCATGTATATATAACATAAATTTGAACGCCTATTCACAGATATTTAAGCATTCAAACGAATCACAGTGTAGTTTATCAAAATTACAACTATGAAAAGTTTGCATTTATTGTTCATTTCTGTTTTAATCTTTTTATGTTACCTAACACGTGAGAATTTTTCTAAAAATATTTTTTATAATTTATTTATACCTATCTCCAAATTCTTGTTAGCTACACTATCTCAAAGAGATTTACCAGGAAAGGATTGCAGAACTCCGGATAAATTTTTCAATCCCGAAGGAAAGTGGCAGTGTTTATGTAACGAATGGAAGGTAGTACAAATGTGTAGAATGGAAGAAGGTTGAAGGTTATAATACCCCGTCAACATCGACAAACTTTTTCATTTACTTTTATTTATTAAAAGAAAAATTATAATAAACTAGTACATTTTTACCGAAGTGCGATTAACTCTAATTGATTGATTATCACATTTTTATTTTACATAGCGGTGATCAAAGTAATAATTTTCCACAATTGATGATAAAACATTTCCGGCAACTACGAAACCCATGAAAATCCTGTTAACAGCAACACTTCCAAAATTAAGGAAAACCAAACAAATCTGTTACCCGCACTGAGTTTCCATTTTCGATTTCGTTTACACCTCGTCGTTACCGCCTATCTATCATTCTTCGCACGAGTAGCTCGCGGCAATATGATACCTACGGTGATGACTGCTAACTGATTTGGAAGGGTATTAGCGGGAAATGTGCCTTTTCAACTAGCTTTTCAAGATTCCGACGACGCGTTGGAGTTGGTTGCATACTAGGAAGAACAACGACGCTGCTAACAGTTGCTCGAAGGGGGAAAGTGGACCTCTCTTTGCCACAGCCAAGCACAGAACAAAAATGGTTCACAGAAATGATTTGATTATTTCATCTCGTCAACGGTAATATTTTGCCGAATTGCGCACCTTCTGGCAGGTCGACAGTGGCATCAGAATACCTGCTGCTAGTTCGATTTCTCGTTCTAGTTTGTTTTGGTGGCCAAGTGTGCTACCTTCCTGGGTGGAGCTGCGGTCTGCGACTAGATTGGGAAAAGCTAAGTATTAGATGCCAAGCTACCGGATCTGATCGGGGTATGAATAATTGAATAATCGATTCACCAAATATTGAACCTGAACGACTGGGAGGATGTTGGGGTGTCCAGTGGTTTGAAAAAATGTGCGCTTTGCTGTCAAAATTGATTTCACCTTTGGGTACTAGCTGCTAATACCATAAAATAACCTGGAGTAGTGTCAGTTTTGCTTTCGGATTATTCCTTTCTGGGAAGCTAACTTGAAGCTCGCTTGTGACCAGTTTTTATTATATTATTTATTTTTATTATTTTTATCCTAATAGCGCTATTTGAATATTGAGATAATTGCTAAGAAGAAACGCACTTCAATACGATATATTTCTTTTTAATGCGGATCTCCATTACCTCATATAGGATCAGTCGTTAAACATCAGAGCCATATTTCTGCAGTATATATCTGTTGATTTATATAAAACTTGTCTAAGTTTAAAAGTTGTTTCATTTGTGAATGTTACTGAAATAGAATTTCAAAATGCTTCGTTTTAGTCGTAAAAATACCTTTCGTTTTAATTATTCAATAAAAATTGCTGTCAGATTATGAAATGATATTCGAAGATATTCGTTACGAAACAACATAGCATGGATGTGAATAGTTGTTGGCCTTTAAAAATCATTCGATTGCTGAAGAACAATTTTTATAATTATGGTTAAATATATGAGCAGCAATTTCAACAATTTCGAAACCTCTACTGTGTTAAGAATATGGTTCTTTTCATTATTCATAAGAAGTTCCACTGTCAGTTACTGTATTTTTCATGATTTGGTACAACTTTGATGATTTAGAGGATTTTAATAGAGTTCTTATTATTTTATAAAAAGGTACGATGGATTTAAAATGCTACCATTTTTACATGTGTAGGGTCTTTATGTAACTGATGAAAAAAAAATCAGGGTGAACATTTTTTTCGGTGAAATGTAAATAATATTTTCGGATTTACTAGGATAACATTTACCTTAGAAAAACATTTACTCGTGAATCGTACGTCGTATAATCTTAGCTAACAATTTAAAAAGAAATATTAAACTTACATACAGTTAAACTTCGTCCAAATTAATTTGTAATATATTTACTTTCTACTTATCTCATAAAACTAATTAGATAAAGTCACGGCAATTAAATCGATATTTTCAATTCAATTGCAAGCAGTTCCTTGTTTAGTTTTCTTTATTTGTTTGACGTAGAACTACGTCTTTATAAAAGGTCAATAGGGGTGTAACATGAAAATCTTAAATCAGAAGATGTGATAAAATTTGTCCAATTTCAATTGCTAATAGCTCGGTTCGTTTTCAGCAGATTGACTTCGTTCTTGCATTCATTGATTGGAAAATTAGCTACGTGTCCACCGAAATGCGGAAATTGAAATTTATTCTATTTGTTATAACGACGTTTCAAGTTCTCTGTGTATTGGTTTGACTTTTCCGGGAAGTTATCTTTCATTAATAAATTTAAATAGTATAAATTCATGTAATAAACTACGATTCATATTCAATGATAACTATTACAACAACTAATAAAGATAAATTAGACAATTTGATGATAACTTTTTTTTTCATAATAACGTAAACGTAATTCTATCCGTGTAGCGTTAAGCAACTGCCGGGCTTTGCGTTTCCTTTTTAATGACATACTGTTCCACTTTTCAGTTTCGAAATTTGGAACCCCCTTTCGACAGTCAGCATTTCTAAGAATAATCCTTGCTTATGTACTGCAGCTGACGGCAGTCACTCCCCAATTCGATAGCAATAGTTTTGATTCATCATCGGAAGGACACACGTGAGAAATAGGCAAGAGGAGAAAGTCAGAGCACACACGGAAGAGGATTATGTGATTTGTTCGTTAGTTCTAGCGATGGTGCCACTCGTTTGTTATGGGTGACTGTTGATTGGAAGCCATTTCCGCCGACACGAGAGACACGAACCGTGCGATGACACACTGATATGTGCGTAAAATGTAAATTTTTTGTTTATCCAATTAGGTTTCGATCAACCGATGGCCAGTTATTGTTTATAATAGAAATTGTCTGGCAAAAGTCAACTCGAATATCCGCGTTTTTTGGTAGTAAATTCATCTTTGAAGTACAGATTGATTTTGTTGAAATATTTACCCTATCTCGAGTGCGCATCCGTTTTGCACGTAAAATATGTGTATTTACTTTTTTTTTATTACTTTACAAGTATTGGAACGCAAACCAATTTCATTCGAGTTAATTGGTGTGGGAAAAAATGTGCATCGAAATGTATCGGGCGAACGTTCGAATATTTTGACAAAACTGCTGGATAAAGACTCAGCAACTTGCCAATTGCGATGGGTGTTACCAGATTCGTAAAATCCTGACATCAGGTCAGTCACATGTTGAAAAAATAACACATACAGTATAGCTTAATCAATTTACACGTGAAAGCCTCTCGTTTGTTACGACTGGAATATATTCTGGGGTAAGCCTATTGATTTACGGAATGAGACAGAATGTCCGAGTTGTTTGCAATATTCTTACACCAGGGACGGTAATATTCGAGGATGTTTTGCTCTGATTCATGAGATGGATGCACAAAAAATAGCAATTTAATAAAGTTCGCACGAAAGTTTTTCACATCAGAATAAGTCGCAGGTGTTGGAGTTCATACCTGTAATAAAAAGCCACTGCGGAAACGAGTCTGGTTGGACGCATCTCCGCTGCTGCTAATCCTGTGAAAATGCCATGAAAAATGCTTTCATTTCCACTCGCATTCAATGAAGCAACAGCGGAACATGCGAGAACGTGACATAGGATATGGAGCATAAAAGCAAAACTTCCAACAAAAGTAAGCGGCAAAATGAATGATGATCTTGCATTCTCCAGCGCAAAAGAGATAAGGCTTGGACTAAGAAAGTAGGGGAGAACCAAGACAAGACGCACCAGTTGGGTAAGATGGCCCACGCTATTAATTCCCCAAAATACTTACACATGTGGCTTTCTATGACGAAATTCATCGCTTTTCTCATAAAAACCCAGCTTCTCTACAGTTCTTAATGAAAAAGTGTGCCATAATGACTAAAATACTCGAAAAACTGTGCAATTGGCTGTGGCTCTGTCCAACATGTAACTATTCATGAATTTTATTTAAGCTTTTATGATTAACTGACTAGTAAATAATACAAAAAACTATGGTTCCCCTAGCCTTTACACTTTTGGAGATTATGATGCTATGAGTATTTCAAATTATTTCACTAACTTTCATCAACTTTTACCTAAAAACAAACAAAATTAAAATTGGGGCAGAATGCACTATGAAGAGCTTGCAGGAGATTGCTTGACAACTGAGAGCATGTTCCATTATTTATGATTTTACTTTCGAGACTTCAAGTGCTTCTCGCTTCGCGTGCTGATATCTGCTAGTGGCATATTAGCCTACTGCTTTGGAGCATACTGACCTTTGTTGTGGTGCGTTTTGGTCACGGGCTTGTTTGGCGGCAGTGGTAATTTTTACCAAAAAAAAGACAATGAAATCGAGTATTTTAAAGTAAACTTCGTCATGAACATGCAATAAATAGATCCTACAATCTTCCTACTCGTACAATGTCGCTTTGGAATGATTTGAAGCGCGGTAATTCGCGCAAATGCTTAACTGGTGCGTTTTGTACAATCCTCCCCTACTATTCACAACTGGTCGCAGTCTAGAGACTAGCCAACAGTATCGAAATATTGTCGGCGAGGAAAGAGTGGCTTGGGTGTGTACAGTAGGGGAGGATTGTACAAAACGCACCAGTTAAGCATTTGCGCGAATTACCGCGCTTCAAATCATTCCAAAGCGACATTGTACGAGTAGGAAGATTGTAGGATCTATTTATTGCATGTTCATGACGAAGTTTACTTTAAAATACTCGATTTCATTGTCTTTTTTTTTGGTAAAAATTACCACTGCCGCCAAACAAGCCCGTGACCAAAACGCACCACAACAAAGGTCAGTATGCTCCAAAGCAGTAGGCTAATATGCCACTAGCAGATATCAGCACGCGAAGCGAGAAGCACTTGAAGTCTCGAAAGTAAAATCATAAATAATGGAACATGCTCTCAGTTGTCAAGCAATCTCCTGCAAGCTCTTCATAGTGCATTCTGCCCCAATTTTAATTTTGTTTGTTTTTAGGTAAAAGTTGATGAAAGTTAGTGAAATAATTTGAAATACTCATAGCATCATAATCTCCAAAAGTGTAAAGGCTAGGGGAACCATAGTTTTTTGTATTATTTACTAGTCAGTTAATCATAAAAGCTTAAATAAAATTCATGAATAGTTACATGTTGGACAGAGCCACAGCCAATTGCACAGTTTTTCGAGTATTTTAGTCATTATGGCACACTTTTTCATTAAGAACTGTAGAGAAGCTGGGTTTTTATGAGAAAAGCGATGAATTTCGTCATAAAAAGCCACATGTGTAAGTATTTTGGGGAATTAATAGCGTGGGCCATCTTACCCAACTGGTGCGTCTTGTACGGTTCTCCCCTATATGCCAAATCTTATGACTGTCCAGGACAGCGACGTCCAAGCAAGGCAGGGATGTAATCCTAACATTACATTCGGGGAAAGTTTCAGAGTGTTTGTGTACCTGTTCATGAATGATTTTCTTTCTGGTGTCATAATTATATGTAGGCGGCAGATTTGCCCTGGAAGAAGGAATGAAACAAATTCAACATAGGTTATTGCGCTCATGATGAGAGTTTTTTCCGCTTGATAACACATCCTACTAGTTGCTGCATTAGAAATCTTTTGCTTTTGGTACAATGCACAGGCGTAACCAAAATTTTAGTTAGGAGGAGTGAGGATGCATGCTTTTCAAAACTATAGAAACAAAATGGAAATTGCTTTTTGAAGAAAAAGAAAAAAATAATCGAAATAACAATACTAATGCTTAGTGATCCAAAGTAACATTCCTTTTCTCGCGTAGGAGGCATTATTAATCTTATGCGTCACCAAGGATACCTTTATGTACACCGCCACCGTCGATTATGCGGAGTCAGCACTCGTCCTGGATATTTTTTATGTTTGTTAATTTTCATGATGGTTTGTAGGTAAGCAGATATGTTTGTTTGGTTTGTTGCGAACATTCACTCTTTTTTTTTTGTCGTTCTTATCCAAACGCTAAATAAAATAAGTGGTACACTTAAAACAAACGAAAAAGAAATTGTTACTTTTGAGGGACATTTTATTAGTTTTTGTGTCTTGCATTGCACAGAAAAGTAATTAACTAAAGGTAACAAAAAAATGACAGCTACAAGCGTGTATGCTTTCCTGCAGGGGAACATGCAATGCATGTGTTAGAAGGACTTAACTCACTGCATTTCTTTTTATACAACGTTCAAGTACAATGTAATCTTCCTTACTCCTCCCAACCTGAAATGTCTAAAATTAAACGCCAGTATTTTGTTCCTAAGCTCACCTTACTCTTTTCCGATTGGAAAAGATCAGAGTTGCCAGAGATAATTGCAAGATCACCATAAAGCAAATATGGGTTTTCCATATTGGCGTGAATTTTGTTTCCATAAAGCGATGAGTGTGTGTTTAACATTGCTTGTATCCGCTTGCAAGAAAGCAAATGTTCATTTTTTTTCTAACACCATTCACAGACCGTGATATAAGTTAGGAAGTAGGATACTTACTTACTTTACTTTTACGACAACAGGCCGATTATTGATTAAATGCCAGAATCCAGAATAAGCCGCCATGTCACTGGGTCTTGGGCTGCTATCCTCCAATCACCCCTAACACCTATTTCGCGGGCATCCTCGTCGATAGCGCACATCCAACGAGTGCGGGGCCTACCTTGAAGTTGACGACCACTATCGGGATTTTTGCTAAATATAGTCATCGCTGGTAGTTCTTCCGGCATTCTAGCTACATGCCAAGCTCACTGCAACCTGTCGTGTTTTATTCGCTTGACTTTATCCGCCGATTTATACACCTGGCACACTTCATGCGTCTGCGCCAAACTGCAGGATGGCCACCCAACCGGAAGACCGGAAGAAACCAGGAAAAAATCTGGAATCGTTTGGAACCGGGAAAAACCGGGAACATCATTGAACATCACGAGCCGGGGTAAGGTTGTGCCAGTGGGTTCCGTGCCCGTTTGGCCTTGTTCTCTCTCGTTAACCTGTTCAGGTATATTGCCCAGGTCCGGTTCTCCTCATTCATCGCTGCCTCGCACTCCCCGTCATTTGTTTTTGCCACTCGGTGCTTCCACTCTTAGTATCGCCGTTACGTGCAACTGTGCGTGGGTAGTACCGTTTCGAGCTGAACAACAAAATAAGAAATACGGAACGGATCAATTGGCAAAGACCTAGGCTACGAACACGGAAAAAGATTGAGGTAAACGATTGGAAATTGGGTACTTGGAACACCTACTCGAGAACTACAGCGGCAGGGAGTCGAAATCGCAGCGATTCGGGAGGATCGGAGGCCAAATTTCGGATAAAGGGGATTCCGTGCAGTAGACCCCAATTGCACACACTTCTTTTAAGTACCACATCTACTACAGTGGCGGCAAAGCAGTGGAACGTCGGTTTCGAAGTGCTGGGAAATCAGAAACAAGAGTCATCCGGTGGAGGCCCGTAGATGACCATATATGCGCGTTGAGGATTAAGGGCAAATTTCAACTACAGTTTAATCAACACCTACGCACCGACAGACGTCAAATCCGATGAAGTCAAACATGAGTTCTACGAAAAGCTAGAATGAACCTATACCGAGTACTCGAAACACGACGTAAAAGTCGTCATCGGAGATGCAAACGCACAGGTTGGGAGGGAGGAATTCTCGCGTCCGGTCATTGGAACATACATATAGCCTCTACTCGTCAACCAATGAAAACGACCTGGGGTTGATAAAATTTGCCGCGGCCAGAGGAATGGCCATATGTAGCTTTTATTTTCCACCTTCAAAAATTCGAAAACACATCTGAGGCATCCAAATGGAGAAGCCAGCTCCCAGATCGATCACGTACTGATTGAAGTTCGGCACTTCTCGGATGTTACTGATGTTAGGTTTTTTCAGGGACCAAACATTGACTCTGACCATTTTCTCGTTGCTTGTAAGATCCGCGCACGGTTGTCGAACGTGTTGAAATCACGCACAGAAGGGACGACGCGTTTCAACATTCAGCGGTTGATGGCATGGCAGCAAAATACGCAAGAGAGCTGGATCAACAGATCGCAGAACAACAGGATGAACGAGCGGAAGACATAAATGGGCTGAGCATCAGTATCCACGGTGCCATCGAAACGACTGCAAGGTGGTAGGAACGACGCGTGAAAGACAGCGTAACGGCTGGTTTGATGTTGAGTTCCATAGAGCGATAGATGAGAAGAACCATGCCAGAAGCCGCCCGCTCACTGCGGCAACGCGCCAGAGCAGAGAGAGATACAGGGAAGCAAGAGCGAGTACGAGGAGCAGGTGCTCACCAGCGCAGAGGACAGCTATGCTAGAAACGACGTGCGGTGCTTGTATAGAACAGTCAACAGAGTCAGAAGCAGGAATTCCCCTGTGCCGGTCATGTTTTTGAGCGTAAAGTTCTGCGATCGATACTCGGCGGTAAATTGGAAGATGGAGTGTGGCGCAGACGCATGAATCACCAGATATACAAACATGCTGATATAGTGAAGGTTTTACAGCGGGCAGGCTTCAGTGAGCTGGACATGTAGCCAGAATGCCTGACGAGAGAGCCGTCAAAACTATTTTCAGTTGAGAACCAGGAGAGGTCGTCGACTCCGTGGTAGGCCTCGCACGCGGTGGATGTGCGCGGTGGAAGAAGATAAACGACCTGTTGGTGTACGAGGAGACTGGAGAACGGCTGCCCAAGACAGAAGAAGCTGGACTTCTCTAATTCGTTCGGCCTTACACCGGGGAACGGTTCGTTAGCCAACGAAGTAAAGTAAGTAAGTTACCGCAACTAGGTAGTGGTCCAAGCCAATATCCGCTCCGCTACGCATGGTCAATTTGGTTTGCTGTACGTTTGTCAGGTGATCTCTAGGTGGTTTTGTGGATGTCCTTTCGGGAAGAGAAGGTACTTCGGACTGCCAAACCTCGGGATGCTACGAAGTTTACTAATCGCGGGCCTTGCCGTTCGTCACGGTGTGTAGGCTGTGCGGGCCGATCACCGGATTGCACATGTCTTCCCTAACGATCTGAGCGTTCATGTCCCCGATGAGGATCTTGATGTCTCTATACGAGCAGCTATCATAGAGTTTCTCTAGCTGTGCGTAGAGTGCTTCTTTCACTACACTGGGTCTTCCTTCGTGAGCTGAAAAGTGAATTTTTAATTGATCTGAATCGGGTTATCTGGTCAATTTCCGTGTAACCGAGGCTGCTCATGATTTCCATAGTAACCTTCACCCTATTCAGAAAATAACCAACTCGTAAACTTTCCTTGACAAGTAGGTTTAATTATTTTCCTACAATTACATTAACTTAACTGCGAAAGCTAATAACATTCAATAATATAAAAAAGCGTACAAATATATATATATATATATATAATATATATATATATATATATATATATATATATATATATATATATAAATATATATATATATATATATATATATATATATATATATATATATATATATATATATATATATATATATATATATATATATATATATATATATATATATATATATATATATATATATATATAAAATAAATATATATATATATATATATATATATATATATATATATATATATAAATATATATATATATATATATATATATATATATATATATATATATGTATATATATATATATATATATATATATATATATATATATATATATATATATATATAAATATATATATATGTATATATATATATATATATATATATATATATATATATATATATATATATATATATATATATATATATATATATATATATATATATATATATATATATATATATATATATATATATATATATATATATATATATATATATATATATATATATATATATATATATATATATAATAGTGTTTAAATGTCACCATTTGTGGCAGAACACACTATACTAGTTCTGAATAGATATTAGTACATAAATAAATCATTACAAACATTCCCCCCCTATTAAAAAAAAAAAAACCAACTCGTAAACAAGCTTTGTGAAGTTAGCTATGAAAATTACCAGAATGACCATTAAATACAGTTTGCCAACTAGCGGAACCACCATTTTTTCTTACAATACGTGGGTTTGATATATCAGAAATCAATACTTGCTAATAGATTAGACACGTAACACCTAGAAACACTTACTTCTTCTAGTTCAATCACCTGCTTGAGATGCATCAAATCTAGCTCACTCCCATATTTCATATATATTTCAGAAGACACGAAAATGCAACACCTCCTCTCGTGCATCCATTCAAAACAATTTTCTCTAGCTAGAAAAACAGTGTCATGTCAGTTGCGTTCCGTAAGAGCGAAAAGAGTTCAATATTCCCATAAATTCTATAACAGATACTATGACCTATTGAGATTAAATGTGTTAATATGTTAAATCCGATCTTTCATGCGGGTGAAAAATGATTTTTATCTTACAGTAATTGCACCGTCACGTAGCTAAGCATTTCCAGCGTAAAACACAAAAACATGGTGTCGACAATTTCCAATTGGTGTAAAATTTGTCTGATGTTGGGTACCAAGCAAGCAACTTTTTATTTTCGTGATATATCGTCACTTTTCTATAAGGCGTATTAGGAAATAATATATTTTACGGCAAATTAAAAGTTGTTGGAAGCAAATCGTATTTCAAGAAAAAAAAAAATAAACGAAAAATAAAATGCATCAAAATTATAATACCTACAAATTTAAATTTTACTTTTATTCAAACCTTTCCTTCTTCGATATCAGAGTCGTTGTTACTCTGTTTTGCGTAGAGGTCAAACGAAATCTATTGACGTTTTTGTGTAATGAAAGCTGCTTAGAAGTAATACCTTTAACTCAAGTTAACAATAGCTAACCTTAAAAGATTAAATGCGGGTAAATTGGCCTGATTTTCATTAGAGAAAGCTTAAATATGTCTCAAAACTATGCTGATACCATGGGCGCAACTAAGAAAAATTTCTAGGGGGGGCTAGTTTTCATGTATGTCACCTAAAAAAGAGAAAAAAGAGTTTGAATATGCTTATTTAATAACGCTTAAAATAGTATCGTAAAAGCAGAAAAAAATCACTTCGGGTTAGAATCTCCGAAGATGTACTGAATATCTTGAACACATCGTCAACGCCAAGCTCTTTCAGCAACAATGATTCGATATTGAGGAGAGCTAGATTTGGTAAACGGCTGGGCAGTGCTTTTTAACAGTTCACCCTAGTTAGAAGAAAATAGACCCCAGTGTGGCTCAAGTCATATTGCCCTATTCCTACCTCCACGTGGTACCAACTGGGATACGAGCAACCAAGGAAAAACCGGTAAACCGGTGGGGTAGTTGTTCTCCTAGAGACCCAAGCAACAATTGAAACATAATAAAAAAATAAATTGTGATCATTTGTTGCACTAATGAAATTCCGAGGTTTTAAGAAACATTTTTTGTTACAAGATGCAATTGTAAAGAAACAAGCAACAACTAAAGTTGCATCGCTGCTTCAAAAATCTTCACACCAACAACGTAATTCGCGAGAATAGATTTGTTGTTGAAACGTATAAACGGTATTTGAAAACCTAACCTTCACTGAATAGATCTAGTGGGTGGAGCATATAGGTTGCCAACGTGATGCTTGCGAGATACAAAAAACAAACACACAAAAATACTTCTAAAAGCTGCTGTCATGTTCAGAAGCCATGTAACAGCAACTTTTGCTCGATCGTTCGCCTTATATTTGTTTTTGAGATGAGCTTATTTACTGCGTTGTAACTTTTGGGTGCTTGGACTAGAAGTCGTCCAAAAAGTGTGGGTCTTTAAACGAAATATGATAAATTGCTTTGAATTTCATTATCACGCTAAGGTACTGATGAATTGAAGAAGCAAAATTAAAAACTGTTAATGACCATTGCATTGGCATGATAAGGGAAGCAATATTTAAAACTGAGCCATGAACTTGCAATGCAGCATTTACCATGTTGTTATCGAATTCCATGCATAAGTTCATACACATTGGGGTTTCATTCTTGAAACTTGTGTTGAAACAACGAAAATGTTGCAATTGGCTCCATCTCCTGCGCTTTTTTTGTCATTGTATATGAAACCGAGATGTAACTGCAACTTAATTTCGCATAAGAATTTGTTGCTGTGATGCACAAAGTTCATTATCGAAACCAATTTTGCTACTTGGGGAGCAGCTTGTCTGCGCGTCTACCCCACAGGCTAGAGGCGGCTCAAACAGCGACTGATCCGGACCGGATGGTTGAACTATGAAATGCGGTGTCTCGCCAGCTACATCCATGGCGGCAGCTCCGTCGCGAGACTAGGTATCGCAGCCCTAGTGAGGCAGCATACTAAAATAAACATACTACGGAGAATCAAGAATTCAAAACGAAGCGGAACAATCGGCAATGACCCAGTCGACGAAATAAGGACGACGATTAGAAGCTCAGTACATGTAACAGTAGATCGCTTAACGACCCGGATGTCGACCGAATTCTGCTGGATCAGCTAGAACCCCGCCACTTCGACATCGTCGCGCTCCAGGAGCTTTGCCTGAAAGGAGAGAAGGTACGGTGGATTTGACGCCGCAAGGCACAGTACCACCAAAGCGGCAGGCAATCAGCGACAGGTTGTGTTTGTTGAGAATTAAGAGCCGGTTCCACAACTACACTATTCCCGATGTGCACTGCCCTCACGAAGGAAGACCTGATGCAGGGAAAGAAGCGTTCTACGCACAGCTGGAGAAACTCTACGATAGCTGCTCGCGTAGAGATATCAAGATCGTCGTTGGGGACATGAACGGAAGGATAGCCTTATATAAGCCGGTTATCGGCCCGCATAGCCAAAGTCACTTCTTTCCTCGACCAACGTACAGCAAAACAAATTGACCACGTTCTCAACGACGGCCCGTTTTTCTCAGACATTACAAACGTACGCACCAATCACGGTGATGATCGGACATGACCACTTCGATACAAAAAACTACAAAACCCTGATAACCGGTAGTCCTCTATGGAAGTCCTTTTGATATTTTCGAACAGAAGGTGCCTATCGGCGAACAGAAGGTGACTATCTACGGAGGAGCACAAGCGGACGACGGATAATGGCTACAGCGCATGAACCATGAGTTACAATCGCTGCTTGGAGAGAACCCCATTGCACACCTGGCGAAAGACAATAGGTTGCGGTGGGCCGGTCACATCCTAAGAATGCCGGACGACAACCATGTGAAATCACTTCTTTTCAGCAACCCTACCGGCACAAGAAAAGGGGCGCAGCGTGCATGATGGCTCGACCAGATCGAAAGAGACTTGCGAGTGATGAGACGTCTGGGGACTGGTGAAACACAGCCCAAAACCGAGTAAACTGGCGACTTCTTGATACAGCACGAGTTACTACAGCTCTCGTCTGACTGGTAAAGTGAGTAAGAGAGCAAAGGTTGAGAATCGATCCTGGGTGCAGAACTAGTGCTTAGCCAATGAATGACGACATCTCAATTTGTGTTGATTTTGATGCTCTGATAAGTAGTATGGCATGTATATATATATTGAATACAATCATTCTCTAGGAAATTCTAGGGGGGGCTAAACACGTTCTAGGGGGGGCTTCAACCCCCCCCTAGCCCCCCGTAGTTGCGCCCATGGCTGATACTTGTAAGAATTCCTTCTGTTTTCTTTGAAAATGTGAATTTAAAAACATTCCGAACTGAATATGTATTTATCGAATAGAATTTTGCGTATTTTACGAAAGTTAGTTTTAATCTCCAGCAACGATGTGCCTTATTGGAAAATAACAAACAATTCATTCATACTTTTTCATTGTTGAACATAATGAAAATTTACACATCTTTCAAATAAAATTTAATATTATTAACTAGAAGAAAAAAATTAAGAAAATCATAACACACGTCCTCTTCAATATTCTTTGTCTTTTTTTAAAGAAACAAGGTTAAATTACAATTCTAATGTTAAATAACAAATTTATGGTGAGTAATACCGTTTCTATTTTCTATTTGAAATTGTACAAAGTTGTTCATACAAAATTTCATCAAGGTTTAAGTGTTGTTTTTATTAAATTTCATTACATAATTTTCCATCATGAATTTCGTAGTTCTCGAGTCACTTGATATTTAAAACTATATGTTAATTTGTTAAATTTAATACACAACACCTGCTTTTGCAAACGTTCTTTAAACATATATTTTAATGGTGAATGCAACCCTAAGGGGTATCCAAAATATCAGCAAAATTTTTCAAAGCAAACCGATTTACTGTTGCAGCAGGAACGGCTCAATAGTACTTATCATCATCAAGCAACATCGTGACGAAACACCATCAATTAAGTTAAGTTGAGCATAACAATAAAAAAGCCTAATTGAAACAATTCAATGACCAATTCAAACAATCTCAAAAAGATTTTTTGATCTCCGGACTCCGTTTCGTTTTTAGTACATCCCTGAAACAACCGCAACAACCATAACATTTGATAGTGTACACCAGAAAACCTTGGTAGTATCATGCGGGAATTCTGCTGTTGTTTGAAAATTGACGGTGGAAATTTGCTAGATGCTTCGCCTGCTTACACGTTTTATATCTCGCTGCTTGCCATGTCGTTTTCTAGATAATTAGACGAGATATTTTAGATTTTCTTCCTCCTAGTACGTTTATTCTTTTTTTTCTGTTAGGTTCGCTCAGCTGTGACCGTGACGATGGCGGTTCTCTATGTATTTGCTTTCGCAAAGCACTCTCCGGGGCGAGCCGCGTCCAACTTACTTTATTGGGACATGAAAAATGTCTCTGAAACGATGCGCTGTACAGTTGAATGGGTCGTATTTTTTTATAATTCTGCCACGAGCAAGAGCAGGGAAGCGGTGGAAAGCTATTCTCTTGCCTCGCGGAATATTGAATTCTTTATAATTGAATATTTTAAGGTATGTCTAGAGTTTTTTTTTCGGTGTGCCTCACAGTGAAAGGACAACATTAACCAATCTGACGCAGCAGCGAAATTTGCTTCATTAGTTGACGTTTTAATTGGTAGGTTGTAAAAGTAAACTGTGTACTATATCATACATTATCTAGACGTTTTATATGCTTGTTAAAATTGTTGGCAACTGTTTATCTACTGTTGTTACGAATATTTATGTGTAAGCTGATGAGAGAGAACTACGTTTGAAAATTCGACATACTAATTTTAAAACAGGGCCCTATGCGATTCGTTAGGGCACTCTATTGACGAAAAAAGATTTTCAGATTTTAACGAAATG
The DNA here is from genome assembly GCF_029784165.1 of Wyeomyia smithii. NCBI lineage: Eukaryota > Metazoa > Arthropoda > Insecta > Diptera > Culicidae > Wyeomyia > Wyeomyia smithii. The sequence continues at coordinate 170,502,269 of NC_073695.1, read as the reverse complement.
AAAATGTATGATTCATAATAGTTTAGTCGGTCACTAGAAACCCATTTGCTTATTTGCTCTCAATGATCTGTTTTAATTCTAGGTGCTGCATGTAAATTATTAACTTAAATTTCATAGAAATAATAACGTGTAACTGTAGCATACACTAATAATCACGGTTGTTGTTATAAATTGTATAATAAAAATGCATAATATCTTCTCTTTCACCATTCGAATGATGCCGTATTCATAATTCTAAATTAATATCATGAAAACTGACAACCCTGTCACTCCATTCGATTAGCAGTGTAGAATGATACTCAAACCAGATTATAAACACCACTTAACCTATTTGCTATACTATTGCCTAGCTATATTCAACACCCTGTGTTGCGACCTATAGGTGTCTTATCGGCCATCACTCCTTCGTTTATGTGGACTGGGGTGAAATAACGCACTTCATTACCTTTCGGCTATTCAGGACTTCTAATTGAATTAGAAGATGTCGATATGACAGGCACACTGATTCTAGCCACACTATTAACCGATGAAACATGCAGACTGAATCGATGCAATGAGCATTGAAAATTACATTCTATTGGACTGTATAAATTTTCTTTTAGAGACATTCTTACAATACATAATAGAGCAACTGCATCAAAAATATTTTAGCAGTTTTAAGATAAAGCATTTTAAAATAGAAATTGTTTCCCAAAACTTTTACTGCAATATCGATTGCTTCATTATCGGTGTGGAGGTTACGTAGGCAGGCGAAAGCTTCTTTGATTGGGTATGTGTGAATGTCAACATCGATTAGCACAAATGATTTGTATTTATTCTTTTTAATTTTAATAGAAAAGGTAATTTTCTTGGTAATAACAAATCAAATATATTTTCATTAGTTTAAAGCTTAAAGAGTATCCAATCTATATATTTTGCATGGAAATACAAAATGTTCAAGAAGACTCTCATTCTGAATTTTAATGCAAGTTTGTGGAACGTATTGCAAGAAAACTGAGTTTGAAATCATTTATACTTCACAAAATTACATGAAAACTCGCAGTCATACAAACCGTATTTCAAAAACAAAACTAATCCTTTATTTGGCCATTTCAAGTCCTCCAAAATTTCGATACAATTAAAACATTTGAGTTATTCAGTGATGCCGCTGGGTCAAAATAAAATGCAAAGAAATAATTGGGATCGGCATTCTGCTACTATCAAAAACATTGAATTTGTCCAAAATGGCGTCGATCCTTAGAGTAATCCGAAAGCAAAGTATGACCAAGTACAGTTTCTTGAATAGCATAGCTATTTGTAATGGTGACCAGTGAAAAGGCGATTGCATGATACATAAACTGAAAGCCAATTCATGCGAACGAGATCTTTTCAATTGCAATCTTTTCTATCGTGCTTCAGCATAGGGGCCATTCAGGGGTAACTAATTTGCGACGCATAAAGCGCATGAGCTACTGTACGTAACCAGGAAATATTGAATCAAAAGTGCGATGTCTTGTTATAGAATTTTATCTTGTGATGAAAATCCGGAGTGAACTATTGCTTTATTATAACGAAAAACTGAAATGAGCAAAGCGACTGAAAAAACTTAATTATTACTTTCCCGTTATTTCAATATTGTTTCCGATTCTCACAGACAGCTATGAAATAACTAATTCGAAAATGCTACGTGAGCAATTCCTTGGAAAATGAGCCAATTTCAATATTTTTGTATTGTAACTTTAAATTTTTTAAAGCGTTCATCTATGAAGATGGGCTGAAAATAATTGTTGTGTGCTTTTATTTTTCTAAATATCGACTAATTTTTAAACGGGGTTCGTGTGAAAAATAATTGGTAAATCATAAGCCAACAGAATAAGTTGATAAGCCACGATGGCAAAAACAGTAAAGCTCCTACGTTCAAATGTGCATGCGTTCAAAAAACGGCACCCCGGTGCGTCGATGACGAACTTCCTGCAGCACTTTGTGGACGCCGGATACGCCCGTTTGAGCATCTACCACATCTTGGCACTATTGGACAACAACATCGAAAGAAAGCCCGGTTCCGGACGGCCAACGACCCTGAGCGAAAAGGAACTCCAAAGGGTGCTGAAGAGGAAGACCGAGGGAAAAGCGACTACATTGCTGCGTGTGCTTGGCCGGGAGATTGGTTCAACCGGCCAGACAGTGAAAATGAACCTGGCGAACATGGACATACATATCAGAAACCGGCAGTCCCGTCCACTGGTCTCGGAGCTGCAGGCAATGACACAGCGGCAGCGGCTGTATAAGATGGTCAAGTCGATTTTCCCGGCGAATCGTGTTGTGGCAGTGGTGATGGACGACGAACCCTATCTCACCATGGATGGCAACGACTGGTAGGTCACTTCGTATTTTACATCCCTCATGAAGGAAGTGAGCTCCGAGGTTCATTTCACACTCAAAGTTCCCCAAAAAGATGCTGCCGTGGCTGACAATCAGTGAGAAGGGGATGTCAAAATCACGGGCGAAGGAAGCGCCCCGCGGTCGTAAACAGAGAAATTTATAGTACGAAGTACCTGCCGGGAATTGCGCTGTTCATCAAGAAATACCATAAGGACGAAGGAGCGGTGTCCTGTCCGGATCGGCTCACTACTCGAAACGATCGTTGGAGATGAAGCGGCAAAGGCGATATTGTTAAATGTATCGATCCTTGAGTATCGATACCCTAAGAAGCAAAGGTATTGCAAAAGTATGCTTAAAATATTGGATAAATAGTATCGATACCAGAGGTATCGATACAATTGTCGTGAACATTATTTGAACATTGGTAAACACAAGGTAAATAAATAGTCGATGACATAATCGTTGTTTTTCTAGTATCTATCCGCATTCTCTAGAGCAGCTTAAATCAAATGACTTCACAAACGAAATGAAAAATTCGAGCTTTGACATGGGCGTAGCCAGAATTTCGATCAGGGGGGGAAAGTTCTTCAAAATTTTAGAAGTAAAAAAAATGGTACTTTGAAAAATAGAAATAAATACTAGTGGTTAGTGTATAACACGGATTTGCCCGGTACTTTTGCCGCTGCAATGTCCTTAGTGGATCAACTGAAAAACCTGTGCAATTTCATGCAACGTAGGCCAAGCATTTCAATCAATTATTTTTGATCTGGCTGATTGTTTACACAGATGTTTCAATTGGCTAAAAATATCGTTGTGTGCTAACGTATGCGTTAAAAAATGAACTTTTTTCGGATGGTGGTAAAAAAATAACTAAGAAGGATAATTGGGTTTCATAAATTTCCTATGGAAGGTAATTATGTCAGCTTACTTGCAAAAAAAAATTACGATCTTGCGTGCGGCCTTCCGGCAGTTAACCGGAACATTCGCCATGGCGGACGAAAACTGGAGCTTACGCTTCAAGCTTGCCAGAAATCCTCGATGAGACGCAACTTGGGAACGTTGGGCGGGTTCGCCAACTTGGGTACCACATCGACATTTAGCCGTTCCAGCTTCTCAAACGATCGCCTCGAATAGTGAGCTGACTCCAGGTCCGGCCAAAACACCGTGTCTTCGGCCCTATAGTATTTCTTGGTGAACGACGCAACTTCCGGCAGTTACTTTGTACTATAAATTCCCCCGTTCACGGCCAGTCCGGAGCGAAAGAAGAGCAGCTTCGACAACCCCTTCTCGCTGATTGTCAGCAACAGCAGCACTGTCTTGGGGAACTTGCTGTGTAGAAGAAATTTCACCTTAGTGCTTACTTCTTTCGTGGTGACAGTAAAATACAAAGTGCCCTACCAGTCGTTGCCATCCAGGGTGAGACAGGTCTCGTCGTCCATCACCACCGTCACGTCATGAATTGCCGGGAAAATCGATTTAACCATCCTATTCAGGCACTGCCGCTGCTTCATTGCCTGCAGCTCCGAGACTAGTGAACGACTATTGGCCGTCCATGTTCGCCTGACATGTTCGCCAAGCACTGTTTGATCGGTTGCACAGACCTCCAGGCCAAGCGCAAGCAGCGATATAGCCACGTTTTCCCTCGGTCTTCCTCTTCAGTATCCTTTGGAACTTCTTGTCGCTCAGAGTCGTCGGCCGTCCGAAACCGGGCTTTCTTTCAATGCTCTGATTGGTGTCCAATAGTGCCAAGATATTGTAGATGTCAGAACGGGCGTATCCGGTGTCCACGTAATGCGGCACGATGTCCGTTTTCGACGCGCAAATCAATTTTTTGTCCGTTTAAACGCGCAAATCAATTTTTTTCTGATGATTCATGGGTTAATATGATTGTTGCTGCATGCGTAGTTTCGTCAGTGCGTGTAAAGGAAAACCCATGTAAAATGTGCAATTTTTTTCCATTTTTTTTTTTGCGCAAACGTTATTAGAATTATTGGAAACAAAAGTCTGCACCAATTTCAACAATTAGGGCGGGGGGCAATGGCCCCCCTGCCCCCCTCTGGCTACGCCCTTGAGCTTTGACAAACAAATGAACTAAACAACTGAGCGTCTCTGACACCACGGAAGGCATTAAAAAGGCCCAAATACAATGAATACGTTCGCTTCGCGTGGACGCTAATTTGACAGGAAATGTATGGACCAACTGTCAAACTACCGCAAACGCAGCCACAACGCACAGTGGAGCACTTAGAACATCAAACCTGATCAAAATTATTTTAAAGTATTTTTGGACTGGAAACGTATCATGGATCGAAAATATAATATAATAAATAGTTGTGACTAAAAGTTTCATGGAATAACTCACCTTTGAGTGGTTTGTTACTTTTCTGATGATGTAATTCGGATTCAATGGTAGTTTCTTTTCTACAATAAATGACTGAGCCTTTATGAATGAAATATAACTATTTTTTTTAGATCAGTGAGGTTCAGGGTGAACACTGTTTTGTTTAATAATCAATCTGAACACTCAGGCGAATCTGAAGAGTCATTAGTATTATTATCATTGTCCGTGTACGAAGATTTTACTTGCAACATTTGCATTGTTTCGAACGAAAAAACTTGGCCGTTTTTCTTAGAGTTTGGTCTAGAGCTCGTAATCAAAGGATCCGAATTCAATAGTAACCTGTTGAGATTGTCTCAGAACATTCGCCAGTTACATGACAAAGGTATGTTCTTGAAACTAAGGCCGGAAGCTGAAAAGTAGAAATTTTTCGATGATTTTCACAATGATGTAACTCATGAGTTCGGATTGGTTCGGATGATCTAAAACCACCAATTTGACCAGAAACATACAGGCTTTGATTTGCAATTGACTGTTTACATTGAAACTCATTGATACTTAACTTACTTCATATAATATGACATATAAAAAATTTCACTTAGAGAATTTTTGTGTTTATTAGAATGTACCCTGGCAATATTGAGACTATTTATAAGTCTTTTAAGTTTACAGATTGGCTTATCTAACCTTCTTCGACAATGTCCAAAGTTGGTTTGATGATAAATCACTACGTTGCACTTGATTGTTTTGAAAATAAGTGAACGGTACGGAAGCATCGAATGCCACAACAGAAAGCTAAAGTTTTATCGATTTCAACCAGCTGTAACAAAGGTCTACAATATTTCTGGATGCTCATGAGCTGTCAAAAGATTCAGTAGGCATCACCCTTTAAAATGAGACTATGCTGAACATTGTTAATAAACTTTTGCTTTTTTGACTTTTGATCAGGTTTTTACTTGATTTACTCCTATGTGCAACGTAGCAACTGTGATTAGGTCTTAGTTGTCAATTTTTATCACTAGGTATAATTATTGATGATTATTTAGTGTCGTTCATTGGTCATGGCAGATTATATCCAGTACTGAAACTGAACTGAACTTAAAAATGAGTAATATCATAGGCAGATTTTGAGTAATAATCACTCCTTTTTGAAAAACGCCTAGTGTTACTAAATTTTGAGTATTTGTGGAGTTACTTAGTTTTAGAGTTGTTCCATTTTTTACGAAAATGCGTCAAATGTTACTCATTCTAGAGCGTGTATGTCTTTAAGATTTGTATTTACTGGGCCAACGGGCTGTGAAGCTTCCGTGTTATTTGTATAAATCATTGACACACTTTCGTATCAATTGATGGGGAAGTTGATTACATAAAAAGTTAGATATGTCAGCGAAAATACCGCTGAATGTTTCTTCCTTATATTGCAATTTTATTTTTCATCTGTGCTCCAACCTGTGTCAACAAGGACCCTTGTTATTTTCTTGTATTTTAAATCGCCGACGAGTTTCCCGAAGCATACGTCTTATCGAAACACTCAGAGAGACAGGAAGTGATAGGCGATGAAAAAAACCGCCAATTAGTCAACTGGGTTCCACAAGTCATAGGTGCCAGATCTCTTCTCAAAGCGCAATGTTGACTGACTTTTCATCTGACTGGTATAATCGGTGGTGACGATGAGAGTATTGAGGAGTAATAAAGTGCATCACAAAAACCGTTGAAGGTGTTAAATTTTATACACTTTCACCACAATAGATCTTTATTTTATTACCCATACAAAAGGTTTGTGAACCTCCGACTAAAAATCACTGTGATAAAGCAGTTCTGGAACAATCTTAATTAATTGCTTAGCAACAACACAAAAGAAGTATGACTATGTTCTCTATTGTATCTGATTGCATACCTCTCAATGTTCGCTTGGAACCACCTTTCTTGTTCGTTTGGCTCATATTTTAAAAGTTCGTTTGGCTCACAACATTCTCTTTGTCTATAGACCATTTTACGAACTGACAGGTGTCACGGATCCTGCTGATGTTGATAATGCTTTTAAGTGCGTTATGTTAGTGGTTCCGTGCTCTCTGTCAAAATTTCATTCATGAATTAAGTTCCAAAACGTCTCGTAAAATGGTGTCTTTCTCCATCTGAGTTTTGCTAGTGCAAATAGACTTGTGGGCCATGCACATTCCACGTGGACAGCTTTGGGGGGGTATGCGTATTTTCCACAGCCCATACAAAAATTTTAGATTTTATATGAACGGTTGTCCACGGATGCGGAGGGGGGGGGGGTTCTAAATCGTTAAAAATCTGTCCATGTGGAATATGGATGGCCCCCTATGTGATATTTATACTGGCAGCAGCAGCTTTTCAGTGGTTCCAGCTCGTAGGCTCGTATGCATAACAGAATATCGATAAAAATATCGCGGTTTTCAGTATCGATATGGTGGAGCAACGAGCTCCTGTGTATCGATTTAAAACATTGAAATATCGTCTCAAGTATCGATGTTTTTGATACCGATGCAATATCACCCATTGCTAGGCTGAATATCGATGTGTCGGCGAACCCGCCAAACGTACTCACGCTGCGTCGAATTTCTGGGCAAACCTGGAGCGTAAGATCTACTCCCCAATTTTGTCGCGGATACTAAAAAGGAATTGATTAATAAAACGAAGAAAAGACTCAAAACATGCCTACATGCATGTTTTCGTCTGCCAAGGCGAATTTTTCGGTTAACTACCGGAAGCCCGCTCGCAAAAGCGTAGATTTATTGCAAATAAGCATATATTATAATTAACTTTCATGGGTGTTGGTAACACTGCCAACTTGCTCCCAAGCGATGCCACATGGATCGAGTTTACAGGAAGGAACGTTAAGGTAGCATAGTAAACTAAGGCTGGTTCGATGTCGATTGTCAAAGAGGTTTCATTGTTCGATCCGAACAATGGGAAATTTATCAAACCAACATCACCAACATCCGACGGGCAACCTTTATGACAAGCCATATTCTTGTAACTTTCCTGTTGAGAGGTTCAAAGGCCTCTTTCATCGCTCTAGCGTTAATACCAATGATGTCAACCCCAAAACCCAAGGGCATGTGATATTTCGTAACGATGGTGCAACTTTTCTGCATCTAACGTCACGAAAGCGACCGATAACTCAACGGTTACGCCTAAGCATGATGTGGAATCATCAAGAGTGGCACTAATTAGTCTTGAGATGGTGATGGCAAGTTTAATTCTCGCAATTCGTCGAGGGTTTGCTGCTAGGTAAAAATTTAGTTCGTATACATATCACACACACAACTTAATGTTCACATTCACATAGCCTAAAGTGTCTCCATTACTGTTAGTGAGTAGATGAAGTAATGCGCTCGTATAATTTGTTTTCGCAAAATAGATAGCGAAACAAATCGAAGAGTTTACCAGAAAAATGATGTGGCAAAATATCTTCATTTCAAATTTTCAATTTGATGACACAGATTATATGATGCCTCGTGAAACCTACGTAGGTTGCAAGTAGCCTATTTTACGGAGTGTTATTGACCCGGATTATTAATTCTGCGCATCAATTTAATTAGCTTAGCTTAGCTTGACTGACTGCACAATGGTTGCACTCCATGATTGATCCGAATCAGTAAAATGGCACAGTGAATCAACTGTATGGGGCTGGTGAGTGACCGACCATTCTCATTGTACAAGTTTTAGTGACTCAATACTTTGAAGGGTTAATAACGACGCCGGCCACGGCCTTGCAATCAGGTGGAAGAGAGGAGGGATGTTGGTGTGACCCTTGCTATTCGGAGACCGTGTTTACCTCTGCATCTCCACAAAGGTTTTAACTCAACCTGTTACGGTTCTCCTTGGTTCAGTCTAGCCTTTACGAATAGACTTGAATTATTGAGAACTGGAGCAGAGGGTCCAACGTTTAACAAATTACTTGGCCTCTAATGGAGCCTGTGGAGTACCAGGGCACCCTTCACAGTAATTAGCCCTTACTGCATCACGCGGGTCACTGATGCAGCGGACTCTTCTTTACCCAGCGACTCGTGGGAAATTTATGAACGACTTCAATTCAGAAAATTCGTCCACCGGCAGCCTTTCTTTGCCGGTACCCATGGACTAATCGGAGCGCAGTCCTATAACAACAAACGCACCGGGCGGAACGGAGGAGATGGAGCATGAGACGACGACTTCAACTTCGACAGCGAATCGCTGGACGGAGGACCCTCTGCTTCATCCCTAATCCTACGTTCTCCACGAGGGAATGACGAGAGTCAAATGGACTCACTTCCCGGTCCAGAGACAAGGCCCGATGACGAAGGGAAACCCGAATCATCGGCACCCCTTGTCCAGCGACTTTCTAACGCACAAAGGCGGCGACTGAGCAAAAATCTTCGCTCAGCTCTCTCCTACGAAGAAGCCAGGAAGCTGGCCCTCCTTCCGACAGTGCAGCTTGCTCAATCGAACCAAGTCGCCGTCAAGCGAAGGCGGTCGGATGACTTGGTGTCCCCAAACACCAGTACTAAGTGTCCACAGCCTAAAAAACTGCAGAACGGCACTGGTTTGGGGTCATCGGGTTCGAAGCCGCTCCCGACGGCCACATACAGGGACATGGTGGGAGCTATAAGCCTTGCGGATACTTCTGCTACCCACCCCAGCTCCCTACTCACAATGGACCAGCTTCAGGCTGTCTGGACCTCCATCCTTGATCACATTGCGGACCAGGAAAATCCAACCACCAAGCCCAAGTTTAACGGTTGCCATCTAAAAAATGGCTTCCTGCAACTTACCTGTGCCGACACCGACACAGTGCAGTGGTTGTAGAGGGAGGTACTTTCTCTCGTACCGTGGGAGGGAGCACAGCTTCGTGTATACCACATGAAGGATCTGCCGAAGGCCAGACGGTATGCCGGTTACTTCGCGGACAGTGCGAGCTCTCCGGTCGAGAAGATTCTTCGTTTACTCCAGAATCAGAACGACCATCTCTCTACCAAAATGTGGCGAGTCTGTAACCGCAAATTGGTAAAGACCTTGGTCGAACTAGTTCTGGATATTGACGAAGAATCGGCCAAACTCGTTGAGAGTAGAAATAATGAACTGCACTACGGTTTCGGCAAAGCACGCATCCGAAGGTAAGTGGAAGGCCAAACGTCACAGACAGGAAGACTCCGTCGCAATGTCAGGGAAGGTACGTGCGGGTAACTCCTCCGGGAGTACTCTGCCACCACCCAGGCAAAGCAATCCTGCGAATGGGCTAAAGGTTCGCGTGGGAAACTCCTCCGGGAGTGCCACACAACCGCCCAAACGCAACCCTGTGGTTTGGAAGGTACGCGCAGGATGCTCCCCCTGTCACCACCCAAACAACGCAACCCCGCGGCTGCTTGGACGGTTCCGCCGAAGACTCGCAAGAGTGTGAAGCATTAACCACCGAACAGTCGCACCCCCCGGAGTCAAAAATCGCCACAGTGTGCGTGACGACCTTCTGTTGCCAATCGACTGCTGCAACCGAAGGCGAACAGTGAGGAAGAGCAACTTCCATCAACCAGCCAAACCAAACTGTTGGCAGCCATCAGCCAATACCAGGATCATCTTCCGATCCGGACAAAGACGGCAACTTCACTGCAAAGTGAGCAGCCTTCGCTGCGTGCAAGCGAATCTCCATCACGCAAAAGGCGCCTCGGGTGTTCTTTGCAGGAGATTCGCCAAAGATCAGCTAGCGGCTGCATTCATCCAGGAGCCGTGGATCAACGAATCCAAAGTTCTCGGACTTAACGTTCCTAACGGTAGGTTAATCTACTTTGACATGCAGTCCAAACCAAAGACTGCAATTCTGCTTAATAAAGAACTGAAATTTTTACCTATTACAGAATTCATCCAACGCGACGTCGTTGCCGTCACGGTTGAAGTACCGACGACCAGAGGAAAATCTCCTGCTGTTGTCGCGTCGGCCTACCTCCCGGGCGACCAAGGTGATATACCGCCACCCGAAGTTGCTGCGCTCGTGCGGTACTGCAAGGCCATCAACAAGCCGTTTCTGATCCCTCACTAAGTACAACGCCGAGCTACGCGCGGCTAAACGGAAATCCAGAGTTAGTTTCTGTGAAAGAATCCAAACTCTGCCGGAAGCTACGCGGCTCCAAAAGGCGATGTCCAAAGACCATACTAACGGGTTAGGACAAGTGAGAAAAGAGGATGGATGCCTCACTGTCACTATCAAGGAAACGCTGGAGGTTCTTATAAACACCCATCGACAGAGACCGAAGAACTGAATAGTGATGGGTCGCGGCCGGACAATTCGAGACATATGGCGTCTCGGAAGTCCATCCTGCTGGCCCGTCGACAGTTCACGAAAGCTTCAATAGGTTGGGCTCTAAGCTCATTCGACCCTATGAAGCCTCCAGGTCCAGACGGCATACTACCCATCATTCTACAAAAATCGGCCGCAGTTATCATGTCCGAGCTCATAAACCTCTTCAGAGCCAGCTTTATCCTGGGCCATATTCCGGACAACTGGCTGAAGGTGAAGGTAGTGTTTATCCTCAAAGAAAGGACAATACCCTACCTAAAACTTTCAGACCCATAAGTCTGACTTCATCACTTCTCAAGTTGATGGAGAAAATAATGGATAAATATATCCGTGATAAGTTTCTTAAAGACTCCCCGCTGAATAGGAACCAACATGCCTATCAAAGCGGCAAATCAACAGAAACTGCTCTTCACAGCTTAGTGACGTTGATTGAAAAGTCCCTGAGTTATCAGGGGACGGCGCTTTGTGCCTTTCTTGATATTGAAGGGGCCTTCGATAACACGTCCTGTGCATCAATTGATACGGCTCTCTCTCATAAGGGAATCGACCACACTTCAAGGAGCTGGATACACGCATTGCTCTCTAGCAGAGTGATCACAGCAACCTTGGGAGATTCGTCTGTTACAATGTCGGCGATCAAGGGATGCCCGCAAGGAGGGGTTCTCTCGCCCTTGTTATGGTCACTAGTTGTCGACGCACTTCTCAACAAGCTTTCACAGCTTGGTTACGAGGTCATTGTATACGCCGATGACATCGTCCTCATCGTCAGAGGTAAAGATGACGCAACTCTGTCGAGCCGAATGCAAACGGCTCTGAATACCACCATGTCATGGTGTTTACAGGAGGGTCTGAACATAAATCCCTTAAAAACAGACTGGTCTGCACAACTGGATAATGCCACTAAGAAAGCGATCTCAGCGATATGGGCCTGCAGAACTCTGTTCGGTAAGACCTTGGGACTGAAACCAGACTTGGCACTCTGGTCTTACAAGACCATTGCCCAACCAAGAATCACCTATGCTGCCCTAGTGTGGTGGCCTAAGGTGAACGAAGTGACTGCGCAAGCCAAATTCAAAAAAGTTCAAAGACTTGCATGTCTTTCGGTTACCAGCGCTATGCGAACAACTCCAACTGCAGCCATGGAAGCTATGCTTTGCCTACTACCTCTACATCTTCATGTGAAAAAGGAAGCAGAGCTTGGCGCTCTAAGGTTGCAAAGGAAAAAAAAAACTATACTTGAAGGGGACCAAATCGGCCACCTTCGCATACTTAGGGAGTTCAAACTAACTCCACTATTAACCACAGTCTCCGACTGGATGGACGTTAGGACCAACATGGATAATCCATATAGAGTGATTGAAACAAACCGCTCTATGTGGAACAATGGAGGGCCTAATCTTCCACCTGGCATCGTCAGTTTTTATACGGATAATTCGAAAATGGGATTTCTAACGGGATCTGGTATATACGGACCCGGTATCAAGGAAACGTTTTCCCTGGGAAAATGGCCCACCGTTTTACAAGCAGAGGTATATGCCATATATATCTGCGCAAAAATATGTCTGCAACGCAACTACAGACATGCGAAAATCGTTATATTCTCGGACAGTCAAGCAGCACTTAAGTCCGTCAAATGCGCTTCCAAACTTGTTTTGGAATGCATTGAAACTCTACGGGAACTTTCCCGACAGAATTCAGTCGAGGGTAGTCGAGGGTAATGAACACAAGACAGGGATCAGCTCAGCGGTTTATTGGCCCCGAGCCGTTTCTGGATCCGTCCATTTCCGCTATCAAAAGCGAACTACTAACTTGGGAAAGGCTAGAAATAGTATCCCAATGGCAACAGGCACAGGGTTGTAGACAAGCTAAACAGTTTATCTATCCGAACCCTGGAACCACCAGAAAGCTACTTAGTCTAAATCGTAGTGACCTACGGATAATCACGGGACTCCTCACCGGACACTGTCCCGCTTTTTATCATTTAAAGAAAATCGGTGTAGTGTTGAACGACTTCCTTCCTCTAGGTACAACTTCTTAGGAAGCTACCTTTTAACTCCATACCAAGTGTGGAGCTCTAATCCCAAACAGGTAATTAGTTTCATCAACTATGTTGTACCTAATTGGGGTACAGCCCGAATAAAAAAATCATTACAAAAACAATTAAAAAACCTTGAAAATTGCTGTAATTGTACATAGCTATACCATAATTTAACTATGTTTTTCATTGTAGATACATCAATTTTACATTGAATATAATTGTCCAGAACAATAAAAAACATCGTTTTTGTCATTTTTACCATGAAAATTTACCATGGTCGTTATGCATCTTAACAGCATTTTTTCAGGCATTTTTCCCATACATTGAGAAGTCACTGACAATGTTTTTCATGGTAAATATATTGTCGGTGGTAGATTCAACAACAAAAAACGTTGTTAAAACATGGTAATGACAACAATCGTTTACAAGCTTACAGTAAAAATACCGTGTTTTTATTTTAACATAAAAATGGTCTTTTTTGAAAAAATTCAAGACTTTTACTTCATCTATATTTCAACATAACCTTTAAAAGCTTGAATTGATTTTCACCAAACTTGGTAAACGTGTAAACATGTACTTTGTACGAAGGTGAGGGTCATAGAATTGTTGTACAAAGGAAGAGATAAACAGTGAAGAAGAAGGGAGACTCAACTGATAAAAAAGTCAAGATTTTTCAAGATTTCGGTTTTTGGAAAGCTGGGTAAAATTGATCAAAATGATTATGTACTCCCCCATATTTACACTTTTGGAATTGATACCAAGAAACAGTAAATTGATGTGTAACGCCATTTTGAAATCCAATTCGCGACTTCCTGCTTCAGCGGGCGGTGTCAAACTAAAAAGTTTTCAAACACTTTCGTATATTGATATTTCTAGAACCGAGGTTATGTTCAGAGACATAAAATCGGTGCCGACGCTATTTTGAAGCCCGACACGGCAAATTATAGTTTACGAAGAGTTTTCCGGTATTTTTCATACAACATGAATTGTAAATTACCGTTATTTCAATCGCTGACTATTGGGCTATTATAAGAATATCACCAGAACAGCCGTTTTCGTGAGACGCAAATATGTCTGTGTTTTTTTTCAAATTTTTCAAACAGATTGAGCAAACACTGGGAACTTTCATACGTATCAATTGCTCCATGTATCAAATCATGTCAGGTGGATGAAATATGTTATGTAAGGGTGAATTTTGGAGTTTCCAAATTATTTCAATACAAATTCACAAAACTATGTATTTTTATAAAAAATCAAACAACAAAACCGTTCTTCAAATTTTAAACTCTAAATTTCTGCGGTAAGATCTCCTGAATCCATACGCGATGAAAAGTTTATTTTAGCATGCAAACATTTTGAGAAAAAACAGTTTAAATTCACCAAAGTACGTATTTTCATGGAAACCTGATTTTCCCAGTCTCCCACGGTAGGTTTCAACTTAGCTCTTCAATTTTCAAGCTCTATATTTCAGAGTGACGTCTCCTGAATCCAAAGATGGTGAACGATTTTTCTAGCATGCACAGATTTGGAGAAAACCAAGTTTTCAAACTCAAACTCGTTTTTCTCTAAATCTGTGCATGTTAGAATAAATCTTTCAGCATCTTTGGATTCAAAAGACGTTACTCTAGTAATATAGAACTTGAAAATTGAAGAGCCAAGTTGAAACCTACTGTCGGAAACTGAGAAAATCAGCTTTCCGTAAAAATACGTACTTTAGTGAATTTAAACTCGTTTTTCTCAAAATATTTGCATGCTAAAATAAATATTTCATCGCATATTGATTCAGGAGACCTTACTCAAAAAATGTAGAGCTTAAAATTTGAAGAACGATTTTCTTATTTGAATTTTTATGAAAATACGTAGTTTTGTGATTTACATAACATGTTTCATCCACCTGACTTGATTTGATACATGGAGCAATTGATACGTATGAAAATTCCCAGTGTTTGCTCAATTTGTTCGAAAAATTTCAAAAAAACACAAACATATTTGCGTCTCACGAAAACGTGGAGGGGTCCAGAGAGATGGCATCTTTACCAAAACTTAGAGCAACTATTCCCCTTGAATAAAAGTTAAACTTTTCCCAAATCGGCCGTTCCAGTGCTGAGAACGAGCATTTTCAAAAAACAAGTTCCGTCCCGGGTCTTTACGGGTTAAGCTGATAATAATTTCATATGTTGATTTGTTTTTTTTTTTTTAACAGCTGTTTCCACCATTTTTCAGAAATGGGAGGAGAAATTAGGATTTTCTTGGTCGAATTTAGGGCTTGGACACCCATCTGGAAATTTCTATTTACCAAAGGTTTTTTTTGGCTGTAATGCAACCCGAATGTGCAACACAATGTTTACTTTGCATTATACAGTAAATATTGAACATCGTCAAAGTAACACATCAAAATGTATCACGAATAACTGATTAGTCTGGAATAAAGTGGGCGATTTATGGGTCCGTGTCTTCGGTAAAGTTGTTGATATAAATTTTATCCTTCCCAAAACAAAAATAGACTGCAAATATTTTTTGTTTTTGGAAGTTTCAACTTTTTATTTTTTTTATAAGCTGAAGCAGCTATCAGTATTTAGCTAATATTGCGTAGTTTTCGAACAAAAAAATGGCTTCTTTTGAAAGGTATCTATTGAATTTAATTTAATTTGAAATAATATTTATGTGTTTTTCTTCAATTTTGTTTTTTTCTGTATATATTTTTTCCTGGAAAGACAAGATTACTGTCTACAACGTCTTCGGCAAATCGTCACACCGATCAAACAAACCTGTCTGCCCTTCTAAATTAGTCTTGATTCAAGAAAAATACTGATAGTACAAAATTACTTAAATCTTTAGCCCATAAGAATATTTGTGCAAAGTTACAGTCAGATAAAGAATGGTCGATTGAAATGGTTGCCCTTTGTTTCATGGAATTGCACAGGCAATACGCAGCAAAAAAAAAATAATCATCAGATTTTTTTATTTTATTACAAGAATTGTTATGGTTTATTTTCTACTGAGACATAAAACGAAATCTGCAACTATCTTGAGCTTAACTTAATGAAGAACTCGAAGTATTCTCTTAGCAATAATTAGTCTTATGACTATTAATAAATAACTGAATACTGTAAACCTTAAACAATTCGAAAAAGTTATGTTTCTATACTTCCTCCATGAACAAAGACATTCAAAATATAGTAGCATTAACATGTAATATTTGATTTTCGATCGTAGTTGTGCTTTAAGCAGTTCACTATCAACCGGACCAAGTTACTTTCATGCCTCATCCCACAAAAATAATTGAAGCGAAAATACAATCTGAACTTTTATTTTGCCCGTGCGGTGACTTGATTCCCCTTCGGACACCGAGCAATAAACTTGAAACATAAATTCTCATCCTGTCCGCAGTCCGATGACTCCCATCACTCTGGCTCAACCGTGTTTTGAGTTAAGTCGATAATTAAGGAAAGAAATGTGGTTCAAGGATTGCCATCAAGGTCGACGAACGGTGTTAATAAATTTGGCGGATATTGTTTCCCTCATGCAAACAATAAAAATAAACCAAATTGTCCGTAGCCAAATAAAATAAGTTGTTGTTCTTCCCCAATATTCGCAGTCTGGCTCTAGCGAAACGACCACACTCGAGTTCGCTACACTCGGTTTGCTTTAGAGCTCATCGTTCATGAATATATTGCCCTTAGTCAAACCACGCCGCCAGGCAGCCCGTCGGCTGATGGCGTCATTTCGAACACGTGTGAGATGATGATCTAAATTATGCGCGCACTCAATCCGCTTTCACCCGCTCCGCGAAGAACGAATCCAGTGAGCGCAAACAACTCTAGTCATTGCAGTCGATTCTCATGCACGTCACTACCGACGACCGAGTCCAATCAACACTTTCTCGGCACCCGCGGATGTCCGCATCCGTCTTACCGGCTCGGCTAGATCGCGAGTTTTCCACGCTTGCAAAGCTGGCTTATGGCCGGTGGTACGCGATCTTGTCAGCTGCGTTGTGTTTGTTACTGGTTGATCAGAGAATGAGAAACATTTGAGAGCCGGGTATGTGTGCAGGTCTATCGCATCGGAAAAACGTGTTGCGAGGTTCTGTTTGTAGGGGACCTCGAGCGTCAAAGCAGATTTCGTCAGAATTTTTTTTGTTTGTAGCTTAAGGTACAAAATTGCACCCAATCTTCCTTACGTAGATTTTTTGAACCTAACGAGAGACTGTTATTGTCGTAACGTGCCCCTTGAGTCAAACGAGAGTCCCTGTTTCTCCAATGTGGCAATGGAAAGTAAAAGAGAGAACTCCGACCGCCAGCTTACAGTGCCCGGTAGCTCGGATTGATTTGGCCATGCAGTTTTGTCATAAAATCCGTCGAGCAAGGAGTGATGCGTGCGCGTTTTCGCGTGAGAAAGTAGAAATATTTCGAACGTGTGAATAGTGTTTTTTGTGCTGTTAGATTCCGTGGATATATTTATCTCGGGTCTACCGTGAGGTGGCCAAATTCTCACGTCTTTCATTTCTGCAAGGCACGCGGTTTTTATTGTGCCTCAGCACGGAGGAAAACGGCGAATGAGTGTAATTTTATACAAAAATGTAATATATTGTACGTGAAAACGATACCAAAATCAGACCGAAAGGCTCCCGCAGCCAGCGTCTGTGAAATTAGCTGCTCACATTCACCTGGCGAAGAAATACGGTGAAATGTTGCGAGCAGAGCATATCTAGATCCAACAATTTAGTGCCATACGTGTTATGAAACTCACCTGCTTGCTCGTTCGGAGTGTGTTGATGTGTGCAAACGTGTATCGTGGGCTGCATTTCCAAATCGGTGCGGTGGAAAAGCGTGACTGGCAGAAGACATTCTTGAAATTAATATAAATGTGGCTTCAGTTCTAAAATCATCAAGTGATACGGGGGCGGAATTCAAATTAGCAAATGTTGCCACTCAGCAGCCAAGGATGGATAGGAAAAATGTGCGAAAGAATTCATTCACGCGTTCCTGCCCGAATAATAATATTCAGATTTTTGTTTTCTTCTAACGTCGTTATTCATTCAGCTAGTGTCACACTACGAACATATTTCGATCAAACTCCTGAATATTTCGGCCGCAATTATTAGCACGAATTCGAGTGGCTACGACATAATTTACAATCTGTTGTTGAAGGTGGATGAGGTTCGAATGATAACACGTTGGTTAAAAGGCATTACTTACGGAAATGATATGCTATACGAAGGCTAAATGGAAGTATGACACATGATAACGGTTACGGTATTTGTAAGTCAACAGAATATGTATGATCTCAAGGTTGGATTTTTTTAAGGGATCGCCGAAACATTTGCAGATTTTTAATAATCTGCTTTGGTGTCTGTTAAATGTCGTATTGTTAACAAATTGCCATTGTTTTGGTTTCATTCTGCAACAACCAATTGTAAATTGATGTATACTATAAACAGATGTTTACACCGTATATGTACTATGAATCGAATAAACAGTTTTCCCCCTTGTAGAAAACTAAACCACTACGACCATTGTTTGATCTATTGTGGTATGCTTCACCTTATTCTAAGTGCGTACGAGCAGATACATCACTATTTGGCGAGTTGATGTCCTTGATACATTGCACATTTATCCCAGTTGGGCAACGCACCTCGTATGAAGTTTATTACCTCAAGTTTCGCTTTCGATGCCACACAGGCGACATTTATCATCATCAAGTTTGTGAATGTCCTCAAGTCTTTCTTATTTAACCTGAGCAGCACGAGGTTCTTCTCGCGATTTGGCTCTATGAATCTTTTCTATTGTCGTAATCCGTATATGACATCCCAGGTCGCTTTCTCCCATTCACCGAGATCAGCTTTTAGAGTGCTCCGGGAGACTCCACAGAAAGGTTCTGGGCCATCAAAGTTAGTAGATGACCCTTGTCTGGCTAGTAAGTCGGCCTTTTCATTTCCTTCGATTCCACAATGACCAGGAACCCAGTATAAGTTAACCTGGTTTTTCATAGCTAACTTTCGGAGCGACAGGATGCATTCCCACACTAGTTTAGAGTGGCAGAAAGGAGAATTCAGGGCTTTAACCCTTTATAAGGCAGTGGCAACTATATTGCCACCGACAACTTTAATTTTTTTCTGCTTAATAATTACGAGCTATGATTAGTGATCAAAAATAAACAATAAAATTCAATGACATTTTTCAAAACTCGGCTCGTTAAAGGGTTAAGTGCTGCCTGACTATCACAGAAAATGCAAATATTTGCGTGTCGATAATTTCCTTCCAGACACGTATTCGTGCCTTCTATTATCGCGTATATTTCCGCCTGGAATACTGTTGGCCAGTGTCCCATGGGAAAAAAAATTAATTTCTGGTCCTGTGAATCCCGCACCCGCGGAACCATTCATTTTGGAACCGCCTGTTTAGAAGCAAAGTGAACCATCCCGAATTGTGGCTCCACCTTGTTGCCAACTCTCTCGTTTTATCTCTACTGTTCTGTAAGGAATTTCGAAATTTGGTTACCTCTCCAGCCAATCCTCCTTACTTTTTATTAGATTATTTATTTGTAATTCTTTTAGTATTCTCATGTGTCCTGTTAGATCTTCTTCTTTAAGGCTGCACCGTCGATTTAGTCTTAGAGCACTTTTTCCCGCTTCTAGTTGAACCACCTGATGAAGTGGAAGAAGGTAAAACATTGCATCTAGGACTTTTGATGTAGTGCTTCTAATAGCTCCACAAATCGATGCACAGGCCAATCTTTGGATTTTACCTTGCTTAGCTTGAGTGGATGTTTCAGTGGTGTTGGGCCACCAAATATACGAGGCGTAGGTTATTCTGGGTATGATTATTGTTTTATATATCCAATGTATCATGCTGGGGACCCCAGCTTTTTCCAATGGCTCTGCTGCATACCCATAGGGCGTTTGTGGCCTTGGTAATTGTTTGTTCTATTTGAGTGTTCCAACTTAGTTTCTGGTCAAGTATGATTCCCAAATATTTGACTTCAGTGGAAAGCTTTATATCGGTGCCTTCCAATCGCAATTTAGGAATAATGTATTTCCTTTTTCGAGTGAAAGGAACAATAGTTGTTTTGGATGGATTTACAATCAACCCCTCTCGCCTACACCATTGAGCTGTGAGATTAAGTGCAGTTTGCATTCTATCAGAAATAACGCAGTCGTGCTACCCCCTAACTAAAATCACTACGTCTTCTGCAAATCCTATCACTTTGAAGCCGTTTTCCGGCTCCGGAGAAGATTAATGACCATAACAGGGGAGATAATATCCCTACTTGAGGGCACTCTTTCGTAGTTTTTCTTGTTAGGGACGTCCCACCGAGTTTAGCTGTTATTTCGCGACTAATTAGCATGGCATGAATCCACTTTATTGTGTTCCTGTCTATGCCATGCCTTTCCATGGCTATTTTCATTGAGTTGTGAGACGCATTATCAAATGCTCTCTCAATATCGAGAAAGGCTGCCAGGGAAATTTTTTTGGCATGGATGGATTTTTCGATTTTTCCCACCAATATATGTAGCGCGTCAGTGGTTGATACGTTGTTTATGTAAGCAAATTGAAATTTGCTTAGTGGATTGGATTTCATATATACCGTTTTAATATGGTAGTTGATTAATTTTTCCATAGTTTTCAAAAAGATGGAAGTTAAACTAATTGGCCTAAACGCTTTTGGGATTGTCCTATCTCGTTTTCCGGCTTTTGGTATGAAAACAACTCTAGTTTGTCTCCAACTAGATGGAATGTCATTTAGTATTAGGCTCACTTCACACATCTCCGTAATAATTGGAATAAACAGTTGCTTGCTTTTTTGGAACATAACTGGCTGTATTCCATCCATTCCCGGAGACTTGTATGGTTGGAAAGAGTCTATTCCCCATTCAACCTTCGGATTAACTGAATATAGAACAGTAAGCTCCTGGGATTTCTTCCAAGCCGCATGTAAGCTTTGCTGCTCTCCAGTTCGATCCTGCATTTCATCAGTATCCGAATATGATCCTGGGAAGTGATTTTTTATCATAATTTCCGGTGTTTCTTAAGAATCTGTGGTGTAAGCACCGTTAGTTTTTCTCAATCTGCCTAAACCGTTGCAATGTTTTTTAGACAGGGCTTTTTGCAACCTGGCTGCAGTGGATGTGTTTTCAATATGTTCACATTAATTTCTGGATTTTCTTATTTCCTTGTTGTATTTTGTTAGTGATGTTCTATACAGTTCCCAATTACCTGTTAGTTTCGCTTTATTGAACAGTTTCCTAGAGGACTTTCTAAGTCCTTCTAGGGTCTTATTCCACCAAGGGGAGTCTTCATTTGACACTCGCGTCTTGGTAGGACAACTTTCGTAGTATGCACTAATTATCTTACTTGTGATTAAATTAGAGCAGGTTTCCAGTTCATCTTTGGTTTTAATTTCACTTTCAAACAAACATGATCAACAGTTTACTGTTGTAGAGATCCCAGTTGGTTTTCCTTGGGTCTCTATAGGTTTCTTGCAAAATTTCTCCTGCAAAGTAATCGAAAAGAATTTGTCTGTGATCTGATAGTGAAATTTCATCAGACACATGCCAATTCTTTATATTGTCTGAAAGTTTGTTGCTGGACAAAGTTATATCCAGGACTTCCTCACGTATAGCATTTATAAAGGTGGGGTTATTACCTCGGTTGCATATATCTATGTATATGTTAGTATATATTCTAAAAGGCACTCACCTCTTTTGTTTATATTTGTACTACCCCAAACTGTGTGATGAGAGTTCGCATCACATCCTATTACGAACTGTTTATTGTTCTGTTTGCAGTAGTTGATAAGTTCCTTTACTTCCGTTGGAGGGGCTTCTTCTTGTTCTTCAGGAAAGTACGGCGAGGCGATGATGAGCTTCGCTCTTCCTCTAGCCGTAGGAATTTCTATTTGTATGGTTGCTAAGTCTCTGCTGATAAATTCTGTAATTGGAGTCAAAGCACTTACCAGAATGGCTGCTCTAGGAAGAGGCTGCGCATCGCCAAAGATCAGCTTACCGGTATTACTGGGGATCCCAAGTATTTTATTTTTACTGGTCCATGGCTCTTGTATAAGAGCAACGTTTATATTTTCTTTGGTGAATCTTTGGCAGAGGATCCCAGTAGCTCCTCTCGCATGGTGAAGATTCATCTGAATGAATTTAATGCTTGGTTTTATGTTCGAATTCTTGGGATTTTCTTTGATTACCCAGGTTAGATTGACGATCCCATTCCTTCTTATCCTCACTGTTACGTGAATAAACAGTTAAAAAATAAGATCAGCCTCAGGCTAAAGATATTTAAAAACCTAATTTCCAATGATAGCTACAATATCTGCTAACCAATCAATAAACTGAAAATATACACCTTCGAATATATAGTTATATTCCATTATAATAGAATAAACCATGAAAATTTATGCGCAGCTTTGACACTCCATTTTTAATAAATATACGCATTAATTGGATATTCTCAATGTGTTCCTTGATAGTAAAATTCTTGTCATTATTTAGCCTTAAATATTACACCTGATCATACCAATTTCAGATTGTACCGTTCTTTCCAACAATTAGGAGAATTTTTCCAGCTCAGCTAGGCTGATGAAAATACAGAGATTTCTCACAACCTGGTCGTAAATCAGGAAGATCAGAATCAAAAATACTATATGAGATTCGGCCCAAGATACTTCCTTGAGGTACACCAGCTCTAACAGACAATCTATCAAATTAACCATTTCAAAAGTGAATCTAAACAGTGCGGTCAGTCAAGTAGCTTTGTATCATTTTTGTGATGTAAAGAGGAAAACAGAAAGTTGACAATTTAGCTATTAAACCTTAATACCAAACACTGTCGAATGCCTTGTCTATGTCTAGAAGAGCAGCTCCAGTGATATAGCCATCAGATTTATCAGTTCGAACCATATTAGGTACTCTGAGTAACTGATGAGTAGCCAAATGCCCATGACGAAAACCAAACTGCTCGTTTGCGAAAATTGAATTCTCATTATTAGGTGCTATCATTCTATCAAGAATTATTCTTTCAAAAAGTTTGTTTATAGAAGAGAGTAAACTAATTGGCACATAACTTGATGCTCCAGTTGGATTTTTTTCAGGTTTAAAAAAGGTTTAAAATATAATAAGTGCATAGTAAAAATACAGCGTGACGTGACTATTAATACAAATTGCTTATCTGTTTTCTGTGAGTGGAAGCAGTAAGTCTATACTAATATTTCATGAGTTGTCTTTAATATTTTGCTTTTTGTTTACCGGTAATCAGGGCTGGAATTCAAAACTCAAAACTAAAAATGGTTTCTTCCCGGAGACAGCCCCAAAATGTCTCGTACATGAACAGTAGGGTGGCAATAGAAATCGAGTTTTCGAAATTCTTTCAGAAGTAGGGCTCAATAGTTTCTTCGAAAAAAGTTCCCATACTAAACATCAGCTTAATCTGACTTCGGGAATACGAAAGCATTATTTTGTGACCAATGAAAAAAATGCACAGGTAGTTCATAAATTTCTGAATATCAAAAAATTCTGATGCCAAATGTTTTAAAAATGCATGAAACATCGAGATCTGGTGTTATCCAAAAACAAAAAAATGAAAAAATCGATCGGTTAAAGTTTCACTTTTCGACTGAACGAACTTCTAAATGCGACGAAAGACATTTTTTTCCATACAAGTCATTACCACCCTAATGAACGGTAGCAGTAGTGAATGCTTGTAGCGATTGTATATGAATACCGGGACATAAACATGTCAGGACGTGCGAAATATGTCCTAAGAAACACGTCCACGCCATCGAGAAGCCTGTTTAAATGAATTCTCAAAAATGAATATGGCCCTTCCTAGGTTCCTTTTCTCTGCTACTTTTTCTACCCGCAACGCAACGCAAACTGCTCAAACTGAAGCTCTTTGTTCTCACGCAATGTGTCACAAAAAGCAGCACAAAGTGTTGCTTCGTTCTCCCTCTCTTGAAATATTTCTCACTTGGTGATATCTTTCATAGTCATTTCGTTTTCGTTCTTTCTCTTTGTGCCTGTTGGTTGTTAAAATGTGTAGGTACCGTTCTCGTTGTGCCTTGACGTAAAATCAACACACTGAGCGCAATGAGTGTGCGAATGACAGCCCTGATTTTAGAATGTATTCAGGCAACCAAAAGTATAGTCATCTGGAAGTCAGAAAACATATTTCTTATAAAAATATTATTTATGTCGTGTAGTTATTTTTTATGTAAATGCAGTCAAGCGTATTAGTGTATTAGTGTTTATTTATTTACTTTTAAACCTAGACGTGGACAGGATTTTTTTTTACATATTTTAATTTTTTTATGTAGTTTTATCTGTTTTTTATTTCTTTTTGCCGTAGAAGAAATAAGCTACACGCAAAAGTTGAAGTCTTATACAATCATTGTGTCTTCCCGATTCGCACAAATGTTGCACAGAAATCGCACAATAAATGTGTGAAACGCATAACGCAACAGTTGTACTGCGAATACATTGACATAGAATGAAATCAGAATATGTATCATACACCGACACTTTATTTCTCACATCGAGTGTATTAGTGACTGCTACTCATGGAGCAGTGTAAGCAGCAAACAACAACTTGTGAATTCACTAGATTTAAATAGCTATAATACTCGATCGATTTATCTCGATGGATTTGGTCATTGAAAAGTACCATTGAATGATTTGCGAAAAAAACGGAACAAAATTCTGTTCACCACATTTTGTAATCAACGCTAGCTTCACCGCAAAACTAGCAAAACCCTCCATTCCACAAAGCCACAAAAGCGTTGTTGATTTTTATGGCAACACTTGTAAATTGTGAATGATTATTATTTGTCATTCTGTGCACGCGCTTTTTTCTCAAGCGGCGAGGAATTTATCTCTCGCTCGTAGAATTTCCATAGATGTGCGACAAGACCAGACACGTCACATACAATTTGCAGGTTGCTCTTTCGGTTCGGATGCGATGCGACGCGCAAGGCGATATCTCGTTGCTTCACGAAATGAGCGAGACACCCGTGCTGTACATACTTGATACCAGTGTTGTTAGTCTCACTCATACTGTCGGTGTGTGCTTGCTGCTATTCAGAGGAATGCATGAAGAAGAAAAAGTATCTCGAAAGCGTGTGTGCAAAAGACTTGAAAAGCGTAGCACATGTCTCGTCCCCAAGCAGAAAGGAGGAGAATGGTTTTGCTTCTCGCTCGCTTTGCAACGCTGTTTAATACCAGTTGAAACTGTTTAGGTGTAGTAGTTTGGAGCTGCCAAATACATTGGAGAAACGCTAGAGCAATAATTGCGTTATGCCCAACACGCAATCATTGTACTGGTTCCGAATTACATCAACAATTGCGCTAAAAACGCACAATTTTGTACTGGTTTCGCACCATCCAACTTTTGCGTGTATAGTTGAAATAGAAAAAAAACTTCTTTCTATAGAAAGTGGATTCTAAAATGATATATAATCGAGTCCGACCTAGACGTTTCGTACAGTGACGCTTCGATCATTTCACGATAAAAAAAAATCGCGTCATATATTTAAAATATATTTATTTCATGATATTTGCATGTGTATGTGTTAATGAATGTTCATATGTGTGTGAATATAATGTTTAAAGTGTTCGGTATAGTTATGCTTTCGTTATTTAGCTTGGGCTTGAGCTTAACGACCGCACATTTCGTAGTTGCTCCTCCGTGATGGATCTGAGCTTATGAAATTACACAGGGAACCACGTGTATAGCAACTTGGGATTAGTTTACCATCTTCAATGTACAGCTACCGCTTTGTATAGATCCATAACGGCGCCGCTTTGTATAGATCCATAACGGCGCCGGCCACGTCATTACGATCGTTAAAGTGAAGAAGGAGATTGTAAGGTAGGAGGTGTCACAGTCGTTGTTGTCGGAGACCGAGTTTACCTCTGCATCACCACGAATGTGACGGAAAAGTAGGGTTTGGTCACCGTGGTAAGTGACGGAATCAAACGATGTCATTACGGAGGCAAGTAACCAGTATCTTTCTTTTCAAACATCGCGGATCTATATAAGAAGCGCGCGCGAAAGCCATCCGAAATGCGACACGTAACGGGTAAGCAATCTCCGGTTAAACTGAGTCCGAGTTCATTTCTTAATTTCTACGACTGCGGCGGAAAGGAAGGCTTGTGTTATCAAGTCTCCGTGGGAATTGACTGAATCGAAGATGTTGTGCTCGCTCACTACTAAAACAAACGAGCGATGTGTATCTTTCTTGTCTTGAGGCTCGCGAAAATCATCTCCAACTCGAAGCATCTAAGTATGTATATAAATTTTCATTATCAATCCCTCATATCTTCAAGTAAGCAAGCGCGGTTCTTTGAAAACTATACATCGCGTAGTCTTTAGAATTATCAAGATATCCATCGACTGAGCGAAACCTACTCCGGTTTGTTACGTGCTTAAATAAATTTAAATGTCCGTGTTTAAATGTCCGTAACATTCATTAGCCAATTTGGTGAACCAATTATCCGTGCTGTTAGTGCAGGCATGTTCGGTGATAGTATCCCGCATGTTAAGGAAGATAACACTATTCACCTACCCGAACACACCCTCCAATAACCAACTCTGACTCAACTAAAACTCCGCGATTTAAATCTCCAGATAACCCCTAACCACAAGCAGAATTCAATATCGTTTTTAAACTAGCAACTATGTGGTACCTGGTTGTTTATTGTTTCAAACTGAAATAGTAAAAACAATAAATTAAATACAAGAATAAATAGAAACCCCTGAGGCTACGAGCATAAATTCTCCCAACTGGGCATGATTATAGCCATTTCTTTTTTTACTAATTAAAAAACAAGAGTAGAAAAAAATCTCGATAATGCAATTCACATATGCAAAATCTACTCCTACACCGTGCGGCGCAAAATAGGGCGTCGAACACCTTCCACCGGGAATGCGCCCGAACAACAACACACCACAGATTTTCTGCACACCAGTTTCAGCAAAAAACAAAAACTGGTAAAAAATCAAGGGGGTCTGTCTGTCAAAAATCGTGTAACCAACATATTTGGCAACATGGCGTTTGTTTGTGTTGGTTCTTGTTCTTTTTGGCCATGAAATTGATCGATGAGAAATATTATGGAATTTGAACTTTTTTCATCAAAACTCGAGAAATCGCGGAAAACTTTTATGAATAATGCGTTGTGTAGTGATTTTCCCATTATTGTTTATATAACAAACGTCTTATACCAACAAACGTCATGGACCAGAGTCGTTCTGCGATAACGCACACATGTATGAAATTTGACAGCAGTGAATCCCCTCTGTTAAAAATAACTAAAAATGCAAACCCTCACCAACAAGATAATTCACACGCGCACAACGCCAACCGCGCTATCAGAACCTCTCGAGAAATAGGCGAAGTCTCATGCCTTCGAACCCATAATAATTTTGAAAAAGCAGGTATAAATATGTACCAAAATATTGCCTAAGATTTATTAACAAAGCGCTAGACTAGTCATAACCAGGATACAACTGTCGTGTCGATTCGATTATAATCAATAAAAAATTTTGTTTGGTTTATATTTGACCAAAAGCTAGAAAAATCGAAAAATTCAAGCAAATTCCGATCAGCAGCGAAGTTTATACTCAAAGTTTTCTTATCACACCAATTCCCTATGGAGGTAAACAGCCTCGATTAACAAAACTTCATGCCGAGCTGTTACGCGCGCAATATTGAATTGCAGCAAACAAAAGCACCACTAGGACCACTATACATAATCAATTATGTGCGTAGTTTTCATTATCTAGCACCGCGGCAACAAGCTTTACAAATTTCTATTAGAATTTGAGCCGTCAAAGCGAGATGTCATTATTTTTTTACCAAGCACTCAGTGCTGCCCATGGGCGCAACTACGGGGGAGGGGGCTTCAGCCCCCTCTAGAAAGTATTTAGCTCCCCCTAGAATTTCCCAGAGAATGATTGTATTCAATATAAATACATTCCATACTACTTATCAGAGCATCAAAATCAACACAAATTGAGATGTCGTCATTCATTGGCTAAGAACTAGTTCTGCACCCAGGATCGATTCTCAAACCTAGCTCTCTTACACATCTTACCAGTCAGACAAGAGCTGTACTGCCGCTATTAGCATAATAGTCCTATGTAAAAGTTGCGAGTCCTGTGTAAATTTTGCGAAAATGGGTCCATTTTGGCATGTTTTTCAAGAATAGCCATCAAAAAGTGAGGTTTGATTCCCACGACCTCGATTTTAATGGCTACTCTTGTAGAGCATGCCAAAATGGACCCATTTCCATAAAAAAACAAGAAAACATAGGACTTTTACATAGGACTGTTATGCGAATAGCGGCAGTGTAGTAACTCGTGCTGTACCAAGAAGTTGTCGCCATTTTACTCGGTTCTGGGCTGTGTTTCACCAGTTCCCCAGACGTCTTACCACTCGCAAGTCTCTTTCGATCTGGTCGAGCCATCATGCACGCTGCGCCCCTTACTTTCTGGTGCCGGTAGGGTTTGCTGAAGAGAAGTGATTTCACAGGGTTGTCGTCCGGCATCCTTACGACGTGACCGGTTCATCGCAACCTATTGTCTTTCGCCAGGTGCGCAATGGGGTTCTCTCCAAACAGCGCTTTTAGCTAATGGTTCATGCGCTGCCGCGCCGTTATCCGTCGTCCGTTTGCACTCCACCGTAGATAGTCCACAGCACCTTTCGTTCGAAAACACCAAGAGGACTTCCGTAGAGGACTACCGGTTATATCAGGGTTTTGTAGTTTTTTGTATCGAAGTGGTCATTTCCGATCAGCACCGTGATTACGTATGTAATGTCTGAGAAGAACGGGCCGTCGATGAGAACGTGGTCAATTGTTTTGCTGTACGTAGGTCAAGGAAAGAAGGGACTTTGGACTGCCAGCCCGCAGGAAGCTGCGAAGTTGGTGCATAGCAGGTCGTTGTCGTTCGTCACGGTGTGTAGGCTGTGCGGGCCGATCACCGGCTCATATAAGTCTTTCCTTCCGTTCATGTCTCCAATGACGATCTTGATGTCTCTACGCGAGCAGCTATCGTAGAGTTTCTCCAGCTGTGCTTAGAACGTTTCTTTCTCTGCATCAGGTCTTCCTTTGTGAGGGCAGTGCACATTGGGAATAGTGTAGTTGTAGAACCAGCCTTTTATTCTCAACAAACACAACCTGTCGCTGATTGCCTGCCACTTCATCACACGACTCTGCATCCTGCCTAGCACTATAAAACCGCTACCAAGTTCATTGGTTGTGCCACCGCTTGGTGGTACTGTGCTTTGCGGTCAAAAATCCACCGTACCTTCGCTTCTTTCAGGCAAAGCTTCTGGAGCGCAACGATGTCGAAGTGGCGGGATTCTAGCTGATCCAGCAGAATCCAGTCGACATCAGGGTCGTTGAGCGATCTACTGTTACATGTACCGAGCTTCTAATCGTCGTCCTTATTTCGTCGGCTGGGTCATTGCCTATTGTTCCGGTTCGTTTTGAATTCTTGATTCTTCGTAGTATGTTTATTTTAGTATGCTACCTTACTAGGGCTGCGATACCTAGTCTCGCGACGGGACTGCCGCCATAGATGTAGCTGGCGAGACACCGCATTTCATTGTTCAGCCGTTCGGTCCGGATCAGTCGCTGTTTGAGCCGCCCGTAGCCTGTGGGGTTCAGACAAGCTGCCCTCTAAGGAGAACAACTACCCCTTTCCTGTCAGCATACGACCAAGTTCCCACCGGTTCACCGGTTTTCCCTTGGTTCCTCGTATCACAGTCGGTAACACGTGGAGGTAGGAATAGGGCATTATGCCTTGAACCACACTGGGGTCTATTTTATTTCCGTACTAGAGGGGTGTGCTGTTAAAAAGCACTGCCCAGCCATTTACCAAACCTGGCTCTCCTCAATATCAAATCAGTGTTGCTGAAAGAGGTTGACGTTGACGCTATGTTCAAGATATTCTATCTTGAAGTGATTTTTTCTGCTGTTACGACACTATTTTAGGCGTTATTAAATAAGCATATTAAAACTCTTTTTTCCTC
Organism: Wyeomyia smithii; assembly: GCF_029784165.1. Lineage (NCBI taxonomy): Eukaryota > Metazoa > Arthropoda > Insecta > Diptera > Culicidae > Wyeomyia > Wyeomyia smithii. The sequence goes on along the minus strand of NC_073695.1, from coordinate 170,472,200 downwards.
TTTTTTATAAAATTGCATGCATGAAAACTAGCCCCCCCTAGAAATTTTCCTTAGTTGCGCCCATGGTGCTGCCGTTCTCGGCAAAAATTACTGAGACCCTGCAAAAAATTTTAAGTGTGTATAATACAACAGAATAATCAGGGATACTTAGCTGGATTTGTCTCTTTTGCTCCTCTTCTTTGCTCGATGCTTGACCGTGTCGTCCGTGTCGATTAAAAATACACCTCTTCACACGCTTTTTCAATGAACAAACTTGTGCTCACACTCTAGAAACATAGATATGAACGGGTGTTTTTAACAGCGCGTTTTTAGTGATTTTGCACTATACGATGCACTTTATCTCAATCGCTTTAATCACTTTCGTACACGACACGCACAATCTTACATCGAATAAGAACCTGCACTATTTACATTTATACAAACACCAACAATTTTAATATAAACATAGAGCACTCAAGATCTGCGTGCTTAACATTGGCAGTGCTGCCATTCTCCCTGTATAGTTGTGCTTTCGTTATTAAGAGTAAAAATAAATCCAACAGAAATAATTGAGGTGTATTTTTTTCTATAAATTGGTGTGTTCGTGTAAATCTATTTAAATAAACAGCATGTTCGAATGAGAAAGGCTGTGTCTCACCGCTAGGTGAATTAATTCGAATTTGTACTTTGATAACTAAAAAACAAGTGAGCTACACGATTCGTTGGCCATGACTTATACAATTTAAATTTTTTAACTGGCTCATAATGCTCATTAGAGTTGTAAATTTGTTCGCTCAATTAAACGCTGCGAAACTACGTTGAGTTCAAATACAAATTAGCGTAGAATGCTGATTGTATGTCGGCATAAATTATCATGTGCTATTATTTCGATGACGCATACTTCTTACTGCATCTGATGGTGGTGGTGGTGGCGGGTAGGAAGGAGAATCCTTCAGTGCACTTTGCGTTTATGGCCACAAGCAGCCAATTAGCATTGTTTCGGACTGTTTCTGTTATTGACCATAATCGAACTAATTTGCATAAACATAAATTCATTCGCTTTCATTCCTGCAAACCAAACTTTCAGCACAAAGTCAGTTTAACATTCAGGTTATCGCCACAGAGTAATACTTTCATAAACCGACAAAATCGTCAGTAATCCACAGCACATGAGGTTTATGTTTAATGAAAGACGTCATCTTAGTAAAATGAACTGTTCAATACCGGTGTGGGATTACTGGATCCCAACCTGTTCGATACAAAAGGTCCTTGCGTTCGGTCAATCAACACAAGCTGCAATTTACCTACACCCTTAAACCTACACACCCTTTCAGCTCCAGTTACTCTCGGGAAATAATGCACACATGCACGCAATGATCGTTGTCGTTATGTTTCACCAACAATTCCCACATTCACCATATCCGGCGGCAAATGTTTGTCGAATGGTGCACTATCGGTCAGCTTCACACACTTCACAGATAATTCGCATAGCGCACCGGGTGGTAGAATTATTTGCCACACTCAACTGGGTTTCCGTCCGCCCACTTCGTCAGACATCTGAAATCGCCATCACTTGCGCTGAGCGTTCCACCAGGTGCAATGCACGAGTCCTATTTACTTTGAAATTAAACCAATCCTTATCGATTTATGACCTGACAAGTGCGCAATTATCCAAAATTGCTGAGATGTGGAATATTTCATGCGTAAGCGTTGGGGGCGGACTACGCATTGCAAACGAGGGAATGTACCCGAAGCAATGTGAATTGCTTTTTCCCAATTTAAAACTTAACGAATTTGGCTCCCCGAACATACATATAATGAGCGGTAATAGTGTATTGCAGGGAGAGATAAGCAATAAAGATGAAAATCAAGAAATTACCGTCCAGCATCCAGTTTTACATTTAAAATTAACTTCCGGAAAACCATCGTTTGGACTCGTTTATTATACTTGTATCTGAGAGATCTGCAGAAGCGTTAGCTTAATTATGCAGCGACAGGTTGTCCATTTGGAGGAATAATTTTCAACTCTGCTATGAGTAGCCGGCTGCGAGACGCCAAAGAGGCAACGTTTTTCGCCTCATCGGCAATGGTTGGTTGCAATGCTGACATGAGGGTAATGAGTATGATAAAATTATAAAATTATATTCCCGTTGATCGGGCAAGCTCATTTTGTTATGTCATTTGAAAATGTATAGTTAAGCATATGATGGATATTTTACAAATTGTTTCATCTTGAATGTGTTTTTTACACCTAAGATACCATTAGAATTACTGTTTGTTCTTTTTGTCGTCAATTCAAGTCAATTCCTATCATTAGCTTCAAAAATATTCAACAAGTTTTTCATTGATAGCCTTTCTAGCTATGAGTGAACACACTTATATTCGGTACACATGAGGTAAACAGTAACCATGAGGGGATTATTTATATGCGACTGGCTGACCCGACAAACTTTGTCCCGCACATTGTTTTTTTTTTAATTTAAATAATTTTTAATAATCCCAATTGATAGGTTCCTTGCAATTTGTTTGTAGCCTGCAAATGCATTACGAATCGGATATTGGATACGATCAAACTCAAAATGCAAATCGTTTGAAAAGATTGGTTCTATCGAAAAGGGCACGTTTTCAAGATGGTGTGCATGCTTTTTCGGCTGTTTTTTAGACACCAGAAGTCACCCTCTCTGGATTCAAAATCGTATCTGGGGTCGATTTTTGGCAACTGTGCAGCATTCCGATCGTAAATTGGAATATGGAAAAATAGGTTGAAATACAGATATTTCAATTTGTATGTGATCATCATAGAAACATTTCTTACTTTCGAAATCCTACACATTTCTTACTTTCGAAATCCTACACAAATTTGGTTCTATTTGCTTGATTGATTTCCGAGTAATGCAGAATTTTGTGTTTGATTTGTATACAAGCCCTTTTTCCTTCAGAAGAAAGAGGAATGTCGAACCACCATGAAAATATTTCTTGCTTTCAAAAGCCACCACATGCCAAATTTATTTTTACTTAGTTAATATGTTCTCTTATTTTATTGAAGTTTTAACATATCAGTCATTCATCTCCGCAAGTTCTCACTCGTTTTGCTTACGTTTAGACAAAGTATTCCAGAGTTGAAAAGCATTTGTATCATTTTCGAGCACTATGTGACTCATATGAAAGCTCTTTCTTTGATTTGACAGCTGAAGAGCTTGAAAAGGAAAGCAATGATGACGGAGACAGGGGGCTTCCATATAGTACTTCACGCATATATAGGAAAGAGAGAGAAAAGAAAATCGTGACAATATGAAACAGAGAACGCCAACACCAGTTTCACAACCCGAAGTGGCTACGGGGCGGTAGTGACCAACAGTAAAAAATTTCCGAAATATTGATCGGCACTTACGTGACGTATTTATTGAATGCGTCTTGCTGTGTGAAAGAGCTATCATCAACGACGATACAGTGCTAATTCCAATTGACACGCTGAAAGAAAGGAAAGAATCTCTCTCTCCGTGACACTCTCCGTCAAATGAAACAGACATCAGTTTCATTTGAAATGATACGATGAACAACAGACGGGAAAAAAACCCGTGATCAAATCTGTTGGACAGCGATGACAGTGGCCGAAAGGAATCAACTGAAAATGACTGATGTAACTGTTCGAATCGAAATGTCTACGCAAAATATTTCAGTTTCATTGTTATGTTTCGAAAATGTTGAGTCTTGGTAGCTATAAACTGATCACCTTTACAATATTCTTTAAATAATTTTCATCATTTATTATTTTTCATTATTTACTTAAAATGAGTACTAATACGTGCCGCAACCTCAATCTAGGTTATATTCAGGCAACGTGGCGCCAAGTTCAGGTTATTTTTATCCCCCCTAGGCCTATAAAAAAAACAAGACTCTACTGAAATGCTTCAGGCCAATCAGTTTGTCCTCAGTCCTTCATGTCATCCAATATTTGCATAACAAAAAAGTGATTATCTGTAGCAGCCCTCCATACTATAGGTACAAAATTATAGACCTCTTTTGCAGAAAATAAATTTCACTTGCCGCTCCATCTCCTTCAACGATCGCTTCGAGTAGGTGGCCGACGCCAAATCCGGTCAGAACACCGTGTCTTCGCCTTTAACTTGGTCTGTGAAATAAACTTCACCTCGGTGCTCACTTCCTTTGTGGGGGAGGTAAAATACGAAGTGCCCTCCTCATCGTTGCCATCCAGGGTGAGCTAGGTCTAGTCGTCCATCACCACTGCCACGTCGCGATTCACCGGGAAAATCGACTTGACCATCTTATTCAACCGCTGTCGCTGCGTCATTGCCTGCAGCTCCGAGACCAGTGGACGGGACTGCCGCTTCCTGACATGTTTGTCCATGTTCTCCAGATACTTTTTCACTGTTTTACCGCATGCACCAACCTCCCGGCCAAGTGCACGCAACGAATGAGAATGGGCATACCCGGCGTCCACAAAGTGTGGCACGATGTCCGTTTTTGACGCGGCGGGGTACCGTTCTTTGAATGCGCACACTTCTGAACGGAGTAGCTTCACTTTTTTCGCCATCACAGTTAGAGTTTGACTGATAGAGCTGTAAATTGTTTTGCTGACTCACGGGTTACTATGATTGATGATGCATGAGTAGTTTCGTCAGTGCGATTAAAAGTAAACCCATGAAAATTGGCAATATTTGTCCATTTTTTCATAGTAAACGGTAAAAGATTGCTGCAATGAAGAAAAGTGGTTATTGCAAAAACATTTTTCATTAGATCAACTAGATGTTATCGAAAAGAGAAATATCAGCAAGCTCTTACATAAGTGTAAAAGCAATAAGTGGGTGCCCGCAAGGAGAAGTACAGGGGATACTGTGGTCATTAATAGTTGACGATCCTCTCGAAAATTTATAACGAATAAGTTTGAAATAGTCGGATTTTTGTTTTCATTTTTATTATTCTTGTTTATTTTCCGTCGGTCTAGTTCCCTAACTTACGACCCGTTGATTAACGGCGCCTAGTGGTACAATAAGGCAAATACTGGAACTTAATTCCATAGCGCCTTTCACTTTTACCTTAGCTTAATAGAGATGGATAAATAATTTTTTCAGAAAAATTTAAGAAGATTTAAAAGTATAAAACTTTGCTAAACAAACAAAATTTCTATCTTCTAATGAATTCTTCTAATGGTACAAAGTTATAAAGTATATTATATGAAAGTTACTATGAATTTTTTGTACTTAACTTTTGTTAGTTGCATTCAACAAGAATATGTTGTTCAGAGGAATCGTTGGGACACGCAAAACACAAATTTATGTTAAAAACTACGGACACCAATTTTCACAGGAATGGTTGAATAGGTAAAATCTTTCATTTTTTCCGGGTTGAGCTTTTGGAGTGCACCTGTGTTGACCAGCGTAATTGTTCAAGTCACGAACTTTTGTGTGCGAAGTATATGACTTATACAATTATTTTCAGTCGAGTATTTTATGGTTGATATTGTCGAAAATCGCATTTTAATCATTATTACCTCTTATTTTCGGATGAAGTATATCCAATGAACATGTAGGTACCTATAGTGCTCAAGGATATTCCAAACAGTGATGGCATAAACTCATGCGAGGTTGAACTGAGTAACCTTTTTCCAGCTTTGAATTCAAGCTGAATCTGCTTTCTCACAATAGTTTGAGTTTTCATTCTTAACAAACAATTGGGCTGAATAAAACAGCTAATAATTTTAAAATAGCTGAATAAAGTCTACAGGTCAGCTGAACAAGCAATAAATACAGGTTTAAGAAAATTTGTGAAATACTCCACGCCATTATTTAATTGTTGGCAGGTTAAGTGCTATTTCAATTTAAAAAATAGTTATTAGACAACATCAATTAAACACTGAACGAACTAATTGAATAAACGCTTCTTGATACTTCCCAAGAAACATTTTTTGGCTGAATCAGCGCTTTTAAAACTAATCTTATTCAGCTGACGGCTGATCATAGGTCGAATAATGTATTTCTAAGTGTTTAATCAGCTTTTAATCAGTCGGTTTTGGAGAACTAAATCAGCTATTTGTTACATTTGGCTTCCTAAATAGCCGAACAAAGGCTTAATAAGAAATAACTCAGCCATTCGAGCAACGTTTATACATGCTGATTGATTCTGTAGAAGCGATTATTCATTCTTTATACAGCTTGTAAAAAACTCTTTTACAGCCAACAGTAGCTGGCTTATAGTCTAAATTTGCGCCTTTATGACAATTGCATGGCTAAAATTGTACATTCTGTCTTTCTGAAATATTGCTTTCACTGCTACGATAAACATAATTCAAAATATATATTCGTCTAAATTAGACAATTTATTTTATTGTTTAGGCGATTCGAACACATCTAAATCTTTCGATTTTTTGCACTTCTGTGTGTATTTTTAATCGCTTATTTTTATATTATTGTTAGTGAAAATTACCTTTTTGGTATCCAATTCTCCAATTCCAATTCCAAAAAAAATTCTCGAATCTCATGAGGTTCCTGGTAGAACACGTTGCCGATTCGTCTATCTTGACATACATGTATACGTATCGATTTAACCCGTACATATCCGGACTACTTCGTGATAAGGGCGAATCCTTGCTTGTTTTCCTATCTAGTTTCGCCCTAATCACGAAGTAGTCCGGATATATTTGTTTTCAAAGGACAATGTGTTGCAGCAGACACGTCGCGAATTTTATCTCAATTCGATTTTTATGCAGGATTCTAACTGAAAATACTTATATGCGCAAGCAAGTTTTTAAACTCATTCGATTGCGAGCGCAAAGTAACACTGCCTACTCTGATTCCAAATATGCTAAGATTAAAACTGTTTCTTGTTCGTTGCTACACTATCAATGTTCTGCTGCTTTAGGTTACTATAAGATCGGTAGAAACACTGGTGTATGGATTTTTATACAACTCCGATGCTTTTACTGAGCAACTGCCTTCAGCAAACAAGTTCACCTAGTGTCGCACCTGGGCAATCAAAAAATAGTCTCATATGTATCCGCCTCGAGCCGGAAGCTCGAACTGAACGAGTTTACCGCATGAAATGGTAATAAAACTAGCGCAGATCATGCCAATCAATCAGAAGCATAAAAAAAAATCATCATTTTGTCGAAATCACAGCATATGAAGAAAATTCTCAGCTGTTTATTTTGTCAATCTTGGCATCGTTGAGCACGGTTCGGTAAAAGCCTGGCACGACCGAGAAAATAAGATACAGATACGCAGCACGATGCTTTTGTTAAGACGGTTTGAGGAAAGATGTTGCAAACAGCGTTGCAAACATTTTTCAAAAATCTGGAAAAGGCAAAATAAAAATCTGGAAAAAATCTAGCAGTCATTTCGAGGGGTGAGAGGTTAATTTTTCGAGAAAAAAAGTCTTGGGGTACGCAAAATTAGAGGTGACAAAATTGCAAAATTTCGCACCAAAATTGAAGTGATGACCTTTTTGCGGAACAGAGAAAATAAAATCTGGATAAAATCTGGATCATCCATGAAAAATCTGGATAATTGGACATCAAAGCTGTCTACCTGGATACATGTTCAAAAATCTGGATAATCCAGCTAAATCTGGATACCTGGCAACGCTGGTTGCAAATGGCAAAAGTATTCCTCGTTTCGACTCTCTCGCGTTGACGATCAGATAGACATCAACCTTTAATTATAAACACACAGTGCTTGGCGTCACTCACAAGCACATGGGTGATTTGCCTGGCAAATGCATGTTATCTCTTGAAATCATCACCTCACGACATGGGACAATGGTTTGATGTCTGTTCAGGACCCCATTTACACAACAACTGAGTGTTTCAGATGTCTACTTAACCTTTTGATAGCTTACTGGTTTGTCGTTGTTTTTCACGGCACCGATGGGATTTTGAATGATGGCGATAATATTTCATTTTTAACATTATTTGAGTGGCACTTTCCCGAACGGCCAAAACGAATACGCGTAGCAGTTTTGTGTTAAAGATTTTATGGATGCCAAGCTTCCATTTTGCTACAACACACCGACCCGACGACATCGCAGGCAGGAAACATCCGAAAGAAAGTGTGCGGGCTCATAAAAGTGTCACACGCGATAGCTGCTTTATTACTCTCTCGAACCTCCAGGCCCGGCGCTAGTAGGAGTGAATTTTATCCCGATACAGGCGGAAAAAGATTTGATTATTCGGAAATTTTATTAGTGATGCAGACTGTGAATTATATATTCGAGGCAAAAGACTGCATTATTCTGCGCAAATCTTGCAGGAGAAGTTTAATGGTTCAATTTGATACGGGAGTGGTGCTCTTCCCCATGTCATTTTTTATTTAAGTGATACTACAATCTCTCGGCAACACGCTGGGTTACGGATTTATCATCACTATTTTAAGTAACTTGGCGTTACTTCAAGGCTTCCTGATCCCAATACTAAAAAGTTATTACACTGGAATTACTCATTACCTTTCGTCCTCTTCCTGGCAAAAGACGGATATTATATGTAAAGAACTCTTCGTCTTGAGATTTGATAAATAAATCCATCTAATTTTTGATATTTTCGAAGTTGGCGAAGTGCTGATCTTGCTTCTCATTTCTAAATAAGTTAGCACAACTTTTGCAAAATGACGCCTGGGATTGTTGTGGGAAAAAATCGTGTCGATCCTCATATTACAGAGAGTTCTCTTCAACACCCGGCCTAAACGCATCATAATTTTCGTCTATAGAGATAACTGACTTTTCACCCACGCACACTAGTAAACTTGTAAACCCGTGTAAGGTTGCTTTTGTTTTCTCCAAACTGTAAATCATCGCATCTCGTTGCTGCGACTTTTATCACTTTTTACCATTTTGGGTCGATTATGTTCAGCAACTTCTTCCGATTTCTGATCACGAACGAAAAAATTTATTCAGAAACAAGTTTAAAACATATAACGAGTGTTCAACTTAATATTTGTCCAGCTGCTAAAAACATAGCATTGCAAACAAAACAGCTATTTGTAAATATTTTCCTCAACTGACCAAATAACATTCAATATGAATTTTTTCGGAACCAGAATTACGCCCAGATGACAGAAATTGATTTCACAGGCAATTTTAACCCTCTAGTGCCCAAGACCGCCATTTGGCGGGCTTCAGTCAAACCTCTAAAAAGCTTCAATAAATACTTAAAAACTGTTTATAATAATTCATATTGATTTTACCGAAACCCGTCTAGAAATTAACTTGGGCACTAGAGGGTTAAAGTTCAAATGACGACTTTCGGTTTCTGAAAAACAGCTCAAAGTGATCAAATACCACCCAATATGAGTATCTCCGGAGCCAGAATGTTGCAAGAACACCACTATGAATTGTAGGATGGCAACTTCTGGTTTCTGGAAAACAGCCAAAAATGGCAGATTTCCGTCTGACATGAGTATCTCCGGATCTAGAATGATACACAGCAGCTGAAATCGACCACACATCCCACTTTGGATTCTAGGTTGGCGACTTCCGGTTCCTGGGAAACAGCCGAAAATGATCGAATAACACCCAATGTGGGTGTTTCTTCAACCAGAATGACACTCAGAGGCTAGAAATTATCTTGAATACCATTTTGAAATCCAAGATGGCGACTTCCGGTTTGTGAAAAACAGCCTAAAATAACCAAATACCATCCAATATGAGTATCTCTGGAACTAGAATGATGCAATGAGCTAACAATTAACCTCAGGCACCATTTTGAATTGCTAAATGGCAACTTTTAGGGAACAGTCGAAAATGACCGAATAATACTCAATATGAATATTTCTGTAGTCGAGATGATGCATAGAAACCAAACATTGACCCTGGACACCATCTTTAATTTGAAGACGACCACTTTTAGTTTTTGGAAAACAACCTAAATAACTAAACACCTCCCAATATGGGTATTTCCGGTGTCAGATTGATGCTAGAAAATCTACTGAAAATGACCGAATACCACCCAATATGAATATATTCAAGTTAAGGCGATGTACAGAAGCCAAAAGTCGAGGATATTGTCATTTCGATAAACCCAATCATTTCAAACGATTTGTTATTTGACTTTGATTATATCCTATGGCCGATTCGTCGTGCATTTGAAGACTTTTAACACATCGCAAGGAATCAATAAATTTAGAACGTTCAAATAGTACGATACCACATTTAAATTATGTTGAGGCCACATATATCGATCAAAGCAGGTATAGTTTCAAATAGTCTTTGAATTTCTTTTCTTTCCATGACTTTTGAGCCACATATCAAATTGTTATGAAGCTTGTTATTTGTAAGTTCGAGAGATGACTCGTTCGTTAGTTATGTTCAAACAAGTCATGTAGTCTTTGAGATAATAGACTTTAGTTGTTTTATTAACAATTTAATACATAACGGTTGCTTAAGTTCGATTATTATTATAAAAAATAAAATGGGAACGTAGACGGCAGCCAAACTTTGGAACCACATGTTCAATCATAATTCATCAGTTAACCCTTAGCCTGCTCATCTGATAATAATGTTGATAATATTGATCAAATCGGTTGTGTAGTTTCTGAGATAATGAAGTTTCGTGATTTTCACATTTCGACACATTACAGACAAAATTACAGTCCGATTATAGTTAAACTCAATAGGGTGTTATGAGGCAGCTAGACCTCTCATTTGACTTTAATTTAGTGAAAATCGGTTCAGCCATCTCTGAGAAAAGTGAGTGAGTCCAAGTAGTCTTCGGAATATGTTTCTTTTCATAGCTGGATTTCACATTTTGAAACATAACAGGCAAAGTAATAATTTTGTTCAAATCGGTTGCATAGTTTTCGAGATAATGATGTTTCATGATTTTTACATTTTGCTACATAACCTCTAAGCTAAAAATCCGATTACAATGAAATTTAATAGGGTCTTATGGGACAACAAGACCTTTCATTTGCAATTAATTTCATGAAAATCGGTCCAGCCATCTCTGAGAAAAGTGAGTGAGAATAAAAATCTGCACATACACACACACACACACACACACACATACAGAAAATGCTCAGCTCGTCGAGCTGAGTCGAGTGATATATGCCATTCTGCCCTTTGGAGCACTTTTTTACTTTCGGTTTTGCAAGTGATTGCTATACCTTTCTAGGAGAAAGGCAAAAATACTCATGTACATTCTTGGATCAGTTGGACATTCTAATCAAGACGAACATGACAAAAAGTGCTCTTTCACCAAAACAACGCGCCTGCTCAGTATACTCGCGATGCGTTCGACATATTCAGAACTTGCGCCACGAACTGGTTACCACCCTCCGCATTCGCCAGACTTAACTCCGAGTGATCATTTCTTGTTTTTGCGGTCAAAATTGTGGCTCTGTAAAAAGCCATTCCACTCGAATAGAGAGATGGAATTGCAAACAAACAACTATTTTGAAGTACTTGATGCGCAGCTCTACCAACCGGCATCAGTTTTTTTTTTAAAGTACTTCGAATTCAAAGATCATTAGCGAAATATTTTTTTTTCGATTTTTTCAGACGTTCCAGACGTGAGGTCGTTAAGAGGACCAAACGTTATCTTGGATCATTATCTCGTGGTATCTAAGATACGCGCCCGGTTGTCCAACGTGTTAAAGAACGACAAGGAGGATACAGTTGAACATCCAGCGGCTATCAACTGGAGGAGTGGCTACAGAGTTCCTGCGGAAGGTTGATGAACGGATCGAGGATCAAATTGGAGGTAGCCTGAATGAACAGTGAAGGCATATCCACAGTGCAATCAGCACCACACCGGGAGAAGTGTTGGGTACATCTGCGACGGCCACGTCCAATGAGTGGTTTGACGCTGAGTGTCAGTGGGCGACGGATGAAAAGAACCACGCCAGAGTTCACATGTTAGCCACGGCTGTGACTCGTCAGAGCGTAGGAAGATCCCGGGAACCTGATTACCGATAGAACGGAGGTGGCCAAGCGTTGAGAGGAAGTGTGCTGTTGAATGGTGAAGAAAACAGCGTAGTCGAAAGGAGCTGGATGATGATTGAGGATGATGGCAAAGCCGAAATCTGGCCGTACCCTAGATATACACAGCCAGAATTTTCCTTCGATCTGATTGGTAGCGGGTGCTACGAGGTAGTTATCCAGAGTCCGCTTACTACCGACAGAGGAGTTGTCTGAAGATCGTGGGGCTGCATCTGATTCTCGAGGTCGCTTGAAAGCTCTATGTTGATCTACTGCAAGCCAACGATAGCGTAGTGACGGAGAATTGGTCAGTTGGTTTCGTGTGTAGTTGTTTTGTTGCGCCACGTTGTTCAGTAATCGTGTTAGTTAGCGAGTTCAGTTGTGGCCATGAACCAGTATAAGATTTACTATCAATTTTTGGAAAAACCAAAATTACAATGTCGAATGAATTGACGTTCACGAAAATTGTGTCGTCAAAACTAAGAAAGTTGTGGCGTAAAAACTACGTGTTAGCGTGTTAAGGGGTAATATCCACTAAATGCTCAAAAAACAAGTCTTTTCTCATGATTTATTTCAAAAGACATTTGAGATGTAAGGTATATGAATAATATCTATGAATTAGGCAGCTCTTGGAGAATAGAAAAAAAAAATATTGCTATTTTTTTACAAAATGGCGGCTGTGCAGCGATTGCCGTGAACCGCTTTTTTATGTTCTTCCGCGGCGAGCAGTAGAAGTCGTGCCCAACTTCACCTATAACCAAAACATTTTTTTTTTTTTTTTTCATTATCTACATAAGTGGCACTAGTGAAGTGCACATGATTATATTTTTTGAGATTTTCTTCGCAAAATGGCAACGGTTTGAGAAAAAAATCTTTTTCGACAAAAAAAAATCGACTTTAATTGTTTATAACTTTTGTTTTTGTCAAAACAAAGCCTTAGTGCTACATTCCGTAACGGAATTCGACCTTCTGTTTTACTATACACAGACTTCGCAGCCGACTGTTGAGTGTACAGGACAATTGCGGGGCTAGCGCTACGATCTTACTGACACTAACAGTCTCTCCCGAGCCAGGACTCGAATATACAACGACTGGCTTGTTAGGCCAGCATCGTACCTCGAGACCAGCTGGGAGATTTGTTTTTGTTAATCGATCGCTAAAAGCGTGTGTACTTCACTAGATATTCTAATGAAGGAGCTGCAATTAAAATTTCAAGTCAATCGGATCTAAACTTTTTCAGTTCTACTGCTCGCCGATTTTGAAAACAGGGTTTTGAGAAAAACGCGTTTAAAGTTTCAAAATGCTATACATCTTAAGAATCGCAATAATAAAGCCCCTAATATTTTTTTAACTTCAGTCAGCTATCCCTGCGCCGTAAAGTTGTCCTTCTTAGGCTTTATTTCCCTCTTCTTTTTATTTTTTCTGAGCGCCTAGCCTATTTCGCGATATAAGACATGCGATGTTCAGCGACTTTGATGCGGTTGGCGTCCGATCCCACGCAAAACTCAAACTTGTCACTCATATTTAAGTACTTTTGAATATAACTCAAAGTTAAAAAGTATAGAAAAACTCAAACAAAGAACGCACACAACGAGAACGGCTGATTGACTAAACAAGGGGAAATTGTGAGTAAACGCGTGCTGTAGAGACGCTGTAACGATCGAAACTTGATGTAGTGATATCGATCATAAGTAATTTCTACTAGTTTATAAAGTCTCGATATAATAAAAAACGAGCATCGCCAAAATAAACGAAAAATGTATATTTTGGTGCATAAAAGTTGTTCGGTAAAAATGGATTCAAACGAATTTTGAGTTTAGATCAGTACATGGGTGATGTATATTTTGATTCTAGGTTAGTTTTAGCATGATTTAAGCCAATAAAAAAAATCACAAGAATAAATTTCTTCTTGAAACATATTTTTTCAGAGTTGGAGAAAGCGATAACAACAAAGATTCGTCAGCTTAAGACAGCAAATTCACAGCTTGACGTTGCTGCTCGAAAAAAGTAGATCGAACAATACGGTCTGTTTTTCGAGGTTCTTTACAAGCACTTAAAAGACACTCTTTAAAGAACAAACTTTTGATTTACAAACAAATTTTTAGACCAGCAATGCTTTATGCTGTACCGATCTGGTCAAGTTGCTGTTCAACAAGGAAGAAAACGCTCCAAAGGATTCAGAATAAAATTCTGAAAATGATTTTGAAGCGTCCTCCTTGGTTTGGTACACTCGAATTACATAGACTTACTAGTGTTGAACCATTAGAAGCTATGTCAAATAAAATTATTAACAATTTTCGACAAAAATCGTTGCAATCCTCAATTGCTACGATAAGCTCTCTTTATAGCCAATGAGTTAGCAATTAAGTTAGTTGTAAGTTTACTTCCCCTTTTCTGACAAGTAGGTTTTAATCCCTACGAATGATAAGTCCTAATTGCGAAAGCAAACAAATCCTAACAATTAAAATTACAAATTTCTAACAGTGTTGAGAAGTCACCATTTGTGATTGGACACACATACTCATTATTTACTAATATTTATCATAAATACTTAAGCTACTAACAAATCCCCCCCCTTAAAAAAAAGTCACTCTTCTTACGTTGTTTATTGATTTATATTTACGTCACTGAATAAAATTCCACATTGAAAGTTTCTAAAATGATGAATACTTGAGAGAAAAGAGGCTAAAACGCACTTAAACAAATAAATGAGGATCAGTTTATAGATATAAATTAACAATAGATTTTTCAACGGAAAACCTTCACGTTTTAATTTTACGCACCACCTGTCCCCGTATATATATGCGCGACTTTAGTGTACATTATATCATACTATATTACTGAAGTGAACTAATCTAATAATACTGCAATCGGCGTATTTAAATAAAGTCGGTTTATTATTTATACAATAAGCTTAGTTATGAAATTGTAATTTTAAAACCACAACAAGGTCTATCGTAGCATTCATGGATAGTAGTTCATGTGCTGTAACGCAGTTTTTATTGTCAGCGAACATACAAAATTAATCGTCCGTAAGCGCGTTACCATACCATCGAGATGAAAAGCGTATGGAAAGGCCGGGCGTGCAGCCAGAATGATTAAGTGCAACTGCCGTTTGAGTCGAAACACCAGGCTCGGTTGATTAAAAGTAAATGTTTGCACTGTTTATCAAAGCTGCTTTACCAGACGACAATAGCCAAGCGCACAGATATGTGCTAACAGACGCAAAATGCTACACGACACACAGGTTAGAGCTGTCCTGCCGTACGAAGTTAGGAAATGATTTCGTTAAAATTTATTCTGCAATAGAATCAGTACAAGTAGCGGAAACGTGTTCTGCCTGTCGATTAGGCTGTGAGCACGCGTATGTATTATTATTCGTAGGTGATTAAGGTGTCGTGATAATTATTGATGATGGCGTGGATTTACATTATTATTCCAAATTCGGTATTCTAATGAAACACATCTCAAAGATAAATTCATCAATATTTTATTTAGAATCTATTTGACGGTACAACTCCGCAATTCCTTACGGATGCTCATTTCGCTGGCCGTGTTGAGGATGCTAAGAACATACATTCGAACGAGTATCGCATCGGAAATACACGTTTTTTTTCATCTTCGACGAATAGAAACACAGGAAAATGCCGCTTCGAAATTAATTATCAAAGTGTTTTCCAGCATTAGCAGCTCGTGCCGGTCGTGCAGCTGGCGAAGCCGTCCTGTTGTACACTTGCTAGCAAATATATGTGTACCTATAGGTACTACGACTCCTGTGCCAGGGATGGTTATAGTAAGATATTGGCTCTGTATCAAATAGTAGCGCATAACTGCCAAATTGCTGACAAATGTGACTGTTGCTGATCATGGTTTAAATACTAGGAATGAATTTATGGCATGTCGTTTACATGTTGAATCGTTGAAAAAGCGATATGATTAACTGAGAAAATGGTTCAGAATGTGATGTCATCCGCAACATTCCTCACTTCTGACGGTAAATTTTTAATTTTTCTTTCATTTGTTCCAATCAATGTAAAAGTTTTTATGAAATAACTTCATTCAAGGATTATCAATTTAGTAGAATTGCAAAAAATCTTATCGGGATTTTCGGAGCAACGTTTTCCATAACTATTTTTATTGAAAATTATTCGGTTGACACATTAAAAGTAAGCAGGCATGAAAAGTAAAAAACCCGCGGACCTAGTTAGTTAGTTGAAATAAAATCTGCGGCGTCAACAAGTTGGACTTACGATTGTAATCCAATCGTTCTTTTTATTGAAAATTTATTTATTAATATTGTTACATTTTTGGGTATCAATCGGTTCCTGCATATAATTGGAATAGAGCGTGTGATCTCGTTGGTAGGTAGTCTAATACTAAATATATTTCACATAATATGTACATGAGATGGTTTGAGTGTACGTATATCTGTCGATCGATGGAAGATCAAAAAATCGAAAGAACGTGGCCGGGCTTTTTTAATGTGACGAATGAGTTACATTGTGATATCGAAAATGAGTTTCACCTGGCCGGTGATAACGAGGCCAATTGGAAGGGTTACCAATCAAGATCGCCCACAATACTTCCCCCTCAACTTTTACAATATCTTCGAGGGATTCGCACATGGCGGCCAAACCGGGTTCGGTACGCTGGAGGTTCGGTGATATCCGTTTGTTTCGGTGGTTGTTCGTCGGGTTCGATGAAGGCTGCTTTCAGATGATCGACGGAGACTGGTGATGGTTTGCCATTAATATCTACGATGAAAACTTTCTTCTTTCGACGAAGTACTCAGAACGGCGGGTGGTATGGTTGCGTAAGTGGTGGTTTCACGGCACCGATCTTCACAAAAATATGGCTTCAGGTGCTTATTTCTTTTTGTAAGAATACCGGAGGCTTTGTGTTGTTGTTTGTTTGGGTTGGGCGGAGATTCGCCATCTGCTCTTATAGTTTAATGACGAATTCTGGTACTATAGTTGCTTCTGCCACGGACGCTTCAAAGTCTTTCTTGAGGGCGGTTCTCACTCCGAGGAGTACGATAGAGAACGCTTCTGTCCACTTCGGGTTTCGATGGCCCATGTTTGCGGCCTTAAGTCGTCGGTGACACCGTTCCATTCGTCCGTTTGCTTGTGCAGTGGTAAGACTTTCACAAGTGGCTAACACCGAGGAGATTGATTAGTTCTTAGAAAAGCTCAGATCCGTTGAAGAAAGCTGGCGCGACTGTGACTGAGGTCATGTTGGGAATCGGGATCACGCGTAGACTTGTCGATCATCGTTAGACAATACGCGTTCCCGTCCAATGGTGGTAGTGGTCCGTGTACATGCAGAACTCGCGAGCAATGAGTGAGTTCTCGAGTTATTTCACGGCCTCGTGTGTCGCAAACAAGTCTCGATCGTAGGTGCTGGCTTTTTGCGCGAGAGGTTAGCAGCCTTTCTTAGTTATTTGGTGCACTGCTCCAATTGCGGTGCCGAATGCGTCGACTGCCAGAGCTAACTTGGCATCAACACATGGATGAGCGAGAAGAGTTACGTTTGCCAGGTCCTGTTTGCTTTGCTTGAAAATTATTGTAATAGCGTCCCATTTTAAAGCAGTTTTGTCGTTTCGAACGTTGCCTTGGATCATCGATCATACAAAGGTCATCAACATCAGACAAAGTCAAACTCGCCTAAAATGTCGTAGAGATGTCTCTGCAGCGTTTGCCCTACATTCCAGAGTCCAAATGTCTTGAACTTGAATTTAAACATTCCAAATGGCGCGGTAATGGCAGTTTTCGGGATATCTTCTGGTGCCACGGAATACGAAAAAACCGTTTTGTTGTGGAAGATATTGGAACAATCTTGAATGTGGAAGGGTTACCAATCAAGATCGCCGTGATTGCATTGAGGCCGCCATTTTCCGTTAAATTTCTTGACCATTTGTAGAAGGCTGGCCCAAGAGCTTTTGAAAGGTTGACAAATACCTTGCTCCATCAAAAACCTGAACTCCGCTCTCGCATCATTCAGCTTGTCGATCGGCAAACTTCGTTGACGAGAGAATGCAGACTGACCAGTGGTGATGATTTGATTGACGGTTTTCGCTTTCGTGGGACGGTGGTTCATGTTTAGAATAGTGATATCTTGGTACGCTTTGAGGATGACGGCAAACGGCAAGTTCACGTTGAAAGTGGTTATGATGGGTTCGGAGACGGCATTGATGATACTGATTTCCAGGCCGATTTGATTGTCAACCAATTTATTGCGCTTCAGGTCCACCAACAGATCGTAGTGCTTCAAGAAATCCGCACCGATGATAGGTGATTTGACATCGGCGACGGTGAAACAAAAGAACGACGAAGTCCTATGTCGATAGAGATGCGTTTCGTCCCGTACGCCTGGATTGGGCTTCAATTGGCAACGAAGAGTTACGGGGATTTTGCAGGGCGGAGAAGGGGGAGCAACAGAAATATCGTCACCAATGTCGATGAGAAACTGCTGTGATGTTTGTTGGTCATGGACGTGGATTCTTCTGATATTTACGGTTGGGTTTGAGTCGGCGTACTGTATATCATGTTGAATCATTTTGGGCGCGGGCAAAACCCGGCATTCAGTTCTTTTCTGGACGAGAGTAGACGAGAATCTTTCCGTTGTAAAAAATACATGGAACGTGAGGGTTTTCACCTTTTTGCTTTTCACACTTACGGGTCTGGACCCCATGGCGACAGTAGAACCAGCAAACCCAACGGCGAGTCTAGGCGGACGTGATTTTTGACGTCTTGCAAAATGCCTCTTCGTCGGGGAATTTTGCGAAAGAACTTCGTCGGAACGGCGAGTCAGGGCTTCAATACGTTGCTCCAAGCTTTAAATCGACGATTTTTAGGGAACTGAACCGCCGTAATTCCATGGCGTGGTGCCTCCATTATTTTATCGGTAATTTCCGCTTGTTATTTTAGTTCGGCGGTTGGCATCGAAACGATGGTCAATCGGACGGTACTGGGCAACGCGCGTAGCCAAAAATTCGTAAGCACTGTGTCCCTATAACCGTCACCACCTAAACGTTTCATTTCAGACAAGAGAACAGTTGGCTTCTGGTCACCAAGCGTTATCCCAGAGAGCAGACTGTTGCTTACTTTACGTTACTTTTTTGGCTAACGGACCGTTCACCGGTCTAGGGCCGAACGAATTAGTGATGTCCAGCTTCTTCTGTCTTGGGCAGTCGTTCTCCAGTCTCCCCGTACACCAGCAGATCGTGCATCTTCTTCCACCGCGCACATCCACCGCGTGCGAGGCCTACCACGGAGTCGACGGCCTCTTCCTGGTTCTCTACTGAAAATAGTTTTGGCGGCTCTCTCGTCAGGCATCCTGGCTACGTGTCCAGCCCACTGAAGCCTGCCCCGCTGTATTACCTTCACTATATCAGCATGTTTGTATACCTGGTACAACTCGTGATTCATGCGTCTGCGCCACACTCCACCTTCCAATTTACCGCCAAGTATCGATCGCAGAACTTTACGCTCAAAAACTCCGAGCACTCGTCGATCAGCTTCCTTCAGCGTTCATGCTTCATGTCCGTAAATGGCCACCGGGAGTGTCAGCGTCCTATACAGCGCTAGTTTTGTGCGAGTTTGCAAACTACGGGACCTTAGCTGGTTACGCAGTCCGTAGAAAGCCCTGTTCGCAGCTGCAACTCGTCGTTTCACTTTACGGCTCATATCGTTGTCACATGTCACAAGCGTACCAAGATAAACGAATTCGTCAACCATTTCAAATCGTTCCCCATCTATCTCCACCTCAGCACCAACACCACGGGGACTCCCACGCTCTCTGCCAGCTACCATGTACTTCGTTTTGGCAGAGTTAATGACAAGTCACAATCTCGCTGCTTCTCTCTTAAAAGGTACGAAAGCCTCCTCCACGGCCTTACGGTTAATACCGACGATATCGACGTCGCCCGCAAAACCAAGAAGCATGTGAGATTTCGTGATGACCGTACCGTTTCTTTCGACGTTTGCTCTTCGTACTGCACCCTCAAGAGCGATGTTAAACAGTAGGTTGGAGAGCGCATCCCCCTGCTTCAGTCCATCCAACGTTACGAACGCGGCTGATGTCTCGTCAGCTATCCGCACGCACGATTTTGATCCCTCCAGTGTCATACGACTCAGCTTTATTAGGGTCGTAGGAGAACCGTGTTCCAGCATGATCTGCCACAGCTCGTTTCTTTTCACTGAGTCGTATGCCGCCCTGAAGTTCACAAACAGATGGTGAGTCGATAAGTTATACTCCCGGAACTTATCGAGGATCTGTCGCAGGGTGATAATTTGATCCGTCGTGGAACGCCCTTGTCGAAAACCAGCCTGGTATTCGCCAACAAAGGATTCCGTTAGCGATCTCAATCTGAAGTACAGGATACGGGAGAGCACTTTATATGCGGAGTTGAGCAACGTTATCCCTCGATAGTTGCCACAATCCAATCGATGGCCCTTCTTATAGATAGGGCATATGAGGCCTTCCAACCAGTCGTTCGGCATTTGTTCGTCCGCCCAGATTCTTAGTATTATCTGGTGGATCGCATAGTACAGCCGCTCGCTTCCCGCTTTTAGAAGTTCGGCTGGGATACCGTCCTTCCCAGCGGCCTTGCCGTTTTTCAGCTCACTAATCGCCTTTTTCACCTCCTCCTGTGTTGGTTGCTCCACAGCTTGTTCGTCACTCATAATCGTCATCCTGTTCCTGCTCTGCTCATCCGGCTCCTCACCGTTCAATAGCGCCTGAAAATGCTCCTTCCACCTGGCTGCAACCGTCGGTTTATCAGTAAGCAGGTTGCCGTCCTTGTCATTACACATGACCGGCACAGGAAAATTCCTGCTTCTGACTCTGTTGACAGTTCTATAGAAGCTCCGCACGTCGTTTTCAGCATAGCTGTCCTCTGCGCTGGCGAGCACCTGGTCCTCGTACTCGCGCTTCTTCCGACGGTGAGTTCTATTTTCGGCAGCTCTTGCCACCCTGTACCTCTCTCTGTTCTGACGCGTAGCCGCAGTGAGCATGCGGCTCCTGGCACGGTTCTCCTCATCTGTCGCTCTCTGTCACTCAGCATCGAACCAGCCGTTAGGCTGTCTTCCACGCGTCGTACCTACCACCTCTCTCGCAGTCGTTTCGATGGCGCCGTGAATACTGCTCCACAGCTCATTTATGTCTTCCACTCCTTCCTCCTGCTGTTCTGCGATCCGTTGATCCAGCTCTCCGGCGTATTCTGCTGCCACGCCATCAGCTTTCCATCGCTGAATGTTGAAACGCGTCGTCCTCTCTGTGCGAGATTTCAGCACGTTCGACAACCGTGCGTGGATCTTACAAACGAGGAGATAATGGTCAGAGTCAATGTTTGGTCCCCGAAAAGACCTAACATCAGTAACATCCGAAAAGTGCCAACCGTCAATCAGCACGTGATCGATCTGGGAGCAGGCTTCTCCATTTGGATGCCTCCAGGTGTGTTTCCGAATATTAAAACGTGGAAGACAGGAGCTACATATGGCCATTCCTCTGGCCGCGGCAAAGTTTATCAGCCTCAGGTCGTTTTCATTGGTTGACGAGTGGAGGCTATGCCTTCCAATGACCGGACGGAAGAATTCCTACCTCCTAACCTGTGCGTTTGCGTCTCCGATGACGACTTTTACGTCGTGTTTTGGGCACTCGTCATAGATTCGCTCAAGCTTGTCATAGAACTCATCTTTGACTTCATCGGATTTGTCGTTTGTCGGTGCGTAGGTGTTGATTAAACTGTAGTTGAAGAATTTGCCCTTAATCCTCAACACGCATGTACGGTCATCTACGGGCCTCCACCGGATGACTCTTGTTTTCTGATTTCCCAGCACTACGAAACCGACGCCCCGTTCCGCTGCTTTGCCGCCACTGTAGTAGATGTGGTACTTCAAAGAAGTGCGTGCAATAGGGTCTACTGCACGGAATTCCCTTTCTCCGGAATTTGGCCCCGAACCTCCTGAATCGCTGCGATTTCGACTCCCTGCCGCTATAGTTCTCGAGCAAGCAAGCCAGCCCGCGCCGGTTCATTGAGTGATCGGACGTTCCAAGTACCCAATTTCCAATCGTTTACCTTAATCTTTTTCCGTGTTCGTAGCCTAGGTCTTTGCCGATTGATCCGTTCCGTATTTCTAAATTCGTTGTTCGTGGTTGATGAAAGGTTTCGGTATGCTACCTTACCAGGGTCGCGATACCTACATCCTGCTGATGGGGCTGCCATCTTAGGTGTAGCTGGCGGGATACAGCATTACACAATTCAGCCGCCCGCTCCGGGTCAGACGCTGTTGTACGCCGCCCCTATGGGGATACAGCCGCGTACGACCCCCTTCCCAGTCAGCATACGACCATAGTTTCCACCGGGGTTGGTTACCCGATCTCCGCTAAGGTTACTCATATTCCGGTCGGCACCAAGTGGAGGTTGGGATAGGAGTTGCTGGACAGAGGTGAATGGCCACATTAGGGTCTCAAGTTACACGTGTCCAGCCATTTGCCAACCGAGCATACTGTTACATGTTGTTTTTCAGATGACCGAAAATGTGCAACGAGAGCAGCTTTCGGAATCGTTACATTTTGCGATGGCGTAATGGAAAAATTACGCACGTGGTCCAAGTGCCACTATCACTGCGTAAAACTTTTGCTTGTCGTGTTTGACCTGGTTCACAATAAGCGCAGCTTTTCGGTAAATGAACCACCAAGTATCGGCATCGTCCGGATCAAAATCAGGGTAAATAATCTTTGCGATTAACGTCGGTTCATTCACCCAGATCAACCAGAATTTTTATATTGAGCGAAGTTGTGGCAAGTTTGGCGGACTAAAACAACATCGTTAGCTTTGTACCACTACATCCCACCGGTTTCGAGCAGTGGCACGATGCCAGATCCTGCCAAAACAGAGTGTTATCTTCGTGGGACCGAAGGATAGTCACCTAAAATACTTTTAAACAAATTCGTCGACCTTCTATTCTAAAAGATCTCCGGAACATACAGATGTGTGTTACGACAAGTACTTCTGTATTTGTTTAACTTGTCGGAGAAAAACTACAGGCTGGGCATCCGCACTAATGTGCGTCTCGTTTTTCATTACGATGCATTTCGGCTGCACCAACCACTCGCGGTATAGCTTCCTGGCGTGGGACTCCACCACCGTATTCTGTTTATCGGTTCGGTAAGGCGCCTTACTTGCCTTGAAGACTTGAGGTCCGGCCCGCTTCACCGTCTGCTGTACGATTCAGGCGAAAGGATTGATCTTCTTGGTTACGTCCTTGTTCGAATAATTTGAATTCCGCATGAAGTAGTCCCTCGGTCCTCTAAAGAGGTGTACCGAATATCGATAATTTCACTGGTGTATTGTCGTTAAATAAGTTACAAATAACCTAAGGTAATGTTTTGGAAATCAGCACATCAATCTTAAAAAACTGAAAGTTTCAGTACAAGCAGATCTTCTCCATCTTTTCCTGAAGAAAGCTTATTCGATGTTGCTCAAAAACCACAGTACAAGAACAAGCGCAGGTTCTGACAAGCACTTCTATACTTACTTAAACACGACAGAAATTTTATTTTTTGGACCTCTGTTGTTCATTCTTTTTGTGAACGACTTATGTTCAACCATACAATCTCCCAAATACATGTTTGCCGATGATCTCAAATTTTTTCGAGTAGTAACATCTGCTCTTGACTGCTGTGCTATTCAAGCTGATATCGACACCTTGTTAAGCTGGTGCACTCTTAATGGAATGGAAGTAAACGTGCGAAAGTGTAATGTGGTTTCGTTCTGCAGAAAAAGGCATGTCATGATGTACGACTACAGGATGTCACAAGCCAGTATCAACCGAGTCAATACTGTGAAGGATTTAGGCATTCTTCTTGATGCCAAGTTAAGTTTTGCTCAGCATATTTCAGCTACAACCGCAAAGGCCTATGCTGTACTTGGGTTCATCAAGAGAAACACGCAACAATTCAACGATATGTACTGTCTGAAATCACTGTTCAGTGCTCTTGTGCGCAGCATTCTGGAGTATGGGGCGATTGTGTGGGCACCTTATCATGCTGTACATATCAACCGAATTGAACGTATTCAGCGTCAGTTTCTTCGATTCGCTTTACGTATGCGGCCGTGGAATGATCCAGTACGACTGACACGCTATGAACATCGTTGCTCTCTTATACAACTACAAACTCTAACAAGTAGGAAGACCATGCTTCAACGTCTCTTAGTTTTCGACCTGTTAGAAAACAACTTAGACAGCCCAGAACTGCTCAGTAAATTTCAGTTCAACGCACCACAAAGGCTTACTCGACGAAGCGATTTTTTCCGGATTTCCAGATACCGCACTAACTTTGCTCAAAACAATCCATTCGAAGTGTGTTGTCGTAAGTTTAATATTGTTTCTGACGTGTACGATTTTAATATGACCAAATCAATGTTTAGACTTAGAATAAGTAGTTATTAGAAATGTCTGTACGATTTTTTTCGAAGACTTATGAACAATAAATATTGATTACACCAGACGTATGGAATAGCTTCCAATAACTTCTCGGAGATGTTTTGCTCAAACTAGTCCTTCGTCTGATTGCTTGTCGAATTAGAAACTTCGTGATGGTAAACGGATAGGCATTGCACACCAGCAGTGCAATCCATACTAGTTGGCATAAAATAAACCCCAGTGTTGTCTTATGCCTATCTCCTCGTGAAACCGACTGGGATACGATCAACCAAGGGAGAATCGATGAGCCGCTGGTAACTGGATCGTATGTTGACAGGGAAGGAGAAGTTGTTCTTCTTGGAGAGCATTTTGCCTGAGCGTCTGTTCCCCAGGTTAGGGCGGCTCAAACAGCGACTGATCTGAAGTTCTATGAGCTCCTCAAGAAAACATATGGAGAGTACCCACATCACGACGTAAAGATCGTTATCGGAGATATGAACGCACAAGTCGGATGAGAGGAATTCTTTCGTCTTGTTATTGGTAGAGAAAGCCTTCACTCTACTACCAACGACAACGGCTTGAGGTTAATGAACTTCGTCGCAGCCACGAGAAAGGCCATCTGTAGTGCCCATTTTGCACGTCTGAACATTCACCTGGAGACACCCCAATGGAGAGGCCTGCTCCGAGATCGACCACATGCTGATCGACGGCCGGCACTTTTCAAACGTCATTCGAGGGCCAAACATCGACTCGGATCACTATCTCGTGATAGGCAAGATTCGCGGTAGGCTGTATAACGTATTAAAAACGAGATCGGAAGGTACGTCTGGTCATCCTGAGGTTATCAGCGGAAAGAGTTGCTGCAGAAAGTTGATAGATAGATCGATGAACCAGCTGGAATACACCTGAACGAGCAGTGGAAGCACATTTATGATACAGTCAGCGAAACAGTGCGAGAAGTGATAGGCATGACAACGAGAACCACGCGTAGCGGGTGGATCGATGCTGAGTGTCTAGTGGTGACGGAAGAGAAGAATCGAGCCTACGCCAACACGTCAGTACCATTAGTAATCGTGTGAGGCGTCAGATGCGGGGGAAATACCGGAAGGCAAGAGCTGCCGAAAAGATGCTTCAGCGCCGTTAGATTTGTGAGCACTAGATTGCGTCCTTGGGGAGGCGGAAAATTGCTTCACTTACCGATAAATCGCAGCGAGCGAAGTTTCAGACACGTTTGTGACGGTCTGAAGCAAGATGACGGGCTCTCGAACTTACTGCTCAACATAGCGTTAGAAGGTGCAATACGAAGGGCAGAAGTGGCCCTATCATCACGAAGTCTCACATGCTTCTGGGCTTCGCGTGTTAACCGTATAGCTGTTGAGAAGGCCTTTATGATTCTCAGAAGGGAAGCTGCGCGAATTAGACTCACCATAAACACTGTCAAAACGATGTACGTGGTGGCTGGCAGAGAGCTTGGTAGTTCTGCGAGTGTTGGTGCTGCGGTGGAAATGAATGGGGATACTTTCGAAGTAGTCGACGAGTTTGTTTGTCTTGGTACTCTCGGGACATGTGACAACGAGTAGAGCCACGAGGTAAAAATATGGATTGCGGCAGCGCATAGGGTTCATTACGGATTGCGTCGTCAGCTTAGGTCTCGTAGCTCACAGATCCGTACGAAATGTGCACTCTACAGGATGTTGATTCTCCCGGTGGCGCTCTACGGACATGAATCATGGAAGGAAACTGATCGACGAGCGCTCGGGGTCTTCTAGCGTGGAATCCTGCGATCGATACTAGGTGGCAAGCTAGAAAATGGGGTGTAGCGCAGGCGCATGAATCTTGAACTAGACGCAATATACAAACACGCTTGTCAAGCTGATGAAACACGACAGGTTACAGCGGGCTAACCACGCAACACGGATGGCGGATGAGCGACCGGCAAAGATAATATTTAGCAGAGAACCGGATAGAAGCCGACGACTTCGAGACAGACCTCGCACGCGCTGGATGTGTGTTGTCGTCGAAAATGCCCGAGCAGCGGATGTAAGGGGCGAGTCCTGTGAACGTTCATCAATTTCGGGAGTTTTTTGATCTCTCAAGGGAGCACGTTCCTCTTATGAAATAACACATTTCTGCATTATGAACTTGAATCGTGATTTCATTTCGTTAGTTGCTTCCACAGGTATATGGTTTTTATTTAGCTTCTCCAGGTATGAAAAAAGGGTAACTATATTAGTGATAACTTCCAAGAGTTTACCAATTCATAGCTTATCAAACTCCACTCACATTCAGTCAAATTTTTGATGCTGTTGAGCTAACTGGTATAGTAGGTAACTGCTGGCCGTTGTTCCTTCAGCCGCTGGAGCATGTAAAACTCTACTAGAATTCCACCTGGTTCGTACGTCTTGCACGAGTTTATGTTTCGTTAGCTCGTACGTCTTCTGAACTTCAAGCAGCTTACCACAGAACTGGATAACGATGTTACGAGATCCGGCTATCAAGTCCCTTACTGCTTTTGTGAGTCGGGAGCATCGAGTATTACCAGCTGCAGAATATGAACAAAACAACCAGCATGTGGCAGCTCAGTCGTGTCTTGACAGTTAGTTACCCGAGTAGGTATCACCTACATAGAATGGGAAAAACTCATTAAACAAAAGGCCGTTTTTGCCAGTTTGAAACTGAAAATTTTATTATTTGATTTGGAAAGGGGTTACTAAAGCCCTTTGAAATTTGACAGAGTGATCCGATTGAAGTATTAGACACTCTTTATTAAACGAGTCGAACCTAACTAAGATCGGGTGCAGTATTAACCAATGCCATTGTTGTGAGAGGATATTGGACTAGCATCAAATCAAATACGGGTCATAAAATAATACTGCTAATCAGTTGATGCAGTTGTGTTTCGGATCTACAGAGCAGAAAAAAATGGTGAAGCTTCAACGAGGTCACCTAATGTTTGGGTTGCATTTTAGCCGTTTGACGACGAAAACCTTCATTCTCTACCATCAAGAATGGCTATGAATCCAGAATCATCATTTCAGCAATAGCATCTGTTATTTTATTAGTGTTGATAGATATTGGGTCCCTTTCTGCTGCGATCAAACACTCCGTGAGCTCGTTTGAATGCATTTGATGACTTCCATTCACATTCCTTGGCACGGTAGACTTCGCACAATTTTGATTACAATTTTAGGTGATTGATCATCTCCGCATTCGTTGCATTTTAATCCTCGTTATTTGCTAGATGAAATTCCCAAATAGCGGAACGTTTCTCAATCAATTTGCGAATTGAAAAGCGAATACCAACGAAAGAGAAAAAGGACTGATCTTTTTGAGGTCATGTTATTTTTTAGTTATTATGCGAGGCTGGGCACATCGAGTTGACAGCTTAAAACTTATACACTGAAACAAAAAAACGTCATTCAAAACGAAATTAGGCATTGCAGAAACGTCGAATGGCGCATCAATGGAAACAAATGTTTTCCACGACCGCGCTCATATTTTTTGTCGAAGTACTTCTTGCTTTGAAGCAATCTCGATAAACACTTGACAGATTGTAAGAAAAAATTGAAGCATTACACTGTAAACTAGTTTTAACTAAAATTTCATAAATGTTTACCCACGCAATAAAAAGTTACAGATAAACGAAAGTGTCGCATTTTCGAGCACAATGTTTATGACATGCAATAAGGCAATCCACGAGACAGTTGCGATCAGCTGATTTCAGTCTGTTTTCAACTTTTGACAGCTTTATGTATGTTCGATCGGTCGCAACTTGGATGCAATCCGGATCCAGAAGCGTGAGAAACAAATGTTATCCGATCGGTAGCTCTAGTATCGCGAGTGCCAATCCTATATACAACAATAAAAAATCACTTTTGATATTATTGCCGACATTAAAAGGTTTTGGTTCTGGTCGTGTTTTGGTGTTGCAGCTTGAATAACAGCAACAATAACAAACGTACAAGCGAAGAAACGTCATCCGTGGATTGCCTCATGAAAGATTTGACTCACTTAAATTTTTAGGCAGAGGCTAAAGTTAAATCGTAATAAACATTTAATTTTTTTATGCTCATTGATATAAGATGCAATAAGCCATAAGTATATGCAGACAAGATGGACATGAAAATGCAATAAGCCATAACATGATACATGTACATGATTAATTTCATTCCTTCAACAAGGAAAAGTTAGAATTTTGCTACAAGTGCACGAAAACTACAGGAAGGACTACTACTTCGTACACTGTGAACACAATAATTCAGACAAAATTATAATAAAACAATTTGATAAGCATTTCAGGTTTTCATGACAACAAGGGTGTGTTTTTTTATTTACCTTTACTGTGAAAGCTTGTGCCGTGTTTTTTTTTTGAATCGCATGTTTTTTGAATAGCTTAAAATATTTCAAAGCAAATCAATAAACTAGCATTGATTTGATTTTCTTTTATATTTCAATACAGTTCCTTTTAAATCAAAGCATCAGTTGATAGTTTTATGCAAAAATGCATTATTTGGATCTTGATTTCAACCGAAACACTCGAATGTGATGCTGAGCAATCAATCAGAAATATTTTTCTTCAATCAAATATCGATGGTAAAAAATAAGTAACCAAAACGTTAACCAAACATTTGATAACATATCACTAATCCACGAGCCGGGCGAGGTTTGCGTGTCATATTCAATTATCAATAAATGAGACTACCAAATTGATGTTCCGCATTGCGACGGATTTGAAAACCAGTGTTAAAAAAGAAAACGGTTGCTTCTTCCTCCACCAATTCGGTCCATAATAAATTTAGTATTGTATTAACTATCTATCAGCTCGTTAATTTTTATGATTATAAAGTGTTGCTCATCGGTACCGTACAGCTACACCCCTGCATCTGCCTTTACCAACACTAGCATCAATATCGAAGTCACATCGGACATCATCTAACAAGTGCTATCCAAAACGTTGTTGTCGTTGGCTACGAATGCTTAGAATGCACTTGCTGTACGTGCATTCTATTACCGCGCCAAGAATATTCCTCTTGGGCGAAAGTGCTCTGAAATTCTGGTAGTTAGTTCCGACATGACGATGCTGATATGCGATGACATGACTGACCGCAGAGCCTTTTTCAAACGGTTGCAAGTGGCTAGATGAGAAGCAAGCCTGTACACTGTATAGCATTTGACGAGGATGGTGGTTTCAGTATTGATGAGAAAATGCAAACTAGCATGTCATGAATGTATTTAGACATCGTCTGTCTCTCTCACGCTCGTAAGCTAGGGTTATAAGCCATGGCGATCTTGCCGAGAACTCATATTTGGTATAGGATGATTTCCAATTTTCCCTAATAGACAGCAAACACCATCTCAGCTAGTGGTCACAATACTGCCACATTTAGAAATTAGAACGGATCGTGCAGAAGTGGCATGCGAAACGATGCAAACAAAACCTGATACGTTGCTGCCACTGATTAAAAGTTGATATCAGAGGATGCATTTATGCTTAACACAAATTTTGTCTTCCTTATGAATGATCCACAATAAAATAAAAATGCAAAAAGGAGAACCGGGTCGTTTCTGCTCGAATGAGATTTTCCATAGGGCATCATATATTAGCCAACGAATCGTAATTGAAATCTGAATTAATTGAAGTTTATTCAGTTCTCTTTCGATAGTCTTGAATGATCGGCATACACCTAAACCGTATCAAGCACCAAAAACGTTTATCCGAGTAATCGGTGTTCAAAGTTCACCACCGCTTATGCTTATGAATTTTTGTTATAATATCATTATAAACTGTTCAGATGATTTCGTTTTTTTACAAAAGGTTGATTAATTTGTTTCCCATATGAACCATATGAAAATTCAAAGCACTCTGTATTAACCTCAAAACTCGATTCGATAATATTTGTTTCAACTTTCTACCGTCCGAGTGTCCGAGAATAACTTGATCTAATTCATTGAGAGCGTATAAAAATGACCATCAACGGAAATAAATAACTAATTGTGTTTCGTGAACTGCCCGCATTTCCCCCCAGTGTGATGTTGATTAAGAAGAAGCCGACTATGAATGAGTAGCTGCGAGAGAAAAAATCACAAATGGAAATGAAGAACACGGTCATCGTGATAGAATATTTTAGCACAACGTCGACATTTAATTGAAGGTGGAAAAAGTTCCCCTTGACCAAGCGGTATAAAAATGAAACGGAAAGAAAAATGAATGAAAACAGTGGCGGAAAAAGTAGCAGCAGCAACAGGCGTAATAAAATTATCTCTCTTCTAATAAAATAGTTTTTAATGAGTTGTTTCTGCTACACAATCAAGTGCGCGATAGTGACCGGGTGGTGCACCAGCTGCAGCCCCAAAAAGTGTCAAAGTGTCCCGCAGCGTCTCAAAAAAATCATAAGGAGCAAGAAAAAATTGAGCAGCAGCAAGCGGAAATTATTCGCCGAAGTGGAAAACAACTTCCGGCCACAGGCTGTTCCCAGGACCGGTCCGAAACGGAGCTCCCTAGCATTCGACTGCTCCCGTGGTAGACTCTCGGCAGTCCGTTACCGGCCTACGCACCGGCAGAGACAGTCGGTCGGCTAGACACAGACACCGGAGCAGCTGACATGGAGCGCAAACGTTCGGTGCGGCGCCGGCAAAAACCACCGTTTGCCGAGCGTTTCAAGGACCACTGTCGCAATTTCACTGCATTTATGTTCAGCAACGTTGGGATTATTTTTTTAGTCGTCCTCTACATGATTGCGGGTAAGTATCAATTAGCGGTTCATTTTTTTTAATTACTTTATCAGCTTTGCATCAACTGCGTTTTCAACAAATAATCATCCTGCCCGCAAGTTTAACACTTTCCACTTGCTACGTTATAGAAAAATATGTCTGCTTTTTTCAAAAATACAAAACCGTTGTATTTAAAACCTTCTTTAATCTAAATTTTTGATACCAAATGCAAAAACAAAAATTGTGCAATAATTGAAATGCAAATCTTTATGAAAAAGCAATAATTATTGGCAGCAATAACATATATTTTTTGTTGTCATGAATACACATGGTACACACAGGTTTTACTCTAGAGCTCAAACTGGAAAAAAATGAAATATTGTAGATTTTCAATCACTCCTGTGAATCTTGGTGCCCATAGCATAGATAACTTTTTCAGAGACTTGAAGGAGTTTTTCCGTAAGAAAACGAAGAAGCGACAAACCCGGCGAGCAATTAATGTGCGGCCTATTGTCGCACTTCTACATCAACTAAGGGCACCAAAATTCATATGATTATTTTAAAGGTAATGAAGCAAAGCTTTGGTGCTACATTCCGTATCAGAACTCGACCTTCTGTTTATCATACACAGACTTCGCAGCTAACTGTTAGTGTACAGAATAACTGCGGGGCTAGCGCTACGATCTTACTGACACCAACAGTCTGTCCTGAGCCGGAGCTCGAACGTACGGCGACTGGCTTGTTAGGCCAGCATCGTACCTCGAGACCATTTAGGTTTTTTAAAACTATAATCTTTCAATTTTTCCAGTTTTAGCTTTTGGCCAACTTTATTTTTTCGACCAGTGTTATTCACAAAAAATATGATAAATTCAATTTAAAATCCATCCCATTAATTTGTTTCAGTAAGTTTGCAGGCAATCAGTCACTATTTTCTGCAGCACAATAGTGTAACACAGTTTCACCAGTAGCTATACTAATAATGTGGGCCATTATTTTTAAAT
The DNA here is from genome assembly GCF_029784165.1 of Wyeomyia smithii. NCBI lineage: Eukaryota > Metazoa > Arthropoda > Insecta > Diptera > Culicidae > Wyeomyia > Wyeomyia smithii. The sequence goes on along the minus strand of NC_073695.1, from coordinate 170,440,156 downwards.
AGCAACTAGGGTAACCGCTCCATTATTCATCTTAACAGCTAGGTGCACCTATAATCATCTTATTTCTCTCATTTCTCCAATTTACCATCAAATTTCTACAAATTTTGAAAGTAAATCTACTTGCTTCTCAATTTTGTCAACTGGTTGAAAGTTTTACGTTGAAAATATGGTAAAATTTGACGATAAATTGATCAAAAAGGCATGATGAGATGAATATAGGCACTGAGATGAATATAGAAGTGATTACCCTCTGTGATGCATTGAGGGTACACGTACGAAATGAGAAATCTCTCAGGTTCATTTCAAAAGTAATGAAATATCACTCGGGACTTCTATGCATTTATGAGCTGCGTAGTTTCACGTCAAACAAGAGGAAAATCTGAGATCCAATGTACGATTTTAGTATATATTTAGTACGATAGTGAAAACACAGCACTGCCATCTTCTAAACATATAAAAATACAGCTCTGTCTTTCTATCTGTCTGTTTGTATGATCCATATAGGCTTGGAAACTACTGAACCGATTCTGTTAATAAGGGTTTAAGGGACCAAGAAAGGTGACTAAGATAGTTCGAGGCCCCTCCCTCTTTTGGAAGAGAGGAGTCCCATACAAATGAAACACAAATTTCTGCACATCGCGAGAACTATCCAAGTAAATGGAACCAAATTTGGCGGGTGAATGTTTTTATGGTAACAAATATGTCCATAATGGTTTGACACCCCTCCCTTTTCGGTAAGGGAAGGGTCCAAGACAAATGAAAATGAACAATCAAGCAAATAAAACCAAATTCGACATGTGAATGTTTTTATGGGTAACAAATAAGTCCATAATAGTTTGACACCCCTCCCTCTTCTGAAAGGGAGGGGTTTCCTACAGATGAAACACAAATTTCTGCACATCTCGAGAAATATTCAAGTAAATGAATATGAGGTTTTTGAGCGCAAGAAAAACTTTCACGATGGTCCGAAACCCCTCCCTCTTCTAAAGGAGCGGGTTCATACAAATGAAACTCAAATTTCTTCACAACTCAAGAACTAATCACCAAATTGAACCAAATTTGGCATGTAAAGTTTTTTTGGGAGCAAAAAATATTATTATGGTGGTTCGACACCCCTCTCAACTTCCGGTTTCCAAAAAACAGCCAATAATGGTCGATTTCCACCCAATATGATTAAATCCGAATCAAAAATGATACACAAGAGCTAAAATCGACCACAGACACCATTGTGAACTTTAAGATGGTCACTTCCGGTGTCTGGAAAACTGCCGAAAATGACCGAATAACACCCAATATGGGTGTTTCTTCAACCAGAATGACGCTCACAGGCCAGAAATCGTCTTCAAATGCCATTTTGAAATCCAAAAAAGCGATTTCCGGTTTCTGTAAAATAGCCTGAAACGACCAAATACCACCCAATATGAGTATCTCCGGAACCAGAATGATGCGATGAGTTTAAAATTGACCTCAGGCACCATTTCCAAATTTTAAGATGGAAACTTCTGGGAAACAGCCGAATATGACCGAATAATACTCAATATGGATATTTCCGTAATCGAGATGATGCAGGAAAAACAGCTGAAAATGACCGAATACGACCCAATATGAATATATTTAGAATAAAGGTGATGAAGCCAAAAGTCTATGATGTCGTCATTCCGATAAAACCAATCATTTCAAAGGATTTGTTTTTTGACTTTGACCATATTCTATGACCATTTGCAGACTATAAAAACATCGCAAGGAATCAATGAATGTTTATAATTATTTAATAAAATACAAAAATGGGCGGGACGACGTTTGCCGGGTCAGCTAGTATTGAATAAAAATCGAGTTTCCAGTCATGCAATGCATCAAATTTAAGACATGTAGTTTGAGTTTGAAAGTATAATTTTGTTTAAAATTGAGATATAATAATAAATTTTGCCATGTTCATACATATTTAAATCTAACTCAATTTATTTGCTTGTGCACTAACCAAAAAAATTTAAGCTATGTGTCCCCAAAACTGCTTGACATGTAAAACGTCAATAAAAAAATAAATTTAGGGCACGGGTTGCTTCTGTGTCAGCAACAAACTGCCATTACCGGCTGACAAAACCGGTAGGAAAAAAGCAATTATAAGAGCAATCACCTCTACTCACCCCGGAAAGAGCTCAATCTAAGGCGCAAGCTTTCATTTTACTACGCTGGCATCTGACCATTTCCCATCTGCATCTGATTCTTTTCATCTGCCTGCCGCTAACTCTTCTATGGCAATAGAATAGCCACAACTTTACTGTTTTTCCTTTTCAGTGTTGCTCTAAATAAACCTCTGAGCCTTCCCACGACTGACTGTCATCTATTATGTATACTTCAATTACAGGTGCGTTCATGTTCATCGCGATCGAAGGTAATGAAGCTTTAGAGAGGTTTGCTCAAATACCGTCCAAGAGAAACGAGACTGCCATGCGGCTGTGGCAGATATCCTGCTGCGAGGTGAATGTGTTCAACAAAACCGTGTTCGAGGAGAGGTGAGTAATTCTCCTTCATTGTCTGGTTTTGCCATTAATTGTCTAAAGTACGCTTCCTCCCGTTCCACAGTGCAATACCATTTCGCGATATCCTCTGATTCATCATACTGTGTCTTTCTAAATGACGCAATTTTCACAACGTTTCCACGACGAGACCGACGAGATTCGTTTTGTAGAACCCACTAAGGACTGCTTTCAGCTTAACTAACACTTCTGCGAAAGCCATACTTCGACCAATCGAAAGCCATTTACTCGGATCCGTTCAACTGACCTAGTTTGCCCTCGATTTTTCACTTCAGTTCAGCGCGGTCTGATGGGGTTTTCGGATTAATTAATGTTCGTTCAGTTATCGGATGCCTCTTTTTCTTCCTCTTCCGCTGACAGACCGAGAGGGATGAGAGGTAATAATTGGGCGGAATCGCCTATGAAAAATATACGATCGTCGTAAAATCCGCCATTCAACCGTGACATGATTTTAGCGGACGTCGGTTTCATATATAGTTCACTGCAACAGGATTCTGCAATCCTTTCGAGCGGAAATTCGTTACGGGTTTCGTATGATGAATTTTAAAAGCGTCAAACTCAAATGGTAGAATTTTGGGATTGCAATGGGACTGGTTTATCGTGCAGATCGAGCGGATAAACGATTCAATAAGGGCGAGCCATTTTGAAGTTTATAAAACTATTTTTGATTGGTGAAACACGGCTTTTCAGTGAGGCATCAACAACTTTGTTTCAATTTATTACTAAAGAATGCAATTACATATGTAAATTTTTGTCTGACATTGTAAATGAATAAATTCATTAAATTCAACTAATCGATTCGTTTGTGGCAAAAGTTGATTTGGAATGAAATGTATTTCATATATCTACCTTTTATTGACAAAGAGGAAACAAACAAACAGCAAAAATAGCGGTCGGATGCAATTACAATAGCTTTTTAATTATATGTTTTTTGAATTATCTGCGCGAGAATGAATTAACTTTCAATGTTTAACATTAGGGTTGTAATAATGTAAAGACCCTTTTAAATGGTCATATTTAGGAATGTTTTTTTTTTAATTTATAACTTTGTATTATATATTAAACTAACGTCTAATAATAAAAGATTTGGATCGATCATGTCATAAGTATTTTCCTAATCACGACTTATTTCCAAAAACGGCTTGTGCAAAAATAACATTGATGATTTAAGAGCCAGTTCGCGAGAGGCGCAACTGCATGTTGTTCTGATGTTCTCCAATTGAGCTGAAATTTTCAGCGTTTGTTTGTCTATTCAAGATGGGAAGTTTTGCAAAATTCCAATTTTTTTAATTGAGGTTAAGTGGGGTAAAACGGCCTTTGAAATTGATATGTCCAAAAAAAAAAAAAAAAATGTGGTATTATTCTACACTAAGAGTACTTCAAAACGCACTGTCACAATATATGGCAAAGAGGTAACGTAACGAAAAAAATGCATTTTTCTTTTAAAAATTGTCAATTTCCAGGGCCATCTCACTCTTCTCAACATCGCTAGAAAAAATATCTGTTTATAGCGTTTTGTAGAGCACCTCCAGAGCTTTAATATCATGTATAAGCTAAGTGTGCCAAATGGGGTAAAACGGCCCTGGGAGGTGTTTTTCAGAAAACTGTCAAAATCACTAAAATCATTATATTTCCTGCTAGACTCAATAGATTGAAGAAATGAATGGATAACCACTCTACCTTACCAAAGCTACAAACTTTACCAGAAGATACGCCATTTAGAGTAAAACGTTCCTTGAAGAATTTTTTTTTCGAAAAATGCCGTCAAAATCACCAAAACTGCAAGAGCTCGGGTTAGAATTGATAGATTTGCTGAAATTTAGATTATTACACTAGTTAAATACGAATTCAAGGGCAAGATGACAAAAGGGACAAATAGATTTACATGAAAAATAAAAATTTTTTGGAGAACACTTTGCGATTTTCGGGGTACGAGGTACGGCCCAACAAACCAGCCGTCGTAGGTTCGAGTCTCGACTCGGGAGAGACTGTTAGTGTTAGTAGGATCGTAGCTCTAGCCCCGCAATTGTCCTGTACACTTAACAGTTGGCTGCGAAGTCAGTGTATAATAAACAGAAGGTCGAGTTCCGAATCGGAATGTAGTACCAAGGCTTTGCTTTTTTTACCCTTTTTCTATAGTGGCTAACTTACATTAAATAGGAATTTACGAATGTTTCTTGTGATTTTGATGCAGATTTGCTGGATAAGATGTTTCCCGATGGAAGTTTCGAAAAATCACTCTAATTTTCGTACAAATTGAATTAATATGGCGAGTGGTACACTATAAGACGTGGTTCATCCATAATAGTTTTACTCAAAAATCCAATTTGTATCAAAAGAATAAACAGTTTTTCGTCAAGGTGGCCCATTTAAGGGGTTATATACCTTTTTGGTCGAGAAAAATGAGGGAAGTTTGAATTTATTTTTAAGGGCATAGCACCATTTTCATTGCATCAAAGTGGTATTTTCCTGAAAGTACAGTTTATCAACAACAAGAAAATATATTTGATTTTGAGATATACCAATTATTACTGGAGTAATGGCCGTTTCCCCGAAACGCTTTTTTTTGCAGAGGCTTGCGGTGATCCTGATAGAGACTCAGCGGATCGACCGAAATCAAAAAACTCATATTATTTCATTAGTTTAGAAGTGTGCCGGGTCCTTGAACGATCGCTTTTATGAGTATTTTGTTTTCAGTGCAAACGGGAACGTTTCGTCCAAAAAATGCACGTTTTGAGCGCAAAAAATTGCATTAAAATTTTTTTTACGGCAAAATGTAACTGTATGTTTCAAAAAGCGATCGTTCAAGGACCGGCGAATTTTATAACGAAAATTTAAAAAAAAAGATGAAGGAAATCGGTTCAGTAGTTTTCGCGCAATCAGGATCACGGCAAAGTCATTTTCCGGAAAAAACTATTCCGAGATAATCGCGTGTAAAGTTTTAAGTTCAGCTTATGCGGCCGTGGCGAGGCGCGTTGCAAATCTCTCTAACTTTCTTCCTATTGTTCAGATCTTTATGAAAGTTTGTGGAAATGTTCTCAAGATGTTGTATTTGAAGATAATGTAATAAAAAATTTGCCGGTTTTTCGAAAACTAAAAAGGTATATAACCCCTTAAGGGAGTGGTCCATCCAAAGTAGTTCTACTCTATATTCAAACTAAATTAATAATTCCAATTTACATAAAAATGTAAAATGTGAATGGAATTTGAATAATTTGTATATCGGGTAAATTGACCTATAGTGGACCCCCTGCCCATAGTGGACCACTCGCCAAATTAATTCGGTTTATGCAAAAACATGAGGCATTTGCAAAAAACTTCCTTCGCGAAACATCGTATTCAGCCAATCTGCATCAAAATCACGAAAAAAATTAATATAATCCAATTTATATTAAAGAAAATTCAATTAATCTGACGAGTGGTCCATTATAGGAAAGGAGTCCACTTTTCCCTGTGGTTCTGTTACAGATTAGCTGGATAAGATGTTTCCCGATGAAAGTTTTTGTGAAAATCCCTCTAGTTTTCGCATAAATGAAGAGAGAATTCTGAATATAAACTGGCCAGCATTTCACCAGCTAGGGTAAATTAACTTACAATGGGCCCCTGTCCAGTAGCAGGAGTTAGTTAGGGTCGGGAGATGCGAGGACTCCTAAAAGGCGAGTCGACACCGCCATAATCGTCTTTGCCCAAAAACTTGGTGCCCCTGCTCTCCAGGAGAAGCGGCCCAAACAGCATCTGTACTCCAGAGGAGCGGCTGAAGCAAGAAATGCGAGGTCTCATCAGCTACAGCCAAAACGGCAGCTTCGTCACAAGACTACACATCGTGACATGGCAAAAAAGTCACATTACTACGAATATTCAAGAAGAAGAAACGGATCGGAACAATCGACAACGACCTATCCTGGGTGGCAACAGGGCCAGCTGGAACTCCATCACTTCGGCAACGAGAAAATGTACCCAGTATTACCAGAGCGGTGGCACAACAAATGAGCGGGGTATCGGCTTTATTGTGTTGGACAGGATGCAAAGTCGTGTGATCAAGTGGTAGGCGATCAGAGAGGGAGAATGAGAATTAAAGGCCGGTTCTACAATTACTCTACGATTACTCCATCATCAATGTGCATTGCCTGCATGAAGGAAAACCCGATGTTTAAAAGGAAGTCTTCTACGTATATCTAGAGAACGTCTACGTCAACTGCTCGATGCAAGCGGGACATCAAAATCGTTATCGGGGATGTGAACGCTCAAATCGGAAGTCTGCACACCATTCCGAAGTACATTCTTCCCTCGCAAGTACTTCCACTAGGGTGCCAATGGAAATGGTCATTTTGAGAAACCCTAAACGAAATTTTCATCTACCCGAAAAAACACCCCGTGCAAAATTGATCCCAGATGACTCCAAAATGCATGAAACGACCAGATCTGGGTGGTGGTGATTTAGTGATTTTTCAAATTTTTCAAGGTCAAACTTCGATCGCTTTGCGCCACCCCGTTTGTAGTCCGATCTAGCTAAAATTTTGCATAGAGTGTTTTTTCGGGTGGATGAACATTTTGTGTAGGGTTTTTTCTTTAAATTTTCTGGTTACTTTTTTCACACATAAGTGATTGGCACCCTAACATCCACAAAGCCACTTGAAAATCACCTGACCTGGTTAGTTAGTTGGTTAGTTGGACAAACCAAATCTATGTGCTCATCGAAGGACAGTCTTTCTTGAACATCACCAACATACGCACGTACCGAGGTACGGACTTTGACTCGGAACACTACTTAGTGGCGGTTTGTATGCGCTCAAAATAATCGACTGTCTATCAGTCACGACAGAGCCGATCCCCACGGTTCAACATCAAGCAGCTACGGAACCGAAGTCTACGCGCAACAGCTTGAAGCGACCCTACCCACGGTGGAGGAGTTCGGCGCAACTTCTCTCGAGGATAGCTGGATCATGATCTGCACGACCATCAAAAAATGCACGATGACGACAACAGGAACAGAGGTGCCGAGTGGCAGAAACCACTGGTATGATGGGGAATGCAAGGCAGCGATGACAGAGAAAAGCCGGTTCTGGGTGAATTACCTGAAGGTAAGGATGAGCGAGAACCTGGTCAAGTACGAACGATGCATAAAAATCACCAGCAGGAGGATCGTGATTATGTAGAGCTGGAAGAGCTATTCACTGCTAATGATACGCAAAAGTTCTACGAAAGCCAACCTGTAGAGGCTATTTGTCGCGAGCCAAATTTTGCAAGGATGTGGAAGGTGATCTCATCACGAACAATAGCGAGGTGGTCGGCAAGTGAAAGCAGCACTTCGATGAACATCTGAGTGGCGATGCAACAAACAGAAGCGAAACTGGAACGGACCTTGGAGTGCTAGCAGTAGATATCCGGGTATCAGTCCCCGACCTCCACGAAATTCAACGGGAGATTGGGAGGCTGAAGAACAACAAAGCGACCGACAAAGACGGCCTGCCGGATGAACTCTACAATCATGATGAAGATACACTTGCACTGCATTGGGTCATTTCCAAGATCTGGGAAGAGAAAAAAATTACCATCTATAAGAAGGGCGACAAGCTGGAGTGCTGCAAATATCGTGGCATTACGCTTATCAACGCTGCTTATATAATACTCTCCTAAGTTCTATTCCAACGTCTAACACCTTTAACCAGGAGGTTCGTGGAACTGTACCAGGCGGGTTTCATAGGATCCTGCGCAACCACGGACCAGATATTTTAAAATCCGACAGATTTTACAAGAATCACGTTAGTACAACGTGTCCACGCATCACATTTTAATCGACTCCAAGGCAGCCTATGATACAGTTGATCGAGAACAGCTATGGCAGATCATGCACGAAAACGAGGTAATTTTCCCGGATAGACTGAGCTTCGCGGATACTCTCGAGTCATGCCGAGGATTGAAACAAGGTGATGAACTTTCCTGTTTGCTTTTTACCATCGCCATCGAAGGTGTTATACGAAGAGCCGGCATCGATACGAGTGGTACGATTTCACGAAGCGGATTCAGCTTAAAGGTTTTGCAAATGACTTAGACGTCGTGGTCCCCGTGGTTCTGTGGTTAGCGATGTCGGTCGGCTAGCTCTCCCACATGGTTGTGATATCGGGTTCGATTCCCGATCGAGTCGAGGATCTTTTCGAGCTGTAAATTTTCTCGACTCAGCACTGGGGTACAGTGTATCGTTGTACTTATCCTACACATGCAAAATGTGCCAAAAACAATATCGATAACGAATTCTTTCAACTTATCTAGTTGATCGAGACCGCTATTAGCCCCAAGGCTAAGCATGCGATATTGTTAAAAATGACTTAGACATCATAGCACGAAACTTTGCGACGATGGAGGAAACCTACGCCAGGCTTAAAACGGAAGCTAAGCGTATTGGACTGCTGATCAATGCGCCAAAAAAAGTATATGAAGAGAAGAGGCTCCAAGAAGAACAATGTTAGCTCCCCACACCGGATCATCGTAGACGGCGATTAGCTCGAGGTGGTAAACGAGCTCGTGTATTTAGGATCGCTGGTGACTGCTGATAACAACACCAAAGCAAAGCACAGCAAAGAGATCCGGAGACACATTCAAGCGGGAAATCGTGCCCACTTTGTTCTTCGTAAGACACTGAGATCCAATCGAGTGCGCCGTACGAAGCTGAAACTGTACAAAACACAAATTACACCGGTGGTCCTCTATGGGCTAGATACGACGACACTGCGCTCAGAGACCTTCAGCGCCCTTGGAGTTTTCAAAAAATAAGTGCTGCGAACTATCTACAGTGGAGTACAGACTAAAGAAGGAGAATGGCGGAGATGGAGATGAGCTGCTCGCGTTGCTAGTAGAGAGCACAGCTAGTTAAAGTTAACAGATTGCGATAGGCCGGACACGTCGAAACGATTCTTTCCAGTAACCCCTCTGGCACCAGAAACAGAGGAGCACAGCGTACACGATGGCTTGATCAGATTAAAAATGACCTACGCCTGGGAGCATAGCGCCATATAGCCCAGAACCAAGTGGAATCAGACGACTTCTTGATACAGTACGAGCCACCCCGGCTCTAGCCTGCTAGGTAAGGTAAGGCAAGAATCCTTTTCCTATTGTGGACCACTCAATTTCTGCTTTCCTATTGCTGACTGAAATTTCTTTTAACGTAAATCAGAATTTAGGGTAAATTAACCTATAGTGGACCCCTTTCCTATAAAGGACAACTCGTCAGTTTAATTCAATTTCTGCGAAAACTTGAGATCTTATCCAGCCAATCAGAATCACCAGAAACATTTGCAATTTTTATTATGAAAAATTGAGTTATTCAGATGAGTGGTCCACTATAGGTTAATTTACTCTACTAGAGCATAATTCGAGCTATCTTTTTTTTTTTTTTTTTGAAAAAAGGTGCATGTTGGCGACAAAATTCTGAAAAATCTCATTTATAATCACGCTTTTCTAGAATATTATGAAAAAAAAGAAAACTCAAGTGATACTCAACTTATCGACATATTTTCCATCATAAATATTCGAATGGAAAACGGCATTTTTTTGTTTTGAACTGTCCAAGCTTCGTAAGAATGTGGACTTGCCTATTCTTTTTGAACTTATAGTCGTAATTTATAATGACAAGAAATAACATAAAATTTCAACGACACGCGGTCGTTGTCGTCAAGGAGGCGCTGCAACGCAAGTCGCCTGTTAATATGAAAAAAGAATTTATGGTCTAGTCTGCATTTGTGAAGAATTGTTCAAAACCTGCAGGTTTATGCTAAAAACCAAGGTCAGAACTGGAAAATAGAAATGTAAAATAATTTTGTTCTCCTGATCTCTCTCTCTCTCTCTCTCTCTCTCTCTCTCTCTGTCATCCACCAACCAGAAGCACGCGTTCTTGGATTAGCCACGCATTATTTTAACCAAAAATAAAATGATTTTAAAGCCAAAGGGTCCTCAAATAATTCTCCAATTCATCGAAGTTGCAATTTTGTGATTTATTCACCTAAAAGTGAGAAATTAATTTTATTTTTCTCATATTTGCATATTCCAAATTGTGGCAATATTCATAAATATTGCCAAAGACACCATACTTTCATCAGCCAATTTCAAGGGACTTTATTGGTGTTTTCTTATCTGCCTTTTTAAATAAATACTTTCGAAGAAAATTTTATGATGATTTCCTATAGTTTTTCAATGTTCTACAATGTTGTTTGATATAATGAAACACCTAATTTCACCGAGGAAATCAATTATTTCTATCTCTTTTATTTCTTGAATATTTGAATATTTTTAATAAATTAACTCACTAGGTAACCAACAGAAAACTACAAAAACCGCTAATATCCACCGAAAAACCATTCCTATATTAAAGTATAAGTATGACATCATTCAATTCAGAAATAGGTATTTGTCGCTCGCTGTCCCTTGCATTCAAGAACATTGCTAATAGTAATAAATAAACTTTCTTTGGTAAAATTTTATTTTTTTATAGTATTTTTTATAAAATCATAAAATTAATAGAATTTTTTATGAGATCACTACAAAAATCTAAATTGGAAAAATATGTCACAACTTTGCCGAACAAAGTTGATTTTTATATGCAAAAATAAGGAAAGTTTAGTTCATTTCTCACTTTTAGGTGAATTGATGACGACTACGGCTACGGCTCAAAAATCATTTTTTTCGAATCAAAATATTTTATGCAGCCTTGGAAACAGTTAGCACAACCCGAAAAATGTACAAAAAATGATTTCCAACACCACTTGCACATAAGGCTTTTTTTCATATACTCCTTTAGCTGATAAGCATTTAAAAGAGCCATTACATTCAGCACAATACAAACCTCATACTAATAGCATAGCCATAATCCCACGGAATGAAGAAATACTCACCAAACAATTCTCATGACGTTTCTACTATCAACGAAGAGCACGAGAACAACCCCTGCAACGATCGTTCCACCGCAACAATGAACAATGTACGAACGCTGCCCGGCTCTGATTGCAATGCGGCCAATGGCAATCAGGATTATAAAACCTAATCCGCTTCTGGCGGCAGTATAAACTTTGGCGTTTGACATTGAAAATCGATTTCACTTCTGTTTTAAATAAAAAACTCAACCTCATCTATTTCGCCTCCATCATTTCGTCGATTGGCATCCGCCTTGCCAAGTTCAACTTTCATCTGTATCTTTCACATTGTTCACCAGCAACTTTCCCAGCAGCTCCAATAAAGCGACAAACCTCATTTCAATTATCGAATTCTTTTCTTAAGAAATTTATTTCCGTACATTTTGTTTTCTCGCCGGCTGTCTTCTTTCCTTCTAGAGTAGGAGAAGAAATACGTGACTATCAGAATAAGATTGTGCTGTGGGCACGCCGCGGCTGGCAAGGAAGCGACATCACACTGGAAAGCGAAACGCAGTGGTCCTTCTCCGGGGGTTTCCTGTACTCTCTAACAGTCATCACCACGATCGGTAAGTGCTTTTGCTTTTCTCTGCTCCCATCTAATCCCTTTACATTCCACGTGCTAACAGCGGTTGGGGAGCCTCCATCATAGTAAATCTGGTTCGCAACCGAACGTATCACGGCCAATAAAATATGTATAAACGTCAGTTTTCGAATTCCAATCAGCGAATAGATTATTCCCGGAATGGGCCACGGTTCAGTTCGGCACAATGGCCCGCTGGACAAAGTCAATTGTAATAGAGCCTTTTTTCGTGGCCATATAAGTTGTAGATAATTGAAATTCTATCTGCATCTTCTGTCCGTCCAACCGTGACGAGAAATGATACAAATCGACAACAAAAAGGGCAAACTGGACGGACTTCAGATCGGTTGTTGACATACTCAACAGTGGGTATGATGGAGCTCTAGACGTTATTTTTGGCAACGTGGGTAGAATTAACAGCATCAAATGTATTGATGGACTCAGAGCAATATTATTTTGGTTTATCGAAAACAAATTGCTGCTGCGGTAATGTTATGTACAAAACTGGCAAATGGTTCTATGAACGTGAAAATATGGGGATGCACAATTGATTGCTTCGACAAAACGGCTAATCATATAATTGGTCATGAAAGGAATGTATGATGTTCAATGTTCACATATAGATTGAACGCGACTATATCGCATTTGAATATAACTTCACTGAAGTGTTTATTAACATAAAAGTTTCTTTCGAGTTTTTAGGAACGTATGTTTCATTCAAACAACGTTCAATTGTCTTAACTGTCTAGAGTTCCTCTCGTTACGGCACAAGTGCAAGTCAGTCTTTTTACCCTAGAATGGAGTTCCAGTTATCGTACAAGCCACAGGAGCATTTTGAAGAACAAGCTCAAGGTCTAGATTGAATTCTTGGCACACCAAAACCTTTTTAAGTTGCAATGCGCTTGAAATTATGACAACTTTGGTTTACTTTTTCGATTCAGATAATAATTGTTTTTTTATGAAAACATTCCCAAAAGTACCGTTTTGATTAAAACTTCGAACACTTGAGAATAAAAATCACATTATTATGGCTAGAGCAATCAAAAGTATGATTACTCTATACCATTTCGTTCCTTGGAATGTTCCCAGTGATGTATAGCTCTTTACTGTAGGACCACTTCCAGTGAACCAGTAGGCGTTGAAAAAAGTGACAGTCAGTGTTGAGACGGTTTGCCTGCCTATCTCTTATGTCGAATTCGTTTTTACGGCAGGATTATACCGCCCTGGACTACACTTTGCAGCTGAAAAAAAAATACTTTCCGAGCAGTTGCAATGGTGTGCGTAATACCAGAGGTAGCTGTCATTTTGTTTTGTTTTGGTCATTCTCGCCATTGTCTTTTTGTCGCGTTTATGCTGCCGTACGAAAAATTTGCCATTTTACTGAAAAATGACGGAACTTAATATTAATTTGCAAGAATATGCATTGGTAGTGAACGATGATGGTACGGTCTAAAAAGCAATAATAAAAAAGCAAACCGATTTTGACACATTTTTTTTTTCATTTTACGCGCGAATATGTTGGTGTCTTCAAAACTGCTCTTTGTTTCTTTCGCGGACTGTCCGGGACAGAAAAAGGGTAGTCCGGGATAGTCCGAAAAATGAAAAAAAAACAGTTATGGGACAAAGTGTAGTCCGCTACACCGCCATAACGAAAACGACATTAGCGATTACATTGAAGTGTTCGGAATTTGAATCAAAGCCGAGTTCTGGATTCTCGTTAATTTCATAAACAAAACATGTTTGAATCTATATAAATATCACTATAAAATAACCAACATGTTAAACCTTTAAGATCGATGAGAAAATTCAATTTTTCGTTGCTTATTTAGTGGAAGAAGTTCAATCATAGCTCAAGTGTTCGAAATTTGATGCAGTACGGTATTTATTTTTGATGCAAGCTGAATAACTTTTGTTACTCTTTACTTTACTTTTGTTACTGTTATCCCTCCCAGGTAACAAAACTGGTTTTATCAAAGTTTTATAGCGTTGCTTTGGCTGTAATAAGCACTTTAAAACTATGATAAAACCAACATTGTTACTAGGGCCTACCTCCACGTGGCACCAACTGGGATACAAGCAGCCAAGGAAAGATTGGTGAATCGGTGGGAACTTGGTCGGATGTTGACAGGGAAGAGGGAGCTACTCTCCTTGAAGGGCAGCCTGTCTGAGCGTCTGTTCCCCACGATAAGGGCGACTCAAACAGCGACTGATCCGCAGCAAGTTAACCATCTTCAAGACGCTGATCAGACCAGTAGTCCTCTACGGGCATGAGACATGGACTATGCTTGTGGAGAGCCAACGCGCCCTAGCGGTCTTCGAGCGGAAGGTGTTGCGTACCATCTTCAGTGGACTGCAGATGGACAACGGAACGTGGAGAAGGTGAATGTACCACGAGCTGCAGGAGCTGCATGGGGAGCCATCTATCATCCACACCGCTAAGATTAGCAGGTTGCGGTGGACTGGGCATGCCGTAAGGATGTCGGTCGCCAGCCCGGTAAAGATGGTTCTTGAAACCAATCCGTCAGGGACGTGACGGAGAGGTGCACAGCGGGCAAGGTGGATTTATCAGATGGAAGACGACCTACGGATTCTACGCAGACTGCAGAGCTGGCGAACTGCAGCCATGGACCGAGTGAAATGGAGACGACTCTTACAAACAGCAAGGGCCATACCACAGCTTGGGACTGTTTGGTAAAATAAGGTATTAAAGGGGCTATCGACAGAATTATTGAGGTATAACACTCTCAATTCTGCTTATAAGATTCTCTACCGAATCCTGTTTGATATACTGAGCCCGTTGCAGGAAGCATTTGTTTGAGGACGGCTTCCGGTAAGGGCGATTTACAACAGACCAAATGTTCACCTTGCGTTGAATCCTATGAAAATTCAGAGAAGTAAACTTGCAGACTCAACATCTGTTTATGAACTTTAAGTTGGTATATCACGCAGTCAAGCTGAGATTATGCTTGAGCACGGTTTGTCCAACAGAACTTATTAAACTGATTCGTGCCACTCTTGACGGGTTTTCATCATGCATCAGAATAGCAAACGTAATTTCGGACCATTTCGTAACATCGGACGATCTGAAGCAAGGCCACGAGCTCTCGAGACTGTTGTTTAACATTGCCTTGAAAATCGGGGTTAATCACAAAGTAGTAGAACAGGCATTCGTGCCTTTTAAGAGAAAAGCAGCGAAAATTGGACTTAATATCAACTCTACCAAAACAAACTACATGGTGGCTGGTAGAAAGTGTGGAGCCTTAGTTCTGAGATTGTGATAGATTAGGGCTTATATGAAGTAGTTGACAAATTAGACCTTTTACGGTTTACGTAGCCAGCTAGGGTAAACATGTATAAAACGACAGCCAACGCGTTTACATAAAGAATACTTTGGGTTACTTCCAGCTATTCCGGTAAGACGAACTGGAGTGGACCAGTCGCTGCGGAATGCTATCTCAAATGAACCTATAAGCACCGGCGCCAGAGTTCACATGTTAGCCACGGCTGTGACTCGTCAGAGCTAGGAAGATACCTGGAAGCTAGAGCTATTGAAAAAAGACTCCATCGCCGGAAGAAACGACAGCATTGGGGGGTGGAATCTTGCGGAGGCAGGAGGTTGCTTCTCTAGCACGATGCGAGAAGCTTCTACAAGAAGATAATTGGAATCAGGAACCGGAATGTGTCAGCCCCTGTCATGTGCATCGATAGGGCGGGGAACCAGATTACCGATAAAATGGAAGTGGCCAGGCGTTGGAAGGAACACTTTAGTGTGCTGTTGAATGGTGAAGAGAACAGCGTTGTCGAAAGGAGCAGGATGGTGATTGAGGATGATGGCAGAGCTGTGGACCCACCATGTACGAGATTAAGAAAGCGGTGAAAGAGTTGAGGAACTGCAAGGCAACTGGTAAGGACGGCATTCCAGCCGAACGTTTTAAAGTCGGGAGCTGTATCGGGCTTTACACCGAAGTATCATGCTGAGAGTGTGGTACGATGAAGAATTGCCTCCGGAC
This sequence comes from Wyeomyia smithii, assembly GCF_029784165.1. NCBI lineage: Eukaryota > Metazoa > Arthropoda > Insecta > Diptera > Culicidae > Wyeomyia > Wyeomyia smithii. The sequence goes on along the minus strand of NC_073695.1, from coordinate 170,424,126 downwards.
TGGATGGAGGGTTTCATATGTCCAATCTACAAGAAAGCCCACCGCCTGGACTGTAGTAATTATCGGGGCATAACCCTTCTCAACACCATTTACAAAATTCTCTCCCGTATTCTGTTCCATAGACTGAGGCTGTTGTCGGAGACCTTTGTTAGCGATTACCAATGTGGTTTTCGAGGGGGACGCTCCACTACGGACCAAATGTTTAACCTGCGAAAGTAGGGCTCATCATTAACTCTGCCAAAACGAAATACATGGAGACTGGTAGAGAGCGTGGTAGTGCGATGGATGTTGGTGTTGAGGTGGTGTTAGATGGGGAAACTTTTGAAGTAGTCGACGAATTTATTTACCTGGGTACACGAGTGACATGTGACAACGAGGTTAGCCGTGAGATAAAAGGGCGGATAGCACCTGCAAACAGGGCCTTCTACGGATCGCGTAACCCGTAGTCTACAAACCCGTACGAAACTTGCACTCTACAAAACACTAATTCTTCTCGTGGCCCTCTACGGCCATGAAGCATGGACGTCAAAAGAGGCCGATCGGCGAGCTCTTGGTGTTTTTGAGCGTAGGGTTTTGCGTTCAATCCTTGGCGCAAACTAGAACATGGTGTTTGGCGCAGACGCATGAACCATGAAGTGTACCAGGTGTACAACTCGGCGGATATAGTATTATACCTGTTCACCCTTAGATCTCGCAGCCTGCTGGTCCGCACGAAATTTGCACTCTACGCTGATTCTCCGGGTTGTACTCTACAGCCATGATTGTTGGTCGATGAAATAGGCTGACCGGCGAGTTTTTAAAGCCTTCGAGGGTAGGATCCTACGTTCAATACTTTGCGGAAAACTGGAAAATGGAGTGTGGTGCAGGCTCATGAGGTTTACGAAGGAGCGACCAGCAAAGATAGTATTTACAAGAGCTCAACAGAATGCGGCAACTCCGTGGTAGACTTCGTACTCATTGGATGTGTGATGTCGATGAGAACGCGCGATAAGCAGGTGTTAGACCAATTAAAGAAGATTTGCCCAAGATCGAGTGACGAAGAGAAGTAGTCTAGATTAGGCAATGGGTCATTAACGACCTGTCACTTTAAAAGTAAAGTAATGTTTCGGTTTCGAGTGTGGGTGTGCAAGCGAAGACCCTACACGCGTCCGACTAGCAGATCGAAATGCCCAAAAATGAATGAAGTACGACAATGAGTGTAGTATTAACCTTTCATGTTGCCTTACATAAATATTCGTTACATGCGGTGTATTCTAGCTCCTACAGTTGCTTCCCTAACCTACTTATTCATATTACTCACGGTACCGTGGCTACTAGACCCCGAACATAGCTGCGCACGTAATTCCCGAAGTGCCGCAGTGGACACCGTTGCAAGGTTCTTCTTCGCCCTCGATCCTTCCGCACGGTTGTGCTATCTGCCACTGAGCCTTCCGCTCACGGCCTAATTGAAGAACGGTGTTCAAGATCGCTGAATCCGCGACCCGATGCGATCTCCGTAGCTTCCGTTCCCGTTCACTCAGACCAGCGTGTCTCTCAGACTCGCTAGGCGATCTTCTGCCAAGCGGTGGTTCCTAGAACCGCACCGGTTCTGTGTCGACGAGTTTAGCACTGTGAATTAAATGTACAAGATTGCGCTCTAGTTGGAAAGCAGACTCCGTCTTGCCTTCGGTGCAGTCTAAAGGTGTTTCCAGTGCGTCAAAGTTCATGTGCGAGGCTGATGATGGCGCGTGTTATCCGTCACCAAGGCACGCTTTTCGCAAACGAATCCTGGGACCACCGATGCTTCGCGAGTCCAAGGGGTGCTGATTGCGTTCTCTGTGCGCTTCCCAAATTGGTTTTAGTTGCAATTCCCTGCCACGAGATCCACCAGTTCGCAATGGCGGCCTCGCTATCTGTTCGCGATCGAATAGCTGGATGATTGCGCTGGTGATCAAATCACATAGAAAATTGCTTACCGCTCGTATGAACAGTGATGTTTTCGCGAAGTTTGCACCAAAATATCACCAGATTAATCGCCTTCTTTTTCCCGAGTTGATCCAAGCTTCGCACGAGTTTTTTTCACTGTCTGCCACTGACGCAGAACGCACCTTCTCCTGGGATGGTCTGATGGCAACTTCACTTGCTGAATGTAAGGCTCTTCTGCTAATTCTGTCTGGCTGGCTGTTTATTCGTGTGCGTGTTCTCGCGCGGCGGAAGGCGATCGGCAATTTAATTTGTTGGTCGGTTTTCTACGCAAGCTAGTGCCCATGCGGCGTAATTGGGTGTTACGATTCAGCGTCACTTGTTGGGTTGCACGGTCGGCCAATACTACTCATATTTAATTATATTTCAATTGATGACTTTGTCATGATGAGCTGATAATCATAGCTACAACACAAATGTAACAGTAAAGTAAGAGTAGAAAACTTTAAGATTTTCGCTGAACAACTTGATTTTCTACATTCTACTATAATTGATTGAGTTTTCATGTTCTTTCTATTCAACAAACTAAAAGAGATAAGAGTGAAATTTTCATGATGTTATATTCAATTCAAATGTTAGTTATTTTATGAAACAATATGTTGAATAATGACGTTCTGGAGCATTGCAAGAGTTATTGTTATTTTTATTCTGGGCCCTCAAAGTTGGTGTCGCAACGTATTTTTAAGCATTGCAATATAATGCGTTCGCTTTTCGCTTTTGTGAACAACTTGTATACAACTTGTGTACAACAGACTGTAATGAAGTAATTGCTCAAAAATAAAAGTATTTGCTTTACATATATTGTGCAAATCCTATAGGAGAAGAAGAGTGAGCTCCTTCGGTGATACGGCCTATTTCTAAGAAAACTTGCAGCTTGCTGAAAAGAAGTTCCATAAAATATGTTCAGGTTTTGATATTTTCATGTTTGTAATTTTTAATTTGGCTGAAACTTTGCATAGATGTTTCTATTAGCAAAAGAGGTCGTTTTGTGCTATTGGTTTAATTTTTTTTTGAAACACTACGTGTTTTGAGAAGCTATTTAAAATGCTATTTTGGGAAGGTATTGATGATTACAAATATTTACAGAGCCGAAACGGTCAAGTGTGACGTCTTCGGCTAAGTTGTAGATTATAATTTTGTCTTTCCGAAAAATATATACACTCTGAAAACTTTTTTTATGTAAAAGAAAAATTTAAAAATAAATTTCAAAAAAACTGTTCGATTTAGGAAAAGTTTTGAAAAAGTTATTATATTTTGCTCACCGAGTAAAATTCTTTTGGAAGGATAAAAATATTATCTTCATCTTTGCGAAACACACTTTTCCAATCAAACATACCGTTTTACCTGTAAAAATATTTTTAATCTTCAAAAGAGTGCTCTATTGGCGAATAAAAATATTTTCACAGCTGAAACGATTAGGTTCATTGGCATAGCGTTTATGGAAAAGTTGCAAAATAAATGGGTACCACGTAAAAAAAAATTTTTTTTTTTTAAATTATAACTTTTTTCTTAATTTCTTTTTGACCAACAAGTTTTCAATGTTAAGGTAATCTATTATAGTTTTCATAAAAAATGAACTTTTTTAGAAAATAATTTTCACTGTTTCTGTCAACTTATGCTCAAAAAAAATTTAGAGTGAATTTTTTTCTGGAAAGACTAGATTATTATCTACAATTTTTCCGAAGACGTCACACCGATCAAACAAACCGTTTTGGCTCCAAAAATATTTGTAATCATAAATACCTTCCAAAAATAATATTTTTAAATAGCTTCTCAAAAATAAGTCGTGTTTCAAAAAATTAAACCAATAGCACCAAATGGCATCTAGAAACATTTATGCAAAATTTCAGCCAAATCAGAAATGGTCGATTAAATTGGTTGCCCGTTATTTGTGGAATTACACTTTTGTTTATGGCATAATTTATTGTTTTAATTTTACGTTAGAAGACCAATTAAACACAATCTAAGATTTAGATGACTAAGCAGTTTAATGCATGCATAAGCCACTTGACTATAAACTCTATACAAGTTTAATCTTTCCCTGGTAATAATTTTTGAAATTTCGAACAAAATTAAATATAACCATGCGTTTCCTTTTCCAGAGAGTCAATGGAGACACCATATATAATTCAAAATAGGTATTTATGCGTGACGTTTCCAAGATTGTTTGAAACAACAACGTGATGAGTTTTCATGTAAACAGCGTTAATTTCAGAAAAATGTGTATAAATAATGCAATTAATGGTAATCTTCCTTATCATTTCTTGTTTCTGACTCTGACCTCACTAAAACGTACTTATTAAACTGTTTGTTTCTTTATTTGATGCGTAAAACGCACGGGTTATTCAGTAGGTTAAGGGTAGGAGACTTTGTGACGCATCAGTTATTTTTCTCACGTACTGGCACCCACAGTTTATCCTCACACCCAAAACTATTCTATTATATCGACCTTAATTTGTTCCGGTTCATAGAAAACCTTTTGAAACCCAGTACCTGAGCGTCGCAGAACCCACGTGCGCTTAGGATTTTCAAGAAAATATGTTCGATTCAATAGAACGTTTCTAATGTTTTAGATAGCTATACCTACAAAGCTTTCATTTTATGCAAAATATCTACTGGAAAAAAGAGTTGACAGACGCTATAATTTTTTTTTCGACAATTCAAGTGTTACAGAGATATTGTTCCACAGACTAACGCTATCAGTTTCATTCACCCTACACAATGTTGAAAATTGACACACCATAACATTCGTTATAATTTTTATGGGCAAACAGCTAAGTTGTCTGTCTACTGCTAACAGCAAATGAAAGTTACCTATTTAAAATGTTGGTAACAATTAAAGCTTTGTTTCTTTAAAAGAAAAAAAAGAAATGATTTGTGATAAGATTCTCCTCTACCGGTTGTTATCATACTAATGAAAATGCTGAACGGGAGGAAGCTGCCAAAGCGTATTACAGCATAAAGTCGATTCAAAGTAGGAGTTCCACCGCATGTGTTTTGTTTTAACACTCGCCCTACAAAAGAGAACGCGATGATATAGTAGTTAATACTCTCCTTGCGTCATACATCAAGTGTGAGATTATATTTGAGCCTCTGTGAGGAGTTATGTGCATCCCAAGAATCAGCTTTGCACCAAATGATTCAACACTAACGATGGGCTGTTCACGTGAAACGCAGTGCTCCACGAAGTTATTAAAAATTGATTGCCACTCTTATACTTTTTGGAATTTGTTTTTCTTTGCTCAGCAATCTTTTACTACTTATATCTTTGAAGCTTTACTTCAAACAGTCTATCGAATAATGTAAAATTCTAACAAATATGCAGACTATGGAGTTGCGAAGTTATTTCATGGTTTGATTGATTGATGAATTATTAATTGCTTACTAATTAATCAAGTACTGTGCAACTATTTCACGAACTAGGGATAAATACTTCAGTTGGTTAAGATTTAATAATAGAGTAAAATAATCTGCTGGGTGAACCAGATATAAGCGACGTGATAGAAGTCTGTGACTAAATTCTGCATTTTTTTATCCCGAAAGATAGATATACTACACACATTCACGTTTTTCTGCCAGTTAGAAAAATTTTTAAATGAAATAACCTTGCAGAAAAGTTTTGTATATTTTTCGTGTTGGACAGAAATCCAAATGCGAAATAGGAGATTCGCTAACAACACGAACGGAACGAAAGCCAAATGCCGTCACGCTGATATCGATACTTAACCAGCCGCACTACATAGTATATATTCAACTCACATCTAACCGTGTTGCATTATAAGTCACGTGCAGATTGGATAACTTTAAACATTTCCCTGCACGGTGTTCGACTTCACTAGAATGTGAATTTCTTCAACACAACCATGTTTGAAGACCCTGCCGTCCTAAAACGCAACAAGCATATTTCTAATGTATTTTTAAAATAAACTGAGTAGCGGTCAAAACGAAAACTGTTATTAAATGTTTTCTTTAAAGTTGATACCAACGTTTTACCAACAAACTTCGGAGTTATCAGCTCAAATCAATATTTTTCTTAGTTTCAGGCAACTTTCCACTTTACCGAAATGTTCTAAACTTCTGTGCGGCATAAAAGCATCATTTATCAATTTTATTCAATGAAACGAAAATTTTAATTTAAAAGAAAATTCAGTATTCGAATATAGATGCAGTTTCATGAATATTTGTGAAAATGAACACATGCTTACAAACAGACCTGTTCTCCCTTGTAGACCCGCGAAAAAAATCCAACTTATCAGATGTTCATCATACACAAAACATCTACTTTTTTAATGATTACGCAAACTACGAGAAATTCATATTGACTGTTTATATGTTTCTGCGGGAATAACTTTGAAGTACTTACTGCACATGTATCCCTTTCCCAGAAACATCCTTACTTAGCCTTGATGTATGACTAGCATTAGCCGGTGGGTAAACATTTTCTCCACCGGTGCAAAGTATGAAAAATGTTTACCCCCTGCGAACCACCGCCCGGTGCAGTGCAGTGTGTGCTATTGCAAAGAACCTGGATCATCATTACGCAACTTCTCGTGTTGTGAAACATACGCATCACAAACCTTTCCTCTATAAACATATGCATCAGAGGAACGTTCAACGAACACGGGATACAAGTGTTTTGTTTTTTTCAATATGATGGTGTACATTGTATTCTGCTCAGCGATTTCGCATATTCCAGTCTGTTCACCGGATGCACAGGTGCATTAGATATAGTGCTTTCTTGTTACAGCAACTGAGGAGTTGAATTGAAAAAAAAAATAAACGATTGTATCTGATATGGTCACATCTTAAATATACTCAAATATAAAATAAATACCTAAATATTTTGCAATACATACATTAATGTATTGAAGACGATTAGTATACTAATAACATGTCAAATCATCACAGCATATTCAAGTCGCATACACATAAACAACTTTAGATATCACAGCATATTCAAGTCGAAATCTATGGTATGGTATGTAAGAATCTATGGAAAAATTAGGCTCCTCAAATGTTGCGTTCTGTTTGACACCGCTGCGGCGCTTCACTACCAGATGCTATTTATTCATAAAGGCACCCAACGGGATTTTCTGACAGTTTTACCACCTTTCTAGGAGCAACATGTCTTTGCTGCTTAGTTGAAGAGTTTTTCAGCGATGTCAACATCTGCTGAAAAGTTGTTCCATTTTAGATATATGTCTCTGGGGTAGCCATTTTTCCAAAATAGATTGCCGTTTGTAATAAATTATCAAGCTCTCCTGTTAGTGAACGTTAATGGTAATGGCAAATCTACGATTATAGTTGATGGTCAACCGCTGCTAATCGAGATTCTTCCATTTATCGAAAAAGAGCCTGGAAGTCTACAATTTTTCATGAATGGTAAAACAAACTAAACTTTAAAATAATGAAATAGATATATTTTCTGTTAGCATCTCATTAATTATAGTTACAAACAGAGCTGCTGAATATCACTTTATTGCATTCGTATTCATTCATTATTGCCGAAGCGCATCAACACGTGGCAACAGTGTATTCACTCAGTTTTCGATCGGAGAATCCCATCCCATAGAAATTTAATCAACAGTTAGTTCTACTCGACATGTTCTTCTAATTGGCACAAGGGTTGATCATAACTATTATGCGAGAAGTAGAATACAATAAACTATCCCGATGCAGATGTGACAGTTTTCCTAAGTCTTTCACCAATATATGAACAAAAACGACACAATTACCGATAAACATTTTGTTGTCTCAGTATTTTTTTTCTTATATGTGATGCTTCATAACTTAGACACATTCAATATCCCGTTTTCAAATTTAATCATAAGTTGCACTGATTTCGCACAATATTGATGTGATTTCGTATCATCCAGCTTTCGCGAGTCAAAGGAATAAAAAACGGTTTGGAATGTGGTTATAGAAAGACAAAAATATCGAATATTATAAGCTTGCTTGACGCTGCTAGTGAAGTATCATGGAATGAGCCTCATTGCGTCTCATTTGTGAATCCGCAACCGCAACAGACGACACCATAGATGTGAAGATTGTTTTATTCAGTCTTCAGCAACTCCTGTAGAAGTGTCATTGTGTGAAGACTCTTCGTGTACCGGAAGCAGAAAGTATTTTCCCGGGCTGACATTATGTGCTCCGTCAGAAATTTGTTCCTTGCCATTTCCCTTTCGTCTATTATTTGCAGCTGCAACACATGACAACCGCAAGTGTGATGGTAATTTTAAACAAGTCGTTCATTATTATACTGGAAAAAAAAAACATTTGAACCACCTTTATATTTTAACGGTGTAATTTTTTTTACAAAAATTCAAACATTCTTCTACTATGTGGGATGACGTGATTCACAAAAAAGTATGTTTAATGACTGATTAAATGTTGAAGTTACACTTATTTTCCGTCGGTCTAGCTTCGCCACTGTTGTTGTGCCAATCACCGACGCCCAAGGAGGGGACTCCACCCAGAACCCTAACTTACGACCCGTTGATTAACGGACCGGCGTCAACGGCTTTACTTCCTCATGCGATGGAAGGCGTGATCCTAGAGATTTTTCGGCTCAGAAAATCTCCCGGTGTCGGCTAGGGTTAAATCTAGTCCAATTGGGTTGGTTGTGAGTGGATCACGCCACCCCACAACCATCGACACCTCTGTCGGTGTTGGGATTTGAACTCAGGCGTCGAGCGTGGTTGGCGGAGACGTTACCAACCACGCTAGACCTCCACCTCAGCGAGGATAATTTTAATTTGCCATTCATTTATTTTAATTTGCCATTGAAAAAAAAAATTCATTAAATACTGGGTATTTAACAAATGTGATTAATTTTTATTCAACATCATTGAATATTTATTTCCGTTTGTGTTTGGCAAAAAACCAAAAAAAGTATAATATCAAAATACGATATATTTTGAATCGGTTTTCCGTGCCTTTCCACTCTACCGTGTATCTTAACCGGCGACAAATAGTTTTGTAGACGATTTTTGGATAGACTGTGGTTGTACAAAAAGCATGACATGCATTTATAAATCAAACAGGAAACTTGATCATTATTCATAGTACATATGTTTATACTACATATGTTTATAAACTCTTCTACTAGATGTATTTTTACCTCGATCGATGGATAGCAGGGATATTAACATTAACAACGGCATTTGTGTAGCTAATTATTAATTTGACAAATCTTCTTGATGGGATGGATCACATTGATTGGTATGCTATATAATCGGAAAATGAATCTCGGGTTTGCATTTTTTTTTTGGTTAAACAACTAGCAATCAAAGGTGGAGTACCTGAGCTTCTCTAAGTTATAGCCCTGAACTGGAGTCTGATCCTCAAATAGAGTTTTATGTCTCTTAATTCTATGAAAACAATTTACCTTTAAGTTCATTATGAAATCCTTGACACAAATATGGGTTAGTTAAGAAAGTTTAGAAAAAAGGGTTTCGTTTATTTCATTATTTTGAGTTTTATTGTTTACAGTCAAATAACTGCGTCAAAAACCTCACTTTTTTTTGTAAGCTATAAAATCAATTGGTTTGAAATCAAACTCAAGGAATCAAACTATATTTAACCGTCTACGACCAATAACAAACTATAACTCATGTCGAATCAGCCATTGCTGATAATCGACTGAACTTAAAAGATAGCCACACGAACTGACTCGTGTCATGCAGCACATAGAATTGAAATATACTGATACATGTAAATAGTATGCAGAATATCGCACACAAAACATTGGTGAGAAAACCCCATCTGCATACCGGCAAAGATGAAATTTTCAAGATAATTGCGTCCGTTTATTGCATTTCATTTCTCAGTACTGAGCAAAACATCACGTTGAATTTCCGGCGAAGATTAAAGCAAGCTGGACTGAAACATGATTACTATTTTGCCCAGATTCTTTACGTAAGTTTACAACTTCTACTCCACTGCAACGCTGTTGAATTTGCACCATAAAGCAGGTATATTTTGCAGAAAACTGCAAGTTTGTTTTTGCTAGATAAACTTTCACAATATTACTGTTTCGCCCTTGAGCTTTGAATTTATACATTAGGCAACCTCCATGCTCCATCTTTCATACTCCTCTTTATATTGAAAGCTAAGAAAAACTTGAAATTCAGCTTTGCTTACGTTTCTGTTTCTGTTCCAACAGGTTACGGAAATATCGTACCCCGAACGGAATGGGGGAAAATTGCAACGATATTTTATGCGATCATAGGAATGCCACTGTTTCTTCTCTACCTTTCCAACATTGGTGAGTATCATCTTAAGCTTTTTTCTAAAGAAAAAATATATAACGCCACTTTGGAATCACTTCGTCAGAAATTACAGAAAGTTCTCTTGATCTAAAATATTCTGATTCAACGACATTGACTGAATGCAACACATGCAGGATTCAAGCTTTAAAAAAAATTCTCCAAGCGTTCAAATGTAGATTGGTGTGACACTTGTGCAACTGTTCCCAGCAACCGGAATGCTAATGCTCAATTTTGGTTTTGTTTTTTTTCTCCTCTTGTTGTACCTGTTTCCAAACGACCGCTGAATGTGACAACGAAAACCATCCCAGGTGATATTTTGGCCAAGTCATTTAAATGGATCTACGCCAAATTCTGCCTTTGCCAGGTGTGTCCAGGCGTGGCCCGACGGCGCGCGCTCCGTGCCAAACGCAGAGCGAGGACTGAGGAACGGGACTATCAGGTGAGTGGTGCAGAACAAGGAGGGGGGGATTCGATGCAACGAAACTAGCTTGCACTGAACCGAAACCAAATAGTAGTCCGTCGTGTAATGTAATGCCAAATAAACAATTTTATTAATTTCACTTAAACCGCATGCACCTGTCCCTGTCTGATGGTATGACGGCTAGGTTAGCATATTTGCTGCTTCGTCTCGTTTTACACTAAGCATTACAGCAGACACGGCTCAATGCTCGGAGCCATGGCAGCTTTTGGAAAACTGAAACGGACCGTGCTTCCTGGATGTATTTGAAGTGTTGTTGTTTTTATTATTATTTTGATACGAAACAATAGCGAGAACACATTGCAATCGCCGTGCCACCTCTGATACGAGCTGTTACGAGCTGATACACTGCTGTTCGGAAGTATTTTTTGCGCAAAAGTTTTGTACCGTCTCCATTGACAATGATGGAGCATTCACTGTGCACGTGTTTTTCCGCAAAGATTGCTCGCTCGTTTGTGGCCCAGGAAATTGCGTTCACTGCTGTTGATTACGAAGATGCAGAAATTTTCAACCACCGCCGCTGTGTTTTATATAACGAATAGCTTGTTCTTATAGATTTGACATGAAAACCAATCCTAATGCACAGTCCATCTTTCTTTCTCTTTGCATTTGCGTAACGCTGTGCACCGCAACCATAACTGTAAGAAAGAGTGATATCCTGTGCAATGTTGATGTTGGTCCTTCGAAGTTCCATCTTTTACATGAAGAATTCAAAAATAAACTACAATCTTGATTTTGACCTCGTAGTTGACTTCAAAGTATGATGTTGGTCTAAGCTAGTCAGCACATGTTTTCCGTTTTGTACCGTTGTTCTCCAATCGGGATGAAATTTCCAGGTTATGTTCATCTAAGCAATTAATGTAATAATTTTTTATAATCTGAAGTTTTTGGAAAAAGGCATTAGTGGGGTGGAGAAGCCCCCTAAATTCTAGTGTCCATAAACTGATAAAATCGCAGAGCTTTTATATATTTGAGCACATCGGTTTTGCTGAAATCTAGCATGTTTATTTTACCATATGAAAGATTTAAAATACTGGCTTACTATCGATGTTATACAATGAAATGAAATCTACATATTACGTTTTGTTGAAAATGTCTAGAACATTTTTAGTGAGATTTTTTTTGAAACCAAATAAATTGTATATTTTATCATCCACTATTTTTCTGTACTATCATCGGTAATTGCACTCAATTTTCTCCCCAAGAATTTTTCAAACAAACAACGTTATTAAAATTAAATTTCTAGAATTGGTCAACTCATTATTACCAACTTTTGACGTAAATACCGACCCTACGTTGTGTTGATTTATTTTTGGTAAATTCCGGTAGTATGCTCCGTGCTCTTATCAGGGCAATTGAGGCTTACTTCAATCTGCAGTAAGGCCAGTATGTCAGGGAGGGAGGTAACGGAGCAAATGCTCCGGTCCTCTCAACTCGATGCCGCAATGTCGCATTGCTTTGGGGGAAAGTACGCGCAAGCTTGCGTGGCTTGAGTCTCACCTGATCATTTATTTATAACAGCAACCATCAGCGAAGGAAGGAGTTTCCGAATTAACACCAACTTATGTGGATAATGCTCTTGTACGTTTATCAATGCATCGTTTTCGTCTACGTTGATTAGTTTAAACTTGTTTCACCAATACAATATAGAAAATCGAGAGAATAGTAATTTTATTCGTTATATGGACAACTACGTTTTTGGTTTGAATTGCTTCATTCCAGTAGCAGAGTTTGTCGTTGACATATAATATTATAGAATCCCGCGCTGTATTGGTGACCGTATTGCGGACGTGCCTCCACTGCTCGGTCAGGTCTTCAACCGGTTCACTAGTCCATTCGTCACCCTTCTGAGCAGCAACTTCGTCAGTTGACAACCGCTGAATGTCCAGTCGTGTCCTTCTCGAAGAGCTCTACTTGTATTCGATCGCCAGCTGGGCCCGAATCGATCTATCTACGAGATGGTGACCTGACTTGATATTTGGACCTCGGAAGGGCCGCACATCGATGAAATCTGATAAATACCGACCTTCAACCAGAATATATGCAAAATATGACAGACTCAGATTGCCATATAATAACCATTAATTCCATGGAGGCTGTTTCTACCAATAATTTCAATGTGAATGATTCCTGTCCATGTTATGAGTTTGCCTTCCCTCACCAGTTAAAATCTTTCCATAATATTTTGAACACCGTACCTGTACCAGTCATCTTCGGGCCGAACTGTCCCATGCTGTTCGAAGAAGTCGTCTCCATTCAATTCGGTCCATGGCTGCAACTCGCCTGCCATGTCGTCTGTGGAAGCATCGCAGGTCGTGTTCCACTTGATCGAGCCACCTTGCTCGCTGCACACCTCGTCACCTCGTTCCAGTCGAGTTGTTATCGACACGCAACACTTTCCGTTCAAAGATCCCGGTGCTTTGGTCCTGCAGCAGTCACCAGTGAGCCCACGAACTCAACTACTACCTCGATTTCATCACCGCTAATCTGAATTTGTAGTGAGAGACTGACTCTGTCGTCTCATGTAAGTAGTCTTCGACAAGTTGTTGGCCAGGCCAATCCGCCAGGCTTCAGTTTTCAGTCTGATATACGTCTTCTCAAGGGCTTGTGCTACGATATCAATGTTATCGGCGAGGCCAAAGAGCTGAACAGAGCTCCTTAATATCGTGCCACTCCTGTCGATATCCCCCCTGCGTGTCACACTTCCACAAGCAATGTTGAATAGCAAGCACGATAGTCCATCACCTTGTCGTAGCCCTCGTTGGGACTCGAAAGTATCCCCGAAACTCGAACTATGCACATCATCCGATCCATTGTCAACTTGACCAACCGTGTCAATTTATCCGAGAATCCGTAATTGTGCATAATTTGCCTTAGCTGGTCTAGGTCTATTGTGTTGTACGCAGATTGAGTGTGGGAAAGTTGTATTTTTGGCAACTCCCTCGCAAACAGAAATAGACGACAACATACAACATAAGAGAACACCTTGTGGGTGGCGTTCAGATGGGGCACACGGTATTCTTTCATCCAATCCTCCAGTACTACTTCCTCCTCGCAAATCTTGACAAGAACCCACAGTAGCGCCTTATCTAGTGCTTTGCAACCTTGTTAGAACAGCTTGCTGAAGAGTTGGTCAGCTACAGCTTTATGTTTTTAAGACGATCGATCTCCTCTTCAATCTTTTGTAGGTGAGGGGCGGGAATTCGGTCGTCATCCTCACGTAAACCAAGATCTATTATCACTTCATCGTCGTCCTACACCACCGTTAAGATGCTCGTCGTAGTACTGTTTCCTCCTTTCAATCACCTCGCACTTATTGGTGAGAAGACTGCCGTTCAGGTCCCTGCACGTGTCGGGTTGTTGTACATAGCCTTTGCGAAAAATGTGTAGCTTCTCGTAGAACTTTAGTGTGTCATATGCACGGTATAGTTCCTCCATCGCCACTCAATCACGATCTTCCTGCCGGCGCTTCTTTCTCCGAAAGACCGAGCCTGTTCGGTGCGTATCGGTTCTGAGCACTATCCGCATGTTTTTGAGAGGCTCTCTGAACTTCTCTTTCGCGAGTTTGTCGTTTGCCGGCTCTTTGTTAGCCTGGGTCGATACCAATTGTTTCAATTTGTATTTACTTCTGAGTTGTTCATAGTAAGGTGCTTTCGGCATACTGCCTTACTAGGGCCACAATGCCTAGTCTCGCGGAGGGTCCGCCATATTGGATAGATAGCTAACGAGACACCGCATTCAGCAGCACAGTCGCTCCGAATCAGACGCAGCTATACGCCGCCCAATATGCGAAAAGAAACGATTACGAAAACTCTTCTCAGTTAGCATACGAACAAGATTCTCACCGGGTTTTGGGACCCGATCATCATTATGGATACTCGTATCTCTGTTAGCAACCGGAGGAGGTTAAAATAGGGACGTCCTCGCTAGAGGTGACAGGTCACAGGAGAGCCTTATCAATTTATTTCCAAACAACCTGCCTTTTTGAATCAATTAACTCATTCGTTGAAAAAATGCAGATTTTATATCGTTTTGTAAAAGTGCCCCACCGACCATTTATTTAACATACAGGTATACATATATACATATATGTGGTATAAATATATACAGGTATACAAAATTATTGAGACAGGCAAAATTTTTCTAATTTTCCAAATGGCCAGAACTTCACGAAAAATGAATTAATTTTGATGAAACAGGTTTCACTTTACTGGAAACCTATCCTAGTTTCTTACTTGAGTACTTTGCGTGACTAACCTACACCGGAAATGTTCCAGATTTTGGAAGTTTGTCATAATGTACATTTTTGCAATGCGTAGAACTTATTCTGACACCTTGTTTTTTTTAAGTTCATGTGTTTCTAATTAACTAGAATTCTTTCCGAGTGTATTGGTACACAAAGATCGAAATTCAGTCAAACAATCATCGCGATATGAAATATTTAAGTATATTTTCACAGTTTTTTTGTGTTGGGTACATGGTCCATAAAAAAGTTTTTGTTAGATTTTTTTCCATAAGAGTACCCACTGTGATTTGTTCTGAAGATTTTTGTGCAATTACATTCAATTTTTGTAATGTTTTTAAACGAAAGCTCAGATAATTTTCTAGAAGTTATCCATTGACAACCATTCTCTATTCCTCGTCATTCTTCAAATATATTGGTTTTTAGAAAAGAAAGGCAGCACCGTACCTCGAGACAAACTGACGTTATAATGCTGCAAGTTCATACAGTGTTGCCAGTTTGTTTTGCTCGCATGTTTCGAAAAAGCCAATGCGTATTTTTGCCCCTCACTACTCTATTGCTAACAGAGATCATAAATTTTTGCCAAAAGATTGCTTAAATTGGTAATCAATAGATTACTAATTAGTCCTATGCAGTGCTGATAAAATTTATTTTCCCCAGCTAAATTCTTCGAAAATTACAGCCAATCATTTTCAATTTTCACTTCCAATGATCGCAGCACTCTTTCAGATACACTAGATTTTCGTCTTAGTAACGTGCTGTTATACTCAGATGAAATAGATCGCGGGCATCGTTCACGGTTACGGAATAAAATTTGACGAAAAATCCAACCAAATGATCTTCACTTCAAAGCGAAAAAGAAAAACAAACAATCCACTCAAGCAAAATGAACCTCACCGAAACACTTTTTCACTGACACTGACCGATGCCTTGACAATCTTCGTTAACTGATAAACTGATTTTGTTGTCTTGCTTCCATCGCATGAAATATAGTGAGGTGTTTGACAGTTCACTTCCATGCAAAAAGCGGGGAGGGAGAACTCTGAAAGGATTGTAAAAAAATAACGTTTATGGATGCTTTTTTCACTTTCACTCAAGAGTGTCAACAAATATCAACCCTGGTCCTATGACACCATTTCGTGCAGTTGTAAACCCTACAAAACACATTTCCAGGTTTGCATTCCTTAGCAAGTACTTTATATTTATTGTATTTTTGCGATTTGATGACATTTTTACCTTTCTCCTAGAAAGGTATGAACGCCCCTGTGAAACACTAAAGTTCTACCAATATATACCAAGGTGCACGAATTTATCTACTACTTCTGGTCTAAAAAAAGATATATTTTATTCATCGCCAATTATGAACTTTTAATATAAAGACTACTTCAGATTCGATACAATAGAATTGTCACATTTCGTAATATTTGCTGAATTGTTTCAGCATTCAACCAACGAGCATTTTCTTAACTGTGGATTAATACATCAGGGCAGTAAATTACAAACATTCTTATTTACATCTTTCGAAGTAAGGGCTCATTGCCGGTCTACCGATTGTTACCTTTTCAATCCCTTCAGCTACCTCGGCTTGTATGAACGAAGCTAACTATTCTCTTGCCGGCCCTAGAGTATCGTCGTGTCACAGTACCCATTAGTCTCTTGGATTCATACACTTCCGGTACAACGACGGCAAAAGGGACTGCAGAATCCTGAGTTGAATTTAAATTACAAAATAAAATGTCCAACAAAGGTGTCCAGAAGAATTACAATTCATTTCTCTGCCAATTTTGCTGATTCACTCTCCATTCGGCGATGGAGCATGATGTTCTCAGGAATTTCTACGCTCCTTTACGTTCGCTGCTGCTTCATTTCCTTCAGGTGGTATGCTGGAGTGAAATATACCACTGTCAAAAGTAGCGAAACTGTTACATACACCTATCATTAAATTATCGCAGATTTGGTGGTTACATCGGAGGCCGAAAAACTCAGTTGCTCCGCTTTATCCCAACATCCTGCTTCGTTTGCATGCGATGAATGAAAGCGGTCTCACATTTTAATTTATGTTGTGAACAGTAACAATGGCAAGAGAAATGCGTCTGCCACTAGGACACCACCGCAACGACCGACACGGCCCATACCGCACGACGGTATTTTTTATTTATTTCGCTTGAGCCATTATTCACGAAATTTCCTCTCTTGTTAATTTTATGTTCTGCTCTGCCGTGCCCTACTCCCACAATATCTTGGTGTGGCTTCTCACCACCGACTGACCATTCGCCATGTTGCAGTCGGAATTCGGTGAAAATGGATTCGACACGGCTACTATTACCACCTCCAACCCAGACGACGACATCGACGAGGAAATCACTGCCGAGCCGCAAACTGTGACCGTTCCAATTACTATTTGTATAATGATCATGATTGGGTAAGTTAGCTAAAATTTTCTTGTTTTTGTTGCTCTCGTACAAATATTTTGATTTCATGATTTCTTTTTAGGTACATATTTTTCGGTGCTCGATTGTTCGCAGACTGGGAAAACTGGGATATCCTAGATGGCAGCTATTTCTGCTTCATTTCACTTAGCAGTATCGGATTCGGTGATATTGTGCCAGGCGCTTCGGTAAGATGACCTATATATCGTTGAATTAGTAACAAAAGATTACCTGACTTGAGAAAAACAAGTTTGATTCCGATTTTTGACCAGCGCTAAAAACCGATGGCTTACAAAACATTTACATTTTACAGGTTACCTATACTAACACACAGTTTATGTTTTGAGCAAAATGAAAACCTTGGTGCCACAATCAATGGGGCTTGAGCTTTTGTTTCGACCGATTTACATCCGTTGTGAAGCGTTTCAGGTTCGACTGCAGACAAACCAAAACTGGTGCATTAGACCAGCACGTTATTTCGCTGAATTTCCGGTATATTGTGTTACAACAACAGTGCTGCTTACATCTATCTCATGCTTCAACCAATTTTCGTTTCGATTCGGTTGGTTTCAACACAATTGCAATACATTACAATCTATACGATGATATCTTGCAAACTGCGGTGGCACTAAATAAATGTGGTTAACTAGAGTAACTACCAATCGATATCTATCTTTTATGGTTAAAATTATGTTATTAACTTTTCATCCTCTTCTTCCTAAAATTGTTATATGAATTATAAATCAGCATTTTATCCTATTTCTTGACATTTTTTACTGTACAGTTTAGTTTAGTACATGAACTAGTAGCGATACTCTATATGAAATAACTTTCAAACTATACTTTCTGCAACAGTAGTTGGAATATAACAACAAAAATAATTTAGAACAAAATAATTTGTACATTCTAAAATTTTCAGTTTTCGGTAACACAGATTTCAAAAGCTCGTTTTTTCTAATATACTATTATAATTTAAAAACGAGCTCATTTTAATTTGAGACATCGAACATCTACACAGTACCTAAAAATGAAATTTACAACTAATACAAATGAAGGCACGTAACGGTTTCTAGCACATAGAGTGAAAAACATATATAATTTCACACCGTTAATAATGCACAATACAGAATCGTTTTGAACCATGTAAATTTGTACGTTAAGTGATATAAACCCAACGCTTTGAATTTAAACATGCATGCAAATTAACAATATATTCAATTACATTGCGTGGGAATATAATGCCACACGGAATATTACATGGTTTCCAATGCTCCATTTATGTGCATTTAAAGAAATGTAAATAATTTTTTTTTACTGTGTAGTTTTTAAATTCCAACGATTAAACGCATCGATGTGACATCACCACTTGCTTCGGGATGATCTACAGCATTTTCACCTTAGTATAGATGATTATAATCTTAATTCTAGGGCTCACGTCAATTTTTGAAGCTTTTTATATATCGATCGGTAACACTTTGATCCAAAAACCTTAACTTAGCGTAAAAAACCAATATGAAAAAGTACGTAGAAGACAGGAAAAAGTAAGTTAATTTTAAATATTTGAATTAACAACAAAAAATGAATATTAAGAAGGAATACTCAATCAATCTTTTGGCGTAGAACTACGTCTCTCACGTGTAAAAACACAGAGGTGTCGAGTTAAAATCTAAAACGAAACAGGAACAAATATGTCTAATTTAAAATGCTTATGAGTCAGTTCGATTTCAACGGATTTTCTTCGCAGCAATCGATTAGAAAACCCAAATGCAGAAAATCGAAATTCGATTATTCGAACTTTTGTACTATTGAAAATTGTCAAGCCTTGTTGAAGCTCAAATTTCGACCTTTAATTAGTCGCTTATTGCATGCTTTCCTTAACACGAGCGACAGAGTATTATGCCGGCTATTCAAGAGCCTATATAAGAGCTTGCTTCTGCTCAAAGCAATCATTTTACTAGTTGGTTTGCGGGAAGGACAGTCTCAACTTAGCAACAGCTGATAGCAGCAGACTTACCGAGTTTGTTTTCGTCTCAAACAAATCATAACACTCATTAAACAGATGGTGGGACACAGGCGGGAGCGTACCTAGGGTGTGGTGTGGTATCGTGCTTTGAGCCGTCGACTCCCCGCAAAAGCCTCGATATCCGCAAGCAGCTTCGACGGAGCGCTCTCATCACCCAAAAGCACTAACCCGCCTATTGGGACCGAAACCAGTGAGGCTCCAATTCTGGCAACTGGTCGCAGTTTTGAGGATATGAGTCAGTACACGTTCTATACCACGATGTAGCACCGAGGGGGAATCGCTGGCCATCAGCCTAAAATTTTTGTTTGTCAGCTGTTTCATATGCGATTATAGGCAGTGAAGCAATATTTCTTTTAAAGAAAACAATTATTGAATCAGGGAGAGATGATGATGAATCTGATCACAGTTATGAAGAAGAAGAAGCAGATTATGATGATGAAGAAGATGATGGTGATGATTGCTTTGATTTGTGATTAGTTTCTATTATTTATGTAGTTTAGTTTTATTGAAAAAATCGTTCATACTTCATTAAAGTTTGTTTGATTTGAGGGGTCGTCTATAATCTACGCAATCTTTTTCAATTGGGACGAAGCCCAGTGTCGTCAATTGTGGTCAAATATCATCTAATTTTATTAAAAAAACGTAGAAAGCGTCAAATACTCATCAAAAATTATATCACGTGCTTCATGGACAAATCCGAATAAAAAATGGATGCCAGATTCGTGTTCAGCACTTAAAAATTATCTAAATATCATATTTTTGTCGCAGTCATCGACACTTTGTTTACTTGGCCAACCTTTGTATGAAGTCGCCCCACTGCGTTTAGGGCTGGCACCTGCACCGAGCCCTCTAAGTAAAGTAGTTTAACAACGGCTTGAAACGTCGAGGTAGCAAGCGGCAGAAGGGGTCTCCGTCCCGTGAAACCTGGCAGCTCTCCCAGTACGTTCCGCGCTCATTGCCTGATGGGAATCGAGCAGGAGGAGGATTAGATGGTGGGAATTGGTCTGAGGTCCAGATTCCCTTTTTTGACTTGAGTCGGTCGGGGCGACATAGTTGCTCATAAGGCGCAATGGGCGACCTACCCTAGCAATGCCCTCACTGCCTCGGCATAGCTCACCATGGGACCAAATAGGCAACTACTCCACATGAACAAGGATAGCGACTGGGAGGGGGACACAATTAAATAAATATTGATAAGTTTATGCATGTGAATGCGGGAGCGGATGGACCACCAAATCCAGCGGTCTCCGCCGGGACCAACGGATGCGGTTAAGGGTGGCAGAAAGTCACAGGGGGGATCCAGCAGTCTCCTCCAAGGCCATCGGAGGCTGTCGAAGGGGGTATGTAAGAGGGGATGTAAGGCAGGTACGCCTAGAGCTACCCCCAACAACGAACGTGGTTTCGGCGATCTGCTGGTAGCGGCAGTTCGAGCGGAGATGAAAACGCTACTTAGAGTGGTGGCGTTGTCAGCACTGCTCGTTGCCGTAGTAATATCTCGACGCACTTGAAACAGAGTCTTCTACTGCTACGCATCTGCATCAACAGCGCGAGGGTTGACTACGTTGCGCTCACGGGTCTAAGTACTCGGAGGTCTCTTCTGGCTATGCTAGGCGACTCTCAGTTAAAGGAATTGGGTGAGGATGATCGGACAATTTGTCAATCTCGTGCCGACGAAATGATCCTAGAACTACGCAGCGACGCAGGGGAAGAGGAGCTAGGCCATAGAGGCAATTCGCCTCCGAAAGGGTCCTTCTGGGACCCAGGTTGTGTAGCCATTAACTCTAACTCAATGGGACTGCATTAGTATTTCTTGCTCAAAGTGGTGCTCACCTCGTATAAGGAAAAAGTTCAAAATTGATCTAGCCTCTTCACTCGCTTCAACTATGTGCTTATCGTTAAGGAACTGCGATGCGGAGTCTTAATTGCTCGAATAACACTGACTCATGCATTTGAAATTTTGTATATAAAAATCATTCTCGAAACAACCCTATAAATTATCTTAACTTAACCTGGCTCGCATTCATCGTAATATTGATCGAGGCTCCGATCACTTGGGAGTTGATTCTCATGCCTCTTTCTCCCCTACTTTTGACTGCGTCACAATCATTTCTCATTTGACCTTGTCGCCGATGGCCTTTTACCTACCCGTATGATCAGCTGCTTAATGCTTATTAATAGATACAGATGACGTAATAAAAAGGCCCTCCGTAGAGAGCCTTTTAGTGGGGGTGCGATCGTCGATCGGCTGCTGCTTTGTGCCGGCCTTGGGTGTTTAGTATGCGAGATGGTTTAATCCTGTCGTTTGGTGGAGATCCTTTTCCCACTCGAATTCTGGTGTACTTCTGTGTGCGATCACGTTGACGGATACCTGATTGCAATACCGCGTGGCTTTGTGGGAATTTCACGTTGATGAATCCGCCGCGGGACGGTTTGAGTTTAAGATGCTCACTGATAAGAGCTATGATTTTAACCGGCCTTTACGTGACAGTAATCAGCGTCCACCTTCAACGGCGGCAAATTCGGAAAAGAATGCGGTTCTTATGGAGCTTTCTTGCTAGATCGCCGTGATGACGGATGTTCAATCGCTCTTCTCAGAGAGCGTAAAAGAGAAAGTGTTCTAGTATTGCCTCATGTCGCAAGGTTGGCAGGGTTGTTTCGACGACCCAATGTGTATTATTTGTAACCCGTGGCTTATAGCAACTTTCTGTGCTCAAATCGTAATAGTTGCCACCGTAAAGCCTGAAGAAACCAATCTTAAGGACGGTTGGTTGCTATGGCCACTGGGCATCCTCCAGGAGCCCGAGGTTTGCTTCAGGTGCTTCGAGCGGGGACATAAGTCGTGGTCTTGTAAAGGGCCACAAGGTCAAGTTTATGTCGGCGCGCGACTGTGGGGCGCCACCCAAGTGCTTGGTATGCACCGATTAGCAGGACTATAAGCACGTCACGGGAGGCCCCAAGTGCCCGACTAGCAAGCCGGCTACTAAACCGCAAGAGTGAGCAGCCACTGAGTCATTGTCGGACATAGTCATCGTATCGGACCCCTACCGGAAACGGTAACTGGGTAGCGGATAAGTCCGGTGGCGGCCGTATGGACGACAGGCGGGTTCCCGGTTCAGTAGATTGTGTCGAACTCGGATGTAGGTTATGTGGTTGTCATGGTGGACAGAGTATTCTACTGCAGTTGCAATGCTCCACTGCGTTGTTCTACAGAGAGGTTCGCTCAATCGTGTAACCGTGGAACTAACGGGTTTAAAGCAGTTGGTGGTGGCGGGTGACTTCAACACTTGGGCTGTTGAATGAGGGAGTCGCTGTACTAACCAGATGGGCCAGATTTTGTAAGAAGCTTCGGCGAAGCTCAACTTGGATCTGGCGGATGTCGGTACTAAAAGTACCTACAGCAGAAACGTTGCGGAATCGATCGTCGACGTGATGTTCATCGAAGGGGCATTCGCTATTGCGCAATTGTCACGCTAGACGTGAAAAACGCGTTCAATAGCGCCTATACTCTATAGCCTACGCGCTTCGGAACCAACATTAAATGAGATTCATTGTACTTTTAGTTGACCGAAAACGGAAGAAGACAAATCCTAATAAAATGGAAGAGCTAGTTACAACACAGGCGTGGCCTCGTACGACATAAACATGAGCTATATAAGAGCCTGCTTCCGCTCAAACAAATCATTTTATTTTTGAATAGTTCAACCGTCATAATTCAGCAGCAACAAGTACATAACAACAGCTAGAGCGGCAGTGGGTAGCAGCAGCGGGTAGCAGCAGTTGGTGCAGCGGCGGCATTTCCAATTTTAGGTGGAGAAATTTTTCCGCTATTCCCGACTCCAGTTGTGATTTTGAATCTTTTCACGGTGTTAAATTGGCAATACGAAATAAAATTTCGCTCAGAGTAAAAAGGATTGAAAAAATACCAACTCTATTTGTTTATTGAAAGCTTTTTAATTCCTTAACAACGTAAACCAAACAATGGAGATCACTTAACAACAGTAGAAAATTAAAAAGATGCCCGAGTTGTCTCATAATGGTCGGGTTCGATAATTGTCTCATAATAGTCGCATAATCTACAACTGGTTAACCCGTATAAATTCCCATTCGCGTTAATACCATGTTGTATTCTGTGTGTCTGTTCTAACCAGTACCGATACCGATTCTCTCCGGTAATAATACTCATTTCACTGTTGTTTAGCTCTCTGTTAATTAAAATTCCATCCTTTCTTTTTATCATTGCTATTGAATTCTTCTGACTAGAGTGCTAGTTCATTTCTACGAAACAAGTATTTTTAGTAATTGATATTAAGGGTTGAAGTTAACACCTATGGAAAAATTTAATTTCACTATAATTCGATCCTCCCTGCAATGAAAGCCTCTTTGCACTTTCCTGCTGAAGAATATAATATAATTCAAATAATGCTGAAGTCACTGCAAACGGTTATGCTTGAAAATAAAGTAAATTATATGGAACGAAATGCCAAGCAAGATGCTGGCAGCCAGAGAAAAGCAAACAATCCAACTTTACCACGCAATCTCGAATCTTATTTTACATAGCTGACAGTGGTTTTCAACGCGATGCCTGTCGCCTGCTTGAATCTATAATTAAATTAGCATACATAAAAATTACCTCTAACCAAATTGATCTAAACTGGCAACAATCACAAAAATTGTTGACTTGGTTGTTGTTTTTCCTCCGCTCGTACCGTTTCATCGCGGCGGATCGTGCAAGACCGAAGCTAGCGCACATGCAGCGTCCAAGCAGGAAAATCACCATAAAACACAAGCACCGCAAAAACACAACAGATAAAGACGTTTTTAAGCTTCGCGTACTTTATGAACGCTTTTTAATGATCTTGTCAAGTCTGCGCTCGGCTGGCAATGAGGAGGACAGTGAAATAAAATACTGTCGAGCGCGGAAAGGTTCTCTGCTAAGTGCCACCGCACAAAATGATAAAAGAGCACGTCAAACAAAGTAATTCACTTTTAGAAGTGTACTTGCTTCCTAGCAAACTGGAGCATCGGTGCTTCTTCAACAAACCACGACAACCGGTGCAGACGGAAAAGCAATCACAGTTACCGAGAGCGCGCACTTAAGCAAAGTGATGGTCACCATTTTACATAAACATAAACTGTGCGAAGATCAGCGGGCACATTGCACAGTGGTGTTGGGCGAACCTATCATACGATAAAACGGTATCCGTACTCCAAAAACGGTTGTAACTCCGCACATCGACACGTACCATCAACAAAGAAGGATCTCCGAAACATGCAAAAATGAAATCGTTTTTTTTATTATCGCAAATAA
Source organism: Wyeomyia smithii (assembly GCF_029784165.1). Classification (NCBI taxonomy): domain Eukaryota; kingdom Metazoa; phylum Arthropoda; class Insecta; order Diptera; family Culicidae; genus Wyeomyia; species Wyeomyia smithii. The sequence goes on along the minus strand of NC_073695.1, from coordinate 170,399,413 downwards.
ATAGCTACCTTGTACATAAAGGTCAATTCATATAAACGATGTCAAACTTAGTTGCAACCTCATTTCAGTACATACGTAAGGCATACAATTATTTTTATTATCATGGTGACGTAAGATCAAGCGCTTGGTTTCCATTAGATCTACTGGCGATAACAGGTTGATATTTCGAGAACTCCGTGTGAATGATACTTAAAAGTAAACGTATGAAAATGTATTAAAAATAATAACATCCCATGCTTTAAATTATTTAGTACCATCAATGCGCACGCGAAAGGGTAAGTGGTTTTTCGAAGCAAATTTACATCGATTGCACGGGGATATGGTTAAAAGCTTTTACTTGTTTTTCAATCAATCACCTGCCGAGAGTTCATTCGAACCGGACACCGAGAATGGGATAGCCATTGCAATCATGCAATTATCATCATGTGTAAGTGCGCTATCGATGGTGGAATTTGATATTTGCAGCTGTTTTTTACGAAACAAAAATCGGGTAATAGTTAAACGAATTTGGATGCAATGACACATGTTCGTCTGATAATTGCATAGTTTCAAACCTTGTTGAAAAAACCTCAGGAAATGTTGGTTTAAAGTATAGTATAACACTTTGTTTATTTTGATGTGGTATAAAAATGTTTTATTTGTTCATGTTCGATATATGATTTGGTGATTGTCAAAAATCAGGAGTGTCAATAAACTTAGAATCAAAGTTTGTTACATTGAATAAGTTTATAATAATTATCTTATAGATAAGTCGTCTATCGCATGGTAGGGCCATCATCGTCCTCAAAACAAACCAGAGCAACCTCTTATCTCGTCTAATGAAAAAACCACAAGAGTTGTATTCAAAGCCACGACCGCAAGGTTGACGTAGAACCACACAAGGTTGTTTGTTACATTACTTGTAGTGAATATGTTAGAATTTTGTGCAAAAGTGGAGTTGAAGTGCTAACAAATTTCAGTTTGCACATACATCACTGAACAGAAATAGAACATACACTATACAACGCAAACAAATTTCAACAGCCAGAGTTTATGCAGGTTAAAATAACGTCTTACTTTTATAACATTTTACTTACTACATTTTACTTACTACTTACTACTTACTTTTTTTACTAGCGCAAATCGAGAAAATATTAAATCTTCAATAATTTGTTTGTTGTCCTTATAAGGACAATTGTTGTTCAATTCCAAATCAGATACTATTTGATCGCATCTGTGTGCAACCCCGATAGAAGGGATTATGGCATTTCGATAGCTGATTGAGCATCTAATAACACAGTTGAGAACTGTTTTCACACTGGAAATTTGACCACCCATTAGAGATGGTTGGGTTTGGCTTTTTCGAACCCGTACCCGACCCGTACCCGAATTTTTTTTTGGTTGAAACCCGAGCCCGACCTGAACTCGAAACTTTTTTCTTCGACCAAACCCGAACCCGACCCGAACCCAAAAATTTTATTTGTGTGGAACCAGAAACCGAAACGCTGAAACCCGAACCCGAGATTTTTTTGGGGGGTTGATTTTTTGTACAAATTTGAGGCTGCCCTGAAGCTTTAAGCATTGAATGGTATTGGGATGTTAGTGATTTTTTACTGTTGCATGAAATAGACAACATAATCTAATAAAAATACTTGTTTTATATAATCGGGTTTCGGGTTTTCAGACCTAAACTCGACGTTTTCAAACCCGAACCCGACGGGTACGGGTCGTGCTTGGGTTTCGGGTTTGAAAACCCGAAACCCGACCATCTCTACTACCCATATATTTTGAGTGCCAGCATCTCAAAACGTTTGTGTGTTGTCAAATACGGCATCTTTTCATTAGAAAAAGTGCCGGCTTATGTACCTACTACTGTTGCTGCTCGCTACTGCACAAAGGCAGCAATTAACTAGAGGAAGTGCCGCTGCGTCAGCTGTTGCTATACGCTGCTGCTGCCATCCGCTGCCACTGCTGCTGCTAAGTAATGATTGTTGTAGTCGCTGTCGAGTCCTATTATAAGCAGTTTCGACTGAAACAGGCTCTTATATAGGCCAAATAGTACATTCCGAATAACTGTTCGATCGTGCTTGGGAAAGCAATCATACAACGACCAATCACAGATCTAATTTTACGTTTTAACAAGGCTTGACAATTTTCAATAGTACAGTAGTTCGAATAATCAAATAACAATTTTCTGCATTTGAGAGGATGCATATATAGAAGATTTTCCAAACGATTGCTGCAAGAACGAAGGAAATCCATCGAAAACTAACCGATTTATGAACATTTGAAATTGGACATATTTTTAACTTTTTCCATTTTTAGATTTTCATTTTACATCTTTATGTAGCCGAATTTCCTGAGAGCCGTAGTTCTACGTGAAAAGAAACAAACTATCCACGGTGCTCCCATAGACCGTTGTTATAAAAAAAGCACCATAGAATCTGAATACACCATTCGATTCTTTATGACGTCCAGAATCTCTGGTCAAAATTTCAAAATCATCGTACGGTACGTTTTTGAGTAATGCCCTTTTGAAGGTAGTGAAGTATAAAAAAGTGATATAAAACGATGAAATATGTGTTGTAAAGCACGTTTTTAAACCATTATTTAATGAAATAACTTCCAAAATAGTTTCTACACATTCCAAGTATTATATTTTAAAACATTTACAATTGGTGAAAAGATTTATTTGAAAATCCCACAGTGCACAGTGGTCTAAATTCGAAAAATCTTGATCGCTTTAGATTTGACTGTGAAAAATTGATTTTATGTACTCAATGTCTTCAGCAAAATTGTTTCATGGAGCAAGGCCTTACATTCGGCGGTTTCGGTTTTTCTATCAATCCACCTAACAGTTAGATAAAAATATTATTTTTTCTAATCTTCAATATACCAGATTGCTTCCTTCAGCAAAGTTGTGGAAAAGTATAAAAGAAAAACAATTGCTGAGTACTGCGATGTCTTATCTGTACGTCGGACACGACAAAATAGAGTTTTTTATGAAACACCCCTCCTTAAAATCAGTTTTTTGTCTATAATTTCGTCTGTAATGGTCAAAACTAGTTTCCTCGTGTTTTGCTCGCCGGATAGGGTAAGTTGCGCTATTGGCTACCCCCGGCTAGGTGCCAAGGAGCAGAAAAAAACACCGCTCCGCCGAGGACCATTGCAGCAGAAGCGATCAGAGGATACTTCGAGCTGCAGGACCAGCAGAAAGCAGCCTCGGACGGCCACCATCGGCGACCTTTACCGCTACTGTCAGCTAGAGGAACCGAAATAAACGGATGAGTTTTTATTTTGTTTTTTTTTTTCTTCTGTGTTCTAGCAAAAGTCCGTTAGAGGTATCTGCCCGCCCTGTAAGGTTTTCGCCAGGCAAATTTAAGAGTGTACAGGGTGACCCCCTGTTACAAGCTAAAAAATGCTAAGACTAGAGTTAGTACTCAAGATCCAACCGTCACAGTTGAAGCGAGTAAAGGCGCTGCATCCTCGATTTCAAAACCCGAACATAAGGAGGAAATACCTATGTTCCATCCCAGGAGATTAGTCAACAAAGGAGTGTACTTTCTTAGCTATGTTACTCCCAACGAATTATATTACTTCTTACATACGGATCGGTTGGTACGGATTGTCCCCGTTCTTAGATTATATTGTATTATATTGCGCTACACAGTAGGCCTAGCCGTTGACAAGAAAAATGTATGGAAATCTTTTTTTTTTTAAATGGTGGATATCATTTTCCAGGATCCTTTCAAGTACTGGCTGCGTTAGTGTAGACTAGATTAGACTAGACTAGAGAAGAACACAGTGCGAGCAACAATGCTGCCTAGAGCCACTCCTCAGAATGTGGAGTGATACAGAGGCAGCAAGTCCAACTCTTCAAAAATGCACCACCAGGAAGAGGAGAAATGCAAAGAACTCGAGCAGCTGCACCGCACACATGAAATACGAAAATCTACCAAAAACACGACGCATCCCGCAGAGGCTACGAGTCAAAGTGTGTAGGGATAAGGATAGAGCCATTTTAAGGATGATCGTGAGATGATCACTACGAAGTAGCACTACGATTAACACCTGAACGGCGTGAAAACAAAAAACTGTAACAGGAGCGGAAGAGACGTGGTCGGTATAACAAACGACGAAGATGTGCCATCCCCAGCAATAAGCGATTTTAAGGATATGATCCGGTAGCTCAAGAACAACAAATTTGCCGGAGAGAACGGCATCGGAGCGGAGGTTGTATAAATGATCCCCGACAAATTGACCAGCTCGCTGCATCGGCTGATCGTCGAGATCTGCGAGATAGAACAGCTATCGGAAAAGTGGAAAGAAGGGGTTACTGCCCCATCTACAAGAAGGGCGACAAACTAGACTGCGAAAATTATCGAGCGATCACAGTCCTGAATGCCAACTACAAGGTGTTTTCCCAGATCATCTTCCAACGCCTGTCAATATTAGCCAGCAGATTTGTGGAAAGTTATAAAAGCCGGTTTCATGGAAAACGGGCAACGACTGACCATGTAGGCATCAGTGATCCTGCTTTCAAGGCAATGTTTACGCTAAAACGAGTGAGATCGAGGAATTCGTTTCTTATGGTGTTAGTAAAAGTGGGGCTGTTCCCTATGTTGCATATATTGACCTCGTTGGAAGTAAGATATTCAAAAAGGTACCCACCCCTGTTAGCTTATTGACTGCTTTGCAGTATCGCATGAGTGCGCAGACCTCAGAAGGCGCAATATCGTCCAGGTCACCAGGAAAGTAAGCGGATGCGATGACCAAAATCTCCATTTCTAAGTTATTCATATCTTCGGATAGTATATCAATGGACTTTCTAAAAGTAGCATTTTGAAGAAAATTAGTCAAGGAATTAAAAAATTAATTTCGAGCGGCAGTTTTGCCGGATATGATTTTTTAGTATTTTGTAACAAAAAAATATTTTGCACCACGATATATATAGTTAATGGTAGCAGTGGTCATAAGGGGCCACAGCTTTGGAAGGGGGGGGGGGGGGGGGGGTATGTGCAATGTCCACGGTCCATACCAATTTGTTAGAATTTACACAAGAAGAAGAACATGATATTTCGACACTTTCGTTGTTATGTTTTTCAGCGTTAGCCAAAGGATTCAGAAAACATTCATTTTGACAGAAAACGTTACCAGTTGCTTGAGTAGCCATGGAAAAACAGTATTTTTTTAATAATTTGGTATTTTTGGGAAACGTTTTTTGATTGATGAATTTTTTTTAGGAACAAATTCTCTACGATAAAATGAATGTTTTTCTTTATTCTACCATGAATTGTAATAAAATATTGTAAAAAGCAAACTGTTTAGTGTACAGGACAATTGCGGGGCTAGCGCTACGTTTTTACTGACACTAACAGTATTTCCCAAGCCGAGACTCGAACCTACGACGACTGGTTTGTTAGACCAGCATCGTACCTCGAGACCATCTGAGAGAATAAAATATTGTATAGAAAATTATTATTCATCAAGCATAAAACAACGACACTGTTTTGGAAAATAAGTGATATAATTTTAGGAAATATATCTTAATTTATGTTGTTCTTCCTTATATTTGGAAACGATGAATTTCATTAAAACTAAGAAACTTTGAATTGTTTGCTGACAATGCTGCATCAAGTGAAAAACTAATTAAGAGGTGAGAACCCACCCCTATTGGGGAATTAATAACAAGGAGGTTTGAAAATCTATTCCTAGAGAGAGTTTCATCAATAAAAAAAACTTTTGTTTGAGTTGTTTGAGTAAGAGGTGTAAAATTCTAAATTGAAAAAACAGTTTTTATGTATATTCAAGGATGTGTTCTAGATTATCGGACTATTTGTGTAAATAGCATCATCCACAATGCCCACAACCAAAAGACTTTCAGAAATATTAGCAAAATAAAAGAGAAATTGTGACCAAATCAGAGTAATTTTGAATTTATTTCTTTAAAAAGCTGTAACTTAAGTTCTGTTCATAATACTTCTGAGTGATGAATGTTTTTCATGTAAAATTTTCTCAGAAACATCCCAAAATTGTTTTATTGAAATCTAGGTATACTTATTTGCCAAAAACACAAATTTTGAATGTAGAAATTACATATCTAGCAACACTGTCCTCAAAAATTGATATTGTTTTTTGATTCCTTCGCTGATTTTCTTCAAAATTCATTCATCATTTATCAGACATTATGTATTTGTAGCCATCATTAAAAGAATGTAAGGGTTTCAAAGCAAAATTGGCACTTTTATCAAAAATGCGGACTATCGACGAAACGAGGAGTGGTTCAATCGACACCAAAGCTGCGACTTTTTCATATTGACCTCAGATGAACAATTCCCTAATCTTTGAGTCAAATTTTAATAGGTCGTTGACAAGTTTATACTTTTTCTGCACATTTGAGATGGAATTACCCACATGAGATTTTAATGAATTATGCTCAACCGACATCCACCATTTTCTAAAATGCCTGCGACAATCTTCTTACGCCATCTTAAATATCAAAATGGCTTAAATGAATATTAATTTTGTGCTTCTGCACGTCTAGGTACATGTGTAAGTTCAAACCTATTATGATACTATTCTTATAAGATATTCAATGGTTATTAATGGTTTCACACCACCCCTGGTGTGTGCTAGCTATCCAGAAATGTTCATATTGTGAAAATGCATTTGTAAAACACCCAAGAATACAATTCCTTAGTCGATAGCATATGGGTTGTTCCATACGAAGTGTTCATACCACTTGGACACGACCATCACGGATTTGGTTCAAAGTTGGGGGAATTATTCATCTAGGTTCACTTTTGAAAAATCCTAATTTTGGTATCGATTGGGATACCCCCGCTCCGTGTTGCAAAGTCTGGCATTTTTTGTTCAAAATCTCTATATTCTGTTTCTTACAAATCTTATACGTAAGATGTCCGCAAAATACTGATAGATGATTTTTAAAGAAAATGAACTAAGGAATCCAGAAAAAATATAATTTTTGACCGGAAGTGTTGCTAGATAGATTATTTTTGTATTTAAAAACTAAATTTACATTTTTCGGCAAACTTGTTCATGAATGGGGTTATGTCATTATGGTAAGCCATGAATGGCATTTGACAATGGTAACAAGTATGATGAGTAGATACATAATCATGGTATCAAGCCCTGGCATTTGTGATAGAATTTCTCTTTGTTCTTACATAATAAAGTAGTGCAGTCGGTACTGAAACGAAGCCTCGCTTTCAAAAATTATCCCAAGGATTTGCATTGTTAAAATGCGTGAGCTCAGAATTGAATTGGAATTCAGATAATGAAACTCATTCAGGTATTTAGAAGGAAACACTACCGTCTGCCGGGGTGAAATTAGGTCACGGGAGTGAGATTGAGTCAAAATGGGAAATGTTGGTATGTGAAATTACTTGAGATTTCTAGAACCTAATGCCACAGGTTCAATACTATATGAAACAAAACATATTTATTTCCAAATTCAAATGGAATACAGATAATATTGATAAACTGTTCTACTCAAAAAATGTTTCGAAGTACAGGGTGAAAAACACGCGCAAATAACGTTACTAAAAAATGTCCCATGCAAACCAACCCGATCAAGAAATCACATCAACTTACTGCTCAGTTGGTACGCTAGGATGTCGTTTGTCGTGTTGAGGAAATATTATGCAATAAAGTGTTGGCTCGGAAAATAATGTTTTTCCAAACTGTACACTTTTCGAGCTATTTTGGGGTGAGATTGTGCCATGCTATAATGAACGGTGCAGTGTGCGGAATTCACATTCACGACAAAATTATATCAGTATACACCAAAATATTTACATTGTTTACATAGGGTATGTTTTCCAGCTATGGTATTATTTGAAATAAAGACTAATAGCTTGAGAACAACAGGCTAGCAACTGTTTGATGTAAAATTACAATGACTGATATTACTTATGGAATGTAACAAAACTTTGTACACATATTCTATATAAGCTGATGACTTTTAAAGTAAAGAAGGAGGGTTGTGGATACATGTCCAGCGGCTTTGAGATTTCCAATGAAATATGCAGTGGCCAATGACAAATAAAAATTGGAACGAAAAGTCTACTGAGACTTTATGTCCTAACGTTTTCCCTTTCTAAGCTACCTGGAGACGCTACTATGTGTATAAACTGTCTATAAACCACGTTCTCATAACTTGTTATTCCAGATATCGATTTGATCCAGTTATACATTTTTTTATGATTCGTATGAAGCGTAGTTTCTGGTCAACCCCTACAACCCACGTTGTTTATGATCTTCCTTATACTTATTGTTATATAATGTTATTCATGTGAATTATTCGTAGATACACTACGGTCCTTTTTCAGGTATTAAACTCAACTTTTTGTTTTTGGCACAATGTCACCCCATAGAAGGGGTGAGATTAGGCCAAAGTTCATTTAATTTTAGCAAAATTATAGTTTATTGTAACTTAACCATATTTGCGGCAGTCGTTAACTGAACATTTAAGTGTGCGTTGAGGTGATTTGGATTAAACTCATTGCCTAAATTCGTGCATTACAAGCTGAGGAACAAAAACGCATCTTTTTTTGGCACAATCTCACCCCGGCAGACGGTACTTGCATATTTTATGGATATTTCTAAGTAAGTTTCTCGCAGTGAATTGAATTAATGAGTTCCTTTTATTCAAACACTGTTACCTTCACTATTTATGTAGGATTGCGTTATTACAAAATAATATTTTCATAGTTTTAAATAGATAATCATATAATGTATTGAAAAAGAGCCACTGTAATTACGTTTTCTAATCAAAGTTTCCATTTGATATCAGTCGCATTCGAAAAACATTGAGCGCCACATTGTTAAATATTTGAACAGATCAAACAAGTTTAAAATGCAAAATGAATTTACCATTCCATGCGCTCTTGACAGTGTTCCACGTCATTCGCAGAGCAATCCATGAATTTCCCGCTTTTATTTCGTCACTAACTCTTTTCTTTTCTCACTTTTTTCATTTCCGCACCGTTTTATTACACCCACGCTCACGGTTGCCCGATCATCCGACTCTGCAGCTGCAAACGAAAGGTGACACAAAGATGGAAATCAGCTTCATTCTATGCGCCATCTATCTACTGCTAGGTATGGCATTGATAGCCATGTGCTTTAATCTGATGCAGGTGAGTTCAATCGTTCTTTTCATCATACCAGCCCTACCGACCCAGTAGTAGGTGGCGGGGAATTGACTTTCCGTACCAATCTGGCAAAATATATGATCCTGTTTGCTAGGTTTGTCCATCCCTTTCACCTTTTGCTTCCTTGATACGCGGGGGAACACTTCAGCTATGTCAAAAACACGGATTTATCTCTGTAATTCCGCAGATTATACTTCTCGCAGTTGGTACTGATTGTTGTAAAAGGTCAATTCGTATCGGCAAAATGTCATTTGAGCAAAATAATCATACTTGTTTTTCAGGTGTTATATAGTATTAGATATCAAATTCTTTTCAAGAATTGAGTGGAAATTTCGATATTTTTCCCACTCAAAATCACATTTTCAAAACCGCATATAATCTAACATTAAAGTGTTTCAACAAAGTAGATGTAGCGAAATAATATCTATAGGGATTTTAAGTCAACAAAAGTGAGATAAATTTCAGATTTTATCTATCATCAATAAATCTTGATGTTAATCTACAGCTTATTTTATGGCCCCCTTCAATGTATTGTCTAACTGATTCATATACAAAATAAATAGTCTTATCAAGACTTTTTTTCAGCTTGTCTAAAATACATCCACAAACTTAATCAATTCAAAAAATAAAATATTTGGAAGTTTTGTTGTTTTGGATTTCTAAATTACAAGTAGGTACCTATTTGTTTTACTGAATATTTTGGGCATAAGTAAAAACATTACTTCATACAAAAATTGTTGCATATACATAGTTGCAGCATAAAAGCTAGTAGCTATGTACTCCGCTACTTTAAATTTGATTCCTTCCATGAGCAAGACGCAAACTGTCATTAACTTTTCAGTATAATCCACTCCGATAACTCTTCTCGGATTCGACCGTGCTATTTATGCACTATTTTAGATACCAACTGGCTGATTAAGATTGTGCATCAGAAAATAGATGCCAGATCTATATAGTTAGAGCTATTCAATTATGAATTTAGTCTTCGGACTTTGTAGTATAAAATCTTCGTTATGTCGAGTGAAGCATGCACAAAACGTTATACTGGAATATCTATTATGACGACGAAAAAATATGCAGTGCGATCAATGAACAAGTTGGTTAAAAGGCATGGCTAGATAGTGAATCTGTTTTAAAAAGTTCACTCAAAGCAAACGAAAAGAGTGCCTCTTTCGCTAAACTTTTTTCCCTAGGTAGCATTATGTTGCTCTCTCTCACACATTTTTCTATCATCCACAATTTTATTGAAAGAAGCGCCAATGCCTCGAGCTGCAGTCGGTTGCCGCACACTACCTATAATGTCATGCTTGCAAATCGGTTGTGCCATGTTGTAAGAACGGCTTCTATTCAATAATGTTCTATTCTCGCGTTCAAAAATATTGAACTTACTTTATGATCCGTGGGAAACACAAGCATTACACTGGTCAACACTGGTGTGGCCCTAAAGCTCGAACTGGAAAAATGGAAACAAATTTTGCCTAAATATATATATTTTTTAATAAACTAAAACAATATAACTAATACAAACTAATTACAAATTGAAAAAATCATCATCAGCATTATCATCTTCCGTTGTGATCGCTTAAATTTCGTGTTGAATTGTTTCCAGAAAAATTGAAGTTCATTATACTTATCAGCAGGAAAAATGTCTTTCGCTGCAATTTTCATTTCTTTTTGTAATTTTCGATGTTTCATTGTTTCATATATATGTTATCTTCCTAATCCGGTTTTTATGGTTGAAAGAGGACATTTAAATACATGTATAACACCATGAACTGACAGCTTACTAGACATTGAATTAGGTGGTGCCGCTAAAGTTGAAGGCTTCATAATAAAATTCAACGAATTTATGAATTTGAAAACTAAGACACTGGAATGACACAACGTTCTAAATGAATACGAAAAGATGCGGAGGGCGACGACTGTTCTTTGTTTTTTTCTCGTAAGCAAAATGTGTGTTTTACTTTTGTATGGAAACGAGTGCGAAGCAAAAGCAATCTTCAAACGGGCTATTGTTGGCCGGAGTTTGATGGTATGAATTTGCTGCTAATATTTGACACTCCAATCAGTTTAACGAATTTCATGATCATAAATTGAAAAGGGCTGAATGTTTTTAGTATTGTTTTAAACTTGCAGAAAGTGATAAAGATTGAGATAATTAAAATTTCAGATTTGTTTACTGTTTTCTTGTTTAACACTTATTTTATAACTTTTCATTGATAAATTTTGTGATTTTTGCCCAAATTTATATTTTATCCTTACGGATTGAGTACGATATTACAAATTTTCATTAATGGGGTATCATGGTTATGATTAAAATTAATCCTGGATGAAATTTCAACTTCAAAAATAATAACTAAAAATATCCGCTATCGCTTTTTTCACTAAAGTGACAATTTGCGCAGTTTTGCGCAGCAGCGGACAGTATGCATTTGAAAGCTTACGTTTTTACCTAAATTTTGAATGTAGTCACAACCGTGGCAAACTGCGGCAACTAAACTTTTAAGCTACTTTTCTCCAAAAAATCACGTTTTTTTTTATTTTTTCTAGTGTCAGGCCTACTATGATCAACTTTTACAATATCTAATGAAAAGGGTTTGTTTTGCACAATATTTACAACAACTTTCCCTTTGAAGTCGAAAAACCGTCAGTTCGCCAAGCTTTAAAAAGTCATAAAAAATTCAGATTTTATGATATTGCGCCCAAATTTTGGATTTAGACACTTGAATGTTATAGCAATAAAGGAAAAATATTATGAAACAGCTAACGAAAAAAAATTTTTTTGGCTGATGGCCAGCGATTCCCCACTGTGCAGCGATCAATTACTATGCAACACTTTGACGTCAGTTGACGCCGTTTAACGCCGTTATCAACACTGTCCCGCTGATTTATCCGTTCCATTTTTCTCTTTATGTTGCGCTAATTGTGAATTTTATAACAACAATTAGTCTGCTGCATATTTTACAGTCTAATTTGGGTTGAATAAAACTATGGTTGCTTGTGATTTCGTTTGAGAGCTAACGTTTTGTAATCCTAAAATAATCGACCATTTTTGATTTTATTGAAAACTTGCACACGTATTCGACCTAACAAACTAATTCACAAATTTTTCAGATCCAAGAGTAAAGTTTTAAAAAAGCGTACGCATTCTGGCATAGGTTTCACACATAGCCTTGTAACTCAGAAATTTTTGGTTGTACCGAAAAACAGTCTGATTATGAATTGTAATGAACTAATAATGCTTTACAAAAATATTCTGCATAAATCTTTTTTGGCCAAAATATATAAAAAAATACATAATTTACAAAAAGAAAAGCTGATTTTTTTCTAATTTTTTTTTTCAAAGAAACCTGAAATTATAACCAAACTTTTTGTAAAAAGAATGGAGAAACGATATATATTTTTCATTATTAAGGGTATAGTTTTGGAAAAAAGATCAGTTTCAACATTTTTCAAAATGTTCGTGTTCTAATGATTTTTAATAATTTGGATAGACATTTCCAATCGAAAAACCTATAATAATTAACTTCTAAAATGCATCTATTTATTTTTAAGTTATTTCGAATTTAGGTTTGAAAAAATGAAAAGTCAACGGTTTTTTTTTGCCATCAATACAAAAAAAATTGATTTCTTTTGAAATTTATTTTTCATTGAAACTTGACATTATTCCAAAACTTAAGGTTAAAAATTAAAGATGGAGAAATATAAAACAAATTTTAACTTGACAGTTAAGCTTCAAGGATTTTATTTTGAACTTCAACTTTTAAATAAATAATCAAATAACAATGATGCAATAAGACTTTAATTATAATTTCAAATCATAAAACTCATCGGCTTATCGAGAAATATCTCCAAATTTTGCTCCAAAACTCTCCACAAACAGTACATCATAATGCAGGAAACATCTGAAGCTTCATATACATTTAGTCTGCCATCTTGATTTTAATCAATGATACGCGGTTGTGAACAGGAACTCAGAGACCGCCATTTGAATTTGAGAAAACAAAATACATTCATGAAACACATAAATACATTGTAATGGAATTCATTTATTGTATCAATATTGTTACAATCGGACAACCAGATATTCACGATGTCCCCATCGAAGTTTGTTTCTATCGCTTAAATTCATTCCAACACAAATGCTGCTATTCAGTGTTCATCTCCGCTGCTCACACGATCATCGCCCTCAAAACCTATTGCCTCCAAATCAACTGCCTGTGCCTCACACCATTTCTTCATGTGGTCCGCCGAGTATACAGTCGTAAAAGGACGACCACTAACACCCGGTACTACTTTGTAGCTGGTGACTGGTCGACGTCGCTCGTCGTAATATTTTTTCTACTACAACTGGTTATCTCAAGAGGTTCTCATCACTCGATCACGACGCTTTCCTAACGAATCGGACACTAATGCGTTCTCGGTCGCCATGACGGAGATGCTCTCGTTCTGCACGACGTCTTTTGGTTTGTACGACAACACTAGTGTAGTGGAAGATACTTTGGTCGTAAAATTTTGGGCTGCATTGATGGCATTCTGTACGATTTTCAACTGTTCGTCCCACCGTTTATCCGCCTAGTCCAACATCGTACGAAGATTTGTAGGAATGGTACGGTTACTTCTCTTAATCTGTCCATTCCCACGCGGTGTTCCTACCTCCACTAGCACATAATCAATACCATAATCGTCGCCATCTTGCTTTAACACTCTCGAATTGAATGCAGTCAGTGATGACATGGGATGGCAAACCGAAAACACTGAACAGATCCTTCAACATAGTAATCACAAGCGGCGCATTCGTGGATTTAACATGCTTCACCAACAAGAACTTTGAAAATCCGCAGATAATAGACAGGATATATTCATTCGCTTTAGAAGACCGAGGAAATGGTCAATGTAAACAGTATGAAACGGTATCGGTATGTTCGGAATTGGATTAGGTAAACCCTCCGGTCTCCCCTTCACTTTGGAGTTGCATATTTTGGGCACGGACCAATGTAGGCACTCATATATTTCCGCATTTTGGGTACCCAAACGACTGATCTCGCTTAAAACAGAACTAACAATGCCTTTTATTGCTCTTTTTTTGCGCAACAAATAATCTTGTTCGTTCGAGAAGGGGTGTCCAAGATGTAGAACTAATTAGGGATGAGCAAGACAAGATTTATATAAACTGATAGTTACAAAAAGTAATGACGACACTACAACACCGTCCTAGCAAATACTACCTAAATCTCTCCACGCTTGCCCCCACCGCCAACAATTCCAGTTTTTAACTGTGGTAGACAGGCTCAGCATCAGATGTCTTTCGACTGAAGTACCCGACAGGCTTCCACACATCTTCAAATTTCTGCAGAAGTATTCCTGCCAGACTAATACTAGACGCATCTGTATGTAGCTCAATGCCTTGGGGTCAAACGACACTAGCAAAGGTCGCTTCACTAACAATCTTTCAATTCTTCGAAATGCTTCTTCTTGCTTGTTTTGCCATACAACTTTTTTCGGTAGACGAAACATTGGTAGCGCGATTATGATGTATCCCTGCACAAACCGCCGAAAATTCCAGATAAACCCAGAAATTGATGCATAGAATAAACCGAGGTTAGGATCGGAAATTCTGCAACGGCCTTCGTTTTCAGCTCGCTCGGACGCGTCCCCTCAGCACTAACTTCGAGCCCCAGGAAACGCACAGATTTTTTTAAAAAAAAGTGGCTCTTTCGTAAGTTTATTGTAAACCCCTTCGTCCCGCAAGACCTCTAGCAGCTCTTCAAAGTTCTCTAATAACTCTTATTCTTTTTCATCACATCCACTATTTCACAGAACAGATATGCAACTTCGAACAAAACTCTGCAGCAAATCGGTGCCCAAGCTTTCGCATTCATTTTTTGCTGTTCCATCCTACATTGATTTCACAGTGCATCGTTCGTACAGTTCGCTCTAATAGTTTGAACATGTACCAAAATACTTTTTTTTTGCTTTAATGTCCAGGCAAAAAGGTGATCTTGAATAGTTGAATCTATCAAAATCAAGCTAAGACAGGATCGCATTCAAGAGATCTTTAAAGTGGAAATTCAGTAACAATTCACAATCAACGACAATGAAACAAATTACACTAAAAATCTTTCAACCATTCAAACATTGTCTAACAAATTTTGTTGGATCGTACACCTCACGACTGCTAAAACTATTTTAACCTGTTAGTTGAATATTTTCCTTCTGGACTTGGAAACCGAATTTCTCGATCAACGACAATATGTATTTCTCGTACCGTTTTTTATACCTAACATTGCTAGAAATGCATATCAGACGCGCTGTACAAACACTGCTTACTTCATTAGGTACAATGTAAAAATTGATTGTCGTTAGTCAAGATATTCAGTTTTCAACTTGGGCAACAATGAAATTCATTAAAAGTATATCTACATGAAAACCGTTGCACGCATGCGGGTGGTACTGTACGTTTGTCATGAAAAGGCACCCTCGCCATACCAGTACCGGGGAGAACAAAGGATTCTCTCGATGAAAAAGCGGCGAGAGCTCATACAGTCCTTTTGTTGAATGAATGGAATATAAGCGTAATGAAATTTCGAGTGTAAAATGCATGCTCTCCACCGCTAGATGTCGATACTTAAAATAAAGAGATTTTGTCTCGTTTTTGGTTCTTCAGTTGAACAGATGTGCATACATGCCAGGCAGCAGCAGTCCCGTCCAGTAGTTTTAGGGCTGCAGGCAATGACGCAGCGACAGCGCCTGATTAAGATGGTCAAGTCGATTTTCCAGGCGAACCACGACGTGGCGATGGTGATGGTGATGAAACCTATTGCACCCTGGATAGCAACGACTGGCAGGGTATTTCGTAATTTGCTTCCCGCACGAAGGAAGTGAGCACCGAGGTGAAGTTCATTTCACAAACCAAATTCCCCAAGAAGGAGCTGTTGTGGCTGACAATCAGCGAGAAGGGGATTCGCTCCGGACTGGCCGTGAATAAGGAAATTTATAGTACAAAGTGCCGGAAGTTACGTCGTTCATCAAGAATACCTTTAGGGCGAAGAAGCGGTGTTCTGGCCAGATCTGGTGTCGGCCCACTTTTCGAAGCGATCGTTGGAGGAAATGGAGCGGTTGAATATCGATGTTGTACCCAAGTTGGCGAACACGCCCAACGTCCCCAAGTTGCGCCTTATCGAGGATTTCTGGGTAAACCTGAAGCGTAAGATCTATTTCAACAATTTTGTCTGAAAACTAAGGAGGAATCTTAACATATAGAAATGCAGCTCTGTCTGTCTGTCTGTCTGATTCATATAGGCTTGAAAACTACTGAACCGATCGGCGTGAAATTTTGTGTATAAGGGTTCTAGGGACCTAAAAAGGTAACTAAGATAGTTCGAGACCCCTCTCTCTTCTGGAAGGGATGGGTCTCATACAAATGAAGCACAAATTTCTGCACATCTCGGAAACTAACCAAGTAAATGGGACCAAATTTGGCATTTGAATGTTTTCACCGGTAACAAATATGTCCATATTAGTTCGACACCCCTCCTTCTTCTGGAAACAAATGAAACACAAATTTCGCACAGCTCGAGAACCAATTAAGCAAATGCGACCAAGGAAACGGTTGTAATCCAAGTGAAGGAATCATTTTTGTCATTTTACTGATGTTTAGGATTTAGAATGATAACCTAGAACAAACTCTCTTGGTTCGCGTGTTTCTTACACTATAAACCTAATTTTATGAATCTATTTTGTATGATGCTTTCTCAGCCTTTGAATACCTGTTTTAAAATGAAAATTGATAATGATGCCAACTTGTTCAAACTCGCGTTTTACTGGTTGAGTTCAAGATGGCGGCCAAAATTTTGAACACTTATATGAAAGCCCAAGATGTTTTCTGCATAATGACGTACAGTTTGTGGAGGGCGTATGCCTTTTGGCATAGGTTTTATTTGAAGCATTGTAGCCCAGAAACCGTTGGTTGTATAGAAAAACTGTCTGAGAATAAGTTGTAGCGAATCGAAATTGCATCATAAAAAAAATACACTGTACAAAAAAAATTTTTTTTTACAAAAAAAATTAAAAATATACATTAAATTTCAATTTAAAAAAAAAGAGTTTAATTTTTTTTTTTATTTTTTTAAAGAAACTTGACGTTAATACGCAACTTTAAAAAAAAAAGTCCAGGATGGAGAAATGAAAAATAATTTTTTATGGTAGATTAATTTTTTTATGAAAATTCTAATTCAAATATTTTCCAAAATTTTTGTATTCTGATGATTTTAAAAGATGCAGAAAGTCATTTTGAATCAAAAAGCTCTTGCTAGTAAACATTCTAAAGGCATTGGTTTTCGAGTTATCTCCAATTAAAGCTCGAAAAATTATAATTATTTAGGAAAATACACGTTTTTCTTAATTTGTCCATGGTTCTCCAGCAAAAATCATACGTTCATTGGAATGCTTGATCAAAAATATACAATTCATTCTTTGACAACAAAACGATAGGGCGAACGGTTCTCAAGAAAAGAGTTAAATGTTCTAAGTGATATAAATATATATAAGAATCAAACATTTATTTTCGAGTTTTATTATCTTAGGAACATATTTTTTATGACATAGATACTTTACAGAACTAGTTTCACCTTTTATTTTATATACATCATAAGTAAATGATTCGTCATCTTTTGAAAACAGCTTCGTTTGTATCTTATTTTCTGGAATCGGAACAAAAGTGTGGTGTTTGTGTGGTAGCTATTATTATAGATTTTTTGAAAATATTGCTCCATTCTGTTGCTCCTTGTTAATATTCTTCATATGATACCCAACTAAATGACATTTTTGATGAATTTTTATTACTTTTCTGAGTAGACCAATCATACAATTCTTGTAATTCGTTTAATATTAATTCGTAATTCGTTTTAATATGCCACCAATTGCATCGCAAGGGCCTTTAACATGAGAAGTCGCAAAAAAATGCCACTCTGCATCGACGTTATATTTTGTTTAGAACTTGCAAAGACTTGCAAAGTTTTGTCTATTTTTATATTGTGAGGCAGCTCCATCAAACAATAATATCGCTTTTTTCAACTCTATTGTTGTTTTCAAAAAACTCATTAATTTGGCAATGAACACCTGAACCGCAACAGTATCATGATGAAGTACTTCCGATATTAAAGGGTGTCCACGATGAAATTGCCACACCATGAAATAGCTCTAACTTTTTAACCGTTGGGTAGAATTTGATGAAAATTTGGGTGGATTTAGTTCATAGTGCATTATTTACATCCTGCAAGTTTTAAAGTCCTGTGATCAAAACTCGCGGAAATGGAGTCGAAAGAACAACTCGTGCGTGATAAAATCTTGCACATTCATCACAAGAACAAGGATCTCTCGCATCGTTCCATCGCTAAAACGTTGGGGATCGCGATTTCCACGGTGTCGCGAGTGATTAAGCGGTTAGAGGAACGATTGACCACCGATCGAAAGCCCAGAAGTGAAGGAAAAAGTATTCCGTACAACACCAAAAATCACAACCGCGTAGTTGGGGCCTTCAACCGAAACCCGAACGCCTCCGTTCGGGATGTGGCTAAGAAGCTGCACCTAAGCCGACGTTTTGTCCAGAAGGCCAAAACTAAGGCTGGGCTTCGAACGTTCAAGGCACAAAAAGCCCCTAATCGCGACGAGAAGCAGAACAAGTCCGCCAAAACCCGTGCCAGGAAGTTGTACCTCAACATGCTGATGAAAGTTGAATGCTGCATCATGGACGACGAAACATATGTGAAAGCCGACTTCAAACAGATCCCCGGCAACCTGTTTTTCACGGCCAAGGATAAGTTCAGCGTTCCGGAGCATGTCCGCACACAGAAGATGTCCAAATTTGCGAAGAAATTCCTGGTTTGGCAAGCCATCTGCACGTGCGGGTTCAATATTTTTAATTTTGCAATAACGTTTTGGTTTAATTTGCGTAAGCTTGATGAGTACCGATGATCAGGAAGGGGTTTACAGCATTTGGGCTTGGTGTATTCCATTTTCACTTTATTCAATTTCACAAAATGCAAACTGTTACTAACACATCTGGAGTAGTGCAATCGTATTTATATACGAAAACAGATATTATAGGTAACCCAGTAGTTATTGGTTGCGTACTTTACAAACAGTTATAATTAGTAAACAAGTAGGTAGTGTTGCACGACAAACATATTTTTTATAAAACATTCGGCAAGGGGGAACGTGTAGGTAGGCTAAGGTTTAGCGCTTGAGTTATTTATCCAATCGTTTTGTTGTCAAAGAATGAATTGTATATTTTCGATCAAGCATTCCAATGAACGTATGGATTTTGCTGGAGAACCATGGACAAATTAAGAAAAACGTGTATTTTCCTAAATAATTATAATTTTTCGAGCTTAAATTAAAAATAACTCGAAAACCGATGCCTTTAGAATGTTTACAAGCAAGAGCTTTTTGATTCAAAATGACTCTCTGCATTTTTTAAAATCATCAGAATACAAATATTTTAAAAAATGTTTAAATTAGAATTTTTATAAAAAAAATAATCTACCATAAAAAAATATTTTTCATTTCTCCATCCTGGACTTTTTTTTAAAAGTTGGGTATTAACGTCAAGTTTCTTAAAAAAAAAATCGAATCTTTTTTCTTAATTGAAATTTAATGTTTATTTTTAATTTTTTTTGGTCAAAAAATTTTTTTATGTACATTGTATTTTTTTATGGTGCATTTTTAATTCCCTACAACTCATTCTCAGACAGTTTTTTCATTCAACCAACGGTTTCTGGGTTACAATGCTTCGAATAAAACCTATGCCAAAAGGCATACGCCCTTTTAGAATGTAACTCATGGGTGTAAAAAAATTCTCCATCTGTGAAAAATGCTCAGTTTGCTAAGCCAAATACGTGTGCAAAGTTTCATTCGAATCAAAAATGGTCGATATTCGACCATAGGTCATTTGACGCGATCTTGCTCTATAGCTTGTTACAAATATTAAATTTTTACTTTTCTAAAACCTTGTTGACCTGTGGAGAGTGAAGGGTTCACCAACTGGAACTAATTTATGTGTAACTATTATTTTTCTTATTGTTTAAACTAACACTAAAAAATAAATTTTTCAAGACTTTGTGTGACTTGTGGCCTGATTTTAGCGAGAATTGCTCAAGCATAAACTTAATACGTGATTTTTTTCAGAACATTAATTACATCGAAATTAATTAATTTACAGTGAAAGGTATACAACACAAAAATTGAGCATAGTCACGAAAGCGTACTCTTTTTGGCCATAAAAATAGAATACCTCCACTTAAAATAAATCATTCCGAATATTCAAATTCAGCCACACAAGAATAAATTTTACCACACGACCTACAGAAAAACGTCAAAACAATATCCGTCTGATAATAAGACTAAATTTGCAACTAGCTCTTAGTACTACCTGTAGCAACATGATATTTTGGTTTTGCTTGCAAAATAATTCAATTATGGCTCAATTCATTTCGCTTATTGAAACATACTACAATGCAGGCTTGGCTGAAGTTATTATCCCCAATCCCAAACCTCTCACCGCAGTCGTAAAAATGATATACGCTGCATTATCTAACCACGGGGAAAATGAGCCAAATTGATCTGATGACCATGGATACTCGCTGTGATTGCTATCATCATCATAATATGAAATAAAATACAAGGACACTGGTGACCATTGGCGCTGTTCTGATGAATATGCCCTGTCCATATCCCATAAGCAAACTACTCACGCGCTGGAAATATTTACCCTGCAATCAACATAGCATATATAACGTTCGGAATCACCACCAGTTATGCTGGGCTGGATAGATTCTTCTTCTATCAATTCATCTTTTCGTCTAAAGGTATCGCACCCTAAATTTGCCTATGTGTGTTTCAACATGGCGAAACCAACCATACTTCTATTCGTGTTTCCCCGGTAAACCTTTCTTTACCGAACCTTCAGGCGACACCTTGTATCATTGACGCCCGCCGAAAAGCAAACTCGTATAAAAAGCGGCCAATAGAACAATAAAGCTCCATGCGGAAGTGAAACTTGAGATGATGAAATCTGCTGAAATGACGACTTTTGCGAAGCGCTTCAAAGCACTGAATATGAAACGAGTGCCAAGATTAGATCGTGCCATTCCTCATAGACATAGGATAGGATAACAGTGTTACTGTCACCGCTATAGAGGTTTAGCGGTGACAGTAACATTGTTTGAGCAACTGAAATACTACTCTGTGTGTGTATTTATCGAATTCAGTATCGAGTATAGCCGGAATAGCAGAGTTTGGAATTCGATCCGATCTTTTGTGGGAGAGCAGCAATAGTTCACCCCTAAGCTGACAGTGTGATAAAAGGTTTAGTCATTGAACTTGAGACGAGCTTTTGTAACTAGGATTCCTCTGTTTCGGTAGGTGCTACCAATAGCAACTAATCGAGAAATATGCTAATAAAATGCTCACACAGAAACATTTTAGGCACCAATTGGAACTAAAAGTAAAAGCAATTTCAAACTCTAAAAAAGCACTTAGTCGACACACAAAAGCTATCGTCTCTAAAATAAGGCAAATATTTAAAAAAGAACTTATCTTAAGTCCAAGAATCTACTATGCTCTAGAGGAAAACAATCATTAGAATAACTCTTTCTATCGTGAACAAAACCCATAATACCGAACGATATAAAAAAATACGAAAGATTCTACGGTCAAAAACCAGCACCAATCGCCGGCATGCTCGTTTATGCTGAATAAAATTCCAGCGTTTTTGTTTCGTTGTTCCATCACATTCAATCGTTGAAACGTGACTAAGACACAATTTGATGATGCATGATTTCTATTCTGCCGGCTCCAGAAGTTAGCTTGCTTGTTTAGGGACACCAGTAGAATGGTGAATGATTATTCATTTTTTTCCTCAGGAAACCTGAATTGAAGCAATCAATAAAACATCACATTGCATATTATTAAACCGCAAACTATGCAAATGTTTCAAAGTGTTGTGGCATGCCAGGGTCATAATGTTAAGCAGAACCGTACTAAATGCTTGTCAAGCAGGCGCGGAACAAATAAAATTAATGATTTTTCAAGTGGCTTCAAACGTTGTAATAATGAACTACTCAATGGAATCAGCAAAGCTGTCGGTAATAGCGGAAATCAACGGAGAGTGCAATTCCGCTAATATGCGATGCTAATTTGTTAGCGTTAACGTGAAATTTTGAGCTGACTCGCAAAAACCTCAGTTTCGATCACATTTTCAGAAAAAAAGCTTCCTGTATATTAGTAACCCTTTTACATCAAACCAAAGTGAAAGATATATTTTCATCAAATTTTTGTAACGAAAATCTCCCGCATTGAATTGCATTATGTGCAAAAACACCAAACTGACAAAATCACACACGATTTGCTAGCATACGATACGAGTGTTAAGTATGACTGCTTGACGTTTGACGATGCTTGACGATGCTTCTATCCGGAGCAAGATAACTGTGCAAGCCTAATTTTGGTGCCCGTTGAAAATTTCATGCAGTTTTTATTAGTAATTTAGTAACTTGCTATTTGAGTTACAGGGGTTCAGGATAAATTTCATTAGTTTTATTGTAAAACCGGTCATAACTAATTGAATAAAACAACACGTTTTTTCATGCACAGTAAATGTGTATCTGGCATCGTTAGTCAAGACTCCACCGGCTTGCGGGTTCATTTCTTCCCACCAGACGGCACCATTATAGAAGGTGCAACCTAATTTTATTTCCACTTGCCTCGTGTTGACCATTTTCATTCGTTTTTTTTTTCTCAATCCATTTCTCGCCATTTTCAGGAACAAGTTATATACAAGATTCGGTCACTGAAGAAGTGTGTCCGGGGCTGCTTACAGTGCAAGAAGACGGCTCCCCAACCCACTGAGGATGAATCCGACAGCTGAGATAGGATGCACATCAACGCAGCGTGACATCGTGGCTGGCGATTGGAAGCAAAATAGAGTAGCATCAGCAAAAAAAGCAATCGCCACCAACTGAACTACTCGCTGCTGGGATCATTTCGAAAGTCTCCTTGCTTCGCAGGAAGCCGCTTTCCGCGCCACTGCACTGTACTCTAGGGGCTAGGCCATAGCATAGGACAGCGATTAAAGACAATGCGAGACAGTTGTTGAAGTTTTTATTTTCCTTATTGTTTGTAAATAATTTCCGTTTCTGATTACCTTCATTTTGAGAGTGCGTGATTTTACTGAGCTAAGTTGTTAACGGTTAAGCATTTTTGGATCTAAACAATGACATTCCACAAAATAAAAACAACTAATTTATTCTCTCACCATCTCGGACGAGAACTCTACGAACGGTATCACAAATCCCTAAAGCGAATTTAACAAATTCAGTTATAGTACCGCATGGCTCTGTTCACGAGACGACAAGTTTCTGCAGCTTAAATTAGATCTATGTTAAAAATAATTGCATAATTTTCCAAATGCCAGACCACTTCCAGTACCACTCAGAGTATGTGGGGTCTTTTTCACAATATTTTGAACTGCCAGTCTCGTGAGCCATCCAAAACCCTACGCACGGTTATGTTTATTGATGTATGGTATCAAAATAAGACATTTTTTAGGCTTTCATAAATTTCTCAAACTTTCCACAACAGAAAACAGATTCTGGTCTACTATATGGTTTTATGAAAATCAAAAATCATTTGAAGAAATTGTTACTTGACCGTTTTTTTCAACAACCTCTTAATTACATCCGATTCTTTTTCTGCACGGGGAATGTGTCGCGTGTTAAAAAAAAAAACGTGCAAAAAAACGTGTTATTTCGAGAAACCGTGCAAAAAAGGCATGTAAAAACCATCCGGGTAAAAAAGATCGTGCAAAAAGAGAATCCGGTGTACTATAATATGCCTATTACTATATCCGCCATTTTGTTTTTTTTTATCGTTATTTCCTGTCTCGTATACAAACATAACCTTAAATGAATGCAAAAGATCATTCATTTCAAACAGTTGAAAATTGGGTTTATAATAATCAGTTACATTTTTTCAGCATCTAAAACTAAAATCAACTAAAAACTGTGTGAAAACTTTTCTGGCAGAAATTCCAAGTAAAAAAAATCAACAATAAAGACATGTATTCCCTGCAAGTGTAATGGTAAATTTGACTATAGACATCATAACACATTTTAGTAGATAATAATCAGATTGACAAAATATACTCGGCTCTCTATAGCTTGACTGGAACTCAGGAAACCATTTCAAGACAACAATGTGAGTAATATAAACTTGTCTTGCTTAAGAGATATTCGAAATGCCGCCCAAGGGACCTTTAAATTCTGTTGCGAAGAGATTGGTAGCCTATTTAAAATATGTTCATCGGGTTGAAATGCACGTTATATCAAGTGTACGTTATGTCGAATTTTTAATCGTAATTTTGTAGGATTCCTGTGAACAGCAAATAAATCATACGAAGATGGCCTGGGAAAAGTGTCGGATATAGCTATGGTTTTCACCTGGGAGTTTCAAAATGAATCAGAATGAGCTGTCATTGACTGTCAATATGAACCAAGGAAAAAAGCAGTTTTTTGCGATGAGTATTGTTATAACTGAAAGGTATCGAAAGGTTGCTCGAAAAAATATTCATCGCAAATAGTTTTTGTATTCATTGTCGTTTTACAAATCATTTTGGTTTGTTTTTACGTGTATTAATAAATTTCATACGCTCTAAGTATAGGCTGACCAGATGTACCGTTTTGAACGGGACAGTACCGTTTTTTCAACTATTTTTAACCGTCCCGTCTTTCTGCTATTTTGTACCGTTTTCGAATACTCCTTGAAAATTTTTTAAATAAAGCTTTGGGTTGTAATTTTCCTTAATGGAAAATAAGTTTCCAAACAGCCAGGATTTTTTTAATATTACTGAGTATATTTTGTGCCTTCCTGACAGAACCGCACAACTGGAAAGGACATCCCCTATCGTGAACTAACGAAAAAGTCGCGATTGAAGATGAGACCAAGTTAATTATTAGTCAAAATCTCTATCATGCAAGTGATAAATTTTAGGACCCTATTGCAAAAAATCACACTCTTCTACGCAAAATTCATCAAACGCTAAATATCGTACTTCGATTATTTAACTTGCGCTTCTCTGGATTTAAGGCTTTGGTTACAATTTCAAACACACTTCATCACGGTCGAACTCAAAACTCAGAAAAAACTTTTATACAGCGGCAAATTTAAAAAAAAAAACAGACTCGAAAAATTAGTCAGTAAAATTTGCACACTCAGTATTCCTGATGTTAACCGCAAAAAATCAAAATAATGGTCGCAGTGGTGCAAATCTTACGAAAAAATAAATTCCTGATGTTACTAAAAACTTCGTTTGAGTCATGCATACGTTACAGCAAGTAAATAGTTACACGCCATCAGAAAACGACGCATGTGCGTGTTCTCTGTTTTGAGTGTAGTATTCATTTCTTCCTCCCAGGTCTTCACAAGTTTTTATTGCATACTTCCTCATGGTGTAGCCTGGACAATGTTGTCAATCGGGTCGGATCGTTACTAACGAGTAGAACTCTATATTTTCGAAGCACGGAAGAAAAATTAAATATTTCGCGCAATCATTTCGATTCAAACAGTTACATTGTCATATGATTCTATTTGGCTAATGTCATCGAAACATGATGAACATTTCGCTGTCAAACAGCTTCAATTACGGGTTTCTTGCCCGTTCATCCCCCCCGTTCATCGGGTCAAAAGAACCTATCCAAAAATGTAGCTGATGAATATAGACCGTTCCGATAATTATAAATACACTTACGATCAAGCGTCATTTCAAATAACGTGCAGTATTCAACCAAACGTTGGCTGCGTCCTGTTGTTTACATCCAAAAGAAACAGATGCTGTCATTTTTTCTAACATTTAGTGCGAAATTTTGAAAATGCGTGGCCTTTCTCCCGAGCAAAGAAAGCGAATTGTGCACAAATGGGGCACCGTGAGTGGTCTTTTTATAAGAAAATTAGCCAGAAAAGAAGGTATAAGTGTCGGAGCATTGCGGAAGTATTGTGAAGAGTGCACATTTACTGATGCCCCAAGACGCGCCACGAGATGTGGCGAGAAAGCTTGGAACCTCGGCGAGTAACGTTATGCGTAGAATGGGTCTGCAGACCCGTCGGAAACAGAAGCAGCCAAAACGAAATCCAAAACAAGCTGAATCTGTGAAACCGAGAGCTCGGAAGCTTTATGACAAACTTCTGACCAAAAAAATGGGGTGTGTTATCATGGATGACGAAACCTACATAAAACTGGACTATAAGACTCTGCCAGGACCGCAATTTTATACATCACCGAAGGGAAAGGATGTCCCTGGACCAGTGAAAGCCATTTACACCGAAGATTCGGCACGAAGGTAATGGTTTGGCAGGCCATTTGTGAATGTGGGAAAATATCTCGTCCATTCATTACGAATGACACAATGAATGGTAAAATTTACGTGAAAGAGTGTTTGCAGAAAAGGTTGTTACCCATGGTTAAGCAGCATAACAATACTCCAATCTTTTGGCCCGATCTTGCTTCCTGCCATTACTCTAAGGATGCACTATATATAAACTATGTATAAAACAAATAATGTCACATGTGTCCCAAAGGAGATGAATCCTCCAAACTGCCCTGAAATTCGCCCAATTGGAACTTTTTGGGCTTTGACCAAGGCAAAGCTGAGGAAATATGTCAAACCAGCGGACAATGTTGAAAAATTTAAAAAAGATTGGCTTAAAGTGGTAAAAATGGTCGGAGAACACACTGTGCAAAAGCTTATGAGTAGTGTTAAGAGAAAAGTTAGAGAACTCGCGTATCCTACAAAAAATAATCCCAACTTGAATTGAAACTGGAAAGAAAACACTTATTATCTATATTTCAGAATAAAATGACCCGAAAAATCTTGTATTTTTTGTTTTATTCAAGAAAGAAGATGTATTTATAATTTTCGGAGCAGTCTATAATATATTCTATATAAGGAAAACGGTTTGTTTTATTAAAGTAGGTCTTCGGCTATACACTGTAAAAAAATGCTTTTCTCGGTTCCAAATTTTACAAATTGTTACAAAATATTAAATATTTCAAAAAGTACCTTTTTAAAAAAAAAATTTACCCGTTGAAGATAACTATGTTTACTACAACCTGTCAAAATTTGGTAATGGTAAAATGAGAAACAAAAAAATTAAAATTTTGATCTATTGTGATATTGCCCAGGTATTTTCTGTACCCCGCACTTCATATTATTGGCAGTATCACTATTGAAGTGAATGATACGCTTTTTAATTCATATCCGTGCTTGTGTGTGAGAGTTGTACCCTTCCGTTTCAAGCTTACTGTTCTTCTATACCGAGCCTCTTTCTATCCTAGCAACATCGCCAAATTACAATTCCCTGGAGTGAGACTACACCTAACGTTCGTTTCTGGCCAGGTTAATTCTAACAGGGACTTATTATGTCGAAAGGAAAGAGTCTTGTCGAAACCTTGTTCCCCGTGCTTATATCGCCAATTACAATTGCCTGGAAAGGATGAATATTCCTGAGATTTGTTTTATTATGAGAAGGACTTATTTTTTCAAGAGGAAGGAGTCTTATTGAAACCTCGTTCTTCCTACCAACACCGCGTCACAATCACAATTCCCTGAAGAGGCACTTTATGCTTCACCTCTGGTCAGTTTTATTATAACTAGGACTTATATTTTGTCAAGAGGAAGGAGTCTTATTGAAACCTCGTTCCTCCAGCCAAGACCGCGCCATTATTACAATTCCCTGAAGAGAACTATTACTCAGACTCAGACCAGTTTTATTATAAGAGGGACTAATTTTTGTTGAAAGAGCTTGAAGGAAGGGTATGTAGAGGAGAGCCTGATAATAAACCCATTTTAAAGTCCTTTGACAACCAAATGACCTGATCCTACTAAGATTCGAACCCATGACCACCCGCTTATCAAAGCGGACTCTGTAACCTTGCGGCTACGAAGCTCCCATAAATGAATGACCGTTGAGACGCTAAAATGTTTGTTGTCATTAATAGACACTCGGTGCAGGAGATTATCCAGAAACTTGACGTCCCGGGTTTTGTAATGACATAAATTAAACTTTATTATGATCACCATGATGATAGTATTCCTATACCGCAAGCCGCAGTTGGAACGGCAATGGCATCCAATAAATACACCACGCAAGTTTCGATCAATATTTAGAAAGATATTTTTACTGCGAAAAGCTGGCGCCCCGTAGCCACCTGGTGTTGTGAAACTAGTACTGGCGTCCTCCATTCCATGTCGTCACGATTTTCTTAACTCTCTCTTTCGTCTATATGTATCTATATGCGAAACCTCCGGCAGCGCTGAATGTCATCTTCAATTGATAATCATCAAGTGATACTGACGCTGTTGATCTCCGCTTTCAATTAAAAATCCTTTCTGTACTTTAGCTGTCAAATCAAAGTAAGAACATTCGAGTAGTTTTTATTTAACTCACAAAGCGCTCGAAATTGAAACAAATGTTTTAGAAATAAAAAGTGACGGTTTGCAGCGTCACTATAACCTGACAGTCGTCAATTTAAATGACTTTGTTAGGCGCTGCTAATGTGTTAGCCAAAGTATAGCTTGAAACAGTGTCATATTTCCAGGTTAGGAGAGGCTGATTAACGTCCTAGTGGCAACGTGGCAATTTTAACAGAGCTGACATGATGATCCTCCGATGAGACAAACCGTTTGAGAAGGCTCAATAAGCCTGCTCGGTAAATAAAATACCGCAAAGAACGTAAGAATCGAAAAAATCGGTATAGACCTAGGCGTTTCAAATTGTGTTACAGATAAGGGGCTGGTTCTTCAATTACTGCATTATCGACGGGAATTGCCCAAGGAAAAGAGACGTGAAAATCGTAATCGGGGATACAAACGCTCAGGTAGACCAGAAGGTAAACCATCCGTCCAATAAAAATGATCGGCGTGAACTTCATGGTCTCCCGTGATATTATCCGAAGTACCTTCTTCTTGGCGATGCAATAGAAATCGAAGACGGTATGGAGAAGAAAATTGGTCAGCAGGAAATCAACAAAGCTGCTGGAGTGGACCTACTTCTAAAGCGGTAAACTAGGCTGCAACCCCATCACGCGTTGGCGCCTCTTGCCCAGTATGAAACCGGTTCCCAGCTCACTGGTGGTGCCACAACTCTGGTAGAAAGTAGCCACCCGGTGCCCGCTTTTCCATACCCTCTGTCCTGTGCAATAAAATTCCTGCAGCACTACGACTTAGAAAGTCGCGTGGTTGTAGCTCATCGTAGCCAATCCTGTCGCATCCTGGAAAGCAGAGCGATTTGCAGTTCCATGTCCCAAGTTTCCAATCGTAGTTCTTATTTCGTTGCCTAGGTCCATGCCGATTGTTCCGATCCGTATTATCTCTTACGTTATTTGTAACATATCCGGCGCGGCTCGTTGGGCCTTTCCCAACCACCTGTCTCGCCGGGTGACCATCGTGTCAGCTTTGTTGAAAGTCTCACGCTGCCACCAGGACGTTGATCAGCCGCTCCTAACATGGAGATCAGACGCTGTTTTGAGCCGCACCATCTTGGTGAACAGACGCTCGGGTTGGCGAAGCATTTTCTCTACCGTCGGAATATGGTTTACGCGCCAATGATCGCGTCGCACCTTCTCACTTAGCTATTGTCGGATGACTCCATTGCCCAGGCAACACCAACCAGTTGTATCCATGTTTCAACCGGCAGTCTAGTGTAATCGTATGACTCGTGGAGGTGTGAGATAGGAACCTGTGAGGGCCGAAGCTATGTTTGATGCTCCTTCCAGATTGTCAACTCACCATTTGAAGCCCACGAGAAGCATCCTCCAAGTAGCTATTCGCGATGCCGAGAAACTTAACGAGCTTCTTTTCGGCGTCACTGATTGCCCAGAAAAATGTTCTTCCGAATATCTAAGCTGTTCTGCCTTCGAAGAAAATAGAAAAAAGACATTATTCGATTGGTTCCCAGCTTTCAAGAAAATTAACCCAACCGTCCTTTTTGGAGCGATCAATTGTTTTCAATTGAAGCTTCATAACTTAAAAAAGTTAATTAAAAGCATCGTGAATACCGACCTATGAGGCAAAATAATAAATATGCAGCCTGCGATCAGTTTTCTGAATGAGTTTATCAACTTCTCGCGCGAATGTCTCTGGATGCAAATAGAATCAAACATATTTTTCATAGATTTCCAACCAAGAAGCGCATTGATAATAAAAAAAAACATTTATTCGTGACATTTGTTCGCAAATTGGGCTGTTAAAAGTTTGCATAAATTGCGTTGTTCAACAATTCCGAGTTGCACAAATCAGAATCCATGTAGGCTTTTCTATAAAGGGTTACTTGATTTGAACTGAAGTTCAGCCGAAATCCGTTGAATAGCAGCATAGCTGGAAGTGTGTGTATTCTACGTCATTTCGGTCGTGTCTTGGATACAATCTCCTACTATTTTTTTTTTAATTCAAAAATCTCTATATGCCTAACGTACTGTAGAGAAGCACTCTGTCTCCATCGGCGCTCAATGTCATTTTCAATTAAAAAACTTTCGAGTAGTTCTCGAAAATGGAGTAATTTGATTATTTTCATATACCATCTGAAAAAGCTGTGTATTCTGAGCAACACGTGATTTAAAAATACATTTATATCGTTGTCCTTCCGGATTTTAAATCACGAATTGAAACTGCTCGAAATCCATCGAATGACAATTCGCCCATGTAATTACTGTCATTCAAAAAATATCAAACAATTTTTGCTCTTAATTCATTCATCAAAGAACAACGTTATAATTTGCTCAGAAAATTACACTATTAAAATTTTCAAATTTACATTATTTTACGTAATGGTTACGTATTTTCATGAGAGATAGATGACTAATTTCCACATCCTTGTGTAATAACAATTAAAAAAAAAAGAAATTAAAATGAATTACAGCAAATAAGATTTCAGTTAAAAACAAGTGACATTTACTCAGAATCCGCATACCGTGTATGATGAGAAAGGGAACAAGAAGTGTTTCAACTGAAACTCAAACTCAAACTGCTTGCGGCTCATATTGTTCATGGTTTCCCTGTAACTATATTTAATCTACTAAGTAGACTGAATTTTGCCAGAAACAAATAAAATGTTTTATTCTGTCGATTTGCGAAACTAGGGGGCGTTTTTTTATTGCAGCATAATTGATTGATGTTTAATTTGAACTTCAATATACAGCTTTGAAGGCAAAAATGTTTTTAATACTCGTCTGTAAACAACAGTTACGGGTCGGGGTTTTCTTCACCTCTCGGTCTTTCGGAAACAAAAGAACAACGGCCCAGAGTAGCAGGTAAATCTTGCTGCGAATGGTTAATAACACTGGTCAACACAAGTGCACTTCAAAAGCTCAAACCAAAAAAATAAAGATTATAGCTATTCAACCATTTCTGTGACCTTTGATGTCCCTACACGCAAAACTTTTCCTTATTACTTCAGAAGCAATAGCGCAAAATTACCTTTTAGGTAACAAATCCATTACTTAAAAAGCAACAAAATTCTTCCCCAGTCAAGTAACAACACATACTGTCATATATTTAGCACGTGTTATGAGAGTACGACTATCTAATAATGGTCGTTTCAACCACATGCAACGTTTTTTCTGTCGAAAAATGCTCCCTTTCCACCTCAAGTCAAAAAAAATCACACACCGTCGCATAAGATGCACATGTTACAAGTTTTTTCAATCTCCAATTCATCCGGTGGGCGTGTATTAGTTCGCTTGTTGTATGCATACGGAGTAGCGAAAAAATATGACAAGAGCTGCCAAGCAACATTTCCCCCGTCATAGAGTATGCAAACGTTGATGAATTCAAAGACTTGAAATGCGCCTTAAAATGACATCACGATCTGTAAACTGCGTTAGAGAAAAATAAAAACATTCGCTTTCTTGCAAGCTATTTACAGCACATAATCATTGGTTCATGGAAACTCATTTGGACCTGTTTGAATATACAAAACTCGTGCCCATCCAGAACAATATTCGCAACTTCGGCAACTCTGGTCAGACAGTATTACATATTTTCATTTCAAGTAAACACTGGAGGACGAAACGAAATTGTTTCTAATCGGACATTTGAGGTTGACGGTTGAGATTCTGATTATGTGTGGATGAAGGGAGACAAAAATGAGCCAGATCGTTGCATCAATACAGTGTGTCCGGATATTATCCGTACAACTAAATAGTGTTAAAATTAGCCTTTATTGACGACTTAAAAACCAACTTACATAGTATATTATATCATTATGTTTACAAGAAACAAGCGTTATTTGTTCATTTCAAAATGGCCACCCCGTGCTGAGATACACGCCTTTGAACGTTTCGGGAAGTTATCCACGATGGCCGCAAGTTCTTCTGCAGTTATTTCCTTCCAAGCCTTTAGAAGAGATGATTTCAGATGTTCTATTGATATATATGGGGTGTTCTGCAGGCTCTTGGACCAAACCGAATAGTCCATCGGGTTCGAATCCGGTGAGTTGGAGGGCCATTCTTCTTTCCTAAAAAAGCTCGGAACCATAAATCGCATTTCGACGCTGTTCGGCGAACTTGGCCATGACTCCATATCGGACATATCGGACATTAGCAAAGAAAACCGGCAGCACACAAAGAACATACAACAGCACCTGGAAAAAGCATTTACTAATATAGAATCAAAAATTGACAATATGGAACACCAATTAGAAGATGTACAAAATAAGAAAACAAACTGCAGTACAACGGCGCAGGAACTAATTAATGAATTAAAAGCGCTCAAAGAATCGAATTCACTCCAGCCAAAAACAGACAATCATCCCAGTCTGGCTGAAGAACTTCGCCTTTCGTTGCCACTTCCAGAATCGGACTCAGAAGAACACCGTACTCCAAATTTCACATCAGGCTGGCGCCTAATTGGCAATAAAAAAGTATGGAAACGCGACTGGACTGAATATGACGCCAGACAGCGTAAAAGACGCATGCAGGAAAAGCAAGCAGAAAAGGCCGCTCGTAAACGTATGCAGCAACGCAAACGTCAGCAGGAAAACTCAAACCCTATCAGCATAAGTAACACCTATAAACACGGAATAAACCATTTCGCCTGCAACTCAAAGAAAATTGCTGAAATGCCAAAACAACCATTACCCTCGGACAAAGACCTCCTGGCAGCTGCACGCGTTCAATTTGCTGGGCCGCCGAATTCAGACATAACATCAAAATTTATAAATTTCCAAAAAGGCGAAACTATCAACCCATATCGGACAGAAAAAAATGCAACTAACAATGAAAATTCTGCACCGGCTCCTGCCAGCAACGCCAGCATACAATCAGCACCGCAAGACAGCCAATTTGAACTTGACCCCATGCGTCCACCAATCGTCCGACTTACGCAGCAATCATCGAATGGCGACGAGCGCTTTTTGAAGGCTAGACTCCGCGACCCAAAAGTAATGCATATTACACGCCTATATCTCGCATACATGAAGGACCAACCATCATCTGTATGCGTAGAAGGAATGACACCAACCAGTATAAGAATGCTTCTCGCATCCGAAGGACTGCCGACATCTCCAGAACAGCTCCAACGCGTCTTTATTGAAGTCCATCAGGAATATGGACTCACGCCAGCCGAAGCAGTAGCCGACCTTCAATCATATCGTCATTTTTTATCAAATGAACGCACGCACCGTCTTCAACAACTTCGCGAAAGTGTAAATAAATTTAGTACAAATTTTCGCAAGTAAGGACGCCCTCTTCTGAGGCAGAACCATTATATTTAAACATAAGTAATAACTTGACTAACACTTCTTCGCTTCCTCGACAGAATGCGACTGAAATTCTTATCTATTGTCAGAATTTCAATCGCATGAAAAGCCCAAGCAAAATGAAAGAAATTCAACAAAATCTATTGTCGTCATCTTTTAAAATAATTTTAGGAACTGAAAGTAGCTGGGACGAAAGCGTAAGAAGCGAAGAAGTATTTGGAAACAATTACAATGTATTCCGGCACGATCGGAATTTGTCTACCAGTCAAAAAAAGTCAGGCGGTGGAGTCCTCATTGCCATTAATGTAGACTTTACTTCTGAAGAAATAATATCCGACAAATATAAAGAATTTGAACACGTATGGGCCAAAGCATTTATTGCTGGCGAAGAACATATCTTCTGTTCTGTGTACTTTCCACCGGAACATGCTCATAAACATTCGTATGAATTATTTTTCAAAACTCTAGAATCTATTATGTCTAACATGAAACCAGAAGTAAAACTGCATGTCTATGGCGACTTCAACCAACGTAATGCAGACTTTATTGTAGACATTGAAAATGAATCTATCTTACTCCCAGTCGTAGGCGAAAACGAAACACTGCAGTATCTTTTTGGCAAATCCTCAGAACTCGGTCTATATCAAATCAATCATGTCAAAAACAAACAAAATGCTTATTTAGACCTATTATTCACAAACTGCACTGAAGACTTCTGTGTAGATGCATCATTGACTCCCATCTGGAAAAATGAAGCATTCCACACAGCAATTGAATATTCAATAGTAATGAATAACACTTCGTACCCCAGCGACTGCGAGTACGAGGATGTACCGGAATACCACAAAACTGACTTCGAACAAGTCAAACGTAGACTTCGCATAATAAATTGGCGTAGTATAATTTGTAAAGAAGGAAATGTCAACGTAGAAGTATCAAAATTTTATGAAATAATTAATCAAATTATATCAGAAAATGTACCTCTAAAGAAAAGAAGACGAACGAACACCAACAAATATCCAGTGTGGTTTAATCCACAATTGAAGAACCTAAAAAATAGAAAACAAAAAGCACATAAAATATACAAAAAAGACAGCAATAGCGAAAATCTTCAAAATTACCAAGAAATTTGCTGTCAACTTGACGCAGCCATTAAAATTGCACATGAAGAACATAATCGTAAAATCGAATATCAAATCAAGTCTTGCCCTAAGAACTTCTTTAATTACGTAAAAACCAAATTAAAAAGTAACAACTTTCCATCACGAATGCATCTTGACAGTAATGTAGGACAAACTAGTAATGAAATATGTAGTCTTTTTGCCACTTTTTTTCAAGAAATTTACACCAAATATGAAGAAACAGATCGCGACCGCGAATACTTCTCGTATTTTCCTGAATTTTCGAATTCTTTATCTGTCAATCAAATATCTGAATTCGAAATTCAAAACGCACTTAAAAATTTAGACGCTACGAAAGGTCCTGGACCTGACAGAATAGCTCCAATTTTTCTCAAAAATTTGGCAGAAGAACTATCTACACCATTACAACACCTTTTTAACATGTCCCTGAAGAATGGAATTTTCCCAGAACTCTGGAAAACCTCATATTTAGTGCCAATTTTCAAATCTGGCGCTAAATCTGACATTCGTAATTATCGTGGAATTGCCATTATTTCATGCATTCCAAAACTATTTGAATCAATAATTAATGAAAAAATCTTTCAACAAGTAAAACACCAAATTACAACTCAACAGCACGGCTTTTACAAAGGCCGATCAACTACCACAAATCTTTTGGAATTCATAACTTTCACTCTGACTGTAATGGACAACGGTAACCACGTAGAAGCTCTTTATACGGACTTTAGCAAGGCATTTGACAGAATCGACATACCATTATTACTCTTCAAGCTCGAAAAATACGGAACTGAAACAAAATTTTTGGAATGGCTGCAGTCATACTTAACAAAACGAACACAAATAGTCCGCTTTCAAAATTCCTTTTCAAACCCAATAGAAGTAACTTCTGGGGTTCCTCAAGGTTCCCACCTGGGCCCTCTTCTTTTTATATTATACGTAAATGACATTTCCTTTCTTCTTAAGTCAATACATGTGCTTGTATATGCTGATGACATGAAGCTCTTTATAGAAATAACCAATGCAGAAGACTTCGAAATATTCCAGAACGAAATTAATGTATTCTACACTTGGTGCAACAAAAGCCTATTACAACTCAACATTAAAAAATGTAATTCAATAGCCTTTAGCAGAAAAACAGTAACACCACCAACAAACATTTTCTTAGGAAACCAACCAGTAGAAAAATGCAAAATCGTTAGGGACCTAGGCGTAATCTTAGACTCCAAACTCACATTCATAGAACATTATAATACAATTATCAACAAAGCAAATAGTATGCTGGGCTTTATAAAACGCTTCGGCCACAATTTTCAAGACCCATATACAATCAAACTATTATATATTACATACGTCCGACCAATTCTGGAATATTGTAGCATTGTATGGAATCCCTATATTGCCACACATGAAGAACGCATTGAATCTGTCCAAAAACAATTTCTTTTGTACGCGCTTCGTAAGCTAAATTGGACATCATTTCCCTTGCCATCATATGAAGCACGCTGCATGCTTATAGACATACAAGCACTTAAAGAACGCCGCGATCTTTCAATGCTTTATTTTATCAATGACATTATTTCTCAACGCGTGCAATCTACTCAATTATTATCACAACTAAATTTTTATGCACCCAGTCGTCAATTAAGAAATCGTAAAATATTTTCGGAAAATTCTCACAGAACAAACTACTCAAAAAATGGCCCAATAAATCGCATGATGCGTCACTATAACCAGCACTGCGAAAATATCGACATCACCATGGGCAGAAATCAAATAAAAAAACGACTAACTACTGGAAATAATGTATAGAATATAAGAAAGCATTGTATTATTATAACTGTAGTCTACATTTGCTTGACGAAAAATAAATTAAATTAAAAAATTAAAAAGGCGTTCACAAAGACTAATAGTCTTTTTTGCCCCATGAGCCGGTGCCCAGTCTTGCTGAGAAGTCCAATCTTTCTTGCCGAAATGCTGTGCTGCCCAGGGAGCAACTGAGTCAGTCAGTAGCTTCTGATACACTGTTTGGTTCACTTTTACCCCTTTGTCGATAAAGATCAAAGGGGTTTTACCGGTGTGAGTTATTCCAGCCCAAACCATGACAGAAGCGATGATGACTCCTTGAAATACTTCCACGATTTTTGGAAGTAGCAGGAAGCAACTGCCGATCATTCTGGTGATTGTGATGCTGCTCGATAGTGAAAATTTTTTCATCGGTAAACAGCACTGATCGATGGCGGCCCTCTGCCAATTGGTTCAGAAGAACCTTAGCTTTTCTGAACCGGTTTGCTTTCATGGTGTCATTTAAATAGTGGTTTTTGCATAGTTTATATGACTGAAGCTTCAAATCATCATGGACGATGGCAGCAACGGATTTTTTCGAAATTTTTAATGATTTCGCCAACTTTCGGATGGATATTTTACATTTTCGCTTGATTCGTCGCCGGATTATCTCGAGCGTTTTCGGAGTCCGAACGGTGCGTTTTTTTTCCTCTCCCGGTGCGGTCATCTAGCGTTCCAAGCTCTTGGAATCGTTTTATTGCATCACTCACAGTGGATTTCGCCATATTCAGGGTCTTCGCAATCACTGACACATTTTTTCCTTGACGAAACAGTTCAACAATAGCTCCGCGCAACGCATTCGGCTTCATTTTGCAGGTATTTGAAATCACAACTGTATCAAACTTACTGCGTATAAAGTCAATAGATCAAGATATTATACCATACAGGTATGGTTAGTTTAATCCGTTTGGTTGTGTAGAGGCATGCTGTCAAAGTATGTACGGATAATTTGCGGACACCCTGTACAAATGCAGCAAGTGAAGTCTTGCCAACACATGCATTGCGGTGCTTGGCTGTATGTTCTCCTGCAGAAACACATACAAGCGTGTGGCCGTCATAATTTTTATTACTTTTTGTTTGTTACCTTTTGTGTATAATGCGCAGTCATAAGACACAATAAGTAATAAAAAATTGCCCAAAAGTAATAAAATATTCCCCGTTTGCGTTGGGTGTAACCACTATCTTTTTTTTTTTTGCGAATCAAATGAGTTTTCTCGTGAACATATCGTTGAAGCGACGAACCTGTTAAACAATAACTATGCGAATTCTGATGTAAGTTGGCGCGTTTTGGTAATGGCTAAGGGTACCAAAATTCATTGGAATTGTTGAATAGCTCAAATCTTTCATTTTTCCCCATTGGAGCTTTTCGAATGCACTTTTTTTTTTTATTTTGTAGACCAGTGTAATCAAAGGGATCGCAAATAAGAGGCTTCCAGCCTTAACTTAACGTTTATTTTCTCTAGAGCTTTTAAAACTTCATTCGTGAAAAAATGGAATGCTTCTCTAGTCACCTTTCTATCTATTTTGATCCTTTTTAGGAACTATAATGTAAAAAAAGATGTATGATCAGACTTCCTAACGAACCTGCAGCATCGCTGTGTGGTGCTGCTTTGAATAATAACGATATAAGAGTTTCTTATCACATAAGCCAAATTACCAAGCTATCTTAATACTCGACGAGTGCGAATCTAAAGTTAAGTTTAGCCCTTAAAAAATGATAACTGGAAAAGTTTTCTACCCAGTGTACCCATTGGAATGCATTATGATGCGCTAGAAACAACAGTAGAGATTCAAAAAAGTAGGGGAACTGCTCCATTATTCATCTCAGCCCGTATATTCATCTCATTCAACATATAAACACAATTGAAAACAGGAAAAAACGCATATTTTCTTCTTAAACCAATCCGCTAATCCATGGAATGGATTCTTCTTAGTTCTTTTTAGATTCCTCATTAAGTAGAAACCTCAAAAACTCACCTCAAAGCTTTAAATTTGATATAATAGTCAGGCATCTGCACTCGAAAACTCATTTATTTCAATCACCTACCTCAAAAAACAAAATCCGCGCATTGTTCTGTACGGCTACAACGGAACTCGTTCAGCAGCCAACCAAAGTTTTTCTCATCACTAGCGGACCGTTTTTTATTTTAATCACTAAACAAAATCACTCACTACACTAAGAATACTTTAATCTTTGAAACGTTCACCTCGAATTTTCAAAAACCAGCTTGAATTAGCAGAAATATATGAGATGAATTTCTACAATTCCTAAATTTCAACTGTATGTATTTTCAACTGTTTTCACTGCCTTGAAGAAAATAAAAAGTTGCCAAATCGGTTTCTGTTAATACGAACAAATCATACTGGAAATGTTGAATTATTCCGACAAAAATAATATAAATGGACAGCACTGCAGTGGTTACCTAGGTTACCATATTTGCACGTAAACAACTACAGCGAATATCTACGTAACCTACTACGACGGGCTGCGGCTACGTTCATTCATGATAATGTGATTCATTCATGATTAACAGTGCATTGCAGTGTGATGAATATGGGGGCGTCGTGAGATGAATAATTGAGCAGTGATTTAGGTTATGAGATGGATATGTAAGCGTTGTGCAAAATGGTTTGTTTTACAAAATTCAGGATAAATCTAGCTAAGTTTACTAAATATACAATACTAAACGATTCTATAAGAGCACGTTAGCGTATTTTGTTTGTTTATTCAATGATTTCATGAAAATATGATGTTTAATTAGTGCATTCTTCGAGAATATCGGCTTAATGAGATGAATAATGGAGCAGTTCCCCTATACCGAGTGGCAACGTTTCCGAGCTGCAGCACTGCAATGAGTTGACACACTAACTAAAATCCTGACAGCAAAGAAGGTACAAAAAAACAATCACGTTAAAACCGCCGCCTAAAAACGTAAACTTTATCACCAACAATCAAAAAGATGAATGCAATGACAAAGGCCAAACATAATCTCTTCACGCCTCTATATTTCCTCACAAGCCGGATTTCCTCGGATGTGCATGTAAATTAAGTTGCATACTAAATGACCATTGTTTTATTGTAGGGAACAAATACGTTAGCTTTAATTACTCTTCCCCAATGGAAATGCGCTTCATGGAGTTTAATCTCCGTCGTAAGTTCAGGATCGTACGAGGGCACACAAGTGCAAAAGGTTGAAGAGAAAAAGTGTCATTTTCCGCTCATATTTAACTGACCCGAGAAAAAGCGACTGGAAGGATAGAAACGATGAGGAAAATCTAAAACAATTTGTGTCTTCTGTTATAGTGGACTGGTATAAATTCATTTTCATGTCGCGCTTTGGGGTTGTACAATTAATAACTAACGGGAGACGATGGAGTAAGAACAACAGCGTTCGATTGCTCGTGTGAGAATGAAAATTTTTCGAACGTGGCCGTTCGGCCATTAGATTTGATATATGAAAAGTTTCCAACAAATTAAATATTAGCATTCGAGTGCAATTTACAATCAACATCATATTTATGATCTTATTTATGATTATGTATTATGAAGCCTTCAAATTAGTTTCGAAGCATTCACCCTAGTTTTCAATTAATATATGTGTATGAGTACAATCCAAGATGCTACCATCGCAGTCGGATAGTTGAGAACTCAAGCAAGAAATGATAATCATCGCCATCATCCGTTGGCAAATAACGTTTAATATTGAATAACAGAGAAAACGGATGAGAAAACGCCTTCCT
This sequence comes from Wyeomyia smithii, assembly GCF_029784165.1. Classification (NCBI taxonomy): domain Eukaryota; kingdom Metazoa; phylum Arthropoda; class Insecta; order Diptera; family Culicidae; genus Wyeomyia; species Wyeomyia smithii. The sequence continues at coordinate 170,358,726 of NC_073695.1, read as the reverse complement.
GTGAGAAAAGGAAACGAAGGGAAATGAAAACGAATGTCTCTTTTCGCACATTTCCTTCAACTGATTCACTGATGCACAGACACTGTCAACGATGGTTCTGTTGAATGATGCTTAGTTGTGGTTTCACTCATACAGTAAAAAGGTGAATTGCGATAGGTTTTCTCTGGTTCTGTCCAACCGCACGATAAAAAGTTTTCCGGGTAGGATGGTCAGAATGTTTTTTTTTGTCTAAAGAAAAAATTTGAACTGCACTTAATCCACATGACAATGATAGAATTTAAAGAATGCTTTTCAAAATAAACAACTTCTGGGATAGAGATGGAGATTCTTCAAGCAGGTGTATATGGAGCATTCCGCGAAAACTCGTCTATGGAATTAGCATTAGCATTAGGGTGGTTGGTATTACCGACTTTTCGGAAAACAGGTATTTCAGTATTCATAAAAATAAAAACCGGTAAAACAGGTAAAAAAACCGGTATTTTTTTCGGATTCATACAAAACAGGGGCGACTCATGTTCTTTAAACCTACTTATTCAACTACAACATTCTGAAAATCATAGTTTGGGGAAGTAATGACAATCATGTCCGCGAAAAAAAAATTCTTAGGGAAACAATATTTGTGAGAAAGGCTGGATCTGACCGCTAGGTGGATTAATTTGATAACGAATAATGACTTGCGTTTTTTCGTGGGCATGATTGTGATTGCTGCCTCAAACTATGATTTTTTGTCCAAAACTTTCCAGATGCTAGTTTTCAAAATAAAAATCGTAACAGAGTTAAAAAAAATGTTTTCAAAAAAGTATTCATTTATTTAGAGTTTCGAAAGTACAAATGAAGTTATCAACGGCTAGAGGAATTGGCGTGAAATCTCGCATATTTGCTAATTCATCATTAGAAAATGATGGCATCGTAAAAATAATCGTAACCATAAAACCGTTTTTGTTTTCAAGCTACAGAAAAGGTAATTTAATTTATCAAAATGTATATACTGAGGCACCCAAAATGGTATTTTTTTAATTTCTGTAATATTATGTAATATTAACTACAAACAATACTTCTTATTATGCATTATGTATATGAACTACAGAAGATTTCACAATTTGAAGGTGAAATGCATAAGTTTTGGTTTTTAGAAGAAGAAAACCAAATTTATAACTAAACTTGAATTACTAAACTGATCACCCCCATTGCTACTAACGCCCAGTGACACCCCCCAGTAACGCCCAGTTTGTGCATTTTACATATTTCATGACCTGTCTCTCTCGCCCTTTAATGGAAAAAAATCCATTTTGCATTAATGCGAGTCCACTGGCGTAAAAATCTAAGGCACAAAATGAGGATAGCAATAAGTTTGTTTACTTTATGCATGTTGCACTCAGTTTGCATTTGGTTTGATTCACACTATCGCAACATCTAGCAGAAGACCTAGATTATTATCGGAGATAATGGAGCTAACAATAAAAACACATGAGCTACACATAAGCAGTTGAAAACAACTGTATGTTGATTTAGCTTGGAATCAGTTTGCATGGAATTCACTAATGCTTTCGTCAATGATTAACCTTCCAATGCATGTCTCACATTAAATACCAGCCTTTTTTCATGATACATCATATACTGTATCAAATTGATTACAAATCACCAGATAGACTAAGTTTGCCAGACAATTAAGTTTGTCAGACAATTTAGTGATCAACGGGCCAAGTTGAACCAATATTGTTAGGCTATCGGAATGAGCTCGACGTTGCCTCGTAACAAACAATCTTAAAGTACTAGGTATACATTCCTCCAGCTGAATGTGTTGACAAAACAAATAGAAACAGGAAGAGCAAATAAAAAAAAAATGTTTCTTTTTGGCCCGCAACACGTCCAAGTGAGATGGATGCCCAGATAAATGGAAGGAAATCACGAAAAAGAGCACATCTGAGGGACATTGGCATTTTATTGCGGCGATTTATCGTTCTTCCCGAAAACTGCCGGGTGCAGACAGTCGAACAGGAAATATAATGACTGGCTTGATTGGGTGCTTTCGTCCATCGGGAGAAGTAACAAAGTTTGGATTAAAAGATATATACGCCCTTGTAAATATATATATTGAAAGCGTCTTCACCTCGAAGCCTCAGTAAATTATTATCGGAACCAATCAATCGTGTTTGCTGAGTTCAAGATTCCACTTTTCACTTTCTAGGAGGTGATAGTATTAACGATAGGCGATTCATCTTGAAAAGCTGGCATCATATTTCATTTAGCTAGGACATTCGACCATTATTTGATATCTCACACCACTTAAGTATAAACTTCAAAAGTACGATGCCAACGGAATCCGAACCAAGTTATAAAATAGCATCGACTGCAGTTACCTTATTTCATACTACTTATATATTTTCTATCTATAGTTTGTATCTATCAATAATCTGAAAGATGTAAAATAAATCGACTTCGTAATGATTAGATACGCAAAATCAAAACATGTCTAATTCAAAATTCTCTTGCATAAGGTCACGGATTTAAGATGGGACCCTCCTCTGCAAGGTCGGAAAATAATGAAATTTCGTGATTTATTTTCGGGTGTTCAGCATAAAGTGAAATGTTCGGGTATTTTGGCTATTGATTAAGGTATATTTGAAGATGTATTTTGCATTTCTTGGGTGCAAATATAGTGAGTATTACGCTGTTGGCAGCGTTTTCCTCAAATCTATGTTTTTTCAACTGGTGGTAAATTTTTCTCAGCATCTACTGAACCGATTTCATGGTTATCGGCCTTTGCGACCGGAGTCGGAACTGGTGAAGAAAATTTAGAAGTCATTAAACAAGATGGCAAAAAACTGGTGTCGTTTCCGAAACTGTTGCTGACCAAAGAGGGCAATTGGACTGCTGTAGCAGGCACGAAGCCAGAACCGGTCACGGAAGTGTGGAAGTTGAAGGACGAGCAAGCGCTGGCATCGATATGATTGGCCGTGGAGGACAACCAGTTAATCCACATAAGGAAGGCCAAATCGGCCACTCGGCTCTTGAAAACTTTCATGTGAAGAGCACGTTGACGACGAAGGTATCCGTGATACGAAAAATCTGCAGTTTCTGTTAAGTAATCTACCGGAGTAGTACGAGACATTGGTAACCGCTCTCGGAGCCCGTTCGGAAGAAGATTTGACCCTCGACATGGTGAAGGGTAAGCTTATCGATTAATGGTATAAAAAGTAACAGCGCAATGGTGACTCTGAGGCCGTGCTGTTTCGAAAACCGAACAGGATCGGTGTATCTTCTGCAAAAAGTTGGGGCAAATTAAATGAAGGAAATGAAGTCCAATTTGCGGCAACCTTGAGGAAGAGATATTGAAAACTGATGAAACTACCTCCCGGGTATGGCGTAAACGGCGTGGGAGGCAAGTTATGCCGTTTAAAGAAAAGCCTGTACGGGCTTAAACAAGCGGCTTGTTTATGGAATTGGCGACTTTACGAGGTGTTGAGGCAGACGGTTTCAAGCGAAGTGAGGCAGATTCATGCCTATATACTAAACAAGCCCATGGCAGGTGGTGCTATGTTTTGATATACGTAGACGATTTAATTGTGGTCAGTAAGGATGAACGTTTGATCAATGCATTAGAGCAAATACTTGCTAAAAATTTCCAAATCATCCATCTCGAAGACATCAAGTTCTACTTGGGCATTGAAGTCGAGCGAGATAATTGTGGAGATTTCTTTCTTAATCAGCGGAAGTAGGGGTAAACAGGGTAAGACCGCCCTGCGGGGTAAGACCGCCCACCGTAGTTTTACTACCAAGTTATAAAATAATTGAAAAATTTCCTTAACGTGTCTATTACAGTATAATTACATAACATTTTGCACGTTTTTTCTGTTTTGATAGTGCGCGAACGGTCACAGAAATAAATTAAAACAACCTTTCAGCTGGCAACCAGTCAATGCGCTATTGTTTTGCGGCAACGGGACTTAAGGTTTTTCAGTCTAAAAATCAATTGTTTTGTTCGTGAAAATACGTTTAATCGCTTGCCTGAATCTATCTTCTTTCGGAAATATCGAAGGCCGTTAGTAATCTTGTAATTTTAACTACTTTTTCGGTCAAATATGAAAATGTTCCACTGGGGGTAAAGTCGCCACTATACAAGGGGTAAAACCGCCACGTATACAACTGCTTGTTGTTTTACTTCAAGACCCAAATGCCTCGACACTACAAAGGGAATATTTACAGGATCAGTAAAGCAACTTCAAGGCACATATGACATCAATGTTAATGGTGTTAATGAACCAAAATAATTTAAGAGCTAGGACGGTTTGTTTGATTGGTATGACGTCTCCGGCAGAATTGAAAATAGTAGTTTTTTACTTCCGAAAAAAGTACACACTCTAAAAAAATTTGAAGAAAAGATATAAAAATAGAATTAAAAAAAAAAAAAATATATATATATATATATATATATATATATATATATATATATATATATATATATATATATATATATATATATATATATATATATATATATATATATATATATATATATATATATATATATATATATATATATATATATAAATATATATCAAATTTATTTAAAAAAACCTAAATTAATCTACCTAGCGGTCAGACCCAGCCTTTCTCATTCAAACTTATTTGTAAAAATAAATTTACATGAACGCTTCAATCCAATAAATGTATATTCACTCTTAAGGTTTTAAAAAATTTATGTTGTAATCTATCTATCTATACATATAAAAATGCAGTCCGGTCTGTCTGTCTGTCTGATCCATATAGGTTCGAAAACTACCGACCCGATCGGCGTGAAAATTTGTATGTAGGGGTTTTTGGTGCCGATAAAGGTTCCTATGATAGTTAGAGACCCCTCCTTCTTCTGGAAGGGAGAGGTCCTATACAAATGAAACACAAATTTCTGCCCATCTCGAAAACTAATCAACTAAATGGAACCAAATTTGGCAGTTAAATGTTTTAGTGGTAAAATATATGTTCATAATATTTTGACACCCCTCCTTCTTTTGGAAACACAGATTTGTGCACATCCTGAAAACTAACCAACTGAATGGAACCAAATTTGGCAGGTGAATATTTTTAGAGGTAACAGATATGTCCATAATGGTTCGACGCCCCTCCCTCTTCTGGAAACACATGTTTCTGCACAAATTTCTGCACATCTCGCGAACTAATCAACTAAATGGAACCATATTTGGTGATTGAAAGTTTTCAGTGGTAACAAAACAGCCAAAAATGGCCGATTTCCGCCTAACATGAGTATCTCCGGAACTAGAATGATACACAGCAGCTGAAATGGACCACAGACCCCATTTTGGATTCTAGGTTGGCGACTTCCGGTTCCTGGGAAACAGCCGAAAATGATCGAATAACACCCAACATAGGTGTTTCTTCAATCAGAATGACGATCAAAGGCCAGAAATTATCTTAAACACCATTTTGAAATCCAAGACGGCGACTTCCGGTTTGTGAAAAACAGTCTAAAATTACCAATCAGTCGCCATTTTTAATTGCTTAATGGCAACTTCTAGGAAACAGTCGAAAATGACCGAATGATACTCAATATGGATATCGAGATGATGCATAGAAACCAAACATTGACCCTGGACACCATTTTGAATTTAAAGACGACCACTTTTAGTTTCTGGAAAACAACCTAAATAACTAAAAACCTCCCAATATGGGTATTTCCAGTGTCAGATTGATGCCAGAAAATCTGCTGAAAATGACCGAATACCACCCAATAAGAATATACACTAAGGTCGCTTTTTACGCGGTTTTTTTATGCGGGTTTTTTCACGCGGATTTTTTACGCGGATTCCGGAATTTACGCGGTTGTTTTTACTCGGATTCCGGAATTTACGCGGATTTTTTACGCGGATTCCGGAATTTACGCGGTTTTTTTACGCGGATTCCGGAATTTACGCGGTATTTTTTTTTTTTAGCCCGGATTTCGGTTTTCCTTCACTCGGAATGCAGAATTGACGATGTTTTTTTTACGCGGATTCCGGAATTTACGCGGTTTTTTTACGCGGCACGTATCCCCCGCGTTAAAAGCGACTTTAGTGTATTCAGAATTAAAGTTATGTACAGAAGCCAAAAGTCGAGGATGTTGTCATTTCGATAAAACCAATCATTTCAAACGATTTATTATTTGACTTTAATCATATCCTATGGCCGATTCTCCGTGCATTTGCAGACTTTAAACACATCGCAAGGAATCAACGAATTTGGAACGTTCAAATAGTACGATACCACATTTAAATTATATTGAGGTCACAAATATCGATCAAAGCACGTATCGTTTTAAATAGTCTTTTAATTCTTCTTCTGAATTTCTTTCTGAATTTCTTTTTTTTCCATAACTTTTGAGCCACATATCAAATTGTTATGAAATTTGTTATTTGTAAGTTTGAGAGATGACTAGTTATGTTCAAATAAGTCATGTAATCTTTGAAATAATAGACTTTTGTTGTTTTATTAACAATTTAATAACGATTACTTAAGTTCGATTATAATCAAATGAAATGGAAACGTATAGGGCAGCCAAACTTTGAAACCACGTGTTCAATCATAATTCATCAGTTTACGCTTAACTATTCCGCTGGTCTGATAATAATGTTGATCAATTCGGTTGTGTAGATTCTGAGATAATGAAGTTTCGTGATTTTCACATTTCGGTACATTACAGACGAAGTTACAGTTCGATTACGGTAAAATTCAATAGGGTGTTATGAGGCAAAGACTTATCAATTGACAATATATTTGTGGAAATCGGTTCAGCCATCTCTGAGAAAAGTGAGTGAGTCCAAGTAGTCGTCGGAATATGTTTCTTTTCATAGCTGGATTTCGAATTTTTAAACATAACAGTCAAAGTAATAGCCCGATTGCAAAGCAAATCAATAAGGTCTTATGGGGCAACAAGATCTTCCATTTGACACTGATTTTAGGAAAATCGGTCCAGCCATCTCTGAGAAACATGAGTGAGATTAAACTTTCTTCAGAACACGTTTCTTTTCGTAACTTTTGAACCACAAGTTCAATCTTTATAAAATTCAAAAGTTGAGGTTTTTTCAAATCGGTTGTGTGGTTTTAGAGATAATGATGATTCATGATTTTTACATTTTGATACATAACCTCTAATCAAAAATTCCGATTACAATAAAATTTAATAGGGTCTTATGGGACAGCAAGACCTTTCATTTGCAATTAATTTCATGAAAATCGGTCCATTCATCTCTGAGAAAAGTGAGTGAGAATAAAAATCTGCACATACACACACACACATACAGAAAATGCTCAGCTCGTCGAGCTGAGTCGAGTGATATATACCATTCGGCCCTTTGGAGCACTTTTATATCTTCGGTTTTGCAAGTGATTGCTATACCTTTCTTGGAGAAAGGCAAAACATGTTTTTGCCCGTAAAATCTACAAAAGGTAAGCTAAAATTTGATGGTTGTTGGATCATGGAGTTATAGAAATATTAATAGCTCAAATTTTGTGAAGAAATTTTTTTGGACGGTTTGTTTGGTGAATAGAGTCGTTGGTAATTTTGTTCTTCAAAAAAAAGAGCATAGAAAATTGAAAATATAAATAAAAGAAATAATAATTATTAGTATTTTTCTATACATAATAAGTCTTCAAAAGAATCATACAGACAGGTTTAATGAGTTTAAATTTTTAGCTCAAAGATAGGTATATTATGAATTCAATATCTTGAAAAACCCCAATTCTGAAAAATCTATTTATTTTGAAAACCAAAAAAGTTACCTAAACATTGATTTGAACTTGAATAATCAGAAAACAAGTTGAAACTTAGAAAAAAAAATTTTTTTCAGATTTTTCACAGTGTATATTTTATTTAAGAAGAAAAAAAAATACCATCTACAACTTTGTCAGAGACACTATACCCATAAAATCAACCGTTTCGGCCCTAAAAATATTGTTTATCCTCAAAAAATGGTGGGCGATCTTACCCCGCTGGTGGGCGGGCTTACCCCGCATGAAAAAGATCTGCACATTTTCAATGAATTTTAAAAATTTTAAAAATATCTGGAAAATAAACAAAAATATTTCAGTTCTTATTTTCTAAATGCGGGTATTGAATAGAAGAACCTCTTAGCGAAGAAAAAATGAAATTGCAGCCGCAACTTTTTTTTTCTATAAACAGAATTGCTTAAGGGGGCGGTCTTACCCCTACATTGATGATGTCGTACATTCTGTTGGTCTACAGAATGCAAAAGAGTTTCAACCGTGCCAATTGATTCTGGATATGGCAAGACAGATGAAAGATGAGCTCTCGTTACAAAGCAATCAACAATATCTAAAATCAGTGCGTCTTGAACTGTCCTACAGATCAGACGTTTTTTCGGTTGCTTGTGGACTGGTCTTTGACTGCCTATAGCTTCAAAGTTTGTGTTTTGTCAGTGTGTCTTTTAAAGACTACCTGAAAGTTATTTCCCATCAGTCTTTCTCAAGACTACCTACTTTTGAATTTAACATTTGTTTTTAATGGTTATTAATAATGAAACTATACAAAATATAAAATCTTTAAAAAAGGAGAAAGTTCCACCTATTGTGGTAACTATTTCTTCTGAATTTAATATATTCAAAAAGGAACTTTCAACGTTTGTTTCTGACGTTAAAGTTACCTATCAGATTGGCCGTAGAGGTGAATGCCGCTTATTAGCCGACTCAGTAAAGGGTCGTGATCGTCTTGTTCGGTATTTAACTGACAAGATGTACAAATTTTTTACATACGACACCAAGAACGCCAAGCCGTTCAAGGTTGTCTTGGAAGGTCTCACCAACGATCAACCCGTTGATGAGATCAAACTTACTTTAACAGAATTACTTGGCATAGCCCCTACCCAAGTACTTCTAATGAAACAAAAATCACGAGGCGAAAACAGTCAGAGAACTGGAATTTCCCTTGTTAATTATTTAATTCATTTTAACCGCAATGAGGTTAACAACTTAAATTTTTTTGAAAAGGCACATGCTTCGTATAATGTGCGTGTAAAGTGGGAAATTTATAGGAAGTATGGCGGAGGTGAAAAGCATATCACCCAATGCCGTACTTGCCAACGTTATGGCCATGGTTCCAAATTCTGTAACATGGACCAAAAATGTCTTAATTGTGGAGACTCTTCTCACAAAAAGGACACATGTCCTGTGAAAGAGAGTAAAAATTTTCGCTGTGCGAATTGTAACGGCAACCATATGTCAAATTTTCATCAATGCCCAGTCCGTTTAGCAATTGTTAAGGCAAGGCAAGGAAAACAAAATTCAAAACAAACTTCAAAACAAAATTCTCCAAGCGTACCAGTGACGCATAGTTTACCTACTCCTTTGCATACCCGTTTAACATATGCACAGGTTACAGGTAGTTCGAACATTATACCGGCTAATGTTGGTAGTTCGAAAATAACCGCTAATATGGGTAAACAAAACACGCTAGAAAATAATTGTACACCTATTACCCCAGCTAATATTGCTACCGAAAATATTTTTTCTAATGTCAACTGCCTGGGGCCTATTACGGCAGGTAAACTTTCTTTTTTGCAACAGGCAATGTTCGATCTTATGAACGCCATGTTGCAGGCAAAATCAATGTTTGAAGCCATTCAAATAGGCACAAATTTTACTATTAAAATTGTTTCTAATTTAAAATTTAGCAATGATTTTAAATAAAACAATTAAAATATTAAATTGGAATGCTCGCTCATTGAAGGCCAATGAGAATGAGCTTTTAATTTTTTAACAGTAAATAATGTGCATATTGCAATTATTACTGAAACATTTTTGAAACCTAACATAAAATTAAAATATGATCCCAATTACGTGGTTCATAGATATGATAGGATTCAGGGTTCCGGCGGTGGAGTTGCAATTGTTATTCATCGCCGAATCAAACATCGTGCTCTTCTCCATCTTGAGACGAAAGTTATTGAAACTTTGGGAATTGAAGTTCAAACTGAACTTGGGATTTTATTCATTGCCGCAGCATATTTACCATTTCAATGCACACGCGAGCTCAAAAATTATTTTAAAGGTGATTTACAAAAACTCACCAGAAATCGTTCGAAATTTTTCATTATCGGCGATTTTAACGCTAAACATCGTTCATGGAATAATTCTCAAAGTAATTCCAATGGAAAAATTTTATTCAATGATTGTTCTTCAGGATACTATTCTATTTTGTCTCCGAATAGTCCTACATGCTTTTCTTCTGTAAGAAACCCTTCAACAATTGATTTGGTGCTAACAGATCAAAGTCAGGTATGTAGTGATTTGATCACACATGCTGACTTTGATTCTGACCATCTTCCAATAACTTTTTCTTTATCACATGAATCAGTTTTAAACCCTATGAGCTCTGTTTTAATTATAACAAAGCTAATTAGGAAAGATACAAAAATTATATTGAGAGAAATTTCAATAATGAGCTTGATTTGCAAAACGAAGTGAATATTGATTCCGCTTTGGAAGCATTAAAATGTGCAATTGTTGATACCAGGAATTATTCTGTTCCAAAGGCTCAAGTGAAATTTGATTCACCAATAATTGACGAAAATCTTCAACTTCTAATTCGTTTGAAAAATGTCCGCAGACGTCAATATCAACGTTCTCGTGACCCTGTTTTTAAAACTATTTATAAAGATTTACAGAAAGAGATTAAACATAGATTTACTCTTCTGAGAAATCAAAATTTTGAGACTAAAGTTGAAAAATTGAAACCATATTCAAAACCTTTTTGGAAGCTGTCGAAGATTCTTAAGAAACCTTCAAAGCCTATTCCAGTTTTAAAAGATGGTGAACGTTTTCTTGTATCCAATGAACAAAAGGCTCAAAGACTTGCTCAGCAGTTTGAGAGTGTTCATAACTCAAATTTGAATTTTGTGAGTCCAATTGAAAATGGAGTCACACGTCAATTTGATTTAATTTCTTCCCAGAATTTTTTACCTGCAGAAATAATTGAAACTAACTTGAATGAGATTAAATCAATTATTAAAAATTTCAAAAATATGAAAGCACCTGGTGACGATGGAATCTTTAATATACTAATCAAACATCTCCCTGAGAGCACAAAGGATTTTTTAGTAAAAATTTTCAATTGCTGCTTCAAAATTGCATATTTTCCCAAATTATGGAAAAATGCAAAAATTACTCCAATTTTAAAACCGGATAAGAACCCAGCAGAAGTTTCAAGTTATCGACCAATCAGTTTGCTTTCTTCAATAAGTAAACTGTTTGAGAGAATTATTCTTAACAGAATGATGTCACACATCAACGAAAATTCAATTTTTGCAAATGAACAGTTTGGATTTCGCCATGGGCATTCCACAACTCATCGATTGCTCCGAGTTACTAATATGATACGAGCTAACAAATCTGAAGGTTATTCCACTGGAGCTGCTCTTTTAGATATAGAAAAAGCATTCGACAGTGTTTGGCATAAAGGTTTGATTGCGAAATTGCAAACTTTTAATTTTCCAATTTTCCTAATCAAAATTTTAAAAAATTATCTTACTGATCGAACTCTGCAGGTTGTCTATCAGAATTCAAAATCTGATAGATTTCCTGTCAGAGCAGGTGTACCTCAAGGTTCAGTCTTGGGTCCAGTCCTGTACAACATATTCACTTCAGATCTTCCTGATTTGCCTCCAGGATGCACAAAGTCATTGTTCTGCGATGACACAAGCATTTCCGTAAAAGGAAAAAGTCTTCGTGTCATATGCAGTCGATTGCAGAAAAGTTTAGATATTTTTTCTTCCTACTTGCAAAAGTGGAAAATCTCTCCCAATGCTTCTAAAACTCAAATGATAATTTTTCCGCATAAGCCTAGGGCTTCTTTCCTCAAGCCAAACAATAATCACGTTGTCAAGATGAATGGGGTTATTTTAAGTTGGTCCGACAAGGTTAAGTACTTGGGACTAATTTATGATAAAAAACTTATTTTCAAAGAGCACATTGAGAGTATACAAGCCAAGTGCATCAAATATACGAGATGTTTATATCCTCTCATTAACAGGAATTCTAAACTTTGTTTAAAGAACAAACTTTTGATTTACAAACAAATTTTTAGACCAGCAATGCTTTATGCTGTACCGATCTGGTCAAGTTGCTGTTCAACAAGGAAGAAAACGCTCCAAAGGATTCAGAATAAAATTCTGAGAATGGTTTTGAAGCGTCCTCCTTGGTTTGGTACACTCAAATTACATAGACTTACTGGTGTTGAACCATTAGAAGCTATGTCAAATAAAATTATTAACAATTTTCGACAAAAATCGTTGCAATCCTCAATTGCTACGATAAGCTCTCTTTATAGCCAATAAGTTAGCAATTAAGTTAGTTGTAAGTTTACTTCCCCTTTTCTGACAAGTAGGTTTATATCCCTACGAACGATAAGTCCTAATTGCGAAAGCAAACAAATCCTAATAATGAAAATTACAAATTTCCAACAGTGTTGAGAAGTCACCATTTGTGATTGGACACACATACTCATTATTTACTAATATTTATCATAAATACTTAAGCTACTAACAAATCCCCCCCATTAAAAAAAAAAACAATATCTAAAAGTGGTTGGTCAATTGTTGTACGATATCGCAGCGGCGATTTCCATCCTTAGTCGTAAGATGAGTTGCCCGACCCAGAGAAACTGGAACGAGTTGAAAAGAATGGTTCGCTACCTTGAAGGGGACTAGTGGTCTGAAGCTCAGACTCACTGTGATTCTTCTGACCTGATTGGATTCGCGACTGGGTAGAATGTCCTAACGTTTGCGGTAAAAATGGACTTTTTCAGATGGTGATGGAAAAAAACTAAGACAGATAATTGAATTGGATGAATTTCCCATTAATGTTAATTATGTTATTTTATTTGCAAAAACAAAATCTACGCCCTTGAAAGCGGGCTTCAGGCAGTAAACCGGAACATTCGCCATGGCGGACGAAAACATGCGTTCTTCGTTTTTTTATTAATTCCTCCTCCGTTTTCGCGCTTCAAGTTAGCCCAGAAATTCTCGATGGGACGCAGCTGGGGGACGTTGGGCGGATTCGCCGACTTCGGTACCACATCGATATTCAGCCGCTCCATCTCCTCCAACGATTGCTCCGAGTAGTGGGCCGACGCCAAAACCACCGTGTCTTCGCCCTTATGGTATTTCTTGATGGGCGACGCAACTTCTGGTAGGCATTTCGTACTATAAATTTCCCATTCACGGCCAGCCTGGAGCGAAAGAAGAGCAACTATGACATCCCTTTCTCGCTGATTGTCAGCCACAGCCGCACCTTCTTGAGAAACTTGGTCTATGAAATGAATTTCACCTCGGTGCTCACTTTCTTCGACGGGGAGGTAAAATATGAAGTGCCCTACTAATCTTTGCCATCCAGGGTGAGATAGGTCTCGTCGTCCAAAACCACTACCACGTCGCGATTCGCCGGGAAAACCGACTTGACCATCTTATTCAACCGCTGTCGCTGCGTCATTGCCTGCAGCTCCGATACTAGTGAACCGGACTGCCGCTTCCTGACATATATATCCATGTTCTCCAGATGCTTTTCACTGTTTTACCGTATGCACCAACCTCCCGGCCAAGTGCACGCAGCGATTTAGCCACTTTTCCCTCGTTCTTCCTCTTCAGCATCCTTTGAAGCTTCTTGTCGCTCAGGGTCGTTGGCCGTCCGGAACCGGGCTTTCTTTCGATGCTCTGATCGTTGTTCAATAGTGTCAAGATGTTGTAGTTGCCAGAACGGGCCTACCCGGCGTCCACAAATTACCGCATGATGTCCGTTTTTGACGCGGCGGGGTACCGTACTCTGAACGCGCACACTTCTGAATTGATTAGCTTTACTTTTTTCGCCACCACAGTTAGAGTTTGAATGATAGAGCTGTCAATTTTTTTTTTGCTAACTCATGGGTTACTATGATTGACGATGCATGAGTAGTTTCGTCAGTGCGATTAAATGTAAACCCATGAAAAATCGGCAATTTTTTGAAGAATGAGGGTGTTATTGAATACAAATTCTGTCCCACGGAGCAGATGGCAGCAGATCTTCTGACAAAACCACTATCACGAGTACGTTTGGAAGTATTTCGACAGCAGGTTTGCAATAGCAGCAGCGTTGAGGAGGAGTGTTGCAGTGTACAACGCAGCAAGCAACTGCAAATCGAATTAATCGCGAAATTTAGCATAGAGTTAGAAATCGTTTAGTTCGAATCATACAACCGTTGAATAAAGACATACTTTTTAAAAGTTCTTCAAGATATTTTCAAGTCCAATCCGATTATTCCACTTTGTTAGCCAATATGTTGTTGGTATGGATTAAGACATATCTTTAGGACAGAATACAATACATCTTGGTATTAAACAAAACATCTAGGTTCTTTGCTATTCGCTACAGTTATGAATGAATTGCCAGTTTTCATTACACGACCAGTAGTACTAATTTGTATTACCAATTGAAATTGTCGGAGATTACCAAGTACTTTTAGAGAATCTGAATAATTTTGGGAGATCTGCTGATAGAAATGGACTTAGTGTACTAGAAAATACTTTGTCATAACTTTTAAAGGGTGTCCCACATAAAATTTCATCACGAAAAAAACCCTGTAGTAAATTACCTAGTTGACCAATCCCTTTTTAAACTTCAGACAATTAAATATAACCCAATACTGAACTTTTGCCATATTTATTACATTAAACTTCAATGCCAAAACCGTACGCTCGCACCTTACGCTTAACTCTACTAATTAGGTTTTGTATTAAATCTAGCTGCAGTTTTACTGTACGGAAACCCACTTTTTTTCATGTCCTCCTCAGATTCGACCTCCTTGAGAGACTTTCGTAGTACCTGCTTTACAATATCCCAGTATTTTTCGATAGGCCTTAGTTCCGTTGCCTATGGAGGGGATTCATATCCTTGGGTGCGAAAGTGACCCCGTTGGCTTCGTACCACTACAGGACATAATTTAAATGGTGGCATGAAACTAGATCCGGTCAGAAAACCGTAGGTCCCTCGTGTTGCTCCAACAGCTATAGCAGGCGCTCCTGTAGACACTTCTTGAGATAGATCTCCCCGTTTACGGTCCCGGTAGTCACGAACGGCGCACTTCTTTTACCACATTGGCAGATCGCTTGCTAAATCAGGTATTTTTTGGCAAACTTTGAAAATTTCTGCTTCCTTGCTCCCTCATCCGGGTGTACAGTTTCCGGGCCCGTAACTTTCCCTCCGTATTTTGTCGTGAGTCACGATTTGGAGACTTGGACAGATTCAACTTTTTGGCCACATACCTGATCGAAGAATTTTGATTCCGCGTAAACGCATTCACAACACGCTTGTGATCCTGATCACTAAGAGAACATCCATTCAGATCGCATCTCTTCTTACGTTCGATGCTCAGAATTTCGAAGTAACGTTTGATCACACGATTCATCGTTGACTATACAATTCTGAGCTGTTTTCCGATGTCCTGATGACAACGCGTGGAAAATATTTGAGACTTTGCTCTCACTCTACGTTCCGGATGCAAGTATTATATTCTCCATATGAGTAAAGCTGAGTAGCTGCAAGGTTACCGATTCCACATTGAAGAGCGACGACTAACTCAACATTCACGAAAGGTTTCTCTCCAACGAGTTCAACGAACTACAGGACGTAACTTTTATAAATATAGGTGCTTATTACGGGAGTCTCTTCACCGTGAAATCAGAGTGAAGTGAATAAAGTACTATTACGGGACTCACGTAAGTGAGAAAAACATCGCAAATCTGGGTTATTATGAGTGTCATATCAGTGAAGTGAAAACGGTATAAGCTTCGTTTCGCGTGGAATTATTTCACGACCATTTTAAACGGTGAATTGATGGGATAAGTCTTGAAAAAGGATTGATTTGTGATCTAATGATGAACAATGGATTATTTTTCTGTAACGAAACGAATCAGAATTCGATTCGTGCCTCAAAGCGGTCAAAGTTTCAGCTGTTTGACCGAAGAAAAAAATGCGCAGTACCGTGCTGAATCGAAACCCGTACAGTATCAAAATCCGTATACCTTGATGTTTTTCTTCAATTTTAGGCATTATAAAAATGAAAATTCATATGATAGTTACATGTACATGTCCGTTGAACTGTTGGCCTTCTGTTAAATTAAACTATGCGCAAGAAGGCCTTGAAATAAAAAATCAATCGTGTATAGGTTTCAGTTGTCATTTCGTCGCATTGTTAGAGAATTTACTAAAAAAACATTCTTCTGATAAAAACCTTTTTCAAGTGGGATATAAGTGTTTAACTCTGTAAATCTTTTTGAATTCGATTGAAAAGGTGAGTCTTTGTCATTTTTTAGTTGCATATTGTCTGGTGAATAGTGTAAATTGTATTTATTCATCAAAAACTCTGCCCTACGGATTTTTATCCTTGTCAATCGCTTGAATCAAAATCCGTACAGTGTGTGTATCATGCATATATTGTTGAACTTTCACTCTTGTTTTCAGCATATTATGGAAGAAAACCATCATAAATATACAACAAACAATTTCGAAGAGCTGTGACTGAGGTGCGGGAAGTCGTATCGGGAAGCTTCGAGAGGTTCCGGCGTTCTGGTGACTACGATAAGGGATGCAGGAACGAATCGCTACGAATCTCAATCAAAGAAAGCTCCACCAACCTTCACTCCTGGAGAGGAAGATAGGATCATAAAGTGGGTGCTATGCATGGGCATAGCAATCGGGGGCCAGGGGCATTTGCCCCCACCCCCCTCACCTTAAATCTGGGCCTGGAAGAAGGCGCCTTGTAGCTGGTTGTTGAGGAAAATTGTATGTTTTCTTTGGTCGAATCATTCACTTGGGATCTAAAGCTATACCAGTTTTTATACATCATTTTGAAAAACCGCATTTTCTGAGCAAAACGTGGTTTTCAAAAAAGTGTATCGTTTTTCTTCGATTTTTAAACGAAGAACAAAAAACTGATAGAAATGTCTAAAATGACAGTTCGCCCATGTAAATCATGTTTTGCACAGAAAATTGCACTATTTCAGCTGATATGAAAAATTAGAAAACCTTGTGAAACTTTCGGAACCAATTGACCCTCAAAATATATTTATTCGTGAATTTAAGGATAAATTGAACAATAAAATTCATTTTTGTACTTCTATATCCATACGGATTTCGATTCTTTGCTATACTGACTTCGATTCAGTCTATATAACGTGCGTGCGGATTGCGATTCAAAAGTTTACGGATTTCGATTCCGACGAAAAACTGCGTACGGATTTCGATTCAAAACATGTTCTATTCAAACATGATTTTTTCGAGTTTCAGAGTGATTTGAATCATTTTGCTTGAAAATAGTGATAAAATATAAGTAGACCTATAAGTAAACATTTTAGTTTAAAGCAATATGTGATTTCTTGATTTTATATTGACCGTCGAGGATTATCATGTGCTTAGGTGTATGGATTTCGATCCAGCACGGTAGTTCATTGTCAATTGTCGATACCGAAAAAAAAAATTTTTTTTATGCCAAATGTCTTAGAAATGCAAAAAACGTCAAGATCTGGTGTTATCTAAAAAAAAAACGGAAAAATGGACTTTCTGGGACTTTTGAGCTGGAAAACATTCTTATTTCACTTGTCCTATTCTCAATTTCACTTCACTGTCAGTTTCACTTCACGGAGGTAATTTTTGTCACCTCACTTGAGGTCGGGAAAAGGACTCAAAAAGTGAAGTGAGTATATTCCACCTTGAAGTGACTCCCGCAATAAGCACCATAACTTCAGAAGCGATTAGAAGAAGACTAATATTATATTTTGTTACCGGACATTTTGTTAACATGAAACGGTAACGAATGTGAGACGTTTTGGTGTGGGTTTTGTAGAGTTAAATGTTAGATGTAAAGTTTTAGTATGTAAGGTAGTTTAAGTAAAGTAGTTTTTTTGTTTTTCTGGCTCTTTTCTGTTAATTGTTGTTAGTTTATATTTTGTTTGCCCAATTATTGTGTACTTCAGCACAAGGCCACGAGCGGCCGGAATCAACTCCCGGGCGTTTACATCTTTATCGTCGTTCGAACACGTGGGCGTTGTGGAGGCGGTCCACCTGGCTCTGAGGCCTTCTACCCTGCTGCGACGGATCTTCTGGGTGAGCCAGGTGATACTTCGGACTTCCCGTGCGAGCCATGGGAATCTCTCGACCCTTCGTCATCGACCGGACCGCGTGTCATCATCATCGTGTCATCAAGGTATGTCCCTCTCCTCTTCTTCTGTGCGTCGTTCATCAATGGGCCCCAACGTTAGTCGGTTTACGCTGTATCGATGATGCGTAATAAATAGTGCAAAGACTTAGCTTTGCCAGGGACTTGTGATAAGCACGAAGAGTCCCTGTAAGTGCAGGGAATTAAAACATCCGCACTGATTCTACTTTGGAAATCGAATGTTTTATTAATTAACTTCAAACTTAATTCTACCCTACCAAAAAGAGTCGGAGAGAAACAATTCTCTTGTCCGATTCTTCGTCCTGTCCTTGTTAATCCTAACACTTTTAATTAGTTAGTTAATCATTTGTATCTTCCGTCTCGCTCAATTTACTCGCTGACAGGCGTCACTTACTCAATCGAAAATCGTTCGGTATTCATTATTATTATTATTATTTTAGGTTATTTGCCATGTGGCCGTCATCGTTTCGTTCTCATCGGAAACGGAGCGTCGCATTTCGACTTCGAATGCTATAGAAAAAAAAAATAAAGTATCGTTCTCTTGAAATTAGTAGAATTGCTGAGTGCTTTAAGAAATGCTTATTAATCATACATGCGCGGCTATTATTTCAGAACCTGTCTGCGAGAACGGAATGTCGCGATTTATTCCTAATTCAAGAAACATGCATGGACAAGAATATTCCTGTCCATGGGAATGTAATGCAAGAGTTTATGAGAATCAAAAATGCTTATTAATTTCTTGGAAGGCCTGTTCATCTCCTCCCACTCAAAGAGCCGTGAGTCATCTAGAAGAGATGACTTACGTCGGTCTGCTGCTGGCATATGTATAATACAATATTTAAAAGGAATGATTTCGCCATCCTTCCTGGTTTCCCATCATATCGTCGTTTGTGGAGTTCGTGAAAATGCTTGCAGGGTCTCATCGTCGAATCGATGCATCGAGCCGGGGTGCCGGAGAAATTAAACGGAAGGGGCGTGTCTGGCCTACAAGGTTCTCATCAGCTGGTGGTAGAATCGTCTTATTGCTCCTGGTGGTGAAATCGTCTTATTGCGCCTGGTAGTGGAGTCGTCTTATTTGCGCCTGGTAGTGGAGTCGTCTTATTTGCTCCTTATATCGTCAAAACCGCACGTCACCGTGTTTCGTCGAATGATCTTCACGAGTGCACTCTTGTCCTCGTATGTTATGAACTTTGTTGGCTGGCGGACTTCGTTCCAAAGTGTATTGGCTATATAATCGTATTACGCCCGCCGAAAAAACAATCTCCTAAACCAAGTGGTAGCAGTCGTTTCGTGATTGCCAATGGTTTCGTTATATGGTGATAGTCAGCTGGCTTGACTTGACCGACTATACAAGGTTGCAAATAACTTGCTTGTAGAATAACTAGCTTGCATTCATGCGCGCATCTTGATTAGCAGCGCGAAAGGAAAAACATTGTCGTTAAAACGATGCAAAACTGTGTAACGATGTTTTACTCGTTGGGTTTTTAGTGATTGCGGCCCATGTTTTGATAGGTATGTGCTCGCATTCCACTCAATAGGTTTTGCCTCAAAATTTGGTGTATATCTAGCCCGACCGTGGGCTGTGTTAATTTTGGCCATGTCGTGGTGGACTTCCTTCTCGTCACAATTCGCTTCCTCGATATGCGTCATCCATCTCGGTATTGGTCATCCTTCTCTCCTCGTCATGCTGTTTAAACCGTTCAGCCTTCCACACCCGACCGTCCAACTCCCCTTACCCGACTCCTCGTTCTTTGTGATATATGAGAGTTTTTATAAGGAACCCTCTCGGCTGCTTCCTGGATAACTCGCTCCGTCTCGATTATTGAATTCAGAATAGTATCACTCCTTAATTTCTACTCCTACTAAGCAAGCGGTTATATTTTTTTTTTGTGTTAATTCTTGTTTTTTTGTGGGCCAACTTGCTGTTTAATATTAATTACACTCGCGAACGGGCTTTTACGTTCTATTATTTCTCCTAATCTTCTACTTAAACACTATGCCCGTTTTTCTTTTTCTTCGATTAACATAATTTTCCATTTCCTACTAAAGTGTACATTTTTTCTATTATATCGGATGCTATTGGTTAATTAACGTTTACATTATTCATTCTCAACGAATTTTTACTTCACAATTCATTTTTTTTCTTTTTTTTTATACTCGAACTCAATCCGATTTACAAACAATTCTTTTTCTAATTCTCGTGCGGAGTACATTCCGCTATCAAAAAAACTTATCTTATCTCTTTTTCTTTGTTAATCTTTGTTGCCCGTCGTGGCTCTTTCCTTTTCATTTAAACATTTCTTTTTTTCTCATTGCGATTATTCTTTTCTGTTATCGGATTCACAACTATTTTATCCGATTTACAAACAATTCTTTAGGCCACTTCAATTATGTCAAACTCCTTTACTGGATGATTTGCAAATTCTCTTTAGTTATACTGCTGTCTCGGTCCGTGTGTATTCTTGTCATACTTACATTCTACTTACACATCTCTCATTATGCAGTTTGCTGCATATACCTCTCCCCCTTCCGTCCGAAGGTGTGACCACCTGTCCTAGGGATTCTGAAAGATAAGAAGGTTAGATATAGAAGGAAAGTCTCACACACTTATTCATCCTGGGTCGGTTATCTCCTTGTTATTCTTACACTCAGTTTGCATTCTCGTCAATCATTCAGGGTAACCATCCTGTTGTAACCAATCACACAATCCTAACTATTAATAGAATGGTAGAATCTACTAGCGTTAGTCGTCCCCTCGTCCAGGAAGTTCAACATTTTTTTCCAAAACGTCTTTCTTAGTTAGATTTGGCGTTAGTCATCTTATATCTTTATTTAATCAGTCCCCGTGCTTATGAGACCTCCTGTTCACTGTATGTTTTTTCCATATTCAAACTTGCTTTTTAAATTTTATTAAAAAAAATTTATGCTTGAATTTCCCGCACCTCTTTTTTGCAAAAACTTCTTTATTCTAATAAATGTCACTCCTATTGTCATTCGTCAACACGTTTTTTCTTCATTTTTAATACGCCCACAATTGTCTTTTTTTTCTTTCGTTTCCCTTATTGAGCCCTCTTGATTTTTTTCTTCTATTATTTACCACCCGTTTAGTTAGCTCAATAAAGGCTGCATTTTTTCATTCATGGCAACTTTCTCGTCTTTCCGCACGCTATTCCATTTTTTACTCAACTTTCCGTCGAATTTATGCCTTTCGACTCTTGTCAATAAACGTTTATTCATCTTTTTCGGCGACTTTCTTGTATTTCTTCACGCCTTCATATTTCATGTCTTCGTTCAATAACCTTCGATTTTGGTCCAAAGCTTGCTTAGTTATCGATCGGCTCTGTCAAATAATTCCTATTTTTTTCGTTAATTTTACCGTCAGTCGTTATTTTTTTGTTTTGCTAAATGTCTATTTTTCTTTTCTAACATCTCAGGAAATTTGCTTTAAAAACGAAAGTTTTTCCAGTCGCAATATCGTCGTAGCGATGTCAACTCATTCCAATATGTTTATTTTTATTTTCACTTTGTTATGATACCGAGCCGTATGGGCCTTTTCGGAGCTTTGTTACTTTCCTTGCTGTTACTTATTATTTTGTGTAATGAAAAGTGTCGTCCTTCTTCCGCTGCGATGGTGGCTTTTGCTCTAGTCGTCTTGGAGTCTTTAATATTTTCATTTTCCCAAATCACCTTACTAACTGGTGTATTTATTTCCTGGGACATTCCCAATTTTTCCATCACTATTTTGTGAGGCTCTGTTTCCCTTTTAACGCTTTTTCCCCGCTTACTGTGATCGCTACCCTCAATGTCTTGTTTGTTCATTTTAAATATGTCCTGTTTAGTTGTACTTGCACGGTCATTAATTCTTGGCCGTGATACTTTTTCTCTCTCTTCCGTTCGTTCATTTGTGTAAATTTTCTATCGTTGTTCTGCGTGCGCAGCATGAAATTCTCCCTTTGTATAGGTACAGGATTATAATAAAAGTTGTAGTGATCCCTATCACTACCGGTATACTTGTCCACGGATTTTCCAATGAGGCATAAATCAGATTCTTTAAACCGTAGCCTTTGGTTTTAATGTCTTTTACATCAACCCCGAGGTCAAATAAGGTTTTTTGATTTATATAGAAATATACTTTTCAATTCCATTCCAAATTGGGACTTCTCCACGTCCTGTGTTTCTAGTCCACGTGCTGTGTTTCTATTCTGTTTATGTTGTCTGGTAGTAATGTAACGTTTGTGTCCCATTCATAATTTGTGTCGTAGTATTCTAGTCGTATAAAACCAGTGTGTACTACCATATGCGGGGTCAATCTTATAATGCCCGCACCGTCTACGGTTTGCTGTGTCATGTTTCCGTTTATTTCAATGGTAATGTTTGTTTTCATTGGTGCAAGGTATTTTCAATTATTTCTAGATCTTGTCGCGAACCACATAGTGTGGTTAGTCACCACTGCTTTTGCTTGGCACCGCACCGTATTTTTCTCTAAAATAATTCCAGTCGCACATTTTTGGGCCCTTTTCAAATTTTCCTGGGCCGTGCTGATGTCAGATATTGTGACGCCTTTTAATTTAGTACATTTAGTGTATTCGTCGCTTGTTAGAGTGTACCCCCAATCACTCTCATATTTAAACATGACTATATTTTCCTCTATATGTCTAATGAGGACTGTAAAATTTGTCAATTGAGGCATAATTGCAACTCGGCGTGTTTCGAAATATTCTGTTCCTACAAGCGGTACGTAGAACTTAAAATTTATTCGTTCTTTGTCTATAAGCTCATGCTCATAATTGATATTGTTCAGCATGTCAATCGTAATTCGTCCGTCTTTGTCATGCGGAAATGATAATCCTCCGTCTATAGTGGTTTCTAATAATTTTAACTTGTCTATTAGAGCGCCCGGTGGAACTAGACCTCTCAAAATATTATTTGCTGATGTATGCTGTGTTGAAGCCGCAACGAGTGTATCTAACTTTTTCTCCAGCTTGCTGCTGAGACTATTTAACCATAAACCCATTTCTAATAGTCTGGTTTCTAGGTTGATAATATTTTCTATATTTGGGTGAAGTTTGCGTACTTGACCACTTCAAATTTTAATTTTTCAACTTTATCCTTCATGGCCATCAAATGTGTATCCATGTTCAAAACTGAAGTATTCACAAAATTATATGTGCTTTGCAGCACGTTTGCCTGGTGGATTAAACCGTTTTTCAATTTTTCTTCGTTGCCTCTAAGTTGGTCCATGTCATAGTCTAATCTAGTTCTGTCATTTGAGTCCATTGCTCCCACACCGACCATATGCTGCGTTTTCGCTCTCTAATATTAAAATATGTTTTTATAAAATTACCCTTATTGTTAATATCTTCCAACGTTCCTCGGAGATGCTGGGTCGCTCGCATGCACTTAATAGAGGTTATTTTATCCTCCAGTTCCTTGCACGTCGTACGGAACTGAGGCATAATTGCAACTCGGCGTGTTTCAAAATATTCTGTTCCTACAAGCGGTACGTAGAACTTAAAATTTATTCGTTCTTTGTCTATAAGCTCATGCTCATAATTGATATTGTTCAGCATGTCAATCGTAATTCGTCCGTCTTTGTCATGCGGAAATGATAATCCTCCGTCTATAGTGGTTTCTAATAATTTTAACTTGTCTATTAGAGCGCCCGGTGGAACTAGACCTCTCAAAATATTATTTGCTGATGTATGCTGTGTTAAAGCCGCAACGAGTGTATCTAACTTTTTCTCCAGCTTGCTGTTGAGACTATTTAACCATAAACCCATTTCTAATAGTCTGGTTTCTAGGTTGATAATATTTTCTATATTTTGGGTGAAGTTTGCGTACTTGACCACTTCAAATTTTAATTTTTCAACTTTATCCTTCATGGCCATCAAATGTGTATGTTCAAAACCGAAGTATTCACAAAATTATATGTGCTTTGCAGCACGTTTGCCTGGTGGATTAAACCGTTTTTTAATTTTTCTTCGTTGCCTCTAAGTTGGTCCATGTCATAGTCTAATCTAGTTCTGTCATTTGAGTCCATTGCTCCCAACGCCGACCATATGCTGCGTTTTCGCTCTCTAATATTAAAATATGTTTTTATAAAATTACCCTTATTGTAAATTTCTTCCAACGTTCCTCGGAGATGCTGGGTCGCTCGCATGCACTTAATAGAGGTTATTTTCTCCTCCAGTTCCTTGCACGTCGTACGGAACTTTTGTTCTGCATCTTTCAGGAAGCTTTCTTCTTTATTGATAGTGTTGAGAGATAAAGTTATCTCTATCGTGTATTTGCCCCTTACAATTAGGGTGTTGGGTAGTCTATCGATCTCGACTTCCAGATTGGCCATAATTGGTCCTATCAATACGAGCCCCCTGTAAATTAATTTGATAGAAAGAAAGGATTTTTCTATCACAAATAGCTCTCGTTCATGTGCCTACATTTAGTTCATTTTTGTGTTTATGTAAGCGATATATTTGTGGTCTTTAAATTATTATCTTTTACTACTGACATAGTAAACAACTGTTACGTGCGCGTTTTGCAAGGTCGGATTGCATATATTTTCTTGAACAGAATCGCAAGGAAAAGTAAATAAAAAAAAATAGTGGCGTTATATTTCCGTTTGTCGTCGCTGTCGCGGAGTTCCAATTTTGTTTCCCTCTTTATCTTTTCTTCGCTCTAATTTCAATGCATGCATTTTTCATAGAATGCATGCTACTATTAACTACTACAACGAAACAAAGTTTTAAGTTTTAGCCGTGCAATTGTGGTCCGTTTAATTACTCGGTGCAAAATCTAATCATTCTGTTTTTTTAACTTCAATCAGGTAAGCTCGACCACTTGTGGGTCAGATCTTTTATTTAATTGATGTTTTCCTAATTTTTTTTTTTTTTAATTACTGTTGTTTTTTCTTCTTTATAGGAAAGATTTCTTGTGTTCCAACAATCATGTGCATTCCGGTAATCGAAGATGGTCTGCCGGCGCGTGTGCGACCCGAATTTCCCGTGCGACCGACTCCCTTAGTGGATCGTTTAGGTGTATTTGAAGAAGAACCGCTCGCCGACGAAGAGTGGCAACCTTGGGGGATGTGGGAACGAGAACCGGAACTGGATGAAGACCGTCCGGAGTATGTTGAGCCCACGGTTTATGCCGTGGAGCTCATTCGCCCTATCCCACAACCGTTCCTGCCGATCTCGGAGTGGCTGCGGATGCAGCCGTATTTCTACCGCTTTCCGGAGGAGTGGATTTTGGAGCCAAACACCCCAACCGATCAATCGGGCATGACGGCCACCATCGGATTTCTCGGGCGGCTGGTGAGATACCTCTTTTCGGGGTATCTCGATTTTCGCCCGTTCCTTACGGAAATTCATCATTGGAGCCTCCGGCGGTGGGCTCTGACGGGAGTGTCCGGTCCCGTGACACGCGAGGACCTCCAGTGCCTGGACATCCGCCTAGGTTGGGAGGTTCGAAAAACCAACCTGCGTGAGCCGCCTCGTGGTTTGCGCCGTGTATGGCGCTTCTTATTCCGAAACTGGATAAGCGATATCATTGCTGTGGAGGGGGGGTCTCTTTTTGAAGTGCGGCAAACACTATATCGCCGCTAGTGTTTACAAGAAAATCATGTGTGCAGAAAGTTTCGAATAAAATGTTGACTCCTTTTTTTTTGTTTAAATTCGTTTTCTTCTGTGTAAATGGACAAAAAAGAAAAAATCCTTTAGTATTCGCGACCGTTGCAGCGCGGCTACGTGTTCTTTTATTTTCGTCGTTTCTTCGATCGTGGTGATTTTTATTTTCATGCTTGCCAGCGGGTTTGTTGCAGATTTGTGTGGCGCTCCCGGGTGGCAAAATTGATTCATATTAACACTGTCACCGATAGTTAAGAACCTCTTTTTGAATAAATATGGAATTCAATTAAATTCGTCTTGCCGGTTGGATTTTTTTTTCCTATTGAAAATTTGTTAAAAGAGAATTTTCTTTACGATTAATGTAATTGTCATCATTGTCACATTTAAGTCAGTCTATTCGTCCACTTTATACATCGTTGACAAAATATTTTGGTCAACGTCATATGAGTTGATTATGCGCGTTTGCGCTTGCAATAAAAAAAATAGTGTCGAGCGCCCTATGATACTCTGCTGATAGGCGCTCATCGCTTGCGTGTGCGCATCAAATTTCTGTCTTTGTTTTGTTCTCGGCAATGAACTCTAATGGAATCTAATCCTAAACGATGTAAATAAATTCAATGTTGCATCTCGAGTAACTTCAACTCGATATGCATGTTTGACCGACTAAGAATTAATATTATTTTGCAACGTCTGTTCGCGGGCCCGCGCATGATGATATTGCAACTTTTCACTTGCCAGCGGGTTTGCCGCTGAATTGTATGGCGCCCCCAGGGAGGCAAATTAAATTGCGTTGCTTCTGCTTATCTTGTTCTATTTAAAATTAATGATTATACTTCGCTACAATTTATTCTTTACATAAAAAAATCTATAAAATAATTCTTTATAAAATTATTATCTCTTTTTTTTTTTGAAAATCGTTCTTATAGAGTTAAGTCGTTTTTTTTTTTCAAACTTCTGTCGGCGTCGTTTATTTACTGTATATCGTATCACGCTGTGGTGCGTTTTTTTTTTAAACTCATGTCGTCCGACAAAACATGTTGTCAAATCTATAGTCGGCTGTTATTTCTCTAAAAAAAATACGAATGCAAATTCGTGAATTTAGTCATAGTAACGCTTTAATCGGTTATTATGAACTTTCTCAAGGCGATTGCCGTTTTTTATTACTGTGGTCATTTCGCTTGGAATTTCGACCACTTCATAAGGTCCTCTCCACATATTTTGGAGCTTTTGACCTGGACCAGTCGAAACATGTTTTACTAACACAAGGTCTCCCCACATAGGTTTGAAGTCGTTGGAAGTCTTGTCGTAGATTAGCTTGAGACCTTCTTTACTTTTGATTAAATTGGCCTTCGCATTCGCATGCAGGTCATAAAAGATCTTTTC
Organism: Wyeomyia smithii; assembly: GCF_029784165.1. NCBI lineage: Eukaryota > Metazoa > Arthropoda > Insecta > Diptera > Culicidae > Wyeomyia > Wyeomyia smithii. The sequence goes on along the minus strand of NC_073695.1, from coordinate 170,331,510 downwards.
CATCTCTTCAGCATACGTTTTGTAGTTAATGTCATCTAGGTTTTTTCGTTTGTATATGGAGGTCGGTATGCGTGCCGCACGTCCATATAATAGGTGGAATGGAGTATAGCCCGTGGATGAATTCACGGTTGTGTTATACTTGAACATAAAAAATGGGAGAAATTGATCCCATGTGCTAGGCTTTCCGCCGACAAACTGTCTTAAATATGTTTTCAGTTCGCGATTTGATCTTTCTACTAAATTAGCCTGTGGGTGGTACGGACTAGTTGTAATCTTTTTAATCTTCAAAATTTTGCACACGTCTTTCATTAGTGCGCTTACAAAATTTGTGCCGTTGTCTGTAACTAGTTCTAACGGCGCACCAAATTTACATATATAATTTTTGACAAAAGTTTCCGCTACTGTATAGCTCTCTTGATTTTGCATTGGTGCAACAACTAAGTATCTAGTCAAGTCATCTTGCATGACTAGACCATATCGGTTTCCATTATCGGATTCGGGTAACACCACGATATCCATATATAATTTTTCAAATGGCTCTGACGCAGTCGTAGTGATCTGCATCGGAATCTTGTTTGCTCTGCAAATTTTATTCTTTTGGCAGGAGTCGCACTGCCGGACATAATTCTCAATATCGCGCCTCATATTAGGCCAAGTAAATAATGTGCCAATTCTTTGGCGCATACGCCGTGCTCCAATATGTCCTCCTAAAGGCGCGTCGTGAAATTCTGTCAAAATCGTTTCTACCTGATCCGGCGCTACTAGTGTACGCTCGCTATCAGCATTGTATAAAATAATTTGCTTTTCTAGCTTACTTGCCAGAAATTGAATCATTTGCAGAATCTCTTGTTGTTTAATTTTTCTAAATAACCCCGGCAGCTTTCACGGCCGTGGGGCTTTTATTGAAACTTTCCAAAAATAGTGAAAAGAATTTTTGGCAGTCGATTAATGAATTTCCACTACCGTCTAAAATGAAGCCGCCTACATTCTTATCTTTTAAATTCAGTATCCCATCTTTTACATATTCGTTCAGTCCATGTGATAGCTGATACAGTGTCTTAAGTTCCCTGTATGCTGTCCGACTGTTTAAAATGACGATACGAGCTTCGATATTTCTCTCGTTCAATATTCTTTTCGAGACTTCCACTGTCTCGCTTGGTATCAGGTCATTTGATAATGCCTGTGAAAAATCCTCATATGAAATGTCAACGAGCCGTTGCTTATCCTCATCTTCTACGACATCTGCAATGTCTATAGCACCCCAATCTTTAATTGTGCCATTCAAATCATCTAATGAGGTTTTTTGCTGCTCTAATAGGCGCTTCTGTTGACGCGTAATCATAGCTATTTGCCTCCGGGGTGCACTTTTTTGCCCCTGACATGTCCCGTCAGACAGTCTTGATAAAAAATCTGCGACTATATTCTCGCTTCCTTGTTTATATCTGATGCTGCATTCCAAACCTTGCAGCTTCAGTCTCAGTCTTGTTAGCGTTGGAGACGTCTCTTTAAGCCTCCAAATCGCTATAAGAGGTCGATGATCGGTGTAAACGATAAACTTTTGACCAAAAATGTAGTGTCTGAAATAATCTACAGCCCATACAATTGTTTTCTATTATATGATACCTTGTTTCTGCACCTACAAGTGCCCGACTCGCGAATGCGATCGGCCGGTGCATGGATTTTTCATTCGACAAGACGGCACCAATAGCATAATTGCTAGCGTCCGTCGTAATAACAAAAGTGTCCTTATAATCTGGCCGGACTAAAACAGGCTCTGTTATCAGCGCGTTTCTATGGAATTCGAACGCTTCCTGGCATTCCTTTCCCCACACAAATTTAGCGTCTTTCTTCAACAAATCATTGAGCGGTTTGCGTTTTTCCGCGATGTCAGGGATAAATTTACCGTAAAAATTTACTGTGCCCAAGAACGATCTTATACCTTTTACGTTAGTGGGCGGCTTAAGGCTTTGTATGGCCTGTATATTTGCATTTGTGGGCTTAATGCCGTTTTCATTAATGACATGACCCAAATATTCTATTTCTCTCTTTAGAAATTGGCATTTCGATGGTCCAATTTTCAAATTATGTTTACGCAATGCTTGCAGTATCTTACGCAGATTAACATTGTGATCGGCGATTGTGTCGCCAAAAACTATAATATCATCGAGGTAGACAAATGCTTTTACATCCCCGATCTCAAACAAAACAGTATTCATTAGCTTTTAAAAAGTTGAAGGACTGTTCTTCAACCCCATTGGCATTCGCGTAAATTCAAAATGGCCTTTTGGCGTAGAAAAAGCCGTTTTTGCCGCATCACGGCGGTCTATTGGGACTTGATAAAAGCCCGATTTTAAATCGATGGAAGAAAAATATTTCGCTTTCCCCACATTATCCAATATCTCGTTGATAAGCGGTATCGGATATACAAAAGGTTTAGTCACCTCATTCAAAGCTCTAAAATCAACCACGATGCGATACTTTTTGTTGCCGTCGGCATCTGGTTTTTTTTTTTGGTACGCATAGTACCGGTGCATTCCAAGGACTTGTGCTAGATTTTATTATGCCTTGCGCCTTCATTTCTTCGATTTCTTTATTTATGTGCCTTTTCGTAGCCTCAGGAAATCGGTATTGCCGCTTATCAATTGGAATCTCAGATGAAGTTTCAATCCTATGTGTCGCGGCGTCAGTAATAGTTAGCCTGTCGCCCTCAAAAAAGAAAACATCTGCATAAATTTCCACAATTGTTTTGATTATTTCGAATTCTGAGTCAGATAAATGGGCTAAGTCTAACACCTGTCGTAATTTTCTGATACGTTCCATGCCTCTTGACTCCGGTGTCAACTTGTGCTCCAATAGGTCACAATCGAGCCTTGAGTCTAGGTTTACTTCGCGCATTAGTATGTTCTCTGAATTTAATACATTGTCTTCTGGTATTTCGTCACGGCGGGTGAGGTGCTCTTCACAACTCATGTCGTTTGATTCAATTGATTTCTCTCCGTCTATAGTGAAAATGACTCGCAATTCATTTTGTACTAGCACCCTGCTTCGAGCTGCTAAATAAACATGCCGGCTAAGGACTTCTTCCTTTGGCACGCTCCATGGGCTCATATCGTCTGGACCTGTATTTCCATACTTTTTGAAAACGATGTAATCGAAATTATTTCCTACTTGTAGGGTACGCTTCTTCAAAAATTCAACGCCGATTATTCCGTCAGATGGCAAATCATTTAATATGTGAAATTCGGTCGGGATTAGAAAATCTCCGACGATTAAATCTAGGATGACGGTTCCTAAAGTCTTTACGACTTCACGTCCGATACCCTCAAAAGTATTAGTGTTTCGCGTGTTAATTGATACATTGAATCGTCTTACTACATGTGCACTTAACATATTCGCACATGCGCCCGTATCTAGGATAAAATTTAATGTTTGCTGCACATTTTGCCGTGCCAGCAATGTAATCATAAGATGTCGGCTGACATCAAAATAAATTCGTTTAACCACACAGACACTTTTGTCTCGTATGTGGTTACACGCTGTCTCCCAGTCGGAAATTTCTATGTTGCTGGGTTCATTGGTATATCTCCGCCAGTCAACATTCTCGCATATTTCTGCAAAATCATCATTAAAATATTCTTTCGCGAATGGATCCATGATACCATGACTTTGTAGTCCGGTGTCAATCTTATTAAAATTACTTATTCCTAATGCTCTTTGGGGCGCTCGGTTTGCATTGCTGACGAGGCCCCCACTATTTAGTTTTTTGGTTGCTGATGTTGATTATAATATTGGCCTGACTGATTATAACCGCCATTGTAGCCGTGACTGTTAGTATGGTAATTATTGGTACCAGATGTTCCTCCTCTGGGACCATTCACATTGTTGCTATTATTATGTTCCCGATTTGATGCGTACCCTGGCTCGTATCGCCAATCCTGTGACGCGCGATTGTTAACTATCCCATTCCACGGTGGCAACCCGCGTGTGTTGCGGTTCCACCCATTATTTTGTCTTTGATTGTCTCGAGAATAGTTGTTGTTTCTCTGATTATTTTGGTCGTAATTGTCATACCTCGGGCTGTCTCTATTTTGATTTCTGTTATTTCTATTTGCCGGTGGCGGTCCTAGATAATTTTCTGAATTTTGTCTCCAAGAACGCTCATTATTTTCAAAATTTTGTCGCCCACCGTTATCGCGAGCATTTGTTGCGTAATTAGCCCCTTGATAATTTTCGCGGCGAAAATTATTGTCTCGCCGTTGATTGTTATTGTTCTGGCTATTGAAATTGTTTTGATAAGGTCTATTACCATTCGAATTTTCTCTTTGGCGAGCGTTATTGTTCGGCGGGCTAGATTGCCACCGTCTTCCTTGCGCGCCTTGCTGCCGCTCGAGTAAATCGCGACCACGCATTCTGTTTTCTATGTCAGCGAGCTGCTCACATTCCTCGCACTGTTCTTCTAAAAATTCCATAAGTCCATCCAAGCTCAAATTTCGCTTGCCACGGGCCATCTGTTTCAAGTGATTATTTCTTAAACCTCCTATGAAGTGCAATCGGAGACTTTTTTCCATGGCGGAGTTACCTCCACAGTCTTCATATACATCTAATAATTCTTTTATATCTGAAGCGCGTCTTTTGTATGAGTTAAATTCTTCGTTTGGCTCCTGTCGTAACGTCTCAATTTGCTTTATCACAACTTCTATCGCCTGCACAGTCCCGAATTCTTTTATCAGATTTCGCTTGACTGCTGGCCAGGTTACTGCCCTAATTCGTGGCAATGCTGCTGCAGCCTTGCCTTTTAATTTTAATAAAACTACATATATTAATGCAGTCTGAGGTTCATTCTCGGGAATCTCGTCTGCGAAATGTTGAACGTGGTAGAGGAACGTCTCTAGCTCGTCCTTAGACCCATTAAATTCGGGGATGCATTGCAATGCATCGGCTTTTGGAAATTAATAAGCCATATCGTCTGGGATGTTTTCGCCAAATTTGAGTTTTCTAAGTGTCTCCTCAAATTCTCGACTCGCTTCTAGAAAGCTTTGTTTTAGTACTTGTAATTGTTCCTGAGCTGCTGTCTCGTTTGGGTCCTCTTCACTGCTATCTGACCCGCTGTCAAAATTTCCTAAACTATTTCTTACGTAAATTAATCTTTGCTGTTCTCTAGAGATCTCTGTCTCGCCAAATCGTGTTGAAGATAGCACTTGGTTGGTGCGTGAACTGCTTACCGAACTTGGTGCTCTTAATTCTGCGTTAATGAAAGCTGACGGTACGGTTCTTTGAATCCGTGATTGATTAAGGGTGAGAAAATCAGTATCAGTGACTGAATTTGATCTCCTTTGCAATCCTTTGTAAAATCGGTTCCTACGCACGGCGTCAAATGCCGGTTCAGTAAACCTAATCTCACGTCCGCGCAATTGAATCACTCGGTCGGTCATTAATAATGTTATGGTTAATAGCGCATCTGTTTGCTATTATAGTTGTTATTGTAAAAAAAAAGAGAAAATGAAACAAAATCACTCGGGAAAATTTCCTATACCCCTTTGCCTTGCGGACCTGATTCACCAATATGAACGAAGTTCAATACACTCGAACCAGCGGAAACCCACTCAAAATGATATACTATCCGTGCAATTAAAAGAAAATGCATATGAAAGCGAAATAACATTCGAACAAACGTTCTGGTATCCTAAAAAAAATTAAGAAAGAAAAACAAAATGCATCTAGAATTTAAAATTTTTTCCTCAATATGCAGGTTTTTGTTTAATTTGATTTATCGGGTATTTAGATTTGTGTTAGTATTCGCGCCTATCTGTGATATTTTAGCGGGTCGCTTACGGATGGTCCGGGCTTGCCGCTGTGCTATTAGTACGGTTTATAAGATTCGACACTAACTGCAAGCGGTGTCGTTTTATTTAAAAAAAGCAGTATAATATAATGTCAAAAACAAGGGTTAGTATTAAATGCAAGCAATTAGTTTTTTAAAAGCAAGCTGCTAAATGTAATTGACTGAACAATCATGAAAAAAATGAAAACTGCCGAAAAATCAATACCGCTGCCGCTGGCCAACCGCTGTAAGCAAACCAAAAACCAAGAAAAATTGAATCTGCCGTGCGGTTTTAAAAAAATTATTTAATATTAGTGTTTCAAATGTTTCATAAATAATCTAAAAATCATGAAAAACATTCACGGCCGTACAACGTTACAACAGCTGACACTGCATAAACGTAGGTACACTTGCACTTGCCGTACGGCGGGTGTTTTGTTGGTTTAGTTTATTCACCGCTACCGTTGGTAAAAATTAACACCTTCGCTCGCGGCGCTGGTACCGCGCTGCGAGGAATAATTCTACGAAATATGCCAACAAACACTCGTCGGAATGTTCGCGCGTAAGATTTCTCTAACATGCCACGGACAAGAAGGCTGCTAGTGATAAATTCAAGCCAAGCAAAAGCAAAACGTTTAAAGTACTCACCAAATTAGCTGCGTCATCTTTTTGTCACTTAGGAATGTCACTCAGTTTATAATTTTTTTATTTGTTTGTTCGTTAAGAAACCACTGATCACTATTATTCAAACACAGAACACTCAACGCGCACACATAATAACAATTGATTAAATGACTGATTGTTGATTGAATAACTGAAATAACTAATTGTTGAACAACTGATAATAAACGTAATTGGCTCCGTAAAACATTAATTTGTATTGTGCCGTGTCAAATAAATGTTATGTGAACTGAGATTAACTTCAGAGAGTGGTTACACCCCACTTCTGACACCATAAAATGCAAAGACTTAGCTTTGCCAGGGACTTGTGATAAGCACGAAGAGTCCCTGTAAGTGCAGGGAATTAAAACATCCGCACTGATTCTACTTTGGAAATCGAATGTTTTATTAATTAACTTCAAACTTAATTCTACCCTACCAAAAAGAGTCGGAGAATACAATTCTCTTGTCCGATTCTTCGTCCTGTCCTTGTTAATCCTAACACTTTTAATTAGTTAGTTATGCATTTGTATCTTCCGGCTCGCTCAATTTACTCGCGGACAGGCGTCACTTACTCAATCGAAAATCGTTCGGTATTCATTATTATTATTATTATTTTAGGTTATTTGCCATGTGGCCGTCATCGTTTCGTTCTCATCGGAAACGGAGCGTCGCATTTCGACTTCGAATGCTATAGAAAAAAAATAATAAAGTATCGTTCTCTTGAAATTAGTAGAATTGCTGAGTGCTTTAAGAAATGCTTATTAATCATACATGCGGGGCTATTATTTCAGAACCGGTCTGCGAGAACGGAATGTCGCGATTTATTCCTAATTCAAGAAACATGCATGGACAAGAATATTCCTGTCCATGGGAATGTAATGCAAGAGTTTATGAGAATCAAAAATGCTTATTAATTTCTTGGAAGGCCTGTTCAATAGTATATAGCATGAATTTCCCTTTTTTTTGTATGTAAAGAGCCAGTTACCCTTTCCTAAACGTCTCTTGGTCGTTCCGCTTCGCTAACGGCATGAGTCCCCCAACAGTCGGTTGCCGACCCTGAGATAACCCCATAAAGAGCTAGCTGGGTTGAGTGAGAAATGATCACTTATAATTTAAGAAATCAGCAAAATACGCAAACATATATTGTATGAAGATTTAAGGAGCTCTAGCTTCCTCAGTTACCAGGCCACCGCCTATCACCTATCGCAAAGGAATTCGTGGGGCAATACCAGGCGGGATTCAAAGGGACCCGTGCTACCACGGAGCATTTCTTTGCACTGCAGCAAGTACAGTCCCTCTACAATTATGGGTAAGCTACGATTATGGGTCACTCTTACGAAAATACGTTTATTCTCACGAAACTGAGCAATTTTCATAAGCCATGGTATTTTTTTTTAACTCAGTTGTAACCTTGTTTATACGATTGAAATGATTTTAATCTGCAAATGTCACAAAAAATAATAATTCTACCCGGTCCATTAATCGAAGTGACCCATAACTGTAATAATGTTACATTTTGTGGTGCACAATTGTGGGTCAATACATATTTTGGCTATTTTTACCACTTTTCATTGATAATGCATCAAGACGGAATAAAATAATTTATTATCAAGCTTTTACAACAATAAAATAACTTTTTCGATGTATTTTGACGACTTATAAAGACTAAATTATTTCGAGTGTCAAAAGTGACACATTATTGTGTCTTTTGCTATGCAAATGTGAAACTAATTGTTGATCGAAAGTACACATCAGAACACAGAGATAGAGAGTAAAGCATTGGTAGTTGATAACTTCTCTGATTTTATATTTTTTTTTTTTGAACATTCAGACAAAACGTTGACTGAACTGTACTCCAGAAAGACTGCGAGTACAACGTAACCACGCACCACCTATTCATCGATTTCAGCGCAAAGAATGGCACCATCGAACTAGATAAGCTATGGCGAATTACACGGGCACCATGTTCCGTAAGAACGACGACGAGTCGAGTGATGTCTACAGTGCGAGAAGACGCTCTTGAGTTTTTTCAAATCTCGAAGTTGGTTGCGACAGGGTTCTGGGCTTTGTGTTTCGATTTTGAACATTGCCATGAAAAGTGCTATCAGAAGGCTTCGACATTGAAATCGATCGATAGAAATTATCTTAATAATCAGACCACTGTCATTTAAAACTGCAGATAAACTCACTCGTCATGACTTTGCGTTCCACTTATGCGGAGAGCAGAAAATACCTGGGCAATATCACAATCCATTAGATGTTTCTGGTCGCAGTGATGAGTTCATACAAAGAAAAAAAATCTGAAAGGATTTGGGGCCGTTCCTAAGCCACGTGGTCATGGGCAGAATCAAATTTCTCAACAAGGGTTGCTTACAACCTAGTGAAATTTGGTCTGCTAATCCTCGGAAGGTAATTGACTTTATTAAGCACATTATACCTGACTGGGAGCGTACCGAGGCAACCGATCAATAGTGGGTGACTGGGTATCCTATATAGCAGGTATAGTAAGGGAGATATACTACTGTGGTAGATGGCTCGGATAGCTGCGCGGTGTGTGGCGTGTAGTTCGGTCGAGCAAGCGATGGTTCAGCGTGATATGCCGACGTAGGCGTAAAGCGACTGTACTGCCGTCATGCGATCGAGCACTTTGCTGACCCCGCGTTATGCTGCCGGTCATCGCCAGTGGTATAGTTTAAGCGAAGAATAGAAATAAAGAAGTGAGTCAGTCCCGTGCAGACGGGCACGCGAGAAGGAAGTTATTAACTCTCTGTTGTGTATCACAAAATCCGAACCAAATACAACATGGCGATCCTGCCAGGAGCTAGTGAAGCTAGTGAAGTTCATCGTGATGAAGAAAAATCTATTTTAATGGTATGAAAAGCTATCGCTTTGGCAAAAAGGAACGAATTCTTGGGAAGCTATGTTGGCAGAAAAATGGCAGAAAAATACACTAAGATTATCAGTTTTAACATCTGCTAGTGGTAAAAACTCAAAGAGTGGCGCTTGGTTCGGTCTAGTCGCACGCTGACCAATTGAGAAAAAAAAAAAGTGAGCTAATAAAAGAAAAATCCTAACGTAAAAAAAATGAAAAAAAAATGCAAGCGCAAATGGTGAACCAATAAAACATTTCAATGTTACGAACAGTTAAAATGGGTTGGTTTTCGGCCGATGAAATTATCGCGCCCGTAACCAACACTAATAGCAGCGAGCGTAACGAAACCGCGATCGCTGTAGTCGCCTGCGAGTTAGCAGCCGTCGCCGTGAGCTATATCGCGGTAAAATTGCTAGCCAAATTGCATCGGCAGCAAACCGAGCGGGTAGCTGACCGTGCGGTGCGGTTAAATAATACTGTCGCGCAAATATGAACAATAAGTAATAAGCCGCGAATATACAAACAATAAGTGAAAAGTGACAAAATACAAAAAAAAAGACACACAAATGAGCCAAATAAGTCGGCACGACTCAAATGTGCGAGTGCCAGAACTCTGTAACAAAGTCCTGGCGCATATCGAAGAACAAATGGATAAACAGCTGCATACACCAGGGTCATTGATTTTTTATATGTAATGGCAGCCGGAGCAGCGGTGGAAAACAACGAACCCAGGAGGATCCTAGAAGAACTGTCCACATATAAGGATGAGCTCTATTCTCTGATTACTTGGAACACCGACAATAGCTCAGCGCCTAAGCTAAGTATTTCGAAGCAAGGAAAAATAATAAACACTAAAGTATATTTTGTTTTAGGCAGAAATATAGCTCTCCAAATATTAAAGTACCACAGAGTACCTCTCAAAATATTAAAGTAGGCAACTGTAAGCAAAAAAAAATATAATAATAATAAAATAACAAAATAAAATTACTACCTATATACAATAAACATTTGATAATACCTATATAATAATCAAATAGCCATATGGAACAAATTTTCTCATATGGAAAAATTCTTCGAAGCGGGTGACACTTTAAATAAGTTGCTTGTAAATTTGAAAAAGTTTAAAAAATTAACAGCCCCGACAAAGAGGGAGAAGGTAATATTAGTTAATAGAACACTAGAGAAGATTAGAAGGATAGTTCTGGAGTCTGAAGAGACTCAAAGTTCAGAAAACGGTACAAAACCCTAAAAGAAAAGGCAACGGAGTGCCTAGAAATACTTCAAGGCAATTTAGAAGACACGACGACTAGTGAATCGGAAAATTCCGATTCTGACGAAATACAAATGGCAGCAAAACTCGACCTTTCGCTAGCCCTGAAGGTTGTATCCATATTCACAGGAGACTGCGCAGAGCTAGGACATTTCCTAGAAACCGTAGACCTCCTCAAAGCGTACTCGGAGAATGTTCTCGAGACAGCTCTATTAACCTTCCTTCGGACTCGTTTGACTGGGGCATCACACGGAGTGATCGAGAAAGCCAAGTCGATCGACGAAGCGAAACAAATATTAAAGGACAAATTTTCAGTCCGAATCACCCCGAAGGCGGTAGAGAATGAACTAAACCAAATGAAACAAACTAATAAAACTATTTCCGAGTTTGGTGCGGAAATAGAAAAGCTAGCTACAAAACTAGCATCGGCGCACGTTTCGAACGACACATTCGCAACGGAAGCAGCCGCAGCTAATATAGTACAGCCCATTGCTGTACAAGCATTTATTGATGGATTAAAAAATCATCAAACAGCTTTTTTCTTAAAGGCCAGAAACCCAGGCACCCTAACAAAAGCAATTAGCGATGCACTGGAAGTGAATGATACCAGCGACGAATCCATAATGTGGATTCAACCCAGGTTTCGGAGGTATAATAACAACCCTCGCGGAAACTGGCGGGGACGAGGCCGTGGTTTCCGGAATAGAGGCGGTAACCGCGGTAGAGGACAATTTTACCAAAACCAAGAAAATCCAAATAACAGAAACAATTACCAACGAGGTAATTACAACCAAGGAAACAACAATAGACGATAACAACAATAATAATAACGAAAATAACGATGACGCAAATAATAGAAACAATGACCGCGGACGACAACAAAATAATCGTCACGCAAATATGGCAGAACAAGAAAATGGAAATAACGAAGAGGTGAACGTGGCGAATCTTTTTCGTGAATAACGCAAACAAAGGATTGCTACGTGCCAAATTTTATTTTTATCAAAGGGACGTAAATTTCATAATCGATAGCGGAGCCAGTTGTTCGCTTATATCAAAACAGTTGGTACCCAGAAATGTTAAGATCAATTACCATAATACTATTACTATAACAGGGATAAACGGAAGATCACAGTCCTTAGGGGCAATAGCCACTGAAATTTGTTTCGGCGACTATTGTTTCCCCGTAACGTTGCATGTATCGGAAAATTCACCACAGAGCGTACCGGCACTGCTCGGTACAGATTTTTTGAGAAAGTATGAAGCTAGCATAGACTTACGAACGATGAAACTAAAATTAGCTCACCAACAGTGTAAAATTACGATTCCTTTCAACAATTATCATAGTTACCACTGCGTAACTACCAGCGTAACAATACCAGCGAGAACTGAGATCCTAACATTCGTTCCAACAAAGATAAAAGGTGAATGCGTGATTTTAAACAAGCAAATATCACCTTTCGTTTTTGTAGCTAACTCGGTAGCTACTCCAATTGAAAATAAACTACCAGTACGAATATTAAACGTAAATAATAAACCTGTGAATGTTGCAAATTTGCAAGTGGAAATCAAACCACTAACGGATTATAACGTCATTAAAATCACAACACTAAAGCATGAACAGAGCAGGATTGATAAACTGTTCAAAGAATTAAAACTAGATCATTTGGGGAAGGACGAGAAAAAGACGATCTCCGATATTTGTAAAAAATATAATGATATATTTTGCCTAAAGGATGATCATCTGACGACATCTCGAATTTATGAACCTTCCATGAACATAAAAGAATGTTCTAAATCTTCATACACAAAACCATACAAAATACCACACTCTCAAAAAGATGAAATAAACAAACAAATAAAAACTATGCTTGAAAACGATATAATCGAGAGTGCACAATCTGAGTGGAACAGCCCAATATTAATGGTACCGAAAAATCGGCCAATGATATAAAAAAATGGCGTTTAGTCATAGACTATAGAAAGGTCAACCAAACGCTTCAAGATGATAAATTTCCCTTGCCAAATATTGAAGAAGTTATCAACTCATTAACGGGCGCAAGATATTTCTCACACCTTGATCACAAGGTTATTATCAATGCCAAATCAAACCCGAAGACAGACCTATAACAGCTTTTACAACACCAACAGGTCAAAACCAAATGAAAAGGTTACCAATGGGTTTGAAAATAAGCCCATCCTCTTTTTCTAGGTTAATGACAATTGCTATGTCAGGTCTCAATATGGAGAAATGTTTAGTCTATCTGGATGATCTGATCATCTTTGGACAAACGATTGAGGAACACAATAGAAACCTCATTAGCACTTTCGAACGTTTAAGGAAAGTTAATTTGAAACTGAACCCAGAAAAGTGTAATTTCTTCAAAAAGGAGTTGGTGTACCTAGGTCATTATATCTCTTCGGAAGGAATCAAGCCTGATCCCTCGAAGATCGAAGTGATCAAAAGCTGGAAAACACCAACTACATGCGACGAAGTTAAAAGATTTGTAGCTTTCGCTAATTATTATAGAAAGCACATTGAAAACTTCGCAAAAATTTGCATTCCGCTTAACAAACTAACGAGAAAAAATGTGAAGTTTGAATGGACACAGGAGTGTCAGGAATCTTTCGAACTTTTAAGAAATATATTCGTCAATCCTCCAGTATTGGATTATCCTAAATTCAACAAAGAAAATAAATTTATACTGCACACTGATGCTTCTGGTTGCGCTATAGGTGCCGTTTTATCAAATTGAAACGGAAGGCCGGTGGCGTACGCCAGTAGAGCATTAAACAGTGCAGAATATAACTATTCGACAATCGAGAAGGAACTTTTGGCCGTGGTCTGGGCGATCAGACACTTCAGACCATATTTATATGGAAAGAGGTTTTCGATCCGCACTGATCACAGGCCTTTGGTTTATCTTTTCTCGATGAAGGATCCTTCAAGCCGTCTAACCAAATTCAGATTAGCGCTTGAAGAGTATGACTTTGATATCACCTACATACAAGGAAGTCAGAATGTGATAGCGGACGCGTTGTCACGTATTTTGTCTTCCGAGTTGAAAGATATAAATAACAAAGTCAACAAAGATATTCTGATAACAACAAGAAGTAATAAAAATAATGAGTCTAGTTTAAAACAAGTCAATGAAATGCCTGGCCAACATTCTAAAGACGGAACAGACATCGAAATAATAATCTGCGAAAAACAACAATCACCTGAAGCCGAATATTGTTAAAAAACAATCAAATAATTTTGAAACCAGCGAGCACGCTTATCCAGCTACGGCGGATAGTTATGAAGCTGAAAAAGATATGCCAAGAAAAATCAATTATTGAGCTCATATTAAAAAATAATGAACGCGCGAAAAATTTTATAATGAAGTGTACACTAATAATTCAATGAAAGGCATGCCACCAATAAGATTGGTAAATAATAAAGTAAAGCATATCGTAGATCCAAAGGAACAAGAATTGATAATAAATGATTTTCATTTATTGCCAACGGCAGGGCACGCAGGAATAAATAAAACATTAAAAAATATACAGAAAAGATACTACTGGAAGACCATGTCGAAAGACATATCGAATTACGTTCGTTCATGTGAAATTTGTCAAAAGAACAAACACGTAAAACCGAACAAGACACCCATGATGCAAACAACAACTGCAACAAGTGCATCTAATAAAATATATTTGGATTTAGTTGGTCCATTGCCACCAAGCAACGAGGGATGTCAATACATTCTGACAACCCAGTGCGAACTGACTAAGTTCGTAACTGCAACACCAATACAAGATAAATCCACAAATGTTGTAGCAAGAGCTTTCGTCGAGAATGTTCTTTTAAATTATGGGATTCCTGAGGAAATAGCAACCGACAGAGGAACAGAGTTCATGTCTGAGCTATTTCAAAAAATTTGCAATCTTCTAAGAATTATAAAGCTGAATTCCACGGCATACCACCATCAGACAGTGGGAGCTTTGGAGAATTCACACAAAACGTTAGGCAAACTTCTAAGAATATACGGATCAGGAACACCAGGAAACTGGGCATCTTGGATAAAGTATTACCAATTTGCATATAATACAACAACACACTTAGAAACGAATATGACGCCTTTTGAATTAGTTTTTGGAAAATTGTGTAGATTCATACACTTATGTTCGAGCGTCTTGATAGAAAAATTTTTCACTACACTTTTCACTTTTTATTCACTTCCACTATTTAATTCTATCACTTTTCACTTTTCACTTGCAAATACGTATTTCGGCACTGACATAGTGCCTTCGTCAGTGCTTATTTGGACTGTGGACAGTCCAAATAAGCACTGACGAAGGCACTATGTCAGTGCCGAAATACGTATTTGCAAGTGAAAAGTGAAAAGTGATAGAATTAAATAGTGAAAGTGAATAAAAAGTGAAAAGTGTAGTGAAATTGGGTAGATTACCATCTAATCTGAGCGAAAACGACAAGGCAGATACCTTATACAACGTAGAGGACTATGCAAAAGTTCTGAGATATAAATTACAAAAAACACAAAAGGAGACAAGAGACAAATTAATAAACTCTAAAATGAAAATAATAACCAAATATAATGTCAATGCAAAAGATATAAGATATAATGTAGGTCAACTAATTCTTGTAAAAAATGAAACAGGATCTAAGTTGAGTAAAATATATTTAGGACCATATCCAGTAACCGCAGATAAGGGTCCTAATGTAGAAATAAGAATAGGAGACAAAATAGATATAATACATAAAACTAGATGTAAACCTTTTATAACCAATAGTGAGTAAGGATTATACAAGTAGATGGACACGAATTTTCGGATATAATATCATTAATTGTTCAATCTGAAATTATATAAAATTTATAACTATAGTGAAAAATTTTATAAAAAAAATAAATAGGGCGTGTGGTAGATGGCTCGGATAGCTGCGCGGTGTGTGGCGTGTAGTTCGGTCGAGCAAGCGATGGTTCAGCGTGATATGCCGACGTAGGCGTAAAGCGACTGTACTGCCGTCATGCGATCGAGCACTTTGCTGACCCCGCGTTATGCTGCCGGTCATCGCCAGTGGTATAGTTTAAGCGAAGAATAGAAATAAAGAAGTGAGTCAGTCCCGTGCAGACGGGCACGCGAGAAGGAAGTTATTAACTCTCTGTTGTGTATCACAAAATCCGAACCAAATACAACACTACAATAGTTCTAAATAATGGACGCAGTAGTCTAATTCCACAACAAAAAAAAGCCACGTGGTCATATTTTGATCACTTTTTATACCCCCCGTACCCCCCCGTGGTCTTTCGTGGTCTTTTGGTCAACCCGCCCGTCTCCGCTTGTCAAGTGCCAAAAATGCACTTTTTCTCCATGACAGATTGATTTTTACATTTTTGTCGTTAAACTTTTAGTAAATTCTATATTTCAGAGAAAAAATGCGAAAGCTTCATTCTTGACTTGGTGGCAAAAATAAATTATAAGTCAGAAAAAAGACCATGTGGTCATTTCGTTGATCCCCCACCCCCGCGCGTAGTCTTTCGTGGTCTTTTGACAAACCCTTCCGTCCCCTTCTTTATAACCACGTGGTTTAGGCAATGCAAGTTCAATATGCTTTATCTTTATCTTTAACCATAGCCTTTGAAAATACCTAAACTATTGTGGTAAGAATTTTATCATTAAGAAACATTAAAAAACTATTTTTTTTATAACTGTGGTGGAGTAGTTGCGTTTTTCATTTATTTTTGCAATGAATTTCGTATATTTTGTATAAATTGTTTAAGGAAGTATTCTCGTCAGTAGCCTCAAAAAGATATTTCTGGAGGGGTAAACAGCCTAACTCTCGATTTTGGCGGCCCATTAAAATATTTTCTTCTCAGTACTGTTCACCACAACAAACTCTTCGAATGGAAGCGGTAACCAATAGTCAAGTTGCCGACCTCGATGTTGGAATTTAGTTCATAGAATTTTCTACTTGATACACGAAATTTAAAGACAACTTAAATAACTAATAGATGAAACAAAACATAATTTTCTTTCAAGAAAAAATGAATCCAGACATTAAAGTTTATACCTACACGTGAGAGAATTTAAATTTCAAAAATTCAAAGTAGATGCCCTCTACAAAAAATATTTTTCCTTCCTGAGCTAGTATAAAAAAAAGCTCAAGGGTATTCGAGTAGGTATACTAATTTCGGAATGCCCCACCATATCTCGCATTACTCCACCCTTATCCCAGCAATCACATGCAAAAGTATGTTACTAAATCGCGACGAAAAAATGGGGGAGTGTAGTTCATTTTTCTCACTGAATTTATTAACATTTCACCGCTATCACAAATTATTCATGAACACGGTACTGTTCATCAACTCAGCGCACAACGACTTTCCCTGTTTTTAGGCTACCGCTTCTTCCCAAATAATCTCGGTCGAGGTAGTAACCGTCAGTAGCGCCAATGTGCATTCGGCGCATGTAGCTTTCAGGTGAAATATGTAAAACTATGCAATTTATGACACGTTTTCCTCCTGTATGTCAGCCCAGTTTTCAGCTATGTCATTGGAGGCATGCTGTCACTGTTGAAAAGAGATAAAAAAAATCCGAGCAAAATGATATATTAAACTTGAAAACTCATTGTCACATGGGAAATTAACATTCAGTCGAACCAGAACCGACTGCGTTCAACAGCCTCAAAGCCACACTGCTTTGTGGTGAGCAAGTGTAGCGATATGTGCAATATCGGATTGTGAAATGCAGCCAGCGGAAATACTGTTACGAGCTTTGATTAATTATCAACACCGTCAGATTTTATATCGGCCGTGAATAGTTACGCATCCAGATCTAGTTATGTAAACTATTTTAAATAGAACAAATCTTTGTGAATAAATCTTACTTCCAAATTAGACAACCGAACAAGAGCAATTCGTTAGTTGCTTCCGACAAAGATAGAGGAAAATGGAATGCTGACTTCCCGGCAGGAAAGTCAACAGCCATTCCATCTCTAATAAGAAAACTTTCGAAAAATTCAGGTTAAACCGACAATGGGTAAGTTTCACACAATGAAAACACATGCACGTCTCAAATTCTGTTGGAGCGAAAAATGCTGGTGGAAAGCCAACGAAACCCGCATAATGTTGGTGCTAGCAAGAGCCAAAACCATGCTCCGTCGACGTTCAGCACTCGGAATCATCCTAATAATGTTATTACCGCCTTTTCTTATTATTAAAATATTTTCGCATATCATAATGAGCCTTCTGCATCCTAGACCCTTACGTACTTACTACCGTCATTGCCTCTCAGTTGGAATGGTGCGATCCTGTTGGCATCCATTTCTTCGCTTCAACTTTTCCCCAAACGAATCTTCCAGTCATTCTTTCACTTACTGCCGCTACTTCCTAACTCGCTATTGCCACCGATGACGACGAGTGTTCTCATTTTCATAATGCGCATACAAGTAGAAAGAATGTTTGGTGGTTTCTCCCTCCGGAAATATCCTACACCTCGACAAAACCGAACCTGATACCGGGCGCTGATGAAAAGCGGCAGAAAGGCAAAAAAGGTTTTTCCCTTTTGCTCGGTACCTCAAGGATAACTGCCAAAAAGCAGGAATTATTTTTTGATTTGGTAACACTAAGGATGCTCTGTTGTTGTAGTAAATGTGTGTCGGACCACCCGCTGTTTTACATCTGCGAAGCTATCAGGCGAACGGAAATATTCCTGTGGGTTCTGAAACGTTTACTTCGCTCCGCGTTCACTTTTAGATTTTTCAGACAAATGCACGATAAGTAGGTATGTTGAAAGATATATATAAAAGTTAACATCTAATTTCGTTATGTTACAGCCACACACATTAGACGTCGTATGGAAAAATTGTTTAGTTGAGATCTTGTTTTCAACCGCATGTTCGTTAATAGGTACGGTTTTTACATTAAATATTTCTCGGGTAATCAAAGGTTAAAAACCCAAGATAGGTCCCATGAAGATATGTCTAAATTCAATATTTTTGAAAATCAAATACATTTTGTTGTTGGTAGAAAAGTATATATATTTTAGTCAATATGATTCCGCTCCTACACTTCTATGCTGATTTTTGATTTACGGACTTTATAAAATACACACAAGTACCAAATAACTACGTTATTTACGTACAAGTACCAAATAACTACCAAATAACTACGAATGCATCGCCTAAAGTATTTATAAGATTTTGCACCACTCATCTATGAGACTGACAGCACCCTCTCCAAATGTGCTAAAACTTTGTGGATGTGGCATCTTTGCATATTTTTTTTTTTTCGAATATTTGTCTATTTTTTTTTTAATCGATATTTCTGAAAAATGCTAAGAGCTAAAAACAAGTTTTCAAGGGATAGCTGTTAGGAAATTATCTTAACTTTTATATAAAATATTGGAAAATCCGTACCGTACTTGAAAAAAATGCAACAGACAAAAATGATAATTAAAATTTCTTGAATGTCGGATAGTTTCGACACAGGAAATAGATAAACACATATTAGTTATGTTTTTGCAAACCAGGAGCTATATTCCTACACCTACTCATCAAATTCTGTGCAACACTTGCACCATTTTTCTCACACTCTTTAATCCACTCTTTCTTCAAATCCTGTATGTTTTTGAAGGCCTTTTCTGTTTCCGAAGCGTAATTGCACGATTACAGATCCGGTCAAAACAGGATCTCAACTTCGTGGGATCGAGGGAAGGGCAGTAGGCAGGGCTCCTGATCCCTGCATTGAATCTTCATTCGCTCGTGAACCGTTCGCTGTGGACTAATGTCAATGTAACACGAACGCATACTTCATCGGGCGCGTACATGTGTTCGGATGAAGTGAAATGATCGATTCGTGTCTTTCCCTTTTCCTGCTGTTTCTCATTATTTGCCGATTGGATACGGTTCAAAATCACATCGATGCAACTCAGTAAATATTTGTATCGGTTCACCGTGGCATTGATAGATTCATCATGGCAAATAAAATCGGGACGAAGACAAAATAGCATTCGCATCGAATCGTTCACTGAAGCTTACCAGAATTTCTGAGCTTGTTCTTACATTTGCTGGTGTTATGAGACAATAGGCCGTATGAGTTAGGCCGAAAATATACTGGCGCGTCTTGCACTGCGGAGACGGTTCGCCTTGCCGTGGGTTAGCTGTACATTAACCTGCGGCAGGGCTTTACTTAAGGCTGTACATTAGCCTACGGCGCTAGTATGTTCACGGCCTTGAAGCGTTGGCTTTATTCGCCGCTGCAAATACTACGAGACAAGCAGGACAAACTTTTTTGTTCATACGGCCGGGATCAAAAAAGCTTTTATTTTTGTATCTATGTCGTGAAGATTCAATAAAACAGCGAGCATAGTTTCTTAAGAAAACAATTAATGTTGGAAATCATACAAAATTTAGTTGAATTTATTATGATTGACGACGGAAAACATATTGTTCATATTTTTCTCGGTTTTTGAAGATGCATGGCAGCGCCGTGTTAGTTGTGTTGTAAATTAATACAACTAATCATTTGCTTAATTTGCGAGGTCTGTCTCATTTATCTAGAATTTTTTTAAATATTCCAATCCGAATAACCAAATTTTTGAAATAACCGAACAGTTAGTGTGCTTACTAATAATTCTTGTACTCGGTAAATATGGTTACATAAATATTTAAAAATTATTTTTTAATCGATGTTTGCAATATACGGTAAATAATTAAATTGTAGCTTTAACCCTCTAGTGCCCAAATTAATTTTCAGACGGACTTCGAAAAAATCACTTTGAAACTTTATAAACATTTTTTAAGTATTGATTGAAGCTTTTTAGAGGTTCAACTGAAGACCGTCTAAAGGCGGCACTGGGTACTAGAGGGTTAATTTATTTATCTAGGAGATGAAAAAACGAATTTGCAACCAACAGATTTTATTTGAAAGGTATAGCGCTTTCTTTAAAGTGTTCTTATTGCTCGGAGGTGGTTTTTCTTAGTTTTATTTTCGGGGTCAAAAATGCGATACAGCGAAATAATCTTTTGCATACGCTTAAAGATAGGTTTGGGCATAGGAAAATGAATGTTGATTAAGAAAAACGCAAAATGGCATTTTTTAACAATCTTGTGTGCTGGATTGGCGAGCATAAATAAACTAAGGTTGCTTCATAGGCGTTTTATTAATGCGGGTTTTTGACGCGAATTCCGGAATTTACGCGGTTTTTATTACGCGACACGTATCCCTCGCGTAAAAAGCGACTTTAGTGTATAGAAAAATTACTTAAGTTATCTATACAAATTTACATTTGTTGCAAACCCGATCAGAAAGAAAAAACTAAAATGTAACAGAAGTTGTTAGTTTGTTACGGGAAAAACCTTCCAGGCTGTGTTTTCAATTTGGTCCCGTTAGGTGTTAAAATAACAGAAATTATAACAGAAATTATTCTACTAGTATCAAACACATATTAAAATTTGTTACTAACATATTAGCTTTCTAACAAAATAAGATAGTATATAATACAATATAATAACAAACATTGTTAAAAACAACAGGTTTTGATAAAAACGAAAAGTTAGTTAGACTTGTTTCAGAACTACTTCATTACACGTTTTGTTATTATATATATTCAGATTCAATTTTGTAATCAAAATTATATGGAAAAATACAAAATTGTATCAAAATATGTTATTAGTATCTCACGTTGATAGAATTTTGTAATGTTTTAGTTGTGCTCTTCTGACCGGGAAGACAATTAATTTTACCACAGTTGAGAAAAAATATTTCAACGTTCAATACTTCTATTGCTACATAGTAGCAATAGCATAGTAGACAGACAGATTTTCACAATGATTATGAATTGCATGATTACGAAATTGTGAATATGTCCGCCATTTTGTATGTTTCTTTTGTCGATATTTTTTTCTCAACTCTTAAGTTACGTTTAAATAAATACAAATGATTGTTTCTTTGTGTCGCTTGAAAACATCTCAAAACAAAAAATCAAAAGAAGAAACCCTTTCTCAGAAGTAAAAATCTTTTCAATTTATTTAAACGGAACAATTTGATACCCTCTACCTGTATCTTCTTGGAGACTGTTTCCGCGTCCTGGCCTAACAAGAGCCAACTAGATAAGCTACGGATCAAAGCAAATGACTAAGGCCGTGAACATACTACTTATTCAATCAGAAGCAACCCGCCGGACATAGTCATATATATATATATATATATATATATATATATATATATATATATATATATATATATATATATATATATATATATATATATATATATATATATATATATATATATATATATATATATATATATATATATATATATATATATATATATATATATATATATATATATATATATATATATATATATATATATATATATATATTTATATATATGCCGTGGGCTTGCATTTTTACGTAAGCGCCAAATTTTCAAATTTCATTTTTTTACACATTACTATAATATAGAAAATCACCTTCAAGATGCTTGTTGCCGTTTCCAAAAATTTTGATAAATAACTGAGAAATATAAAAATTAGGAGTGACGTTAGCGCCACTTTACATAGAAGTGACGTTGAGGTACGAATACGATAGTGTATCATGCTTGTGGAGTGCACAATTTTATTTATATCCTTGCTGCTGACTACCGACCAGTACGCATGGCAAACTAGACTATTCAGGCGTACCAACGTCACTTTTAGTGCAAAACTTTGAAATGGTTTTGCTGTTCTGCAAGAGAAGTGACGTTGGCATTAAAACTCAATGCGTTTACATAAATAAACGTGTTAAAGTAATGGGGTATGTTTTTCATCATATTTACTCAGATTCCATTAGATCAGTTTGCGTAATAAAGCGCTTCTGTTAATTTGCAAACGATTTAGATCTGTAGCGATTTTGTGCTTTTGGCGCTTACGTCAAAATCCTCGGCAATTTTCATTTTTCGTTTGGATTCGCCCCGAAGCATCATTGCGATTGGTAATACCATTCACGGTGAATATTCATCGGCATTGATCTGAGTCACAAAGGCTTCTGAAACGATGTTTTCCCATCCGATCGCTCAATATCGCTTCGGATGACTTGAGTAAATCGTAGCCAATACGAATCAAACACGAAGGTAATCATATTACGTTTTAATAACTATTCATCGCCCACAAGCCACTCATAACAGTTCAGTTCACTATAGGCGTTGTTTCCATTGCTGAGTGAATACACTGTTGCCACGTGTTGTTGTGCTTCGGCATAATGAATGAATACGAATGCAACGAAGTATTATTCAGCAGCCCTGGCAGGTGACGCTTTTGGAGGCATTCTCCTATATATATTAGGAGGCATTCTCCTATATATATTAGGAGGCATTCTCCTATATATTTTGGCCACCGAATTCTGTTTATCGGTGCGATTGAGCGCCTTATTTACTTTACGTCTTCGCTTTTCTCCAGCCGCCAGCTCACCGCTGGGATTCCCAACTGTTTGCACGATCCACCGGTGGAACTAGCCAGGATTTTTAGAGTTTTTTGTCGAAGCATTTCTTGTTTGGAAGTCATATCGATTACGACGAAATTTTGCACGCATAAACATTACACTCCAACCAAGTTTACCCGAATTTAGTTGAATCTGAAACCCTAACTAAGCTGCCACAATATGGTCTACCACTTCTCTCTCCCACGCTGCGAGAACAAACCAAGCTGCTCTCTGAGTGCAATTCTTCTAAGTTTTACCTTACTGAGCTGATAGAAAGGTCAATTACTTCATACACATATATCAAAAATATAGGTGCTCCATTATCCATCTCATTAAGCCAATATTCACGAAGAATACACTGATTAAACACCAAATTTTCACGAAATCATTGAACAAATAAACAAAATACGCTTACGTGCTTCCATGGAATCGTTCAGCATTGTATATTTAGTAAACTTAGCTAGATTTATCCTGAATTTTGTAAAATAAACCATTTTTACAACGCTTCCATATCCATCTCAAAACTTGAATCACTGCTCAATTATTCATCTCACGACGTCCCCATATTCATCACACTGTTAATCATGAATGAATCACATTATCATGAATGAACGTAGCTGCAGCCCGTCGTAGTAGGTTACCTAGACATTCGCAGTAGTTGTTTACGTGCAAAATTGGTAACCTAGGTAACCACTGCAGTGCTGGCGATTTATGTCAATTATGTCGGAATAATTCAACAAGATTTTTTCGTATTAACAGAAACTGATTTGGCAACTTTTTAATCTCTTCAACGCAGTAAAAACAGATGAAAATACATACAGTTGAAATTTAGGAATTATAGAAAATCATCTCATATATTTCTGCAAATTCAAGCTTGTTTCTGGAAATTCGAGGTGAACATTTCAAAGATTAAAGTAAAAGATTAAAGATTCTTAGTGTAGTGAGTGATTTTGTTTAGTGATTGAAAAGAAAAGTGGTCTGCTAGTGATGGGAAAAACTTTGGTTGGCTGCTAAACGAGTCCCGTTGTAGCCGTATAGAACAATGCGCGGAATTTGTTTTCTGAGGTAGGTGATTGAATTAAATGAGTTTTCGAGTGCAGATTCCCAACTATAATATCAAATTCTAGCTTTTAGGTGAGTTTTTGACTTATTATACTTTATGAGAAATCTAAAGTGAACTAAGAAGAATCCATTGCATGGATTAGCAGATTGGTTTAGTTAGAAAATATGCGTTTTCTCCTGTTTTCAATTCGTGTTATCAATGGAGCAGTTCCTCTATATCGAAACGATCGCAATAACTTGTAAATTTACTTTATCTCTTCAGAACCCGATACTCGCGAGCATAAAACAAGCTAACGGATCATACTAATACCAAAACAATTATTACATTTTGTTATGTATGTGTTTACAAAATGTTAGACTTGCTAACTCTATCGTAGATTACTTACAGATTACAGTTGTTTTAACAAATTACTTTATGGAAAACCATGAGAACCGCTGTCTTATACTGACACAAATCAATTTTTATCAGAAACGGCCATTTCAGACTTTCTTTGAATTCTTGTTTTTAGATAGTCAATTTAGAAGCCCAAAACATTTTAAACATTTAAAAAAGGGTACTTTTAAGGAAAAAATGTTTTTAACAAAAACTTTTTCATGTACAACACTGTTACGGTATCGAAACCATACAAGATTTTCATGAAATACACTTTATCAAATCTACACCAAAATTTCCATTTTTTCTAACTACGGGACTTTATTCTGCTGGAAAAAGAATATTGAAATGATGTTTACTTTGGAAAAAAATATCTTTTTCATAGTTAGACCTTTACTAATTAAATTTTGATGTACATTGTACATTTGTACATTTTTACATTTGTTTAATTAAAAAACGAACATAGTTTCGGGATATTTTCGGAACTTGAATGTTCGCTTTTAATTTGATTAGGTATGCAAGAATGGAAACTGAGTGAAAAAAGCTAAGCCTTGGTTCAACTTCGCTGATGCACCGGACAATTGCGGGGCTAGCAGCGGGATTTTACTAACACATTGGCGGAGATAGACCAATTATCGATCCAGTACCGAATCCAGAATACGTCGCCATATGACTTGGGCTGCTATCTTCTAGTCGTCTCTAACACGTATTACGCGGTCATCCTCATCGACAGTACACATTCAACGAATGTGAGGTCTACCCCGAATTCAATGATCTCTATCGGGATTGCTGCTAATGTATCCTTTTCTAGTCGCTCTTCGGGCATTCTAGCTACATGTCCAGCTCACTGAAGCCTACCGTGTTTTATCCGCTTGACTATAGCCGCAGATCTGTATGCCTGGTACATTTCATGGTTTGCGTCTGCGTCTGCGCCTACCCCAACGCATGATGTGGAACTGTCAACGGTGGTACATACCAATATAATTGGTTTTGCTAGGAAACCATATTCGAGCATAATCCGCCATAATACATTTCTCTTCGTACGCTGGTCTGAAGCCTATAATTAGATCATGAGTTTACTTACCTTATCTTACTTTAGCTCCAAGCCACTGACCCTTGCTGTGCAAAGAAATCGTCTCCATTCAATTCGGTCCACGGCTGCAGCTAGCCAGCCATGCCATCTGCGGAGGCTCCGTAGGTCGTCTTTCACTTGATCGAGCCACTTTGCTCGCCACGCGCTTCGTTCCGCATCGCATCTTTCCTTTAGGGTCGTTATCGAAGCATTTTCACCGAGCTGTCGTCCGACATCCTTGCGACATGATTAGCCTACCGTAGCCTCCGAATTTCCGCCGTTTGAACTATGGATAGTTCTTCCGGCAGCTGAGGTAACTCGTAGTTCATTCGTCTTCGCCATGATCCAGTATCAATCAGCACTCGATTGCAGATGGCACGCAGCATCTTTTATTCGAAGACCCGTTGGTCCCCCACGAGTAAGGTCTAAGTTTCGTTGCTGGACTACCGGTCTAATTAGTGTTTTGCAGATGGTCAACTTCATGTGGCGTCGTCCTTAGACTTCGGATGACGCTCCGCTTGAATAAATTGGATCCGCTTTGACGTGGAGTCACAGTCAGCAGTCATTAGTGAGTCCAGGTACACGAAATCGTCTACCACCTCGGTTTCCTCACCGCTAATCCGAATTCATAGTGCGAGGTTGACTCTGTCTTCTCTGGAACCTCTTCCTATCATATACTTAGTCCTCGGCGCGTTTATGGTCGGGTCTGTAATTTTCTAAAGGGTTCGTGTTGCAATATCAATATCATCGACGAAAACAAAGAGCTGAACAGTTCTCCTGAATATCGTGCCACTCGTCTCGATACCCGCCTGGAATGGCCCCCCGAACTTTCTTGCAAACAGGGATAGTCGACGGCGAAGAACCTGGCGTGGGAGGTGGCGTTCAGCGTAAACTTGTTACACTTTTTGTTGATGGGCCACACGGTACCCTTCATCTACTTTTTCGGTACTACCCACTCTTCCCAAATCTTGGCAATAACTCAGTGTAGCGCCTTAGCCAGGGCTTTGTCACCGTGTTTCAATAGCTCGCTGGGGGGTAGATCAGCTCCAGCTGCTTTGTTGTTTTTCATCTGATCTCTTCTTTAACCTCCTGGAGATCAGGGGTTGATATTCGCGCGTACACAAACATCTACTGACACATCTTGGTATTCCTTTGCTACATCGCCATTAAGGTGTTCGTCGTATTACTGTTTCAACCTTTCATTCACCTCACGCTTGTTCGTTTCTCCGTT
This sequence comes from Wyeomyia smithii, assembly GCF_029784165.1. Taxonomy (NCBI): domain Eukaryota; kingdom Metazoa; phylum Arthropoda; class Insecta; order Diptera; family Culicidae; genus Wyeomyia; species Wyeomyia smithii. The sequence goes on along the minus strand of NC_073695.1, from coordinate 170,304,677 downwards.
CCTCCGGTTCGGAGCCATTGTTCTCAGTGCTGCTATAGTAGTATTACCTATGGCTGATCGAATGTCCGTCCAGTAATTTTCAAGAGTAGCTGCGCCAAGCTGCTCTTCCGTCGGTAATGCTGCTTTCTGCTTCTGCGCGTAATCCTGTGCAACTTCAAGCGTCCCGTAGTTGCTCGATGTTTGATCACAGCGTGCGACTTCGACACCGGCTGCGCACCGTCGAGGGTTTTGAGCACATGCATACTGCTACGAGGTTATCTATATTTGCACTGCGGTAGGTGCGAACATTGATGACGCCAGAAAAAAATTTACCGTCGATCCAAACGTGGTCGATTTAGTTCTCCACTTGTAATTCACGTGATCTCCTGGTGGTTTCGTGGATGTTTTTGCGGGAGAACAAAGTTCCTCTACCATATCACGGGAGGCTGCAAGTTCACAGATTGTTATCATATAATGCGGCATACAGGTTGTTCAGCCCGATCACCAATCTGTGCTTCCCGTCCTACCTGAACGTTCGTATCCGGATTATATATAGAAACGTTTAGTAAAAAAGGTTTTTTTTTCTTCAGTTCTTAATTATGTAAACCAATTGTGGCTTCCCCATTTTCGTACGCCAACTGGAGCAATATTACCCAATACTCAATTGACCAAGTCTGGGGAACGTTCGGGAGATATACTTTCTTACGTATTTTCTTTCTCTTTGTGTTTATATGTACCGCTCAGCTTTCGGCACTTACCCGGGATTTCCTGCAGCTGCTTCTCCGTGTACTTCGGTCTGGATACTCGCTTGTCACATTGCCTACCCTATGTCTTCACGATTCTGACCACCGTGTGCAGCGATGTATCGAACTTCTTGACCAGTTTTCTGGTGTTACCAATAATCTTATTCTCGGTGACAAGGCAGCTTTCAATTGCATCCGCATTTCGGATCTACTAATCCAACGATTAGTAGAGGATCAAATTTACCAGAAGAAAGCGGAGGAATATAGTTGGATATATCAGTGAAATGTGATTTTAGTCAGTATGGTAACTACTTCAATTGTACTTTAATATTTTATTCAAAAAAAAAATGAGGTAAAATCATTTCCTAATTTTGATTCTGGTCTTGATCTAAATTTCAATGCACACGTGAACTTAATATTAAATCATAACCTGAAATTGAACCCGAGTTTAAAAAGAATCTGAATTCAATTTAATTCTAGGTTTAAAATTAACGAAAGCTCGAAGTGTTGGAGAGCATGGTTTATAGTAAAATGACACTCGAACCACTGAAAATAATATTTCAATATGGTTTGGTATTGTTATAGATATGATGTGATACTGTCTGAGTTCTCTCCTTATTTTAATAACTGTTTAATGATCTGCATCTCTGATTACCTCCATCAGAGATGCAGATCATTGAACAGTTATTGAAATAATTTGAATTTCATTTATATATTCATGCCTCTGTGCTTAATGAATGAACTTCTCAAACAAATCGTTAGAGAATTTAATAATTTGATTTGATTTCACGTATTCTGATTAGATGTTGCATTAAACATGAACGCATAACAATGGCGCAGTGGTAAACTCATTACAATTCAAGCGATTGAATGATGAATGACATACATTCATCATCAAGTGGTTCAAGTTGATTTGTATAAACTCGCAAATGTAAATTCTGGACTATAAAAACAGGTTAATTCACTCAACCATCAGCATTATAATTGACTCGAAAGCGTACCCAAGTAAACATTAACCGAAGTGTGAGTGAACTGAAATTAACACGCGGTAATGACTGCCATAATACCTTACAGGTAAGGTTTTAAATAAAGAGACATGTTCCCAATTACAAAAATAAAACTACCAATTTTACATATTTTTAAAACTACAACAGTTCCGTACATAGTATACAAATAAAATCGACCCACGAGGAAGGCGATTTGAACAATAGCTACACATGGAACAAATAACATTCGATTTCGGTTGAATACGCATTGAATGCCAGCAGAATACAGTGAAAAATCACTCTCTATTTTTTATTCGTGCTGGTATCTCTGGATGATATTTGAAATTTTCCAACAGGCGCTTTTCCTTCGTCTAGCTCCCCTATACTACTCCCATTGAACAAGGCTCTGGAACACCTTCCCAGAAAGCTCGCGATCCATCTCACATGTGTGCGCATTTTTCAAAATTCTATCCTCTATGACGCTGCTTTAAGATCAGCCATTTATTCCCCACCCTCACGAGAAAACAAACGCGCACTTTTTGGCCTCGCTGAATGAATGGCCGCACTTTTCCACCATCCAGCAGTCAGTTTTGGCGCTTCCTCCACTGCACATCATCACATCCGTCAACCGATTTTCCGGTTTCTCACTCGTACTTTTTCTCTCTTGCTCCAGATTTCTGTTTCTCCCTTCTCCTTAGCCTCATAGACACGCACACACCTTAAACGCAAAGCATACTCATGAACTATGCATACTCTCTTCAGCAACTTTACTCACTCTTCCATTTGCTATAACCGGTCATCAACATCATCACCGCCGCTACTGATTGGAAACGTCATCAGCTCTGTTAGTCATGTGAGCATAAAGCTTTCAACAATGCATCCTGCAAAGCATTTTCTATTCACTTTTTTTTGCGTCGTCCTCGGAAAAATATTCCACGTTGCATTCTGTTTTCCACAGATTAGGATTTCACGCCAAGATTGACGTTAGAGAAATAAATTTGATTTGCGGTGGCAAACTGAACGCGGACAATGCTTATGCGGATGGGATTTATTTACGATTGTCCTCGTACTTTGCAAAGCGTTAATAAAGAGTAGCAAAAAGACAGAGTTTTTACCAAACAGGTCATTCACATTTTACCAGTTTGGTATGAGATCGAAATAACTGTAAACGATAACGACAGGATGACGGCAATGGTTTTTAATTTAGACTCGAATAGAATTGGGGCTTTTCGGGTACATACTTCATATAGCATTCCCATATTTTTTTTGTACAGTCTGCTGTCCTACAGCCTTTTTTAAACAGTAATAATAATAATGGGAAAAATTGTGTCATTCCTTTAAAAAATCACAATTTCATCACAATTTCTTGAGCGTCCTACACTTCCAAGATCTCCACTTGGTTCAACTACCTAGCTCGTTTCATGCCTCTTCATCTTGTACCAACCGGATTCAACAACATAGCTTCAGCGACTTTCTGGATACTGGGTGCGCCGTAGAGATGCACCAGCTTGTGGTTCATTCTTCGCCTCAATACACCATCCTCACATACTTCGCCGAAGCACTGCTAGTGCTTGCGAGTCCGCCTCGAGCGTTGTGCATGTTTCGTGGCCGTAGAGAACTACCGGTCTTACAAGCATCTTATGGTACGGGTGTAAAGTTTATCAGACCTCAAGGTCTTGTGGAGTCCGTAGTAGTAGTCCGTACACGGTTGACAGTAACGAAAAGGCTTGGTCCGTTGTCGATCGCCCATCCACAGAACCGGCTTGATGACTTCCCACATACCTTTTTGCTAGCGACGAGAAACGGCGAAAAATGATCTGGGGAAGCGCTTTGTAGGCTGCGTTGAGAATCGTTAACGGTAGTTTTCAAATTCCAAATTGTTGCCCTTGTCGTATTTCTCGGGCAGATTACTGTTCTGTATCCCAGATCCCGAATATCAGCTGGAGCAGAGAGGAAACCAAACTATTCGGGCTTGATCAAGGCATCCTTAGCTTCACCTACCGTGGGTTGCGGTATGTCTTCCTCATCCTCTAGCTGACTAAATCTTTTCTCCTGTCATCTTGGCCCTTTGCCTCTGAGCCATTTAAATGTTCACTGTAGTGCTACTTCCACCTGTCGAGCACCTCAAGTTCATCCGTCAAGTTTCTTGTAGAAATAACGTGTTTCTTGAGAACGATATAGCTGCTCCACTTCCTCACACTTCAGCTCTTCCAAGGTGCGCTTTTTGTCCTGAAATGGATGGGTCTGCTTTCTTCTTTTCTGTTTATATCGCATCATGTTTTGACTGGTCCTTTGCTGCAGCATCGATGCCCACGCTGCATTTTACTCATCTAAAATCCTTTGTACTTCTTGTCGAATTCCTCTCGACGAACCCAATAGCAACTTCCGCTGCGCTGTTAATGGCTACTTTTACATTACTCCAGCAGTCCTCGCATGCTGGCTCAGAGATATGTACAGTAGGGTGGGACAAAAAATAAATGTTAGCTCCTATGCACTTTTCGTGTTCCTTATGGCTCCCATAACAACTGTGTAACTTTTCAGATCGATCGGTGAAACGCCCGATTTGCGCCCGATTTTTAAAGTTTCCATACGATTTTTTATGGGAAAATCCACTTTTTCAATACTTATTCTCTAGAGATGTCAAGTTGGCTCTTAAAAAAATATCAATACATGATATTTGTAGGATGTTTTCCTGGGAAAAACTCTTCTGAAGACCGTAAGGCGCTACGATGCTTGTAGAAACAGCTATTCACCCCAAACTGATTGAATGTCTGACGGACGGCTCACCAGTGAAATTTTACAGCAACACTGCTACAGCATGCTGCTATTGCAAACTTGCTCAAGTATGAGAAATAATTTCGCGTGGAATTAATTTTCAAAGTGTGATTCTTGCTCATAGTATCTTCGGGGAAGCCTCCAAGATAAATTTAAGCGATATTATTTCTCATCACATGGTTGAATTTGCAACAGCAGCATGCTGCAGCCGTATTGCTAGTAAAATTCAATGGTGAGCCATTCGTCAGATATTCAATCAGTCTGGGGTGAATATCTTTTTTTACAAGCAAGGTAGCGCCTTGCGGTCTTCAGAAGAGTTTTTTCCAGGAAAATTTCCTACAAATATTATGTATTGATATATTTTTAGAAGCCAACTGGACATCTCTATAGAAAAAGTTTTGGAAAAGTGGTTTTTCCCATATAAAATCGTATGGAAGCTTTAAAAATCGAGCGCAAATCGGGCGTTTCACCGATCGATCTGAAAAGTTACATAGTTGTTATAGGACCCATAAGGAACCCAAAAAGTGCATGGGAGCGATAAAAAAATACCATCGCTTTTTTCCCATATAACCGTGTCCCAGTCTAATGTACAGTATATATGACCGGATCAGCACGGTTTTATGTCTAAACGTTCGACAACGACTAACTCAAGCTGCTTCACGTTGTTTGTAACTCGTCAATTAAAAAATGGCCAACAAGTCGATGCTACATCGAATATCTGCGGCGTTCGATAAAATGAATGATCAGATTGCCATAGCCAAATTTGACAAACATGGTATGAATGATAATTTGCTTGTCTGGCTCGAATCGTATCTAACTGGCAAAAATATTTCCGTCAAAATCGGTGACCACATTTCCTCACCTTTTCCTATTTGGTCCGGTGTTCCTCAGGGAAGTGCATCTTGAACAATTTCTATTCTCGCTGTACATGAACGATGTCAACCTTACTCTCAAGAGCTCTAAACTATCCTACGCCGATGACTTACAGTTATATTACACGATAAAACAGCCAGAGGACGCGTTCGCTGACTGGTGTCAACTCAACCGGATGTCGTTAAACGTATTTAAATGCTCGGTCATTTCTTTTAGTCGCAGATGCTCCAACATCAATTTCAACAACGCTTTGGCTGTGATATAGTCAAAGCGCGAATCGACGGTGAAGGACTTGGGAATCCTGCTCGATACCAAACTGAACTTCAAAAATCATGTTGCATACATTGTTTCGAAAGCCTAGTCGCAGCTAGGATTCCTATTTTGCTCTGCCAAGAAGTTTAAAAACGTTCACTGCCTGAGACTTTATACTGTCCAATTGTTCGGCCGTTGTTGAAATGTGCGTCTGTGGTTTGAGCACCCTATAATCAGGATGGGAAGAGCCGCGTTGAGGCTGTTCAACGCAGACTCATCCGCTTCGCTTTTCGCCATTTCAGGTGGGCAAGTCCACGCCACCTACCCTGTTATGAAAGTCGTTGCTTAGTGTTTAAGTTAGAACAGTTGGAAGATAGACGCAACTTAGCTAAATCGTGCTTCATAGCTGACCTCCTTCAGGGCAATATTGACTGCTCTTCACTACTTAGCTCTTTGAACATCCACATACGCCGTCGCAACTTTCGATCGCACCCGTTCCTGAGAATCTCTCGGGCAATGCGTCTCGTGAGTTTAATAGCTGTTACCATGTTTTTAACTTTAATGTGTCTCACGAAGCGAACAAACATAGTTTCAAGCGCATTTTGTGTCAATTTTAGCTGTTATCATTAGTGAGGTCATTGGTGTAAAACATATTATCTGTTGACTAAAATAAAATAAATAAAAAATAATTACTCAGTCAGTGACGACTTTGGAAAGCTTAGGACGCTACAGATCATACCGCGGCGGGCGGCGTTAGTGGATGTTGCTGACAACTAAGAGTCAATTTATTTTTATCTTAGCGACTGGTAATGGTTATGCAAAGGTTGGTCTGTTTTTTGGCTTTCTCAGTTTTTATGAAGGAAATACACGACAATCTAGCAAAATTGCCCGACGTTTCGGCCGTTTTGGTGGCCTTTTTCAAGGAAACAACTAAATTTTCCCTTGAAAAAGGCCACCAAAACGGCCGAAACGTCGGGCAAGTTTACTAGATTGTTGTGTATTTCCTTCATAAAGACTGAGAAAGCCAAAAAACAGATCAACCTTTGCAGTCTAGATAATATCCGACAAGTGCCACTGCATGTCGTGATCGATTTGCGTTTCGGTCTGTTGTACCATCGTGTTGTACCGTGTTCTTGGAGGCGGGGATGTCAATATGTCGAAGGCTTTTTTCATTCGTGAGTCGGTGTGCGCTGAACTTCCCCATAACCGGTCTAAACTGCTCCCCCTGGCCGACTTGAGCATTGAGATCTCCGTAAGGCGTTTGAGGTCATGTTTTGGGAAGCTATCGTAAGTTGCGTGTAAAAGGTGTCCTTATGGTCATCGTTACTTCCTAGGTGAGGACTGTGCACATTAACGCTCTAGTGTCCAGTGCTGCTTTAAACGGTTTTCAGCGTAACCTCTAAAAAGCTTCGATCAATACTTAAAAAATGTTTATAAAGTTTCAAAGTGATGTTTTAAAGTTCGTCTGAAAACTAATTCGGGCACTAGAGGGTTAATGATACCGACTTTGTAGAAACGGCACGCGCACGGCGACTTTGTAGAAACGGCACCGACTTTGTAGAAACGGCGGCCCATCACAATGAAGACTGTGCTCAGCTGGTGTGTGTAGCCGCAGTTCGATAGATGGTATAACCATCTCTGTGAGTTCCGATACTCCCCTCCAGCATTCTTCCTGCTATGACACAATGTCGAACTTGCGGACCTTCAATAAGTCGGAAAAAAATCGGGTCTTAGCTTAACAAACAATCCCAAGCCGTGGCCTTTGCTGTACGTAAAAGTCGTCTCCATTCTACTCGGTCCATGGCTGCAGTTCGCCAGCTCTGTACTTAGCGTAGGGTCCGAAGGTTGTCTTCCACATGATCGATCCATCTTGCCCGCAGTGCACCTCTCCGTCTCGCCCCTGACGGATTGATTTCAAAAACCAACTTCACCGGGCTATTGTTCGACATCCGTACTACATGCCCAGCCCACCGCAACCTGCCAATCTTGGCGGTGTGGACGACAGATGACTCCCCAATCAGCTCCTGCAGTCCGTGGCTCATTTCCGTTCTCCACGTTCCGTTCTCCATCGTCCACCGAAGATGGTTAAAGCGAGGACGCTTCACCGGAGACCAAAATATGCGTAATTTCACTACTGGTACCGTTGTCCGCAGTTACCAGAGAGCCCAGGTACACGAACTCGTCGACCACCTCAATTTTATCACCACCAACTTGAAATCGAGGTGGGAGGTTAGCAATGTCTTCTCTTGAACCCCTTCATTTTATGTACTTCGTCTTCGATGCTTTTAAGACCAATCCAATCCGTTTGGCTTCGGCCTTCAGTCCGATGTACGTATCCGCTATCTTCGCAAAAGTCCGAGCCAGTATGTCGATATCGTTGGCGAAACCATACAGTTGAACCGACTTTTGGAATATCGTACTACTCGTGTTAACCCCTGCTCTTATAATGACACCTTCCAGGGCAACATTAGGCTGTAGAAACGAGAGACCATCACCGTGCCTTAAACCTCTTTGAGGTTCGAAGGAGCTCGAAAGTGCCCCCGTTACTCGAACTACGCACTTCACTCGATCCATCCAGCCATGACCGAAATCGGGTACACTTCTCAAAAAAATATGAGACTTACAGTTTCTTGATCCAAGTTCATTAGACCGTTTACGGATTGGTGGAGCATTTTTTCTACCTGCGTACCCGAAAATTGTTTCTTGGAGAGGAGTGGGTGGTTGGGGGTGTGGTAAATCATGTAGCAAAACGGGATAAGAAAAATAGTGGCTTGGCGCTGAATGCGCGAGTATATTTAAGACAGAGAATAGGAAAGAAAAACATAAAAGATGAAGTGTTTTTTTGGTATCTTTAGCGATACCGCTTATCGTGCAACGCGCGTGCTATTCAAATAAACCGGTGCGTAGTTTAGGTAATGGTCAATTCGAGAATAACATTCGAAATGCCATAAATAGTAAGATGCCAATGGAAATCGACTTTGTTTAGCGGTACATATCAAAAGTTTTGTCTTCTCGAAAAAAGTCCCCATGAGAATCCCAGCTCAATCGTGCAGCAACCTTCTTTCCAGAACCAGGTATAGTCACAAAATATCATTTCCATTGACTGACATTTGTAGCAGCAATCTGTTGCATGGTCTGAAAAGGTATAGGGGAAAGTAGGTAAAGACGGATACTCTAAGGTTAAACCCAAATAATTACTCAGGTATTGCGTTTTAGATCGCCGTAGTTATATAAATCGTAACTAAAGATCAATTGTTATTATAATCGCGTATAGCGCGTACTCACGATATAGTTTTTTCAATAGAAGAGGGGAGTTGCTGTGACTTGACTTAGTTCTTCTGGGGGGTCGTAAATGTGGGACAAAATGTGACCGAGGGGGTCCAATTCGTCCGGCTTCAGCCTTCAGTCTAATGTACGTCTCCGTCATGTTCTCAAGGGTTCGTGCTCCAATACCAATGTCATCGGCGAAACCAAAGAGCTGAACAGACCTCTTGATTATCGTGCAACTCTTGTCGATTCCAGCCCTACGTATCACACCTTCCAAAGCCATTTTGAATAGCATGCACGATAATCCATCACCTTGCCGTAACCGTCTTCGAGATTCGAAGGGACTCGAGAGTGTCCCCGAAACTCGAACTACGCACATCACCCGATCCATCGTTGACTTGACCAACCGTGTCAGTTTATCCTGAAAACCGTAATCGTGCATAAGCTGCCATAGCTGATCTCGATCGATTCTGTCGAATGCCGATTCAAAATCGATGAACAAATGATGTGTGGGCACGTTATACTCACGGCACTTCTGTAGGACCTGCCGTACCACGAATATTTGATCCGTGGTGGCGCGGGCACCCATAAATCCTGCTTGGTATTGCCCCACGAAATCCCTTGCAAACGGTGATAGTCGACGGCACAGAAAAGGGGAGAGTACCTTGTAGGCGGCGTTCAGCAACGTGATTGCGCGGTAGTTGCAGCAATCCAACTTGTCGCCGTCGTCGTCCTCTGCTACACCGTCATCATGGTGCTCATCGTAGTACTGCTTACACCTTTCAATCACCTCACACTTGTTCGTGAGAAGGTTACCATCCAGATCCCTGCACATTTCGGCTTGTAGCACATAACCTTTGCGGGAACTGTTCAGCTTCTTGTAGAACTTTCGTGTGTCATTCGCACGGTACAGTTCCTCAATCGCTCCGCGATCTCGATTTTCCTCCTAACGGTTCTTCTCCCGTAAGAAAGAGTTTTACCTGTTCCGTTTGGTGTTGCAGCATTCTCGCTCGTGCTGCATTCTCGACTACTTTGTGATGAGGTCGTATGTCTAAACGCAAACGAAACGAGTGAGAGTTATATCCCTTGTACTTCACAAGCACAAATAATCTCTCACTCGTTTTGTTTACGTTTAGACATACGACCTTATTACAAAGTACTCCAGCATTCTTCTCTTCCACTAACTGTTTGCACTTGTCGTCAAACCAGTAGTTACTCCTGTTCGGAGCCATAGTACCAAGCGCCGCTATAGCAGTACTACCTATGGTTGATCGAATGTCCCTCCAGCCATCTTCAGGAGCAGCTGCGCCAAGCTGCCCTTCCGTTGGGACTGCTGCTTCCAGCTGCTGCGCGTACTCCCGTGCAACTTCGGCGTCCCGCAGTTGCCCGATGTTTGGTCGCACTGGGCGACTTTGACGCGTGTTGCGCACCGTCGAAAGTTTTTAGAGCATGTATACTGCAACAAGGTAATGATCCGAATCAATATTCGCACTGCGGCAGGAGCGAACGTTGATGACGTCTGAGAAGAATTTACCATCGATTAGAACGTGGTCGATTTGGTTCTCCACTTGTAGGTCAGGTGATCTCCATGTAGCTTTGTGGATGTCTTTGCGGGAAAAGAAGGTACTTTTGACTACCATACCGCGAGAGGCTGCAAAGTTCACACATCGTTGGCCGTTATCATTTGATGCGGCATGCAGGCTGTTCGGCCAAATCACCGATGACGATCTTAACGTCCCGTTGCGGACAGCTGTCATACACCTGCTCCAGCTGCGCATAGAACGCTTCTTTCTCATCGTCGGCTCTTCCTTCGTGTGGGCAGTCCACGTTAATGATGCTGTAAATGAAAAAACGGCCCTTAATTCTCAACTTACACATCCTCGCACTGATCGGCTGCCACTCGATCACGCGTCGGCGCATCCTACCCAGCACTATAAAGTCCGTCCCAAGCTCGTTGGTGGTGCCACAGCTCTGATAAAAGGTAGCCTCTCGATGTCCGCTTTTCCATACCTTCTGTCCCGACCAGTAAAGTTCCGGCAGTGCTACGATTTCGAAGTTGCGTGGATTGAGTTCATCATATATGATCCTGTCCAGCCGTGAAAGCCCAATGATCTGCAGTTCCATGTACCAAGTTTCCAATCGTAGTCCTTATTTCGTCGCCTAGGTCTGTGCCGATTGTTCCGATTCGTATCATCTTCTTCGATATTTGCATCGTTTGGTGTTTTGCGGGGCGGCTTGTTGGGCCTTTCCCAACCTCCTGTCTCGCCGGAGGACCATCGTGTCAGGTCTGTTTAGAGTCCCATGCTGACACCAGGACGTTGATCAGGCGCTCCTAACATGGAGATCAGACGCTGTTTTGAGCCGCACCATCTTGGTGAATAGACGCTCAGGTTGGCGAAGCATTTCCTCTACCGCTCAGATATGGTTATCGCGCCAAACAACCGCCTCGCACCTTCTCACTTAGCTATTGTAGGATAACAACCTTGCCCAGACAACGCCAACCAGTTGTGTCTATGTTTCAACCGATAGTCTGTTGTGCATATGACTAGTGGAGGCGTGAGATAGGAACTTGTGAGGGCCGGAGCTAAATTTGACGCACCTTCCAAGTTGTCAACTCACCATTTGAAGCCCAACGATTAATATAGCCTTTGTAATTCGACTTTCGTAAGTCGAGCATCAAAGCCTACAAAGCTTCACTTTTTTGACCGATGAAAGAAGCATGACATTTCCGATGTCGAATTTTCTTTTATCCCAAATGTCTCAGAAATGCATTCATCCGTCAAGATCTGGTGATGTCTCTAAAAAATTTCTTCAAAAAATCGACTTGATATGAGCCAGAAGTTTTCGAGCTTGAAGACATTTCCAGAAATTTGTTTTTTTTTATTTTCATATCGATAATTTCTGTGCATCTTTTCATCAATAAAAAAAGTGAAACTTTGACCACTTCGAGGCTCCACAGCCCGAAGTCCGAATGAGCTGAAATCTTGTATCAGGATTTTTTTCGAGAAGACTAAGATTTCAAGCCCTACTGCTAATTTTTCTCATACGTTCCAACAGTATTGCAGAACCCAAACATCAAAAACAAGGTGGAGATCAGGAGCTCTTGGAAGTTTTTTAAACTCAAGCCACCTCTCCTCCCCTGGCTACGCCACTGCATCTACTGCCTGAATCGTGAAGGGGTGAGATAAGACCAGAGCTAGGTTTGTTGCTCCTCCCAGGTTGTCAGCTCACTCTCTAAAGCCCAGAGACAGTTATAGAATTCATCAAAAGCTTGATTTGGACTTTAATCAACATTTTATTCAAACGTAATCATTTAACACTACAGTAATATCATTTCTACATCGTTACTTTTCATGACCATGGGATACAATGTTTGTGTCGTCTAGTAGTTACATAGAAAAACTGTATTTTTGCTTTTTACTGGAATCAATGCTTATACCAATTATTTCTTCCAGGAAAGTTCTCGGTAGATTGGAAAAAAAAGTAATAAGAGATAATAATATAAAGTATTTCCATAAAAAACTGTCAGAATGCGCAGTTGTTGCTCTACCGTCTGGCAGATATACAAAAACATTCTCGAAAGTTCAGGAAATTCCGCAATTGACGAGGGAAATAAAATTAAGTAACGTACTCACTAGCACGCTGTTATATTTTTGAAATATTATGGAAAGTAGGCACAGCTTGACGAAGACATGAATAATATTATTATAATCAGGTAATGCTAAAATATGTATGAGGTTTTTAATGGCATTTGGAAGGGAATGAACTGTTACGTATCAAAAAATTTCAAGGGTTTCGCTTGTCTTTGCGTTTTTATGGTTTAAGTGGTTCTAACTATATTTGGTAGTTATTATTAACCAGATTAAAAACACAAGAGAGTGAAGAAAGCATTCTGTTGTGATGTCCCACTCGCTTGTTCCTAAAAATATATATTTCATTCGTCTCTTTCTAAACTTAACTACCAAACTAAACTAATTATTGAAAAATATATTTGATAGAACCCGAACAGTGTAAGAACAGTGTCGTATAGTTCTTACGTTAGCACAAACCCCACACTTTAAAGAGTTTTGATGAACTTCAAATAAAATTATGAACAACCAAATATCAACATGATGTTATTGTAGCTTATTTATGCAGAAGCTTAGTTAATGTACATAGTCAGTACATTAAAATATTCAAGATACGGGGACCACGCAGGTATATTATACCGAACAAAACGCGAAAAAGAGCGAAAATAGAAATACGATTTAAAGATTCTCAGGCACCGCGTTATGCCAGGGAAACAGGAAACGAACAAAATATCTGCAGAGAAATAATTATATCGTTTCGCGTGAAGTAGGTAACAAAGTCAACAAGCAGAAACGCTATCTCCACTCGGTTTTCTAGAACAGAGCACCCAAAAGTGTTTCTGTCACGAATAGCCGAACCAGCCGTTCGATATGAAACTGAATCAGTGTGCAACGAAGTATAATTCAAACTATCGCCGCTGTTGGATGCAATCCAATATTCTTCACAAGAGCAACCAGCATCCGGTTCAAACTTTGCATGTCAGTAGATGCAAGTCAGCAGATTTCTCTCAGCTCAGCAGTGACTCACTCTCAGCTATTCGACACATGCGCACTCTGGTCTTTGTTGAAAAGGACATTCTCAGCTTCCCCGCCCGTAGGTCCTGGTGCTAGCTTTCACTTGAACTCCACACTGTCGACAGATTCGCTGCATCCATTTGCTAGTTTCAGTGAACCGCGGAACGTCAACGGAGTAATAGCCCAAATTCGCCGAACTGCCGTTTCGGTCTTCCTGCTCGAAGTGGTATTCGCTGTGTTTCCTCACCTCTGGCATAGTGCAATCATTTAAATCGATGTCAGTGAGTTCAACTCGGAATGCCGTGTGTTTGCAGTATATACTTTTTCGCTGAGTGTTAACCAATTGCTATACGTGGAGAATTCGTAGTTACGCTAATTTTCCTATATATTTTCCGTTAATAACACGGGTTCAATTCAGATGCAGATCTTACATGCAGATATATCCATCAAAAATGACATATTCCAGTAATAACCATAATCATCAAATTTTATGAAGTGCTTCCGAAAGTTTCGGGTGTTCAGATGTTATAACATAGATATCGTCTGGCAGATATGAGCAACCGCCTCTTACAGGATTATTTGTGTACTGTGTGATATAGGAGACGCAGCAGTGAAACTCGATGTGTTGGTGTTGATTGGTTCTATAAGCATTTAAATACCTGCGAATGTGCATGCCTGCACTTCACAAGGATTAGATGTACGATCCTGACCACTATTGATGTGATGTGATGCAGCTAGTGGTCGCGGAGGTAATTCCTAACACAGATCCAGTGCAGTGCTAGATAGGCTTAGCATTCGTTCGTCAGTGAGCTGTGAATGTGATTGATTATAGATTGCAGTTGTGCGAACGGGGAATAAATTATTCATTTATAACAAGACCGAGTGGCGTCGTCGACGGTCGGCGTATCAAAAGGGGAGCACTGAAATTGGTTCGTGTGAGATAAAAGGGATTATGCTGTTTACTGGTACACCAGAAATCGACAGCAGCCTGATGCTGTACGATGCTAGTTGTTGGTATATGTGGTAGTTAACCTATTGGACTACAACGAATAGTAATAATTGTGCTATTTTAATAAATGAAACCATCCAAATACTAATCAACAGCAGGTAGGTTGGAACCCATAATTTATTTAGTTACCACCAGCAGTGCAATTATCATCAGCATCCGCTTTTTATTCAAAGCGATTTCACGGTACATGATTATTTGAAGAACAACTAAATAAACGCGAACTGTGCTTCATAGTTTCATGTCGTTCTAACATGTGTCTATGTAACTATGGGTTATTGTCTGAATAATGTACAATTTTGGTTCAAAATAACACAAAAATTTAAGTGAAAAGGAAAAAAACCTTACTGTGTGATTGTCACTGGTGGATCCCGCGAACGTTGTTGTATGAAAAATGAAAAGGTGCCGTGTATCGGATCAAGTTAATGTTATGGTGGAATTCGAAATTTGTTCATACACAAGCTGGATTTCGTACCTTCACCAATGTTTGAAAAAAATTACCATTTGAATTATTTCAGAGAAACTGTGGATTCAAAATGAAAACTAATTTATTTCATCTAATCTTTTAAGGTAGGTACCAGTAAATAACCAGAGTTTTGAGCTGTGTGACGTACTTACTAGTGTTATAATTCAAGCAAAAACGGTAATCAGCATTTCCCAAATTAACAAAAAATCTTACTATTACCACGAAGAACCCTAAAAAGTTTTTGTATTTCTTTTTCACAAACTTGTTTTCGTTTTTTTTTTGTTTCTTCACACACTTTTTAATTTTTAATAAAAACATGTTTTGTGTATGAATTCAAACTCACCGTGTTGATAAAACAATGTTTTGGAATGTTAAAACTTTATATTAGAGAAAGTAATTACGCACTCAAGAATTTTGTAATTAACCATTGTTGCATTTCTTGAACAAAACTATCGGTGATTTATCATGATCTAACATCGAGTACCACCAGGTTGCTGAATCATGCTTACCGATGCGTCGGAAAACGAAAA
Organism: Wyeomyia smithii; assembly: GCF_029784165.1. Classification (NCBI taxonomy): domain Eukaryota; kingdom Metazoa; phylum Arthropoda; class Insecta; order Diptera; family Culicidae; genus Wyeomyia; species Wyeomyia smithii. Next base: position 170,289,217 of record NC_073695.1, on the reverse strand, counting down.
AGCAGCATGTAAATTATACAGAGTCGCTTTACTCTTCTTAATTTCAAGCTGGTAACTTGCAAAGTTGCTTGCAGTGCAAAGAAAACATTAAAATTACAAATATGAATCAGATTCATCTATTATTTCAAATAACGATATGTTTAGATAATTTTACTCTCATACATTATAACTCTCTCGTAAATATTTATTACTAGTTGTTCGTCTATGAATTGACGAAACCAGTCATAAGAAAAATTCAAAATGAAACAAAAAAAACGAGAAGGTCTAAATAATTAAAATTAGTTAGGATCAAACTATCAAATAGTAGTAAATTTATAAAACAACTCAAATACAAGTTTCATTTTGCTGTAACAAACGTTTAAATTTGGACAAAAGCTGCATATGTTACGTAATTGCGTTTCGGTCCCTGTTGTCATCCATTTTAATGTTCCTTAATGAGAGAAAAGGACGCCATTTTGAATTTCTGGATAAGCCGTTTCTAGCGATTTTTGATTTCCTTTTATCTAAAATATAAATTTATGAAAAAAACGTAGTTACAAGTTTCACAAACTCAACACAGAACAAGATCCAAAATTATTTGAGTTTTTTTTCACAAAAGCAAAGTATGAATACGGATCCAAAAACGCGAAATCGACTGATCTACATCTCATAAAATTGAACTAAACTTCTACGACTAGAACAACTCTTATTTGTGGTATGTTCATGTGTTTGTATACTGACACCTTGTAAAAGTTGCGATCATTGACCGCAAAGCCTCCGGCTTAAACAAGTTTAATAAGTATTACTCTAATGTTTCATGAAGAACTTGAAATTACAGTTATTTAATAGTATTGTTAGTTTTGATTCATTTTCCTACATTCTTAAACATAAAGCATGCTATCATCGTAAAATCGCGCTTTTCTTAAAATGAGTTTGTTAATGAATGTTTTTGTATGTGTGTTTTTTTTTTCGACGAATTAAGCGATAACGGCATTGTTTTGATTGTTTGTTCTAGTATAAGAGAAGGTTTCCGGAAAATTGTTAAATTTCACCTACAGCTTGATTATTCGAACCATCATAAACCTTATAAGGAAAGAACGTTTGACTATTGCTTTCAAAGTATCATCCAACAGTTGCAGAAATGAAAATACAATTAGTTGAGACCGTAGAATATTTTAAACTAAAACCTCATATAACAAACTAAGCACCTACACAAGCAAGCTGGTAGTGTACACGAAATTAAATTTTTTCTAAGTTTTTTTTTTCTTCATCTATAATTTATTTGACACGGCACAAATACAGTTTAATGTTTAACGGCGCCAATTATATCTGGAAGCTTACTTTCTAAAATATCTTAATAACTAAAAGCAAATTTTTTATCCTCGCTGCCGACTACGAGCTGAAACTAAATCTAACTCAAAGCTAGAATGTTTTGCATTGAAAGCACTGATTTGTTGTTTGATGGTTTTCCATCGCCATAGGTAAGCAGCATATTGAATATGTTCCGCTGCTGGGCCAAGATATTACGGACTGGCATATTGGGTTGTCTCCCTCGGGACCTGAGAGTATCGTGCGGGTCTAGTTGCTGTTTCCGGATCCGGGGTCTTAACGTGTTCTTGTCGTTTGGTTGGATGTAGGCGGAAGGGAATAGGATTAAACTGGGGCGTGGATGGATTACAGGAAAACGTATATAAGGGACATGTAGGATAGGTCACGGCTCGCCAAGACATCACGAACAGGAACAGCCGGCTGCCTACTTTCGGCCTGCAGGGAAGCTATTAATTTAGACCTGGCGTCACGGTGTACAGGGCATGACCAAACCACATGCTCTATGTCGTGATAACCCTCACCACAGGCACAGATACCACTTTCCCCGAGCCCAACACGACGGAGATGCGCATCAAATCTATAGTGATTGGACATAAGCCGGGACGAATCACGCAAATGAAATCCCGACCTACATCCAACCCCTTGAACCACGGGTTCGTCGATACTTTGGGGATTATGGAATGTAACCACCTTCCCAATTCCCCTCTGGTCCAAGCATTTTGCCAACTGATGATCGTATTCTGACGTACAAGTGCGAAAAATTCATTAAAAGCAATTGGTCTTTCATAAATATCACCGTTTGTTGCGCCCACCTGAGCCAAAGAGTCCGCTTTCTCATTGCCCGGTATCGAGCAGTGAGAAGGGACCCACGCTAAGGTAATCGCTAAGGGAATGATTTCATTCATACATCTTACATGCAAACAAAACCGCTTTCAAAGTTCCAGTTTGCCTATCAAACTGGAAAATCCACTATAAGAGCGCTTCATACGCTGGTCATGAAAATTGCAGAGGTGGGAAAAATGGTTCACTATAGTGAGCGGATCAAAGCGGTTCCGCTCACTAAGATGAGCTAGTTCTTTTTAACAGCTCACTCGCTCTTTTCGTTCCTACAGAATTTTTGGTTTTTATCAGTGTAGCTAATTATCAGACACCACAAGCGAGAGCCAGGTGAAAGCTTTACACCCGATTTGCCAAGCGCAAGGTCGCGCGCAAAATTACAATAGAACTCCCAGAAACAAGCTGCCACCAAACGACTGCCCTGATATGCATGACTTGCATTTCTCATCACCCAGCCACCAGTCAGCCGCAAGAGCATGCGAAAAAACGAATTGCAACAGTCCATACACAGGTACACGGGTTGGGTAACGCCGAGTACGCACACGAATGGATGTGGAACGGAAAGAACGAAAGAACTGATTCACTGATCTGGCAATCCGCTCGCAGGCTGATCAAAAGATTCAGTTCTTTGAAAGAGCGTAATCTTTCGCTCTCAGAAGAACTGGTTCTTCCGATGGCTCTTTTGTTCAGCTCGCAGGCAATCCGCTCGCGATCAGAAGATTTCGATCTTTTAAAGAACTGATTTTCTGATCAGCTCGTGAGCGGATCTCTTTCGCTCTTTTCGTTCCACTTTTCGTGTGCGTCCCGGCGTTAGCTAGCCCGTGTGCTGTGTGTGAACTGTGGCAAGTAGATTTTATTTTTTATTCCCGCGGCTGATGGATGGTTATGCATAGGAGAGCAGACAGCCGGCGGCAGCTATTTTCTGGGAGTTCTATTGCAGTGTCGCACGCCGCTTTGCGTAAAACATTCATATGGCTCTCGCTTGCGGTGTCTGATCAACAAAATCAGCTTCAGCTTTTTGCTTGAAGTATGGGGTGAGTTACCGCTCTTTAAAAAAGAGCGATAGATAACTCACTCACTTTGAAGAACCAGCTCTTTAGATCAGTTCGTGAGCGGATTGCCCACCTCTAGAAAATTGTAAAGTCACTTTCAGCTAAAGAAATTGCTCTGTGCTCTTTCTTGGATATTGAAGGTGCTTTTGATAATGCGTCCTATTCTTCAATCTCTAGTGCAATGAAGAACAAAGGATTTCACACGAGCATTGTTAACTGGATTCATACCATGCTTGCAAAAAGAGAAATCACTTCTGAGTTGGGAGGTTCGTCTATTACGGTAAGGGCAATGAAAGGATGTCCGCAAGGAGGTGTTCTTTCGCCACTTATGTGGTCTTTGGTGGTGGACGATCTTCTCAAAAGCTTAGAAGCAAAAGGTTTCGAAGTTGTGGGCTTTGCAGATGACATAGTCATCTTGGTAAGAGGAAAGTTCGACAACATAGTTTCGGAAAGAATGCAGGAGGCTCTTGAGTATACCCAGTCTTGGTGTATAAAGGAGGGTCTCAGCATTAATCCGACAAAAGCTGTAATTGTACTTTTCACTAGAAAGAGGAAATTCAATCTAAAAACTCTCAAGCTTGGAGGAGTAGAAATTCCATTCAGTGAACAGGTTAAATACTTAGGAGTTATCCTTGATGCCAAGCTAAACTGGAATGCACATCTTGACTATGCAATCAACAGGGCGGTCAGTGCATTATGGTTGTGCTCTAAAACCGCTGGGAGAAAGTGGGGCTTGAGACCGAAAATGGTGATGTGGATATTCACATCTATTATACGTCCAAAACTGACCTACGCTGCGTTAGTGTGGTGGCCAAAAACCAAAGAGTCCACCGCTAGAACAAAGCTAGATAAAGTTCAACGACTTGCGTGCTAAAACAGGAGCAATAGAAAGCACCCCGTCAAAAGCTCTTGATGCAATTCTTCATCTGCTGCCGTTGTACGAATACGTGCAACTAGAAGCAGAAAAGAGTGCCTTGAAGCTAAAAAGAACAAAAACTATCTTGTCAGGTGATCTTGTGGGTCACCTGACAATACTGGACTTTTTCAAAAGAGGGCCAGTGATGAGTATGAATGGAGACTGGATGGCCCCTCAGGATAACCATGATATTCCCTACATGGTATGCGAAACGTCGCGTGCAGACTGGGAAGTCGGAGTTCCTGATGTCCGTCCCGGTTCAACGATATTTTTCACAGATGGCTCAAAATTAGGTACCAAAACTGGTGCAGGAATCTTTGGCCCTGGAATTAATATTTCAGTGGCAATGGGACACTGGCCAACAGTGTTTCAAGCAGAGATTTTTGCAATCCTTGAATGTGCGAATGTATGTCTGACTAGGAAATACATACATGCAAATATTTGTATTTTTTCTGACAGTCAAGCAGCACTGAAAGCACTTGATGCTTATAAATGTACATCCAAGATTGTCTGGGAATGTATTCTCACATTGCGACAGCTATGTCAAACAAACTCAGTAAATTTGTATTGGGTTCCAGGACATTGTGGCATTGGTGGGAATGAAAAGGCAGACGAACTTGCAAAACAAGGATCTAACTCACAGTTTATCGGCCCAGAACCTTTCTGCGGTATATCAAACTGTGCAGTGAAAATGGAGCTTAAACGCTGGGAGGAACAAAAGGTGATAACCAATTGGTTTGATGTCAAAAAGTGTTCCCAATCTAAAAGATTTATCACACCAAACGAGAATCATTCGACAAAGCTCCTAGAGCTCAACAAAAGAGCTCTTTGTACATACGTCGGCCTAGTAACGGGGCACTGTCCGAGTAGATATCATTTAAAGAACATAGGCCGGGTTCAGAATGATATCTGTCGCTTTTGTAATATGGAAAGCGAGACATCGGAACATCGGCTGTGCAGTTGTGGTGCATTATTTAAACGCAGATCAAGGTTTCTTGGCAGTGGCTGTTTACAGCCCAAAGAGATTTGGTCTTTGAATCCTGGGAAGGTGATTAGCTTCATAAACCATATTTCACCTGACTGGGAGCGTGTCGATGCAGGTACCTGATCACTCAACAATAGTGGTCATTGTATTTTGCAAGGGGACACGTATAGCAATTGACTGGGATATATATTACAAAAGTTCACATCAATGGACAACGTAATTGTAATTCCCTAACAAAAAAAAAAAGGTAATCTGAAACGATTTTTCGGATAAAGCACTCAGATGTTCCCGTATTTTCCCCAGGAAATACGGAGAGTGCTTAACATCTTTCATCGATCGGAGAGCCTCAATGGAACTGAGACTGTCCGTAAAGATGAAATAATGGTCCGTGGGCATTTTTTCGATAATCCCTAGGGTGTACTTAATTGCAGCCAATTCTGCGACGTAAACAGAAGCAGGATTATCGAGCTTATGGGAGACGGTTAAATTGTTATTGAAGATACCGAAGCCAGTGGACCCATCAAGAAGTGATCCGTCAGTGTAGAACATATTGTTGCAGTTGATATTTCGATATTTATTGAAAAAAATTTTGGGGATCTGCTGCACGCGTAAATGATCCGGGATTCCACGAGTTTCTTCTATCATGGATGTATCGAAAAACACAGTAGAATCAGAAGTATTTGATAAGTCGACACGATTTGGAATATTCGAAGAAGGGTTAATATTTTGGGACATGTGATGGAAATACAATGTCATAAAACGGGTTTGAGAATTAAGTTCGATTAACCTTTCAAAATTTTTAATCACAGGACGGTTCAAGACCTCACATTTTATAAGAATACGAGAAGACAGGCTCCAGAAGCGGTTTTTCAATGGTAGTACTCCAGCTAAGACCTCCAAACTCATCGTATGGGTCGACTGCATGCAACCTAAGGCGATACGCAAACAACGATATTGTATTCGCTCCAGTTTGATCAGATGTGTGTTTTCTGCGGAGCGGAAGCAGAAACACCCGTATTCAATAACAGACAATATCGTTGTTTGGTAAAGCCTTATAAGGTCTCCTGGATGGGCTCCGCACCATTGTCCGGTTATTGTACGAAGAAAATTCACTCTTTGTTGACATTTTTTCATCAGATACCTCACGTGACAACCCCAGGTGCCTTTAGAGTAGAACCAGATACCAAGATATTTGTGTACCAAAACCTGAGAAATCGTTTTACCCATTAATTGTGTTTGAAGCTGAGCAGGTTCATGCTTCCTAGAAAAAACTACTATCTCATTCTTCTCCGGAGAGAATTCGATACCTAGCTGTAAAGCCCAAGCAGACAAATTGTCCAAGGTATCTTGCAATGGTCCTTGCAAATCGGCAGCTTTGGCTCCTGTAACAGAGATTACACTGTCGTCTGCAAGTTGTCTTATCGTGCATGAATTTGCCAGACATTCGTCGATGTCATTTACATAAAAGTTGTAAAGAAGGGGGCTTAAACATGAGCCCTGGGGAAGACCCATGTAGCTAATGCGAAAAGTTGCCAAATCGCCGTGCGTAAATGCATGTGCTTTTCGGACAACAAATTGTGCAAAAAATTGTTTAAAATTGGAGAAAATCCTTGTCGGTGAAGTTTGCCCGAAAGAATGTCAATAGAAACGGAATCAAAAGCCCCCTTAATGTCCAAGAACGCAGACGCCATTTGTTCTTTGCGAGCATACGCCAGCTGAATATCTGTTGAAAGCAGCGCAAGACAATCATTCGTCCCTTTGGCACGGCGGAAGCCAAATTGAGTATCCGATAGTAGGCCATTTGATTCGACCCAATAGTCTAAACGACGGAGTATCATTTTTTCCATCAATTTCCGGATACAGGATAGCATTGCAATCGGCCTATAAGAGTTGTGATCAGAAGCTGGTTTCCCTGGTTTTTGAATGGCGATCACCTTCACTTGCCTCCAATCCTGCGGTACAATGTTTTGCTCCAGGAACTTATTGAACAAGTTCAACAAGCGCCTCTTGGCATTGCCGGGTAGATTCTTCAACAAGTTGAATTTGATTCTATCTAACCCAGGCGCGTTATTGTTACAGGACAGGAGGGCAACCGAAAATTCTGCCATCGTAAAAGGTGATTCTATCGCGTAGTGGCCCGGAGACGCATCACGAACAATATTTTGCTCAGGAACAGAATCCGGACATACTTTCCTGGCAAAATCAAATATTCACCTACTTGAAGATTCCTCGCTTTTTTTTGACCGTTACGCGATTCCGCATTCTTCGGGCTGTGTTCCAAAGAGTGCTCATCGATGTCTCCCTCGACGTCTCGTTCACGAACCGACGCCAATATCCGCGTTTCTTTGCTTAAGCCAAGCTTTTAGGCTTGGTATCAAGCTCCGAATACCGTAAATAGTCGCCAGGTATACCTCCCTTCTGGTAGGCCAAAAACGCGTCGGATCTTTGCGTGTAGACATCGGAGCACTCTTGGTCCCACCACGGAGTGGGAGGCCGTTCTTTAATCGTTACGCCGGGATATTTCTTCGTTTGGGCTTGCAACGCGGCGTCGAGAATCAAGCCCGCGAGGAGGTTGTATTCTTCAAGTGGTGGATGATGTTGAATCGAATCGACCGCTTTTGAAATCATTTCCTCGTATAACTTCCAATCGACATTCCGTGTGAGGTCATACGGAATGTCAACTGGTCGCATGCGAGTTGACCCGTTATTAATTGAAATAAGAATAGGCAAATGGTCGCTACCGTGAGGATCGAGGATTACCTTCCATGTGCAATCCAACCGTAGCGACGTCGAACATAAGGATAGATCCAAAGCGCTTGGGCGCGCTGGAGGTTTCGGGATACGTGTCATTTCGCCGTTGTTTTAAATAGTCATGTCGAAGTCATCGCAAAGGTTATAGATTAAAGAGGAGCGGTTATCATTGTAAGGGGAACCCCAAGCCACGCCATGAGAGTTGAAGTCTCCCAAAATCAAACGTCCCTAAAAGTACTCCTCCATATGGGGTGTCTCGATCAAGGCGAATAATATTAAAATCATGGAAGTTGAGATCAATATTTGAAGTAAGCCAAGTTTCACAAAGGGAAAATGCATCGCATTTGTTTTTATTTATCAAAACTTTGAACGAATCAATTTTTGGTAAAATACTTCTACAATTCCACTGTAAGACAGAGATAGAATCCTTCATATACGCAGTTGAATTAGGCATCGAAGGATACAATCGCTGCAAGGAGGGGCCATTGGGCAGTCAACTGCTTCAAAAATGATCTAACTGTTGAGAGAAATGCTGTAAGAAAAATTTTAATTAGATCGGGTACATTGAAAGTTTCAAAAATCCAGTCCACAATGTCAGAAAATTTCACTAATCCAGAGTTTGTTTCATCAACTGGATGTGCAAAAGGAACAACTGGGGTTTTAGATGTTCCTGGCAGTGCTGGGAACTCCTTCTGGGACTTTAAATTTGCAAGCCCAGGAGCAGTTTGCTTCGGTTTTTCCGCAGCACTGTTTGGTTCGCATGTAACTTTCATTTCACTTTGAGAAATCTTAGGACCTTTTCTGGGAAGTTTAGGAGAGGAAATATTTTTCCTCTTTCTAGACTCCCCAGGATTGGCGTAAGATGTTCCCGCTGGTGAATCGTCAGAATCGGTTTCATCAGAGGCAACAGATCATAAGGGTTTGATGTAATGGGAGAAGTGGTAACGGTTTTCTTCAGCATCTCAGCGTAAGAACGCTTCGAACGCTCTTTGAGAGACCTCTTTATTTTATCCCTGCGCTGCATGTACACCGCACATGTCGAGAGCTCATGCTGACTCTCCCCACAGTGAATGCATTTTTCAGCATTTTTACTGCAGGAATCATCCGCATGATTCTCCCCACACTTGCCACAACGTGCCTTATTGCAGCAGTAGGCGGCTGTGTGGCCTAACTGCTTACTATTCAGGCAGTTCATGACGCGAGGCACATATAATCGCACAGGGAGACGAACCCGGTGGATCGAGACGTGGCTTGGTAGCGCTGACCCGGCGAACGTAACTCGAAACGAGTCTGACGGGGTGTATACTGTTTTGCCACCGATGATCGATGCTGACCGCAATTGCTTGCAGTCGAGCACCTTTACATCGGGACAGGTTTTGTTTTTAAAGCACCCTTTGGCACTTTCCAGTATACACTCGACGGACAGACTCGAATCGGTTATGACACCGTCGATCTCCACGTCTCGTGCGGGTATGTAAACGCGATACTCGCGTGTGAAGAGCTCAGAGCATGCTATATCGTTGGCTTCTTTCAGGTTACTGACCACGACACGGAGCTTGTTAGGCCGGACCTTGGAAATTTCGGTCACGCCCTTGTACTCCTTCGTCAGGTCTTTAGAAATCTGCAAGAGGTTCAACTGTTTCGATTTCGGTCCCGCCTTTGGCCGAAAATAGACAGTATAGCTGCCCTGGGCTCCGTCTGGGTAAAGCCTGGGGCGAGGGGGGACTGAAGAATGAACAGGGGAGAGGGTAACAGAAGGGTCAGGGTCAGAGGGGTTCGGGGATGGTGGCGCGAGAGGCGAGGGATCTACATCCATCCCGCTAAGTCTAGCGCACTAGCGCCGACAAGAGCACGTACCTTTTTACTTCTCCCTTCCAGTAAGGTTGGTTGTCCGATCGTTCGAAGTTGCAGCCGTTACAGCCAGCAGCACCAATACAGCAGCACCAAACAGCCACCAGCAGCGAGCCAGGTGTGAGATCACTCCACACAGCGATACAACTCACTGTCAACTGATGGCTTCTTCTTTTTCCTCTTTTGTGTCTCGTCCACTGCTGTAGCACAATTCAGCCAGCAGCCAAATTGGCTTACGCACCAGCTGGTAGTCACGATGCGAAACAGTTGCACAAAGGCGCGACCTTGAACCCGGATTTATTTCACTCGACCAGGCAAACAATGCCAACACTTGTTCACACGTCTTTTGTTTTATATTCTATCGGAGCTATCACCGATCACACGTCCGATACTGATGCGTGTTCGGCACAGAATGAAATTTTTTCTAAGTTGTTAAAAGAAATCAGAATCACATCCAAAAAGAACCTATTAATTGTCATTCGAAAGTGTTACGCTTAAAATATATCAAAAATACGTCTTACTTTATTGATGTATTTGTTGACGACCATTGGTTTACTCTACGTAAATATGGTAAGAAATGACATTTGTTTTTGTTCTCTCAATAGTAATTATCGTTTCGCGATAATAACTCGAAACCATAATAAATGCCTCAAAAACAGTAAAGCTGAGACAATTCTCAAATGGAGTGATAAATTGAGGTAATTATTTAACTACTTGTTATGATGATTTTGAAAACTTTTGAGAGGTTCCATGACAAATGTTCTATCGACCAACTCCGAGTGACTCCGCTAAGAAAAAAACTTAGGGTAAACAGGTATAATACGCCCCCCTAAGGAACATCGTTAATATTGTAGCTATGTTTATCACAAACAACAAGTTTTTCATGCAGTTGAATGAACTATTTAATTGATAATGCACTACTATTATTTTGTTTTGTGATTACTGTTACACAAAAAGGTCATAATTTCATGAAAAAAATATGACAAAATTGCAAGCTTTCCAATCTACCGGGGCAAAACGCCCCAGATGCAGTACAGGGCCTCCACAGTTATGAGTCAGCTACAATTATGGGTCACTTTTGCATAAATACGTCTATTCTCACAAAACTGAACAATTTTCATTGGCAGTGGTATTTTTTGTTACTCACTTGTAACCTCATTTATACGATTAAAATAATTGAAAGATGAAAATGTCACTAACTACTATAATTCTGCTCGGTGCAAGAAGTGAAGTGACCCATAATTGTAGTAATGTTACATTTTGCGGTGCACAATTGTGGGACAGTCCATATTTAGGTTATTTTTATTACTTTTACATGATAATGCATCAAGACTAAACAAAATAACTTATTATCAAGCTTTTACAACAATAAAATAACTTGCATTATGTATTTTAACGATTTTATAGACTAAATGATTTTGAATGCCAAAAATGACCCATAATTGTCTCTTTTGCTATGTAAGTGATATTTTTCTTCCTAACAGATTTACACGCATCAACTGCAGTGAAACTAATTGTTGATCGAAAGTACACATCAGAACACAGAGATAGATAGTAAAACATTCGTATATATATTTTATATCCATTTTTAAACATTCAGACAACACGTTGACTGACCCATAATTGTAGAGGGCCTGTATAATATGCCCCATGCAGTAGCTTCATATGCCAGCTCAGCAAGCGAAGTGAAACAGCGCTTGAAGTCTCAGAAGCAAACGCTAAAGCAATGAACAAATCAGCCGGGCTAGCGGTGGGGCATATTGCCCGGGAGCTGTACTGTAGCAGAAAGCATTGAATACTTAAGCAAATTATACAATTTTTATCGTTTCTTCACTAGATACAGCTGCTTAGAGGTTCATTTGAGATTTATAAGTACAAAAACCAGGTAATAAACTTTATACATTAGTGAAAAAAACGTTACGGAAACGCTGCAAGAAATTAGATCTGAAGCAGCTCAAATCAAAATTGATTTTTGTTTATTTTTTGCTGCTAGTGACAATTATCAAACTTGCACAGAAGGTCCTATGACCCGCTACGGATTCCCAATAAACTCATGTCTTATTTTTTGTGTGTTTCCCAATAACTGTACTGGGGCGTTATGCCCCGGGGGGCATTTTATACATATTTACCCTATACATAGTAGCAACCTTAGAAACTTCGAAAAGAATAACTGAGAAGAAAAAACTTGAGTAATTTGTGAGAAGAACGTGTACATATATTTTAGCCTACTTTTTGTATGGGGTTTTGTAAATCAACAACCTTTTGTTAAGCAGTTGAAAAGAAATTTCTTTCCCTATCACAATCCTATGTAAAATCCAGGCACTGAATCAGGCAATGAAATTTCTTACTATGAACGATACACAGCTGAAAAGGTATCAGGAACCGAAAGGGACACTAAGTTTATCTTCGTGTGAAAACTGCTGTGAAGCGAAATGTCACTTTTTGATGCAGTGGTTTTATTCAGTTGCAGAAAGAATCAGGCAGTTAATTGTTAGCTCATCTAATCGTGTCTCAGTTCCAAAATGTATTGACTTGCAAGAAAAAAAGAAACAACCAAGTGGAACCGAGCTCACTGACGACAGATAACCTCAATGTGGAGCATTCTCAGCTGTCAAAGTTCCGTTTGATAAAAAGGTGAAATTTCATGACCCCCTTTTCTTTTTAAATGTAAACCCAAGCTTTACATACAAAAACTATCTAGGAACGAGTTTCATAAAACTAGTAAATTAATACTTCAAGAAAAACCTAGCAAACATTTAATTTCAAATAACTCAAAATATGAGTCTTTTTTTGTATGTGAAAACTTACAGGTCAGGGTTGTAAAATATCGTATTTTTTTCTGGAATAAATTTTTAAGCATACTGAAAGATTTGATGTTTTACAAAAGAAATCGTATACCAATGACATTATATAATTCTAGTGGTCCTTTCAAATCATAAAAGAATTTAGTGATAAACCTTCTAAAAGCATGCGATTATAATACTTTTATGGCATGGATAAGTTTTCTGAACAACGTTTTCTTTTAACACCATTATTTAGGGGAACTGCTTCATTATTCGTCTCAGCACATATATTCATCTCATACAACATGAAAACACAATTGAAAACAGGAAAAAACGCATATTTTCTTCTTAAACCAAGCTGCTAATCCATGGAATGGATTCTCCTTAGTTCACTTTAGATTCCTCATAAAGTATAATCCTCAAAAACTCCCTCAAAAGCACTAAATTTGATATTATAGTCGGGCATCTGCACTTGAAAACTCATTTAATTCAATCACCTACCTCAGAAAACAAAATCCGCGTATTGTTCTATACGGCTACAACTCGGGACTCGTTCAGCAGCCAACCGAAGTTTTTTCATCACTAGCGGACCACTTTTTATTTTAATCACTGAAAAAAATCACTCACTACACTAAGAGTACTTTAATCTTCGAAATGTTCACCTCAAATTTCCTAAAACAAGCTTAAGTTAGCAGAAATACAGTCGTGGAGAAAAAAATAAATACACTTGCAGTGTTGGATGATTTTTCGTATTTGCGCAGTGATTTTAATTGTTGTATGATGTTATGTTACGTCATTAAGATCTGCAGACACTCTTTTTGAAAGAAGAACGGAGAAATAACTGGAGAAATTCCATTGTCGGTGATTCCGAAATTTTTTTGCGTGAGTTAGTGTTTTTAAAGTGGCGACAAAAATAAATACACTATTGAAATATATATACAAAACAATCCAAATTAGCTTGATTTCTCTACATATTGTTAGCATAGTGATTTTTTACGTTACAAAACTCACTTTCAAAATTTTGTGGCCTGTTTTTTGTTTTGTAAAGCCATATTCAATCTTCGTGGAATGTTTACCCCCAGATTTTCACGAGTAGAAGCTGAACTAGCGACTGTCCGACGTTCCATAAGTCTGTTTTATTCTTTGGATGATGCTTTGCAACCTAGACTTTCCCCATCTTCCATAGAATTTCTAAAGGATTTAAATTAGGAGTCTGCGCTGGTCAAACTAATAATTTTATATTTTTGTTTGAAAATTATCCGCGTATTTTCAATACTGTATGTTATACTATATTATACTGCATAAAGATCCAGCAAAGTGGCATGTTTTCTTCGGCATATGGAAGCAAAATCGACCACCTAGGAACACAGAAAACTTTATTCTGCTTCAAAAGCGACACATTTTGGCAAGTACTACATTTTCTAAAAAGTTTGTAGACTAGGGTGCAACTAAATGGCATATCGTGTTTTGGTCGGATGAGTCGAAATTTAACCTTTTTGTTTCAAACGGTCAGCAGCTGGTGAGATGACCGGTGAATACTGCCTTCAACGCACAATTAACCACGAAAGTAGTGAAATTTGGAAGTGACCACAAAACGGTGTAATACTGTTTTCTGATGCTGGTATGGAACCCATTGATTTCATAACATAGACTATGAATACTAACGACTGTGTAGATATTTTACGTAGCGCAATGCTTCCGTATGCCAAAGAAAACATGTTTCTTCGTTGGAGAGTAACGATCCTAAACATACAGCATAGAAAACACGAAGATGATTTTTGAACAAAAATATAAAATTATTAGTTTGACTAGCGTAGCCTTTTAATTTAAATCCTTCAGAAATTCTATGGAAGATTGGGAAAGTCTAGGTTGCAAAGCATCATCCAAAGAATAAAACAGACTTATGGAACGTCGGACAGGCAGCGTGAAATGCTAGTTCAGCTTCTACTCGTGAAAACCTGGTGGTAAACATACCCGGAAGATTGAATATGGCTTTACAAAACAAAGGACAAGCCACAAAATTTTGAAAGTGAGTTTAGTAACGTTAAAGGTCACTCTGGTAATGATATGTAGAGAAATTAAGCTAATTTGGATTGTTTTGTATATATATTTCAATAGTGTATTTATTTTTGTCGCCACTTTAAAAACACTAACTCACGCAAAAAATTTTCGGAATGACCGACAAGGAAATTTCTCCAGTCATTTCTCCGTGCCTCTTTTGAAAAGAGTGTCTGCGGATCAGAGTGACGTAACATAACATCATACAACAATTAAAATTAGTGCGCAAATACGAAAAATTATCCAACACTGCAAGTGTATTTATTATTTTCTCCATGACTGTATATGAGGAATTTCTACAATTCCTAAATTTCAACTGTATGTAAGGGGAGCTGCGTAGCCGCAAGGTTACAGAGTCCGCTTTGTCAAGCGGATGGCCGTGGGTTCGAATCTTCGTAGAACCAGGCCATCCGATGTCAAAAAGGACTTAAGGCGTGGGTTTATTCTCAGGCTCCCCACCAGTTACCCATTCTTTACGCTGAAATCTACAATACCTTTGCGCGACTTCCTCTTAACAAAAAATAAGTCCCTCTTATTAATAAAAATTGGGCCAGAAGGACGCACAACGAAACTTCTCCAGGGAATTATAATTGGTAATATTTGGCAAGAGGAACGAGTATCTGTATAGTAGAACAGTAAGCGTATAAGGAAGAGTATCACATTACACACAAGCACTGATGAACAATAATAATAAGCATGCCACTTCTCAATAGCGGTATTGCTTTTAACAGAAGAGCACCATGCTGGAGACGTCGCGGATTCTTCGGAGCAAGCAGTTTATAATTAGAAATTAAGAACAATTGTGAAATAATTCACTTCAGGTGGCCGGTCATGTTAGATTTTATATTATTTCTAAGATTATTAATAGTTAAAATCACCCAAATTAGAATCCATCTCCATTTAACGTATTTTGTAAATGCACCCTAAATGACTGCGATCGAATCGCACCTTTCTACAGCTTCCGACTGGGGCTTGTACTTCTATTCAGCTCAGTTAGTTGTTCTCTTTGATTATGACCCTCGATCAGACCGGTCACTATACCCGCGTTTGCAAATAAATCCCGTTACAATCCCATACAGGAAAAAAAACTGTATGTATTTTCATCTGTTTTCACTGCGTTGAAGAGATTAAAAAGTTGCCAAATCAGTTTCTGTTAATACGAAAGAATCATACTGAAAATATTAAATTGTTCCAACATAATTGACATAAATCTACAGCACTGTAGTGGTTACCTAGGTTACCAATTTTGCACGTAAACAACTGCAGCAGATATCTAGGTTACCTACTACGACGGGCTGCGGCTACGTTCATACATGATAATGTGATTCATTCATGATTAACAGTGTGATGAATATGGGGGCGTCGTGAGATGAATAATTGAGCAGTGATTCAAGTTTTGAGAGAGATATGGAAGCGTGGTAAAAAATGGTTTGTTTTACAAAATTCAGGTTAAACCTAGCTAATTTTACTAAATATACAATGCTAAACGATTCCATTAGAGCACGTAAGCATCTTAAGTTTATTTGTTCAATGATTTCGTGAAAATTTGGTGTTTAATCCGTGCATTCTTCGTGGATATTAGCTTAATGAGATGGATAATGGAGCAGTTCCCCTACTTCATGAATCTAGTCACAATCGAAAAACTCCAATACCTACATTATTTTGTACTTCCGGGTCCAATCCATGTCCTTTCATTATTTTGGAAGTAGCCAACGTTTTGTTGACCGCTACTGTTTTATAACGTTTTCATGTGCGTCAAACTATTTCATCGTCACTAAATGTCTTCAAAATTCCAGCAAAACTGATAGTATACTTATTTTCTATTAGACATTTCGGCCCAACAATTTTTCCACTAATTACAAAACAATTCGTCAAACTTTTCGATCTTACACTTCAAGAAATCCAGCTCTTCGTGTCCAAATCAAAGTGATATTTTATACCGTCAAAAAAGTTGTATTCGAACTTTTTTCATTTGACATATTTCTATGATACACTATACTATCGTAAAATAATCCAATTTTATGCGCTCTAGAATATTTATTTCGGATTTTCTCTTGAGAATATGATGAAGAGATTGTTAAAACAGATGTCATGTCCTCCATTCCGCCTCCCAGATGATCTTGAAATGCGATACTGATCTCACAAGCCAGTCGTTGTATGTTCGAGTCCCAGATCGGTATTCAAGATCATAACGCTAGCACCACAATTATACTATACACCTTATAATAAACAGAAGGATAAATTTAGGTAGTGGGTTTTTAGACTCATAAATAATTCTCTAAAAGGAGGTATGCATTTTGGCGTAGGCTCTATTCAGAAGCATTGTAGCTCAGATACCTTTGGTTTTACAGCAAAACTGTCTAGGAATTATTTGTAGGAGCTATTGTGACTTTGCGAAAAAAATTGCGTTGGTGAACAAATTTATGGAACTAAAATAATTCTAAATAAACTCTGAATTTCAATTTAAACAAGACGGGTTGAATTTTTTCTTAACCTTTTTTTTCAAGAAACTTCGAGTTATAACAAAACTTTTGGTGGAGAGTCCAAGTTCGGAAAAATGTGAGTCAAATGTTTCAGAACAAGTTTTTAATTTTAACATTTCCAACAATCAGGCATTGGGAGAGCGATCCCCAAACACGCGAGCCAAGGGTTTTCGACTTCGTAGCTTGATAGTAGCCATCGCATACAACCACCTGCAATATTTTTTTCATAGGGTATCGAACGTCTTCGTCAGTGGTTTTCTTCGGCCCCCTTTTGCATAAGATTGCTGCAGAAAAACTGCCGAAGAAAACCACTGACGAAGACGTTCGATACCCTAAGTACTTTTGCAAAAATAAAGCGTTTGACAAAACACGTCTAAGCATCGGTTTCCCGAGGTGTTTTCACGAACACGGGAACACTCGGGCCGGTGTTTGCCGAAGGACTGCTTTATTTAGAACGCCGTGGGTTTTTTGCACGCACGTTATTTTGCGCGCCGGAACATACGTAAGCACACCTGGATGCACCCGAATGGAGGGCTTTGCTCTCAAATTGACCACGTTCTGATTGATGGACGGCACTTTTCAGACGTTACAGACGTGAGGTCGTTCAGAGGACCGAACGTTGACTCGGATCACTATCTCGTAGTAGCCAAAATCCGCGCCCAGCTGTCCAACGTGTTGAAATCCAAGGCAACGAGGAGGATGCAGTTGAACATCCAGCGGCTATCAACTGAAGGAGTGGCTGCAGAGTACTCGCAGGAGGTTGATGAACGGATTGAGGAAAGAGTTGAAGGGAACCTGAATGAACAGTGGAGAAACATCCACAGTTCGATCAGCACTACATCGCGAGAAGTGTTAGGTACAACTGCGGCAGCTGCGTCCAATGAGTGGTTTGACGCTGAGTACCAGCGAGTGACGGAGGAGAAGAACCACGCCAGGAATCACATGTTGGCCACGGCTGTGACTCGTCAGAGCGTGGGTAGATATCGAAATGCTAGAGCCGCTGAAAAGAGACTCCATCGTCGGAAGGAACGAGAGCATTGGGAGCGTATTCTTGCGGAGGCGGAAGGTTGCTTCTCCAGGCACGATGCGAGGAGCTTCTACAAGAAGGTCAACGGAATCAGGAATCGAAACGTGTCAGCCTCTGTCATGTGCAACGATAGGGAGGGGAACCTGATAACAGATAAAACAGAGGTGGCCAGGCGTTGGAAGGAACACTTCAGTGTGCTGTTGAACGGTGAGAGAAACAGTGGAGCCGAAAGGAGCAGGATGACTATTGAGAATGATGGTCAAACTGTGGATCCACCATCCATGGACGAGGGAAAGAAAGCAGTGAAAGGAAGGACGGCATTCCCGCCGAGCTCTTCAAAGTCGGGAGCGAACAGCTGTATCGTGCCATCCATCGGATTCTCTCCCGCATCCTGTTCCACAGACTGAGGCCGTTGCAGGAGACCTTTGTTGGCGAGTACCAATGCGGTTTTCGAGGGCGACACTCCACGACGGACCAAATGTTTACCTTGCAACAAATCCTCGATAAATTTCGAGAATTCAACTTGCAGACGCACCATCTGTTCATAGACTTCAGAGCAGCGTACGATTCAGTTAAGAGAAATGAGTTATGGCAGATTATGCTCGAACATAGCTTCCAAACAAAGCTGATTAAGCTGATACGTGCCACCCTTGAAGGTTCGCACATGCTTCTAGGTTTTGCGGATGATATCGCCATTATTTGTATCAATCGTAGAGCAGTGGAAGAGGCCTTCGGACCTCCCAGGAGGGAAGCTGCGAGATTAGGGCTTGTCATAAACTCTGCCAAAACGAAGTACATGGTGGCTGGCAGAGTGTGTGGTAGTCCGTCGGAGGTTGGTGCTGCGGTGGTGCTAGATGGGGAAACATTTGAAATAGTCGACGAATTTATTTACCTAGGAACATTAGTGACATGTGACAACGAGGTTAGCCGTGAGATAAAGAGGTGGATAGCAGCCGCAAACAGGGTCATTTACGGATTGCGTAACCAGCTAGGGTCCAGCAGTCTGCAAATCCGTACTAATACGTATGTACTGATTCTTCCGGTGGTTCTCTACGGCCATGAATCATGGACGCTGAAAGAGGCTAATCGGCGAGCTCTTGGTGTTTTTGAGCGTAGGATTTTGCGTTCAATCCTTGGCGGCAAACTAGAAAATGGTGTTTGGCGCAGACGCATGAACCATGAAGTGTACCAGGCATACAAATCGGCGGATATAGTCAAGCGGATAAGATCGGCAGGCTTCAGTGGGCTGGGCATGTAGCGAGAATGCTGGATGAGCGTCAAGCGAAGGCTATATTTAGCAGGAACCCCGATAGAGGTCGTCGACTTCGGGGTAGACCCCGCACTCGTTGGATGTGTGCTGTCGACGAGGATGCACGCGAAATAGCTGTTAGGGGCGATTGGAGGATAGCAGCCCAAGACCGAGGGACATGGCGACGAATTCTGGATTCGGCACTGGATCGCTAATCGGTCTGTCGCTTTAAAAGTAAGTAAGGGTTTTTGGTTTGTATCAGCACTGAAGGGTAATAGAAAAACCTAAATTAATCCACCTAGCGGTCAGACCCAGCCTTTCTCATTCAAACTTTTATTTGTAAAAATAGATTTACATGAACGCTTCAATCCAATAAATGTGTATTCACTCTTTAGGTTCTAAAATATTGATGTTGTAATCTATACATATAAAAATGTAGTCCGGTCTGTCTGTCTGTTTGATCCATATAGGTTCGAAAACTACCGAACCGATCGACGTGAAAATTTGTATGAAGGGGTTATTGGTCCCGATAAAGGTTCCTATGATAGATTGAGACCCCTCCTTTTTCTGGAAGGGAGGGGTCCAATACAAATGAAACATACATTTCTGCACAACTCAAGAACAAACCAAGCAAATGAAACCGAATTTGGCATGTGGATGTTTTAAAGGGTAACAAATATGTCCATATTGGTTCGACACCCATCTCTCTTCCAGAAGCACATGTTTCTGCACAAATTTCTGCACATCTCGCGAACTAATCAACTAAACCATATTTGGCAGGTGAATGTTTTTAGTGGTAACAAATATGTTCCATAATCGACCTTAGGCAACATTTTGGATTGTAAGATGGCAACTTCCGGTTTAAGGAAAACAGCCAAAAATGGCCGATTTCCACCCAATATAATAATATCCGGATAAAAAATAAGGAGGAGGAGCTAAAATCGACCACAGATACCATTTTGAATTCTAAGATGGCGACTTCCGGTTTCGGAAAAACAGCGGCAAACGACCAAATATCACCCAATATGGGTATTTCCGGAATCTTAATGATGCGCTGGAGCCACAAATCGACTACAGGATAGGATGGCAACTTGTGGTTCCTGGAAAACCGCCAAAAAAGGCCGATTTCCGCCTAACATGAGTATCTCCGGATCTAGAATGATACACAGCAGCTGAAATCGATCACAGACCTCATTTTAGACCTCAGGTTGGCGACTTCCGGTTCCTGGTAAACAGCCGAAAATGATCGAATTACACCCAATATGGGTGTTTCTTCAACCAGAATGACGCTCAGAGGCCAAAAATAATCTTATATACCATTTTGAAATCCAAGATGGCGACTTCCGGTTTGTGAAAAACAGCCCAAAATAACCAAATACCATCCAATATGAGTATCTCTGGAACCAGAATGATGCAATGAGCTAACAATTGACCTCAGGCACCATTTTGAATTGCTAAATCGCAACTAATAGGTAACAGTCAAAAATGACCAAATAATACTCAATATAGATATTTCCGTAATCGAGAGGATGCATAGAAACCAAACATTGACTCTGGACACTATTTTGAATTTGAAGACGACCACTTTTAGTTTCTGGAAAACAACCAAAATAACTAAATACCTCCCAATATGAGTATTTCCGGTGTCAAATTGATGCCAGAAAATTTGCTGAAAATGACCGAATACCACCCAATATGAATATATTCAGAATTAAGGTGATGTACAGAAGTCAAAAGTCGAGGATGTTGTCATTTCGATAAAACCAATCATTTCAAACGATTTGTTATTTGACTTTGATCATATCCTATGGCCGATTCGTCGTGCATTTTCAGACTTTAAACACATCGCAAGGAATCAATGAATTTGGAACGTTCAAATAGTACGATACCACATTTAATTTATGTTGAGGCCACATATATCGACAAAAGCAGGTATAGTTTTAACTAGTCTTTGAATTTCTGTTTTTTTCCTTTTGAGCCACATATCAAATTGTTATGAAGTTTATTATTTGTAAGTTTGAGAGATGACTCGTTCGTATGACACTAGTTATGTTCAAATAAGTCATGTAATCTTTGAGGTAATAGACTTTCGTTGTTTTATTAACAATTTAATACATAACGGTTGCTTGAGTTCGATTATAATGAAATGAAATGAGAACGTATAGGGCAGCCAAACTTTGAAACCACGTGTTCAACCATGATTCATTAGTTTACTATTAACTAGCCCGCTCATCTGATAATAATATTGATAAAATCGGTTTTGTAGTTACTGAGATAATGAAGTTTCGTGATTTTCACATTTCGGTACATTACAGACGAAGTTACAGTTCGATTACAGTAAAATTTAATAGGGTGTTATGAGGCACCTAGACCTTTCATTTGACACTAATTTTGTGAAAATCGGGTCAGCCATCTCTGAGAAACATGAGTGAGATTAAACAGTCTTCACAACGCGTTTCTTTTCATAACTTTTCAACCACAAGTTCAATCAATTCAAAAGTTAAGGGTTTTCTGGATAGCCCGTTCATTTGAAACCAATTTTGTTCAAATCGGTTGTGTAGTTTGCGAGATGATGATGTTTCATGATTTTTACATTTTGATACATAACCTTCAAACTAAAAATCCGCTTACAATAAAATTGTTGGGACAACAAGACCTTTCATTTGCAAGTAATTTCATGAGAATCGGTCCAGCCATCTCTGAGAAAAGGGAGTGAGAATAAAAATCTGCACATACACACACACATACACACACATACATACAGAAAATGCTCAGCTCTTCGAGCTGAGTCGAGTGATATATGCCATTCGGCCCTTTGGAGCACTTTTATACTTTCGGTTTTGCAAGTGATTGCTATACCTTACTAGGAGAAAGGCAAAAACCCGCCGTGGCATAGCCTGAAACACACACGCGGTGGTATGATGTCTTATATTGCAATTATGTTGAATAATACGAGTATTCCTGAAAAAAGTTGGAAGTCAGAAATTCAGACTTATTACCTATTTCAGCTTAAGAATAGTTGAAGAGTTTGTTTATTAAACATGACCGCAAGAATAACGTAGAACTACGAAAGCCTATCTTATGTCAATGTTTTTCTTGCTAAAGAGTAAATTTTTGCATAAAAGCTTTTTACGTTACTACTGAGAGTAAAACTTCCGGTAGCCGTAACGAACAACTAAAACAAAAAATCGCAAACTAGGAAATGGCAAGGTAAGTATAAAATTTTCGATAGCTGCACCGCCCAGTAGAGCGATGAAGACAAACAAAAGCAAGACCTCACACACTTTTTGGCGTAATTATTATCGCTACCGATAAATGACAAACAAATAAATTGATTCAGCTATTTTTGAATATATTATTTCCAATAGAGGTGTTTTGTAAGGAAACCGTTAAGGAACGATGATTTAATTTTTGTGTACGAGCCAAATGATTTTTTACGATAAATTGGCGAAAAACTTAAATCTTAAAGCATGCGACTGTTCCGTGTCCGCATTTGTCGCTTCAAGATATATATGGCAACGGCGGAACATCGGCTTCCATCTGGAAGACCGGTTTCGACAAGCATCCTCATTTGTTTTTTTTTTATGAGTGAAGTGTATAAGCCAGTTTTTTAACACCAGCCTGAGATAAAGTTGAGTAATAAATAGCGCGCGCTTGGTATTAGGGCATTAGTTACGCAAAGCACCGAAGAAACATTGAAAATTTCACACGCCTACAACGAAGCGAAGCACGTTGTATCAGAAAAATATTTTTTCGGCTGTTATTTTTCTATCAACAATCATTCTAAAGCAAGCCGCGTTTTATGTACTAGAGAAACAATCCAATTAAAAACCATCAGTGAAACTGTCATCGAATCATTCCATTTTATTATATATTCGTCAAGTTAACTATTTTTCTCGATTTCAATTGCCTTGAATACTGAAAATGGTACAACAGTTCTTAGAATGACTTCTAGCTTTTGTGTACTTTGATACACAACGATTTATCACCAAACGTGTAGTTACTAATGTAAAATTCGCATATTAATAACACTTTTAAACAAACATTGTTTTTAGATCCTCTACAGCTGGTTCTGAGTTAATTGATGGTATGAAAAAATAGTAAATGAAACCCTTTGACAGCTGTTTTCGGCTCTATCGATAGGAAACACATTTCAGTTTCATCATAAACAGACAGGATGAGAGCAGTTAAAACTGATTGCAGGCTCTGTCAGTTGACAATATCCAATAACAAAGCGTAAAAATTCTACTCCTGAAACTTTTATTTATCTCTTTTGAGGATATTTTACTATTCGATGGCTTCCAATGGAACTGAGTTGTTGATGATTAATATCTCTCTTTTAATTTTGATTTCATTTGACAAGGTTTAGTACGTATTATTTGATTGCAGTAGCGCGCTACGCGTAGTTATTTATTTAAATATCGATGCCTGAAAGATGTAGTGGCCAACATGAAAATCATTACCAGATACGGACCACCAGCGCACTCCGTAATAGTAGCATACCCCTGCAGGAAATCTCGTCAGTTGGTTCTCTATCAGCAGCAGAAGCTCGCACCATTTTCGTCAGATAACCGTCCCGTTCCACATGATGCAGCACAGCAACAGTTCTTTTCCGGCAACAGCAGAATGAGTTTCTCTAGAGCAAAGTGCGTCAACAAGCTTTATTGTAGCATAACGTCATCAATTAATGTGGAGTTTCCTCCTATCCTCGCTTTCAATTTAGAACTTTTTTACAGTACGTTTGCTTGAGAAGGTTTCACAAAAAAAAGATATCCGGCAAACAAAACCGATGCAAGTGACAATAGAATCAAACCGCAACGTTGGTTTTGTGGCTCGTTTCATTATAATTGTGACTATTCCGATTGTAATGGTAATAGTGTTAAAAAACAAAGAAAATTTCTTTTTCTTTCCTGACGATGAAATGCAGTTACAGCTTAATACAGTGACCTAAATAATAGTTACTGATAAGAATATTTGTCATAAATTGCACGTTCAGTGTTGATTCCAACTCCTATGTATAGTGAAAGTGAGAACAGCTTCGACAAGTGTTTTGCTAATGGGTGACATTTAGACTGCAAAAAACACTATCCAGTCATTCGAGTAATCGACGTAATCGCTTGAATGAACAATTTTATCTATGATCCATGCCGTTGGGTACAATCCGCTAATTAATTCAAGAGAATGAACTAGTTAGACTCATTTGAAGGGTTTTTCACTATGTCCACTCCTTCGAAAAAAATCTGTATGTCACAAATCATCGAACCGGAACACAAGCGAATCTAATCAAGACACAATTAACTCAGCTAGAGAATGACTCGACCTTCCAGCTGGTCTTGAAGTACGATGCATCGCTAACAAGCCAGTCGTCGTAGGTTCGAGTCCCGGCTCGGGAGAGACTGTCAATGTCAGTAGGATCGTAGCGCTAGCCCCGCAATTGTCCTGTACACTAAAACATTTAACTGCAAAGTCTTTGTATAACAAACAGAAGGTCGTGTTCCGAATCGGGATGTAGCACTAATGCTCTGCTATTTTTTAGAGAATGACTCGTTACTGAGATGCAGTACCGGAAGTAATATTAAATGTAATTACATTTTGACCATCTTGAGTTCCAAGAATGAAGGCATTCCTGATAATTTTTAAGTTGCCCCAAATCGTATCGCCGACGTTGCTACTAGCGATGAAAACCGACTAAATTATAATGTATGAGAAGCTCATGGGTGCAGTAACATCAAGGAGACTTTTATTCTTTATTCTTTATTCGTTAAAAATTCATCTGACAAAAATAATCTTAATGAATATGGACTAGTCAATGTCTTTAAAAACTACGACGAACTCTCATTGCAAACAAACGATGGTGTGTCGAAATCATAAAGATCTTCCACTTCGGAGAATGCTCGGATGCAGCAAGCTAACGGGTCGTTGAATCCGAAATTAGTTCGGTGAAAGCCAGGTTGTAACAATCCAGTAAAGCGAAGAAGACACTGTGAGGCCCGGAAATTCAATTTAGAAAGGATTTCTGGTGAGTCGATTTCGGAGTTTAAAAGTTTTGCTATGAACACCGCTTGCTGAACTTCTCTGCTTTGTTGCAATGTGTCAATCCCAAGCAGACGACAACGATCAGGATATGGAGGCAGGTTAATCGGGTCACGCCACGGGAGATTTCTTAACGCAATTCACCCGAATCTTTTCTGCACTCGCTCAAGTCGCAAATTCCAAACTATTTGTAGGGGGCCCAAACTAAGCTGGCATTTTCGAGGAGTGGCCGAACGATAGCACAATACAACGCCTTCAAGCAATGGGGATCCATAAAGTCGCGCGCAATTTTCGATACGAAACCAAGTTGTCTCGTCGCTCTAGCGATTATGTTGGTACGATGTAGATTGAATGTAAGTTTAGTATCCAATCAAACTCCGAGGTCACTAACGCGGTCAACTTTTGTTAAGGGTTGATTATCGATTTGATAGTTGAATACAATTGAATTCATTTTTCGGTGAAAGGTCATCACTTGACACTTGCTAATGCTAATCGTCAACCGGTTTTTGCGACACCAGTAAACAAACTTATCCAAAAGTCCCTGAAGCCGGCCCTGAAGTTCATGTAAAGAGGAATTCCTCTTCACAAGAATAGTTAAGTTGCAGCAAACAACATGCAACATAACGTTTGCATTGAACTTAGCTCCATGTTGAGCGAGAAGATGTCCAGGACAGAGTGAACCCCGGACCGGGAGATTCAGGAAGGGCACTCCGGTGCCAAGATGTTGTAGTGGCCGGTCACAAGATCTTTCGTCAGGATGATGCCATTTCGGTTTTGTCTTCAATTGCCCCATACCTCATGCACTTCGCCCGCATCCGAGTCAGCTTGGCCAAATCGTTTAGTAGTTGAGCAGCGGTACCGTCTCGGGTGGTTTGCATGGGACAGTACGCTGCGATTATGATGATTGTGTCGAGCGAGGTTTCGACTTCAATCCCGATGGCTTCGATAGTCTTCAGCTGGAAACTCGGCAGCAGGCGACGCTTGACGTTGCTCCTCACAACGATAGCAATACCTTCACCCCCAGCCCGGAATGAAGACGTTAACTTCAGATGAGTCTTCGTAATGACGGCAATATCGACCTGCTTCTCGCCAAGAAAATCGAGAAGCTCAACGTGTTTGTTCCTAAGAGAACAATCTAGCTAAACATTTCAAAAGGTCCTATCTGCTTTCATCGTTTTTCCAGAGCGTCTTTTCATTTTGGTAATGGTGCAGCTTTAGTAACTTTCGCAGGCGTGGTTTTCGTTCAGAAGGCTAGAGTGATCCCTTCGCTATCAACCTGTGCAAATAACGTGTCATAAAAGGTGTTTAATAAGTTGTAGTGATTGAATGAAAGTGATCGATCAAAAAATCGATCAATGCAGATAGGACCTTTTGAAATGTTTCTCTAGAAATATTTCAATTTGTGATAACGAGGGGCTTATGGTCTATTTTTAGAGATTAGGGACACGATTGCAGCAAGCTGCTGTCTGCGGGGTTTGTGTTTACGCTGAATTTTAAATGCAGGGGAGATGATTTTGACTAGTTTCTCCGTTAGTAGTGGAGGGTTGTCTTCAGCAGAACCAGCAAACGTCCCAGAGGTAACGCCAGCGTATGACAATCCGGGGGTAGGGTAGGGTAGGTGGATGCTTGGCTTGGTTAGGCAGCAGCGGCGGCGAGGCGGGGCTGAGCAGGAAATTCCGCAGCAGGGGTGCTACGAATCAGATGGCTGCGGATTCAAGAGCGGAGCGGAAGCGGAACCACATGCCTGGTCCAGGTCGGAGGGAACTGATCTGGTGTGTGATCTGGGGGAGGCTCCGTTGACGTTCGTTCTGGTTGGCTGTTGATGCTGCCTTACGAATGCGAATAAATTCCGCACACTTCTGGCAGTTGCGGCTGGTGTCATCAGGTTGAAGGCAGATCTAAGAACGATGATCCCCAGCACACTTGTCACAGCACGGTACCATTTTGCAGTTTAGTGTACCATGGCCGAATCACAAACAAATGGTACATTGGATTACGTCCCTGTGTTGAGGACGATACAGTTTCCATCGGACGATGGTGTAGAACAAAAGTTTGATGTTACGCAGTGCACCGATAGTCGTGCTTCTCTTTATGAAATACATTTTTTGTTATATTTGACGTTTTCTTCTTTTTCACTTGATGAAAACCATCAGTCGACTGCTCTGCGCAGTCTCTGTCGATTATATCGCCTAAGGCAGTTTCCCAGCCGCGAAGCTCTTGGTAAATTTGACAGGTAACTGAAACTTTTTTCCATATATTTCTGTGAAATCATATTTTTGACTCTTCTGCGTGTTAGGACCATAACGTGAAAAAAATTTGACTTAGAGGATGAAACGCAGCCTCGACTTGCGAAATCTGTATCTGAAATTCTTTTGGGGGGCTGCAAAACTATCTGTGTTTAGCAAAGCGGGCCGCGAAGCCAAACAGATTGGGAACCACTGGTCTAAGAGAACATGAAGGGGTGGCTAAATGCCAGCCATGGAAGTCCCCTTGGCGAAATCCAACAGGCTCTCCAAAGTACTGGACACGAAATTCAACACGAAAAGAGAACTTGCAAAATAAAACACGGAGAACGAACGTACAAAGCAGTGCAAAAATATAGCGATTATGCTGCTCAACACGCTAGCAGAGAATGACAAATCGGTCACAAAGTCAAATCGTTTATATACTTCAGTACCGGCTGTGCTGAGGAAGTGGTTGGATTCCATCATTCCCGGCACGCGATTGGTTGAACTATAATTATGCTATGAATTTTAACCACTTTACTATAAAAAAAATGTTTCGAAAATTGCTTTCATAAACTAGAGAAAGTTATTTTCTATCCAACGAGATATCAGATCTGTTCAGTGGAAATGAGGCTGTAAGCATTTGAAATCTTTCATTCTGCCGTTTCACTCTATTTTCGATTTTTCGGAATGGCACCTGTTTTGTTCGTTTCGCGGTGTAGCTACACTTTTCCGGATTACACTTTGCAGCTTCAAATAAAACATTTTCAGTGTAGTTGCATTGGTATGCGTAATAATGGAATAGCTGTCAATTTGTTTTGTTTTGGTCATTATCGCCATCGTCATTTTGTCTCGTTTCTATTTGATATATCCCATATGTCCATCTCGCAAATGTGTTGAAAATAAATTCACCTGACACTTTACCACGTGGAACGAGAACCAAAACAAACCAGTTTTGACACATACGTGTGAATGTGTTGGTAACTTCCTACAGTACACTCTGCTTTTTTCGGGTGTAGTCCGGGACAGGGGGATAAAAGGGTAGTTAGAGACAGAAAAAGTGTAGTCCGGAAAGTCAAATAAAACATTTACGGTGTCAAAAGTGTAGTCCGAGTGTAGCTACACCGCGAAAACGAAAACGACATAAATCGTAATTTCAAGTCAACATGGAAAAAATGCCGATTTCTCATGGGCTTACCATCACGCGCAGCGAGGAAACTACCCATGCAGCATCAATCATAGTCACCCATGAGTCAGCAGAAAAAAGTTGACAGTTCTATCAGTCGAACTCTAACCATGATGACGAAAACAGTAAAGCTGCGCCGTTCAGAAGTGTGCGCGTTCAAAGGACGGTACCCCGCCGCGTCAAAAATGGACATCATGCGGCACTTTATGAACACCAAATACGCTCGTTTCGACATCTATAATATCTTGGCACGACAACAATAGCCGACGACTCTGTGCTATAACAAGCTCCAAAGAATGAAGAGGAAGACCGAGGGAAAGGAGACTACATCGCTGCGTGCGCTTGGCCGAGAGGTCGATGCAACCGGCCAAACAAAGACAAAGTGCCTGGCGAAAATGGACATACATGTCAGGAAGTAGCAGTCTTGTCCACTAGTCTCGAAGCTAATAACGCAGCGGCAGAGGCTGAATTTCTCGGTGAATCGCGACAGGATGGTGGTGATCTCACCCTGGATGGCAAGGACTGGCAGGGCGCTTCGGATTTAACTTCCCCCACGAAGGAAGTAAGCTCCGAGCTGTAGTTCATTTTACACTTCAAGTTCTCCAAGAAGGTGGTGCTGTGGCTGACAATCAGTCAAAAGAGAATGTCAGAGCCGCTCTTTCTTCGCTCCGAACTGGCCGTGAACGGGGAAATTTATAGCGCAAAGTGTTGCGTCGTTTATCAAGGAATACCATAAAAGCGAAGACGCGGTGTTTTAGCCGGATCTGGCGTTGGCCCACTGCTCGAAGCAATCGTTGGAGGAGATGGAGCGGCTTAATCCCAGCTGCGCCTTTCCGAGTTTGAAATGGTTATAACGTACATCTCTAGCGTCAATTAAATACAATTTTCCTAGCCAGTATTATTTTATACAAGTCGTCATACGCTGCAGTTCATAAGATTCTATCATCTACATTTCATTTGATTTCTACCTCTCTGTTACTGCAGCTTATTCAGGTTAAAACATGTAGATAGCATGCAGTTCTCTCCATTCCACCGGTGCAATTGGCACCGTTTGCCATTATAGCCATGCCACTGGTGGTGTGCTAATAATCTTGAGCTGCATCGTGATGAAGAAGAAAGCTGAATTGTTAGCAGAGGCATTTCAGATCGAATAGTTCCATGCGAATCAGTTCTCGGATATCTTAGCTTTCGTATTTTTGTCTCTGCAAACTCGGATGCCGCTTAACGCAACTGAGAGCGATTTTATGTAGGCACTATCCACCGGACTCTTTTTTTTGTATTCTAAATAAACAACGATGCTGCAAGCTCCCCGATGTAATATAAAGGTTGGATTCTGGTACTAAAGCTATCAGAAAGATAAAATATATTGGAACGAGAAAACAAAATTCAGATGCCCTAAATCAAAATAAGTACATTGATTTAATTCCACGTTTCCACTCGACTGGCTACGTGTCGTACAGTGCTGTGCTAGGAGCAAGCATCGTTTCTTAACAGCGGCACAAGTCGAGCACTTGCCGAAACAGCCACAGGAATCGTCAGGTTCCAAAGGCCATTCGTTTTATTTACTCTTGAATCAACACGAATTTAATTGTTTCTGCATCAAAACACTTGGCCCATTTCGATGCCGTGCTGTCCATGCCACTAGCTAATATGAGATAGGATGCTATGATACATTAATCTTCCCTCCTCCAGATGTATGGGACAACGTAATCGACGGTGTACAACAACGGGGCGCCACTGGTATGTTTTCCTTCCGCTAAAATAAGCATTGTTGCGACATCGAGCTCCTTCACCAGATTGCGAAGCGACGAGAATTCTGCTGATCTGATGCTGAGGTACAAGAGAAATGTCCTAGTTTTTTCCCCGTTTTATTGAATTTTCGAACCACGGCTCTAGCGTAGAATCAAGCCGTATCTCGCCAGCTGTGAGTGTGTTGTTGTACAGTTGTAAACCTCTATCCTGTCATTAAGAACGTGACATGGCAGAATTAAAAATTCATTTTTTTTCTCTCGTGGCAGTTCCAACTGCTCATCAAGTCTGGCAACTGTAAGTGTGCTATGAATGGAAGGATGAGCTGTTGTCAATTTTTTCGCTCTAGAGACGACCATATTTTAGAAGAACCTATTTTCTAGAAAATCGCATATTACAAGAATGACATTTTTGATCAACACCATCTCAGACGTTGAAAATGATACTCTGAAATGCACAAGGTGAGATTGTGGGTTGTCGAAGCTAGATGTGACAAAGTTCGATCAACAATTCCATCTACCTACATGATTATGTCTCTCTACGTCGTGTTTTCTGGAAATAATTAATTTACGTTGCATAGCTTTGGGCTTATTTTAATTAAATGTCAAGAGAAAAATACAAATCGTCGTAGCAGACGTCGTAGGATGACAAAACATTTTATAAATATTAAAAATACCTTATGCAATAAATAGAAACAAAAACTGCTCGATACGGATTTTTTTTACCATAAAATTAATGATTAGTACGCAATAAAATTTTAAAATTTTGGATTTGCTTGATTTTTTTATGCATGTACTGTAAATTGAACGATATTGTAACAAAAAATATCAATTTATAGCTAACAAGACGGATAAAGTACAATAAAGTTAGTTGAATCTAATCATACGATCAAACGCTAATCGATAAGTTCCTCATAATCTAGAAAATAAACTAACAGTTGATTACTTACCCCCTCAATTTGCGATGAACTTGATATCAAGAGTTGATAACAAAATACTGTGGAAACACCAGGAAACACTCATAAACCGCCTCATGCCCTTAAGGTTAGCCGCATTTGAATAATTGTTTCCAGTAGGTTTCTCGTCGGGCTGGAATTATTTTTTCATTAATTATAACCGGAGACCTTCAGCTGGGGTAGCGAAATTTCGTTATCACAAAGCAAGGCATTCATTTTTTAAGTCAATATAATTATCCTCGGTCTAGTCCCAAGGCTATGCTAGTCTCATTAGGCTCAGCTGAAAAGAATTTTTGCTCGCTCGCTTAGACATTATTTTTGGATATATCATGTATAAATATCGGGGGCTTAGAAAAATGATGACTGGTGCGAAGGGAATTTAATTTTTTTTTCCTGTGGTTAGTTATTTAAATCCTCTCTTCACTATTTGATACTAAGTAGACTGCCTACGGTTTATTTTTATTTAGCCAAGGGAAAACCGAGGTGCTAACGTTCCACTGTCGAAACCTGTTCATTAGCCACAGACTCTGCAGACAAATTGTCGACTGAAACATTTAATCTCACTCAAAGCAAGCTACAAAATTTGTGAAAAAAATGTTAACTAATTCTGATATCGTATGTCTTGTTATTGCCTATTGTATTCAATAAACTATAATTCTATTCTAGTTACCATTCCTTTTTGTCATTATACTTACTTTACTTTGCTATACTTTACCATATTCCATGTTCTAGTTTGCCTACGAGTATTGATCGCTGGATTCTAAGCTTGAAGACTCTAAGCGCTCTTCGATCGGCATCCTTCATGTCCGTATCGATTCATGTCCGTAGAGCACCACCGACCGGGAGAATCAGATTCCTATAGAGTACAAGTTTTGTACGGATCTGCAGGCTACGGGACCTAAGCAACTACGGAATCTGTAATAAGCCGTATTCACTGCCGCAATCCGTGTCTTCACCTCGCGGCTCACCTCGTTGTCACATGTCACGAGAGTACCCAGATAAATAAATTCGTCGACCACTTCGAAAGTATCCCCATCCATCTCCACCGCAGCACCAACACCTGCAGAACTGCCACGCTCTCTGCCAGCCACCATGTACTTCTCGAACAGCAAGTTCGAGAGCCTGCCACCTTGCTCCAGACCATATAACGTTACAAACGCATCCGAAAATTCGCCTGCTGTCCCGACGCTTGATGTAAAACTGTCAAGCGTCGCACGTAACAGTTTGATTAGTTTTGTTGGAAAACCATGTTCAAGCATAAATTGCCACAGCTTGTTGCGTTTCACTGTATCGTACGCCGCCTTGAAGTCTATGAACAGATGATGTGTCTGCAAGCTGTGTTCTCGAAACTTGTCGAGGATTTGTTTCAAGGTGAACATCTGATCAGATCTGATCCATTGTAAATCGCCCCGCCCGAAAACCGCATTGATATTCTACAACAAAGGCTTTCTGCAACGGCCTCAGTCGCTGGAACAGGATATGGGAGCGAATTTTAAAAGCGGAATTGAGAAGGGTTATGCCTCGATAATTACTACAGTCGCGTCTATGTTTCTTCTTGTGAAGAGGGCATTTGAGTCCTTCCAACAAATCCTTAGGTAGTTGTTCCTCAGACTATACCTTTAGGATAATCTGGTGAATTGCACTACACAGCCGATCGCTCCCGTCTTCGAAATGTTCGGCCGGTAAACCGTCCTTCCTAGCGGTTTTGTGGTTCTTCAGCTCTTTGCAAGCATTCTTCACGTCGTCCAATATTGGTGGGTCCACAGCGTGTCCGTCCTTCCCAATTTATATCCTACCTTTCTCATGTCGTGCCTGGTGAAGAAATCCTCCGCCTCCGCGAGGACGCGATCGTAGTGCTCACGTTTCTTACGGCAGCGAAGCCTCTTTTCGGCAGCTCAGGCGTCCCGGTATTTCTCCTGCATCTGACGCGTCACACGATTAGCTGCTACTGACGTTTTGGCGTAGGCCCGGTTTTTTTTCTTCCGGCACCTCTAGACACTCAGCATCGAACCACCTACTATGCGTGGTTCCCGTTGTCATGCCTATCACTTCTCGCGCTGTTTCGCTGGCCGCATCATGGATGTGCTTGCACTGCTCGTTCAGGTCCACTCCAGCTGGCCCAATCCGCACGAGAGTCACAAATAAAATATGACTTTTTTTTTACAATTGTCCCCCGAACGTTTTGAAAATGATATGAAAATAGTTTTTGCAATCGAGTAACCATTACTTTTTATAGAAAAACTTGTGTTTATTTTCTTACAAAAGACACTAAAGTTATGATCAAAAAACAAATATTTCTTTTATTTTGTTTCCGTGATCATTGAACTGCAATTTATTTATTTTTCTCTGAAGAGTCACAGACGAAAACATTTCACTTGTGAAACGAAAGTATTTTTTCCATTATGTAGTCACGGTGATAATTTGGAGTACAAGTGGCTTTTTGTCTCAGAATAGTCACCAAGAAATTAAGAGGTACATTTAAATTTTTCTGACAAATGCACAGTGACTTATTAAAGAAATAGTTTCCCCAGTTAGTCACTGTGACTTTTGTAAGAAAATATTTGATAAAAGTCTTGTTTAATAGAGTTCGTGACCTTTTGAAAAAACTCTTTTGGTTTAAATGAAAATCAGAAAAAGTAAACATCGGGCTTTGACCAACAAATGTTAGTATTTAATCACTGTGACTTTTGTAAGAAAACATATGCCAAATGTTGTCATTGAAGAAAATGTGATTTTGCTGAAAGTTCCGCGGGATTTTAATAACTATCCTTTCTCGAACAAGTAACAAAAAAATAGTTCAATTTAAAATTCCCTGAAACTAACGTTCGATTGGTATTGTCTCAAATGAGTCCCCGTGTCAGTTGATCTTTATTGAAGAATCAAGGAATGATCTATAACCGGAGGAATGCATCTTGTTTACAAAAGCCACCAAGAATAATTGGTGACGAACACCTGAAGTTTGTTGGCTCACTAAAATGGGGGAAATACTTGCTAAAAGCGGCGAAAGTAGTCCATTATAAAATTAAACCATAATATGATTTAGACGTTTTCCTTGAAAATTTTTTCATGTATTTTGTAGCAAGATTACAACAGGAGTCACTTATAAACAAACATTTGCCTTAAAAGATTAACAAAAATATTTTTTCGTGTTTCTAAAATATTGGAAAATGTACGAATACTATCTTAAACCTAATTTTTTTGAAGGCGCGTGAAAATTTCAAGGGGTATGCGATATACTTTCTCCATGAAAATGGGATTGCATTTGTAAATAACTCTTGGCATTTATCGAAATTTCCACTTGTTTTATGTTATTACTTATATACCCACTAGGGTGGGGAAAAATAATCGATTTTCCAGAACCAAGTTTTTTTGGTTCCTTTTGGGGTCCCATACAACCCTAAACTTACTTGTCTCCGCTTGGCCCATTGCATTTCAAATTTGTATGAAAATTTATATGGGAAAACCTACTTTTTTGCATTCACCTTTCTAGAGAGCTCAATAATACTCTAATAATGCAATACATTATGTTAAAGTATAGTATTTAAGATGCCTAACAACTTTGCCGAAGACACTGAAGAGCTAAGATGTCTATAACAAGAGCTATAGCTGTTCAAAGTTGAGTATGTCGATTTAAATGCAGAAAATCTTGTTTTCTGCCAACATTACCAATGTACCGGCGTCAGTAGGATTCCCATCAGAATTAACCTGTCGTAACGAGTTTATACACTCAGCTGGACCAAGCAAACAAATTTAGGTCAATATTCTAGGGGTAAATAGACTCTACAACGTGTTTCAGATGTAACTTCTGATGGCAATCTGACTGACGCCGATACACTGGCAGTGTTGGCAGAAAAAATGATTTGCAACATAAATTTCGACATACTCAACTTTGGACAGCTCTAGTATTTTTTTGGCACACCCTAGCTCTTAAGTGTCTTCGGCCAAGTTGTTAGGCATCAAAAAACCTACCATATGAAGTCATGAAACCTATGGTTTGAGCCATTTTGAGCTCTTTAGAATGGAAAATGCAAAAAAGTTGGTTTTTCCATACAAATCTCCATATGAATTTAAAATGCAATGCGCCAAGCGGAGACAAAACTAATCGACTTCCAATAAATTCAGGATTGTTTGGGGCCTCAAATAGAACAAAAAAAACTTGGTTCTGGCTTTCTGCTATCAAATTTCGTTTTTTCCATATAACGATTCCCCACCCTAATACACACTCAATCATTTTTAGACTTCATCGGCGAAATTAAAAAACACTAAAACAGCAATGTTCGTGAGTTGGTCACGAATACTATGTTTTATTTTAGAACTTTGTCACGAAAAATAGAAAAAAAAAGAAATGTTTCTGGTTTTTCCTATAATTATCACCAAGTTAAAAATATGCAAATGTAGAAAATTTCTAACAAACCACTTTGTGACAATTACTAAAAGTTTGTATAAGGCTCTAAGCCCCGCCTTTTCGACGTTTTTTCAGCATTCCTGACCATTTACAGAACACATTCTTCATACGAATATGAATCTTCTCTTAAAGGTCACCAACACGTCATTTGTGCGGACTGGGGGTTCACCGATCCATCTATCACCTCTCCGAGTATATTCTGCAGTAACTACTTCCGCTGATAACCTCTGGATGCTCAAACGTATCTTCCTCGCCGATCTCGATTTAGATATGTTGAACAGCCGGGCGCGAATCTTACCTACCCTAGTGATAGTGATCCGAGTCGATGTTTGGCCCTCGAAAGGACCGCTCATCTTTAACATCTGAAAAGTCCCGAACGTCACGCCGCATTCTCGATCTGGGAGCAGGCCTCTCCATTGGGGTGTCTCCAGGTGTGTTCCGAATGTTCAGACATACAAAATGAGTACTACATATGGCCGCTGCAAGGTTCACTAACCTCAACCGTTGTCGTTTGTGATAGAGTGAATGCTTTTTCAACCAGTAACGGGACGAAAGAACTCCTCTCGCCCGACTTGTGCGTTCATATCTCCGATGACGATCTATATGTCGTGCTGTGGATACTCTCCATACGTTTTGTCAAGGAGCTGATAGAACTCCTCCTTTACGTCATTGGTTTTATCTTTTATCGGCGCGTAAACGTTGATAACTCTGTAATTGAAATTTTTTTCCTTAATTCTTTATTATTAGGCCTTCACCTAATGACACGCTTCATTTGATTTCCTAGTAGCACGTTCTCCGGTTTTAGGCCAACGCACCTCTTGTATGACCACTACCTTTACTTTTGCCTTCCGTAACTCTCAGGCCAAGATGCCCGCGCTTGCCGGTTCGAGCATAGTCCTAATATTCCAAGAACCAAGTTCCCAATTGTTGTCCATTTTCGTTTGCCTTGGTCTATAGGGATTGTTGCGATTCGTACCATTCTCTGGATTGTTCGTAGTATGTTTATTTCGGCATGATGCCTTACTAGAGCTGCGATGCCTAGTCTCGCGACAGGGCTGCCGTCTTGGGTGTAGCTGGCGAGACACCGCATTTCATAGTTCGGCCGTCCGCTCCGGATCAGTCGCTGTTTGAGTCGCACCTAACCTGGGGAACAGACGCTCAGGCAAGCTGCTCTCCAAAAAAACTATTTTGTCGTTATACAAATCGTTTTATTCTCCCATTTTTTGTCATTATTTTATATCATAAACCAGCAAACACTATCAACTACCACATCTAGTAGTGCGACAGAGATTAACAAAACGTCGGTTTCATCATCGTTTCGTCATCGTAGACACACAAGCGCACGATAGACATGCAGAGTTTTTGTCTGATTATTGATAAACGCCACACAAATACAGAGTAGGGACAGTTACGTGACTACGATGTTGGCTCGAAATTGAAAATTTTGAGGGGGGTCACGATGTTTAGCGTTACGTAATTTAAGGGGGGGAGTCATATTGAACGTTACTTAACGTTACATAGGGGGGAGAGGGTCTGAAATCTATAGTTTTAGCGTTACGTAATTTATGCAGGACGCCAAAGGAAAAATGCGAAAATGTTTGGACTTCAATGAATGGGCTAAATCAGATCCAACGATGGCTGATGGAAAACATAAAGTTTTGGTCAAATAATTGGTGGCTCCGTAGAGATCCGGGACATAACCCGATACACACTGAGAAAAAATGAATCTAAACTCCCACTAAGGTTAAGTACTTTGGACTAATTTATGATAAAAAACTTATTTTCAAAGTGCACATTGAGAGTATACAAGCCAAGTGCATCAAATATATGAGATGTTTATATCCTCTCATTAACAGGAATTCTAAACTTTGTTTAAAGAACAAACTTTTGATTTACAAACAAATTTTTAGACCAGCAATGCTTATGCTGTTCCGATCTGGTCAAGTTGCTGTTCAACAAGGAAGAAAACGCTCCAAAGGATTCAGAATAAAATTCTGAAAATGATTTTGAAGCGTCCTCCTTAGTTTGGTACACTCGAATTACATAGACTTACTGGTGTTGAACCATTAGCAGCTATGTCAAATAAAATTATTAACAATTTTCGACAAAAATCGTTGCAATCCTCAATTGCTACGATAAGCTCTCTTTATAGCCAATAAGTTAGCAACTAAGTTAGTTGTAAGTTTACTTCCCCTTTTCTGACAAGTAGGTTTAAATCCCTACGAATGATAAGTCCTAATTGCGAAAGCAAACGAATCCTAAAAATTAAAATAACAAATTTCTAACAGTGTTGAAAAGTCACCATTTGTGATTGGACACACATACTCATTATTTACTTATATTTATCATAAATACTTAAGCTACTAACAAATCCCCCCCTTAAAAAAAAAAAAAAAAAAAAAAAAACTCCCACTAATTGAAAGCCGCTGGGCTGGCAACCTGAAATATAGCATTTCTTATGTTAATTTTGTCAATAAATAGTTTCATCCTGTGCAGAGCACGCGAAATGGGTGAAAGGGGGCAAAATAGAACATTTCACGTGCCCTGCGCAAAATTAACCTATCACCAATCGATTTGTTGACCAATTTTATCTACATTTCCTTTCGTACCTTGTGACATTTTCAAGAATACGTTGTTTTCTATAAGATAAAATGGTTTCAAAAAAAAATTCAATGGGCACATCTACACAATAGATTCATCATGAAAATGAGCCCCATGAATCTTCCTCAAAACTCCTATCAGGTTCTAAGATGACTTTTTTATGTAACTAGGATTCGGTAAAAATATAAATAGGAAAACATAAATACAAAATAGATTCAAATGAGAAAATATCGACAACAATTATAATTACAGAAAAATGTTGTTCTGCTATTTTCAAGTTCTGCTTAGGTTTGTAACAGCTATGCCTCAATCCTGAAATACGACCGATTTTCTCATTTCACTGTCGTTTTGTTTTTCAACAGGATAATTCAATTTTATTCAATATGGATACTTTCTTGAACGGAACTATAAATTAGCCGCTTTTTATGCAACAAAAAAAAGCATCTGCAGCAGTGGTAGTGGTAATATCCGTTTGTTAGATCCTTGAAATAAGTATTTTTTCCGTCAAAGCTTCGCATTGTTTCTCGTCAAAATGAGCAGTACCAAGGAAAAAAAACGACTGATATAATACAAAAAAACACTCAAATGTGAAGCATTCCCACAATGCATAGCATAGTTTATTCAGTTTGATCAAAGGTAGAACTCGACAACTCGCTTAATGTGAGCAACCCCGAAGACTTCAAATACCGGCTTGCTGTGCATGATGCCGAGCGTCAAGATTATTAACACATCAAACGGTTTGGTTTATTATCCTGGGAGTAGCAGCATAAAAATCCCTCTGGGCTTGAAATACATAATTGCCAGCAAGAAACGATGGCTCGGGGCAATTCACACCAAATGTAGAAACAGTTAGTACGATGTTCTGTGAACTTGCCTGCACACCAAGGGCGTGCGTAACTCCGATAATTTTATGTTCTTATGGCTATCATCAATCATGAAAAAATGAAAAGAAACAAAGAGAGTTCTTCAACCAAACCCTTGTAGACGATATTCCCGTGAAAACTTGTAAGCATAATATTTACAAAACAAATTACCTCGGCCACTTACGGAATGCATTAGGATTGATAATTCAAAAACGTAAAATGCCTCTGGGCATTTGAATAATCCCGCTGATTACGTTTTGAATCATTTTTTTCAGCATTGCCAATATTCCGAGCGAGGATAAAAGATACAACAAAATAATCGCTCCTGACATCTAGTGAACAGGTGTTATAAAGCCCAGCATTCAGCGTATATCCGAGGCTTGGCGTGAAGTTAACCATAAATTATTGATAAAATGTGCTCCTCGTGTTCGTGTTCTATACAACTTAACAACAACGATATAAAGGAACCTTTGTACACGGTAGGAACCATCAATTTTCCCCCGCTTTATCGCCAAAAGCATAATTTGACTCGGTTCGATTCGCGCACACTATATGAAACCCACTGGATGGAGGTACATGCACCATTAAGCTACTCTAATGAACCGAGGAACCAAGTGGCTGTGACTAACTTGTGTATGGGTTACTCCTAGCACATATACATCATGAAGGCGTTAATTTGATTAGTGCGAAATTTTGGTCACTTCCCACGATTATTGTAGCATTTTCGTTCGGAATGTTAATGGAAGAAAAAGTTTTCATTTTGAAAGTTTGCCCGACGTTGTCTTAGTTTCTCTGTCGAGTTGTGCCAGATAAAATGTTCCCAAACCGATCATCAATCGATATCATAATACTAGTTGTCCTACGAATCTCAAGACAAAAGAATAACTTTTCTTCGCTTCCCATCCCGATGATTCCAAACAGAGACATGGTGGGTTTAGGAAAACAATTACAAGATCCTAACTAGAATTGGCACACAGAAACTTTGAATTATGCTGCGCTTCTTTGTTTCAATTAGTTTTGGCAAGCAATGTGTTCCCCCAGCGGCTAGTTTGTATTTTCAATAGCAAGAATTTATTTCCGAATCCACACAACTAACAATAAAAAATAATCCCAAGTAATCACTTTACTAATGTGGTACTACTTTTTTTGCTACTGCCGACCTCTCCTACAGCCAATAGGGTGAAATCCAAGTAGGGCAGTTGAATCACGAAACGGATGAAAAATGAAATGAAGAAAAAAACACAACTAACGACCCAAACTTTAGTAAAAAGTGTTCCCTTATGAGACAGCAATCCTTGCCAACACATGGCACAATACGACATGTGGCTTAGGGTTGACTCAGCCATGCGACTTCAGTCCGGATATTTGTGTTGATGTCCTTTTTCTGTTGCTCATACGGGTGGCAAATCCGGCAGATACATCTAGCTCAATCTGTTTTCGCCGTGAAATGCCTAACCCATCGACCTCGAGTGGGTCGAGAGAACGGATTACACTGCCGCTGCCGTGGCCCCCTCTACTAGAGCATGTACGGCAGATGCCGAAGATGTCCACTTATCAGATCAGATCAAGGCACGATCCAACAGAGCAAAGTCACGCAGCTTTCTGCAAGTGGAACTAACCATATTTTTGAATCAGTGTTTATGAAGTAATCCCATAAACTTAGGTTTGATGCTCAAAAGTCAGTATGTGTAGCTTGTTCTTATCTCAAAAAAAAATCTTATTGCTTAAAAAGGCTTGGCACGGAACTTTGTCCCGTCAAAACATATAAAGCTCAATAAACAACATGATTTGCTACATATAAAGTCGTTGTGACTCAAACTTCTAAGACTGTGATTTTTCTATGATTATGTTTATTTACCCTTGAATTGGTTAGCACATAATCTTTCCCTATAATCAGATCTAAATAAAACTTTACTGTTATCTGTTACGTTCGCAACTACGAAGTTCTCAAGGACTCAGCAGTCGTTTTCTAAAAACTAAAGTATTTATTGTTGACAAAATCGAAACATGAATCCTACTTTAAAGTAACTACTACTGTTGAAAACGAAAATACAACATATTATTTAATGCAGCGGTTCTCAACCTTTTTTTGTCCGCGTACCCCTTGGCGATATTTTTCATATCGGTGGTACTCCCTCGCTTAAAACGTTTTCGCAGAGCGGGAGAGAGTACACTAAAGTAACTTTTTACGCGGGGGATACGCGGTGTCGCGTATAAAGAAACCGCGTAAATTCCGGAATCCGCATGAAAAACCGCGTAAAAAAGCCGCGTAAAAAGCGACCTTAGTGTAGTATCATGTTGTGGTAGTTAAATTAAGGTTTCAAATTGAACTATGGTTTGTTTGATAGCTACAGTAATATTTTAGGAGTAAGATTGAACAATAAATGAAGTATTATAAAGAAAAATTGCTTTGTCCGCCATTACTGATTTTTCTTTCGCGTACCCTCTGAAGGCTTTCGAGTACCCCAGGTTAAGAAGCGCTGATATAATGTTTTCTTTCGCAAAACTAGATTCTACGCTTTATTTCTAGCAACTTACATAAGATTTTAACGCAGGACTACGCCTGTTTTCTATACTAGATTACATTTTGTAAAATTGAAAATGAAACTGGCAAATTTTGCGTCTGATTTCAAACGATTATAGCAAGCGATCAACCTAATGCATCTAAGTCATTTATATGTCGGTGGATAGATAAAATGTGTGGCAATTGTAAAAATAAGTGAAAAGTTCCAAGGTCAAGCTTTCACATACACTTTCCTTGCT
Organism: Wyeomyia smithii; assembly: GCF_029784165.1. Classification (NCBI taxonomy): domain Eukaryota; kingdom Metazoa; phylum Arthropoda; class Insecta; order Diptera; family Culicidae; genus Wyeomyia; species Wyeomyia smithii. The sequence goes on along the minus strand of NC_073695.1, from coordinate 170,247,137 downwards.
ATTGCCTTGCATCCTGAGCACGAATAACAATAACATGGACGGAGTTATTTCCACTGACTACATATTGTGACTCACCAAAGTGTTTTGTTTCATTTCTTATTTTCGAGTTTGCGTCGCCCTGCCCATTTGCAAGAATCTACTCTCAATTAAATACAAATGACCGCGTGTAGAAAATTTAACTAAATTTTTGTTCGTCACACGGTAGCAAGTTGAGTATAGCTGTTAGAGGTACGCGACATTAGGGAACGAGAGCTGCATACGAGTCAACTTTCAGGCATCGCGGATCACCTCATCTTTCGGTTTTCCAGTACTATGAATAGTTGAAGATAAGAGTTATGAGAATTTTCGCAACTACTACCTACGGGGCACCAGAGGAAAATGGCAGTGTTGTCTATGAACAGTTTATCGCAATAAGGTATAGGCAAAGATAACTAGAACAAGATACCTAACTTCCATATTTTTCATACATTTTGAACACGACCGATTTCCGACGCTTAGTGCTGCCATCTGATAACTTAAATTCTCATTAAATTGTCACTATGAGCAAAACCGATTTATCGTGCATAGTCCGTCATCGATCGTTGAGCTGATCAGGATTGTATTTGAAAAAGGTGTAGCAGTTTGGTTAGCTCGACGCTTAAGATAACATGCAAATTAATGATTTGTTGTTTTTTGCACTTAATGCTATTAATTTTAATTCAAAGAGTAAATGTAGTAATGAAGATAGAAAATTAAACTAACTGAAAATATGATTGTAGAAACTACGAAAAATATAGTTCAGCAGGTGGGACTCGAACCCACAACTTCCAATGCTATTGCCATATTTTTTGCACTTCAAAGTACGAAAGAAAAGTGTAAAATTGCCTGTCAGAGTGGAGGTTTATTTTGAGGGGTTATATTCATTTCCAGGGCTCATTCTACCAAAACTTAAAGTTTGATATGTCGCAAGCCAGGTTTCAGAACTATTGTGCATACGGTCAGGTTCACCGGAGCACCCGATTTTTGCTTTATTAACCTCGGCAAGAGTAGAAAACTTGGCTGTAGAGCGTGCTCGTAGCGGTTATCAGGAAGTTCTGATGGTAAGCTTTATTTTAAATGATGCGCCGACAACTCTTGATTTTTCCGGAAAGTTTCATGTTTGAGAACTAAACATTCGTACACATTATTATCATTTTTCGGATGGCAGACCCGTACAGTCGTCCACATGGATACTGAAAAAATTGTTCCACCTTTCAGCAGTCATGTCTTGGCCTTGTCGTCAGTTGATTTTGACGTTGAGTATACACCATATTAACAGTGTATAAGTTAGTTCGACTTTTGCTCACGCGCAGCGACAATCATGTCCGATGAATTCTGCAAGAGTCAGGTATCTTGTTCTAGTCATCTTTGACATAGGCCTAGGGTGGTTTACCGGTAAAAGAAAAACCGGTAAAACCGATATTTTTTCCAGTACCGAAATACCGGTATTGGAGAGGAGAAAAAACCGGTATTTTCGGTATTTTTCTTTGAATTAAAATAAATAAACTTGTCAGAGCGGGGGCCTAGTGTGGTTGGTAACGTCTCCGCCAACCACGCTCGACGCCTGGGTTCGAATCCCACCGCCGACATAGGTGTCGATGGTTGTGAGGTGGCGTGATCCACTCACAACCAACTCAACTAGTCTAGATTCAATCTTAGCCGACACCGGGAGATTTTCTGAGGCGAAAAATCTCTGGGATCACGCCTTCCATCGCATGAGGAAGTAAAGCCGTTGGCGCCGGTCCGTTAATAAACGGGTCGTGAGTTAGGGTCCTGGGTGTGGAGTCGCCTCCCTGGGTGTCGGTGATTGGCCACAACAGTGGCGGAACTAGACCGACGGAAAATAAGCGAGAATAAAAAAAAAAATAAACTTGTCACAATATTCATAAATTATTGTTAGGCTAATGAATGCTACTTACTTACTTACAAATCACATGACGATGTACACAGGGTGTTAGGCAGCTCACTTTCAATCAAATCCTTCAAGGAATGATAGAGAACCCTATTTGATGAAAAAATCTTTCTGCGCATATGGTCAACATTTAGCTACTGAAGAGTTATTCTCTTCTTCTAGTTTACGGTTATGTTCACCTTCAACGAGGTCTATCACAAGAAGTATGATAGCTAGCTCAGTTCTGTTGGTTCTCTTGGAGAACTGAGAAAATTTCGTAATCAATAGTGTCTCAATAATTCAGGATTTTCTGCTCGTTAAAGGCGAACATAACCGAAAACTGAAAATAGTGAATAACTCTGCAGTAGTTGACTTTTGGCCATATGCGTAGAAGAATTTTTTGTTCATCAAATATGGTCCTCTATCGCCCCTTGAAGGATTTTATGCAAGCTCCCTAACACCCTGTAGAATAAATACATTTAGACAGAAGCAACATTGAATATTAATTTAACCTGACCTATGTATCAATTTTTGTTATTTTCTAACAATTTGCTCGGATTCAGACAATGTGTTTGTGTGTATCGATAATATGTCAAAAAACTTCGTATCAATAAAGCAAAACATTTATTGTCTAAGTAGAACAACTAATCTTTTTACACACTCATACTCAAAGAGGCAACGCGTGGGTTTTGAACCTACCAGTTTAACTACAAATTATGAAAATCATAGTTTGAGGCAGTAATCACAATCATATCAGCGAAAATACGCAAGTCATTATTCATTTTGTGCTATTTAAAAGTAAAACTAAAAAAATAATAAATAACTATCAATTTGAATTAGGAATTTATTTTTTGTTGATACAAAGTGTTACAGGATGAAATAAGCAACCAATGAAGAATTTCATCCTAAAAATTACTGAAAGTGAAATTTAAATAGCTGTAGCATGGTCAAAGCTTCTCATTTCAAATATTTATTTCTATTTCAATTACAAACTTGTTCATATGCCCCATTTTTCGTTTCTCCATCAGAAGCTAAAGTTAATAAAATAATTATGATAATAAATAATTTGCACGAACTGTTTAAAGAGCATCGAACAGAATAAAGAAGTATTTACCTTCGAATCATCATCTTTTTTTTACTTTATTCATATACTCTTCTCGACAGTTTCATATATTGTTTTTCTACGAATTATAAAGTTATTCACTAATTTGATGTGAATGAAAATTAAAATACAAATCTGCATGTTTTTTTGCTATTGCATGAGTTTTGAAATTATGTTCTTCGTAATCATATCACTAGATTCATTCATTGGAGTTTTTCAAAGACTGTTACCCAGTGTTGTATCTGGATCGTATACCCCAAGAGATCAAAACAATGGTTGCAGAGGTCCTAATCTTCCAAAAAAAAAAGTCTGGATCGTAATGAAGCATAGATACTCATAAATGCAAATACATAATTATGCAGCGACAGGTCCATACATAGATGCAACCTGAGACGCTAAGCAAAAAATAAATTTCAAATCCAAATTTATGTAGGTAACGTCTTCGGCAGTGGCTTACTTCGGCAAGTTTTTGCATGAGACTGCGACAGAAAACCGGCCGAAGAAAACCACTACCGGAGACGTTCGACACCCTTTAATTATTTTTCAGTTTTATTTTTAAATAGTACAGAGAGAGTGACTTGCGTTTTTTTTTTTCGCTGACAATCATCATTACTTCCCCAAACTATGATTTTGAGAATTTTGTAGTTGAAAAAGTAGGTTTAAAGACCACGAGTCACTCCTATTTCGTATTAATCCGAAAAAAATAAAAATACCGGTTTTTTACCGGTTTTACAGGTTTTTATTTTTATGAATACCGAAATACCGGTTTTTCGAAAAGTCGGTAATACCGACCACCCTACATAGGCCTTGTTTAAGGAATGTTCACTGCAAAATTGAGTGATTTTCCGGTTCAATTATTCCTTTACACCCAGTCGAACACAGTTAGCCGTCCAATATCGATAACGCAGTTTAGTTAATCTAAAACCAGGGTATTTTCGCATTAGAAAAGCACAAATTTCTTCTGGTGCTCATGACAATCACTCAGTAGTATCGAAGGTGTTTTGTTACGTTTCTCATTCTCGAGTCTGCGAAGCCCTTATAACCGTTGTGAAATTTTTAAACGAGAGTTAAAATCAATGTATATATTTGTCCTCCGTCGCAATTTCATACAACCCTAAGGGCTTTAGTATTTTTTCATTTAAGGTATTACAGCTATTCAAAAGGTCAATGATGAATTATGTTTAAATTCAAAGTTCGAATTTCAACCTTCTGGTAACACGGTTATGGCCTGAGTGTTTTTATTTTACCTCTCAGTTCTCTTTTTTAAATTATTCAGGACTGTCCATCAATGTGGTGTGTTTGCTTCAAAGTTATTGCATCCTGAAGTAATTACAATTTTTTTTTTTATTCATTTCGTCAATCAGAAGTAGACAATATACAATATTCAAATATTCTAATACAATGTTTACTTACAAACTATTTTTTTCAATAAGCGTTGCGATTGCGTATTGAGCTAAAAAAGTGTTTAAGTTCATGCCGAGACATTGTAAAGTCAATGGTTTCGCAGTATTGATTGTAAGTGGCCATCATACGATTCAAGGGTCCGAATTTTGCATAATTTGTGCGGTAATGATTGGTGGCAAACGTGTTTCGATTTCGAAGTTGTCTAAGAGGTGCGTAGAAATTAAGCTTAGATAAAAGTGTAGCTGAATCAATGCGCTGCGAAACGATGTCGTTTACAAATGACACTATTGCGAATTCACGACGCTCTTTCAATGATTGTATGTTTATGAGCATGCAACGAGCTTCATATGATGGAAGAGGAAATGATGTCCAACCTAATTTTCGAAGAGCATACAATAGAAATTGCTTTTGTACCGATTCTATTCTTTCTTCGTGTGTAATTGTATAGGGTGACCATACAATGCTGCAGTATTCCAGTATCGATCTTACATAGGCTATATATAATGTTTTGATGGTATACGGATCCTGAAAGTTGTAACAAAAGCGCTTTATAAATCCTAGCATGTTATTAGCTTTGTGGATTATTGTGTTGTAGTGGTCAATGAAGGTTAGTTTGGAGTCTAAGACAACTCCTAAGTCCCTAACTCCTGGTTTCCTAATGATATTGTAATGTTTGGTGTTGTTCTTTTTCGACAGAATGATATGTGGTTGCATTTTTTTACATTTAACGCTAGTAAGCTTTCTTTACACCATGTGTAGAATATGTATATTTCATTCTGGAATGCATTGATGTCTACTTTATTTCTTATTTCCAAAAAGAGCTTCATATCGTCGGCATAAATTAACACTTTTAGTTTTTTGAGAATAAAGGAAATGTCGTTAACGTACAAGATGAAAAGAAGAGGTCCTAAATGAGAGCCTTGGGGGACACCAGAAGTGACTAGAATCGGATTTGAGTTTTGTCCGTTAAATTTAACTATTTGTTGGCGATTGGTTAAATATGATTCGAGCCACTTCAGGAGTTCTGGCTCAAGTCCCATTTTTTGCAATTTGAAAAGTAGCATTGGTATGTCTATGCGATCAAATGCCTTACTGAAATCTGTGTAAAGAGCTTCTACATGGTTTCGATTATCCATTGCATTCAATGAATAATTTATAAATTCAAGTAAATTGGTCGATGTTGAACGGCCCTTGAAGAAGCCATGTTGCTTCTCAGTTATTCGGTTTTTAATTTGGGAAAATAGTTTTTCATTTACGATTGCTTCGAATAGTTTAGGAATGCAAGAAATTAGGGCTATTCCACGATAATTACGTATGTCAGATTTCCGGCCTGATTTGAAAATAGGCACTAGAAACGAGCTTTCCATTTTGATGGGAAGTATCCATATTCCAATGACATGTTGAAGACCCAGAACATTGGAGCTGTAAGTTCCGTTGCAAGATTTTTCATAAAAACTGGCGGAATTCCGTCAGGTCCAGGACCTTTAGAGGCATCTAAGCTATTCAACGCCTGAAAAATATCCTGCACATGAATTTGGTTTACACCAATATCCCTCGAGAAGTTTGGATAAAATGCAAAATAATCGTGGTCGCGATCCTCTTCAGAAAATGTTGTATAGATTTCATGGAAAAATTTCGCAAAAAGATTGCAAATCCTTTCCGAGTTATCCCCAACATTTTCGTCAAGATGCATTATAGAGGGAAAATTTTCAGATTTTAGTTTAGTTTTCACGTAACTATAGAAGTTCTTCGGGCAGGATTTTATTTCAAGTTCAGTTTTTGCATTATATTCATCAAACGCATTACTGATGGCAAGATTCAGTTGATCACATATATCCAAATAGATTGCCAAATTTTCACTACTGTTGTGTCTTTTATAGATTTTATGTGCTTTTTGTTTACGGTTTTTCAAATTTTTGATATGGCTATTATACCAGACAGGTTTTTTTGTATTTCCAGTACGTCTCCTTTTCTTCAGAGGTATTTCCTGTTTAATTATATCAAATAAAATTTCATAAAAAGTATCAAATAAAATTTCATTAAAAGTATCCAATAGACTGTTTTGAGTAGTCACCAGTCAAAGCAATTTAAAAAGTTACCTGTCGCAGGAGGTATTGATCACAGCTTTAGATGTGACAGCGACATATGCCGATAATCTGTTTTGACGAGTTAATTTAACGAGTGGTTGTACCCTCCAGCTGTAGATCATTTAAATACTGTTATTGTCCTTCAAACAGTCTACACCGTAACGTCGTCATGAAAGCACACGCCTCCTGCGGTAGTTGTTTTTGGTACCTACCAGATGTGTTGAACGTGAAATGAGAACAGTTCCCGACGGTAGACAACAGCGGCCGAATTCCGAGAACACGTTTTTTCGGAGGCTGCAGGTTTGGATTTATTTGGCTCGGCTCGATCCCAGTCACACTATGAATGAAATTTTCACGATGACCAAAGAATACATACCTTGGATTGAATCATAAACCAAAAGTTGCTCTGTTGGGGAAGAAGGATGCAGATGTACGAAATTAAATTTTGTTTCATTTCGCGTGGCAGTGCCTAATGAGCTGAAGGACCCGGCTTTAAATGTATCTACCTGTCCCGTCAGTGCTTTGGTCTATGGATTCGATTTTAACCAATCCGAAGCGTCTGTTGCTTATAAATGCGCAGGCACCATTATTCTTCCTATTTGATCGCCACCGAAACGCACCGCGTAGGGCATTATGGAAGCTTATTCCAGTCTGCTTACGCTGCTGAAATACTTCCTTCTAGAAAACCTCGATCCTCTGACTAAAACATTTTTCTTTGTTACCCTGAAATTCAGTCACAACTGAAACTGATACGGCGAGCTACTCTCAAGGCAAAAAGACAGAACGATCGACAAACTGACACTAACCCGCTTCCCAAAAGTCCGGATGTTTCTAGTTAATATATCATAAGCAAGGCAATTGGATTAAAATAACAATTTCTTTCATTTCCATGTGGCAGGAAAATCAGCTTACAAATACCTAAGAAAATAGCTCAGATAGTGGGGTTTAATTCAACCGAACCCACTTAATCCTCTCTTGTCCTCATCCCCCCGGATCATCAGTTGAGTATTACGTCGGAAAGTGGCTTTTTGTGCTTCAAGCATCATCTTTACTTTTATACTCTATTAGGCAAGTTAGCTACAACTGACGTATTGATGGTTGACCCGCCACACACGTTGTAGTTTTAGGACTATCTGAGAGGCGGCTGCACAAAGCGTACCCCAGATGTCTGGGTCTTCGCACATTTTCCGAATTAAGTTGTCCGGAGTAGTGTCTAGCCCGCTCACTATCATCATGTCGCTTCAATGAAAGCTTACGAAGACATGCTCAGCGGTCTCCTCCACATCCACGCACTCAGGACGCATGTCTCCTATGCGTCTCGAGTGCGTAGATGTGAAGGAGACTGCTGCCCGAACCTGTTTAGATACTGCCTGAAGCATAACATGGTCTGACAGAATCTGTGTCAGATAAAAGTTCACTTATCCATAGCGCCTCCCGATCCATCCTGGTGCGTCCATGAGTCGGTGCGTCCATCTACCCTTCGCGGAATCAGACCATTTCCGCTGCCATCTGATCATTGGAAATGGCCTTCTGGTACCTCGTATGCCCCTTGTGTCACGGTGATCGAAGGACTCTATATACTCCTTAATGGTGATACTGATAGGCATCATGCCGGACAAGACGCAGATAGCGTCGCACGACACTGTACGCTCTCGGAACTCTCAGGCACATGAGCTTGTAGGTACTTTCCAGTTTTCCACGATAACTATTATTACCTAGCGCTCTGGACCACGCTGGCGCACCATACCTAAGTAGTACCTAAGTATGGACGAAACCACGGCAAGAACTTTCCACTTGCTGCCGTACGCCACTGAGATATTGAATAATCATTCGAAATTGTGCTGCTACAGCCATTGAGGTCCTCTTACAGACATAGTTGACGTGGCTCTTGAACGTAAGCTTGACGTCAACTATAACCTCCAAGAGTTGCGCTAACTAAAGTTTCCTGGAGTGCATCCAGTCCTCAGCCTTGCGTATGCAGTACAGCCGTCAGCTCGATCACTCAGATGAGAATAAAAATGCCTTCAAAAGAAAATCTGGTTCCGGACGAAAATCACTTTGCAAGAGAGCAAAGTTCGAGCGAAATTGATGGCGGAAACGCCAGGTCGGTCGGCGAAATCATATCGTGAGTTGGTCAATTAATATCAGATTGATTCAAAAACGAAGAAAAAATATCTGCACGAAATGGGTTTAAAACTTAGAATACATAAGTAGGTACCATAAAAATGACAAAGTAGTGTTTTGGCCAGACCTTGCCTTGTCACTCTATTCTAATGCAACTTTAGTGGATTTACGGCAAGGCAATATTAAGTTTATTCCGAAAGAATTTAATCCTCAAAATGTGCCACAGCTGCAGTTTATTGAAACTTTCTGAGCAAATTTGAAGCGAATGGTCTACCATGAAGATTACAGAGTAAAAAACCTCGATTGTTTAGTGAAAAAATCAAGAAGGAGCTCAAAACAATTGAAACATCCGAAATTCAGGAATATATAAAGCAAGTACACCAGAGGATCAGGAAATCAGCGCGATGTGGAGCTGAGTTTTTCTTATGAGGTTTGTTTATGAGTTACATTTCTTGAATAAACAAACAAGTAGCGGAAAATAAGTTGCTCAAGATTTTAATTTGGAACTGAAAGATTGTTCGGATTTTTTTTCCTCATACGTTAGCAACAAACTCAAGCTTTGTTACTAACGCATCAGCTTTCTAACAAAATAAGATATCGTATAAAACAGTATAATAACAACTATTGTTACAACATCTTATGTCAGAGACAAAAAAATGTTAGACTTGTTTCAGAACAACTTCATTTCAGGATTTGTTATTATAACTCGTTCAGATTCAGTTTTATTACCAAGGCATATGGGAAAATACAGAATCGTATCAAAATATGTTATCTATATCTTCTGTTGATGGAATTTTGTAATTTTTTAGTTATGCTCTTTTGAACGGGTAGTGTCTTCGATATAAGAAAATACCCCTGTGGCTCCAACTCCCTTTTATAGCTTCGTTCTCATCTCTCCGGGTGTGTTTGTCGGATGCATCTTGTCGTAGTAGTTACACAATTGACTCACTTTTCATTTCAAATTGACCGTTAGTTTTCCTAACTCTACATGGGTTATATTTGTATTTGGAAGTGATCTGACGCGATTTTGATCTAATAGCTGCCAAGGAATCGAAGAAAAAGCCTACAGCTTTCAAGCGCACTTTTTTGTTAGTAGCAAGAAAAATCTTTACATCAACGTTCAACTTAAATTCTATTCGTACAATCCAAAAAATATTGGTTTGATATTTGGTTACTTTAAGCAAAATTTAATAAATTTGATTTATTTTCAATCAATCCCCCTACAAAATATGTTTCCTAATCCAACTTCCCCCGCCAACAAGGCCCGTTTGTTAACTTTGTTTTTGGAAATAAAATGGAAAAACGACCAAAGACTACTCCTTTGGATCAGTAAAGACTATGACAGTATGCATCAATTGGAATGAAAATCTAGACAACGACAATATCGACACAGTGGTTCAAACATTCTCGAGACACAGTGGTTCAAACATTCTCGAGTATCATAAATTATGTTATTGATCATCACGTTTCAAAGCAAGTTGTTTTTAAATCGCAACGTCCTCCATAGCAGATAAGTGAATTGCGATGTTTAAGAAACTTAAAGCGAGCAACTTTGCAAAGATACTCTAAGCATGTAGAAACAGTGCAACAAAAATTTAATTTTTCTTCTGCTTTGGCTTCATGATTTTTTCATGTATTTTGACGCAAAAACAAATTGCCCCAAGTTTGAACACATTTCACCTTATGGTACATGGTGCACGTACGAAAGGCACGCAGTTGGAGTTCGCTGGTGATAAAAACATACGACCTTTAGTTGGATTTGCTGATGCTGATTGGGCGGCAGACACTTTTCGTCGCACAAACTTTAAGACAAATGGAGCTTTTATCGGTTCCAAAACAGTACAAGAGATGTTCTGAATTGACACAATATTGATGTGGTTCCGCAATGTCCAACTTTTGCGTGTTGAAAATGATAAAGATTGAATTTTGACAAACTTACTCAACAGCTGTACAAACATATTATTTTTGGGTAAGATTAGATTTCATGTAATGGAATGGAATTGTGTACAAGTCATTTGCAATAGCCACGCTACAACCGTAGCAAAGATTCGAACTAACGCCGACTGGTTTGTTAAATCTTTCACGCATGCTAAATCAAGAAGTTCTCGCTCAAAACGGAACTTTTCTTTGAAAAAACGATTTGAGATTATTTCATGAAATTTTTAAAGTATGTTTCTAAAACTACACCTGCTTTTGTCAGATTCTCCTGTATCGAAATAGAACACAAATAATAAAATTCCTAGAAGCGAAAATGCAGACATGGTGAAAAAATTTCACTCGGGTAGTTTTGAAGTGCCACTTCATCCTCCTACCTTACACCGAGAAATGAACCGTTCACCCATTTTCAACAGTTGCTGCCGGTGCTTCGTAGAATCATACATCTTCATTATGCTAATATTTAGGCCACAACCGGTTTGCTCATTGAGATTGGTTTTACCTCTGCAACATATGTTAACTCTCTTTTCGGAACAGTTCAAGCGTGAGCGATTTATTTTAATAAAATTATATGCGTACGTTTCTTGACAACAAAATGAGTTATTTTTATGAATGTACCTGAATGTATAAGATGAAGAGTACTTCGTTTCGTTTTTTTTTTCTTTTTTGTATAATCTATTGTTGCAGTAACTGGTTCGTAAAACGATTGTGTGAACACATCGAATTATTTACGGTGTAGTTACCCCAACACTCACAGAACGTGACGCGAAATGAGACATAACACTAATTGTTTTTACAAAACATAGAGGATCTCAAATTTACATTTGTCACCACATGTCTATGATCTTATGCTTCTGGCGTTTTTTTTACAATTTATTGACAAGTATGATAATTAATATGCTAGCCAGCAGAATATCACTATGCTTGTCGGTAACAACCAAGAAAACAGCTTGCATCCTAACGAAATCATTTTTATCGATATATATGAAATCTATGCAGGCAGACGGAAAAACATTCGAAAGCTTGGCCGACAGGACTAAAACTAAAACTCACCTCATGGCCATGGTTCACGAATTGATTAAATTTCTTAAAATTATTCTTACAATACTGATATCCACAGGAACAACGGAGAAATCGTTTTCAAGGTTGAAGCGCATAAAAACCTACTTCCGTTCAGTTATGGGCCAGCAGCGAATAAATTTAGTATACGTGTGAAATTTTCATCGAAAACCCGTAAATGAATTGAGGATTTAGGGAGGATTGATTGGATTGAAAGAACACAATTTACACAAACGAACAATAAAATGGATTCAATATTCAATAATTCATAATAAGATGCTATTTTTGAGAGAGTGGTTTCCTATTTCTTATTCATGTCATTCAAAGAACAACCCATCCTCAATCCTTTAATCCCCTTACCCCCTTTCACTACTGGATAAGTTTGCTGGGCGATATGCTGTTGATTAGATAATCGACAATGGAGATTTTCCGCTGTATATCCTTAAACTTCAAATGAACAGTATTGGAACAACAAGCACGTAAGCAATGACCCACCCCCCAGTATTTGAGCCAAGTCGGCGTTATTGAAATTGTGAGAATTTATGTTTTGAATCTTACATATATACTCGGCTCACTCCTTCAGAATAGCAAACAGCGAACCTTTGCATCCGCATTCAGCATGTCTATGTCTGAAATAGTCAAACGGATCTAACTTGATCAAATAACAAACAACAAACATTAAACCCCTATCACTTTGCAAAACCGAAGGAAGCAAATTAATTGTATAAATTAGACGTTGTTTGTGTCTGACCGCTAAATTATACCGTATCCGATTTCGGTTTATAAGACATTCTGAAGAATGCCACAACCAGGAAATTCAGTCGTGCCGTGCTTTTAACTTTTTGATTAGGACTGTCTATAGATGGAGCAATCATGACCCAACACTAAATATATATGAAAAGGTGAAAAATATTACCTATCTAGTGGCTCAATCTAATCTTTAAATAAAATCGAGTACCGGTACTCAAACAGCAAATCAAACTCTAAAACGAAACGAGTTGCTCAGTCCTACCGTGTTTTCCTTCATTCTCAAAGAAAATCGATGAAACGTTGTTCATAAAAATGATTGTCTGCTCAGAAACTCCATGCCGAAGCTTCTAGTGCTACGGCTGGGCCGAAACGGTCATTTATTGATTATCGGTTCACTGCCTCCGGAATCAGAACGCTCTCATTCCATATCTAAACTTATTTGAATCCAGAGAACAAATCAATCATTTCAAGGCACAAAATGGTTCGCTACCCACTTTCAGACACATGGGAAAATAGCTATCAATTTCAACTGAAAAATCCATCATTCTTGTATGCCGGCGGAATTTGCATCCTGATCAGTCTCAGTAGGGTTTGGTTGCCTTCTGGTGGTCTGGAGGCAGATAATAATAACATATAGTAACATCAATCAAACCGGGCCGAGCTGCCCCCACAAGTCATTGGTCGTATGCTCAAGTGTCCCAGGTTCAAAAGAAGCACAGCATCAATAGGACCGCTCTGTAACATGTTTATTTTGAAGAAAGACTCATCTTCTCATGCGTTACGGACATTTCAAAGCAAAGACGCTTTGATTACATCGGGACCTTAGTTAAAACATTTGAAACCAGTATAATGATCAAAAGCCAACAAGCTTCAACTCAACGCCTCGATATTTTTCTGATTTTTAAATTGGCCATAAACTTCTAGTGTGCAACTGTTTAAACTAGTGTGTGTTACTAATAAATTCTCTCAAACGTTTGCATTGCATAACCGATAAAATAGTTATTACGTAATCAACTACAGGGAACTATTTTATTTTGGCTGTAATATTAAACATTATTGCACTAGCAATAACAAACATCAGACCTTAAATAATACTTTCAATAATACGGATTTGATGCTCAAAACATGGCGGTTCAAGCCAAAGCAGATTCCCTATATTATAGCGTATACGCGAGTAGCACTATTATTTTGTTTTCGAGATGCATCTCCCAGCCATTTATTGATTTCTGTTATTAAATGTTAATTCCACATCGTATCTCTCTGAACTTGTATTTGCATTTTGTGCTAGTGCATGCACGGTAGAATCAGATAGGATGACCAGCAACCGGTTCGGCTTGTACTGCACAGGAACCCGAATAATAGTAAAAGGGGCGCCTCTTTCAATGCATGCTTCAAAAATGATAAGTTTGAACGTCTTTAAGGACATTTTAAGGGCAGATTTTGACATTTCCAAAGCTACAAATACCTAAGTTATTCTTTATGTGGATTTGACTAAGACATGAACTCTTTTAAAATTTTATAGTTTCCGAAAATTTGCGAGGTTGACCCTTTTGGCGAAAAGAAGTTTTGCAACCAAGTCAATTTTTAAATTCTCGGGGTCTAATCACCGTGTAATTCATCTCATCCGATTTAAACTGACTTTCGTTGAGCTTTTTTGCAACAAACTCACCGTAAGTCAATACAAATTTGACGCAATAAGTCATTTTGCAACACGGCTAAGCCATATTTGATGAGGTCTAAGAAACGGTAAAAGTTTGGATTTCAATGTGCAGCCACATGATTCATTGATAAATATCAGGGCAGCAATAAGCTTAAATGCATTTGGCTTGAAAGCATTTTATTCTAATATCCCGCAGCTCCTACGCAAATTAAAAAAAAAGTTTATGTGTACGATTTAGTTAGAGAATAATATTTTTTCGTCTGTTTCTGCTATAGTTGACTGTAAAATATGTCTTCCTCACATACATAACTAATCCTTCTGCACAACAAGTCACCCTAATACCGAACAACCAGCAAACTGGACATGTTTTCCAGTCAGCCTGCAAGTCAGTAATTCCTCTCGGTTGGGTGGCTGAATGCGAATATTTACCGCCATAAGTTTGTGTGCCTGAATGTGTAACAGCAGCGCTGCTTTGTGTAAATGAAGCTTTCATCAAAATATGCACAGCAGCATTGCACATCTGAATAAGTAAACCGACTTTAAACCCATCCACACATAAATCGTAATAATGTTACACAATTGTTAGCAGAAAATAACGCCCGTGACAGTGTTGAGACATCTGCAACCAAAGCAACGATTCCAGATTGTTGGCGTGACTAGGTTTGCATTGCCGAAAAATTGACTAGCTTGCAATATAACATGAAGAGAACTCTAGCCCTTTGGTGCTTGTTTCGAACGATGGTTTCACTAGAATATGACTTTCATGATATGACACTGGACTGGGTAGATTATGATATTAACTAAAGTTGAGATAGTCAGCTGCACATTATGTAATTAAAGTTGAATCTTTCGTCTACTTTCAGGAGATTTCGTTCACGACCAAGCTTTAGGTTATTGATCAAACCTATGAAACTAAAAAGTGGATGCATTTCGCAATTTCTAATTCGATAGGAAAGTTCAAGATGATTAAACATAGCCATGTACTTGTGCGTGGCATGTCGATTTTAGACGTAGGCATAATTCTTTTGTACACTAACAGCTGGGTGTATCATCTGTCGACACAAACCATTGATTAATTAACAATCAGACGAAAGTCTATGCGGCCTTTGTTGTATTTAAGAACCGACGCCATTGTACTCAATCCATGGCTTCTCGCTGCCACTCTTGCAGGCTGCACAGGCTGCGAAGATGTCCTTTCATTTGGGCGCTCCTCCATGCACGTTACGAACCACGACGCCGCATTCCCGATGGGTCGTTATCCGGAACCATTTTGGCTGGACTTTGATCCAACATCCTTACGACATGCCCAGCCTATCGTAGCTTTTCGATTTTAGCCGTGTGGACTATAGTGGGTTGCCCCAACAACCCGATGCAACTCGTGGTTCATTCGTCGTCTCCACGTCCCATCTTCCATCTGCAGCTCGTTCCGTTCGAAAATCCCAAGGGCACGCTGGTCCTCCACGATCACAGTCCATGCTTCGGGGCCGTAGAGGACTACCGCTCTAACAAGTGATGGTAGATCGTAGATGGTTACCTTTGTGAAGTGACGATTTTAAGGCGTTTTCCATAGTCCACAGTAAACGCGATTTCTGGCTCTGCGTCTTTTTATCTCTCTGCTAGTGAGCCCAAATACCCAAACTCATCTACCACCTAGATATCGTCACCGTCAATTAGAATTCATGGTTAAATGCTAGCAGAGCCTCCCTTCTAGCCTCTTACGTTACCTTACCAGTAAGCTCCAGGCCGAATTGTGACCGTAGAAGAGTACCGGTCATATCAGTGTATTTTAGATGGTCAACTTCGTGCGGCGGCGGAACTTATTCGAGCGGAGCGTCCTCCGGAATCCAAAGTAGGCACGATTTCCTGCCATGAGGCGTCGTCTGCTGGTGTCATTGTCTACAGCCTCGATTTCATCGCCGCTAACATGAATTCGTGGTGGGAGGTTGGTACTGTCTTCTCTGAAACCTCTTCCTCTCAAGTACTTAGTCTTCGATGCATTCCCGATCAGAAGAGCATAACTGAAAGATTACAAAACTCTATCAACACGAGATTCAAATTACATAATTTGATACGATTTTGTATTTTCCCATATGCTTCCGATAACAAAATTGTATCTGAAAGAGTTATAAAAACAAATCCTGAAATGATGTTGTTCTAAGACAAATCTGACATTTTTTTCGTCTCTATCAAAACCTATTGTTTATAACAATGGTTGTTATTATAGTGTTCTATGTGCTATCTAATTTTGTTAGAAAACTGATACGTTAGTAACAAAGTTTGATATGGGTTTTAAACCTGAAAGGTTTTTCACATAACAAACTAACAGCCTCTGTTAGATTTTTGTTTTGTCTTTCTGATCGGGTTCTCATGGCCAGTCCAATTTGTTCGGCTGCATCCTTCATCAGATGTACGTCTCCTTCAAGGGCTCGTGTTACAATATCAATGTCATCGGCGGAGCCAAAGAGCTGAACAGGCCTCCCAAATATCGTGCAACTACGTATTGCACCTTTCAAAGCGATGCTGAGTGTTCAGAAGTGACGAAAAAAACCCGGATCCCCGCTAACACGTTAGCAGCAGCCATTCGTGTAACGTGTAAGTCAGAACCTGAAAGAATACCAGCAAAACCAAAGCTGCGGAAAAGAAAACGGAGAATAACTTCACCAGGCACACACGAAGAGCTTCTCTAGAGCGATTAACGTAATCCGGATCCGGACCATGTCAGTGCCTGCTATGTGATACCTGATTACCGATAAGTCGCAGGGGGCTAGGCGTTGGAAAATACACTTGGAAGTGGTATCACGTCCATTCGGCCTCACGTCCATTCGGCCTCGCGTTCATTCGGCCTCGCATCCATTCGGCCTCGCGTCCGTTATGCCTTGTGGAATGCCTCGTATCCATTATGCCTCACATCCATTATGCCTCGCGTCTGTATGCCCAGCATACTATGCCTAACATCCGTATGCCTAGCGTCCATATGCCTCGTGTCCCGTCCCCGTTAAATCTGATGTTTCACCAATTTATGATTTAAAGAATTCATTTCTAAACAATTCAAACAATGATTTTTTAAGTGATATCGCAACTATTGAACCATCTTCTCATCATCACGCTTTTGAGTAGAACTACGTAGAACTTCTTTCAGGAAGTTCTGCTTCAATTCCTACGTACCTGCAGCATTCGGTTTGGGGAGCTGCGTAGCCGCAAGGTTACAGAGTCCGCTTTGACAAGCGGATGGTCATGGGTTCGAATCTTAGTAGAATTAGGCCATTCAATGTCAAAAAGGATTTTGGACATGGGTTTATTCTCAGGCTCCCCACTAGTTACCCTTCCTTTACGCTGAAACCCACAATACGTTTGCGTGACTTCCTCTTAACAAAAAATAAGTCCCTCTTTTCAATAAAACTGGCCAGAAGGACGCACGACGAAACTTATCCAAGGAATTATAATAGGTGATATTTGGTAGGAGGAACAAGGCTCGGTATAGGAGAACAGTAAGCGTGCAAAAGGAAGGGTAGCACATTACACACAAGCACTAATAAAACAAAAATAACAATATGCATGCCACTTCTCAATAGCGGCATTGCTAATAATAGAAGTGCGGGATACATAAGACACCCGGGCATATCTCACAATAGATCAACGGTTCTGGTCGCAATGATGAAGTCCATACTGCTGCTATTCGCATAATAGTCCTATGTAAAATCGGCGAGTTCTATGTAAATTTTGCGAGAATAGGTCCATTTTGGCATGATTTTCAAGAATAGCCATTAAAAAGCAAGGTTTGATTCCCACAACCTCAATTTTATTGGTTACTCTTGTAGAGTATGCCAAAATGGACCCATTTCCGCAAAAAAAAAAAAAAAAAAAAAAAAACAAGAAAACATAGGACTTTTACTTTTGTTATGCGAATAGCGGCAGCATACAGGGAAAAAACGATTGAAAAATCACCTACGCATTCGGTCAAATGGAGAAAATTTTAATTTTATTACATGACCTATTGTTCTATGGAAAAATGTCAAGCCTTGTTGAAACGCCGAATTCGAAATCTGAATGGTCGCCTAATGCTTGCTTTCCCTAACACGGTCGGCAACATTATACTGGTAGACTTCCTCCTGTGAAGTATAGACTTGTTTTGGCAAAAACCCATATTGAGAGATTATCGGCTATTCACAGGAGCCGGATGTCAACATCTCGTATTGTCCGTAAATAGACACCAGATGTCATTTTGATGTCTATCAGCGTCACCACATTACTTCCAGATAGGGTATCGAACGTCTTCGTCAGTGGTTTTCTTCGGCAGTTTTTCTGCAGCAATCTTATGCAAAAAGGGGCCGAAGAAAACCACTGACGAAGACGTTCGATACCCTATTTATTTTATTGGCGTTGGATAAAAATTACTGTTATTGATCACTCTTGAATGCAACAATGCAAGTAATAGGCATAACAAACAGCCTTATGCAGTTCTACGTAAGCCTTGCGGTCGTGGCTTTGCACACAATCATTCTGTTTTTTTCGTGTTTTGATTGATCGACTAAAGCCACTAAAATAGCGAAATGTTAACACCAGTAATAGCACCGTTTTTCATGTTTGTCCAAGTGTATAAGCAAAATATTTAGTAAATATGTTAATAATGCTCGATTATTAAATTTTAGTTAAAATAGATTTAACTGTCGAGGTTTATCGAACATGCAACATGGCTTGGACACTGTTACTCTAATTCACCCTTTTGGAAGGAAAAGCGTTGTTTTCATTTGTGTATTTCCTTACACAAGGGAGCAGAATTACAATTTTCAAACACACATGTGTCTTCATTTCTTTTATACTGGCACAATTTCCGGCGACTGCCAGTCGATTTTATTCTCGCAGTATTTGCTGTGCTGCTGCTGTCCATCTGCCTCTAGAGACATAACTTGGCCACCCGAAATAAACTCGGTGCCTCTAGCGGACCGGAATGGTTACAATCGAATCGGACCGGATTCACTGAATTTGGAAGGCACTAGTACAGAAAAACATACATAAACCACAGAGCCCGATAAATCAACAAGACATAGAACCAACCAACCACACATGCTTCGCCTCCTTGACACGGCATCAGCAATGAAATGATTCTTCCTGGCGGAGGGAGAAAAACACAAGCAAAAACTTTCCCGCCTATCGGGTTGGGGACAGCAAGAAAGCCGAAGGTCGCTGCAGGATGAGCAAATATTGCGCAAATTTAGCGCAACGACTAGTGGAAGAAAATTGAATATTTTATTATATTTGTTGAGACTTATGGCTTGAAGCCGGGATACCCTAACTGTACTGGATGGTAACGCAACTTTTTCCTTTACGGCTTTCAGGGATGCTGCTGTACCTAACTACTGCAGTGAATATTCCCCTATCGAAACTTATACAGAAATGGTATTCGAACAAGAAGGAGTTGATTTATAGAAACATTACGAGGTCAAACGACATACCAAAATAAACCACGAAAGATTGGCTACGCAATTGCATAATAGATCCTTCGAACAAAAATCCAGCAAAACATGACTGCTATACTAAGTTTCAACATTTCTCTTGCTATTACTCGATAACAGTATATAATTGCAAAACTTGCTATACAAAAAGGACTATCGTCTAAAAGGGTATGCTTGAATTCGATACGACAAAAACTCATTAAAAATATGGATAAGAACATTAGGTGGTTCGAGTTCACGATTATGTGTTTGTTGCTATCAATTTACATTAACAGGAAACTGAAACCTTTACAACTCACAGCTCACAAACTAAAGTTCTGAGTAGTTTATAAAACAAATTGGTAACCGCAAAGTAGAAATAGATAATTTATTCAAAAGTAAGAAAACATGTATTCTCTATTACTATCAATTTTATTGTATATAATCCTATGACATCACGATAAAAAAAATATATAAGTTTTCGCACATTATGTAAATTATACCTCATCTTGGCTGTTTGTTATATAAACCTGCAACAAAAAATGAATGAATTATTAGGCAGTAAAATTATATACACTGTTTGTGTACACAGCGGAAAGGGCACATTTCAGCTGGCAAAACAATATCTTTATTAAACCCGTATCTCCCTTGAAGAATCTTCGTCTACCTCTCGTTATCGTTTCAATGGTATCAATCTACGAGGCGAATCTTTTGACGCAGCTTTCATCTACGGATACAAAACAAGCAACAAAATTTCATTGAAAACTTTTTTTCTTGCCTCTTTTAGCTACTTGAGCCATTTGCGTCCGCCCCCTCATCCTTCCCACAACTGACGTCGAAGGTAATTTGTCAACAGATCGATTCAATAAATTAATTTGACGGAGATGACGGTATGCCCTCGTGAGCAAGAAGTTCACGGGTTTATCGGGCTCGCGAATAGAAACTTTTTCCCGGTAGAGTGCCACTCGACAGCATAGAAAATAATGGCATAATACGTAAATATTCTCCTCGGCAACAATCTGTTAACATTAATCTGGTCTCTCAGGCCCAAAACCTCAGTTGCAAAGCCTAATTGAATTCTATTCACTTTTGAAACTGAAGATCTATATGTTATGATAATGAAAATATAAACGATGGTCCACAAAAACTGAATGCCTACTTTGAACAATCCTGACCCATAGCGGTTAAACCGCTTCACTGTGTATGCGCCCTACTAGGAGTTATAAAAAAAAGTTACAAACTATGAAAGTTACTTCCAATTTAATATACATTAACAAAAAAAAGTTGAAGAGGTTGTTTATAAGACACGACCGCAGAGGTAACGTAGAAAACGACAGCCTGTCTTATGTCAATGTCTTTCTAGGGATAGGTTTGGGAATACACTCAATTGGGGTTAATTAATTTAATAGTCTTTCGGTCCAGATGACGTTTACCTCTTTAGCCGGCACCGCGGTTTCACTTGCTGCCGTATCCAAAACAAGAATGAAATTGAATTGTTTTGTGGCTGTCTTTTGTATCAAGTTGCACTAAGATATCTTTATTTAGGCAGTGGCTACGAAAAGGCTATAGACAAGGGCAAATAGTGCATTCTCCATCTATGATATAACAGTTCAAATAACAATTTTCTGCATTTTACGATAGCGTAGATAATTTTACAACTGATTGCTGCAATTAGTAAGACTTGCGCGAAATATTATGTGATTTAGGCTCACTAGCTCAGAAATTCTTCAAATAAACTTGAGGTTTATTGTGTTTGTCAATGCCATTTATTGACAAGTGAATATTTTTTCAACATGGCAAATTTTTTATTTAGTTTTGGATGATTTACAGTGATAATTAAATTCTACCTGAGGTGATTTATTAGCAAATATGTATATATGAAAATTTCAATCGCTATACTGCTAGCCACACACGCTATATAGCAGACCACACATGCTATAAACTATATAGCATATATAGCAAGCCACGCACGCTAAAAAGCAATTAACACAAGCTATAGGCATGTACATACACGCTATAAACATACACACACGCTATACAGCTAGCCACGCACGCTATATAGCAAGCCGCGCACTTTAGCCACACGCTCTATAGAGAGCCACACACACTACCCACATGCTATATAGCAAACCGCGCACACTAAATAGCAAGCCACACAAGTTATAGGCATGCACAGACACGCTAGACATGCACACGCTATATAGCAAACCACGCACGCTATATAGCAAGCCACAGGCGCTATAAACATGCACACACGCGCTACAGACTGCTGCCGATCCACTTTGCCTACTGTCATCGGTGTTGATGTTCGCTGCTGTTGCCTGCTGCTAGCTAACTGTTTCGCTTGAGGCCCAAAGACATACGCTGGATGATGGTGGCTTCTCAAACCACCTGGCGGTGCCGTTGACGATGGCGGTGGTGGTGCCACACGCGCTATAAAAACGCACACACGCGCTACAGACATGCATACATGCCATAAACATACAAAAACGCTATATAGCAAGTCACGCGCGCTATAAACATGCACACACGCGCTACAGACTGCTGCTGTTTCGCTTGAGGAGAAACAGTCACTTATATAGTCCAAAGACATACGCTGGGTGCTGGTGGCTTCTCAAACCACCTGGCGGTGCCGTTGGCGGTGGCGGTGGTGGTGGCGGTGCCACACGCGCTACAAACATGCACACACGCCATAAACCTACACACACGCTATATAGCATGCCACACACGCTAACCACACACGCTAGCCACACACCTTATATATTAGGGACACACGCTACGAATATCCACACACGTTATGTGCACACACCCTACATACGCTGGATGATGGTGGCTTCTCAAACCACCTGGCGGTGCGAGTCTCTTTCAGTTTCGGGTTGTATTCACCAAACATGCACACACGCCATAAACCTACACACACGCTATATAGCATGCCACACACGCTAACCACACACGCTAGCCACACACCTTATATATTAGGGACACACGCTACGAATATCCACACACGTTATGTGCACACACCCTACATACGCTGGATGATGGTGGCTTCTCAAACCACCTGGCGGTGCGAGTCTCTTTCAGTTTCGGGTTGTATTCACCTAACGATATCTGAATCGGATTACCGCTGGTGGGGTCCAACTCAGATCGAAGGGAAACCGAACTGAAAGTGATAAGAACTGCAGCTAACCACTACCACCACCGCTGTTGCCCGATGCTGATCCACTTCGCCTACTGCCATCGGTGTTGATGTCCGCTGCTGCTGCCTGCTGCTAGTAAACTGATTTGCTTGAGGAGAAACAGTCTCTTATATAGCCCGAAGAGTGCATTCCCGGCTAACTAGGTACTCCATTCTGTCGTCCTTTTTGGGAAAGGCAGCAAGCGACCAATCAAAAGTTGACATTTGCGTTTCGACAATGTTCAACAATTTTCAATATTACATTAGTTCAAACAATCAGATTACAATTCTCTGCATTTGGACGGGTGCTTAAATAATTTTCCAATCGATTGCTGCAAAAATGACAGAAATCGGTTGGAAACTGACTGGGTTGAAAACGTTCGAAATTGAACAATTTTTGTGACGCTCTCGATGTTTTTCGGTTTTGAAATTGGATCCCTGTATTGAAGTTGGGTCCCTGTAATTGTTGCCGTAAGACGTATTCTACGTCAAAAATCTTTTCCAGTAAAATTTCATTCCTACCGTATGCAATGTTTATATATCTCGTGTCTCGTCGCTAACCCAATTTTATATAGCGTCTTCATGTATTGCTCAAATGTTTGCCATATAGTGAGATACAAAACTTAAAAGTGGGATTTTTTCAATGCTTTCTGAAAAATAAAACATAAACAATAAATAACACGTCCGGGGCTTCGATATAAAGTCGACTTGTATATTATAGTTTAGGGTCAGAAACGAATGATTTAATTTGTTAATTTCTACTCTCTACCCCGATTGTTCAAGCGGTGAATTACGCTTCCCAGCGTCACGATAACCAAGTTTTGGGAACCATTCCTGCGTATGTATATGTGTGCATACGTAAGAAGGAACACTTTACCGTCGTGCAACAATGTTGAAAAACTAAAATCACCAACAACCAATTGTTTGTCGTCCTCTCTCTGCATGGCTGTGTATGGCAGTAAATTGATATTTAATTGCGGTTTTTCCGAACATAAAATATTTGCTGCATTCGGCCTTGTCTAGAAAGACGAGCATACTTGCTGGCACTGGGAAAATTGAAATTTAATTGATGGGTGCCATAATAGCTGTTTAATAACCTGCAAACTTGACAGTTTTTGCTTTAAGAAGTTTTGATCGAAACTAATTTCGTCGAGGTTGAAAAATATTTCTCGAAACTTGCAAAATATGTTTCTACAAAGAGCAGAACAAGACCCCGCAGCTATTCATTTCAGCTGCAGACCTTTAATTGTTTGAGAAACACAACCGGTTGCTTGAAACACCTAAAACGAACGAAAGCAAATTACGGAAGCAATACCAAGCCAAAAACAAATACTCGAATCTGTTTGGGATATTTTATTCGTAAAAAATGGCAGTTTAAATACAATTTTTCTACCTTTTACCGGTCGGAATCTGTCTTCACTGCACAGTGGTCCAGGAATGCAATCTAGCGGAACAAAATTAATCACACCGGATTGTGTTGGTTTTTTGAGATAGTGATTTCGGCAATGTTTATTAGAATAATCAAGGAATATTTTTGTATGAAAATATTTGTACTAAACGTGTACTAAATTAGTACTAATTTTTTTTGTCTTCATTTTTTCAATTTAGAAGGATGGTTTCTTCTACAAAGTTGTTCATTAGCCAATAATATGAAAGTCTTCCAAAGTCACAACTATTCAAGAATGCATCGTTTATGAGATTTTTTTGGACAAAATGGACAAAAAACTGATATTTTTATTTTATTTTATTTTCTAAGTGTACTACCAAACTTTATGAGTTTCTAATCATAAACTTGATCTTTGCCGCAGAAATAGGATGCCTATGGCGTGAAGCTTTTAAGATATCTAAAATAAACAAAAATTTCGATGATTTTTTCAAAATGTCATATTTCCATTAGCGCACGAAAGCGCAACCTGAAACTCTCAGGGCTGAAAGAATATTAAACTAGGTGTCTGTAGACGAAATTTCAGCCCGGAACTCCTTGGAGCTTTTCTTCTGTGAGTAATTTTGTAAAACTCTACAAAATTAGGAATAAACGTGCTATTTTGTTTCCAATATTATGCCCAATGTCTACGGAGATGACATTTTGTCTGCAGACACCAAGTTTAATATTCTTTCGGCCCTGAGAGTTTCAGGTTGCGCTTTCGTGAGCTAATGAAGATATGACATTTTTAAGAAAATCAAAAAATTTAGTTTTGCCTTTCTCCTAGAAAGGTATAGCAATCACTTGCAAAACCGAAGGTATAAAAGTGCTCCAAAGGGTCGAATGGCATATATCACTCGACTCAGCTCGACGAGCTGAGCATTTTCTGTATGTGTGTGTGTGTGTATGTGCAGATTTTTATTCTCACTCACTTTTCTCAGAGATGGCTGGTCCGATTTTCATGAAATTAATTGCAAATGAAAGGTCTAGTTGCCCCATAAGACTCTATTAAATTGCATTGTAATCGGATTCTTAGTTTGGAGGTTATGTTTCAAAATGTAACAATCATGAAACATCATTATCTCAAAAACTACACAACCGATTTCAACAAAATTGGTTTCAAATGAACGGGCTACTTAAAAAACCCTTAACTTTTGAATTTTATAAAGATGGAACTACTGGTTCAAAAGTTATGAAAAGAAACGTGTTCTGAAGACTGTTTAATCTCACTCATGTTTCTCAGAGATGGCTGAACCGATTTTCATAAAATCAATGTCAAATGGAAGGTCTAGTTGCCCCATAAGACCCTATTGATTTGTTTTGCAATCGGACTATTACTTTTCCTGTTATGTTTAAAAATGTGAAATCCAGCTATGTAAAAAAGACATATTCCGAAGACTACTTGGACTCACTCACTTTTCTCAGAGATGGCTGACCCGATTTCCACAAAATTAGTGTCAAATAATAGTGTCAAAATAATTTTACTGTAATCGAACTGTAACTTCGTCTGTAATGTACCGAAATGTGAAAATCACGAAACTTCATTATCTCAGAAACTACACAACCGATTTGATCAATATTATTATCAGATGAGCGGGCTAGTTCAGGGTTAACTGATGAATTATGATTGAACACGTGGTTTCAAAGTTTTGCTGCTCTATACGTTTCCATTTCATTTGACGATAATCGAACTTGAGCAACCGTTATGTATTAAATTGTTAATAAAACAACGAAAATCTATTATCTCAAAGACTACATGACTTATTTGAACATAACTAGTGTCATACGAGCAAGTCATCTCTCGAACTTACAAATAACGAACTTCATAACAATTTGATATTTGGCTCAAAAGTTATGGAAAGAAAAGAAATTCAAAGACTATTTGAAACTATACCTGCTTTGATCGATATATGTGGCCTCAACATAATTTAATTGTGGTATCGTACTATTTGAACCTTTCAAACTCATTGACTCCTTGCGATGTGTTCCAAGTCTGCAAATGCACGACGAATCGGCCATAAGATATAATCAAAGTCAACAAATTGTTTAAAATGATCGGTTTTATCGAAATGACAACATTCTCGACTTTTGGCTTCTGTACATCGCCTTAATTCTGAATAGATTCATATTGGGTGGTATTCGATCATTTTCAGTAGATTTTCTGGCATCAATCTGACACCGGAAATACCCATATTGGGAGGTATTTAGTTATTTTGGTTGTTTTCCAGAAACTAAAAGTGGTCGTCCTTTAATTCAAAATGGTGTCCAAGGTCAATGTTTGGTTTCTATGCATCATCTCGATTACGGAAATATGCATATTGAGCATTATTCGGTCATTTTTGACTGTTTCCTAAAAGTTGCCATTTAGCAATTCAAAATGGTGCCTGAGGTAAATTGTTAGCTACATGCATCATTCTGGTTCCAGAGATACTCATATTGGATAGTGTTTGTTTATTTTAGGCTGTTTTTCCCAAACCGGTAGTCGCCATCTTGGATTTCAAAATGGTATTTAAGATAATTTCTAGCATCTGAGCATCATTCTGGTTGAAGAAAACCCCATTTTGGGTGTTATTCGATCATTTTCGGCTGTTTCCCAGAAACCGGAAGTCGCTAACCAGATTTCAGCTGCTGTGTATCATTCTATCCAGAGATACTCATGTTAGACGGAAATCGGCCATTTTTGGCTATTTTCCAGAAACCAGAAGTTGCCAGTTTATTTTAGGCTGTTTTTCCCAAACCGGTAGTCGCCATCTTGGATTTCAAAATGGTATTTAAGATAATTTCTAGCATCTGAGCATCATTCTGGTTGAAGAAAACCCCATTTTGGGTGTTATTCGATCATTTTCGGCTGTTTCCCAGAAACCGGAAGTCGCTAACCAGATTTCAGCTGCTGTGTATCATTCTATCCAGAGATACTCATGTTAGACGGAAATCGGCCATTTTTGGCTATTTTCCAGAAACCAGAAGTTGCCATCCTACAATTCATAATGATGTCTGAGGTCAATTTTTAGCTTCTTGCAACATTCTGGCTCCGGAGAATTTGGTCACTTTGGGCTGTTTTTCAGAAACCGAAAGTCGTAATTTTGGACTTTTAAATTGCCTGGGAAATCAATTTCTGTTAACTTGGCGTAATTCTGGTTCCGAAAACATTCATATTGTATGGTATTTGTTCATTTCCGGCTGTTTGTCAGACACCGGAAGTCACCATCTTGAAATTCAAGATTTTGTCTGTGATCAGTTTTTAGCTTCTGTCCATCTTTATGGATCCGGAGATACTCATGTTTAATGGGAATCGTCCATTTCAAACCGTTTTCCAGAAACCGGAAGTTGCCATCTTCCAATTCAAAATGTTGTCTGAAGTCGATTTGTGGCTCCAGTGCATCATTACGGTTCCGGAAATACCCATATTGGGTGGTATTTGCTCGTTTGCCGCTGTTTTTCCGAAACCGGAAGTCGCCATTTTGGATTTCATAATGACATTCCGATCGATTTTAGCTCCTGAGTATCGTTCTAGATCCGGATATTATTATATTGGATGGAAATCGGCCATTTTGGCTGTTTTCCAGAAACCGGAAGTTGCCATCTTACAATCCAAAATGTTACCACTAAAAACAATCACTTGCCAAATATGGTTCCATTTAGTTGGTTAGTTCTCGAGATGTGCAGAAATTTGTGTTTCATTTGTATGGGAACCCTCTTTTCCAGAAGAGGGAGGGGTTTCTAACTATCATAGAAACCTTTATCGGCACCAAAAACCCCTACAAACAAATTTTCACGTCGATCGGTTCGGTAGTTTTCGAGCTTATATGGATCAGACAGACAGACAGGCAGACAGACCGAACTGCATTAAGAAAGATTAAGATAGAACCTTAAGAGTGAATACACATTTATTGGATCGAAGCGTTCATGTAAATCTATTGAAACAAATAGAAGTTTGAATGAGAAAGGCTGGGTCTGACCGCTAGGTGGATTAATTTAGGTTTTTTTATATATCTCAAAAAGTACATGCCATAGCCATCCTAATTCTGCGGCAAAGATCAAAGTCTAAAGGATTTATGATTAGAAACTCATTAAGTTTGTTAGTACACTTAGAAAAAAAAAATAAAATGAAAATAACAGTTTTTTGTCCATTTTGTCCAAAAAAATCAATATCTCATAAACGATGGATTCTTGAATAGTTGTGACTTTGGAAGATTTTCATATTATTGGCTAATGAACAACTTTGTAGAAGAAACCATCCTTCTAAATTGAAAAAATGAAGACAAAAAAATTAGTACTAATTTAGTACACGTTTAGTACAAATATTTTCATACAAAAATATTCCTTGATTATTCTAATAAACATTGGCGAAATCACTATCTCAAAAAACCAACACGATCCGGAGTTATTGATTTTGTTCCGCTAGATTGCATTCCTGGACCACTGTGCACTGGAGCAAATCGGGTTTGGCCGTTATTTTTTTCTCACTTCTTTCAATTGTTGATTTTTCCTGAACCGTTTTGTGCAAGAACCGAGGCAACGACAGGATCGAAGCCTCTTTCCGGTGCTCATTAACTGTTTCCATTTCGGTAATTATTTTCATCCTGGCGAGAACCACTCGCTTGAGTAAGTTTTACCTTCTGGTTTCTTAAAAAAAATAACAAGTTTCCGCCCTTTGTTGCCCCTGCCCCTTTGTTGGTGTAGGTACAAAATCTTAGGAACCGAATTTATGTCGTACTGAAGGTGCATTTTTTGTTGTTTCTTCGATGTGTTAAGAGAATTTATAATAATTAGCCCAATTTTAATAGCGATTCATTAGCACTGTGAGATTAACATTTAAGTGTATTATTAAAATTTGGGTTCTTATGTTTATTGCTCTAAATATTAGGGTGATGTGTTTTACGCTGGTCATAAATAAAAAGTTTAACTATATGAATGGCTAAAAATATAGAAGGAAAACTCCCAAACTAATTGCTTAGTAACATTGATTTTCATTATAACAGAAATCCTAATCTGCAGAATGGGGCAAATGGATAAACAAAAAAGTTGGTTCAAAAATTTTTTTTCCTCCAGCAACATGAGACTCAGCTTAATAAATTTCGCCGGGAAATTATGTTCCGGCATAATCTGACACAGCTCGTTACTTTTTACGTATGCCACCTCAAAATCTACAAACAGATGGTGAGTCTGCAAGTTATACTCCTGCAACTTATCAGAGAGAGCATTTGGTATGCGGAGCTGAGCAACGTAATGCCTCGTTAATTGCAACAATCCAGTCGATGGCTCTTCTTATAGATTGGACATATAAAACCTCCCAAACACCCTTTCAATGTAGTGGATAATCTGTCAACTGATACCTGAGAAGATAACTCAGGGTGTGGGGTTGGGCTTGCTAGACTCGACCCACTAAAACCCCCACTCTCCAGCCCTAATATTACATACTCTCTGGAAGATATTACTTCAGGGAACCGGCTTCCGTGCTTGATGTACCCTCTTTTCAGATTTGGCTAACTACTAGGAAACAAGAAGTTAGCTTACTCCGGCACTTTGATGGTCACCGAATCAACCAAATTTTCCGGGATGGGATCCGGTCCGCACTCTGCCATTATATCGCTCCTCTCTTGCGTAAAACGAGGGCACATAAAAAGAAAACACATGCTCTGCAGATTCCTCCGCATCTGAGCACTCGAGGCACCACGGCGAGTCTGCATGGCCAAATATATGCAGATACTAACTCTAGCAATCATGGCCTCTGTGTCAGATGGAAGTTGACTTTCTCATGTCTTCATGAATTAATTACATTTTTTGTCTTATGACTTACATTTTGAGTTTTAGTCAATGTATGGAGGATGCGAAAAATGAACAAGGGCTAAGGGTGTGATTTAGACACAAAAAAAAATTTCCTCGTCCAGACGGGACTCGAACCTGCAATCCCCGATGTCTCCGGCATAGTGTTTAGGCCAATTCAACTACTGGGAGGTAGTCTCCCTTGAGAATAATATCAGACACCTTTCACTTTTGTTGCCTTGTGGAAGTTATTTTTGTAACTTTGAGAATACCGCTCTCACACTTTGTATAGCGACTTACTATATCTTCTAGAGATCTATATCTTATAGAGAGTCGACTAGACGATCCAGTTAGTTGCGGACCTTCCACCGCAACACATCCTAGCATGACGAAGCTCTTCCGTTAGGTGCGTTTCGGTGGAAGGTCTGCAACTAACTAAATCATCTATTCGACTCTCCCCAGCAGATGATACTTATGGGCACCATGCCACCAAGGACGCATACTGCTTCGTATGGTGATACGCGCTCGCAACCCTCAGGCACATTACCCCGTAGGTGCATTTTATTTTACGCTTGTAAGAGGCAGTACCCAACGCCTTAGACCATACTGGTGCTCTATACCTTAGTACAGATGTAGTCACGTTGGCGCTTGCTGCCGTATACCGCTGAGCTATTATTCATCATACGTGATAATGCCGCGATGGCCGTCGAAGCCCTCTTGCAGGCGTAGTCAACGTGGATCCCAAAGGTGAGCTTATCGACTCCTAGAAGTTTCAAAGCCCGCTTCGAGGCTATAGTGCATTCACCGGCTCTAATTTTCGCCTCCTGCTCCGATTTTCAGATGTTTACCACAAAGATGTTTACCACAAAGACTGTTTACCTTTTATAGCCTCGCCATACATCTAGAGTTATGTCGTCCGCAAAGGCAACAATAACCACTCCGGGAGGGAGTTTCGACACACCGTCATACATAGCATTCCACAGCCCAGGATAGAGTACTCTGCATTTCTGACACTCGTCTGTGTTGTAAATAAGTATACGATTTTGGAAAGAGTTTTCCACGATCTTATACAACGACACCGATACGCTAAGACTCTGTAACGCGAGAGCTATAGAGTTCCAACTGGCGCCATTAAACACGTTTTCACGTCTAGTATAATGATTGCGCAATAGCGGATGCCCCTTCTTTTACGTTGGAGTGCTATCTTTGCTATCTTAGCGACAGAGAGAATAACATCCACCGTAGATCTACCCCTACGGAAACCAAACTGGTTGCTTGATAGACCGTTCTCACCTCACGTGAATCTTACCAGTCCGTTGAGGATAATCCTCTCAAGTACCTTGCCTGATTGGTACAGCTGTACGCTTCCCGCTTTTGAAAGTTCGGCCGGGATACCATCTTTTCCAGTGGCCTTGTCGTTTTCAGCTCACTAATTGCCTTTTTAATCTCCTCCTCTGTCGGTGACTCTACAGCTTGTTAGTCGCTCATAATCCTCATCCTGATCCTGTTTTGCTAATCTTACTCCTCACCATTCAATAGCATCTGAAAGTACTCCCTCCACCCAGCTGAACCGTCGGTTTATCCGTAGGCAGGTTGCCGCCCAGGAAATTTCTGCTTCAGACTCTGTTGACTGTTCCAGATCCGCACGTAGTTTCCAACAAAGCTGTCTTTTGCGCTGGCGAGCGCCTACTCCTCGTGCTCACGCTTCTTCCGACGGTGTACTCTATTTTCGGCAGCTCTTAACTCCCCCTCCCGCGATAAGCATGCGGCTCCTGGCAAGATATTCTCATTCGTCGCACTCTAGCACTCAGCTTGAAACCAGCCGTTACACTGTCTATCACGCTGGTTTCCGCGATTCGTTGATCTGGCGTTTTCTTCTTCTGCTGAAAAAAATGTTTCTCCATATTCTCCGCCAGTTTGTGTCAGGTCGATTTTGTTCAACCCTTGGTAAATCAGTTTGATCTAGGTAGAAGGGATGAATTTGATCGCTGGAGGGGTTCTGTTGGGTCTATTGTGGAAGCAATGGAATCTGCTGGGTAAGGATTTTGAGGCACGGCAAGTCCGCCGGAGGAGGGATATTTTGGGTCAGTAAGAAATTATGAAAGGGTAGGAAAGTAATCTCTTTTAAATGGCGATTGATCATCAGCGCTTTTCACCTAATCGCCGGCAGCTAAAGTTTTAAACCTCCATGCTCTCTGTTGCGCGCCAACTGATGCATCGGGACTCGTGCTGGTAGCCCACGAAACAAAAAAGTCCCCATTGTCGCTGTCAACTTTACTGTGTGCGCACATTGTGGTGACGAGAGGTACCACGCCTTCGACGTGATAAAGGTATTCAGCTGCAGCATTAGGGTTCGCCTGCTGTGCAACCATAATAGTTGGGATACTCTGGATACTAAAGCATCCTAGTTTAGTTCCACCATGCCTCGCACTGAGTTTGTAAAAATTGCACCCAACATTTTTACAGTACATTGGTCTGCATTTGTCCCGGTACCGTCAGTGGGTTCCCAATGATGAATCCAATGTCGATTGCCTCCGTTTTCTGCCGATTCAACTTTGCTCCGGAAACTATCTCGGAATCGTGATACAGCCATTCTATTGTCCGTGTTGATGTAGCAATTACCGTGACGTCATCTGCATACGTAATGCAGAGATCTCCACCACAGATACGCTCCAATATTGTGAGTAGTGGATGGAGATAGAGAACAAATAACAGCATAGACATTGGGTCTCCCTGCCGTACGGAACGCTCAATTCGGAACGGTTTAGTTAGGTGCCCGTTGACTAACAGGCGAGATGACGAGGCAGAAGATGGAACGGTCGGCGTTTGCACACTTCTGCGCGTCGCTTAGCGTCGCTTGGTCGCCCTCGGGTGTCGCTCTGTCGGTATCAAAATTTTTCCCTTCTGCCTGTCTAACTTCTCCAGTCGCATATAGCTACCGGAAGTATTGGTGCATTCGATCTGCTGGGATCCACCAATTTGTTCGCCATGATCATTTTGCAGCTGTGTGATGGTAGTTTTTCCGACGTCTGTCCCCCAGCTGGAAGGTTGAAATGCTCTCACCGGCAACAAATGTTTTGTTCATACGAATGAAATTTTGTGCAAAGCGGTGCTGTAGTGTGAGAATTTGTACTTTTATGCGGTTGAAGGTTACCAACATATTAGGATTTTGGGAATATCCGTCGTATGCGCACTTCAATTGGGCGGTAAGCAGTTGGTGTTCGGCATTAAATAAACAGAATGCTTCACTGAATTTCCAGCGGAAAAGGTTTTTTATTTTTGGCTTGGCGTATGATATCCACCACGCCAGCCATCTGGGAAAATTACTCCATTGTCGGGTCCAAAACTGCCATCGAGTTTGGAAATAACTGATGTTTTCGGTTGTCAAGAGGTGCGGACGAAGGGATCAGTAGCCGCCCCCCTGTTCACAGCTCAGATGGGGAAGACAGATACGCGCTGTGAGGGCTTTGTGGTCTGAGAAAGAACAGACATGCGTGGCAGCACTGCGCAGCTGCTCGCATAAGCCAGTGCTCACGGACATGCGATCAAGTCTGGATGCTGCGTTGTGTGTGACATATGTAGGTGCGGGTGTTGCGGGATACAGTTTCAGCCATTCGTCGTGCAGCTGGTGCTGTTGTACGGTCGCCTGGAGAGCGGGGCTTGTATTGGCACTCGTAGAATCGCTCGAGCGAAGCACGCTATTTAAATCGCCGGCGAGAATGGCGTGTTGCGTGTTGTGACGAAGGTAGTAGGCGATCGTGCCGTTGAAGAATCTCTCCCTTTTTCGCAAGGACAGCTGTACCCGAAGGAGCGTACACATTACAGAGAGTTGTATTTTGCACCCACAGAGCAGTGAGGTGACCATCTAGACTCTTCTCCACATGTGAGAAGTTTATGTGGCCCATCAGCGCAATTGCCGTTCCCCGTCTTGGCTGATCTACATTGCAGATCACGTTAAAACCGGGGTGAGAGAGTTGTTCGTTCTCCACCTCTTGGAGAAAAACGATGTCTAGATATAGCGTTCGTACAAAGTTTCGAAGCGCATCGATCTTCGTGGTGTTCGTAATGTTATTGATGTTGATGGAAGCGAGGTTGTAATGAGAGCAGTGCTGATAAAAGTCATATTCCCCAGCAAAATTCTTCGAAAATCACAGCCAATCATTTTCAATTTTCACTTCCAATGATCGCAGCACTCTTTCAGATACACTAGATTTTCGTCCTAGTAACATGCTGTTATACTCATATGAAAAAGATCGCGCGCATCGTTCACGGTTACGGAATAAAATTTAACGACAAATCCAACCAAATGATCTTCACTTCAAAGCGAAAAAGAAAAACAAGCAGTCCACTCAACCAAAATGAACCTCACCGAAACACTTTTTCACTGACACTGACCGATGCCTTGACAATCTTCGTTAACTGATAAACTGATTTTGTTGTCTTGCTTTCATCACATGAAATATGATGAGGTGTTTTGACAGTTCACTTACATGCAAAAAGCGGAAAGGGAGAACTCTGAAAGGATTGTAAAAAAATGCCGTTTATGGATGCTTTTTTTCACCTTCACTCAAGATTGTCAACAAATATCAACCCTGAATGAGAGAACTCAGCCATTACGATAAAGCAATACTCTCATCTCTCGAGTCGTCGTCGTCCCCTACGCGAGGTTTTTGCCTATATAGCTCGAGTGCGCAGCTGTCTTCTAGACCTGTAGGAGAATTCAACGACCCGCCTACTGACGAATGAGATGAGTTCGTAGTCGAGGCTAACGGAGCGAAATTTCGATCAGTTAGATTTGGTGGCTGTGTCATTTTCTGTTGATGCCGCTGAGGAATTTGTTTCGGTGGAGGCATTCTTTCCGTCGGCGACGAGTTTGTTAAGGTTGGTTTAGTACCAGGCGACATCTGGTTTGGATTTGGATTGGAGTGTTTCGCTGCTGGAGCGAGTTGCTTCGTTTTTTTACAAAGCGATGGAGACTGGACTCATTCGTTTTGCGGCATCAGCGTAGGACTTCTGCACGAGCAGTTTTCTATTTTGCACACAGGTAGCTCCAATATATATGAACTCGCGGCAGTGTCGAAACGTCTGGCGTTGTCCATAGTAAGCGACTTTCACCGTCTATGGTCACCCACGATTCAATAGAAGACACCAAGGGTTCTACTATTCTGTGTTCTTAGCACTTCACCTTGCTTCAGACCCAATACGGTCGAACAGAAACTGTGTTTTTTGGCATTGTCCGTTTGTTTGGCACGTTTGCGAAATCTATGCGAAAGGTATCTCTCGACGACCCATCGCAAAGTCGTTTTGACGCACGATAAGCAGGAAAAGAGATCGAAAAGACACAGTTTACACTGACATTGAAAGCTTGCATTCGACTTTTACAGCTCGGTAGCGAAAATGCGTGTGTTCAGTACGGAAGTTGTACGCTCACTAAATCTTGGACGTTCCAAGTACGGCAAACGACTGGAAAATGGGTATCTCGAACGTTCCAAGTACCCAATTTCCAGTCGTTTATCGTTTTCTGTTTTCCTGCTCGTAGGTTCGTGCTTAGGAGATGTTTCGGTTTTCCACCTTACAACTCGCACCCTGCTGATGGAGTTGTCATCTTAGGTGGGATATAGCATTTCATGACCATTTCTGACCCGAAGCCACCTGCTCCGGGTCAGACGCTGTTGTATGCCGCCTCTAACATGGAGACACAGCCGCGTACGACCCCCTTTCCATTCAGCATATGATCAAAGCTTCTACTGGGAGTTGTTTACCCAATCTCCTGCTAATGTTACTCGTATCCTGGCCGGCACCTCGTGGAGGTTGACATAGGAGTTGCTGAACAGAGGTGAATGACCTGGGGCCTTAAGTGGCGCGCGTCCAGCCATTTACCAACCAACGCTTCGAAGTCACAATGTTTCAAATAAAGTGTATGTTGAAAAGCTTACATCGGTTAAAAGAAAATTTCTACCGGTGTAATATCCCTAGTTTACTAAACCAAATGCAACCAAATTAAAAAAAATCGCTAACAATATTTTGACGCTTCTATAATGAAAACCGCAATTCCCTGCAACGACTTTTAATTTCCATAAATGTTCAATACGAGCAATTCTCACTGAAACCAGGCCACTAGGTGCACAAGGTCTTTCGGATTTGTTATAAACGCAAATATTAGTTAGGAATAGAGAAAAAATGATTATGCCATTTTTGTTTGATTGAATTTGTTGACCGCTCGATCACCATGGGGTGAAATACGTTATATAATGCTATAGTAGGGTTTTAACATGCGCATCCACTTGGTCTCAGCTGGCTACTATGTTGATTGCACGGAATTTTTTTTGCATCTTATAGCATTTTTTCCCAGTTTTCGGTAGTTGCGAACACGGCCAAAACTGCATTTTTCTGATATAATCCAAGATGGCGGTCAAAATTCAGATTACTCCAAATGAAAGCCCTATCATTCCACTTTACAGAAAAGGGCTACTTGTAGTAGGTTCCATAATGAATTTCAGAGATATAGCTCAAATAAAACATCAAGAATTGTTAAAATTTCAACTTTTCAAGAAACTATTTCTCCCATTGGTGACCGAGGGGTCAACAAATTCAATCAAACAAAAATGGCATAATCATTATTTCTCTATTCCTAACTAATATGTGCATTTATATCAAATTCGAAAGACCTTGTGCACCTAGTGGCCTGGTTTCAGCGAGAATTGCTCATATACAAATAATAATCGTTAAAATTAAATAAGCAGCATTTGATTCGATAATGCCTTGTGTTAGGAAAAAATATATTATGAGAAAGTTGAAAAGCACGCGTGAAATCTGATTTCGCTGTAGTATTAGTATTGTAGTATTAGTTGAAATTGTTTAATTTGTATTCTTTTTGGAAAAAGAGAAATGGTCTAATTAATAATAGTATGAATAGGCACTTATTCACGTACGCACACAACGCCAAAGTTCCATTGACGTGAATGCTTCCTGAATACCCCTACTACGAGTCTGTTGCGGTAGGGTTATTAATGTGCGTTTTTAAACACAGAGGAAAGCATAGGTTATTAGGCTGATTGGAGTTATTGTAGCCATCTTGTGGAGAATCTACATTATTCTTCAAGTTCTCAAGTTAATTCACCAGTAATCTACGCTATTGTTGTTGAATCGTATAATACCTCGTATCAACAGTATACTGATTGCAGTTAGTTGAAAGTTTCATTCTATTCTCCCCTTACCAACGCTGGCATGCACTAATTAGCAACAGAAATTAAACAACGAGAGTCTTTTGTTTGTCTGCTGGGCAACATTTGCATATCAATTAAAAACTATAAGAAAGTTTTATGCTGACCCCTGCAGACTAAAATGTGAAATATATGCATAATAATTCTTCTACTGTAATTATCTTATGTACAAAGTTGCATTCCATTTCCCACTGCCACATGACGAATACTGGCCAAACAGAACAGAAAAGAAAAATTTAAGTTTAGGGTGCAAACTCATTTTCTTCATCTCATCTTCAGTATTAATGCTAAGGAGCCCTAGTAGGGACTACTGTACAGTAGCAACAGCGCGCTTTCAAAACATGAGTAGAGATTAACTATCCACATTTACCAAACTATATAGCCATATTTTAAAAAATCTATGAAATCACGGGAACTTTTGCTTGCTTTTTTCTCTTTTGAAACTCACAATCATATGCTATTTTTAATATAGCAATTAAAACATATTTAGCCCATACTACGAAGTTGTTATAACTTAAGCCATGTTGTGCTGACACCTCTTTAAAGCATATTTAATATGTTGCGCTTATTTTATTAAGCTGTTGATACAGCATGTGTGTGCACCTTTATAAAAATAAATTGCTTTAACCTGTTTTATAGTATAGCACTTCAACAAATATCCACACGGTTATTGCCGGAAAAGAGATGCGTAGAGTTAACACATATTCCACTATGTTCTAGCCTGACTCGCGTTCGGTCGAATTATCAAAAAAGCAAGCGGGAAACACGGAATCTGCTCCCTCGCAAGGGTAGGTGGTAATTTGCGTGCAATTTGATCAGAAAATTAATTTTGAAACCATTTCAACAGCGCACGGAGCATCGCCGAGCCCACCATCCAGCACTCGACATTCTACTCCGGGTGCTGATTAAATTTAAGGGAAACCATTTTATTCTATGTTAAAGAGCGCGACCCAAGCGCAGGACTTTTGTCGCTTTGCTCCTCGTTGCTGATTCGAGTGTTGTTATATAGAAACTTTTCTTACAAGCACAACGGCGCGTGATGGCGGGAGGTTGTATCGTTTATTTTGTCGTTTGGCAGAACGATTTCAGATTGTTTCCACTCTAAGGGACTCATTAAGTTTCCGATATTGGAGTCATTTGCTGAAACTTTAGAGTTTGATTTTGATGGAATGAGCTGCAATTACTTTGTAACAGAGAAGTTTTAAATTCGCATTATTTACAAAGAGAATTTGTTTTCCATTGAAGAATGTACAGAATGAAGCGGAACATTCTTGGAAAACCATTTCCCGTTTATTATGTGAATTCGTCATTCAATAAAAACGTAGTGAGAAAAATAAATAAAAATCACATATTTAACATGTTATAGGAGCTGTTGCAAATCAATAATTTACTCTGGTTGAGAAGAATCGCAATACTAACGGATATCCTAACTCTGTCGCAGTAATAAAAATAATCTCTTCCATAACTCATTCCAGCCAGGCACCAACATTTGAATTAGAATTTAGGTTGTACGCAATCTGCGACTTCTGATATTATCCATTTTTAATGAGGTATATATTCAAAAACGATACCGTTTCAGTTCTGGGCCAAATAACAAGCATAAAGTTTAATAGTAAAAATTCATTTGTATCATAACACTAAAGCCAAATTGAACAATAACAATCAATTTAATAAATTTCTTGTGCACAGTTTGTTCCGATATTGCGAGAGTGTGTGGCTGGGGTTTTTTCGCAATATCACGCGATCTGGTCTCGTACTGTGACTTATTCACAACAATCATGCTATGTTTAACCAATCATTCCGTAGGCATTTCTGCTCTAAAGTGCTTGAACATCAACGCGGTGACAAGTTGGCGAAAACGTCAGCAACAGCGGAGTAAATCAACCCTAACCCCATTAGAGAATTGTCGTGTCACTGACAGTCGAGTCGGCAGGATATTTGCCTTGTAAGGATTGATATTTTTTCACACAAGAATGACAACGAATAACACTCGACAGCTTCCCCGCGTCGTCGTTCGTCTTTTCAACTGTAACTTTAGATACCCACACAGGGCGCTTTTTATGACTCGTCACCCAGTGGAACAAGTTTGATTGACTAAGCAATTTCAGGTTGAAGAATTCGTGAAAAATAAATCACATGTACCGTCCAGATGAATATTTTTGGAATTCACCTATATAGCACTCCGGGCTCATCTTCATACGATTATTTCACGTTTATGTTTTTTCAATCCTAGAAAGATAATCTTATTCTGGAGTTGAAAATGATGCATGAATTTGAAATCATTAAAAATGCAAGTTTTTGTCAAAAATTTATAATGAGTCATTACGGTGTTAACACATCGATACATAACAAATACCAGAACTCAGTTTTTTTGAAAAAACGAGAACGGATTCACACTATTTGAAAAAGATGATGACAATTTTCACTGAAAGTGTGAAGTCAAATTGACGCAGACTATTTTTCTAGGGTTAAGTATTATAACTAAGCAATTGCATATATAACGGAGTTCTGGAGGCTTCTTGATAGCAAAAATGGTTTGGAGAAGTTTTTTAGACTCAAGGGTCACGTTCGAAAAAGACGTCTGTAATTCAACATATCACGCAGGTCTATAAGAGCTATCAGCGACAGCTGACTCTTCTGCGTGTGATAGGATATTTCTTTCTGTCGCAAAAATAACACCTGCACCGCATGATCGATAGAATAAGTCGGTAGTGGAATGTGATACGATATAGATTCTGGAACAGTACTACCGACCCACCACCGTTTAATTGGTCAAAACACCATGCCGGAGACAAGGGTATTGTGGATTCAAGTCCCGTCTGGATGCGGTATATTTTTCCAAGTCTGTATCATGTTTTCAGTTTGCTTATTTTTCGCTTTCCCAGCTGCACACACTGCCTTCCTGGAATGAACTTAAATGTTGATGGGTAAAAGATCATTGCAAAAATTGAAATAGTTCGAAAAATTGACTTTTTTTATTTGAAACTTACACAAATGTTTTTATAAAGTGAAGATGTCATTTCAATTTCTATTTAAAGCAGTAAAGGTGGAGTTGAAACAGAAATAAAAATTGTTTGACTTGCATTATTAGTCATTAAAAGTAAGAAAAATGTCATTTTGTATTGTTGGTAATTCTTTTTGAATCATGACTAATTTGTGAAAACGTTTTATGTAAAAATGGAATCATATATTATTTTGGAAGGACAACATTATTATCTACTACTTCGCTGAAAACAGTGAACAAATCGTTTTGGCTAAGAAAATATTGTTATCCTTTTCAGGCGGCCGGCTCAGGAAAAGTCATAAAGTTCGATTTACCAACAGTACAAGATGACATCTTTAACCCATTGGAACATTTGTGCAAAATTTCAACCAGATCAAAAACGGACGATAAAAATGATTTCCCGGTTTTTGTTTTCAAGTTGCTCACTGGCGTTAAACATTTAAATCAACATGGGTAAACCAATTCCGTGTACATTAGGGTGGGACAAAAAATAAATGTTAGCTCCCATGCACATTTCGTGTTCCTTATGGCTTCTATGAGAACTGTGTAACTTTTCACATCGATCGTTGGAACTATATTTTTGCGCCCGATTTTTAAAGTTTCCATACGATTTTGAAAACGATTTTGAAAGTGGGAAAATCCACTTTTTCTAAACTTATTCTCTAGAGTTGACCAGTTGACTCCTAAAAATATATCAATACATGATATTTGTAGGAAATTTTCCTGGAAAAAACTCTTCTGAAGACCGTAAGGCGCTACGATGCTTGTAGAAAAAGTTATTGACCCGAAACTGATTGAATGTCTGACGAACGGCTCCCTATTTAATTTTCCCAACAACACTGCTACAGTATGCTGCAATTGCAAAGCTGCTCAAGGATGAGAAATAATTTCGCGTAGAATTAAGTGTGTATTTTGCCCATAGTATCTTCGCGAAAGCCTCCAAGATAAATTTTTCGCGGTATTGTTTCTTATCCCATGGTTAAATTTCCAACATCAGCATGCTGCACAGTATTGCTAGAAAAATTCAATGGTGAGCCGTTCGTCAGATATTCAATCGGCTTGAGGGAAATATTTTTTTCTACAAGCATCGTAGCGCCTTACGATCTTTAGAAGAGTTTTTCGCAGGGAATTTCCTACAAATATCATGTATTGATATATTTTCAGGAGTTAACTGGTCATCTCTATAGAATAAGTTTTGAAAAAGTGGATTTTCCCATATAAAATCATATGGAAACTTTAAAAATCGGGCGCAAAAATATAGTTCCACCGATCGCTATGAAAAATTACACAGCTGTTATAGGACCCATAAGGAACACAAAAAGTGCACGGGAGCGAAAAATAATACCATCGCTTTTTTCCCATATAACCGCGCCCCAGTATAATGTACATACATTCCGCTATTAGAGCTTTTTTTTCTATTTATCAAATTAAAATTTCGCAATCTAGGCTAATACAAATTCGGAAGTTTATTTATGTCCAAGGTTTTCACAGTTAGCCACGCGGTGAGGGGGGGGGGGGGTCGGAAAATAAATAACACCGAGACGAAAAACAGAACACTTCACTATGATTATTAATTAGTTCACTCACCTTTTGACATCACTCTGGCTGTCACTGGACATGTGAGTTGCTAAATTGAGCACATACGCTGTTGGAAAACCAATAATGCTAACAAAACGGCTTGATCCATATTAATTTTCAAGATTTTTGAACAAAGGCCTAAATAAGCTAAAAACTAAAAACAAAAAAAAACAAGTGCGAAAGAAAATCTCGCAGGATTCAATCTGTAATTAGGCTGATACAAATTTCGAACTTTTTTCAAGTCCAAGGTTATTAAAGTTAACCAAGGCGGCCGGATTACAAGTTTCGACGTTTGTAATTTGCACTCAAAAGAATGTTGAAAAATAACACTTTATTATTATTACTAGTTGGCCCGTAGTGGCTAGCCACTTTCAAATGAACTATTAAAAGAGGGTTTTTTAATAGTAAATGATAAATTATTTTTTGGAATATTCAGTTGAAGTTCAAGATGTAACTATGATTTCTTGGTGTCACTTTGCTTACTCGATTACGAATCTGCATCTCGCTTCTTATACGGATCCACTGCACAGCTGTTTTCTCCAATATCTAATAACTTTCCAATATTTGATTTTTTTCGAAATTTGTTTTCTAACGATTTAATTTTTTTTATATTTCATCACTTTAATAATAATTGATTTTCTCAATTGTTTGATGTTACATATGTTATATTCAAACTAAACTCACAAAATAACTAAAAATGAATGTGGTTGAAAAAAAAAACAATTTACAAAAACCATTGCTCATGAATAGGGTTTGCAATCCCGGGAACGATTTCCCGGGAATTGCCTTTTCCCGGGATTCCCGGATCCCGGGAATAGGAATATTGATTCCCGGGATCCCGGGATTCCCGAGCTCCTCGGAAAATTTCCCTTACAATATTGCAATAAAACTAAATATCGTATCAAAACACGAAACTTATGTCGTAGAAGTGTAGAGCAGCTTCATAGTGTGCATTATACGAAGCAAATATTTGCTTGAAACTACGATCAATATTTGCTTGCCGTGTAATATCAAATTATTTGCTTAATCTATTTGTCAAAAATATATGCTCTCTTATTCAGTAAACGATAAATTAAGAAATATTTTCTTCGTCTCATGTCTTTTTTTGCTAGTGAGTTTACTACTAAGCGGATAGTTCCTTGATTTTTTCTTTGATTATTGACAGAAAGTTTTGAAACCTGTAAATTGATAAAAAAAAATGAAACCCGTAAATCAATGCGACCAGAAATAAATAACTTAATAAAACTCAGTCAGTGTAACTTGGGTCGTGGCCGCGATTTCACATTAATTACGAAGGCATTCAAATGCTCTAAAATCTGGCTACCAAACACTCAGCTTTATCTTCAACAAACTAATAGTATTGGACTCTTCAGTTTCTAATGAAATGTAGCAAGGGCTGGAATCGGTGATTTAGAAGTATTTTAGAAATCAGACACCAGCGGTGATTCAGCGAACTTGAGCAAAGTTTTACAGAAGGGAACTACATTATTTGGGCTTAACGAGAAATTGTCAGCGGTACTGAGGCGATTGATAGACGATTGTTCATGAATTTCTGGAGTGAACTTGAATAAATTTTGTTCTTCAATTGATAATTAAATTGTAAACGATTGTTTGAAACTTTTTATTAATAAACTTTATTTGAAATCTCATTTTTGCTAAGGATTTTTTCCTTTCCGTTTCCCGGGAATTCCCGGGAAATGAGATTTTTTATTCCCGTTTCCCGGGAAATCTATTGTCGGGAATATTGCAAACCCTACTCATGAAAAAATACTGGATTGCTCAGAAAAATATTCACACCATGCAAAAGTTTGTCTCTGCAATTTGTTATTAACAATAGCAAAGTTTGGAATAACGAAGTACTGTCCTCTTTTAATCATTGAAGGGTAGTTCAAATCCCTTTCTAATACTCCGATAAAACTTCACACATGATAAATGACGCGCATGAAACATCTGTCATCTGCGTTCCATCACAGAAACCTTTTATAATGTTGCGTAACAACATAACAATCCTCATCCTATCACCACCGCCTTTGTCTGCTTCTACATAAACAAACAAATGTTATTTGATAAACAATAAAATAAGTTGGCCTACTGTAGCGCAAAATATCTTAAATCAAAACATTTGTTGACACAGCCGACACACCTGATCGTGCGGCGCTGAAAGAGGTGACGAAAAGCTGCGGCGATCGAATTGTGAGTTGTGAAAGAAAAAAGCGACAATTATAACAAAACGTTTTTATGTGTTTTTTATGTATTTTTTAAAAATGTTTGTTTTTTAAATAAAATTGCAGGCGTCAGAAGATGGCTGAAACGCAACAGTAGGCCGAAACGTCACGCAAAGTAAGAAATGTTTTGTAATTGTTCACCGAAAAATATCAATTAATACGTTAAATCAAAACAGTTGATCAGATTTTACATAACTTTTAAAAATAATGACCAATAGCTTAACCCGATCCCAGCGGAGAGAAATCAGTTTTTACCTCAAAAAATGAACTTCAAACTCTTATTACTCATCAACTATATACACAATTAAGACAAACTGTATTGCATATTAAAGATCAATCTGTTCTCTAACCGTACTGAATAATTTCATTGTGAAAATTTTCAAGTATAATTGTTGAGCTTGAATCAAAGTTTGAATGTCACCCGTCGGGAATGAGTTTATCTTATACTCAAATTTTTTTTGAAACAGCTAAAATTTTCACGTATCAGCAAAATGATTATCCCATTCTCCGTACATCGTGAACGTCGTAGTATACTTGAAGAATTATTTTTGTGTAGGTTAAATGTCTTTTCTATTTTTAAAAATATCGAAAAAAATGGTATTGCTCTATCTTTAAGTACAACTTCTTGAGAACATTTTTGTAAATTTTGCTAGAGCTTTGAGTAATAGGGAGAAAGTTGGATAGATTTCAAGTGCGCATGTCACGCGTTATAAGCTGAACTTGAAACTCGATATAGTGTTTTGTACAAAATGGCTTTACCGAGTTACAGCCGGT
Source organism: Wyeomyia smithii (assembly GCF_029784165.1). Taxonomy (NCBI): domain Eukaryota; kingdom Metazoa; phylum Arthropoda; class Insecta; order Diptera; family Culicidae; genus Wyeomyia; species Wyeomyia smithii. The sequence continues at coordinate 170,202,507 of NC_073695.1, read as the reverse complement.
TTTCATCGATTTTTTATGAATGTTCGTTATTAACGTCTTCGGTCGTAATTGATTTTTTAATGAACAAACAACTTTTTGCTATCGAACTGTACTATTGAAAAATCACAATTTCAATGCATATAAAAGTTGTTACACACTTAAAAAAATCCAAACTGCTTATTTTTTTCGAGCAGAAAGGTTTATAATCTCCATCATGTTCTTGACTTTTCATAGTCTATCCTCAATGAATTTCAACAGGTACTGCCATATTCCATCACTTGACAACCTAATTTTGATGGCAATGCCATGACATTACAGAAATTATTGGACATGTAACTATAAAGTAACGTTCATAATCAACTGACAGTGGTTTGGCTAACTTTAGATCTCATTTAAATGCTTGATATTTTTGATACTATGTCTTTCTTGCATCTCGAAATTGCCTTTCGCCCTTTATTACGTTTTTGGCGGTTTTTGCCGATGCACCTGCATCAGAACCTATAGCCATGTGCTAATTTAACACATGTGCCGAATATTAGTTAAGACGCAGTTAGCTTTGATTTCTTTACGACTGGCTTCATACCAGGCGAGCGGAGGTGAGGTGGAGGACTAAAAGCAAAGGTAACGTCAGAAGAGGAGTGTTTGCGTTGCTACACAAAAACAATTTGAGTAACTTTCGTTTGTCGTGCGCGTGACTGAAAGACAAGCAAACTATATATATTCCGATTAATCATTTTGCTTGCGAGAAAGAAAAAGAAGCCCGCCGTGTGTAGACGCTTTGTTTCCCGCGTCCTTAATAATCGCGTTTAACTGTGGTGCATAATGCAAAAAATTGTGAAATTCGAGTGATTGTTGTAGTTGAGGGTATCCCTTGTTGATTACAGTGTGTTTGAAGTGAATTACGAGTGAAAGGAATTCAGGAATTAGCATTTTAATACAGTTTTCTTGTACAGTTTAGCGCTCTGCAAATGGTTCTCTCAATAGCGCAGTGTTGTGTTTGTGACATTTCTTAAACGCGTTCGTGTTCATGCGGAGAGTGTATTGTGTCTAAAGTTCATCGCAGTGAAACCTCTTCTCCAGTGTTACGCTGTACATATGCTTGTCGCCGATGGCAAGTTCTACTGAGATGCAGAAGCCGAGAGAGCGGGAACTGTAATCATTTATTTATTTATTTATTAGTTTATTTATCCATCTAACATAAAGTCTTAATGAATATGAATATATCACTATCGTCAACGTCATAATGTAAAACAAGCAGATCTGGCTACTCGACTGGAGAAACAACTTGAGCGCTCACCAAATTCGAATAAATCTTCAGCAGAAGTAAATGCACGTATCATCGAAGACATAGGGGCATTAAATCCAAACGCTGTGCGATGAAACCATGTTTGGAGAAGAGTAGAAGTCCTTAAAGCACGCGATGGAACACGAAAATCAAGTAAAGATAGTAATTTGGGACAATCTACTTCATTGTTCAGGAGCTTAGCGACAAATGTTGCCTGCTGAATTTTCCGTCGTCGAGCTAGGGTGTCTTGATTGATTAGCTTGCACCGATCACAGTATGGAGGCAAGTTCAGTGGGTCACGCCAAGGCAGATTTCTCAAAGCAATTCGGACAAATCTCTTTCGCACTCTTTCAATTCGTAAACTCCAGGTCAGTTGATGTGGAAACCAAACTAGTGAAGCATTCTCTAAGATAGGTCGCACTAAAGAGCAATACAGAGCTTTCAAGCAATACGGATCATTAAAATCTTTGGCTATTTTGGTTATAAACCCCAGCTGACGATTAGCCTTAGCAATGACGGCCGATCGATAACTAGCAAAGGAGGGTTTCTTATCCATAGTCACACCCAAGTCATTCATCTCTTTGACCATGTTAAGCACGACTCAATCGATATGGAACATTGTAGGCTGCGAGTTCCGATGAAATGTCATTACAGAGCATTTAGGGATGCTGACAATCAGCTTATTACGATGGCACCATTCTACAAACATATCCAGTAACTACTGCAAACGGTGACAATCTTCTATGCACTTCACGGCGAAATATAGTTTTAGGTCATCCGCATATATAAGCTTACATCCGTCACCAAGCAAAATACTAACATCGTTTAAAAATATTGTAAAAAGCAGCGGTCCCAAGCTACTTCCTTGAGGTACACCACTCATGAAAACGGTTTGTTTGTGCTCGGGTGCGAGCGCGGTGGCGTGCTTGACTCACTGAATGTTGCTTCGGAGTTCGGTGTCTAAGATAAGTGCATACATTTACAGATATGTTCATTTAAACTGCTGGTGGCTTTCACCGACATGAATCAAATACTTATTTTTTAGTATCCGCGAGCGTGTTTTATCTCACGGTTTCTTGGGCTGATTGTGTGCTGAGGCTAGACGGCGCAAAGCGTAGTGTATATATTTTCTTATTGTTGATATTAATATTTCTTACCTGAGAAAAGACGCGTACCGCACAATTGTTTGTCTGTTTCGCGATATTTTTGAATTGTTAAAATGTGTTGAAATTTTAAAATTTAAATTTGTCCGATTACTGTGTTTCGATATTCATTGTTTTTTCTTTGCTGTTTATGACTTCTCTGGCTTTTGAATGATTATTTTTAGCTTCAAGCTAAATTGTCGTTGAATATTCATAGACGCAAAACAATAAATTTAGGACGTTTTGGTTTAGGTGTTTGTGTCTCCCTTTTTTTTATTTATCTTTTTATCTTGTAGTATATATTTTTTCGTTAACGATTGATATCATGGATGCGACCATACTTGCGTTTGAAAATAATTAACTTTTTACAACTCGCATTCGAATATAAGTCACGTGTCAAATGTTAAGAAGAATGCAACAGGATACCGTATAGTGGCCGCTTCAAACAACGTTATCGCGATATATATTAAATAGTCACAGTTTTGTTTCTTATTATTAAATATATCAACTTTATTGATTCTAAAATAACAAAAAAATAAAAAGAAAGAAAGATAATGGTTTGCTGTGACTGGTGATCTGGAGATACGAATATCGCGTAGCTTTTTTTTTGTGGACCCCACTGCGACCAGTAGTTGTTTGATCTATTGTGGCATTGTCCGGACGTTTCAACATAAAATCGGTGCCTGCGAATCAACTCGTTGATTCGCGCTTAGCTTTTGTATCTGACGATTCATTATTTGGTTTAAAAGATTATTCTTCGCGCGCGGGATTTGAAAATATCTGATCGTATTGCCTACCATGGCGAATCCTGATCTTTCCTACCCTATCATACTAACACAAATACCCTTCCCGTGACATCTGTAGAGATGCAGAGGTGAACTCGGTCTCATAACAACGTTTGTCGTACTAACAACCCTCTTCCTATTTTTCCCCAACGACTGTAAGGACATGGCAGGCGTCGTTATTGATCTTTTTAAAGTGAGGGTTACCGAATTGTTGTACATTGAAGATGGTATAACATCCCAAAAACTATCTATGTGGTTCTCTGTGCAATTTCTCATGATCATGCTCTCAATAGTAATTATCGTTTCGCGATAATAACTCGGAACCATAATAAATGCCTCAAAAACAGTAAACCTGAGACAATTCACAGACGGAGTGATAAATTGAGGTAATAAATTAACTACTTGTTATGGTGATTTTGAATACTTTTGAGAGGCTCCATGACAAATGTTCTATCGACCAATTCCGAGTGACTCCGTTGAAAATAAAACTGTACACATAGTACAAACCTTAGAAACTTCGAAAAGAGAAACTGAAAAGAAAAAACTGGGGTAATTTGTGAAAGAACGTGTACCTAAATTTTAGCCTACTTTTTGTATGGGGTTTTGAAAATCAACAACCTTTTGTTAAGCGCGGTATGCAGTTGAAAAGAAATTTCTTTTCCTATCGCAATCCCATGTAAAATGCAGGTACTGAAACAGGCAATGAAATTCCTTTCTATGAACGATACACAGCTGAAAAGATATCAGGAACCGAAAAAGACACTAAGGTCATCTTCGTACGAAAACTGCTGTGAAGCAAAATGTTACTTTTTTGGTGCAGTGGTTTTATTCAGTTGCAGGAAGAATCAGGCAGTTAATTGTTAGCTCATCTGATCGTCTCTCAGTTCCAAGATGTGTTGACTTGCAAAAAAAACAGGAACAACCAAGTGGAACCGAGCTCACTGACGACAGATAACCTCAATGTGAAGCATTTTTAGCTGTCAAAGTTCCGTTTGATAAAAAAGGCGAAATTGCATGACCCCCTTTTGTTTTTAAATGCAAACCCAAGCTTTACATACAAAAACTGTCTGGGAACGAGTTTCAGAAAACTAGTAATTTAATACTTCGAGAAAAACCTAGCAAACATTTAATTTCAAATAACTCAAAATATGAGTCTTTTTTGTATGTGAAAACTCACAGTTCCAGGTTGAAAAATATCGTACTTTTTTCTGGAATTAATTTTTAAGCATACTGAAAGTTTTGAAAAACAACAGCAACAAAAACAAATCGTTCCAAAGTCAGATCGGTTGTATACTTTAGTATCGGTTGTGCTTGGGAAGTGAGGTAATGATTGGTACTCGGCATGATTTAGACAATCCATGTTATTTCTTTTTTTTTTTTTTCAATATTGTCTCAATCAATTTGTTGTTTTTGTTTCAACAACTCCACCGTGAAAAAAATTCTGATTGATTGATGCCAAAACCTCGATAATTTGATAAAAAATGACTGAAATTTAAGCGCTCAACCCCTGACTACTTTTTCCATGGTTGAATTTCTTCTAACTTCCAGATAGACGTAGTCCTACATCAAAATGAAACAATCAAGCAAATAGAACCAAATTTGGTATGTAAAGGTTTTTGGGGGAAATAAATGTTTCTATGATGACATAGCACCACTCCATACTCTGAAAGGGGAGGGGGAGAGTCCCATACAAATGAAACAGATATTTCAAGGAATTTTTCCGGAAAACAGCCAAGATGATTAGAATGATGCACAGATGCCAAAAATCGACCTCAGACATAATGTTGAATCCTAAAATGGTGACTTCCGGTTTCTAAAATGGCGGACTTATTAACAGTCTTGCGTGCTGCATTGGCGTGCGTGAAGGAGGAAGGTTGATTCTGTGTTACTCATTGCTTCATGGGGGAAGGGATGTTAGTTGAGACAGTAACATGACGATGATGTTTTTTTCTACTAATGTATGCCTGAAGGGCACTGGGTACTGAAATGCCACTGCGACATTCTTGCTGATTGTCTTTTGTGGCGGGCCCCGATTGCTGTGCACAGGTTACGGATTGCTCGTACTCATTGATGGAGTAGAGCTGTTTTGTTGTAAGCCTGTACCCCAATTAGGTACAACATAGTTTATGAAACTAATTACCTGTTTGGGATTAGAGCTCCACACTTGGTATGGAGTTAAAAGGTAAGGTAGAAGTTGTAATCGCGAACACAGACGGAACACGACGAGTGATCAGACAAGACACTTATTGCTCTTACAGATATATCTGTAAGAGCAATAAGTGTCTTGTCTGATCACTCGTCGTGTTCCGTCTGTGTTCGCGATTATTGTGCTAGTTCTTACGTTAGCGTTAAATCATTGTAAAGTAGAAGTTGTACCTAGAGGAAGTAAGAGCTTCGCAAGAGCAAAGCAAATGCTCTGAACTCTCTGGTTCAGATTTGCAGAATCGACGGGTGTCGTTCAACACTACACCGATTTTCTTTAAATGATAAAAAGCGGGACAGTGTCCGGTAAGGAGTCCCGTGATTATCCGTAGGTCACTACGATTTAGACTAAGTAGCTTTCTGGCGGTTCCAGGGTTCGGATAGATAAACTGTTTAGCTTGTCTACAACCCTGTGCCTGTTGCCATTGAGATACTATTTCTAGCCTTTCCCAAGTTAGTAGTTCGCTTTTGACAGCGGAAATGGACGTACCCAGAAACGGCTCGGGGCCAATAAACCGCTGAGCTGATCCCTGTCTTGCTAGGTAGTCAGCGTGTTCATTACCCTCGACTCCGCAGTGTCCGGGCACCCAAAACAGGAAAACTGAATTCTGTCGGGAAAGTTCCCGTAGAGTTTCAATGCATTCCCAAACAAGTTTGGAAGCGCATTTGACGGACTTAAGTGCTAGTAGTGCTGCTTGACTGTCCGAGAATATACCGATTTTCGCATGTCTATAGTTGCGTTGCAGACATATTTTTTCGCAGATGTATATGGCATATACCTCTGCTTGAAAAACGGCGGCCCATTTTCCCGGGGAAAACGTTTCCCTGATATCGGGTCCGTATATACGAGATCCCGTTAGGGATCCCATTTTCGAGCCATCCGTATAAAAACTGACGATGCCAGGTGGGAGATTAGGCCCTCCATTGTTCCATATAAAGCGGTTTGTTTCAATCACTCTATATGGAATATCCATGTTGGCCCTAACGTCCATCCAGTCGGAGACTGTGGTCAATAGCGGAGTTAGTTTGAACTCCCTAAGTATGCGAAGGTGGCCGATTTGGTCCCCTTCAAGTATAGTTTTTCACCTTTGCAACCTTAGAGCGCCAAGCTCTACTTCCTTTTTCACATGAAGATGTAGAGGTAGCAGGCAAAGCATAGCTTCCATGGCTGCAGTTGGAGTTGTTCGCATAGCGCTGGTAACCGAAAGACATGCAAGTCTTTGAACTTTTTTGAGTTTGGCTTGCGCAGTCACTTCGTTCACCTTAGGCCACCACACTAGGGCAGCATAGGTGATTCTTGGTCGGGCAATGGTCTTGTAAGACCAGAGTGCCAAGTCTGGTTTCAGTCCCCAGGTTTTACCGAACAGAGTTCTGCAGGCCCAGATCGCTGTGATCGCTTTCTTAGCGGCATGATCCAGTTGTGCAGACCAGTTCAGTTTCTTGTTCAGAATAATTCCGAGGTATTTGACTTCATTGCTGAAGCCCAGTCTAACTCCATTCAGTATTGGAGGAGTGATGGAGATCTTCCTTCGTCTGCCGAATGGAATTAGGGCTGTTTTTAAGGGGTTTATGTTTAGACCCTCCTGTAAGCACCATGACATGGTGGTATTCAGAGCCGTTTGCATTCGGCTCGACAGACCTCTGACGATGAGGACGATGTCATCGGCGTATCCAATGACCTCGTAACCAAGCTGTGAAAGCTTGTTGAGAAGTGCGTCGACAACTAGTGACCATAACAAGGGCGAGAGAACTCCTTCTTGCGGGCATCCCTTGATCACTGACATTGTTACAGACGAATCTCCCAAGGTTGCTGTGATCACTCTGCTAGAGAGCATTGCGTGTATCCAGCTCCTTGAAGTGTGGTCGATTCCCTTATTGGAGAGAGCCGTATTAATTGATGCAAAGGACGTGTTATCGAAGGCCCCTTCAATATCAAGAAAGGCACATAGTGCCGTCTCCTGATAACTCAGGGACTATTAAATCAACGTCACTAAGCTGTGAAGAGCAGTTTCTGTTGACTTGCCGCTTTGATAGGCATGTTGGTTCCTATTCAGCGGGGAGTCTTTAAGAAACTCATCACGGATATATTTATCCATTATTTTCTCCATCAACTTGAGAAGTGATGAAGTCAGACTTATGGGTCTGAAAGTTTTAGGTAGGGTTTTGTCCTTTCTTCCAACTTTGGGGATAAACACTACCTTCACCTACAGCCAGTTATCCGGAATATGGCCCAGGATAAAGCTGGCTCTGAAGAGGTTGATGAGTTCGGACATGATAACTGCGGCCGATTTTTGTGGAAAGATGGGTAGTATGCCGTCTGGAAAGTTCAGAAACACCATCTCCTTTTAAAGCAGCTGATGAAAAGACTCCTTTATGTAACCATATACCGTTATATAAAGGAGGACAGAATCATTCATTATATGTATTTCAGTACTATTGCATGCGGAAATTATATTCCCAAAATTTTTAATTTGGGAGTGCAAAAACTTTTTGTATATTTTGCTTTGAAAATGAACATTATGGAACCGACAACGGTAATAGCAAACATCCATAAAAAAAGAAAAAAAACGTTTAGGTAGTTTTTCGAAATCCTCATCAATCCGCATAATTTCGAGATAATTTTAAGTTTAGTTCATACGGCTGAAACGAGTCGGGTTTTGAATCGCTGTAACTTCCCTCCTTATTACTCAAATTTCAATGAAAATATTGCAAAATTTTCTCAAGAAATTGTTCTTTAAGATAAATCAATAAAGAATTCTATTAATAGAAACAATTTTTTTTGCTAAAAGTAATGTTCAGGCAAGAAATAAGTTTGTTGAGGATATACCTTCATGCATGCAAAGTTAACTTTTTTTCTATCTCTTACTCCCTTCCTATGATTCTATAATGAGTCGAATATTTTCCAAAGAACAACTTTTCACCACAAAGATATCAAACTTGTAACCGTATAGGCATTGTTTTTCGAAATGTTCGTGCTAATGAGGCTTCCCTTCTCAAAGAAAGATTCCACCGACGTTCAATGTTTTGGAAATATGTATTTATATTACACCATTCGTGTTGTTCATCTAGCTATGTTTGTTGTTATGTTGTAGACTATCCGAAAACTGAGCACAACATGATGGGTCGATGGGTCGAAAGTTATTTTCAAACAATGCGGATAAATCTGACAATAAGTGGAATTTAATTCGAAAAGTCACATTTATATGGGCACGCAGGCGGAAAACGATAAAAGCCCCGTTTGCTGGTAGCACCACACCGCGCCCTTCACATAAATCAAACCGATGCGAAAAACTTACATAATTACATTAATCTTGAAAATGGGATTTCATTGTGAAGTGGAATCGATTTCCAGCTCGTACGCTTGTACTGTCGAAGCTCCAAGTGACAATGTGACAACCCGGTCCGTTTTTCGACTACACATGCAGCTTCAAAACGAAGTACATTTTTTGGGATGTTTTTGAACAGAAAAGTTACTTGAGCGAAACGTGAATTGTTGGCGTAACTCCAACGTAATCTGCAAAAAAAATAAACGAATTGACAGGCATGCTTGAGCTTCCGCCGGTTGAGCTAACATCTTTCGAATAGATCGAAGGTCGGTTACAAAATACCACACGTAACGGTGCTCTGAGCCAAGTTGATACCGAAACTTGCTTTCGGTTTGTTACAGAGTTTCCTATAAGTACGTTACTTATTACTGTAATTTGGAAAGCTTTATTCATTCAATTAATGTATCAAAAAGTTCATTAGTATCTTAGCTGAGCTCCTTAACCTAAAAGTTTCAATTTAGCAATAAAGCTGCAGTTTTTAAATATGTACTCCACTTCAAGTTGTAACTATCTGAAGCTTAGACATCTTTTCATTATCCGTAAGGTGAAACAAACCAGTCTCATCAATCAAACTGCACTTTATCGTCGCATATTAAGCAATCATCTTACCGTTCTCCTCAAAACTCGAGAGAAACGCCACTCTGTCAACGTGTCCCACCAGGAAAGGCAAAAGCTAAAAGCTTTATTTTCTGTGCTGTCACTTTACTACTACAACATAGTCAAATATAATCAAGATTTCTGCTGCCAACTGAACGCAGAAAACTTTATCTCTCATTTCCATGGCTACATGCTTGGGCGAATATAAATAGTTTCGGATGGACAAACATCCTGACAGACAGGCAAGCTGGGAAAAGTTTACCATTAGGTGCGGTCTGATAGAGAAATGTAGCGTCGTAAATTGATACCTATATGGATGGAAGTCGAAAGCATTGTCGGTTTCCATCAGCGTCTAGTATAAAATTAATAGGAACACACTTGACAAAGTTTCCTAATGTGCTTGTGGGCGCAATCAGGAGGAACCCCTTTGATGAATAATACCGTTCTGCGGTCAGGTAAACGGAAACAATATACCCTGCAAAATTAAATCCGCCAATGTTTCTTGTGCGCTGATGCGAGACGAAATTTTTCTTTCATGAGACCCTTTGTTCAAAGTTATTCGAGGGAGCAACCTTAATTACTTTGTTTCGGACAACTTTTGCAATTGATCGTGTATAAAGTGTCATCGTTTATCGTTTTCGCTAGTGATAATGGTTAGTTTGAACCGAACAGAAATAGCCGAAATCACTTTTTTAACCTAGATCTACCTTTTAATCTGGACTGATTCCCGTTCACCTGTTATTGAAGTGTTTACTAAATACGAGACTGTTCTGTTGGATTATAACTGCAGCATAACATTCACATTTATATGAAAAACTAGTAACTACCGAATATTAACAAATAATAAATCACCAACGATATGGCACAAAGGAAAGCCTTTGAAATTATTAAAAAGTTTCTTGTTAGAGCAAAGAAATGTTACAATTACTCAATTTGGTGACTTCAGATAATTTAGCAAACGCATAAATGACACACAACGAGAGGCAAAGATTTATACGTTTCCAACTTAACTTCTATACATTCAAATTTAGTTGATACGCAGAAAATATAAGTTGATTACGTTTTCACAGGATGAAAAATTCCCGCGGGTAAATCTGAATTGCAAATCGAAATTAAAATCTAGTTCACCGCCATCTAATCTGAAACTGGAACACTGATAGACATTTCACAAATTTCTTCAAGCCTTGTGTTATAGCAACCCCACCCTCTGTTGTATTTTCCATAATACTCTCCGCGGGGATCATTACCGAAACATGTTTTATGCTGCGAAATGCGAGTTTTCTGTTTGCTCGCTAAATTTAATTACGCGTATCAAAACTTAGCTTAGGTACTCGCGCCGGAATTCTCTCGTTCAGCACACTACTGGTTCTCTGTGGCCAGTCCTCGCGAAAGCTATGCAAGATATTTTATACATAGCATAGCAAATCAGAAGAATATTTTGTTTGCGGATGTGCCTTTTTGCTTCGCCCTAGTCTTAATATAATGAAACTTCACTCTAGTCAACTGTCCAATTAGCGACAACTTAACCAGAGCTATAGACAGCGTGCTTAAATATCAAAACTGTAGCATTTATTAGGGAAAATCCGACCGATCACGAGCTCAGTCTGAACTAAAGATATTATGACTTGATTTATTATCTCAATAACCCAAAAATACATTTTGAACCTTCGATTTTTTCTAGAAAAATAATATATCATCTTAATTAGTTTTGCTGAAGATCGTAACCAGCTGCTTTAGAAGAGATGGTTGTTCTTCATGTTATACTGTCAAAAATCAAATTCAAATCATGGATAGAAATATTATGACCACATATTGTGATATTCGAGCCACTTTTTTTGACGTAGAATACGTCTTACGGCAACATATACAGGGGTCCAATTTCAATACAAGGATCCAATTTCAAAAACCGAAAACATCGAGAGCGTCACGAAAATTGTCCTCTCTCAAACGTTTTAAACTCAGTAAATTTCCAACCGATTTCCGTCATTTCTGCAGCAATTGGAAAATCATCTGAGCACCCGTTCAAATGCAAGAAATTGTAATCTGATTGTTCGAACTATTGTACTATTGAAAATTGTCAAGCCTTGTCGAAACGCAAATATCGACCGTTGATTGATCGCTTGCTGCCTTTCCCTAAAAAGGACGACAGAATAAGGTACTTAGTTAGCCGGAAATGCACTCGTTGGGCTATATAAGAGACTGCTTCTCGTCAAGCAAATCATTAATTCATTCATTCGATTCTTTGCTAGCGTGTTGAGCAGTACAGTTGTTTATTTTACGCCTCGTTCGCTTTGTACGTTCGTTTGTAAGTTTCAGTTTTCGCGATGGAAACCGACGCTACGGTGAACCCTGATATGTGGGTAAATCAAAACCCAGTTCCAGTACGGGGAAAAAGGCCTCGGCCTGACAATACGCCTGATCCAGCGGTAAAAAAGCTTCTGGCGAACCATTTCTGATTTGAATGAAACTTTGCACACGTATTTGGTTTAGCAAACTGAGCATTTTTCACAGTTGGAGAGATTTTTTACACCCATGAGTTACATTCTAAAAGGGCGTATGCTTTTGGCATAGGTTTTATTCGAAGCATTGTAGCCCAGAAACCGTTGGTTGTATAGAAAAACTTTCTGAGAGTGAGTTGTAGGGAATTGAAAATGCACCATAAAAAATATACACTGTACAAAAAAAATTTTTTTGACCGAAAAAAATTGAAAATAAACATTAAATTTCAATTTAAAAAATAAAGAGTTGATTTTTTTTTTCAACTCGACGTTAATACGCAACTTTTTAAAAAAAGTCCAGGATGAAGAAATGAAAAATAATTTTTTTATGGTAGATTAACTTTTTATAAAAATTCTAATTTAAACTTTTTTCAAAATATTTGTATTCTGATGATTTTAAAAGATGCAGAGAATCATTTTAAATCAAAAAGCTCCTAATAGTAAACATTCTAAAGGCATCGGTTTTCGAGTTATTTTTAATTTAAGCTCGAAAAATTATTAATATTTCGGGAAATACACGTTTTTTCTTATTTTGTCCATGGTTCTACAGCAAAAACCACACGTTCATTGGAGTGCTTGATCAAAAATATACAATTCATTCGTTGACAACAAAACGATTGGATAAATAACTCAAGCGCTAAGCCTTAGCCTACCTACACGTTCCCCCTTGCTGAATGTTTTATAAAAAAATATGTTTGTCGTGCAACACTACCTACTTGTTTACTAATAATAACTGTTTGTAAAGTACGCATCCAATAACTACTGGGTGACCTATAATATCTGTTTTCGTATATAAATACGATTGCACTACTCCAGATGTGTTAGTAACAGTTTGCATTTTGTGAATATGAATAAAGTGAAAATGGAATACACCAAGCCCAAATGCTGTAAACCCTTTCCTGATCATCGGTGCTCATCAAGCTTACGCAAATTTAACGAAAACGTTATTGCAAAATTAAAAATATTGAACAGTCAAGCTCATTTTAATACGTCTTGATCAATTTGTGATTCGTGTAGTTATTGGAATGATAGTCAAGCCACCATTCATCCCTTCGTTGTTTACTATTCAGAATTTGGAACACTTAGGAATATCAGCTTCATCATAATATCGGAAGTACTCCATCATGATACTGTTGCGGTTCAGGTGTTCATTGCCAAATTAATGAGTTTTTTGAAAACAAAAATACAGTTGAAAAAAGCGATATTTATGTCTGATGGAGCTGCCTCACAATACAAAAATAGAAAAAACTTTGCAAGTCTTTGCAAGTTCAAAACAAGATATAAGGTCGATGCAGAGTGGCATTTTTCGCGACTTCTCATGGTAAAGGCCCATGCGATGCAATTGGTGGCACATTAAAACGAATGGCAAGAAATGCAAGTTTAGCTAAAGAACATGAACATCCTATTACAAGCGCAAAAGAATTGTATGATTGGTCTAATCAGAAAAGTAATAAAAATTCATCAAAAATGTCATTTAGTTGGGTATCATATGAAGAATATGAACAAGGAGTAACAGAATGGAGCAATATTTTCAAAAAATCTATAATAATAGCTGCCACACAGAAGTATTACTCTTTTGTTCCGATTTCAGAAAATAAGATACGAACGAAGCTGTTTCCAAAAGATGACGGAGCATTTACTTATGATGTATATAAAATATAAGGTGAAACTAGTTCTGTAAAGTATCTATGTCATAAAAATATATGTTCCAAAGATAAATAAACTCGAAAATAAATATTTGATTTATATATATATATATATATATATATATATATATATATATATATATATATATATATATATATATATATATATATATATATATATATATATATATATATATTTATATATATATATATATATATATATATATATATATATATATATATATATTTATATCACTTAGAACATTTAACTCTTTTCTTGAGAAAGATCATACAAATATTTTAAAAAATGTTTGAATTAGAATTTAAAAAATTAATCTACCATAAAAAAAATATTTTTCATTTCTCCATCCTGGACTTTTTTTTAAGTTGCGTATTAACGTCAAGTTTCTTTAAAAAAAATTAAAAAAAATTCAACTCTTTTTTTTTTTAAATTGAAATTTAATGTTTATTTTTGCTTTTTCTTGGTCAAAAAATTTTTTTTTGTACAGTGTATATTTTTTTATGGTGCATTTTGAATTCCCTACAACTCATTCTCAGACAGTTTTTATATATACAACCAACGGTTCTAAAGGCATACGCCCTTTTAGAATGTAACTCATGGGTGTAAAAAATCTCTCCACCAGTAAAAAATGCTCAGTTTGCTAAGCCAAATACGTGTGCAAAGTTTCATTCAAATCAAAAATGGTCGATTAAATTTTCGCATGAAATGATTTTGCTCTAGTGTTTTATATTGACAAACGACTGAAATGCACCATCCGCATGTGCACTGAAAGATACAAACTGATGGTTTTGTCGTTGAATCATTACAAGGCGGTGCAAGTGGTACTACAAAAACACAAGGAGGAATATTTCTCCCACGATATCGAAGCAGAAAAACTCCTCAAGGATGTTTTCCGGTTCTCCTGACATGGAAGTTGACACCCTGTTGGAGGAACTAAAGGCAAAAGGACTCAAATCAATCCAGATCCATAAGATGCCGCGTCACAACAAAGATTCGAAAGCGGGCCTCCACCAACAATCAGCCAGGTCACCGAAAGGTGCCCCCAAACAACACAAAGGAGTTCCCTGCCATTGGCTCCCGGCACCCCATACCTTTGCTCGCCCCGCTACCGCTGAATCCAACCACCAGACCCGTCACAGGTGCCTCTACGTATGCTGAAGCAACGAAATCCGGTACCCGTTCACCCCCACCAAGTCTCCAAGGAAACTCGTCCGCAATGACTTTCCTCCCAAGCTGCAACTGGCAGAACTGACAACGAACCCATGCTCACCATGGAGCAATACGTTTCACTGTTCGTTGAATGCATCAACACTTCTCGCATTTGCAAAAGTAGAGCTGAACAACTGCAATCTGCGGTGATGATCGCTTCCAAGTATGGACCGTGAAATCATTAAGATTTCTAACTGAAACGCTTGCTCCATCAGGAACAAGAATTACGAGCTTGTTGACTTCCTCAACGTACACAAAATAGACATTGCTATCATCAAGGAGACGCATTTCAAACCTGAGGTGAACATCTTCTCTCCCCATTTCCGATTTGTACGGCTGGATCGAGCATATTCTTCTGGAGGAGGTGTGGCTATTGCTCTTCGGCGTGAAATAAGCTGTCATCTGCTACCGAGTTTTCAACTCAAGGTCATCAAGGCCATGATATTGGAAGTGACCACTGGAGTCGGTCCCATTACCATCATCGCAGTCTACTGTCCCAAGCAAGTCAACGTAAGGGACGGATCGGCAACGAACCTAAGAAGCGACATCATCAAACTGACTCGGAGGCAGGGGCAGTTCATCATTGCGAGTGACCTCAACGCAAAACACCAAGCCTGGGGCAACAGTCGACGCAACGATCTACAAGTAGGCCACTACAACATCCTAGGTCCGGCCGCTCCCACACGGTTGAGCAGATCTGGAGCTCAGCTCGGACCACTTTCAGTGGTAGTCGAAGATAGATCCTCTGCTAACCGATTCCAAGTCTCTCGGTGTAACTACCATCGAGTCGATTGGACGCGGTTCCAGCGATGCGTGGACAACACAATTGACTATGACGTCCAACTGGAGTCCTCAGAGAACATCGACCAGTGTCTTCAGTACATCGATGAGGCGTTATCCCAGGTCCGGAATCTATATGTGACAGCTTTTAGTCTGGTGCGTAACTCTCTGAACCTAGACAACACAACCAAACGATATATCCAATTCCGTAATATTATAAGACGACAGTATAAGCGCTCTGGCCTGCCTCATCTGAAGACCAATATCAATAGTCTCAACAAAATTATCAAAGAAACAAACATTTTTCTCAACATCTTCGCTCCCTCCCAGTCCGTGGAAATCCGTTCTGGAGACTTACCAAAATTTTGAAAACCAAACCGAAACCTATTCCCCCTCTATCACCCCCAACACCAATCCCCGGTAATTCCCTTCTAACAGCATCTGAAAAAGCAGATGCACTTGGTCAGAATTTTGTCAACTCTCACAATTTGGGTCATGCCATGGTTAGCCCGCACGAGCTTGCCGTCCAGGAAGTAATAACTAGAGTCACCGATCTTCCCTCAGTCATTCCCAATGAATCTAAAACATCTGCTAATGAGGTGTTAGCGCAACTAAAACATGAGGGCCGCCGGTGTCGATGAGGTCCTCAACCTTGAGTTGAAAATCTTGAGTCGAGAATTTTTCGAACACCTGGCAGCGATCTTTAATAAGTGTCTGGAGCTCAGCTACTTTCCGTCTCGCTGGAAGTTAGCTAAAGTGATCCTCATCCACAAACCCGGTAAGGACCCTACTAACGCTAAAACTATCGTCCAATCAGCCTATTATCGTGCATCTCGAAGTTTCTCGAAGTTGTCTGGCATGATGGCCTGGTGTTTATACTGCAGCGATTCAACTTCCCGATCTTCGTGAAGATCATCAAGAATTATCTGTCGAACAAATCATTTTAGGTCTTCCTCAACAACATTCCCTCTGATACGTTCAACGTAGATCCTAGGGTTCCACAGGGTAGCCTACTTGGTCCCATCCTGTTCAACATATTTACCTCAGATGCTCCATCCTTCCGGGTGGTGGCATCCTGTCTATGTTTGTAGACGATACTGCCATTATCTACAAATGTCGAGTGGTTAGAGCTTTGACGCGTAAACTACAAGAGAGTCTGGATGTTTTGTCCGACTATTTCAATAGCTGGAGCAGTATTGCTAGAAAAATTTAATGGTGAGCCGTTCGTCAGATATTTAATCAGTTTGAGGGAAATAACTTAATCTACAAACATCGTAGCGTCTGACGGTCTTCACAAGAGTTTTTTGCAGAAAAATTTCCTACAAATATCATGTATTGATATATTTTTTTGAACCAACTGGACATCTCTAGAGAATAAGTTTTGAAAAAGTGGATTTTCCCATATAAAATCGTACGGAAAATTTGAAAATCGTGCGCAAAAATAAAGTTCCACTGATCGACTGAAAATTTACATAGTTGTTGTAGGACCCATATAGAACACGAAAAATGCATGGGAGCGAAAAAGTAACACCATCGCTTTTTTCCCATATAACCGTGTCCCAGTCTAGTGTGCATGTCTATAGCGTGGTTAGCAATATAGCGATTAAAATTTCCATATATCCTAATTGCAAATAAATCACCTCATGTTGAATTTAAATATCACAGTAAATCATTCAGAACTAAATCAAAAATTTGCCATGTTGAAAAAACAACATTCAGCGGTCAGTAAATGGCATTGACAAACATAATCAACATTTTTTGACTTCAACTAAGCCTCAAAGCTTACTGAGTGTATTGTAACCTTTATCTGAAGTATTTTTGAGCCAGTTAGTCTGAATCACATAATTTTTCGCTTAAGTGCTAATATTTGCAGCAATAAGTCTTAAAATTATCTACGCATCCGCAAAATGCAAAAACCTGAATTAATCCACCTAGCGGTCAGACCCAGCCTTTCTCACTCAATTTTTTATTTGTAAAAATAGATTTACATGAACGCTTCAATCCAATAAATGTATATTCACTCTTTAGGTTCTAAAATATTGATGTTGTAATCTTTACATATAAAAATGCAGTCAAGTCTGTCTGTCTGATCCATATAGGCCCGAAAACTACCGAACCGATCGATGTGAAAATTTGTATGTAGGGGTTTTTGGTGCCGCTAAGGTTCCTATGATAGTTTGAGACCCCTCCCTCTTCTGGAAGGGAGGGGTCCCATACAAATGAAACATAAATTTCTGCACAACTCAAGAACAAACCAAGCAAATGAAACCGAATTTGACATGTGGATGTTTTAAGGGATAACTAATATGTCCATAATAGTTGGATGAAACACAAATTTGTGCACATCTCGAAAACTAATCAACCAAATGGAACAAAATTTGGCAGGTAAATGTTTTTAGTGGTAACAAATATGTACATAATGGTTTGAAACCCGACTCCTTCTTCTATAAGGGAGGGATCCCATGAAAATGAAACACAAATTTCGCACAGCTCAAGAACCAATCAAGAAAATACAACCAAATTTGGTATGTGAATGTTTTTAGAGGTAACAAATATGTCCATAATGGTTTGACGCTCCTCCCTCTTCTGGAAGTACATGCTTCTTGACAAATTTTTGCACATCTCGCGAACTAATCAACTAAATGGAACCATATTGGCAGGTGAATGTTTTTAGTGGTAACAAATATGTTCCATAATCGACCTCAGACAACATTTTGGATTGTAAGATGGCAACTTCCGGTTTCTGGAAAACAGCCGAAAATGGCCGATTTCCACCCAATATAATTATATCCGGATCTAGAATAATACACAGGAGCTAAAATCGACCACAGATAGCATTTTAAATTCTGAGATGGCGACTTCCGGTTTCTGAAAACAGCAGAAAATGACCAAATACCACCCAATATGAGTTTTTCTTTAACCAGTATGCCGTTCAAAATCCAGAAGTTGTCTCCAAATGCCATTATGAAATCCAAAACGGCGACTTCCGGTGTCGGAAAAACAGCGGCAAATGACTAAATACCACCGGTATTTCCGGAACCGTAATGATGCACTAAAGCCACAAATCGACTTCAGACAACATTTTGAATTGGAAGATGGCAACTTCCGGTTTCTGGAAAACGGTTTGAAATGGACGATTCCCATTAAATATGAGTATCTCCGGAACCATAAAGATGGACAGAAGCTAAAAATTGATCACAGACACAATCTTGAATTTTAAGATGGTGACTTCCGGTGTCTGGCAAACAGCCGGAAATGACCAAATACCATTCAATATGAATGTTTTCGGAACCAGAATTACGCCCAGATGCCAGAAATTGATTTCACAGGCAATTTTAAAGTCCAAAATGACGACTTTCGGCTTCTGAAAAACAATCCAAAGTGACCAAATATCACCCAATATGAGTTTTTCTATAACCAGTATTCTAAATACCATTTTGAAATCCAAGATGGCGACTACCGGTTTGTGAAAAACAGCCTAAAATAAACAAATACTATCCAATATGAGTATCTCTGGAACCAGAATGATGCAAGGAGCTAACAATTGACCTCAGGCACCATTTTGAATTGCTAAATGGCAACTTATAGGCAACAGTCGGAAATGACCAAATAATACTCAATATGGATATTTCCGTAAACGTGATGATGCATAGAAACCAAACATTGACTCTGGACACTATTTTGAATTTGAAGACGACCACTTTTAGTTTCTGGAAAACAACCAAAATAACTAAATACCTCCCAATATGGGTATTTCCGGTGTCAGATTGATGCCAGAAAGTCTGCTGATAATGACAGAATACCACCCAATATGAATATATTCAGAATTAAGGCGATGTACAGAAGCCAAAAGACGAGGATGTTGTCATTTCGATAAAACCAATCATTTCAAACGATTTGTTATTTGACTTTGATCATATCCTATGGCCGAATTGTCGTGCATTTGCAGACTTCAAACAAACCGCAAGGAATCGATGAACTTGGAACGTTCAAATAGTACGACATCACATTTAAATTATGTTGAGGCCACATATATCAATCAAAGCAAGGTAGTTTTAAATAGCCTTTGAATTTCTCTTCTATCCATAACTTTTGAGCCACATATCAAATTGTTATGAAGTTTGTTATTTATAAGTTTGAGAGATGACTCGTTCGTATGACACTAGTTATGTTCAAATAAGTCATGTAATCTTTGAGATAATAGACTTTCGTTGTTTTATTAACAATTTAATACATAACGGTTGCTTAACTTCGATTATAATCAAATGAAATGGGAACGTGTAGGGCAGCCAAACTTTGAAACCACGTGTTCAATCAAAATTCATCAGTTAATACTTAACTAGCCCGCTCATCTGATAATAATAATCAAATCGGTTGTGTAGTTTCTGAGATAATGAAGTTTCGTGATTTTCACAAGTCGGCACATTACAAATGAATTTACAGTTCGATTACAGTAAAATTCAATAGGGTCTTCTGAGGCAGCTATACCATTCATTTGACACTAATTTTGTGGAAATCGGGTCAGCCATCTCTGAGAAAAGCGAGTGAGTCCAAGTAGTCTTCGGAATATGTTCCTTTGCATAGCTGGATTTCACATTTTTAAACATAACAGGCAAAGTAATAGTCCGATTGCAAAACAAATCAATAGGGTCTTATGGGGCAATTAGACCTTCCATTTGACACTGATTTTATGAAAATCGGTACAGCCTGACCTGTCTGAGAAACATGAGTGAGATTAAACAGTCTTCAGAACACGTTTCTTTTCATAACTTTTGAACCACAGGTTCAATCTTTATGAAATTCAAAACTTAAGGTTTTTTTAGGTAGCCCGTTCTTTTGAGACCATTTTCGTTCAAATCGGTTGTGTAGTTTTTGAGATATTGATGTTTCATGATTTTCACATTTTTAAACATAACCTCTAAACTAAACATCCGATTACAATAAAATTCAATAGGGTCTTATGGGGCAACAAGACCTTTCATTTGCAATTAATTTCATGAAAATCGGTCCAGCCATCTCTGAGAAAAGTGAGTGAGAATAAAAATCTGCACATACACACACACACACACACACACACACACACACACACACACACACACACACACACACACACACACACACACACACACACACACACACACACACACACACACACACACATACAGAAAATGCTCAGCTCGTCGAGCTGAGTCGAGTGATATATGCCATTCGGCCCTTTGGAGCACTTTTATACTTTCGGTTTTGCAAGTGATTGCTATACCTTTCTAGGAGAAAGACAAAAACTCATATTTGAACAGTTTTACTATAGAAAATTGTTAAACCTTGTTCGTATTTAGCCTAGTTAACCGGAAATGCACTATTTGCGCTCTTCTGTCTATGCGTCTATCACTTCTTCGTAGCCACTGCCTAAATTAAGATATCTTAGTGCAAATCGGTACAAAAGTCAGCCTCAAAGCTATTCAACTTTATTTTTATATCCCAAATGTGGCAGCAAGTGAAACCACATCGCTGCATATAGCTTCTGCTTTCGTTCATTGTCGTTACCGGTGCCGGCTATAGAGGTGAACGTCATTTGGAGCAGAGAGACCATTAAATTGATTAACACCAATTGAGTGTATTCCCAAACCTATTGCAAGAAACACATTGACATAAGACAGGCTGTCGATTTCTACGTTAGCTCCGCGGTCATGTCGTACAAACATGTCAAATGTTTAAAATGTAAGTTAAATGTTCGAAATGGTGTTTTTTGGTTTTCTTACGCGGATTTCGGAGTTTACGCGGTTTTTCTACGTGAATTTCGGAATTTACGCAGATTTTTTATGCGTCACGTATCCCTGCGTAAAATAGACTTTAACGTGTCAGCATGGCAGAAATGTTTCATATTCACAGAAAGAGCTCTGAAGCCAATGAAGTCAATTGACCAAAATCAGCCACATGGATACAGCACTGTTTGCACAACGAATCTGTATTAGCATGACAACCATTTGCTTTCCATCAGAAATCCTGTCACCCGAGCAACAGGCCCACAAATCCTATTTTCAGCACTCAAAAAAGTTATATATAGCACATAACTTTATACGCGAACCTAGCATTATCTTTTTTGGCAATGCTGCTCGCTTTCTCCGTTTCAAAACCCGTCCCTCGGTTCCGGGAACAGATAAGTTTTTTTACGAACAGGTTAAAAACAGCAATACCTTCGCCAAGTGGTAAGACGATTTAGCATAGATATAAAGCGGCAACATTAGAGTCCCAGGAAAACTGGAACGCCGATTATGAACTTTAGTCCATCTAGGATGGCAGTGTAACAGTGGAATACATAATAAATAAAGCCAAATTTTTTCTCCACTGAAGTAGGACAAAAACTTTTTACCGCTTACATTCCTCTGCATATTGTTTATTTACCAAACGCATGACTTAAAAAGCACTGAAGCTGGCTTACGTCAATGGGCTGATCGTAAATATAACACCGGAGCTTTGAAAAGCCTCTCGGTCCTGTGTATTCACCGTGGTTATTGAAAAGGAAGTATCTAAGGCGATTGAAGATTCAATAACAGCCATTGCGAAAAGCTTGAGTGCTTCCCTGAATAACAGACAAGTGCCATAGCTCAAATAATATTTATCGATGCTGGGTTTTGTTTCCGAGCAACAGCATCACACTCGTGTACACAGCCACAAAGTAGAAATCGTGGAATTGATTTGTGAATATTTCAATCGATGGAAATCGGTAGCCGCAAATGTAACTCAAATTTATTGATTGTTTATAGAAGATTCGATTTCAATATTCATGACTGCTTAAACAAAAAGCGACCATGCACGTGTAGAGGAGTAGATGGATACATTTAGATGGTATAAATGTTATAATGGGTTTTTGTAGCATCAATTTGCTGGCTCAAGACTGCATGCAACATTGATAGAGCAATTTAAATTGATATACCTGACAGTCTATCCAGTATGAGCGTGTAAAAAGTTGACAATATGATACACCGATTTCTTGGTCTACTACGTCAGACTAAACTATTTATACTATAATATTCAGTTCAGATTCATCGTCATTAGTTGATAAACTTACTAGCTACCAAACGCCTCCATCGGAAAAAATTTGGAAGGGAAGTTGTGATAATTTTTAAAAAGAATTCAACATTAAATTTAAAAGAAGCTTACGAATTGGGCTGATTTTTCTCAGTTTTTACTTATATTGAAAAACTTTGAAAGCTGCAGCCGCTTGCTTACAGAGGCCCCAGGAAGCATTTTAATGCGTGACGCAAGCGGCTTTTGCGAAATACCAACTGTGTCAGAACCCAGACTGTGATGTGCAATGACAAGGAGAAAATCTGGCAACCAGCGACGTCTGGTTGAAATTACCCATTCGAAAGTTTATTGAATGGTGAGAACAACAAAGGGTAAGCTAGTAACTGTGGTCGAGCTCCAAAAAAGGTAAAATAAATGCTGAGACGTTAAAGCGGTATAAATAATAATATAAATTGAAAGAATGGATCTTTTCTATTAGCGCTGTCACTTCAGAAAAACCTTTGTTTGAAGCTGCACTACCAAAAGAATCATTTAATTTAGCGATTTGGGTAAAATTTTCGTATCTTCGCAAAAAGCAGAATCAACGAAACTATCTGAAATTGGAGACCAGAATGATGTAAGCGGAAATCCTAAGATCGGAAAATGTTTGACATTGAACCGATAAAGCTCATGCTAGGTTAGCTCCAGCCTAGCATATAACTTTGTGTATTTTAAGAAATTACGTTTAAACTTGAAAAAGCAAAAACTCAATTACATGCTTTTTGCGTAGTTGATATCAAGGTTTTGGCGAGTGACAATAAAATATATTAACTTCTTTAATTATGATTCAGAGCATTTCTAAATGCTTCGTTATTTTTCACAATTTAGACAAGTTTGTTTTTTCTCTGTGTGCGACAGACAAAAACGGTGTGCGCTTTTAAAAGCGACAAATATTTGCCACCTCCCGATTTTTGCTGCTCCAGAAAGAACCGTCCGCTTTGCCGTTCAATTAACGAATGAGAAATTTTGAAATAAAAAAGACGAAATGTTTGAATGGTAATGGTGCGTAGAAGAAAAGGGAATGGCAATAAAAATAAAAAAGGATCAGGAACAGAAGCGACCTCGAGTAAAACAACAACAACAATTCGTTTACAAAGTCAGATCAGTTGTATCCGTTAGTGTCGGCTGTGCTTGAGGAGACAGGTAGTAATTGGTTGCTCGGTATGATTCAGACAATCGATGTTATTTACCTTTTTTTCAATAGTGTAGGTAATAGGTTGTTTTTGTTACATAAATTTATCCGTAAAAGAATTTCTGATCGGTTGATGCCAAAACCTCGATATTCTGAAAAAAAAGACTGATATATAAGCGCTATATTACTAGATTTTCAAATTCTAGCGCCCTACGATGTAGACGTTAGTCCAACGTCAAAAAGAAATAATCCATCTCACGCTGTTCATTCTGTGCCGAACACGCATCAGCATCGGTTGTGTTTCGAATTCGCCTCGATAAAATTCAAAACGTGTGCACAAGTTCTGGCATTCTTTGACCGGGCCCGGTGTCTTTTGTTTAGATTGCTGTTTCGCATTCAAGGTCAAGTGCCTTTGTGTAACTGTGTCGCTTTGTAGCTGCCTGCTGTCGAACGATTTGGTGGTGAGTGCAGTGTACTCCTGTGGACGTTTATCCAACACGAAGGAGAGAAGGAAAGGAAGGTACGTGCTTCTTGTCTGTCCCATCGGCGCGCTAGTTTTAGCGCGATGGATGTAGATCCCCCACCTCCCGCACCTCCATCCTCTAATCCCCCCGACCCAGTCCCTTCTGCCCCTCCTTCAACTGTTAATTCTTCAGCTTCCTCACGTGTCAGGTTGTATCCAGACGGATCGACGCTTCCAGTGGCAGTTTACCTCAGGCCTAAAGCAGGGCCGAAATCGAAATCATTGAATATATCACAGATTTCGAAAAACCTGACGTCACACTATAAAGCTGTGACTGAAATTTCTAAAATCAGGCCGAGCAAGCTCCGTGTCGTGGTCAATGACCTTAAAGAGGCCAACGATATAGCTTGCTCCGAGCTCTTTACACGGGAATACCGTGTCTATGTACCCGCTAGAGATGTGGAGATCGACGGTGTCGTGACCGATTCGAGTCTTTCCGTGGAGTGTATATTGAAAAGTGCTAAAGGGTGCTTCAAGAACACCACATGTCCCGATGCGAAGGTGCTCGACTGCAAGCAACTGCGGTCGGTATCGCTCGTCGGTGACAAAAAAGTTTACACTCCGTCAGACTTGTTTCGAGTTACGTTCGCCAGGTCTGCACTACCAAGCCACATTTCGATCCACCGGGTTCGTCTCCCTGTGAGGCTCTACGTGCCCCGCGTCATGAACTGCCTGAATTGCAAGCAGTTAGGCCATACAGCCGCCTACTGCTGCAATAAGGCACGTTGTGGCAAGTGTGGGGAGTATCATGCGGAAGATTCTTGCAGTGTTAACGCTGAAAAGTGTATTCACTGCGGGGAAAGTCTGCATGAGCTCTCCACATGTGCGGTGTACATGCAGCGCAGGGATAAAATAAAACGCTCTCTCAAAGAGCGTTCAAAGCGTTCCTACGCTGACATGCTGAAGAAGACCGTTACCACTTCTCCCGTTACTTCGAACCCCTTCGATCTGTTGTCCTCTGATGAAACCGATTCTGACGATTCACCAGCGGGAACATCCTATGCCAATCCTGGGGAGTCTAGAAAGAGGAAAAATATTTCCTCTCCTAAACTTCCCCGAAAAGGTCCAAAGATTTCCCAAAGTGAAATGAATGGTACAAACAAACCTAAAAGTGCAGCGGAAAAACCGAAGCAAACTCCTCCTGGGCTTGCAAATTTAAAGTCCCAGAAGGAGTTCCCAGCACTTCCTGGAACATCTAAGACCCCAGTTGTTCCTTTTGCACATCCAGTGGAAAAATCAAATGCTGGACTGGTGAAATTTTCTGACATTGTGGACTGGATTTTTGAAACTTTCAATGTACCCGATCCAATAAAAATTTTTCTTACAGCATTCCTCCCAACAGTTAGAACATTTTTGAAGCAGTTGACTGCTCAATGGCCCCTCCTTGCAGCGATCGTATCCTTCGATGCCTAATTCAACTGCGTATATGAAGGATTCTATCCCTGTCTTACAGTGGAATTGTAGAAGTATTTTACCAAAAATTGATTCATTTAAAGTTTTGATAAATAATAACAAATGCGATGCATTTTCCCTTTGTGAAACTTGGCTTACTTCAAATATTGATCTCAACTTCCATGATTTTAATATTATTCGCCTTGATCGAGACACCTCATATGGAGGAGTACTTTTAGGGATTAAAAAGTGCTATTCTTTCTATCGTATTAACCTCCCCTCGATTCCAGGCATCGAAGTTGTCGCATGTCAAATGACAATACAAGGTAAAGAGCTTTGTATTGCCTCAATATATATTCCTCCCAGAGCACAGATTGGGCAACGGCTGCTCTTTGATTTAACAGAACTTCTTCCCTCGCCACGTTTGATTTTGGGAGACTTCAACTTTCATGGTGTGGCTTGGGGTTCCCCTTACAATGATAACCGCTCCTCTCTAATCTATAACCTTTGCGATGACTTCGACATGACTATTTTAAACAACGGTGAAATGACACGTATCCCGAAACCTCCAGCGCGCCCAAGCGCTTTGGATCTATCCTTATGTTCGACGTCGCTACGGTTGGATTGCACATGGAAGGTAATCCTCGATCCTCACGGTAGCGACCATTTGCCTATTCTTATTCCAATTACTAACGGATCAACTCGCATGCGACCAGTTGACATTCCGTATGACCTTACACGGAATGTCGATTGGAAGTTATACGAGGATATGATTTCAAAAGCGGTCGAGTCGATTCAATACATCCACCACTTGAAGATAACAACCTCCTCGCGAGCTTGATTCTCGATGCCGCGTTGCAAGCCCAAACGAAGAAATATCCCGGCGTAACGATCAAAGAACGGCCTCCAACTCCGTGGTGGAACAAAGAGTGCTCCGATGTCTACACGCAAAGATCCAACGCGTTTTTGGCCTTCCAGAAGGGAGGTATACCTGGCGACTATATGCGGTATTCGGAGCTTGATACCAAGCTTAAAAGCTTGGCTAAAGCAAAGAAACACGGATATTGGCTTCGGTTCGTGAACGAGACGTCGAGGGAGACGTCGATGAGCACTCTTTGGAACACAACCCGAAGAATGCGAAATCGCGTAACGGTCAACGAAAGCGAGGAGACTTCAAGTCGGTGGATATTTGATTTGCCAGGAAAGTATGTCCGGACTCTGTTCCTGAGCAAAATATTGTTCGCGATGCGTCTCCGAGCCACGACGCGATAGAATCACCTTTTACGATGACAGAATTTTCAGTTGCCCTCATGTCCTGTAACAATAACGCGCCTGGGTTAGATAGAATCAAATTCAACTTGTTGAAGAATCTACCCGGCAATGCCAAGAGGCGCTTGTTGAACTTGTTCAATAAGTTCCTGGAGCAAAACATTGTACCGCAGGATTGGAGGCAAGTGAAGGTGATCGCCATCCAAAAACCAGGGAAACCAGCTTCTGATCACAACTCTTATAGGCCGATTGCAATGCTATCCTGTATCCGGGAATTGATGGAAAAAATGATACTCCGTCGTTTAGACCACTGGGTCGAATCAAATGGTCTACTATCAGATACTCAATTTGGCTTCCGCCGTGCCAAAGGGACGAATGATTGTCTTGCGTTGCTTTCAACAAATATTCAGCTGGCGTATGCTCGCAAAGAACAAATGGCATCTGAGTTCTTGGACATTAAGGGGGCTTTTGATTCCGTTTCTATTGACATTCTTTCGGGTAAACTTCACCGACAAGGATTTTCTCCAATTTTGAACAATTTTTTGCACAATTTGTTGTCCGAAAAGCATATGCATTTTACGCATGGCGATTTGGCAACTTTTTGAATTAGCTACATGGGTCTTCCCCAGGGCTCATGTTTAAGCCCCCTTCTTTACAACTTTTATGTAAATGACATCGACGAATGTCTGGCAAATTCATGCACGATAAGACAACTTGCAGACGACAGTGTAATCTCTGTTACAGGAGCCAAAGCTGCCGATTTGCAAGGACCATTGCAAAATACCTTGGACAATTTGTCTGCTTGGGCTTTACAGCTAGGTATCGAATTCTATCCGGAGAAGACTGAGATAGTAGTTTTTTTTTTTCCAGGAAGCATGAACATTCTCAGCTTCAAACACAATTAATGGGTAAAACGATTTCTCAGGTTTTGGTACACAAATATCTTGGTGTCTGGTTCGACTCTAAAGGCACCTGGGGTTGTCACGTGAGGTATCTGATGAAAAAATGTCAACAAAGAGTGAATTTTCTTCGTACAATAACCGGACAATGGTGGGGAGCCCACCCAGGAGACCTTATAAGGCTTTAGCAAACAACGATACTGTCTGTTATTGAGTACGGGTGTTTCTGCTTCCGCTCCGCAGCAAACACACATTTGATCAAACTGGAGCGAATACAATATCGTTGTTTGCGTATCGCCTTGGGTTGCATGCAATCGACCCATACGATGAGTTTGGAGATCTTAGCTGGAGTACTACCATTGAAAAACCGCGTCTGGGGCCTGTCTTCTCGTATTCTTATCAAATGTGAGGTCTTGAACCGTCCCGTGATTGGAAATTTTGAAAGGTTAATCGAACTTAATTCTCAAACCCGTTTTATGACATTGTATTTCAATCACATGTCCCAAAATATTAACCCTTTTTCGAATATTCCAAATCGTGTCGACTTATCAAATACTTCTGATTCTACTGTGTTTTTCGATACATCCATGATCGAAGAAACTCGTGGAATCCCGGATCATTTACGCGTGCAGCAGATCCCTAAAAATTTTTCCAATAAATATCGAAACATCAACTGCGACAATATGTACTACACTGACGGATCACTTCTTGATGGGTCCACTGGCTTCGGTATCTTCAATAACAATTTAACCGCCTCCCATAAGCTCGATAATCCTGCTTCTGTTTACGTCGCAGAATTAGCTGCAATTCAGTACACCCTAGGGATAATCGAAAAAATGCCCACGGACCATTATTTCATCTCTACGGACAGTCTCAGTTCCATTGAGGCTCTCCGATCGATGAAAGATGTTAAGCACTCTCCGTATTTCCTGGGGAAAATACGGGAACATCTGAGTGCTTTATCCGAAAAATCTACTCAGATTACCTTAGCGTGGGTCCCTTCTCACTGCTCGATACCGGGTAATGAGAAAGCAGTTGGCAAAATTCTTGGACCAAGGGGGAACTGGGAAGGTGGTTACATTCCATAATCCCCAAGGTGTCGATGAACCCGTGGTTCAAGGGGTTGGATGTAGGTCGGGATTTCATTTGCGTGATGTCCCGGCTTATGTCCAATCACTATAGATTTGACGCGCATCTCCGTCGTGTTGGGCTCGGGGAAAGTGGTATCTGTGCCTGTGGTGATGGTTATCACGACATAGAGCATGTGGTTTGGTCATGCCCTGTACACCGTGACGCCAGGTCTAGATTAATAGCTTCCCTGCAGGCCGAAAGTAGGCAGCCGGCTGTTCCTGTTCGTGATGTCTTGGCGAGCCGTGACCTATCCTACATGTCCCTTATATACGTTTTCCTGAAATCCATCCACGCCCCAGTTTAGTCCTATCCCCTTCCGCCTACATCCAACCAAACGACAAGAACACGTTAAGACCCCGGATCCGGAAACAGCAATCAGACCCGCACGATACTCTCAAGGCCCGATGGAAACAACCCAATATGCCAGTCCGTAATATCTTGGCCCAGCAGCGGAACAAATTTAATATGCTGCTTACCTATGGCAATGAAAACCATCAAACAGCAAACCTGTGCTTTTAATGCAAAATATTCTAGCTTTAAGTTAGATTTAGTTTCAGCTCGTAGTCGGCAGCGAGGATAAAAAATTTGCTTTTAGTTATTAAGATACTTTAGAAAGTAAGCTACCAGATATAATTGGCGCCGTTAAACATTGAATTGTATTTGTGCCGTGTCAAATAAACTATAGATGAAGAAAAAAAAAAACAACTTGCAGACGACAGTGTAATCTCTGTTACAGGAGCCAAAGCTGCCGATTTGCAAGGACCATTGCAAGATACCTTGGAAAATTTGTCTGCTTGGGCTCTACAGCTAGGTATCGAATTCTCTCCGGAGAAGACTGAGATAGTAGTTTTTTCTAGGAAGCATGAACCTGCTCGGCTTCAAACACAATTAATGGGTAAAACGATTTCTCAGGTTTTGGTACACAAATATCTTGGTGTCTGGTTCGTCTCTAAAGGCACCTGGGGTTGTCACGTGAGGTATCTGATGAAAAAATGTCAACAAAGAGTGAATTTTCTTCGTACAATAACCGGACAATGGTGGGGAGCCCATCCAGGAGACCTTATAAGACTTTACCAAACAACGATATTGTCTGTTATTGAATACGGGTGTTTCTGCTTCCGCTCCGCAGCAAACACATATTTGATCAAACTGGAGCGAATACAATATCGTTGTTTGCGTATCGCCTTAGGTTGCATGCAGTCGACCCATACGATGAGTTTGGAGGTCTTAGCTGGAGTACTACCATTGAAAAACCGCTTCTGGAGCCTGTCTTCTCGTATTCTTATCAAATGTGAGGTCTTGAACCGTCCCGTGATTGGAAATTTTGAAAGGTTAATCGAACTTAATTCTCAAACCCGTTTTATGACATTGTATTTCAATCACATGTCCCAAAATAATAACCCTTCTTCGAATATTCCTAATCGTGTCGACTTATGAAATACTTCTGATTCTACTGTGTTTTTCGATACATCCATGATAGAAGAAACTCGTGGAATCCCGGATCATTTACGCGTGCAGCAGATCCCCAAAATTTTTTCCAATAAATATCGAAATATCAACTGCAACAATATGTTCTACACTGACGGATCACTTCTTGATGGGTCCACTGGCTTCGGTATCTTCAATAACAATTTAACCGTCTCCCATAAGCTCGATAATCCTGCTTCTGTTTACGTCGCAGAATTAGCTGCAATTCAGTACACCCTAGGGATTATCGAAAAAATGCCCACGGACCATTATTTCATCTTTACGGACAGTCTCAGTTCCATTGAGGCTCTCCGATCGATGAAAGATGTTAAGCACTCTCCGTATTTCCTGGGGAAAATACGGGAACATCTGAGTGCTTTATCCGAAAAATCTTCTCAGATTACCTTAGTGTGGGTCCCTTCTCACTGCTCGATACCGGGCAATGAGAAAGCGGACTCTTTGGCTAAGGTGGGCGCAACAAACGGTGAAATTTATGAAAGACCAATTGCTTTTAATGAATTTTTTGCATTTGTACGTCAGAATACGATCATCAGTTGGCAAAATTCTTGGACCAGAGGGGAACTGGGAAGGTGGTCACATTCCATTATACCCAAGGTATCGACGAATCCGTGGTTCAAGGGTTGGATGTAGGTCGGGATTTCATTTGCGTGATGTCTCGGCTTATGTCCAATCACTATAGATTTGATGCGCATCTCCGTCGTATTGGGCTTGGGGAAAGTGGTATCTGTGCTTGTGGTGAAGGTTATCGCGACATAGAGCACGTTGTTTGGTCATGCCCTGTCCACCGTTACACCAGGTCTAAATTAGTAGCTTCCCTTGAGGCCGGAGGTAGACGGCCACCTGTACCTGTTCGTGATGTCTTGGCGAGCCGTGACATACCCTACATGACCCTTATATACGTTTTCCTAAAATCCATCCATGCCCCAGTCTAGTCCCGTT
Organism: Wyeomyia smithii; assembly: GCF_029784165.1. Taxonomy (NCBI): domain Eukaryota; kingdom Metazoa; phylum Arthropoda; class Insecta; order Diptera; family Culicidae; genus Wyeomyia; species Wyeomyia smithii. Next base: position 170,171,195 of record NC_073695.1, on the reverse strand, counting down.
CCCCTCCGTCAACACCCAACAAGACGACAAGAACACGTTTGAACCTTAAGCACAGATTTTGGAATCAGCAACTGCACCACACTCGAATTCGCCACCCGAGGCCTTCAGTGATATCTTGGCTCAGCGGCACATACCATATGGCCACTTGAACACTAGCGAACAACAACAACGAACCATAACCAGCAACTAGACCCCGCACAATACCTCCAGGACCCGAGGATACAAGCCCCTGCCCTAGCTCATGACATCGGCCATTCGAAGAGCACCAGACGACCATTCAACAACAAAACACTGATTGAAAAATTCATGCTAGTTTTAAGTTAGACTTAATTTCAGCTCGTAGTCGGCAGCGAGGATAAAAAATTTGCTTTTAGTTTTTAAGTCACCAGATATAATTGGCGCCGTTAAACATTAAATTGTATTTGTGCCGTGTCAAATAAATGATATATAAGGAAAAAAAAAAATTTCACGCTGTAATCTAGCCTTCCTCATTCTTACTGTATTATTTATTAAGATACATTTAAGTTCTCAAAAACACAAATTACACTCTGATCATTTTTACAGTATTTATTTTTCGCTCTTAATAACAATGTTTTTGATAAATAGTTGCTTAACTGGACAAAATATTTAAGTACAGCTAAAAGCGTCATATACAATATAATGAAGCACATATAAGCACACACATGCGAAGAACACTTGTATACACACATATGAACTTCCATGCACACACATGGACATGTAACGCCACCAAAAGCGCCCTAAGTGACGCACCTAAAAGCGTTATGTCCAAGTCCTGCTTGTGTTCGGGACTCAAAACAGTAGCAATAGCACTACGTCGGTCCTCCTGCGAGAAAGTGGGGCACCGCGCAAAACAAAAGCAACGAACGCTATAACGGAAAATTTGAACCAGAATAATCGGCAAAGGCCCAGGCGACCAAAACGGACTAACGATTGGATACTCAAAACATGGAACTGCCTTTCTCTCAATAGTTAGTACCCATGTACTTTCCTAAGAATTGAAAAACCGCAAGGTCAACATCGTAGCGCTGCAGTGTGCTGGAAAGGGACGACGGTGCGTACGTATAGGAATTGACACACCATCTACCAGAGTTGTGGTGACACACATGAGCTGGGCACAGCTGTTATAGTTATGGGTGAAATGCGGAAGCAGGTAATCGGGTAGTGGCCGGTAAACCCCAGAATGTGCAGGTTAAGAATCAAGGGCCGATTCTTTAACATTAAACGTGCACAGCCCTCACCTCGGAAGTACAGATGATGAAAGAAAGAAGTTGGAAGGTGAATACGATCGCTTCGAGGATAAACACGCTCAGGTCGGTCAAGAGGAGGAATTAAGACCGGTAATTGGACGATTCAGCGCACACCGGCTGACAAATGAAAGTGGCCCAAGACTAATTGACTTCGCCGCCTCCAAAAACATGATTATACGTAGCACCTTTTTCCAGCACTGCTCCCAATATCGGTACACCTAGAGATTAGCTAACCAAACAGAAACTCAAATCGACCACGTTTGAGAACGTAGACGTTCGACACTTTTCAGACATTATCGACGTCAAAACCCTTCGGGAGCTAACATCGACTCAGACGACTACCTAGTGATTGTAAAGATACGCCAAAAACTATCCGTTGTGAACAATATACGGTACCATTGCCCACCAAGGTATAATCTCGCGCGGCTGAAGCAACCCGAAGTCGCCGAAAATTACGCGCTTTCTCTCGAAGCAACACCACCAGAAGAAGACGAGCTGGAAGAAGCCCCTCTAAAGGTCTGCTGGAATACCGTCAAGACAACCATCAGCACTGTAGCGGAGAACGTCCTAGGTCGCAATGTACCCAGTCGACGTAACGAACGTGGTGCGGTACAAACAGAAACAGAGACAGCAAACCCAACTCTTCCAGGAAAAATGCGCCGCCATGAGAAGGAGGAGTGCGAAGAACTACAACAGCTGTACCGCTTTCATGAAACACGAAAGTTCTGTGCACCTTGTACAAAACGCTTATTAGACCGGTTGTTCCCTGCGGGCCTAAGACGCGGACAATGCTTGAAGAGGACGTGCGGGTGCTCGGGGTTTTCGAACGACGGGTGCTAAGAACCATCTTTGGCGGTGTGCAGGAGAACGGAGTGTGGAGGCGAAGAATGAACCATGAGCTCGCGCAACGGTGAACCCAGCATCCAGAAAGTGGCCAAATATGGACAGATACGTTGGGAAGGGAACGTGGCGAGAACAACGGACAATTACCCTGCCAAATTGACTCTCACCTCGAATCCGGTTGGTACGAGACGAAGGGGACCGCAAAGAGCAAGGTGGTTAGACCAGGTGGAGTATGATCGGGAAGGTACGAAGTGCCTACGGGATTGGAGGCGGACAGCCATGGACCGATCAAGTTGTCGGAATTATGTTGTGTAGGCCATGTCTTAGGACGTACGGCCATTTAAGTAAGTAAAGCAGCCGTCACCAACGTTATGTAAACAAAATTTCACGAAAAAAAACTTGCACCTTTTAACTTGTAACCTTTTGTATAAACTTTTTCTCCATGATATTTGTATCGTTCAAATAGATTACTAATTATTTAATCATAATAAGCGGATTTTCGAATGGCTGCTTAAATTCTAAGATGAGTATTTTTGACATAGGACTTTTAACTGTTTAGGCATTATTACAGCCTTCCAAATCATCTCTTTCTATCTATCTCTATTTTTAACTCTTTATTACTCTCTTCATTTTATAGAATTTATAGGCAATTATAGGCAATGAATGCAAAATTTAAATAAACGCCAATAATATTGGTTTATAATTTATTTAAAAATTGAAGCTCTATTTCAATCCTGCAATCCTATCATGTGCAGCAATAAATCGAACTTTTTTCTACCGATTCGAAACAGACACACACGTGAGCTTGACTTTTTAATATTAAAATTTGTACCTGTGTCATGACTCGAAGTTATTCTAAGCCATTTCATTAAACGGAAAATGGAATTGAAATAGGCAAAGCAAAACCGCCGCGAGCTCCGGGACCACTACATAATTCCAATTAAGTAACCGCCAACAGTCGCTCGATTAACCTTCGTCACATGCTGCTACTCCCGCATAATTTTCCTGTTTCAAACGAGTAAGCGCTCTTTAGCTTTGAATTTATTGCTGCGTACACAAAACACTGCCAAAGCTTTTTTTTTTCAGCACCCGCTTGAATTTTATTCACCGCAAATTAATCTGTGGTATTACGGCTCTATCGTATAAGGGGAAAGATTGGTTAAATACACGAAATAAGAATTGTCTAATTTTTTTTTTTTTTTTTTTTTTCATTTAAAGAGTGAGTACAACCGCAGAGCCGCTATGATCTGAGCAACCAAATTCGGTGAAAAGATACTTCTTTCATTCTCATACGTACCATCGTCCCCAATTTTAGAAGGATAAATAGCAACCAAACAATACAGGCGCATTCGGTCTCCATCACATCCTCTATGCAAGAAGCCATTTCATAAATGTAAAATTGTATAACTTCTAATAGACTTGGTTGTGACGGATACTTCTGACCAAGGGACACGATTGAACTGCAATTTTGTCACATTACGAGCTTCAGCTGTTTTCCAGAATCAATAGAAAATTTTTGATCCCCTTAGAAAGTTTGACACTGGAGACGAAATTAGTTCTGGCGATACTTGTTCAATCTGTTAGCTTTTCCGATTACTAGACGCAATCAAAAGTTTTGAAGTCAACGGAACATGACTTCATACCGCTAGGAGCCGTTCACCAGAATATCTAGCGAAGAAAAATCTCGAGATATAACGGAAGAAAATTAAATATTATTTTAAAAGTAGCACACACTGTAGCGCTTTGTCTATGCGGTAAAATGTAGGTACGTGGTTAAGTCTTCTATGTTCATTTAACTTATGACGCAAGCGGACATTATTATATTATTGTTTTATATTCCGGACAAATATTTATGATGTGAATAAACTTTCCCTGAAATTTGGTTTGTTTTACACTAAAAAGAACTGCCAAAATTCGAAATAATTTGGTTATGAATAGATTAACTAAAGCAAAGTCGAAATCAACTCGACTGACCATAAAACGATCCGCAGTAGCGTGACGCATCCAATTTTGCCAAGAGCCTGCATATATATGTACGATATTGCTTTAGCTTGAAAAGTATGTGATTGCCCGGGTGTGTGACAACTTTTTATTACGAAGCAATCAAATGCTCCCTGGGTATACAAGGACGGTTTATATTCATGCTAATGCCGTTGAGCAGTTGGCCTTTACCCATGTGTTTCCTCTTACGTAACTGTTATTTCCCTGACAGTCCGAATGGTTTTGGGCCTTTCTCTGGTGTTCCTAGCACGATTCATTGACTGCAGTACGGTTTAGTTACTTTTACGACTCAACTGAAACAAAAACACATGTCCTTTTAGAAGGCTTAGGTTGCGGTTTTTTGTAACGTTCATAATTTCACAAAACAACAGGCAACAAGTGACCAAGTAAAAACCGCATTTTCTTATTGAGAGCACAGATCCTACGAACAAATTACAAATTACGTAAAAAGCTATTACCTGAATAATTAATACGTAATGATATCGCTTTCGCCGTTCATCACCAGTATACACCTTCGTCGTCGTCGTCGCAAGCATCTATATCCGGCATCCAACACAGATAAGAAACATAGTTTTTCTCGTTGTCCATTACTTTCCCTTCGTTCGTCATTAAAAAATAAATTAGATTTTGGGTTGCTCATCGAAAGAACAGTGGCATCTCGAAACGAATCGCCTCGAACAGCAGAAAAAGAAAAACAATTTAAAACGTAAAGATTTAGCTCCTGTACGGAGTTTATCGGTAGTAATGATGTATCTGTGCTTTAAAAGTACAGTCGGAATCCCTATAACGCGGATTTGTCATTTAGAAAACCAAAAAATATGAATTCAAATCCATCTCTAACTTTGATCAATGAGGCCTATAAATTTTAACACCAACATCTAGCGCTAGATGGCATTACACTGTCTTTCGTCCAGCTGTTGTGGAGCTTGACGGGCCCTAGCGTTTTGGGCTAAATTTCAAAGTTATTTTAGGATGCTATAGTGATATCTGCCGTGTCGTTTCTTTAGTTTGTTCAGGAATCTAGTTCACAAAAAATATTCCAGGCTACTACAGAAACGCTCGGCCAAATATACAGGCTGCGAAAGTTATGCTGTTTATTTAGTGATGTTTGTTATGTGCTGTTGAAACCAAACAAAACCATCATTGAGCAGCGGTATCGACTGCGATTAAGCCGAGCACTGCGCGAAAAACAGCCACAATACGAGCAGTGCCACGAAAAAATTATTCTACTGCGTGACAACGCTTGGCTTCATACTGCCAAAGCTGTTAAATTGAAATAAAAACGCTCGAATGGGAAGTCCTACCTCACTCGTCATAGTCTCCAGACATTGCACCGTCCGATTGTTACTTATTCCATTCGATTGGGCTTGGTAAGCAGTTCTACTCACATGAAGACATCTAAAAATAACTTTATTTGTGGATAACCTCACTTTTATCGTAAAGGTATTCGAGCTCCGCCAACGCAACCGTCCATGGCAGCTTGTCTCCAGTTTTTTGAGCGTTGTACATTTCCGAGATCTTGCTTCACTCGGTTCAACCACCTAGCTCGTGGTGCGCCTCTACGTCTTATATCGGCCGGATTCGAGACGAACACAGGTGTTCTTGCGACATATCCCGCCCATTATACCCTTCCAGCTTTCGCGACTTTCTGGATATTGGGTTCGCCGTAGAGTAACGCCAGCTCGTTGTTCATTCTTCGCCTCCATACGCCATCCTTATATACTGCGCCGAAGGTGGTCTTAAGCGCACCTCGGTCGAAAACGGCTAGTACTTGCAAGTCCTTCTCGAACATTGTCCATGTCTCGTACCCGTAGAGTACTACCGATCTTATGAGCGTCTTGTATCACGACTTCCTGATACAATACGTCTGCGAATTTCTCTGCTGCAGTTGTTGTCTGATGTTACCAATGATCCGAGGTACACAAATTCGTCCACCACCTCGAACTAATTTCTGTCGATCACTACGCTACTGCCTGTGCGAACCCTATTGCGCTCGGTTCCCCCTGCTAGCAGATATTCGGCCTTCGACATATTCACCTTCAATCCCACCTTTTCTGCTTCATGTTTCAACTTGGTGTACTATTCAGCAACCTCCTTGAACGTCCTTCCGACAAGTTCCACGTC